>NC_139160.1:5905754-7105754 GCF_964270905.1 Leucopleurus acutus | reverse complement strand
AGTCCCAGGAGTGGGGTGCTGCAGTAATAAACACTCAAAAATGGGGAAGTGGCTTTGGAACTGGGTGATGGGTAGAGGCTTGAAGAGTTTTGAGGTGCCTGCTAGAAAAAGCCAACATTGCCATGAACAGACCATTAGGGGCGATTCTGACGAGAGCCATAGAGAAAGCCTCAATCCTTTTAAGTAATCCTGAACAGAATGTTGTAGAAATAGAGACGGAAAAAGCCATTCTGATGAAGGCTTAGCTGGAAATGAGGAACACTTTATTGCACAATAGAGGAAAGGCCGTACTTTTTATAAAGTGGCAAAGAACTGAATTGTGTTCATGTTCTAATGTTTTGTGGAAGTTAGAACTTGCAAGCAATGAAGTTGGATATTTAGCTGAAGCAGTTTCTAAGCAAAGAGTTGCAGAAGTAGCCTGATTCTTCCTGACTATTTAGGGTAAAATGTGAAAAGAGAGAAATGACTTAAAGACGAAATTGTTACTAACAAAGGGAAACAGAACTTAAAGATTTGTAAAATTCTCAGTGTCCATATTGACAAGAATGAGAAGGGCTCTTTGGGAGAGAACACTAAGGATGTGGCCAAGCGAGCATTCGATAAGGAGGTGGGTAGGGATCCGCCACCTCCATAGAAGCCAGGAGGTCTTCTCCAAGACAACGGAAGAATAACCCTCCCCCCCCAAGGTGATGCAGAGATCGTCGGGGCTGCCACTTGCATCACAGGCCTGTGTTCAGGGCGGGAGAGAGCAGGAGGGGCCGCTGGCGCTCTCAGGAGCTCAGGGATAGCCGGCAGCACTGCTTTACCTCACATGTCCGCAACCTGCGCTCAGGCAGGATGCTCCTCGGCTGCCCCAGGTGCGGCTCGGGCAGCAAACTGTGGCAGCATCCATACTGCCCAGAGTGTAGGAGCCCCGGGGGCATGGCTGCCTCCCGCTAGGCTTCAAAGGAGGGGACCAACGAGGCATGGAGCCACAGGGGTGGGGCCTGTCTCTGCTTTCTTCTTTGCCATTTGTCCTCTTTGGACTGGGAATGTCTGTCCTGTGACCATCCTACCACTTTGTATTTTGGAAGCACGAGGCACGTTTGCTTTCACAGGCTCACAGCTGGGGAATTTGCCTCAGGATAAATCTTACCTTGAGTCTCACCATATCTGATTTAGATGGTATTTGGAGGAGGTTTTGGACTTTACACTTTTGAGTTGACATGTGAGTACAACATAAATTTTGGAGGGCCAAGGGCGGACTGCTATAGACGGAATGTTTCTGTCCCATCTCCCCAGTTCATAAGCCCAGGGATTACTGCCCTTTTAAAAGAGACTCCAGAGGGCTCCCTCTCCCCATCTGCCATGTGAGGACACAGCAAGAAGACAGCCGTCCATGACTAGGAATCTCACACCGAATCTGCTGGTTCCTAGCTTCCAGAACTGTGAAAACTAAATTTCTGTTGTTTATATGCCGTCCAGTCTATGGCTTTTTGTTATAGCAGCCTGAATGCCTGAAGACAGCAGGGTTGAAAACGACCTAAATATCCATCAATAGAAAATGGACGAACTGTATTATATTGTTACAGCAATTAGAATGAATGAAATGGGCTCCCCTGGTGGCGCAGTGGTTAAGAATACGCCTGCCAGTGCAGGGGACATGGGTTCCAGCCCTGGTCCGGGAAGATCCCACATACCGCAGAGCAGCTAAGCCCGTGTGCCACAACTACTGAGCCTGCGCTCTAGAGCCCACGAGCCACAACTACTGAAGCCCGTGCGCCTAGAGCCCGTGCTCCGCAACAAGAGAAGCCACCACAGTGAGAAACATGCGCACCACAACGAAGAGTAGCCCCCACTCGCCGCAACTAGAGAAAGCCCGCGCGCAGCAGCGAAGACCCAACGCAGCCAGAAATAATACACAAATAAATAAAATGAATGAACTAACTTTATGTTTATAAACATGGATCAACCTCAGAAACACAACTTTGAACAGGAAAAGGCAATCTCAAGAAAGCATAGTATAACATTTATATAAAGCTTGAAAACCCATGAAACAATATTATAGAATGCTTACAACATAGAGTAATAGTAAAAAACATGCATCTGAAAAATAATCAAAATGCAAATCAGGATGTGGTGGGTACCAGGTGTTGCTGTTATGCAACTCTATGCTTTTCATGTATGTTTTACGTGTTAAAACAAAACAATACTGAAATGCTTATTGGCCATGAGGCTGTAAATCCTGGCACAGATCAAGAAGACACTTTACAAAACTTGTGTAATTGCTGTCCTACTTCACGTCATTGTAACTTCACTTTCAGAGAGCGGGAACAGGTAAGTTGGGGGGAAAAGGGACAGAGATGAGGTTGAGTAAGGGCTGTTAGAATTCTTTATCAGCTCTTAGCGAGGGTTTTCTGGAAACGTGAAATTTGAGGTGAGATTTGAGAAAGGAAGGCGGCAGCCTGGTGAATACAAGCAGAGAATACCAAGGAGAGATGGGATGATGAATGGGTTGCTTGAGTAGTTAACCATTTAGGAATGATTCATGCAGCCAGTATTTATGACGTTGTAGCATTTATGCACATAAATCACAAAGAAGACCTAAAATGTAGCAGAAAAGCAAGAGCCAGAAAAGGAGATGGAATTGCGCCTCCCAACCCCATCATTCTCCGTTCTATAGTCACAGTAGAACAGGACACAGGAAACCAGGGGGGAAAAAGGTATTCCAGGAATGGGAGGGTCCCTCTAGAGTGGCTTGTGTTTTCTTGCAATGGGAAGGAGGAAGGGGATCCCAGCTGAACTGTTCCGTTTTTCATTCAGACCTGCAATGTTTCATGGCTGGGGTTGCTTGCCACAAGACTGCCTTCTAAGAATAGAAAACCTGATCACAAGCTGCTTTTCCTCTGCGACACGCCACCTACATCGTAACGTGCTTCAGTGGCTGAATCAGAAGGTGACGTGCTTTTCAATTCGCTAGAAGATATTCTGCTTGTCACAAACGAAGTAACTCTTGCCAACATTTTCGAGTAATGCACATTTGGTTACGTATCCTTCTAAATATAAGGTCCTCCAATAGTTAGGGGAAAGAAGCATTGCGAATGTATTAGCACCTTGCAGGGTATTCACGATGACTTACTGCAGTGCTCAAAGAAATCCCGTGACTCCAGCTGTCACAGGGGACTGTGGGTTCATTCATTGAGTTATGTACCCACAACACTCCAGAGTGCTACAAATCCACTTAACCTTGAATCCTGAGTTTTCTGTTCATATTTCTAAATCAGCATAAAGAAATACAGAATCACAAGCAAGGAGAATCCCCATAGGCTACTGCCAAGAGGTTTTCTGTTTATTGGCACACATGGGAAATATTCTGAATCCCTAAAATGGGGAGCAGTTCTTTTCATTAGGAGTATGTGATTAAGTGAGGCTGGTCTTTAAAGAAAGTCTCACTTCTAACGGAAGCACTGAAGCAGAAGTACAGTTCGTGAATAGAACAGAGCAAAGCCTCATTTTGGCTGGATAAGACAGAAACACAGGCGCCAGTTTCTTCATTTCCTTCTCTTGTTATCTCCTCCATTACCTTTAAGAAAGGACAGCATCAGAGAGACAAAATTGCTGCCCTGAAAATCTTTTTAGCCCCCCCCCTTGCACTCACTCTATGAGGCCCCGGCGCCACTTCCTGGCTTTCTGCATCATTAGCTACGTGCTCCCACTTGCCAGTGAGGAGTACAAGGGCAGCAAGTGAAAAAGCTGAGTTTCCGCATTCGGAGAGAGGTCAGACTCCAGACGAAGCTTGGGGTTCAGGCCAAGCTCCGGGAGAACACTGCAGGCTCATTGGCAGTGAGGCTCAGGGGCCAGAGTGCGCCTGGGGTCCAACAGAGACAGCTTCTGCGGAGGAGCTGGCTCCTCGCTTTGCGCAGACCTGAAATGCACAGCACCTCTACCTGTCAGGACTGGTCCCTCGACATGCAGGACACCTGCTTGTTTCTTTAAGAACCCGACTCCTCTAAGGTAGTGTTCTTGGCTCTGTTCCACCGACATTCACAGGAGGAAATACATGTTACTTCACGATCCATATTGGTCAGGGTCCACCAGTTCAGGATGTATTAAGAAGCTGCAAGTGTCCTGTATAGTACTAGAAGGGGGAGGACCGCCAGAGAGGAGGCTGCCCTAAGGAGAAAAGCTAAGGAACCACCAATCAAAAATATGTGTGTCCTTTTTACAGAAAAGGTATTATAAAGATGTTTTGGGGAATACCCGGAAATGCACATCAGAGGAGCCTGAAAGCTAGTGAGGAGAAAGGACAAAAGCCAACGAGTAATCAGTTCACGGTCTGTCGCGAGGCAGTGTGGTTAGCTGTCCGGGGGTGACACAGGTGGGAAATACTGTGAGCACAGGGCAGGAGAGTAGGACTGTGAGCAGGAATGATCTGGAAAGGTTCCATGTAAAGGCCTGAGTTAGTTTTGATGGAACAGGTAGGATTTAGTGGAGGGGGGAGCATTCCAGGTGAAGAGAACATTAGCAACAGAACAAGCCCCTGCGTGCTTGCTGCAGCGCTGGGACCTGGGGGCCAGAACCAGTGAGGGAAATCTGAGTGCTGCCCGGGGCCGAGACGAAGCCTTGTACATGGACAGGCTCTATGGACTGAAGGCCGGGAACCATTCCCACGTTTAAGGAGCAGGTAGGAGAGCTGGTGAAGAACGCAGTGACGATGCTTTGAAGAGAACCAAGGTCACGGGGCACAAAGGAGGGAGGTCAAAGGCTACCAAGGCCAGGGGACTGAGGACTGAGGGAAAACTTCTGGCTTTGAACCAGAAGCGCCGAGTCTCTCTCTCTTTTTTTTTTTTGGCTGTCTTGTGGCTTGTGGGATCTTAGTTCCCTGACCAGGGATAGAACCCGGGCCACAGCAGTGAAAGCGATGAGTCCTCACCACTGGACCGCCAGGGAATTCCCGCAAAGTCTCTTTAATGAGGGCGGTGGCTCTTCACCATATTGTCTATCTCGGGAGATTAATCTGTTATTACTTTCAGCCCCATCTTTTGAATTTGCACAGTGTGTTTAACTATCACTTCAACTGGTAGAAAGTACCCAGTGAAAACACCCAGCTAAAGTTTACAGGCAGTCCCCGTAGTTTCCCAGCCGTCCAGAGCCACGCTGTTTTTTAAGGCTGTGCTTCAGTGGCTCGTGGTCTTCCTGTGCATGACTGCCCTCCTTCAGCTTCCTGCAAAGCAGCTGTTTCCTTTCGCTGCTGTCATCCACTCTCCTCAAGGGGCTTGTCCTGCTGCATGGAGGCTCTGGGATCCCAACTTCAGAAAACAAGGAGGGTTATGCGTTGGGACCTTGCGTTTGGAGACCTCTTCATGGTTGTAGGCTGCACTGCGACCCCAGCCAGCTGCTTTGCAAGTGCAAGTGACTGTGAACACTGGAAACCAGGTGAAGGATCGATGGATCAGGTGAACCTGTCACCCTGACTAAACATGTGTTCAGCTGGGAGCCGATCAGTATCACCTTCCCCAGGAGTAAAGGAAAGTCTATTTATAGCCTTAAAATATATGCACAGTTGTGACCAAATTGCTAGAGGTGACAGGTCCGGGTGTTGCTTCTGTGATTGCTTCATACTCAGGTTTTGTTCTGGATTTTCTTGTTTGAATGCTGTCATTTCTTCTGCACAATATAAGCTGTGACCACGAAGACTTTGGTTTCTTTTCTTTCTCTTGGACATCAGATTCTAGCTACTATCAACTGCTTCCTAACTTATACTAAATAGTTCTCGTAAGTGAATCCACTCTGTAGGTAGCCTAAACACATCATGTGCGTAAGCCGCTTACTTATTGAGTAACTATAATGTGGGCTGAATCAAATAGAATATGCAGAAATATTCTGGGGTGAAGACAATTATTTTAATAGCTGGCAGTTTCTCTTGGCAAGGCACTTTTTTGTGTGTAGGAAAATACTTTGATAAACAGTTTAGGAATGGAAGGTGACCTTAAGTATAGATTCGGAGACAGAGATAAGTAAAAGTACTATATAAGGAGAGAAAATAGGAGGGGAGGGATGGGATCACAGAGATGATGGAGAGTGGGAAGCTGCGGTTCATACTAAAAGAGGATGGGGGTCGGTGGATACCAAGGCCGCTGGGATACTGAAGGACTTTTAAGAGCAGGGAATTATAATTTTAGGCTATTTGCATCTTTCATTCAGAACGCTGTGGTTGCTACAAACCTTCAGAAGAGTCTGCTATACGAACAACCAAAAAGAGTCTGCTTTCCACATTGTGTGTCAGCAGGAGAAAAAAGCGTTGCAGGAGGTGAGATGTGAGGCAGTCTAACTATTTAGAGAAAACAAGAGCTCAGAGCCAGAAGTGACCCTGAAATTGTAAGCCCCCAAGTCATATGCAGTCTTGGAGAGAACACTGGCCTTCCACAAAATCTCTATGGACAAGGTGACCCCGACTGAAAACTGATGACACACAGCAGCTTGCTATTTTCAATCATAAATTCTCAAGAGGCTTTTATTACTAGAAAATGACAGGGTCAGTACTGCCTCCTTCCTCCTCCATTTACTTCAATCTATATGCCTCATTTTCCTCACCTGCACACTCTGGAGACTGGACCTAGAATATGTCTGTGGTCTCTATTAGAGTCTACAGCTCTAATAATAATAGCTGCTATTTTAATGTTCTTTTTTTTGAGGTTAAATTTACCTACAGTGAAATGTACAAATCTCAAGTGTAGCATTTCATGAGTTTTGACAAATGCATATACCCTTGGAACCCAAATCTAAGCAAGATATAGAGCTTTTCTATCACTACAGAAAAATTCCCTCTTCAGTCAAACCACACCCTCACCTCCAGGCGCCCACCCTTCTGGCTCTTATCACGATGGATCTAAGAACTAATATTCAAAAGTTACTGTTGAATGCCAGGCTTTGTTTTAGAATGCTTCATCAGCATGAGTGTTTTATTTCTCACGAGCACTGTGAAACGGCTCTTACCTCCATTTTGCAGATTAAAACGTTGAGCATCAGACCAATTAAGTTGCCCCTGGTTATCAGCCACCCAGTGTAGCGGCAGGGCGTGAACGAAGAAGTGGGTTTTAGACTCACGGCATCTCTGAGACGGGTCATGGCCAGCCCACATACGATTATTTAAGAAATATTATAGATCAATGTTCAAGTGAAATCAATGCCATTTACAAATTCTCAAGCCTCCCGAATAATCCTAAAGGCCGCATGCATTACACTTTACTAAATGATTCGTTTCTATCCTACACAGAAAATGGCAGAAAGGAGGTGTGAGAGGTTGCAAATTCGGTTTTACTGGTGAAAAAACTCAAAAGAGGTGACTTAGGTTCCAAACATGCCTCGAGGCAGGGCCCGCGGGGATGCCAGGATAGGCGGCGAGGGAAGGGCTGGACCAGCGACCTTTAAAGAGCCTGGCGCCGCTCCTTCCTCTGACGCCACAGGCATCGTCTCAGAATAGAGCAGGCTCGACGCGCTCGCCGAGAGAACGGACACGCGTCCTGCCACGGGGATTGGACGCTGCCGCGCAGGGCTCATCGGCAGCACCGGAGTTCAATTCGTCACCCGTCCTCCTCAATGCCACCGTCTCCCTCCGCTCCTAGGCGCACCCTAGTGCCTCCCTGCCCCGGCACCTGGGTGGGTTCCCAGGCTCCTCCCCAGAGCTGACTTCGAGCCCCACGCCCTACAGGCCCACGGCTGCCATGGCAACCGTACGCCGCCGCCGCCGCCTCTACACGCACGTCGCGAACTAACGGACTCCGCGGCGGCGGCGGCCTATGCCCCACCCCCACCCCACCTGGACCGCAGCAAAACGGTCGGTCGACCTGCGGCACCTAGGTAATGAATCCGAAGGAGACGGGCGCCAGCTACAGAGCCGGTGGTGGGGTATCCGGTTTGACAGCCCCACCCCTGCTCCCGCCGCGGGAGAGGCGGGGGGCTGTGCGCGGCGGGGGAGGCAGTGCGTGCCGTGCGGGACGGGGAGAGCCGCGGGAGCGTATGGCATGATGGGGATTGTAGTTCAGCGGCTCCTTGGGCTCGCGGCCTTGGCGGGGCGGCCTGGACGGGAGAACTACAAAGCCCGGCGTCCCCGACAGCTGGGAAAGACCGATAAACTTTGAGCCGAGCGGGGAGAGACAATCTTTCTCTTTGTGTTGAGGGGGGTTCTGGGGTGGTCGCGGAATTGGGTTCTGAGCGCTGGGAAGGGGAAGTGGAGGTGAGACTCGGGCTTTCCGCCCCGCCATTTGGCCCGCCCCGGTTGCAGAACTGGCCCCACCCCGGCCCGGCCACCGCCCCGCGTAGTCTCTGGGAGGAGCGGCCGCCCAGGCTGCAGGGCCTCGGGCCTTCGGCGCCTCTCCCCCTCAGGTTGCTGCCTCTCGGTGCAGAACCGTATGTATGGCACACGTTTGATGGGAGACCCGAAAAACTATATTTTAACAGGCGTTTCTCCTTTTCCCTGATTCCCTCCTTTATTTCTAGGTATTTGATCAGATTTGTTCTGAAGTAGTTAGGAGGTGTTTGCATTAATTAAACCCATTGATTAATAATTACTCAAAGGGCATTACTGTTTAAAGGTTAAGTGTAGAAGTAGAGAAAAGATACCATGCTGTTATATGGTAGTATCTGATATTTTTACCGTTTTGCGTTTTGCATTTTATTTATTGAGGGTCAAGATCCACCCCTGCCTACTAGCCTGAACACTGCCGACACATATTTTGATTCTATTTGAAACCTCAGTTCAACTTTAAATCACTAATGTTTTTGAAATACAGACTTGTCTTTTTATTTCATTTTTTTTAGCAGTGGGTAGTAATAATTATTTTATTTTTTATAACATTTTTCAGAATTTCTCAGGACCATTTTTCAGAATGAAAAGCGCCGTGTTGTTTCTTTCTTTTTTTTAATGCTCTGGAATACACCTTAGCACCTGAAGTTTGCTCAGGCCCTGGCGGTAAGGAAGCTGACACAGATTTAGAAAACCTGCCTTGTCTACCCTTTAACATTTTTCGATAGGTAGAATACCATCCTAGAAATTTGGCATTTTACAGTGGTATGTTGGGAAATTATTGATGTATTGTGGGCTTATTTTGTGTGTGTATGTTTTAAAACAAAACATCATAAGGCCACTATAAAATTCCTTTTATTTCCATTAAATGAAGTTGGCCTCTGTAAACTATACTTAAAGTAGCAGTTTCATAGGAGGAGATAAAAAGTAGGTTTAGTAAGACCACTAGAAAAAAATCAAGACCTTACGGTATACAGTATAAGGATTTGAAATATCTTATTTATTCATTCAAGATTTGTTAAGGACCTATTATGTGCCAGGCAATAGATGCCAGGTGGTGGGAACTGAGAGATGATAGAATATAGGCTGTGTCCTGCGTGGGCACACATTCGTGTCATCACAGTAGTGTGGGAGAGAGGTGCGAGTTGCTGTGAGCCTCGAGTGGGAATACGTGGTAATATCACAGTGACGTGTATTGAATACTTACTTTGTGGGAGGTACTCTGGCGTATTTTGCATGCAATCCCACTGCTGTTATCTAGAGATGAGGAAACAGCCTTAGAGACCTTGCCCAAAGGCATAGCTGATAAGATGTGAACCTGGGATTTCAACCCACGTGGGTCTAGCTCATCTCAGTCATGATCTCAACCACTCATGCCGTTCTCCACACCCTTTGGAAGAAAGATCCTGACTCTGTCTAGGGAGATTAGGAGAAGCCTCCAGAATGATGTGACATTTGACTTGTGTTAGGAAAGTTGCTTAGGCTTTTACTGGAGAGAGGCTGAGGAGAGTCATTCTACGCAAATGGCATTACAAAAGCAAAGGAAAAATTGGAGTGCTTTGTGTTTGCGGAACCCTAGGTCATTCTGATGACTAAATCCCAGAATACTTGCAATGTAGTGGGAGAGACCAGGTCTCGAAGTACTTGGTACCATGACAAAGCGTTTAGAATTTTTTCCTCAACGTGGGGTGACTGTTGAAGAATTTCTGATGGAGTAGTGCCATTTATTGGGTTTGGATTTTAGAAAGACCTCTGGCTCCAGTGTGGAGAATGGATCCAGGAGAGAGGTGATAGGAAAACCAGTTTTAGGGGGGGAAAAAAAAAAAAAGTCCAGTAAGGAAAAGAGCCTAAAGTAAGCAGTTGGAGTAATGGGAAGAGATGGATTGCAGGAGTATTTAAGAGGTAAAATTGATATGACTTGATAAGAGTTTGGATGTTGGGGGCTAGAAAGATTTGGAATCCTAAGACAAATGATTCTTAGTTTTCTGGCTAGGATGACTGATGGGATATTGAAACCACTGATTGAGACGAGGAGGAGCAGGTTTTTATCGGGGGCAAAAGATAAAGATAAATCGGTTTACTTTTGAGTATTTGTTCAAGGTTCCTTGATATTCAGGGAAGGAGGCATTTGTATCCAGAGTTCTGGACAGAGCTCAGAGGTAGAGGTTTACGTGTAGATAAGTAGTTACAGGAGAGAATGGACCAGCTCACATAGGAGGAATGTGTAGCTATGAAAAAAGAAGAGGTTTGGATGTGGATCTCTTGAGAAACAGCAGCATTTACAGGGGGGGTTGAGTTTCTGGGGAGAGGGGGGTGTGTTTGAAAGGAAGTGGGAGCCCACAGATGAGGCTGAGAGGTCAGGAGGCAGAGAGCAAGGAGAAGAACCGCAGAAAGCATCATAACAAATGACGAAGGAGAGGAAAGTAGGAAGCAGGGAGGGAGTGGTCCAGGTGCCTCGGAGAGGGTGAGTAAGGCAAAGATTGAAATGTGTCCAATGGATTTGGACTGCACATCATTTCTAAACTTTGCAAAAATGAAGAAGAGGAATCTGGGCATAGGCTACTTGAAAAGAGTTTCCGTATTAATACATACACAAAAGAAAACAGAATAATGAGCCCCATGTAGCCATCACCTAGCTTGGAGAATGAACACATGACCAATTTTGTTTCATCTGTAATCTCTGCCCACATTTGGATAATTTTATTTATTTCTTTTTTAATTAATTTTTATTTTTGGCTGCATTGGATGTTCGTTGCTGCGCGCGGGCTTTCTCTAGTTGCAGTGAGCAGGGGCTCCTCTTCGTTGTGGTGCGTGGGCTTCTCATTGCGGTGGCTTCTCTTGTTGTGGAGCATGGGCTCTAGGCGCGCGGGCTTCCGTAGTTGTGGCTCGCGGGCTCAGTAGTTGTGGCACGTGGGCTTAGTTGCTCCGCGGCAAGTGGGATCTTCCTGGACCAGGGATTGAACGGTGTCCCCTGCATTGGCAGGCGGATTCTTAACCACTGCACCACCAGGGAAGTCCCATGGATTATTTTAAAGCTAGACTCAGATATCATATCTTTTTATCTGTAATTATTTCATTATGTATCTTTGAAAGTTAAGGATTCTTTAAAAAAAAAATAGAACTGTAGTATTGCCTACTTAAAAAATTCAACAGTACTTCCTTAACATTAAAATTTCCAGTCACACTTCTTTTTAAAGAAGCTTGACTGTGAAGAAAAAGAGTTGAGGCAAACTAAAAGAGGTTTATAGGTTTTTTTTTTAAAGATTGATGACAAGCTATTAAGGAAAGAGCCAATAAAGAGGAAATGTGTGACAATGTAGGCGACGAAGAGCGAGGAGAGAGCTGATCGAGATCCCTGAGAAAGTAGGAAAGGATGGGATGAGCAGGGTGGAAGAATTAGGCTAGAATGAATTTGGTACGTTTCATAAGCAGCAGCTAAGTTCTAGCTGTGTTACTAGGCAGCATGCTAGTGTTGATAGGAGGGGAGAAGCTCTGAAAAAGGAAGAGATGCGAATAGATACAGGTATTTATAGGTTGGGTGGTAAAAGGTGAGAGTTCAAAGCTTATGGCCCCTAAGAGGTGGATAGAAGTAAACGTCAATTGATGAGAGATGAGATTGGGGTTAGGAAAGGAGAATAGTGGAGATTTGAAATAGCCACTATGGAACCTGAGCTAGGACAAGTAAGAATTGTTTCATTGATTAGATGACAGCAAAACACCAGGTGGTGCAATTTTGTTTTTCCTTAAAATTTGATTGGTTTACTAAGGGGAAGCTTAAAATAGTGAGGAAACCAATATCCTAATGTGTTCTGAAGAGAAGAGAATTCAGGCCAAGAACTTAGATGATTGGACCATTCCTCAATAACTTTAGATTTATTCATTTAAACTGATAATTGCTGTCTATTTGTATAAATATCACACTACAACTAGAAAGGCCCTTACAGATCTTTTGGATCAATACTTTATTTTCTCAACATATACAGTGATATTCTTTTACAGAGAACATTTTTCCGAGGATCATTTCCTGAGTGTGGTGCAGTGGGAGGGGTCAGATAGATCTGTTGTCTACTTCTGGAACTACAGCTTATTTTCCATGTGATCATGCGCATGTTTCCAGACCTGCGCCCCACTCAAAAAAGATGTTAATGCTATCTATAAGATTTTTGGGAAGATTAGACAGTTTAACGGAGGTAAACCTGAAGTGCTCCGTAACCGAAGGCCTTTCTCTCCCCCTTCTCCCCCTTCCTTACCAACAACATGGCAGGATTCTCAGTTCTCTTTGACAAAAGGCCATGTTCTGTGACTTTACTTGACCACATTAAGCAGGTAGATCAGGTAGTAGTTACATTACAAAATGATGATTTGATCTATATAAAAAGATTCATCGGGCTTCCCTGGTGGCGCAGTGGTTGAGAGTCCGCCTGCCAATGCAGGGGACGCGGGTTCGTGCCCCGGTCTGGGAAGATCCCACATGCCGCGGAGCGGCTGGGCCCGTGAGCCATGGCCGCTGAGCCTGCGCGTCCGGAGCCTGTGCTCCGCAACGGGAGAGGCCACAACAGTGAGAGGCCCGCGTATCGCAAAAAAAAAAAAAAAAAAAATTATACTGATTGGTTTTTTAATAGAAACCAGCTTGAAGTTTTGGTATAAGCCCCACTTGGTCATAATGTGTTATCCTTTTTATATACTGGACCTGATTAGCTAAAATTTAAATATTTTTGCATCTGTGTTCCTGAGGGATACTGGTAGGTAAATTTCTTTTCTTATAATGTCTGGTTTTGGTATCAGGGTAAAGCTGGCCTTAAGGTATGAGTTGGCGGTTTTCCACCTCTTCCTTTTTCTGAGAGAGTCTGTTTGGAATTGGTTTATTTTTTCCCTGAGTACTTGAGAGGATTCACTTGTGAAACCTTTTGGATTTGGAGTGTTTTGGGAGTTTTTTTTGTTTGTTTATTTTGGGTTTTTTTTGGTGGAAAGATTTTAAATTACAAATTGAATTTCATTGATTGACAGAGGACTATTCAGATGAATTACTCTGTTTCTTCTTGAGAAATAGCTTTGGTATGTTGTGACTTTCATAGAACTTGTCCATTTCATTAAGCCCTCTTTTGCCTTTTAATAGCTCTAAAGTTTGTAGTGATAACCCCTCCATCATTTCTGATTTTGGTAATTTGTGTTTTCTCTCTCCCTTTCTTGGTCAGTAATACTAGAGGTTTAATCATTTTTAATGATCTTTCCAAAGAACCAGCTTTTGACTACATAGAAATTTCTTTTTTTTTTTTCTGCTCTATTTTATTGATTTTTGCTCTTAACCTTATTATGTTCTTCCTTTTACTTCTTTTGGGTTAATATGTGTTTATTTTCCTAGAGTCTTAAGACAAGCTGAAAGCAGGAGTTGGCAAACTATAGTCTGGGGACCAAATTCAATCTGCTCCTTATTTTTGTATGGCCCATGAAGTAAGAATGTTATTTTCGTTTTTTTTAATGGTTAAAGACGTCAAAAGAAGAATAGTGTTCTGTGACGTGAAAATAAATGAAATTCAGATATCAGTGTCTATAAATAAAGTTTTATTGGAACACAACCACACTCATTTGTTTACATATTGTTTATGGCTACTTTTGTGCAGAGTTCAGTAGTTGGAGTAGAGACTTTGTGATGTTCTCGTTGCTTTGCACTGCTGCTTGGTGTGCACTATAATCACAGTGTTTCACGTGCCCTGCATATCACTGTACTGTGACATTTTTTTCATTTATTGTCAGCGGATTCCCATCATGTCAAAACAAGAAAAGATGAGAAAAATGGACTTGACATATTTATACTTTTAAAGCACAGTGGAGTGTAGAATATCGAACTAAATGACAAAGCATTTTGATTATTATGCAATGACACTATAGCTGTGCTAAAGACATACAATTTACACTGACATTACCAGAGTAATCACTCGTCATGGTATTCCCAATTCATAGGAAAGCAGTGGTTAGAAAACTTAAAAAGGAATATCTTTTTAAGCAGAATTTCTTCACAAAATTAAAAAACGAAAATCAGGCTGCACCCAGAGTAAGTTTCTGAATGTCTCATTTGTTGGCCAAACAAGGAAGTCATTTACCAATGGTAATTTAAGTAAATCTTGTTTGATTGTAGCAGCCAAAGAAATGTGTCTGGAGAAAATAAACTTGCTTGTGACTATTAGCCTTCTGGTGAGAACAGTTGCTATTGAGGACATCAATAATCAATTAAATAAAACAAGGCAAATGATTTTGATTGGTTTTCCTTGGCTCTTGATGAATTGACAGATGTTACCAAAACAGCTTAAGTGTTTATTTGAGAAGTCAATGCTGAGTTTGAAGTTACTGAAAAATTACATTTAATGAATAGTATTTGTGGAATAGCTACAGACAGGAATACTTATAAAAAGTTGAGAAAACACGAATTCTGTACAACCTGAAGTGGAATCTGTTAAGATGTGTTGAAACTCGGGGTGGCAAAAAATATGTGTAGAACAGAAAAAGGCTTAGGTGAACAAATTTACAAAGCTGTGAAAATGTAGCATGGTTAAAGTTGTTGGCTCTTCACTGTTTTTTAAAAATTTATTTATTTTTTATTTTATTTATTTTTGGCTGTGTTGGGTCTTCGTTGCTGCACACGGGCTTTCTCTAGTTGCTGTGAGCAGGGGCTCCTCTTCATTGCAGCGCATGGGCTTCTCATTGCGGTGGCTTCTTTTGTTGCGGAGCAGGGGCTGTAGGTGCATAGGCTTCAGTAGTTGCAGCACGCTGGCTCAGTAGTTGTGGCTCGTGGGGCCTAGTGCACAGGCTCAGTAGTTGTGGTGCACAGGCTTAGTTGCTCTGTGCCATGTGGGATCTTCCCGGACCAGGGCTCGAACCCATGTCCCCTGCATTGGCAGGCGGATTCTTAACCACTGTGCCACCAGGGAAGCCCTTCACTGTTTTTTTTTATCAGCAGGTGTTTTGCAGAGAATATTTGAATCTATCATGTAGTAAGGAAGCATTAGTGTCTTAAGACTCGAGTGTTGCTCTTGAGGACTTAGCCATGAATCTTTGTCAGAAATAGACTTGCCCCTGCCACACAGCAGTTTGGTGGCTTGTAGTGGTAAAGTTCTATTGTAATCGTTTGAGCTAAGGGCTGATTTGAAATTTTTCTGAATGAGAGGAACTGCTCTCACCCACTATTACTGAACACTGAATGGCTTTGGAAATCAGTTTGGCTGCAGACTTAATAATGTTTCTTTATGAATCAACTGAAAATTACAGGACCAAACAGTGCTTATATGCAAAACTAAAAGTCATTTCAATGCCAACTAATGTTTGAATCACAAGTAATACCAAGCTATTTTATATAGCTTTCCTTGCTGTCAAAAGTTAAAGCAAAGAAGTGAGATCTCCATTCCCACCCAGATTTTCAGTATATTTTTTTGAGCTCAAACTACTTTGATGCAAGTGCAAAGGAAATTTCCATATTATGAAATCCATTTAACTGTGTAATTGAGATACTTCCACTTACCCTTCAATTGGAAGTGATTAACATGCAATGTAATGACATGCTAAAAGACATTATCAAGAGAAGAATAAAATCTTTAAATGCTTTCCAAACAGTGAATATGCTGGATGAAATCATATGCTTGTGATTTGATATCATTATGTGACAGTACCTATCTGGGTAAAAAGACACTTTTAAACATGAAATGCATGAGTATTATTAAAGAGCAGCATTAACATACGAACATTTGCAATTGCTTTTGATGATAGGGAACAGTAACTTTGAATCTGAACTACATGAAATATCCCCCCACAAAAGAGTTCCATTCTTATTAGCAGACCTGTTTTGCAGAAAGTGGTACTCAACTATTACTACTATAATATTTTGAATTTTGTCGATAAAAATTGTGGACATTTTTGTCTCATTATGTAAGTACTTACATAATATCCTCGATTTTGCCCATTGCCCCTCAAAGCTAAAAATATTTACTCTCTGGCCCTTTACAGAAAAAGTTTGCTGACCCCTGCTTTCCGTCGAGGTATTTTCAGTCTGCGTATTTGTGTACCTGTACATATTAGCAGAATTAATGCTTTTGTCTTACAGTGACTAATTTGAAGAATTGTTCTAATTTGAAGAGGAGGCTTTCCGTGGTTGTCCTATTTTCTGTGGGTGGATCTACTGAATGTTGACATTTCTTACTGTGTAACAGTAGTGTACTATTTGCTGCAGTGTGATTCTCAAGTAACATAGATGCTGCCTTCAAGGAACCTATGCCTGGAGAAGGGGCAAATAATATGCCAAAACACATAAAGGAAACAATTTTATTCTCAGAAATGTACTGGAGTCAGCTGAAATGACTAGAACTAGAGACAGTTAATTTTGAGGAAGAGTTTTTGAGCCCCTTAAGAATAGATAAGAAGTAGAGAGGAAGGGCCAAGCTACCCACATCAAAATTTAATTCCCTCAGGAAGGCATGGAGAAATATTTTGATTTTTCTCTACCAAGTGTATTCATTGGTTTACTGTTCCAGGAAATAAGAGTAGGTCAATTTGGACTCATTCCCAAGATGTCCTTCTCCTGTATCTCTGGACTTCCTACTCTTTGTAGTTTTCGGTGGAAAGCAGCTTTGCTTAGAAGCCTTGGATGATCTTGGGAGACTTTAGAGAAGCCTGGAAGAAAAGCCAGAATTACTGGGCTGGAGGGCTTTGGTGGAAACCAGAGGTTCAGATGATATTTTTTCCTAGCATCTTATAGAAGGGGAAAGATTAATGATAGTTATTTGCACAGACAAAAAGCTACAAATGACAAGGTCATAGAAGATTACAACATGAGGAGCAAAAAGAGCTCAGGTAGTTTAATTCACAGGTTTTTGCTTAGATTTAAATTGTATGGAACAATTAAATGTATACAAACGATGCATGGACAACTATAGGCTGTTCTTTTAAAATGTGTTCCTTAAGTCAAAAAGTTCCTTAACTTTTTGTTCTTGGGGCCAAATAGTTTTAGTGAGAAATAGTTTATGCAGTTTTAATTGTTGATATCATTGGAAAATGTGAGCTATTCATATATTTATTTTTACATTGTCAAGAATAGGTGGACTAAAATAAAGCAAGTTCATCTTTACTATTATTGCAGCGTGTAGTAATTATAAATGAGCAAGGAGAACTAGTGTCTAATTTATGTACCTGTAACATAAATCGATAGTTCAGAGCTGTGTAATTTGTCTCCTTATTATCTCTTTGTGTGTTCTTTTGTGATCTCCTTTGTATTTCCAAAATTGGGAATTTTGTTCAGTATTATAAGATGCATTCAGATAACCTCAAAGAGTGAGAGGACCATTTTGACTTTCAAAGTAGTTTTAAGCAGATCTTTTAAATCATAATAAGAAATGCTCTAAAGTCGGTACTGAAAACTTAATAAAAAGTCATATTCTATGTTTAGGTCTCTGAAAGATGAATTTGGCTGAGATTTGTGACAATGCAAAGAAAGGAAGAGAATATGCACTTCTTGGAAATTATGACTCATCAATGGTATATTACCAGGGGGTGATACAGCAGATTCAGAGACATTGCCAGTCAGTCAGAGACCCAGCTGTCAAAGGCAAATGGCAGCAGGTAAGGTCACGTTCAAGTATTCAGTGAATGAGGGCAGCGGTCTGTTATACTTGAAAGATAAGAGTTAGAAAATTAGTTTGAGATTTTTGTAAATAGCTCTTATTTGTCTGAATACTGAAATATATTTAAAATGTACTCTGAATAGTTTTCTGTCTTTCCTAGTTAATATTTTATATACTTTTGATAATATATTTTATGAGGCATATTTTGAAGATATTTAATTCAAATTGAATCTACTTTTAATTCTTTTCCCTGATCAGTTGACTAATTGTGTGTGATTACAAATTTTTGAAATAAGGTATTTCTACTTGCCCTTTCCCCTTTCATTTTACATGTAATTTTGACTTATTTCATAAAACTTTTCCTTTAAGAAGATTTCCTCTTCTTTTGAAAGACTGCTTATAAATACAAAGGAGTCAGTAATCTAATAAAAAACACTAATATATTTGCTGTGTCTCTTGACTATACAACTTGGTTATATAATATTACAGTTAATAAAAACTTGAATCAGAATTTCCCCACTTACTCTTAAAACTTAAAATCCTTTTAAAATTAAAAGTACAAAGTCAGGCATTTCTTTGAAGTTTCATTTATGTGCTAATGCCTTTCAAGTGTTTCTGTTAAGTTTTCCACTGGTCAGAAATTGATGGTTTACTAAGTTCTCAGGGTAAATTTGGCTTATTTTCCAACTTAAGTGTTAACCAAATTATGTTGAGTGAGAGCAATACACTCGCTTTAACTCAAGCTGAAATTTTTAGTTGTGTTCTATCCTGCGTCCTAGCGCCAGGCAAGAGTTGTTTATTGATCTAGCATGGAAATATTTTTGACCTGTTCTTAATTGTGTTAAATAGTGACCATTTCTGTTCTGGTACTTCTACTATGTTTCTTTCTATTAGGTTCTGAAATTTCATTTCTCTAAGTGTAGCCTATAATTGCATATATTAGTTGAATTTAGATTTTTCTTTGGTTCTGTGACTCCCTTATATGTTCCTTTCTATATATTATTTGAGATAAAGTTAAGGGAAAGTTTCTTATGCTCTGCTTTATAGGAAAGTGTGCTTTCTGGTTAAGAAAATTAAAATTGTTAAAATTAATTTATAAATGTAATTTTCAATCTATTACCTGCTTGTCTTTGAAAATTAGTTTGGGCTCAAAGTTTGAAAACATGAGAATTTCCACATAGTTGGTGCTCAGTGAAGGTTTTTAAATATGGGAAAAATCTTGCCTTTGAGCTCAAAATAAACTTTAGCCAGGACTTGAAAGATTTTAAACAAGGCGAGAAGAATTCAGACCTTGGTGAGGCAGAATTTAAATTGGAAATGGGTAATTCTTAGTATCAATATTACACCACTTCAGGCTTTCAGATGCTCACGACAGTCATTTCGTATTTTGTGATATTGGGGATAGGAAATGCTGATTTCCTATCAGCATTTTGGCTGACAATTTTTGAGGAAGCTATTTACAAATATATTAAAAGTATTTAGCATAACATTATAGATTTCTGGGAATGGTTAACTTCTTACTAACTTAGTTGCTTGTTTTAAATTGTCTTAACGGTCATCACATTCTTTGGTAGAAAGAATTTCTTCATGAAAGATATATAACGACGTGCACTAAGAAAAGATATATGTCTTCAAACCAATTCCTGGCCTCCTATGTAACTTGAAATAGTTGTTTTTTTAAACTATGTTTTAATTACCCATTTTGCATACTTTGAACAACATTAAGAAAACTAGAATTCTATAGCAATTTGTTATTTGCAATTTATATAAATATTTTGTAGCATAAAGGCTATTTTTTTAAGGTTCGGCAGGAATTATTGGAAGAATATGAACAAGTTAAAAGTATTGTCAGCACTTTGGAAAGTTTTAAAATCGACAAGCCCCCAGATTTCCCTGTGTCCTGTCAAGATGAACCATTTAGAGATCCTGCTGTTTGGCCGCCCCCTGTGCCTGCAGAACACAGGTAACTGGGACTTTACATTCTCTTTAGGTACTTCTATAGTTAATTGATATTCAGAGTGAAGAGAGTAAAGCTTTATTTGAACAAAGTATGAAAAACTGTTTTGGGGGGCATGTAAATTTAATACCTATTTATGATTTTCACACGTGTGTTTACAGGGTTTGTATTTGATAAAGAACAGAAGTGTATCGTTTGTCATCTGTGGTGCTTTTGGAATGTTTTACTACTGTAACCAAAACAATAGCAATCTACTGCTAGTCCTAAATTTTAGTTTAACTGATAAATTTTATCAGTTAAGCAGGTTCTTTTAGATTTCATAATGTCAGCATCAGAGCTTTTTTGCTTTAAAAGACTAACAACTTTAGATGAAATGGTGGACAAATTGGGTTCATCTGGTTGGGCGTACAGCCAGTTTCCTGAATCTTAGTGTTGAAGGAACCTAACCTTTCCCTAAAGGTTCCCTAACCTTTCCCTAAATTTGCCCTAAAGGGCAAATTCCCTAGTGTGTCAATAAGGCTTGAAGTTTATCTCCTTGATGCTCTGTGCATCATCTGCATTAAACGTCTCTCTTCTTCTTTGCTGCCTTCCTGTCTTTGCATAGTCTGTTCTTCCTCAAGGAATAACCACAGTCCCCATCTAAGCAACTCATATTCATTCTTCGAGTCTCAGCTAAACTGCTTGTCTTCTCTGCAGCCTTTTCTGGTTTCCCTCGCATAACAGTGTTCATCCTAGTTATGTTGTGTTTCTTTGTCTCTTGACAAGATTAGGAGTTTTGCAAGGGCAAGGACCATGGTTTTAGTTACTCAAAACAAATAACAAATAGCAAACTTCCACTGCTCACACAGTGTTTGGCACATAGTAGGCATTCAGCCAACATTGAATGAGTAGCTTCATTAATTCCACAAGTAAAGAAACTGAGGTTTGGGAGACCTTGACCTGTAAGTTAGGCTAGACCAGGAGCTGAGCTTAGGTCTTTCTGGCTTTCAGTCCCCTTTTTTGTGAAGTTGTATATTGTGGCCAGAGTGTTGCATCATAGAAAATAAATATCCCTTTGGTTAGTAGCTGTGATCATGTATTTAGCTTGTTGATCTCTTAAAATTTCCTAAAAGCATTTAAAGAACTGTGAAATGTAGTTAATTTATTCCTTCAGGATTTTTTTCCACTGAGTTAGAGATAATTTTATGATTCCCATTATAAAAACACTAGATGATGATTCTTTTCTAAGGTCTACAGCAATATAGTGCTTTCCTCAGATGTAGCCACCCTCAGGTGTTTTGGATTAAGGTGACTGTTACCCCCGCAAAAAGCACTGTTTCAAGAGTCATAGGAAGTTCCAAAGTAAATATAATGGCATTTTGATGGATCAGACTTGAAAATTTTATGTATGTATAATAAATACCTTGTTTTTTCCTGCAAGTCATTAATTTAGAAATACATTTCTTGTTTAAAGCTAAAAGCTGACACTATTTTTATTTAGATATAATTGACATAGCATTGTGTAAGTTTAAGGTGTACAGTCTGTTGATTTGATATATTTATATATTGTGATAGGATTATCACAGTAGCCTTAGCTAACACCTCTACCACGTTACATAGTTATCACTTCTTTTTCTGGTGGGAATTAAGATATAGTGTCTTAGCAACTCTGAAGTATGTGATGCAGTATTGTAGTGTTTAATCGCTGTGCTGTGCATTAGATTTCTAGGACTTATTTAACTACTGGTTGCAAGTTTGTACCGTTAAACACCATCTTCCCAACTCCCTGCCCCCACCCCCATCTCCCAGCCCCTGGTAACTACCCTTCAACTCGCTGTTTTTACAAGTTTGGCTTTTTCAGATTCCACATATAAGTAACATGCATTAGTCCTTCTTTGTATGACTTAACTCACTTAGCATAATGCCTTCAGGGTTTATCCATGTTGTTGCAAATGGCAGGGTTTCCTTCTTTGTCATGGCTGAATAATATTCCATTGTAGTATATGTGTACCACATCATCTTTATCCATTCATCTGTTAGTGGTCTCTTACATTGTTTTCATATATTGGTTATTGTAAATAAAGCTGCAGTCAATGTGGGAATGCATATATCTCTTCAGTATCCTGTTTTTATTTCTTTCGGTTATATACCCGGGAGTGGAATTGTTGGATCGTCTGGTAGTTCTATTTTTAATTTTTTGAGGAACCTTAATACTCTTTTCCATAGTGGCTGAACCAATTTTCATTCCCACCAACAGTGCACAAGGATTCCCTTCTTTCCACATCCTTGCCAACCCTTATCCCTTGTCTTCTTGATAATAGTCATTCCAACAGATGCGAGGTAATGCCTCGTTGTTTTGATTTGCGTTTCCCTGATGATTAGTAATGTTTAGCATAGTTTCATGTACATGTTGGTCATTTGGATGTCTTCTCTGGAAAACTGTCTGTTTAATTCCTCTCCCCATTTTCTAATTGGGTTGTTGTTGTTGTTATTGACGTGTATGAGTTCTTTATATATATTTACTTAACATTTTGGATATTAACCCCGTATCTGATTTATGGTTTGCAAATATTTTCCCCCATTTGGTAGGTTGCCTTTTTATTTATTTATTTTTATTGCTTATTTTGCCATACAGGAGCTTTTTACTTTGATGTAGTCCCATTTGTTGATTTTTGCTTTTGTTACTTGTGCTTTTGGTGTCATCTAAAAAGATCATTACCAAGACCAATATCAAGGAGCTTCCTTCCTGTGTTTTCTTCTAGGGTTTTGCAGTATTGGGCCTTATGTTTTAAGTCTTTTAAATCCATTTCCAGTTCATTTTTGTGAGTGGTGTAAGATAAGGGTTCAAGTTCATTTTTTCCGCTGTGGTTATCCAGTTTTCTCAACAGGATTTGTTGAAGAGATTATCCTCTCCCCCATTGAGTGTTCTTGGCTCCCTTGTCACTATTATGTGACAGGGGTTTATTTCTGAGCTCTCTATTCTGTTCCACTGGTCTGTGTGTCTGTTTTTATACTGTTTTAATTACTATAGTTTTGTATCAATAGTATAGTTTGAAATCAGGAAGTGTGATGCCTCTGGCTTTGTTCTTCTTTCTCATGATTGCTTTGGCTATTTTTGGTCTTTTGTGTCTCCATACAAATTTTAGGATTCTTCTTTCTAGTGCTGTGAAAAACGCCGTTGGAAGTTTGACATGGATTGTGTTGAATCTGTAGATGGCTTTGCGTAGTATGGATATTTTAACAATATTAATCTTCTGATCCATAAATGTAGGATATCTTTCCATTTGTTTGTGTCTCCTTCAGTTTCTTTCATTAAAGTCTGGTAGTTTTCATTGTACAGATCTTTCACGTGGTTAAATTTATTCCTAAGTACTTTATTGTTTTTGATGCCAATGTGAATGGGATAATTTTGTTTCTTTTTCAGATGTTTTGTTGTTAATGTCTAGAGGCACAACTGATTTTTGTATGTTGATCTTACATCCTGCAACTTTAGGGAATTCATTGATTAATTTCAAATGGTTTTTTGGTTGAGTCTTTAGGGTTTTCTATGTTTAAGATCATACCATTTGCAAATAAAGACAATTTTGCTTATTCCTTTCCAATTTGGATGCCTTTTATTTCTTTGTTTTGCCTAATTACTCTAGCTAGGACTTCCAGTATTATGCTGAATAAGAGTGATGAGAGTGTGGGCATTCTTATCTTGTTGCTGTTCAAGAAGAGAAACGTTCAATTTTTCACTGTTGAGTATAATGTTAGCTGTTGTCGTATATGGCCTTTATCATGCTGAGGTATGTTCCTTCAATTTGTTGAGGGTTTTTATCATGAAAGGGTGTCGTATTTTGTCAAATGCTTTTCTTCATCTATCGAGATGATAGTATGATTTTTATCTTTTATTCTATTGATGTGCTGTATCATATTTATTGATTTGTATATGTTGAACCACCCTGGCATCCCAAGGATAAATCCCACTTGGTCATGTTGTATTTGAATTTGGTTTGCTAATATTGAATTTGGTTTGCTAATATTCTGTTGAGAATTTTTGCCTCCATATTCATTGAGGATATTGGTCTATAGTTTTCTTTTCTCATCGTGTCCTTATTTGGCTTTGGTATCAGAGTAATGCTGGCTTCATAAAATGAGTTTGGAAGTGTTCCCTCTTCCTCAGTTTTTTGGAAGAGCTTAAGAAGGATTGGCATTAATTCTTTTTTAAATGTTTGGTAGAATTCGCCAGTGAAGCCATCTGGTCCTGGGAATAATTTTCAGTATAGGAAGTACCTGTTCGTAATTGCTAGAGCACCATGATGTATTTCAGAAGGCAGTGGCCACAGATAATAACTCTAATATCTAATATCTGTGGCTCAGACTGAATAGAAAGTGTGGCTGGCATTTTCCCATTGATGAACACGTTCCTGAAAACTTCTCATTAGAGAAACACCAGCGCAATTATTTCTTTTTCTTTGGTCTCCTGTAACTGCCCATAGCACAGATCTGACTTATTTTTATACTTGTTTTAATCATTATTCTCAATGAAAGTGGAAGATGAATGGACCAGAATATGTTTCTCCAAACCTCCTTCCTCCATACTAAATTTTAAAAAAGTTTCCCTTGTGTGTAACCATTGTGTGTATTTTTTTTTTTCTCTGTGGATCAGAAATCCTTAATAAAAGCAAATCTAAGACTGTATATTGCTTGGGGAGAAAAGATTCCCATTTCCACATATATCATCAACAACAATGGAAAAACACCCAGCAACTCCACAGGGTTCTACTAGTGAAGGAATTCTGTTTAATACCTTGAGTAGTATCATGGGATTAGCAGTTTTAAACTTTAAGAATAAAATCTTTACATAAGCAAATCCACAGATCCTTCACCAAGTAATAACATCATAGTGATACCTACGTAAGGCAGATGTTAATGAAGTCAACTTTACACAGGTTTGTAGCACAGAATGTGTGCATGAGCTGATAGAATAAGCAAATATTAAGATTGTAAGTTTAGGGTTAAAAGTTATGGGAGGTTAAAATTGTATAATTTTTTCCTTTTAAAATTTTGTTTCTTCTACAGGTCCTATAAAACAAAAGTAATAAAATTTCCACCTAGAGATAGTGAAAAGTGGATATAGTCCTTAGGTATTCTTGGTGTAATGGGAAGACAATTGACTGGAGCCCACGAGATCTGAGTTTGAATTCTACTTCTGACACCTCTTTCCTCTATGACCTTGTGCAAGTTATTTAACCTCTAAACATTAGCTTCACTGTCTGTAAAATGGGGATGTCTACCTCATGGAATTAATTAAGAAAATTTAATGTTTAGGACAGTAACTGGCATGTAATAAGTAAAGTGAATCATCAACTCTGAAATAAAAGACTACAGCGTTCTCTCAGATAAATAGTAAGAGACTAACAGAATTTTAAAAATGACATAGCCTCATTTGTAAAATTCCTTAAGGAATTTTTTTTCCTTCCTGTACATTCTATATAAATCCTTAGTTTTCTGAAACATTTTGAATAACTCTGGCAGAGAGAATATGGTTTTTTAAATGTCCAAGTCTCATGAAGTGGGCAGTCTTTTTTTTTTTTTTTTTTTTAACCTGTACGCGGGCTTCTCACTGTTGTGGCCTCTCCCATTGCAGAGCACAGGCTCCGGACGCGCAGGCTCAGCAGCCATAGCTCACGGGTCCAGCCGCTCCACGGCATGTGGGATCCTCCCGGACCGGGTCACGAACCCGTGTCCCCTGCATCGGCAGGAGGACTCTCAACCACTGCGCCACCAGGGAAGCCCGTGGGCAGTCATTTTTAGGAAGAGCATGATAACTAGTTATCGGTCAATTTATGTTTTACAAGCACTATCTTATTTAAACCTACAGTGATCCTCTGAAGCAGCTACTTGTATTGTGTACCCATATTACTATTGCTGATCTATTGTTATGAATAAATCGTATGAAGCTGTCATTTTGAATCCTACGATTCATTCATATGAATCGTATGAAGCTGAGGAAATTGAAGCTTACAAAGTTTGTTATTTTCCCAAAGTCATCTGAACAAGAAAGTGGCAGAGCCAGGATTTGAACCCAGATCTCCTCAACTTCAGGAGTCTTATTTATATCCACTCTGCCATGTTACTTTGCTACACATACTTGGTGGTATCTATGGGTCTATTTTGATATTTATCTATATATCCTAACATATAATATATAGTTCTGTTAACCACTTGATTAAATTCTTACTAGAGGTGATAGGAGAATAAAGAAGCTGAAAATGCTTGATGAAATAAATAATGTAATTAAAAAAATTTCTCTTTGAGAATACCACACAGAAATTGTAGTGTAGGCCAGTCGGAAAGTATAATTTACCTTGTTTTGTACAAAATGTTTCCGGGACGCATCTGTTGGGTTTATTGTTAGCCACTAGTTTGGTAGCCCTGCTTGTGGGTCTGCCTTTCCACCTCATGGACTTTAACACAAAACTTCTCCTCTCTCCCTGTTACAGTACGGTGAGGTAATGTCCATTACCACTGGTGGTTTTCCGTGGTGGTTTTCCACATTGTTCGAAGTTATACCTTATATGTCATGTGTCCTCTGGGTTTAATCATGATCCTGTTTACCAGCAGCTGCTTGGATAAATCAGAACAACCTTTTAAAGTGAATTAGATTTATTGCCTTAAGTATGAGGAAATTGAGCTACAAAAGTAGGATTATAATGGGAGGTTCTGGCAATATGAGAATTAAACTCCAAAGAGATGAAGCCTCCAGATCATTCTTAGTGTCCTAAGTTAAAAGGTATCTTGTATTAATTAAATTATTTAATAATATTTCCCATGTAAATTTATTAAGCACATTCTCTTTAATGAGGCCATTTAAAAATGATCTGTGCTGGTGAGACCTGAGGCCATGAAACTAAGATTTTCTGTATTGGAACAGTATTTGACATAGATTATATTCAATAAAGTATTCTTTATTCAACTTAAAAAATAAATGTGTTAGGTCTTTTAAAGTTACATCTTTTGGGAGATATGGCAGTAGCAACAGGATACACAAGCCTGAAAATAATCATTTGGCTTATCCCATACAGGTTGAAAAAGAGAACTCTGATAGGCTCTCTAACGTTATTGCATCTGGAACCAAGGGAAATGGCATAGAGTGTTTCTGTATACAGATAGATAGGATGATTGATTTTTTATCAAATTTGTGCTATTCTGTAGCATTTCAGCAAAGAAGAAATTCTTGTTGACTTGGTATTAAAATTGTTGCTTTATGTTTTCTTTGGGTACCCTAATAGATTAAGTAACTGCTCGCATATTAAATCCCAGTTTGCACTGGGAAAAGATCAGTTAAAGCCAAGGTCAAGTACCGATAGACAGTAAACTGCCGTCTCATCCTTACTGGTATCTCACCTAGGCTCTGGGAAATTTTCCTGGGATTGGGAGGTAGGAGAGCAAGCTTTTGTATCAGTTCCACCACTAATTGAGTGGTCCTCCAAGTTAATTTCACTTCTCTGTGCCTCACTTTTCACCTCTGTAAAATGTACATCATGGTGAGATTGTTTTGTAAAATTGTTTTAAAGTCTTAGGAAGAAAAACACTACTATTGCTCTATCCAACGTATATTTTATGAGCATTCATCATGTGCTCAACTTTATTTTTGGCCCTGTGGAAAGTATAAAGGTAATTAAAAAAAAACCCAGCACAGACCTTGGCCTCCAGAAACCATCAGAAAAATAATGCGGACATTGTGGAAAGCTTAACCTAGGATGCTGGCGCTTATTGTATGCCAAGTACTATGCTGGGCGCCAGTACTATGGTGGGGATACGGTGGGATGCGGAAACAGATACAGTCCCTGCCTTCCTGAGCTTACAGTCTTGTAAAATGGGTGTGAGAGCCATTACTGAGGTAGAATGGACTGGATTTGGTGATTAATGATATAAGAGAATGAGAGAATTGGAGCAGGTAATTAAATATCTAGATGAAGCTGTTGAATAGGAATTGGAAATGAGAACCAGAGTTTAAGAGAGATTGGGATTAGTAGTGGTTACTTAGGAATCATCAGCAAGTATGGAATTTTAAGAAAGAAATTTTAAGGTCATTCTTCATATGGTAGAGTAGGTTATTGCTGAGTATG
Organism: Leucopleurus acutus; assembly: GCF_964270905.1. Lineage (NCBI taxonomy): Eukaryota > Metazoa > Chordata > Mammalia > Artiodactyla > Delphinidae > Leucopleurus > Leucopleurus acutus. Next base: position 7,077,812 of record NC_139160.1, on the reverse strand, counting down.
ATTGGCAGGTTGAGATTATACTCATTTCTAAACATTCTGGAGTCATATTCTCTTCCAGAATTCTGTTTCTGGAGTGTGGGATGGACTCTATATTTAGACTATGGGAAGAATTAGGGAGCAGTGCTGATTACCCATAGTCATTGACATTTATTGAGGAGTTTTTAACTGGGAACCAGGTACTATGCTAATAAACTCTCTACATGGTTTTTTTCTTGGTCTTCACAACCACCCTCTAAAATAGGTACTATTAATATCATCCCTATTTTTTTTTAGAAGAAATTGAAGCTTAAAGATTCTAAGCAACTTTATCAAATGTTGCGTGTAGGTTAAGTAAGATAAGGATTGAGAATTGGATTGGATTTAGCAACATGGAGCTCACTGGTGACCATGATGAGTGGTTTTGGTGGAATGGTGGAGAATAATGGAGTGGGTTCAGAGAATGGGAAGAGAGGAATTGAAAACAATGAATGCGTGCAGTTCTTTCAGTGAGTCTTGTTGAAAAGGGGAGCATAGAAATTGAGTGGTAGTTGGGGAAGTGGAATCAAAATTTGTTGTTGTTTCCGAGACTTTTGTATGCTGATGAGAATGCTGCAGCAGAAAGGGGAAGATTGACGATGCCTGGGAGAAAGAGGCACTACTGGAGCAATGTCCCTGAGTAGACAAGAGGAGGCAGGATCCAGTGTACAGGTGGGGCGGCTGCAGGATAGCTGATTCAGAGTAGCTGGAGGGAAGGCAGTTAGTTACAAAGGCTGTGGACGCAGAGAAGTGGGCAGATGTGGAGGTGAGCGCTTGTGGAGGTTCTCTCCTGATTATTTAGATGAGGGAAGAAAAGCAAGCAAGGTCATCTGAGAGTGAGGGCGGGGTGCAGGTGTTTTCCAGGGTTTAAATTCTCACCTAAAGTGTCCCAAGAGGGGACATCCATTCCATTTGGCTATTTTATTTCTTTTATGTAAGTTTTCTAGGAAGCATTTGTCTTATTTTGCAGAACTCAGTAGTCATTCATTTGAAATCTTATTTTGGAATCCTAGGTATTTATTACAATGAGTGCCTAAAAACTTGGTATTTCTATCGTTTGTTTTTTTTTTTTATGTTACAGAAAAGACAACTGAAAGATAGAAATTTTAATTCATTAGAGATAAACTAAGGAATGGGAACAAGATAGTGGTAAGTCAGAATGAAATCATAACACATCAGTTTTGTTCTCCTTGAAAGAAATATTTGCCTTGCTGCACTTTACCACTGTTTTCTCCCTTCTTCTTTCCTCTGGCAAACTGCTGTGATGTGTACTCTCCCTGTGTTGCCATTCACTGCTTCTCCTTCCTTAATGAGTAGAAATCCTGGATCTCTATTCATTGCAGTATGGGACTGACTTCTTGAAGACAGCTTCCTAATTTAAAATGGAATATGCCAAATTCTCAAGAGTTAAGGTGTTTAACTTTTGTAACAGTTGATAGTATTTACCATCTTTCTTCTTTTGGCTTCTGTTACACTGTACTATGCTTTTTTCCTTCCTCTTTTTTTTTTTTTTCCCCTAACTGTGGCCCCTTCTTCTCTTATCTCCTCCTCTTGTTGTTCCCTAGTGCTATCCCTCTGCTCGTTCTATATTCACTTCAGCTCCTTATATCCAGCCCCACTCTCTCTCTGCTTTGCAGATGACATTAGTGATAGGAGGATTGTGCCTTCTGGTTTGCATGAGTAGTCTAATTGTCGTTTGTAGATAACTTCTCTTTTCTCTCTCATTGTTTTTATGATTTTCTTTTTTGTCTTGGTGTTAAATAGTTTCACTATAGATTATCTGAATATGGATTTGTTTTTATTTAACACTCCTTAAGACTTGTGTTTCTTCTGTTTCAAATTCTTTTTTACGCTTTTAACCATTTTAAACGTTCATTTTTATAGTTCATAGCTGATAGTTCTACTATCAGAAGTTGTTTGGAGCCTTATCTTTCTGGTTATTTCTGCTGGCTCTTGTTTGTGGCAAAGCTGAGACTGTCCCTTCAAGGTTTGAGTCACTCTAATGTGGGGCTTGTTTAGGGGGATGTCACTCCTCAGAGGGTCTGTGTTGGGTTCAGCCAGGTGCCTTCAGGATGTCACCTGCCTGGACCACTTTTAGGTAAATTTCTTCACTTAAGGGAGTATAAAACTAAATCCCAAGTCACACGAGTGCAGGCCCTGGTTACTGTTTCTGGGGGCGACTTGTACCTTACTCCACACATATAGAACATAGGCTCAGATGGACAGACGCACTTGTTTCTTCCACGTGCGAGTTTAAAGTCTGCCCTTGGAGAGTCCTGGCTTCACTCGCCAGTCTCAGTTCAGCTTTGACGTTTGTAGGCCTAAGGCCTTGTCGCAGGCCTCACTTTGTGCTCCTTAAATCTCGAGCCCTGGAAACCCTCAAGGACTGCCATGCCGTCAGCTGTATTTTATTTATTTTTTGGCTGTTAGGTATTTCTCTTATCTTCTGGTAAGATCACCTATATATAAACAGGATATTTGTTACATTTTATCCAGAATTTTTTTTTAATGTTACAGAAAAGAAAACTGAAAGATAGAAAATTCAATTCATTAGAGATAAACTGTATCTATATATTTATCATAAGTTCTTGAGGGTTTTATCCTCCAGTTTGTTGTTTCTGAGGACTTTTGTTTATAGTTTAGTTGGGAACTCGTCTTCAGCGAGGCTTTAATTGCAGGATTTATATGTGGATAGAAAGGGATGTCCAATATAATACATAAAATATGTATATATTTTTAGCTAAACTATAAGCTTCTTGAATGCATGGACTATATCACATTTTTTTGTATTCCAGTGTTTTGAAAATCAGTAGAATATTTTCAGAACTTGACCATAAACTAGACAAAGAACTATGAGATATTTAAAGTTCAACTGATAGTATTTTAATATAATCTGTAAAAATTGTGTAGTCCCTATACTCTGAAAGAGTGCCATTGTCCATCTAGTTTTAAGGTCTTTAGAGTTAGACATAAGATAAATTAAATATTTTAAGTTTTTCAAGTTCAAAGGTCTTTAGAGTTAAATGGAAAAGGCAAGGGCCTATCTTTAGATCCAAAGAAGAGCAAGGTAAAATTAAATAATCATCCTGCCTGGGAGTAGTGGCATCCTACCATTAGACGAAATAATTAGTAATGTTATCGTCCCCTTCCCCTACCTTAGAAGTGATAGAATGACTGGCTTAGCAACTTTAAATAAGGATCAGTATGTCCCATCAGAGTCTCTGACAAGAATCTCGCCCCTGTTCTTGCTGAAATACCTAGTTGTGGGTAACATCAAAATGCTAAGAGGGCAGCCCCCGTGATATTAAATGGGACTGTATACTATTTGGTGTGAGAAGTATGTCTGCAGCTCCAGATCTCATACCAGCAGAAATTTTTGGCTAAATATTACCTTGGTTAACTTGGCTAATTGTCTTCTGTAGTGGGTAAGCATCTTTCAACTCCAGTGACATTTAGAATTAAGAGTAGAAATGTCTAAGAGATTCAAAACTGTAATAGTAGTATTTTTTGTTAAGGGATATGTACATATTTATTTATTATTTTTATGTACTTGTAATTTAAGACAATATGGCTAATGAGGGTGATAAGCATGCAATTCCAATTTTACGTGTATTATGGAATAATTTAGATCTGTGATTTTACATGAAAATTTATGTTAAGTACTTTTGGGGAACATTTAGGAGAAATTAGGCTTACCTCATTTATAAGTTTAACTTACTAAGTTTATGAAAGTATTTATATGTAAGTTATGCTTTGTTAAGTAAGACAATTAAAGAACTAAGAAGGAAATAAAATATATTACATTTATAAACGTATGTTAAAAATTTTAGTGGCATTTAATTAGCCAGGTTTGTAAATGGCATCAAGGTTTATTCAAAAACCTCTTAAAAGTGACTTCTAAAATCTGCTATTCTTGTACATAAAAAAAGATTTGTAAGTGAATCTAAAAGCTTTAAGGACTAACCGAATTTTTGCAGTTTTAACTTTAATAAATTGAATATTTAAAAAATCAAAGTAAACCTTTGAAGAGATTTTTTTGCACAAAAAGTACCCTCGAGGATATAAAACAACTCGTATCAGCATGGCTTATAGTACTCCATGTGTTTCTGAGTGTGATTGATTTGCTTGTTAGATAGTGAGGGAAGACTTAATCCAGTATACAAAAAAGCCTTTTCTATTACGTAGTGTAGTATCTTGCATTCATCAAAAGTTCAGATATTTGTTGAAAAATTAATATTTTGAACTGACTCTGGAATATATCATACTAAAATATTTGTTTATAATTTTCTGATAGCAAATAACTAAAATTTCTAAAGTTCTTTTTAGAACTGGAACTTATTAAAGGTTAAGTTCTATGGAGTCACGTGATTTATGAAGAGGCACCACTGCAATTCAGTAGGGAAAGGTGGGTCTTGTCAGTAAATGCTTCTGGGTTAATTGAATGTCCATGTGGTGAGGAAAATCTTAACCCCTTACCTCACATCATATAGAAAAACTAATTTGAAATAGATCACCACCTAAAATGTAAAAAGGTAATAAAATAAAACTTCCAGAAGAAAACATGGAAGGGATATTATCATCTTCTTGGGATAGCAAAGATTTATTAAACTGGACAATAAAGCATTAAAGATAAAAGATCAGTAAGTCAGAATTCTAAAATTATGAACTTCTTTTCATCAAGAGATGCACCATTAAGACAAGCCATATACTGGTAGAAGGTAAAAAAAAAAAGGAAAGCCATATACTGGTAGAAGATGTTTGCAAAGCATATGTATGACAAAGGACTTGTATCCAGAATATATAAAGAACAACGATCAATAAATCAATAAGAAAAAGTCAGGCAACCCAGTTGAAAGAAAATGGATTAAAGATTGGAACAGATACTATACAAAAGAAGATATTCACATGGCTAATAAGCATCTTGTTGAAAAGGTGTTTAACATCTGTAGCCATTCAAGAAAGGCAAGGTAGAACCACAATGAGACACCATTACGCCCCACCCCACCCCCAGAATGACTAGGGTGGGACAACTGGCACTCTCGTACATGGTGATGGGAGTGTAGAATGGCATCACTACTCTGGAATACCATTGGCTATATTTACTAAAGCTAATCTTACATACACTTTATGATGCAGCTATTCTGCTCCTGGGTACAGATCCCAAAGAAATGAATGCTTCTGTTTACCATGAGGATAATTCCCATATTCATAGAGGCTTTAATAATAAACCTCAAATAGAAAACAGCTCAGGTGTCCAGTCACAGAATTGATAAGTTGTATATTTATGCAATAGAATACTCCACAGCAGTGAAGAAAGATAAACGGCTATATACAGGAACATGGATGAATTTCACAGGTAATGTTGAAAGAGTATGTACTATAGGATTCCATTTTATGAAACTAGAACAGGTAAACCTAATCTATGATAGCAAGGTCAAAATAATGGTTACCTTTACCAGCTGATATTTACTAACAGGGGCCATGAAAAAACTTTCTGGGGTATTGGGAAATGCTCTTTGTTCTACTGGTGGTTATACAGTACCAAAATTTATTGAGTTGTTTACCTAATATATGTACATTTTACTGAATATATGGTATACCTCAATGAAAAATAGATTTAAAAAATTCTGTTAAGTATTAATCATCCCCATTTACAGAGGAAGAATATGAGGCTTGTAGATGTTAAGTGATACACTCATATAATCAGTAATTGGTGGACCTGGGAGTAGGAAGGCACCCAGGGTTTAGGATTCTAGATCTAATGCTAACTCCGGATCACCATGCTGTTTCTCTGTGAAGGGATGAATCGTGTTTGCAACGTTTTTATGTCAGCAGCCAGTGTAGTTCCAGTCCTTATTAGATAAACATATATTTTCTGATTTGAAAAAATAGCAGTCATATATTTGATGAGAGTGGACATTAAAATTCTTAATCATTGGACTTCCCTGGCAGGCCAGTAGCGAAGACACTGCACTCCCAATGCAAGGGGCCCGGGTTCAATCTCTGGTCTGGGAACTTGATCCCGCATGCCACAAATAAAGATCCTGCATGCTGCAACTAAAAAGATGCAGCAATGAAGATCCCACGTGCCGCAACTAAGACCTGAGGTGGCCAAACAAATATTTAAAAAAAAAATCTTAATCGTTAATTTCAAATAATAAGTCCTCTAATTTCTGTTTAAGCTTTGCTTTCTTGCCTCCTGATTTCTTACCAAGTAATTTCTCTTGGACTCAAAGTCTCATATATTGACCCCAAGTCCTTATTGTAAAAATATCAGTATGAACTACTTGGAACTCGTGTTTTTTTTCATTAGCTATGGAGAGGTATGTTTTCCTGTTTAATTCATATAGATTAATGTCATAGCAAAGTAAGAGTATTTTTCTTCCTTTTCCAGAAGTTTCAGTAATTTGATTTATGTTCTTGGGCATATATAGGACCTGTTCCAAATTTCTTTTTCTTATACTAGAATTCTAACAATGTATGAACAAACAGATATAACCAAAGAATTTAGAATAATCATGAAACAGAAAGCTGGAAGAAATAGAAAGAGCTGAATAGATGGGAATCTTAAGAAGGTGCCTGTAGAGCAAGTGGAGAAAATTGTGATAGTATCTTTGACCCTGTTTCTAAATATGGTGTGGAATGAAGGCATCTTCAGAAGAGGTCTCTTCCCCTTTGATTTCTGGAACCCTGGATGTGTGGTGCTGTCTGACAGACAGTTCTATTTCTGTTGCCCAATCTTTTATGGAGATTTGCCAGGCAGTAATACAGTAGGTTCAACTGAGGATGTGTACTCTGAGCCCACATCACTAGCACATGTGTGTTTCTAGAACATGCCAAAAACTTTGTAGCAACCCTATAATTTCATTTTCTTAGGTGCTCAAATAATTTAATTAGGGGTGTTGTTATATTCATCATATTTAAAGTTTATTAACTACCAAGTAACTAATATGAATAATAAAATTTATGTAAGGAATAAGGAGTTATAATACAGTAGGATCTATGTACCCACCATGGAGTTTAAGATAAAGAACATTAGCATTACCTTGAAGGCCCCCTATGAGCTCCTCTGCATCCTGTTCCCTCCCCTCCTCTTTCAGAGTTAGCCACTGTCCTGGATTTGGGGTTTATCATTCCTTTGCCTTTCTTTATACTTTTAGCACATACATTTTAATCTCCACACAGTATCTTGTTTTGCTTAGAATCGTTCTGTATGTGTTCTTTGAACTTACTTTTTCACTCAACATTGTGGTCCTGAGATTGATCTATTATTATTGCATGTGGCTGTAATTCATGTTCACGTGAATATAGTATCCCATTATGTGAATGTATAATAATTTATGCATCTGTTCTGATACTGGACCTTTGGGTTGTTTCCAGGTGTTTACTATTACAAGCAGTGCTGTAAGAACATTTACATATAATATTGATATTTAATATTGCTTAGAAAGGGAATATTGGCTTTTGGAGGAAGTCAGGCTTATTTGCATATGATAGGGTAAGGCATCTTTCTTCCCATTCCTACGGGGAAATATCCTCCAGTAGGAGAACTGAGCTCAGCATAGACATGCTACTCTTTTATCTGCAGATTTCCAGTTATTCTCTATATTTGAAATGCTGTAAGCTAGCAGGGTGTCAGCCTGTGTTTGACCATTGGGGCAGAGGCTGACGATGCTGTGCAACCCTACTAATAAAGTCTCTTTTTAAAAAGAGACCAGTAAAAGGAGCCCTGAGACTTATTTTTTACAGCCTGGAAGCTGTCACTGAGTCCTTAAATTGAAGCATGCCATTGGGCTGTGATGCCCTAATGGAGGAAGAAGTACAGAACAGAGTCAAGGGTGTCCTTTGGGAAGCTGACAGTCTGTTTCGAATGTACTATCAAACTGCAGTGAGACGGAACTGAAGACCTGCAAAGCACAGGCACACTTTCTGTGAGACGTGGGACTTGCCACAAATGCCACATCTGGCCTCTTGAGCAGTTTCCTTCAGACCGTTTATGAGCCCGTCAGAATACTGAGTGGCAGGACAAGGTCAGCAGCAGCAAACACCTGGAGTGCAGCCTGTGAACGAGCTTTGACATAATTCTCGCAGCACAGCTTTACTGAACTGGCTGTGTGTGCAATGTGGGCTGCAAGCAGGACTCCTCAGTGACCGCTAAATAGCAAGCTGAGGCGGGAAAGCACAAGCTGAGGAGGCAGAAGAAACGTTTCCAGAGTCCCTGCAGTTCACCCCTCCTCAGCGAGGCCACCGAGCAGCCTGGCACGCAGCTGTAAGGATGGGCTTGCTGTGTGAGCAAGAGCTTCGGGCTGGCTGTGGCTCCAGAAAGCAGGACCACAAACAATGACAGACTATTTAAATAGCAGGCGCAGCTGCTAGCAGAAGGGCAGACTTGACGTGTGTTCTGTGTGGAAGAGATTGTCAGTCGCTTTTTATTGTCTTTGGCCAGGAATCCAATTCAGGAAAGACATTATACATACACAGAGATAGATATATATATATATATATATATATAAAACAGTAAAGTTCTGCTCTACTACTTTACACCTCTTCATCAAAACCAAACAGAGGGCTTCCCTGGTGGCGCAGTGGTTGAGAGTCCGCCTGCCTATGCAGGGGACGTGGGTTCGTGCCCTGGTCCGGGAAGATCCCACATGCCGCGGAGCGGCTGGGCCCGTGAGCCATGGCCGCTGAGCCTGCGCGTCCGGAGCCTGTGCTCCGCAACGGGGGAGGCCACAACAGTGAGAGGCCCGCGTACCGCAAAAAACAAAACAAAACAAAACAGAAATTCGTTCAAAAAACAATGGTTGCAATGAAATACTAGGAATAGAGCAACATAACATTTTTAGATTTTTAGTCTTTACCAGTCTCATTACATTTTTACCTTATTGACAGAATACTTAAAAGACTAATAATGCGCTAGAACCAAAAACATAATAATACCTTTAAATTTGAGAATGCCTTATAACTATTTCACTATACACGATTTTCAAGTTCCTTTCCTGTGGATTTTTTCCCCACAAGATTGCTTATTCATCTTTGTCTCCTCCTAGGGCCTAGCACAGTAGAGGATATATACCTCCTAACAGGTGTGGGTGTTCAGTAAATAACTGTTTAACTGGATTGGACTCCAAGGATTCAGGTGTCAGTGTATGGTAACCTAGTAGAAAGACATACACTTTTCACCAGCCTCTCTCATCCTCAGCACTTTCATGTAGCGGTCTAATTCCAGTAGTCTGAAGATGCTGCAATATGTTAACTATTTTTTACCTTGAGTTTTCAACCTTCCTGGCTTTTCATCCATTTTCCTGTTTTCCTGAGTTCATTGAGTAATACACATGTGAGACTTTTTCTGATACCAGGAAGAGAAACTCCGTGATGAGTTAGATGAGTTAAAAGCATGAAGCTGGAAAAGGGATAAGAATAGATTTTGGCACATGGGTAGAAAAGGAACACACATATGGGATGTGAAGGGCTGCAAATACAGGCAGAGCTGTAAAGAGAGTAAAGGTAGGAAAACAGAGGCAGAGGCAGTTCAGGGAGGAAGAACTAAAAGCTTAGACACAAAGTGATGGAGTCTCCCCCAACACCCAGAGAGAGGCAAATAAATACTGTTCTGAGAAGCCCCATAATTTCACTATTTGAAGAAGACATGTTTCACATTACATTAGACAAAATATGCCACTTTGTAAGCATAACTATATTTATGTATTTATCAAAATTCTTTTTTAAAATTGCTGTATAATTGACACGTATTACATTAGTTTCAGGTGTACAACATACTGATTAAATATTTGTGTATATTGTGAAATGATCACCACCATAAATAGAATTAACATCCTTTGCCACATATAGTTATCAAAATTCTTGATTCCCATTTGGTGGCCTGTATAATTTGAATGATCCTGTGATTTTTGACACCCTCAAAGCATGAGTAATATTTTTACACATAAACTTTGCACATAAATTAAGAAGATTTCATTAAGCCCTGCTGTTTGTAATTTGATGAATGAAATGGTTTTTCCAACATGGAAGCAGAGAAAATCATTTTGGTTGTAAAGGATAAACTAGTAAGCTATGCAAATGAATATATTTTGAATTCTTGTCCTTTCAGCTTTTAATAATTTTTTTTTTAAGTTACTTATTTGGCTTAGGACAGTAATGAATAAAGGAATTGATTTTCTGTTAACACCATTAAGATTATTAGATAGGAATAGTCTGTATTGCCCTCTATTGGTGAATGTTATTTTTGACAAAATAATTGTTGCTGTATATGTCATTTATATGTATTTAATGTTTGTATCAACCAGTGTACTTTACAGAAAAGCACTTTAAAAACTGACCTAAGAGTTGTAGCCGTGAATTGGCAAAAGGGGGAAAAATTGACCTTGTGGGCTTATTGATTTAATAGTTTTATTGACTAATGTAGTATTGAAATACTTTTGCCTTTGATTAATTTTAATTTTATGTATTTATTTTTTTGTCAGAGCTCCACCTCAGATAAGGCGTCCCAATCGAGAAGTAAGACCTCTGAGGAAAGAAATGCCAGGAGGAGGAGCCCGGGGACCTGTAGGCCGAGCACATCCTATATCAAAGAGTGAAAAACCCTCTACAAGTAGGGACAAGGATTGTAGAGCAAGAGGGAGAGATGACAAGGCAAGACTACCTCTTTGTAACCCACTCACTTTAAGCCCGTGATGTTTGTTGCTTATTATACTTTTAGTGGGCTTTTCAGGGGACCCTGGTTTTGACATGGAAGAGGTTTTTTAAAAAACTTTGAATCAAAAACCTATGCAGTCTTTGCATTTTGAAGGCCATTCTGCACTGTCAGTAACCTCAGAGGTGTATATATTTCTTAATACACACACACAGAAATCTTAAGTAAAATGGAGCTTTTCATTCTTTGAATTTCAAAATTGTATTAAATATCATCACAATTCTGATAATTAAAGATAAAAAAATGACAAAATTAAATAGGAAATAATTTTGAATCTTAAATAGTAGTCCACGTTCACTTAGAGGAGGATGAGGAGGTAGTTTGAATTTTCTTTTTTTCCCACCCCCCCCTGCAGCTTTCCCCCTTGGTGTCCATACGTTTGTTCTCTACATCTGTGTCTCAACTTCTGCCCTGCAAACAGGTTCATCTGTACCATTTTTCTAGGTTCCACATACATGCGTTAATATACGATATTTGTTTTTCTCTTTCTGACTTACTTCACTCTGTATGACAGTCTCTAAATCCATCCACGTCTCAGCAAATGACCTAATTTCATTCCTTTTTATGGCTGAGTAATATTCCATTGTATATATGTACCACATCTTCTTTATCCATTCCTCTGTCGATGGGCATTTAGGTTGCTTCCATGACCTGGCTATTGTAAATAGGGCTGCAGTGAACATTGGGGTGCATGACTCTTTCTGAATTATGGTTTTCTCTGGGTATATGCCTGGTAGTGGGAATGCTGGATCATATGGTAATTCTATTTTTAGTTTTTTAAGGAACCTCCGTACTGTTCTCCATAGTGGCTGTACCCATTTACATTCCCACCAACAGTGCAAGAGGGTTCCCTTTTCTCCACACCCTCTCCAGCATTTGTTGTTTGTAGATTTTCTGATGATGCCCATTCTAACTGGTGTGAGGTGATACCTCATTGTAGTTTTGATTTGCATTTCTCTAATAATTAGTGATGTTGAGCAGCTTTTCATGTGTGTCTTGGCCATCTGTATGTCTTCTTTGGAGAAATGTCTATTTAGGTCTTCTGCCCATTTTTTGATTGGGTTGTTTATTTCTTTAATATTGAGCTGCATGAGCTGTTTATATATTTTGGAGATTAATCCTTTGTCCGTTGATGCGTTTGCGAATCTTTTCTCCCATTCTGAGGGTTGTCTTTTCGTCTTGTTTATGGTTTCCTTTGCTTTGCAAAAGCTTTTAAGTTTCATTAGGTCGCATTTGTTTATTTTTGTTTTTATTTCCATTACTCTAGGAGGTGGATCAAAAAAGATCTTGCTGTGATTTATGTCAAAGAGTGTTCTTCCTATGTTTTCCTCTAAGAGTTTTATAGTGTCTGGTCTTAGATTTAGGTCTCGAATCCATTTTGAGTTTATTTTTGTGTATGGTGTTAGGGAGTGTTCTAATTTCATTCTTTAACATGTAGCTGTCCAGTTTTCCCAGCACCACTTATTGAAGAGACTGTCTTTTCTCCATTGTATATCTTTGCCTCCTTTGTCATGGATTAGTTGACCATACGTGCATGGGTTTATCTCTGGACTTTCTATCTTGTTCCATTGATCTGTGTTTCTGATTTTGTGCCAGTACCATATTGTCTGGATTACTGTAGCTTTGTAGTATAGTCTGAAGTCAGGAAGTCTGATTCCTCCAGCTCCGTTTTTTCCCCTCATGACTGCTTTGGCTATTCGGGATCTTTTGTGTCTCCATACAAATTTTGAGATGATTTGTTCTAGTTCCGTAAAAAATGCCATTGGTAATTTGATATGGATTGCATTGAATCTGTAGATTGCTTTGGGTAATATAGTCATTTTCACAATATTGATTTTTCCAGTCCAAGAACATGGTATATCTCTCCATCTGTTGGTATCATCTTTAATTTGTTTCATCAGTGTCTTATAGTTTTCTGCATACAGGTCTTTTGTGTCCTTAGGTAGGTTTATTCCTAGATATTTTATTCTTTTTGTTGCAGTGATAAATGGGAGTGTTTCCATAATTTCTCTTTCAGATTTTTCATCATTAGTGTATAGGAATGCAAGAGATTTCTGTGCATTAATTTTGTATCCTGCAACTTTACCAAATTCATTGATTAGCTCTAGTAGTCTTCTGGTGGCATTTTTAGGATTCTCTGTGTATAGTATCATGTAATCTGCAAACACTGACAGTTTTACTTCTTCTTTTCCAATTTGTATTTCTTTTATTTCTTTTTCTTCTCTGATTGCTGCGGCTAGGACTTCCAAAACTATGTTGAATAGTAGTGGTGACAGTGGACATCCTTGTCTCATTCCTGATCTTAGAGGAAATGCTTTCAGTTTTTCACCATTGAGAATGATGTTGGCCATGGGTTTGTCATATATTATTATGTTGAGGTAGGTTCCTTCTTTGCCCACTTCTTGGAGAGTTTTTATCATAAATGGGTGTTGAATTTTGTCAAAAGCTTTTTCTGCATCTATTGAGGTGATCATATGGTTTTTATTCTTCAGTTTGTTAATATGGTGTATCACATTGATTGATTTGCATCTATTGAAGAATCCTTGCATCCCTGGGATAAATCCCACTTGATCATGGTGTATGATCCTTTTAATGTGTTGTTGGATTCTGTTTGCTAGTATTTTGTTGAGGATTTTTGCATCTATATTCATCAGTGATATTGGTCTGTAATTTTCTTTTTTTGTAGTATCTTTGTCTGGTTTTGGTATCAGGGTGATGGTGGCCTCATAGAATGAGTTTGGAGTGTTCCTTCCTCTGTAATTTTTTGGAAGAGTTTGAGAAGGATAGGTGTTAGCTCTTCTCTAAATGTTTGATAGAATTCACCTGTGAAGCCATCTGGTCCTGGACTTTTGTTTGTTGGAAGATTTTTAATCACAGTTTCAATTTCATTACTTGTGATTGGTCTGTTCATATTTTCTGTTTTCTTCTGGTTCAGTCTTGGAAGGTTATACCTTTCTAAGAATTTGTCCATTTCTTCCAGGTTGTCCATTTTGTTGGCATAGAGTTGCTTGTAGTAGTCTCTTAGGATGCTCTGTATTTCTGTGGTGTCTGTTGTAACTTCTCCTTTTTCATTTCTAATTTTATTGATTTGAGTCCTCCCTCTTTTTCTTGATGAGTCTGGCTAATGGTTTATCAGTTTTGTTTATCTTCTCAAATAACCAGCTTTTAGCTTTATTGATCTTTGCTCTCGTTTTCTTTGTTTCTATTTCATTTATTTCTGCTCTGATCGTTATGATTTCTTTCCTTCTGCTAACTTTGGGTTTTGTTTGTTCTTCTTTCTCTAGTTCCTTTAGGTGTAAGGTTAGATTGATTATTTGAGATTTTTCTTGTTTCTTGAGGTAGACCTGTATGACTATAAACTTCCTTCTTAGAACTGCTTTTGCTGCATCTCATAGGTTTTGGATCATCGTGTTTTCATTGTCATTTGTCTCTAGGTATTTTTTGATTTCCTCTTTGATTTCTTCAGTGATCTCTTGGTTATTTAGTAACATATTGTTTAGCCTTCATGTGTATGTGATTTTTACATTTTTTTCCCTGTAATTCATTTCTAATCACATAGTGTTGTGGTCAGAAAAGATGCTTGATATGATTTCAATTTTCTTAAATTTACTGAGGCTTGATTTGTGACCCGGGATGTGGTCTATCCTGGAGAATGTTCCATGCGCACTTGAGAAGGAAGTGTAATCTGTTTTTGGATGGAATGTCCTATCAGTTAAATCTATCTGGTCTATTGTATCATTTAAAGCTTCTGTTTCCTTATTTATTTTCATTATGGATAATCTGTCCATTGGTGCAAGTGAGGTGTTAAAGTCCCCCACTATTATTGTGTTACTGTCGATTTCCTCTTTTATACCTGTTAGCAGTTGCCTTATGTATTGAAGTTCTCCTATGTTGGGTGCATACATATTTATAATTGTTATATCTTCTTCTTGGAATGATCATTATGTAGCATCCTTCCTTGTCTCTTGTAACATTCTTTATTTTAAAGTCTATTTTATCTGATATGAGTATTGCTACTCCAGCTTTCTTTAGATTTCTGTTTGCCTGGAATATCTTTTTCCATCCCCTCGCTTTCAGTCTGTATATGTCCCTAGGTCTGAAGTGGGTCTCTTGTAGACAGCATATAGATGGGTCTTGTTTTTGTATCCATTCAGCAACTCTCTGTCTTTTGGTTGGAGCATTTAATCCATTCACGTTTAAGGTAATTATCGATATGTATGTTCTTGTGACCATTTTCTTAATGGTTTTGTTTTTGTGGATCCTTTTCTTCTCTTGTGTTTCCCACTTAGAGAAGTTCTTTTAGCATTTGTTGTAGAGCTGGTTTGGTGGTGCTGAATTCTCTTAGCCTTTGCTTGTCTGTAAAGCTTTTGATTTCTCCATTGAATCTGAATGAGATCCTTGCCGGGTAGAGTAATCTTGGTTGTAGGTTCTTCCCTTTCATCACTTTAAGTATATCATGCCACTCCCTTCTGGCTTGTAGAGTTTCTGCTGAGAAATCAGCTGTTAACCTTATGGGAATTCCCTTGTATGTTATTTGTCGTTTTTCCTTTGCTGCTTTCAATAATTTTTCTTTGTCTTTAATTTTTGCCAGTTTGATTACTATGTGTCTTGGCGTGTTTCTCCTTGGGTTTATCCTGTATAGGACTCACTGCGCTTCCTGGACTTGGGTGGCTATTTCCGTTCCCATGTTAGGGAAGTTCTCGACTATAATCTCTTCAGATATTTTCTCTGGTCCTTTCTCTCTCTCTTCTCCTTCTGGGATCCCTATAATGTGAATGTTGTTGCATTTAATGTTGTCCCAGAGGTCTCTTAGGCTGTCTTCATTTCTTTTCATTCTTTTTTCTTTATTCTGTTCTGCAACAGTGAATTCCACCATTCTGTCTTCCAGGTCACTTATCCATTCTTCTGCCTCAGTTATTCTGCTATTGATTCCTTCTAGTGTATTTTTCATTTCAGTTATTGTGTTGTTCATCTCTGTTTGTTTGTTCTTTAATTCTTCTAGATTTGTTTTAAACATTTTTTGCATCTTCTCGATCTTTGCTTCCATTCTTTTTCCAAGGTCCTGGATCATCTTCACTGTCATTATTCTGAATTCTTTTTCTGTAAGGTTGCCTATCTCCACTTCATTTTGTTGTTTTTCTGGGATTTTATCTTGTTCCTTCATCTGGTACATAGCCCTCTGCCTTTTCATCTTGTCTATCTTTCTGTGAATGTGCTTTTTGTTCCACAGGCTACAATATTGTAGTTCTTCTTGCTTCTGCTGTCTGCCCTCTAAAATTGAGCTTTTTTTGGGCCAGATTTTAGTTCCCTGACCAGGGATCGAGCCTGTGCCCCCTGCAGTGGAAGTGCAGAGTCCTAACCACTGGACCGCCAGGGAAGTCCTGAGCATTGATAGAAATATTCAAAATAAAGTTTTAAAACTTAAAAAGTATTTTAACTAGTATTCTGAATTAAAATGAAAACATAATTGTAGGGGAAAGATTTATAAGGAAGTAGATGTGTCTACAGTGTTCACAGAATAAGATGATAGATACGCTTTACTATTGATAAAAACTTTTTAAACTTTGATTTATCTTTAAATTTTAGAGTAAAACAAGATTTTTTTTCTTAATGAGAAAATTTCCTTTGGTTTGGGTTCAGTATATACTTTTACTTTATCTGGAAAATTGATTGGTGAATAAACATAATACTGGGTAGAAATTCTGTGCTGTCCTTAAAATGGACTTTAGGAAAATGTGCTGAAAATAATTTTTCAGAGTAAGGAGCCAGGATGACCTGACATTTCTCTTAGCCTTAATTTTAATGAAAAGGCAAAAATAAATTTTTAGTGATAGCATTTCCTATTTCCTTTATGATGTCATAAATGGATGAGGATGTTATTGAATTGCCACAGAGAAGTTTTATTTTCCTAGCTAGGGGTTCTATATGTCATCACATATATGCCGTGATATTTATTGTGAAAATACAGCTTATAACTAATAGCAAATGGTTATCCTTAAAAATTACATACTATATTTGAATATTTTTATTCTATATGATTTCAGTCAGTGGTAAGGACTCTACACAGACCAACTTCCTACACCTTGTGGTTTTTTAGACCATAATGGAATAAAACTGATGTTTTCTGAGTATTTCTATTCAGGAGATAGAGCCAAAGACATATTCTCTCTACCTCGCTAGGACACTGAATATGAATTAGATTTTTTTATGTTTGTAATTTGTTCAAGCTATTATGTCATGAAACAGTAAGTGATTCCATTTCAGATCCTTTTGGGATTAGTGAGGGGTACTAATAAATAAATAAATTTTCCTGCTGATGAAATTGAACTGGTTCTCCCCATTACCAAAAGCCGCATAATGGATACTTAAAAATCTGTATCTTATATATCATCTTTGTTTCTTCCTCTGTTCTTCATTTTTGTGCTGCTAACCTTGGTTTGCAGTTTAGAGAATAAGGTGGTGGCTGAAGTCCACCCATCACTCTGCTAGTAGCTTTTAGATAAACTTTTAGAACCAGGTAAGGAACTTTCAGTCTTTATCTTACCTTCACATAACACAAGAGAAGGATATTGGTCGTGGTTTATTGGATATACCATTTGGAGTGATTACACAATAATTTATGAAATAATCCCAAGTAGTAGGCAGTCATTTTATCCCCATTTTTACAAATGAAGAAACTGAGATAGAGCTAAAGTATCTTATCCAAAGTCATAGAGTAAGGAATGGAGCTTTGGGAATCACAGATCTTTTTCCTCTTTATTTTAGTATTTTTCATATTATGTAGTATCCCTACCAAATTAGATTAAAAGTCTGGTTGGATTTGAAAAGAGTTCCAGAAAAATTAAATAAATGTTGATTTTAAAATGGGATTCTTAAGCAAAGAACAAAACAGCCAGGCAGCATTTGTTGAATGTCAGATAAATTTCTCTGGATATTGTAAATTGTCTTTTACTTAAAAAGTTCCAAATAATTTTCTAAATCTTAGTTGTTCTTCATTCACATGTAAGTACTCAGAATGTCACTGGAAAATAAGCCCTTTAATAAAAGAAAAAGAAGAGTTGTTTGAAGATAAAAGAGACTTTCTGAGTCACTCTGGAAACAAAAGGGATTACAATTAAAAAAAAAGCTCATAGAAACTTCATTAGAATTTGAAAGGTGTGCTTGGTTCGGTTATGATCATTGTAAGCACTCAGATATTCATTAGAATACTGGAGTCCTTAAATTCACTGGAAGCGGTGATAGGGTTTGAGGCAGTTCAGATGAAACTGACAGATATCCATTGCCATTGAAAGCTAATTTGAAATCGAGTACTGAAGGGTACTCAGTGTTGTTGGTTTTTTTAAATCAGCTTTGTTTGTTGCAACCAGCTTAAAAAGAAAAATGAAATAGACTAGAAAATTCAGACTGCATTGCCCATTATAAGGACAGTATTATTTTGAGAAAAAAAATCTGTTATATAAGTATGTAAAAATTTAGTTATATATTTGTATACACTAGCTCATGATCTAAGATGAATTTATTACTTTGTGTCATGGTCAAAAGTTTGAAAGCTGCTTTTCTGCTCTAGCCACTTAACTTTATAGATGTTAAAAAAAGAGAGGACAGGAGAAATTACATGTTTTGCTTAAGACTCTCAGTATCTTTGGATTCCTAGTTTAGTCTTGTAAACTGTATGAGGAAGCAGCTAGTAAGAAAAGCAGTAGCAACAGGTCTCACTTTGCCTTGAGCATTCTTAACCTGTCCCAGTCCTCCCTACAAATTCCTGTGAACTCAGGGTTATTTTCCCTGTACTGTGTACGAAGAAGTTGAGACACTGAAGTTACAACTGCAAGTAGGTGGTGGAACTAGGATTTGAACTCTAATACCTGAGCTTTTAACCATTATGCTATGCAGCCTCTTATTTGAAAATGCTTGCTGTCTTATTTTAATGTATCACAAATATCTATTTCTTTTAAGAGTACCAGTTCACTTTCTGAGAGTGATTAAATGTTTTTCTTCTTTTTTTTTTAAACTGCTAACACGCTTCCAGTTAGGTCCAGTCTTAAAAATGCTATTTTTCAATAAATAACAGTCACTGTGTATGGTGATCTGTTATTCAAGCCTTACAGTTTTTTCCCCTGAGGTACAGAGTCATCATGAGGCCAGTTTGTTACGCCATTTACTTAATGTGCCTTTATTAAGTGCATACTTTGTGTTAGTCATACTTCTAGGTACTAGGAAGGCAAACTTTAATATGTGACTCCTGGCCTCAAGTTGATTGTTATTGATGAGAGGGAATCAGATGAATAAATTAACCTTTATAGCCATATTTTTTAGTCTTATTTGAATGTACCTGAGAAAAATGGTTATTTTTATTTTACTATCTAAGTCTAGAGTCAGTGTAGAAATATACATAGAAATAACAAATGCATTTTTTAATTTAAAAAGGATAGTCTAAAAGTAAAATATTAGGTAACAGAATAGATGTTTTGATATTATAAACCAAAAATAAGTTTAATTAATAAAATTCTGATTCTCAAGTATTTATAAGACTATGGTTAATTAACTCTTAGTGAAATGAGCAGTGCTTCCATTATGATCTCATGATTGAAGTTGTATGTGCTTTTAGATAGAATTCAAATTAAAGTATGGTAAATCATCTTCAGAGACTTAATTTAAAGCTATTAAACTTAAAGGACTTCATTTCATTGAATTATAACAAATGGCCATTTTTTGAATATTTTCCTTCTCTGATTAAATGTAGGGATGTCTGATATGGAGAGACATTGTAAACTGGGTTGGAGTATTCTTTTAAATTTATTTATTTATTTATGGCTGTGTTGGGGCTTCGTTTCTGTGCGAGGGCTTTCTCTAGTTGTGGCAAGCGGGGGCCACTCTTCATGGCGGTGCGCGGGTCTCTCACTATCGCGGCCTCTCTTGTTGCAGAGCACAGGTTCCAGACGCGCAGGCTCAGTAGTTGTGGCTCACGGGCCCAGTTGCTCCGCGGCATGTGGGATCCTCCCAGACCAGGGCTCGAACCCGTGTCCCCTGCATTGGCAGGCAGATTCTCAACCACTGTGCCACCAGGGAAGCCCCTGGAGTATTCTTTTGAGAACTGTTGATCGGTGGTTATACAAGTGAACAGTGACTTAAAAAAATCTTTTTATTGAAGAAAAGTGTATACATTATAAGGGTATATTTGATGAATGATGATCATCTAACCAGCAGTGTACTGGTAAACTTTTAATAACTAGTTTTCTGAAGGAAAAAAAAAGCGTATGTGTATATAAACACGTACATATACACACACAAATTTATTATAAATCTGACTGATATAAAGGATGTGCAGCGTATAATTTACAAATAATAAAATATACAGTACTCTTTAGTGTAAACTTTATAGAGCCAATGGACCCTCACCGAATGCCTTTGCTGCTTTTTGCTTAACTCTTGCAAATGTAGGTACCTATGGTTGCAGTTGACAGATGATTAGGAATGTAGTTCTGTTAGGATATTGGTTGATATTTTGTTTTTATTAATGAGTCAGATGAAAGCGAAACAACAGAAACATATGTGGGAACTTCACTCATTGATCAATCACTTGAGCAACTTTGATGAATCAGATCATGGTTTTCAAATACTGGAAAATTATTTCCTTCATTTTTTGTGCTATTTACATTGTAACAACTATAGAAATGACACACTTTTAAATGTAATATTTTCCCCATTACTTTAAGTCTAGACAGTTAACAAAACAAGAAATCAAGCCCTGTTTTGTAGCATTTTCTGGTTTCTCTGGTATAAATACTTTCACTATGATGGATTTCAAGCTACCTGAGGTCACTGAACTCAGAGTCAAGATAAGATGGGTAGTAGCCTACCATTCTATAGTGTAGACACAGTAGACTTAAGTAACCTTAAGTGCATAGGTAATAGTTAAATAGTTAGAAGTGAGGAGTTTTGAGTAATTACCACTTCTGTTTTTAATATAATTTATTCTGTTTGTGTAATTTAATTTTTATCAATGGCTGTTTTTTATAGAAAAATTCCTGCAAATTTAATAATTGGCTCTTACAAACCAGTAAGAGTCCTCTTCGGCTGACTGCGTTTAACCTCTGTAACTACCATGTAATCCATGTAACTATCACTCAGGGGTCAAGAATAGAACATTTAGCACCTCAGAAGCCATACTCAGGATCCCTTCTGATCCCTGACACTTCTTTCTCAGAAGTAACCACTATTCTGCCACTTTGTTTCCAAAGATAACCACTATTCTGATTTCTAATACCATAAATTAGTTATACCTTTTTTGAAACTTTACGTACAGTAAGTATTCTTTTTTTGTCTGGCTTTTTTTGCTCAACATATGTTGGTGAGATTTCGCCATCCTGTTGCATATCTCTGAAGTTTGTTTATTTTCATTAATATACAGTATTATACCACAGTTGAATCTGTTTTACTGTTAGTGAATTTTTGGATTGTTTTCAGTTTGAAACTATTATTAATAATGCTACCTTGGATAGTTTTGTACTTATCCTTTGGTATATATGTGAGCATATATACCTTTCTAGGGAGCATATACCTAGGAGTGGAACTGATGGGCCATAGGTTATGCATATGTTAAACTTCAGTAGGTAACACCAAATAGTTTTCCAAAGTGATTATACCAATTTCCACGTCTGCCTGCAGAGCACGGAAGTTCTAGTTGCTCCACATCCTCACCAACACTTGATACTGTCTCTCTCTCGTGGGTGAATCTCGTTGTGATTTTACCAGCATATCTACCATGTATTGTGTACTTATCTGATAACTTCTGAGGTTAAAAGTTCTTTCATGGGCTTCCCTGGTGGCGCAGTGGTTGAGAGTCCGCCTGCCGATGCAGGGGCAGGGGACACGGGTTCGTGCCCCGGTCCCGGCGGATCCCACATGCCGTGGAGCGGCTGGGCCCGTGAGCCATGGCCACTGAGCCTGCGCGTCTGGAGCCTGTGCTCCGCAACGGGAGAGGCCACAGCAGTGAGAGGCCCGCGTACCGCAAAAAAAAAAAAAAATGTTCTTTCATATGTTTATTGGCCATTCGTATTATCAGTGACTTGTTTTTAAGAAATATCCTGTTCTGTCCTTTGGATATTAAATCGCTCCACAAATTTTTTCTCTCATGGCAGCTGATTAATAGTGTTGGTTTTTGCTTTTATTTTTATTATTTTAAATTTTATTGCATTAGATTATAGTAAAGTAGTTACTTGCTGTTCTGTCCCTAAATGTTTTACTGTGTTTTACTTTGTTTGTATGTTGTGTCCCCTAATGTGAGTGTATGCCTCTGAGGGCAGGATTTTTGTCTGCTTGGATCACTGCTATTTCCCAGTACCTAGAATAGTGACTGGTACAGAGTAAGTATTCATAAATATTGCTGCAAGAACGCATTTATTGATAAGTAAGCAGAATGCTATGGATTCGTTATTTCAACTTAAATATATTTTGTATTAACACTCCAATGCAAGGCATGACACTGAAATTAGTAAGCATTTTGCATTTATCAACGTACTTTCCCTTGTAAATAATAAAGTCTTATCTCTAAAATATCAGTTTAGAGATCTTGTCTAACTTTTCCTGTGTTTACTTCTCACACTGCGGTAGGAGTAGCCCAAAGTGTGCAGCCTTATGCCATAGTGTACAAAGGGGTTGAAAGCACTGGTTCTGAAGCCAGACTGCCTAGGATCTAGCTGTGTGTCCTTGGACAATTTACTCAAGCTCTTGGTGCCTCAGTTTTCTCATCTATGAGGTAGAAATAATACGAGTGCCTAACTCATAGGACCTTTCAGATTGTTATGTCAAGTGCTTAGAACAGTGCCTGGCATATAGCAAGCTGTAAACCAGTGTTAGCTGTAAAGGTAACATGACAGTGGGGAACTAACACAGGTATGATACAGAATAAAGATCATGTTAAAAAAAAAAAGAGGGAAACAATGAGATTTCCAAGCAATTTTGCACTTGCCTTGGGCTGTTGAACTCAGGAAACAGATGAATAAGTGGGCAAGTGAGAGGCAGTGGCTTTACCCGAAGAACCAAAGGTCAGCTGTCATTCAGCTCAGACATCCCTGTGATTGGGGGCCGGTGGTTTTTATTATTAATTAGCCACTGATTCTAACATCGGGTAGCTCACTACCTACAAGAGAGATGACTCCCTTGATGGATGGACTCATTGTTAGAAAATTCTTTCTTTTGTCGATCTGAAATTTACCTCTTCTGTCACTTTGTACTGGTCCTGGTTCTTTCCTTTGGAGTAATGTAGAGTACATACAGGTAAGGAGGTCAGTTGGTTGTGTTGCTCCGTTAACATTTTCTTCTTCAGCTTAAATGTCTCTAGGGTCCCTGAGCCTCCTCCATATGACATGGGTTTTGAACCCTTTATTACTCTTCTCGGTATAATTTATTTGTCAGCATTTTTCTTAAAATGTAAGACCCAGAGCCAGTAACTGAGCGTGTTTCTCTTAGATGGCACACAGTGAAATATAAAAACTATTATTTGCATTTTAGGCCAATCTGCGTCATTAATTGACTCTATAATATTGAGTTGGTCATTAATTTTCTCATCTTCCTCAAATAGTATACCAATGAAAGATCATAAACAAACTTTTTGATATGGGTAATTTAGACACTCGTAAAAAGAAGCTAAAATACTTCGCTTTAATGAGAAAAAGTATATCAGCCTTCATGCTAATAATCAAATTTTTGCTAATTAATTAATGTGAAAATTTAAGCAAAGATTTCTAAGATCATTTCAGTGATGTTGCAGCTATTATTATTATTATAAACTGTACAGGTAATAATATCTTGGGTGAGGTTAGCTTTATTGCCTGAAAACTAAACTTCTTTTAGGTGTTGTAGTTAATCTAGTTGGTTAACTGAAACCAGAGCTACTAACTTATATTTGATATCCCTATTTTAATTTATCTGAGTATTTGTTATGAAGGATAATTGTCACCCATTTTGTGATTTCCCAATATAACCAAATAAATTATTTATTTTTAGTTTCCTTAATTTGTTGTTTAGTAACCTCACCATTTTGGTTTGAAAAAGTTCTAGAATCTTCTTTGTAGTACTTAATTTGTATTCAGGTCTCATTTCTACCATTGAGAAACTTTGGGTGCTAGGGCACGTCCTTTGACTAGCTTCTTTTTTTTAACATCTTTATTAGTGTATAATTGCTTTACATTGTTGTGTTAGTTTCTGCTGTATAACAAAGTGAATCAGCTATACATATACATTTATCCCCATATCTCCTCCCTCTTGGGTCTCCCTCCCACCCTCCCTATCCCACCCCTCTAGGTGGTCACAAAGCACCGAGCTGATCTCCCTGTGCTATGTGGCTGCTTCCCACTAGCTATCTATTTTACACTTGGTAGTATATATATGTCCATGCCATTCTCTCACGTCGTCCCAGCTTCCCCTTCCCCCTCCCCATGTCCTCAAGTCCACCCTAAGTCTGTGTCTTTATTCCTGTGTCCTACCCCTAGGTTCTTCAGAACCTTTTTTTTTTTTTGACTAGCTTTATACACTTTCCTCTTCTGTGAATTGAGAGCCTTGACCTTGACTACTGCAATAGGTCTTTGTTTTTCTGCTTCTCCTTCTCCCTCCAGCCCATCCTTTTTCCATATCGCAGCTAGCAGGGTCATTTTAAAATGTAAATCAGCTCCTGTCATTCCCCTGCTTAGCACATTTCAAAAATTTCCCCGTGTACTTAGAATAAAATCTAAATTCCTTCCCATGGCCTATACGGGCCCAGTGAGCTGGCCTCTGATCATCTCTCCAACTTATTCTTTTTGCTCAATACCTTTTAGCTATAGACCATAGCTATAGCTATAGACCATTCAGTTTTTTCATAGCACTTAACAGTTTATAATTATGTATGTTTTGGGTTTGTTTACTTGTTAATTGTTTCCACCACAAGACTGGATGCTCAGTGAGGGCAGGTAATGTATTTTCATTCACTGATCTGAAACTGAATGTGTTGGACATAGATGGTCACATATTTATTGTTCTTAAAATCCTATGATTCCTATTACTTCCAGATAAGTGTGCAGCTTTTCCTTTCCCTTGGTAGTGTTTATCAAATCCTCCCCCACCACTTGGACATTCATATTAAAATGACTGTCTGCCTATATATATATATATATATATATTTTTTTTTTTTTTTTTTTTTTCTGTGGTACGCGGGTCTCTCACTGTTGTGGCCTCTCCCGTTACAGAGTACAGGCTCCGGACGCGCAGGCTCAGCGGCCATGGCTCACGGGCCCAGCCGCTCCACGGCATGTGGGATCTTCCTGGACCGGGTCACGAACCCGTGTCCCCTGCATCGGCAGGCGGACTCTCAACCACTGCGCCACCAGGGAAGCCCTGCCTATATTTTTTAATACTAATTTTTTGGTAAGTCTAAAATTACAGTGTCAGGACTTCCCTGGTGACGCAGTGGTTAAGAATCCGTCTGCCAATGCAGGGGACACGGGTTTGATCACTGGTCTAGGAAGATCCCACATGCCAAGGAGTGACTAAGCCCGTGTGCCACAACTACCGAGCCTGTGAGCCACAACCACTGAGCCCGCATGCCACAACTGCTGAAGCCCACGTGCCTAGAGCCCATGCTCCGCAACAAGAGAAGCCACTGCAATGAGAAGCCCATGCATTGCAATGAAGAGTAGCCCCTGATCGCCGCAACTAAAGAAAGCCCATGCACAGCAGTGAAGACCCAACGCAGCCAAAAATAAATAAATAAATAAAATAGTTACAGTGTCATATCCAAGCTTGTTAAGTCCCAGATATATCAGTGTCTGTTGCATTCTTTGGTTGATTTATTTCTAGAACAGTTTTAAAATGATTACACAGTGTTCCCAGTGATTTGTTTGAATGTGACTAGCCTTGGCCTATCATTATTATAAAATGTGATTCTAGGCTGTGCTTATTTTAAATTTGTTGATGTTATTTTTGTTGCGTAGGCATGCCAGCAGTTTATTCCTTTTAAGTGTCAGTATTGGGATCTGTCATCTGAAATACAAGAATCTTTCTGAAAACTTAGCTTAATTCTGTTGCCATGCTACCCAGGGACAGTAAATTATTCATTTTGGGGTCAAGTCACCAGAGTACTGTTTGGTCATTTACCTAGTGGCTTAAAGAGCTAGAGTGTTTGCCCAAAGGGAGCCATTTAGGCCTCTCTCAGCACTTAGGATCTAGTTTATGGTTTATCTCAGATGGAGTGTGGTAGGAGAGGCTCATCCTGTTCTCTCTCTTCAGATTGAAGCTTAGGAAACTGACTCATTTTTGGACCATATTTCCTTTCATTTTTACATTAACAGTAACTGTGGAGCTGAAGCTCTGGGGAGGTGCTTGGCTCTGTCTGCTGAAGTAGTTCCAGTGGTTGAACTCTCTCTGGCAGCTGAGCATGTTTCATTTAAAGCTCTTCAGAGCCGAGTAAATCTTGGCAGAACTCCATAGAAACCATAGCATATAACTCTTTTTTAAAGCTACTATATTATTAAATAAAGAATTTGGGGTAAAGTGATTGCTTTAATGGTCCTAATGATACTATTTTAAAAGGTCCTTTTATCATTGTCATTACAGTGACTTTATGATGTGGTCCAAGGACCTCACTAGGAAGAAACCCTCAGCCCTGAGTGGGTACTTACAGTGACAGGGAAAAGGCTTTGTAAGATGCAGTTCAGGGCGCCACCTCTTTCCTCACCTGCAGCCTCTTTCCTGGATGCTTAGGAGGATAGTTCTGCCACACATAACCTAGTCTTTTGTTTGTTTTAATGAAGTATAGTTGATTTACAATGTTGTGTTAGTTTCAGGTGTACAGCACAGTGATTCAGTTATACACATTATATATATATATGTATATTTTTTCAGATTCTTTTTCCTTAGAGTTTATTACAAAATATTGAGTATAGTACTGTGTAGTGCTATACAGCAGGTCCTTGCTGGTTACCTATTTTATATATAGTAGTGTGTGTGTGCTAATCCCATCCTCCTAATTTATCCCTCTCCACCATAACCTGCTTTTAAGCTTTAAACTGACTCAGCCAGGCATGAGGTGGCCTGATGCTGTGAAGAAGCATGGATCTGGGGAGTCAGGGAGATCTGAGTTAAAATCTGTACTCTGACATGTAATAATTGTGAACTTAAGTTACTTAACTTTCTGAGACCCACTTCCTTATCTGTAAAAATAGGGTTATAATACCTACCTTGTAGGGTAGTTGTATTAAATGAGATAATATATGTGAGATTTCTTGCCATGCAGTAGGTTTTCAATTGATTTCGTTTCTTCCTCTGTGTTAATACTCAAGTATTTTTTAGTGGTGGTAGAAATCCCATGCATCCACAAATTTAGAGGTATCTAGCTCATTTCAGTCTTAGATGCAACTGTCCCCTCAAGAATGTGAATTTGAAGTGTCTAATAAAGTTGGCCAGTTCATCTATTTCTGATGAATTAAATAGGGGAGGATGGCCTTTGGGTAATTAGCAAACAGTATTTAAAAAAATAGCCATTTAAAATGGTTACATTGCAATACTTTGAAAGCTTAATGATGTTAATTAAAATTATCTTGTTATTGATCAGCATTTTTTTGTACCTGTCCCCAGGGGAGGAAAAATATGCAAGACGGTGCAAGTGATGGTGAAATTCCAAGATTTGATGGTGCTGCATATGATAAGGATCTGGTGGAAGCCCTTGAGAGAGACATTGTCTCTAGGAATCCTAGCATTCATTGGTTAGTCTGTTAAGTTCTTGAATTACAGTAGTGGAGAAAACAAATTGTAGGTTGGCTTGGTGTGAGTCTTGTCTTGTTATCCGTTCATCTCCTGATTATGACCTCATCCGTAATATGAGTGTGCAGAATTGGTAGGACAGTTCTTCTTCCAGAATATAACCAAGACATTTTCATACTAATTTGATGTTGACATAGCTGACAAAGGTTGTTAATTGAATAACATGTCCTAATTTATGATTGCAATATGTTTTCACTGATCATTTTATACAGTAAAAATTAGAATAATGTTCTTAATGTAAGAAAAATTTCATAATTTAAAAAAATTAAAAGAATTGGTATTGATCATAAATCAAAGATGTCCCTGAATAAGCATGAAACTTTGCTCTTCTTACAAAGGGATGACATAGCAGATCTGGAAGAAGCTAAGAAGTTGCTAAGGGAAGCTGTTGTTCTTCCCATGTGGATGCCTGACTTTTTCAAAGGGATTAGAAGGCCATGGAAGGTGAGAATTTATTGAAGTAATATAGGTATAAAACTGCTGCTTGCATGGTAAAGAACGGCAGCACTGTAGTTTCTTTGTGTGTTTATTAACACAGTTTGTAAAGGTTGGGGGAGGTTGGGCAGCCCTCAGGTACCTGGATTTGGATTTGTGGTTGCGATATGCTGCCTCTGCCTGGCAGGAGAGGGGCCTGGAGTGGTGGAACTATAGTCTTTAAAGTCACTTCCCTCAGGGGCGCTGAGCTAGAGATGAGTTTTAAGAATTTTCTAGATGTCTGTTTTTGTAAATAAAAAGTTAGCAAGGGGCTTCCCTGGTGGCGCAGTGGTTGAGAGTCCGCCTGCTGATGCAGGGGACGTGGGTTCGTGCCCCGGTCTGGGAAGATCCTACATGCCGCGGAGCGGCTAGGCCGGTGAGCCATGGACACCGAGCCTGTGCATCCGGAGCCTGTGCTCCGCAACGGGAGAGCCACAACAGTGAGAGGCCCGCGTATCAAAAAAAAAAAAAAAAAGTTAGCAAGCAAATTAAGTAGTAATAGTGCATAGTCATAGAATAAGTGTTTGATCAAATAAATTATCTTTTTAAAAGCCGGCGTATTTCTTAGTAATTAATTAGTTTGAACACACTTCATCTAGGCTTGGTGTAATTCTCAGATGTAATCAGAATGTTTATATCTTTTTAGCTTGCCCAGGACTAGTTCCTCCTAAGTTCAGTGTTTTCATTTTAGCATATTAAAAACCCTTCCAACAGCTGCTGCCTGGAACTTTTTTTGGTCTTAGCCATAGGCAGACTCTTTCTTTACTCTGACTGGTAGAGTGAAATAAAAGCATGATCTTACTTTGCCCTTCCGAATTAGCTGGGAAGGTCTTTTACCTTCGCAATACCTCTTCCTTGTTTGATGTGCCTAAAAGTAGAGAGGAGGAGAAATTGTGTGTTTACATAAATGGCTTGGAACACCCATGGCATTTTGATTGCCTCTCACAACTTAAAAACTTTTATAGACTGTTTGTTAGAGATTTACCTAATTTGGGGACCATATTACCATAAATTTCCCCTTTATTATAACTTTAAAAACAATGTTTAAAAGAAATAATAAGGCCTTGATAAAATAGGTATTTAAAGGAGTTTTAAAACAGCTGGAATGGTAGGTATAACCTATGTATCATGACGAGCCCTGTACACTTTTAGCAAGAGGGTAATTTGCAAATGTATGAAGGTCACCTTGGCAGCAGTATGCAGGCTGGATTGGAGATGGGCATAGATGGATACAGAGAGGAGTCTGGTCAGGAGGCTGTTGCAATAGTCTAGCGAAACGACGAGGACCTGAACAAAGGCGTTCGTTATTTGGCCAATGAAGAATGAGTGGATCTGTGAGAGATATTTAAAAGGTGTAAGTGATAACGTTATGACATGATGGTTTATAGGGGTAGGGGGAGGAACAAGTTGTATGACTCTTAGATTCCAGGCTTGAATTACAGGAGTATGCAGTTGCTCGGATACCAACTACCCAAAATTGGGCCAAACTTCACAGGTTGAGGTCAGTTTTCCACAAGACTGCCCTCACTTGAGATGCCAACCACAAATTTGGGGGTCCCCAGGTCACCCTCACTCTGACAGCTGGCTGTAAATTTGGGGGTTCTTACTGCACCCTCAGGTTTGATAATTCTCTAGAATGACTCACAGAACTTAGGAAAGCATTGTACTTCTGATTATAGTTTTTGTTATAGCAAAAGGAGGCAGATCAGAACTAGCCAAAGAAGAAGTGCATAGGGGTGAGATCTGGGGGGATGCTGACAGTGTAGCTTCTGTTGTCCTTTCCCTTGCAAGCAGGATGCTTTACCCTCCTGGCGCATGGATGTGTGACAGTATACACAGTACTGCCAACAGGGAAGCTCACTCAGGCTTCAGTGTCTAGAGTTTTTACTGGGGTTTCATTGCATAATCATAATTGATTGAATTGTTGCCCATATGTCTCAATCTCCAGTCTCCCTTCTCTCCCCAGAGGTCTGGTTGACATCGCATGGCTCAAAGCCCCAGCCTGCTAATCACAGGGTTGGTATTTTGGGCAAGGCCAGCCCCCATCCTGAGTCATCTCATTAGCATAATCTATATAGGGACCCACCATGAGCCACCTTATTAGCCTAAAATTTCAGGGCCCAACATGAACAGCAAAGACACTCCTATCACTTGGGAAATTCCAAGGGTTTAGAGTCTGCCTCCCAGGAACTAGGGAAAAGGGCCAGCCAAATTCTTCATTAAATAGGGTACAGTGAACTGATACTGGAAATGGAGGAGAGGAGCAGATTTAAATAGAAACAAAATATATTTAGGTGAAAACTCAGTGGGTAATTGGAAATAGAGGTCTGGAGCTCGGGCTAGAGTTTAAGTTTAAATTAAAATTGAGATATAAGTGGTGGTTGATAATTTGGGTATGGATGAAATTGTTCAAGGAGTTTTATAAAGGGTTTTCAAAAGAGCAAAAGATTTAGAATTGCTTTGGGAATATAAAGGGCAGGGGGAAGAGGAGACCTGGAAGCCACTGAAGATGGTCATGAGTAGGAGAAGCATCAAGAAAGAACCATGTCATAGAACCAACCTAGGGAGCAGGGGTTTCAGGGAGAAGGGAATGAACACCAGGTATCGGCACCATCCAAGGTCAGAGAGAGGGAAAGAAGCTGTGAGTTGAAAAGTGACCATTGGTTGGGACTTCCCTGGAGATCCAGTGGTTAAGACTCCGTGCTTCCAAGCAGTGGGTGCGGGTTTGATTCCTGGTCAGGGAACTAGGATCCCACGTACTGCGCAGTGGTGCAGCCGAAAAAAAGAATACGTAAAACTCAAAACAGAAAAGGAAAGAAAAGTGACCATTGGATTAGTAAATTAGGTATTTTTAGTGAAGGAGTAGAGGCAGAAGTCAGACTGTAGCTTGTGAAGAACAAATAGTAAACATAAACCATTTCTTTAAGAAGGTTGGCTGGGAAGAGGAAGGAAGAGGTAGATAGTAGCCAGAGGATTTGTAGGGTCAAGTGAAGGATTTTATTTTTTAAATAAATAGAGCCCACAGAGGAGGAGATACAGGAAATAGAGGAGATAATTGACAGGGTAATGTCATGAGGAGGGGAAATTTATAAACGCTGTACTGTATCTATGAGCTGTGTCTGCGCACAGACGCTAACCCTGGAAATTATCTCCTGCTGGACATGACCACATTAATGACATTACGGGAACTGAGAGGGCATTGAGAGGGGATGGTGGAAAGAGAAATAGAAACTTTTCTGTAGCTGTGCCAATACCATTAGTTGTCTTTACAGTTTTCAAAATATCAATCTCATGTATAAAGGCTTCTTGCAAAGCAAAAATTTTTCTTGTAAAACTAGTGTTTCAAATCCTAGTGATCCCTGGTTGTCCTGGGTATCAAAATTCTATAGCTAGAAGAGCGTTTGGACGGTTTCTGAATTTAGAGTTTATGAAACTTTGATATGCACGTAGTTTTCAAAGTTTAAACCCCCCAAAGCTAATTGAATTAAATTAACAAATGGCTCCAAATTCCTCTTAAGATCACGAACTATTATGCAAAAGAAATGTAGTGTTAACTATATATCTGAACTCTCATTAAAAGTGTTAGAAGAAAATAATAAGTATTTAAAAATCCGTCAGTCTTAAAGACTAGAGGATTGGTGTTCTTGGATAATTTTTACTCCTCATTGATTTATTTTTATGGAACGTTTTTCTGTTTGTTTCAAAGGTGAGAAGTAACTAAAATTTATATTTTAGTCTATGTAGTGGCTTTTTCATTACTAACACTATTTTATGTAAACTCTTAACTGCCTAGCACAGTTAAACTGATAAAAGGCTAGCTAATTTGATTATGTTTGAATCACCACTAGATTTTAGCCACCTTATTTATTAACTGATGAATGGATCTTTATTTCTGATTCAAAGTGTATATTGTAAGTGTGTTGTTGAAGATAGGTTTTGTACCTTAGGAGGGCGAGGGATATATAATTCTGCTCCATGTGGTAGAGAATGTCATCTTATTTTCATTGCTTAAACAGAGCAGTCACTCTTAAGCGGTGCTCAAGACCATACATGTTTGTCTTCTGCCAGGTTCAGTAAAATCGGTGGGCTCTTTCTAAATGTACCAGGAGATTCCTTGTTGTCTAGGCCCTTTGTTAGCCCATCTCTGAGTACCTCTGATTTGAGACCTTTTGTGAAACCATTCTTCATTTTTGTTTTTTCTGTCTGTGACATGATATTCGTGCCCAATGCGCCATGAGTTTCCTGTGGCAGTTGAGCTTATCTTTTGATGGGAAGGGTTTCGTGTACATTAATAGTTGCTGATATTCTATTAGAAAGCACATTAATCTGATAAATCATTTCGTGTGTCCTTTGGAATTTCAGGGCGTGCTGATGGCCGGGCCCCCAGGCACTGGTAAGACCATGCTGGCTAAAGCTGTCGCCACTGAGTGTGGCACAACATTCTTCAACGTCTCGTCTTCCACGCTGACGTCGAAATACAGAGGGGAATCTGAGAAGTTAGTTCGTCTGTTGTTTGAAATGGTGAGTGGTGTTATATTCGGATTTCAAAGCACTGTTTGTGTAGGCACATGGTATCCCTTTAATCTAGATCCGTTTACCCAGGGATCCTTTTAAGAAAGGGCGAGTGTACTTATAGTTTCACAGTTTTTGACACGCTAATAAGACACGGGGCGGTGGGTTTTGTGGAGTGGTTGATGTGTCTTCAGCGTACCTTCCTCTCTGAAGTAAAAGCCCTTTGGCATCCCGTCCAGTGCGGGTAGAAGAGACTTTGGAAATGTGTGTGGTTTGACTGATATTTCTGGATCTCTAATGAGCTGGTGAGCAGAAGTATATTTTAACATATACTTTGAAAATCAGAAATTGATCTATCATTAAAGTTTGTTCCTTTTTCAAAGTAGTTTGCAGTAGCTACTTAAGACTGCATATTTGAGGATAGATTGGTGATTTATCTTTAGAAACTTTTTGTATTATGGAAATTTTCAAACACAAAAGTAGAAAGAGTAGTACCGTGAATCCTCATGTATCTGTCACCTGACTTCACCAACCATATAACTTATCTTTTATGTTTAGAAATTTTTCTGTTTCTGATATGATTGATTAATTTAACCTCTGTCTATAAGCAAGTGATGGCATTAAAGCAGTGAGAAATTTCTCTTCTTTTTCACCATTGTTTTAGTCGGAGGAAATGTCTTCTAAAAACTTCAGATTATTTCAGGAGGTCACTAAATAATTTCTTTAAACTATTTTCACAAAGGCTAGGTTTTATGCCCCCACCACCATCTTCATTGATGAGATAGATTCTATCTGCAGTCGAAGAGGAACCTCTGATGAGCATGAGGCAAGTCGCAGGGTCAAGTCTGAGCTACTCATTCAGATGGACGGTAATTGATATTTAATTACTGTCTCTAAACTGTTTTGGTCCCTTTTTGAATTTTGTGTAGATTCATACTCTGGAAATTCTCAACGACTAGAAGGCAGCTGAACGCATTTGTCATCATTTGTTCATCCAGGCATTTGTGCACTTGTTCGTGCGCTCAGAGAGCATCTGTTGCTTACGTGCACCAGCTCAGGTTCTGAGGTTAAAAAGAACAGGACTGTCGTGGCCTTCAAGGAGCTTACTATTTAGAGCAAAGCCTTTAGAGATGTGGCTCAGGGTCCCAGGGGTCTTTAAGACTTTTAAAAGGTGTGCAAAGGCCAAACTATTTTCATAGTAATATCGAGATGTTATTTACCTTTTTCACTTTCATTCTCTCACAAGTCTCATTTCTAATTTTTAATAATAAATGTTGATATACTACATGCACACAAAAGCTCTTTGGAGGTCAGTAGTCTTTAAGGGTATAAAAAGGATTCTGGGACCAAAATTTTTGAGAACCACTGATCTAGTTGAGAAGCAGGCACCTCACAGACAATTACAATACATTATGAGTTCTGTGGTAGAACTAAGCTCTGGGTTTAGTGAAAACATAGTACGAGAGGTACCACCCGGACTAAGGGAGTCATAGAAGGGAATAGCTGACTTGGGCTTTGAAATATTGGTAGAAGTTATTCAGACAAAGAAGAAAAGGCTTTGGGGAGCCACTGGAGGAAGAGAGTGATGGGCCCAGAGCTACTTTTTAGAGATATATCACTCTGGTAGTTGTATGGTGAATAGGAGGCTATTTAAGCAAATTATGAGAAAACATAAAGTGTGTTTAAAAAAAGAAGTATATATATATATATATATGTGTGTGTGTGTGTGTATATACGTATGTATGTATGTATGTATATCCACACTGCATTGTTTTAAAATAGCTGTGGTTATCCACCAACCATAGATACTAATTGAATACTTAAAACGTGTGTTGCATATAGTGCCAGGCACTATAAGATACATAAAATAATGTAGTACCAGGAGTTCCTTCCCTCAATGAGTTAACCGTCTTAATTTCTGTTAAAGTGTAATATGAGAGACAGGAGTGACTGTGTTGTACTTGTTCTGTAGTTATCTGTTGATTTGTCTGGTTCTGACACCATGCAGAGGTCAGAAGAACTGCATCATGTTCGTCATTGAGCCTCTACCACCAAGCCTGTGGCCGATGCTTAGAAATGTTAGTTGAATGAAAGAATAAAGGACTGTAAGAAAAACACTCTTCTTTCCCACTTACTGTATATAGGAGTTGGAGGAGCTTTAGAGAATGACGATCCTTCCAAAATGGTTATGGTACTGGCTGCTACTAATTTCCCATGGGACATTGATGAAGCATTGCGAAGGAGATTAGAAAAAAGGATATATATACCTCTCCCAACAGGTATGATGCCTTCCTTTTACTATATTTTGATCTTTCTTTTACTCTCTGTTACATTTTTCTATTTCTGTAGGTCTTTATTCCCTTGGCATTCTGCTTAAAGAAGTTTATAGCATCACAAAACCCATTTGTTATTTATGGAAACAGAGGCCTCAGTACTCTGCTGAAGTTTCTTACATTCAGAGGAGTGGTTGTGTTAATAAGTTGATAGGACATCTAAGTTTTACTTTTATTTATTTATTTTTAATTAATTTATTTTTTTGGCTGTGTTGGGTCTTCGTTGCTGCGCGCAGGCTTTCTCTAGTTGTGGCAAGCGGGGGCTACTCTTCGTTGTGGTGTGCGGTCTTCTCATTGTAGTGGCTTCTCTCGTTGCAGAGCACAGGCTCTAGGTGCGTGGGCTTCAGTAGTTGCAGCACATGGGCTCAGTAGTTGTGACAAGTGGGCCCTAGAGCGCACAGACTTTAGTAGTTGTGGCGTGTGGGCTCAGTAGTTGTGGCATGTGGGCTCAGTAGTTGTGGCTCATGGGCTCTAGAGCGCAGCCTCAGTAGTGTGGTGCACGGGCTTAGCTGCTCCACGGCATGTGGGATCTTCCCCGACCAGGGATTGAACCCAATGTCCCCTGCATTGGCAGGCGGATTCTTAACCACTGTGCCACCAAGGGAAGTCCCTAAGTTTTAATTTTAAACTTGAGTCTTCATTAAAACTTACGTGGGGCTTCCCTGGTGGCGCAGTGGTTGAGAGTCCGCCTGCCGATGCAGGGGACGCGGGTTCGTGCCCCGGTCCGGGAGGATCCCACATGCCGCGGAGCGGCTGGGCCCGTGGGCCATGGCCACTGGGCCTGCGCGTCCAGAGCCTGTGCTCCGCAGCGGGAGAGGCCACAGCGGTGAGAGGCCCGCGTACTGCAAAAAAAAAAAAAAAATCTTACGTGATACAAGTTTTTGTCCCTGTACTACAAAAAACAATGTACGTTGATAAGAATGTGAAAATTTAAAAACATTTTTATAATGAAAAAAAACTTCAGTGATTAAAAATAAAGTTCTCTTGGGATCTTTTTTGAAGTATGCTGCTTTGAAAAAATATTTCATTCTGTTGACGAATGTTGACATTTTCATAAGTGAGTTTTTTCTTTTTATATTGAGATAAAATTTACATACAGTGTGAAATGTACAAATCTTAAGTTTACAGTTTGATGAGTTTTGACAAATGAATACTCTTGTTTAATCAGTACCCTACTCACGATGTGGACATTTCTTTCACCTCAGAAAGTTTCTCTGTGCCCCTACCAGTTGACTCAAACCCCTAACAGTCATTCACCTTCCTGATTTTTAACACCATAGATTAGTTTTACCTATTACTAAACTTCATGTAAATGGAATCATGACATATGTACTCTTGTGCATGTGGCTACTTCCACACAACATAATGTTTCTGAAATTCATCCATGTGGTTACATGTATCAGTAGTTTATTTTTGGTGTGATTACATGACAATTTGTTTATTCTCTTTTTGATGGACATTTGAGTTATTTCTAGTTTTTGGCTATTATGAATGAAGCTATAAATATTTTTGTATAGATCTTTTTATAGATGAATATTTTCAATTCTTTTGGGTAATATAGATAAGAAGAGAATAGGTGGATCATAGGGTAGGTGTGTGTTTAACTTTATAATGCTCAAACCATTTTCCTAAGTGGTTGTACCATTTTATACTCTCACCATCAATGAATGAGAATTCCAATACTTCCATATTTTTGCCAACATTTGGTATCGCCAGTATTTTAATTTTAGTCATTCTAGTAAGTGTGAAATGCCTTATTTTCTTTCAGTTTGTGGTTTGCCTTTCAATTTTCTTTATGGTGTCTTTTGATAAGCAGAAGTGTTAATTTTGATTAAGTCCTCTTGTCAGGATTTTCTTTTATGGATAGTGCTTTTTGTATCTTAAGAAATCTTTGCTTACCACAAGAAGTCAAAGGTTTTCTCCTATATTTTCCTTTAGAAATTAGAGTTAGATCTGTGATCCATATTGAATTAATTTTTTGTATATGTGTCAATTGGGGGTTGAGTTTCATTTTTTTCATATGTGTATTGAGTTGTTCTAGCATCACTTGTTAAAAGGAGTTTTATTTTTCCATTGAGTTACTTTGGCACCTTTGTTGAAAATTATTTTGCTGCATATATGTGGGTCTATTTCTGAATTCTCTGTTCTGTTCCATTGATTAAAAAAAAATTAGACATAGGGTTATCCTGTCAGGTTATCTATTTTTCATTGAGTAGGCTTTGGTAGTTTGTGTTTTTCAAAAAATGTGTCCCTTTCCTCTAGGTTGTCAGGTTTATTGGGATTTGACCTAATACAAACATGGAAGCTGACTAAATGGTTTATGTGAGGCTGTTGATTTCATGTCTGGTTCTGGAGGCTGAAGTCAGTAGGGAGGGCAGTAGGAAGAGAAGATGAAATGGTAGAAACAAGAACAAACTGTAACCTGTGGGGATGAGCTGGAACTCATGAGGATACACTGGAACCCACACTGGGCTCTCATTGCCTCTAAGAGTTACAACTTTGATGATTGGGGTGTCCTTTAGAAGAAGCTGGCACTCTTTGTAAGAGTACTAAAGGTACACCTGGCTTAGGAGTCAAGCTGAAGGAGGAAATCTGACAGGAGCTGGAAAGAGTTGGAGGCCCAGGTGCTGCCCCTCACTAAAAAGATGAGCCGGCAGACAAGCGACAATAGGCCTCAACTGCAAATGCTCTTCATGCCCTGAACTAACTTTCTGAGTTGATTTCAGTTCTGCCTTTCACATCTTGTCCATAATGACTGATGTGGTCCCCACTAACCCAGAACTATGTAATGAAGAGAATTCTGAGAAGTGAAATTCTAACTTCACTGAAGTTGACACAGTACAAATCCACACACCTTAATTTCTGTTTCGTCTATATGATCTGTAATAATGGCTCAATTTTCATTCCTAGAAGAGGCAATTTGTGTTTTATCCCTGTTGTTCTTGATCATTCTTGCTAGACATTTATCAGTGTTATTAATCTTTTCAAAGAACCAACTTCTTGCTTTGTTAATGTTCTGTTTTGTATTTCATTGATTTTTATCTCTTCTTATTTCTCCCTTATACTCCTGAGTTTAATTTTCTCTTTTTTTATGAAGTTAGAAACTTAGACTGTTGATTTTAAACCTTTGTTCTTTTTCTTTTAATATAAACATTTAAGGTTGTATTTCTCTTAAAGCACTGCTTTGGCTTCATCCCACAAATTTTGTTATATTTTCTTTACTATTCAATTAGAAATATTTAAAATTTTTCCTTTTTCTTTTTTTCTTTGACTCTTGAGTTATTTAGAAGTATGTGGTTTAGGGAATTCCGTGGCGGTCCAGTGGTTAGGACTCTGTCCTCTCACTGCTGAGGGCCTGGGTTCAATCCCTGGTTGGGGAGATAAGATCCCA
Source organism: Leucopleurus acutus (assembly GCF_964270905.1). Taxonomy (NCBI): domain Eukaryota; kingdom Metazoa; phylum Chordata; class Mammalia; order Artiodactyla; family Delphinidae; genus Leucopleurus; species Leucopleurus acutus. Next base: position 7,039,576 of record NC_139160.1, on the reverse strand, counting down.
CAAGCCGTGAGGCAAGGCTGAAGAAAAAAAAAAGAAGTATGTGGTTTAGTATCCAAATATTTGAGGATTTTCTAGATGTCTTGTTGTTGTTGATTTCTAATTTAATTCCACTATAATTAAGAACTACTCTGTAAGATGTCAATTTTTGAATTTTGTTGAGATTTTATGATTCAGCATATAGTGTATCTTGCTGAATGTTTCAGCCGCAGTTGAATAGAATATTTATTCTGCACTTGTTGAGACAATATTCCATAAATGTCAGTTAGATCAAGTTGTTGTGATAGTATTGTTTAAATCTTCTAGATCCTTAATGATTTTTTGCTCTGGTTTTTTCTATCAATTATTGAGAGTGGGTGGTTAAACTTTTTAAGTATGATTGTGAATTTGTTTATTTTTCACTTTAATTCTGTAAATTTTTGCTTCATGCAGTTTGAAGTTCTGTCATTAGGTACATAAACAGTTATCATTATTATATCTTCTTGATTCTTCTACCTTTATGAAACATCTCTTCATCTCTGATTAAATCCTTTGACTTGATGTTTACTTTGATATTAATATAGCCTCACCATCTTTGTTTTGCTACTGTTTGCATGATACATCTGCTTCCTTCCTTTAATTTTCACCTTGTACGTGTTTGTATTTGCAGTGCAGTTCTTGTAGACAGCATATAATTGGGTCTTACTATTTGTGTAGTTTATCTTTGCTTTTTAATTGCAGTATTTTGTCCATTGAAATATAATGTAATTATTGACATGGTTATGTTTAAGTCTGCCATTTTGCTATTTGTCCCTTTTGTTTGTTCGTTACTCTGTACCTCCTTTCTTAATTTCTCTTAATAGTTGACTCTTTTTTAGTATCCATTTTAATTTCCTTATTGGGTTTTAGCTATACTTAACTGTATATTTTTTAGCAGTTACTCTAGGGATTTACAATATGCATCTGTAACTTATTACAGTCACTGTAGAGCTAATATTGTACCACTTCATGTAAAATGTAAGAACCATTTGCCTCCCCCAGCCTTTGTGCTATTTTGTCATGTATTTTACATCTGCATACATTGTAAATCCAAACATATAATGGGCTTAAATTGTCAGCTCAAACTTAAATTAAGAGGAGCACAAATAGTAGTCTTTTCTGTTTACCTACATATTTAGCATCCACTGCTCTGCTTTCCTTTTTAAGGTTCAAGTTTCCAGCTGGGTCCGTCTCTCATTTGTCTAAAGAACTTCATTTAGTAGTTAAGGTCTGGTAGCATCAAATTCAGTTTTTGTTTTCTGAAATGTCTTTATTTCACTCTTATTTCTGAAGGCTGTTTTTGACTGATAAATAATTCTGGGTTGGAAGAGGGCTTTTTGTTTGTTTTTTGTTTTGTTTTTTTCTCTCAGTGCTTATAAAGATATCATTCTATAATCTTCTGGCCTCCATTGTTTTTTGCATGTGAGGTCAGCTGCCATTCCTATCATTGTATGTAATATATCGTTTTCCCTCTGGTTATTTTTTTAAATTCAGCTTTATTGAGGAATAATTTATATATAATAAGCTTTATCCACATAAAATTTGATGAGTTTGACAATTGCATACAGCCATGAAACACACCACAATCAAGATGCAGAGCATATCTTTCATCCTGAAAGGATTTCTTGTGCCCCTTTGCAGTCCATTCTTCTCTCCCCAAAACACTTCCCACCTCAGACAACCACTGATCTGATTTTTGTCACTATAGATTGTTTTGAATTTCACATAAATAGGATGATACAGTATGTATTATTTTGTGACTGGCTTTTTTCACTCAGCATGATTATTTTGAGATTCATCGATGTTATTGTTTTTTATTGGTGAGTAGTATTCTGTTATATGACCGTACCACAGATTATTTATCTATTCTCTTATTGATGGATATTTAGATAATTTCTAGTTTGGGACTGTTATAAGTAAAGTTGCTATAAACATTCATGTTCAGTTCTTTGTGTAGACATGTGTTTTCATTTCTCTTGGATAAATACCTGTGAGTATATGTTTAACTATAGAAAACAAGCTGGTATTTTCTTGAGTGTTTGTCCTCTACAGTTGACTTTTTAAATATTCTATTTATCATTGTTTTTCAGCAGTTTGACTATGATGTACCTCTGTGGGGTTTTCCTTTTATTTATCCTGCATGTGTGTTGGACTTTCTGATATTGCTGCACAGATCACCGGGACTCTGTTAACAATTTTTTTTCAATCTTTTTTCTTTCTATTCCTCAGGTTGGTAGTTTCTGTTCACTTGTCTTCACGTTCACTGACACTGTTTTCTTCTGCCATGGCCAATCTGCTTTTAATCCTGTCCAGTGAATTTTTCATTTCACATGTATTGACATTTTGCAAATCTAGCATTTCTGTTTTGTTGTTGTTGTTTTTTATAGTTTCCATTGCTTTGCTGGGATTCCTCATCTGATCATTGATTTTCTGTATATTTTCCTTTAATTCTTTGAGATGTTTCTCTCCAAAAGGTGGAGCTTAATTCCCCTCCTCTTGAAAATGGATTGGACTTAGTGATTTGCTTCTAAGGAAAAGAATATGGCAGAAGTGATGCCATATGACTTCCAAGGCTAGATCATAAAAAGGATTAAACCTTTTTATCTGAAGGCCATCTGCTGACAGAAATCCCTCTTGCTCTGGGGACCTCTTTTGTTCTGTTCAGGCCTTCAGCTGATAGATTGAGGCCCACCCACATTATGGAGCACAGTCTGCTGTACTCAGAGTCCAGCAACTTAAATATTAATTTCATCCAAAAACACCCTCACAGAAACATCTAGAATAATGTTTGAACAGATATCTGGGCACTGTGGCCCAGCCATGTTGACACATAAAATTAACCATCACAGACCCTAAACTAGAATTTTCTAGCTAAACTGCTCCCAAACTCCTGATGCACAGAAACCATGAGGGTAATAACTTGTTGTTTTAAGCCACTAAGTTTTAGTATAATATGCTGTTCTGAAATAGGTAATTGATATACTACTTTATAGTTTTTGTCAGCTAATTCTAACGTGCGGAACATCTGTTTCTATTTGCTATTTAAAAAATTGTTCGTGTATGGGTCACATTTTTCTGTTTCTTCACACATTCAGTAATTTTTATTGTATGCTCTACATTTTAGAGAGTCTGGATTATGTTGTTTTCTTTTAAACGGTGTTGAGATTTGTTCTGGCAGGCACTCAAATTATGGGCAGAACTTAAAAAGTCACTTTGCAGTCCTTTACTGTCTGTTGACTAATGCATGAAAACAGTTGCCTGTTATATTTTAATAGTTGTTTACCATAGAAGGATAAGTCTGATACCATTTTTTTTTAATGATGGCCAGAAGTCATAGCCTCCCCTATGACTTTTGAAACTTAATTATTGTAATATTCCTTATTCACTTTTGCAACTAGATCTCAAGGGTGTATATAAATAATTGGTAGATTTCTAGTTCACAGATTACATCTTGTATTGTCTTTCCTGGCTGCTACTACATATTCTGTTAATTCTAATAATATCATTACTTAAACAGAAAAAATTTTCTTAAAATAATGCTTAACTTACTAATTGAGCTTACAGAATAATAAACTTATTTAAAGCAATAATGGAAGTGATTCAAACTGTCCTGAAATATTACTCCTCCCAGAAGCAGCTCCTTAGTGTCTGCCTTGCTCTTCTATTAGTCACATGAAGATTTGAAATTTGAGTGGTTTATTATCACTCCCGATTTAATAAATTTCTTCCCTTTCTCTTTCCCCCTTTTTTCTCTTCTTCCTTGCTTTCTAAACAAAATATGTGTATGACACCTAGTATATTTATATGAAATCTTTTAATTTTGCTATTGTGCACAATGATTATAAATAAAAAATTAATACTGATGGGGAAAATAAAAGCTTTACTACTTGAATTGACATCATTTGAACTTCTGTACTTTGAACTTTAATTCACTGTAACAGACAGAAAAAAATATAGTTAGAAAAATAATTGATGATAGGAATTTTATAAACTGCTGAGGAAAGCTTGGGTTGAGGAGAAAGATATACTTTATGGTACAAAGATAGGAATTCAGCTTTCTTTGAAATATTGGAGAAGAACATAGACCTGGCTGACTATTGGGATTTTTTCTAAACTTGTTTTCCTTTATGAAAAGGTTATGTTATAGGTAATGGTCATTATAGGTAATGACTTTTAGGTGCTTCTCTTTGCTCATTACTAGTCTGAATGTGTGTACCTCATGACCATAGAACTTGAGAAATTGCTTTCTCCTAAAGGGCTCCCAAACAAATAATCATAATTAGAACTCCACCCTTTCTAACTTCTTCTTTTATCTGTGTTAATTAATTTCACAGGTGTTTATTTAGCTCTTTGCTCTCTGAAAGACATTTATTAGGTACTGTGGGAATATAAAGTGTACAATCCTTGTCCTTAGAGAACTCACCGTGTGGTTGGAAGGGGGCATACACCTCCCCTAACAGCGGGGAAACAAGGGAGCATGTGATACTGGAGTTGCCCATAGTACTTTTGGGGTGGAAACGTGGAATAGTAAATTCGGGCTGAGGTGCTTAGGGGAGACTTCATGGAGGAAGTTGCATTTCCGCTGAATTTCCATAGAGAAGAACAGAAACAAAGGCATGGTTGCTTGAAAGTGAATGGACAGCTGTTGTGGCCGGAGCATCTGGTGGGATAAAAGGGTCTGGAAGAGACAGAACTATAAAGAAAATTTGGAAAGATGAGAGAACTGAAAGAATGATTTGGAATCTAGGGTAAAATTAATGGAAAGAAAAGTAGATTATATTAAAGTAAAAAAATTGAAGGACATTTTATGAACAAAAGCAACCATGAAAAGCAATTTTTAGTTGGAAAAGGCAAGAAGTATAAGAATGAAAATAGATAAAACAAGGAAAGCCACCCCAAAAGGCATATTGTAAGTTATATAATTTACATAAATATGCAGATTTCTTTAAGATTGCGAGGCAATTAGAACTTGATGGCAAGAAAAGTCAGTGTATCAGTTACTCTTGCTGTTTAACATACCATTCCAAACAGTCTTCTTTTGCTCACAGATTCTGGGATCAGGGATTCGGATAGGGCACCACAGGGATGGTTTGTGTCTGTTCCATGATGTCTGGGTCACAACTGGAAGATCAGCAGCTGAGGGTGACTCCACATCTGGAGCCTGGCATCATCTGGAGTGTCTTCACGCCATGCCTGGTGGCTGAGGCCTGGGGCCTCAGGTGGGGCTGTCTTTCTGGAGCACCTCTGTGTTACTTGGGGTTATTCCATGTGGCCTGGGCTTCCTCAGGCATGGTGGCCTCAGCTTGTCACATTTCATACGTGGTAGGTCAGGGCCCCAGGTGTGATTGTTCCACTGGAAAAGGTGGAAGGTGCATTGCTTCTTATGACCTAGCCTTGGGGGTCACGTAGTGTCACCTCTGCTGTACTCTGGGTTGAAGCATTTACAAGCCCACGAATTTTCAAGAGGAGGGGGATCAGACTACCTCTGGGTGGAGGAGTGGAAGGCCCCATTGTAGAAGCGTGTGTGGGAGGAGAGGCTCTTGCACCGTGTTGGTAAATACAATCTGCGGTAGTCAACAGATGGAAGAAGTCAGGTAACAGGCACGGGTGGAGCTGGGCCTTGTACCAAGTCTCTTCTTACTTTACGCATCTGCATTATGGCAGCAACCGCTGCTCAGCCTAATGAACTCCTTCTCCAGCCCCTTCATTTAGTTGTTTGGCTTTTAGGCTAACCTCCCTACACCACCAAGGCATCACAGAGTCTCTTAGACTCTGAGTGATTCTTATTTCCTACCCCATCAGGGTCAGAGTACTTTTTTTTTAAACTGTAAGTTCATACCTTATCTATCCTATTTGTGTCTATTTGCATTTCTTAATACTGTGTTGTACTTTTCTACTTACCTTTTTTTTCATTCGTGCTTCTTCCTGCTTCCATGTCATAATTTATGGTGCTCTCATTTCCCAGATTGTTCTCCCTCTTCCTTTGTATTTAAATTTTATTGATTTTTCAAAGTTGACATGAAAGCATACCAATTCTATGAAGTCTTCTTTGCCATGGTCTCTCTCCCTGTGTGGACTTCACTCCCCTGGGTGTTTCCTCTGTGCTGTCTAACCCCCAGGTGGTCCTTAATAGAAGGGATCTGGCTTTTCTCTGTCTCCCGCTAATCCTGTTTGTTGATTGACTGAAGGTGGTGTGCGTGATGGGGCGACTGCCATTTACTGAGCGCTGCCTGTGGACTGGGCTTTACGTGTATTAGCTCATTTAACCCTCACATCAGGCTTGTGAGGTAGATTCTGTTCTTATCTTTACTTATGAGAAACTGAGGCCCCGAGCAGTTAGGTATCCTGCCCAGTGCGGCAGAGCAGGGATGTGCACCCCGGCCATGCGGCCGCACAGCACACACTCCTTATCAGTCGTGCTGGACTGCCTCCAGTACTCAAGAAGAAGTTGTGTGATCCATCTAACAGTGTTTATTTAAATTTCAAATGTGTATTAACTTGGTTATGTAGCATTGGCAGTTCTTTATACTGTTGTTAACACATTAACCCCTCGTTAAATCCTTTCATAAGCTTATTACATATCATTAATTCAGTTTTATAGAGATGATAAATCCTGCTTAGAATCTTCTGACAAATCATTGATACAACCAGTATTAAAAGTTATCTTTTCCAAATCATAGTTACTAGGGAAGAGGAGGATGCTTCCTACTAAGCTTCAGTCCCACCAGCCCTCACTTATGAGCAGCTTTATGCTCCAAAGTTCATTTAAGTCGACTGTCAAGAACTTTGCTTCGGGCTTCCCTGGTGGCGCAGTGGTTGGGAGTCCGCCTGCCGATGCAGGGGACACGGGTTCGTGCCCCGGTTCGGGGGGATCCCACATGCCACGGAGCAGCTGGGCCCGTGAGCCACGACCACTGAGCCTGCACGTCCAGAGCCTGTGCTCCGCAATGGGAGAGGCCACAACAGTGAGAGGCCCACATACCGCCCCCCCCCAAAAAAAAAAAAAGAACTTTGCTTCTGGGGGCGAATGCGTTGTATTAAACTTGATGCTTTAAGTTCTTCGGGCAGGCCATGGTAAAACGTTTTGATTTGCAAATACAGTGGTGTTCTACCATGGGAACTGAAAGAGCAAAGTGATGTTCGTTCACTAACATCCACCTGCTATGTGTGGAGCTCTTGGGCTGAACTTGGAGCTTTCCCTGCGGCATCCGGAGCACGAGCGCCTCGTGCAGCAGTGGCCCTGTGAGCTCCCTCCCTTCCCCATCTTTCTTCCCACACCCCTCTGGCTGACCACCTAAGTGGAGGACTTCCTGGGCCCGCACCACCTGTGGGTACCCATGCTCACTGCAGGGGGGTGCCTGTGGCTGAAGATGGTCAAGGATAGGAGCTCCCGAGGTGAAGGGATTCTGGAGGTCACAATTTCTAGTCACACGCAGATCCTGCCTGCTTGCTGCTTCTCTTTTCACCCTGGCTGCTCTTTGCGTTGCTTTGCTCCATCTTACTTCAAGCGTGTGTGTGTGTGTGTGTGTGTGTGTGTGTGTGTGTGTGAGAGAGTGTGAGTGAAATATAACTCAAATACAAAATAATCTGTTAAAATGTCCAATTTATCCAGTAATTGGCAAAGCAAACAACCGTCGAAGCACCTGCTGGGACAGGAAGTGGAGCAGTGTCAGGCCTCCGCGCTCCGCAGTATGTTCCTTCCCGGCACAACTCCCTTCCAGTTCCTGCTGGTAATCACTGTCACTGCTTCTAGGGAAATAATTTATTGTTTTTCCGTACAATTTTATCACCTAGTAATGTATCCCCACACACAGTTTTACCTCCTTTTAAACTTTACATAAATGAATCACATTGCGTTCATTTGTAGCTTGCATATTTTGCTCAGTGTGATTTTAAGATTCATCCATGTTGTGACGCGTAGAGGCAGCTCGTGTTTGTGGCGGTGTGCTGTTGCATTGTATTCATTTGCTAGGGCTGCCATAACACAGTACACCCACAGACTGGGTGACTTAAACAAGGGAAACTTATTTTATCACAGTTCTGTAGGCCACAGGTCCAAGATGAATGGTGTTGGCAGGATTGGTTTCCTTCTAGGGCCTCTTTCCTTAGCTTGTAGGTGGCCATTTTCTTTTAATGTCCTCATGTGGTCTTTCCTCATGTTGTGTGTCTCTGTGTCCTAGTCTTCTTGTAAAGATACATATTGGATTAGGACATATTGGATTAGGGCCCACCCATCTGACTCATTTTACCTTAATTACCTTTTTAAAGGTCCTGTCTCCAAATACAGTCACATTCTGAGGTATCAGAGGTTAGAGCTTCAACATAAGAATTTAGCAGGGGACACAGTTCAGCCCATAACATCCATTATGTGATTATGCCACAATTATCCATCATATTTTTTGATGGACGTTATGATTATTTCCAGTTTTAGGCTTTTATACTGCTATGAACATTCTTCTGCATGTATAATGGTGCAAGTGCCTAAGTTTCTTTAGGCCAGGATGGAGCATTCCATCCTAGGAGTGAATTGCTAGGTCATGTTGCACAGCTGAAACATCAGTGGATAAATCCAGGCTGTCTTCCAGAGTGGTTGCTTCAGTTTACACTCCTCCCAGCCAGCAATGTATGAGAGTTCCCGTTGTTTCACAGTTTTCCATCACTTGGTGTTGTCAGACTTTTAAATGCGTACCAGTCTTTCGGTGTGCAGTGCTTATTGCGGTTTAATTTGTATTTCCTATATTAGTAAAGAATTTGAACATCTTTTCCTTTATTGATTGGCCATTTTGATTTTGTGATATATTTGTTCAAGTTTTTTGTCCATTTTTCTATTAGGTGGTCTGACATTTTCTTATCGATTTGTAGGAAGTCCTTAAATATTCTAGATATAAGTTTTTTGTTAAATCTGGTGTAAATATTTTCTCAAACTCTGTAGATTGTGTGTTTTCACTGTTTTACAGTGTCTTTTGATGAATAGGCGTTCCTAATTTTAATGGGGTCAGTTTATCCGTCTTTTTCCATGTAGTCGATTTTTTAATGTATCTTAAGAATATTTATTGTGAGGTCATTAAGATAGATTCCTGTTTTATCTTCTAAAATGCTTATAATTTTGCATCTTATGTTTAGATCAGTAATATATCCGGCACTGATTTTTATGTATGGTGAGGATGACCCAGTCCCATTTTTTCTCTGTGAGTAGTCAGTTCTGGCATCGTTTATCGAAAAGACCCTCCTTTCTCCTACTGCCCCGAACCACCTGTGTCACAAATCAGGCGTCCATAGCGTATGCTCTGCTCTGCTCTGCTCCTAGGCTCTCCATTCTGTGTCACGGATCTGCTTGTCTCTCTCTGCAAGAGTGTTAGACAGATTTGCATCCTATTGCTTTGTAGTAGAGCAGTTCCTCCTGCCTTGCTATTGTTCTTCCAGAGTGTCTTGGTTATTCTTGGTTCCTTCCATTAACATTTTCATATCTGCCTGTCAGGTTCCACAAACAGACCTGTTGGGGTCTTCATTGGAATGCCTTAACTCTGTAAGATCATTTGGGGGGAATTGTCAATGTCATGAAAGACAAAACAAAGTAACACTGGGGAACTGTTTGAAGAAGACTAAAGAGAGACAATAACTTTAATGTAACGTGTAATGGTTTTTAAGAAAGTAATAAAGGCCCGGGACAAATGCGGACATTTTAATCTGGACTGTGTATTAGATGAGACCAATGCACCAATGTTAAATTTCCTGTTAAGTGTGATGGTTGTATGGATGCCTTTGTTCTTAGGGGATACATGCTGAAGAATTCAAGGTAAAGTGTTGTGTTGCCTATAGCTAGCTCTCAGTTCATAAATGAGAGTGGGGATGAGAGGAGAGGGCAAGGGAGTGATAATGGCAAAATGTTGACAATTGGTGAATCTAGAGAAAAGGTAAATGAGTGTTCACTATTTTTTTTTTTACCTGAAGATTTAAAATTTTTCAAGATAAAAAGTGGGAAACTTAAATTTCGTTTTGTATATCAGGAAATCGTAGAGAGCCGGATCCAGGCTAATTCTGCATTACCTTAGTGTGCTATATGAAGCAGATTTGTCACAAAAACTGATGGTGAAACAGCAAGCAAGATTGGTTATTAAAAAATTCTGTTTGTTTCAGCTTACTCGATACACATTTCAATCATATTGGAACAGCAAATGTCTGTGGGCCGGCTCTCCAAGTAAAAAATATATTAATAAGCGTTTTGTGCCAATTGCTGATTGCTAGGAAAAGAAAACTGGATTTTTAAAAAATACTGATTAGAGTTCTGGAAATCTTTTCCTATGTCATACTAAAAGGTGAGCAAAGTAACTCATAGGAGTTACACTCCATGCAATCTAGTTTCATAAAGCTAGGCTAAATATTTTTTTTACAAAAGCATTTCTGGTGCTTGAATACTAATGTTTTTATTTTTCATAAAGGATCTCAGACCCTTTGTTCTCATAGCAAATATCTTCACAATCTATTAGGAAAACTCTGAGTTTTGTTTCAATTATTAGTTATTACAGCCAAGGCACACAGGAAGTTAAATGATTCCACTAGTCATGCAGTGAATTAGTAATATTAGTGGACTCACAGTTGTTGACTTTCCTTTTCCTGAATGTTAAATAGGTGATTTCTTATCAAAATGATTTGTAAAGTAAAACATCTAATAATAACAACAAAAAAAATCTTCTAACAGCAAAAGGAAGAACTGAGCTTCTGAAAATCAATCTTCGTGAGGTTGAATTGGATCCTGATATTCAACTGGAAGATATAGCAGAGAAGATTGAGGGCTATTCTGGTGCTGATATAACTAACGTTTGCAGGTATTTTTTGTTGTTGTTAATGATCTGTGACGTTAGACATTAGTTATGGATTTATCAGGAGGACTTGTCTTAAAGTCAGTGTGCAGTTGACCCTTGAACGATGCAGGTTTGAACTGTGTGGATTTTTTTCACTAAATACATCCTGTAGTACTACAGGATCTGCGGTTGGTTGAATCTGGAACTGTGGATAAGGAGGAATCGCTCGTTCAGAGGGCTGACTATAAGTTATTCCCGGATTTTCAACTGTGCCAAGGGTCTGCACCCCTAACCTCTGTGTTGTTCAAGGGTCAACTGTAGTTCACCTTTTAGAGCCTTTGATTTTTAAGAAATTGTTTTGCCCAACTTGGTCATAAATGGCTTTGACAACCTAAGGTTAATTTAGCCCTAGATTGGAGACTAGCTGCATCAACATAAAATAATATCATTTTGTTTTGGTCGGCATTATTTTACTACACGCAGATGAACAAAGGTGATCAATTTTATATGTATATATATATATAAATTTCCCTTTCAGTTTAGTGACATCATAACTTTTAGACAATTCACATCTCTCAGTGAAGAGGATTTGTTTTTAGTACTTAACTTCCCTAACAATACTTAAATTGACATCAGTAGCCTTTCCTTAAAACCATAACATCTGTGTTACTCATTTTTTCTATGAGTATTTGTCCTATTCGCGTGTAAGTTTAGTGGCACTCAATAAGCTCACAATAGCTTCTCCTGTTACCATAGAAAAATGTATACACAATAGCTTCTACTGTTACCATAGAAAAATGTATAAAAATGTGAAGTTTTGGTTGGCTTGGCTGCCTAATAGCTTTTTCGTGAGCACTAGTTGTACACTTCTTCCTAACCTGCGTAATTATTTACAAGTGATCAGAACGAGCTGAAAATAGGATCCAGAGAAGCCAGGTTTTCTCTCTTCACTTGCCCACAAATATTCCATGTAGGGAATTCCACATCCAGTGTATTCAGATATATTCATGCTCCAGAGAGAGAGAGGTTCCTGGCTTTACCTCCTCTAATTAGGTTGTAGACAAACTGGTATAAGATTTGAGTTATGTTAACATTAGCTGTATGTTTATTTCCAAGTATGCAATTCAGTATTTCATAATTCTCCTTCAGCTTCCTAGACTTCTGGGCTGTCTTTGAGGAGCAAGTGGGGAAAAGAAAATTCAGTACCATCTGAGCCCAACCTAGACTTTTAGGATTCATTACAGTACTTTCTATGTTTAAGTCCTTTGCATCTTGTTTTAACCTTTCCTGAGCCCTCAGGATGTCTCTGAAGTGGAAAATTCTGAGCAGCATGGTAAAAACATATAAAATGATCTTTTGAATGTTTTCCCTTAACATGATCACAACTGAATATGTTTAAAACATTTGCAACAATAAGTATTCACTGATTTTGGTATATTTTTAGGGATGCCTCTTTAATGGCAATGAGACGACGAATCAATGGCCTAAGTCCAGAGGAGATCCGTGCACTTTCTAAAGAGGAACTTCAGATGCCTGTTACCAAAGGAGACTTTGAATTGGCTCTTAAGAAAATTGCTAAGTCTGTGTCTGCTGCAGACTTGGAGAAATACGAAAAGTGGATGGTTGAATTTGGATCTGCTTGAATTTCTGTCAGCTCTTTCATTTCTGGTATTTTTGTTTATAAAATGTGAAGAAATTCCAGGAATTTTTTTAAAAAACAGGTTTGGAACTTTACATTGGAGAGATTTTCTCTTAAAGAAAAAATTTAAGACACAAAAGAACATACATATACTTGAGAAGTAAGAAAAGCTTACATAGAGAGCCTGATATCCACATATCCATGCATTATAGATGCACACCCTAACCAGAGTATTGGGGGCTGAAGAAAGCAACCAGTGTGCTATCGTAGAAACTTGTTTACAGAAAATGTAGAAGGAGCTCTGTTTCTCACTAGTGTTCATTGTTTTTTAGTTTTTTCTATTCTTTGCTCTGAACATGAGGGACCTATATCTGTTGGCTTTTAACATCAAAACTGGGTTTGTGTCAGATCTATTATTTGTTGTTAAGAATTATGGTTTTGGATTAAATAATGAATCTGCTAGCTAAACCTTTAGAATTCAGCTACTACTGTTAGAGTCTCTTATATAGTTTGAATTTTCCCTTCCCTTCCCTCACCATTCCCTCTACTAGCTATTTAATCGCTTATTGAGCTTTATGGGGGAATAACCTCATGCTTTGTGGTTTTTGAATCCTTTTGCCAAGTGGCTTCTCTGGTTTTCAGTATTTGTTTTGCTGGCCGTATTTTACATTGGAAGGGTGGAAAGAACATCATGCTTGCATAAGATGCTCTTTTTCATTCTAGACTTCTGAGTTTGTTTTCACTTTTCTTTCAATATGTTCAACAGATAAACCCTTGATTTTTCTCAGCTCAAACATTGTTTTTTGCTGAATTTGCCTTTCATATTCTAAATAAATGCTTTGGTATTCTAAACAAGTCCACTCTCTTGTGGCTAATGCAAAACAAACAAAGCAAAATCTTTATGGCTTTCGAGACAGCTTGTTTATTAACAAAATAACATCGTGCATAATGAACAGTGAACATTTAAGAATCATTCCTTGTCTAGGTTGAGTGCTTGTACGCACGCTAAGATTAGGTTAGAAATATGATATGCCCATTCTTTTCAGCAGGAATTAGACCGTAGAAGGAGGCCAGAAAAGGAGAGGCCATGTATCTAGTCACAAGTAGAGTAGCCTAGTGTTAATTTTTTTTTTTTCCTAGTGTTAATTTTAAAAAATTACATTTATCCTGTTTTGATTGGGCAACCTCTGCTTTAATAGTCAAGCTTTAAAAAATTTGTATTTGATGATATCCTGAATTTTGAATTTTGGACAGCAACTACTAGTTTAAAACCAGAAATAACATATAGCTTTTTTGACAGTTAAACTCTTAGCAGCTTCCTTAAGAGATTTCTTCCCCCTACTTAGAACCATATACCACAGTATTCATCTAATGCTTTCAATTATCCCCCTTTCCTCTGAGGCATAGATTTATAAGAGTTAAAATCATGAGATATCATGATTTTATTCTAATTGATTTAGTTCATCTTAAAAGTTGAAATGAGAGAACTTTCCTTTTATTCATGAACTTTTAAAACAAAGAAATAAATAATCCCACTAAGATAATCTTGCAGACTATTGCCATCCAGTAAGTTATTTTTTTCCCGAAGTCCTAGGGGCAGTCGTTAAAACCTTAGTGTTTTGATTGCCAAAACTTGTTTGCATAGTTTAGTCAGACCATTTTGCTAGATTTCATGTATTTGTCTTGGCTTACATTTCAATTTTTTTCTGAATTCTTCATGCATAATAACGTGGTAATTTTGATTTTTTAAAAACTATCAGTTGAGCAGTATTTGGAGACTCAAGCCTCCTAGGAGCTTATCTTTGCTGTGTTAAGTCAGTCCGGTGTGTTTTTTATTTCCCTTGTTTCTCACTTTGCTCTGTCAGTGGATGGTGAATGCTTTGTGTGTATTAACCCCTTAAAGGATCCTGAGGAGATCCCTAGGGCGTTCTGTCCGACCTTTCCTGCACATGGTATGTGCATTGTCTTTATTGCAAGACTGTGTTGCCTTACCCAGAATGAGAGCATTTTTGTGTTTTATTTTATTTTTTCTGTTGTATTATCAAATTAGAAAGATTTGGTTCCTTTCATTCCTCTGAAAACCTGAGTGTTTGGGGTTCTTCAACACAGTGATGTCGGGACTAAGTTTTCTACACTTCTGTCTCGCAGTTATCTGATCAGATAATCCTCCATCTTAGTAGGCTCATGTTGGTTGCCTACTGTGTGCCTGTCCCTTGGGTGGGCGCTCTGTGGCCACAGAGTTGGACCAGGCAGTGCAGTACCGACTGGGCACTTCCTGTAATTACACCGTGTAGCTTCTGGCTCCCACTAATGAAACGATTTCAGTTTATAAATGGAAGGCACAGTAACCTGCGAGTTGCTTTAAACGTTTTTCTCTCTTTAAATTTGCTTTAAAATTGGAAGTGGTATCCATTTGCTTGAACAACAGGACTACTATAGATCTTGGCTATTTTCATGAACAATTTTTGTCATTTCCCAAGCTACATGTTTATTGTAAACACATACACATGCAATTATGGCAAACATGTAAACGTGCTACATGTTTACTGCAAACATTTTGCTTGCACAATTCCTTTACTTTTGAAAGGAAATGAATATTAATTGAATGTGCCAGACAAACGGCTCTCTAATGGAGGCCGAAACCTTCTAGTAATCCAATGTAGAAAATAGACGATGGCGTCACAGACTTTGTCTTCAGTCAGCAGCAGTGTGGGCATTCCAGAACGACCAGACACACTTTGGGCTTGGACCTCTACCTCCCAAAATGCCAAGACAGCTTGGAAGAGGTAACATGTTGTGGTCTAGCTGCCTAACTGGGGGTTTCGTTTGGGCTCCAGAGACTGCAGTTTTTATGATGTGATATTTGACTGTCCAAACATAGGCTGAAATCACTAATTACTCAAAAAGTGAGCAAGCAAGTGTCTGGTGAATCTGCCGTAAAATACATACATGTACATCAGGAAAAATGTGCGCACACAGCCCAGATTTTCAATATAAGTGTCACCCTTTCACTTTGCTGCATGCAGCCTGACTCTTCTGAACACAAAGTATTGGTACTGTAGGTTTCGAACACCTTGAGTTTGTTTGAATCCCCTCCTTGGAAGTTGCTGTCTACACTGCCGTATCCATGATGAGAATCACAGACCAGTTGACGCAGTTCTGTTTCACTTTCCTTACCCTAGCAACCTTGAGGTAAAGTGAAGGATGAGGCAGGTTATTGCTTGTCATGTGGGCTTTGGCTCCTTCTGTGTTGTCTTGCTTATTGAATCTTTTGGCATAATAGTAGATTCCCACTCCTCCTTTTCTCTTGTGAATGATAAGTCACCTCAGGGTATTTCCTGTGTGATAGGCATAAAATGTTAAGGATAATTGTTGGCCTTTTCCAAGAAAGGGCCACTTTAACCATATGAAGAAATAATAGTAATCCTTTTAACATTTGTTTTGTATCTTCTGTTCCATAATGGTTTTGATTGTATAGTAGTTTGTACATACCACTTAATTTGTGATGTACATAATTTTTTTTTTTTTTGCGTTACGCGGGCCTCTCACTGTTGCGGCCTCTCCCGTTGCGGAGCACAGGCTCCGGACGCACAGGCTCAGCGGCCATGGCTCACGGGCCCAGCCGCTCCGCGGCATGTGAGATCTTCCCGGACCGGGGCACGAACCCGTATCCCCTGCATAGGCAGGCGGACTCTCAACCACTGTGCCACCAGGGAAGCCCAATGTACATAATATTTATGTGAATCTAAGAATCTGTCACAATGGAAAAGGGTAGGAATTATAGTTGGAGGGCGTGTTAGGGGAATACAAATATTTAAACCCCAAATGTTTTATTCTTATCTCCGCTAATTTTTTTTTTTTGCAGAAAAAGCTAAAAACTGTAATAATTACTATGTTTACTTATTTATACCTTTAAGTTAGGCTTTTCGTACTTATTTATTTGATTTTTTAGGACGTTTGCTTTTAATATTGTTTTCTCTTGTGAAAACTATATGAATATTTAAAAATAAAGTCCCTAAGATAACACATATGTTTTTAAACATTCACAAATTAACAATAATTCTTTGAATTTTTATTAGGTTTTTTGGCTCCGGACAACTCTTTAACTTTAGGAATATTTCTCAATTTCCAGATGACTTGTTAATAAAAACAGGAAAAATATTAAGGTAACGTCATCAAATTTATTCTTTTTATTTTACCTTTCTCCTTTGTTGATTGATTTTATTTTATATGTATAGAAATAACCTAGATTCTGCTTTGTCACCAGCAGTGTGTAGGTTTCTGTACATATGGAAATTTGGTAGGGAATTAATGTGGAGGTTTTCCTCCTATGAAAGGACTCCCATTTTATTTTATGTTCAAAATCATAAAATGCACTTTTGTTTTACAACCTCTGAAATGACTAAATATTGCCCTTTGGAAAACCTGAGTCTTTGCACGTGTTATTTCCAGAGTCTACCTCAGTCAAACAGGCTTAGTTTTAGGTGCGAATGAATTGAAACCATATTGAAATTCAGTTCGTCATCTCTACTATACCTATGTGTTCGTCTAAGCGCTTCCTTCTCTCTCCTCTCTCACTCACTTTTTTTAACACTGAAATTTCACTTGAAAATATTTGTTGTTCTTCCTCTGGGAAAGCCATATGTTCCAAGTGAAGCCTCTACAGAATGTCTGGGTGAGTCTTCCCCTCTTTGTTGGGACAGCTTCATCACTCGATGTTCCTCATGTCAAGGAGTGGTTTCAAACACAACACACCTCCCGTTCTCTCATAGCTTCATAAATACAAACTCATGTGACAGCATTAAAAGTCTCGGGACCTAACTGTTCCTGTACAAGGACCTAAGTACTTCATGGAAACACACCAAGGTGGACACGTGACATGTCTGTTCACACGGCAGCAGGGCAGCAGGCGTCGCCTTCGGTTAACATTGTGCGGACACAGTGTCCAGCGAGATCGCTATGTGCTGTAAGTGTTTTGTTAAGATTTTTGTTTCAGTGTCTGTCTCCCAGTATTTTGAACCTAATTTAAAGAAAAAGACGTTTCCAAATTGTATGTATTAAATGTGCTTTTCCTTACATTTTGTGCGGCTACATCCCTAGCTTCATGAGCTTAGCTGTGTCTGTGCATAGGTTGTAGTTTGGTAATAAATTTCTAGAGTGTGGCTTGTCGGTGTTTTCTTTGTGGTTCATATTTGATCTACAGTCGCTGGTCCACTTATTGCCACCAGTGGGAGTAACAAATCCCTCACTAGTAAGGGATGACTTTTTCTGGAGTTTCAGTTCTTATAAAATCACATATTGTGAACCTGACGTTTTGTGTTTGCCGTGCATTATGCTAATAATTTCAAGGTTGATGTGGCTAAGATAAGAATGGCTTTTCAATTAATTCTAACTGGTTTAACAAATACATGTATTTGTGTAGCACCATTGCGAAGTGGATGTTCCATAAGGTGAATTTTCCACATGACGGTGTCTTTTTTTTTTTCTTTCCTGTTTCCATTTTTCTTTTTAAACATCTCTATTGGAGTATAATTGCTTTACAATGGTGTGTTAGTTTCTGCTTTATAACAAAGTGAATCAGCTATACATATACAAATATCCCCATATCTCCTCCCTCTTGCGTCTCCCTCCCACCCTCCCTATCCCACCCCTCTAGGTGGTCACAAAGCACCGAGCTGATCTCCCTGTGCTATGCGGCTGCTTCCCACTAGCTATCTATTTTACGTTTGGTAGCGTATATATGTCCATGCCACTCTCTCACTTCGTCCCAGCTTACCCTTCCCCCTCCCCATGTCTTCAAGTCCATTCTCTACATCTGCACCACATGACTGTGTCTTATGTTATGAATTCTCCAAAACTATTTTTTTTTAGTTCACAGGCTTTATTTTTTGAGCAATGTTATGTTTACAGAAAAATTAACCTGTATATGAGGAGAGGTTCTTCTCCCCCCCCCACCCCCGCCATTTCCCCTTTTATCAGTATCTCGCTTTAGTGTGATTTGCTTGTTTTAGTTGGGTCAGTATTGATTATTACTAAAGTTCATAGTTTATATTACAGTTCATTGGGTTTTGACAAAAGCATAATGTCATATATCCACCATTACAGAGTCATACAGAATTGTTTCACTGACCTAAATCCTCCCTGCTCTGCCTGTTCATCTTTGCCCCTCCTCTTAACCCCTGGCACCCACTGATCTTTCTACTGTCTCCACAGTTTGCCTTTTCCAGAATGTCATATAGCTGCAATCATGCAGTATGTACCCTTTTTAGACAGGCTTCTTTCACTTAGCCATATGCATTTAAGGTTCCTCCTTGTCTTTTTGTGGCTTGATAGTTCTTTTCATCATGGAATATACTCCAGTACATGGATGTGCCAGTTTGTTGATCTGTCACCTACTGAAGGGCATCCTGGTTGCTTCCAGGTTTTAGCATTTATGAATAAAACTGCTGTAAACATTCTGGTGCAGGGTTTTGTTTGGACATAAGTTTTCAACTCATTTGAGTAAGTACCTAAGAGTACTGTTGGTGGAATGTATGGTAAGAGTATGTTTAGTCTTGTGAGAAACTGCCAGACTGCCTCTGAGTGGCTGCACCATTTGCATTCCCACCAGCGATGAGTGGGCGTCCCCGTTGCTGCACATCATCACCGGCGTTTGGTGGTGTCAGGGTTCCGATCGTGCCATGCTGATAGGTGTGTCGTGGGTTCTCATTGCTGTTTTAATTTTCAGTTCTCTAATGACATGATGTTGAACGTCTTTTCATATGCTTATCTATTTTTAATTGGTTTTTACTGAAACCTTTCTAAAAGATATCACACTTGTTCTCTGACTTTGTAAAGTAGAGAATTTGAACGTAACCTTTTCTTTGTCATTCAGAGTTCTCCTTGTGATGTGCTACCCTCAGCAGCTAGTGGAGGGACAGCAGGGCTTTTCTGCCTGTCACTCAGTGGTCTTTGAGTTCTGGTGTTTGCTTCTGTAGCATTTTTACTCTTCTGTTATCAGGCTGTCAACCTTTATTTCTCTTCCAATTTCCGGCCTGCAGTCTTCAGTGAACCTAATGAAAAGAAACAGTTGTTAGGCGTGTTAGAATTGCGGGTAAATTAGGAGTCCAGCCGTTTGAGGATGAGGAGTGATAGGGAGGTCTGTTCTTTGAGTGTTCGTGTTTGTGTCATTTATCTAGGCCGTCTGTGCCCTTTCTAGCTTTATCTTTAGTTCCCAGAGTGTTCCAGGTAGACCAAGTGTGAAGTAGATATTTATGCATCATTATTTTGTCATGTAGTTGTATAATATTTATAGCTGGAAGGCACCTAGCAACAATTTAATTCCGTGGCTCCACTTTTTTTCTTCCTGTCACCATTGAGGTTTTGATCTCTTAAAGGATATGAAGAAAAAGAATGAGGTACAAAATTAATTAAGGACAGAAGTAGGACACATATGTGGCTAGGGCCTTCCCTTCAGTCCTTCCTACCTTCTCCAGGTGTATGGCCAGTGCCGCCTTGAGATGGCTCATGGCAGAGCACACTGGATCGCTAGGGGGCCTGCCCAGAACCAGGAGTTCAGGTGGAAACGGCGAGGGAAGATAGAAGCGTTGCCTGGCCAGTGGCAGCTGCTTCCTTGCAAATGGATGGGTGGAAAGGCAGGGTGGGCTCAAGTCTCACCTGGCTGATTGCATCAACCCAGGCTCAGATTCAGGAGACTGGTGCACCGTGCTTTCCTCCCTGCCTGCCTGGGCATCACCACGGTCAGATGCTCCTGGCCCAGCAGACCCGAACCTGGGAGCAAATGACTTGGTCCAGTCCCCTCGTGTCACAGGTAAAGGAACTGTGCCCAGGGAGATTTTAATATCTGTGTTCAAGATCACATTCTGAACTGGGAAATAGGACTTATATCTATTTCTGATCTTAACAAATGCTGCAGGTAAGGTATAATGAAAGCAAGCTAGACAGGGGAACATTTATTAAAGACCTTAAAGCCTCTGCGGCATGGTGCCAGTACAGACTGTTCAGCTAAGTTGATGATAGTTAAGAATAAGAAGTATCAGATAAATTGACATCATAGGACTGGCGCTAACATTTATAATGTTTACTGTATGCAAGATACTGTACTTTTATTGCTTTATTAATTCCACACATTAGTTCTAAGATGTATTTACTATTATTCTCTTGTTGCAGAAGAAGAAACTGAGGCTTATAGAGTGATTTGCTCTAGTCATTTGGCTCCTAAGAAGTAGAAGAAAAAATGGAACCTAAGTCAGTCTAGTTCCAGAGCCTAGTCCTTTGCCATATTCCAAGGTTACTTTCAACAATGTTAAATGCAAAAGTACTCAATTCTTGAAATAAATATGTTAACATTCACCCATTTATCTGAGGTTATTAATCACCGTTTTACCATCCCTTTCCTGTAACTTTTTTTTTACCAGGAGACTTTTGGGCAGACTACAGTGATATATTCTGTTACAGTATTTATGTTTATAATAATAGGAAAAAATAATGGCTTGTGTTGTGGGATTAACATGACTTTGGGAATATTGTTGCCCTACGTTATATCAGAGTGTAAATATACAGCTATTTCTTTTTCAGGGCCGGTTTTATGAAATGAACTGATCATTCTAAGAGTTTCCATGAATCATATTTAAATCACCAACTTAAGTGGTATAGAGCTCAGTCGTTTATTTTTACTAATAAGATTCCTGACCGTGTTCTGCATAGAGGGCGGCAGCTCCAAAGTCCTCAGCTGTACGTATGGTCGCCATGAGTTACCAGGAGAGCAGCCCCGTGTACTTGCCCTGGCTTCAGTGTCTGTATTTGAAGAACTACCCCAGAGCTGAGTTTAGCTCTGAACGTTCAAAATGCTTTCAATCAGCACATCTTAAATAACCTCTTTCAACAAATAACTAATCATGGTATGACTACTGTATTCCGTAACATAAATCCTAAACTACAGTGTTAGTAATTAGTGTTGTAATTAGAGATGGGTGAATCAAG
The DNA here is from genome assembly GCF_964270905.1 of Leucopleurus acutus. NCBI lineage: Eukaryota > Metazoa > Chordata > Mammalia > Artiodactyla > Delphinidae > Leucopleurus > Leucopleurus acutus. The sequence goes on along the minus strand of NC_139160.1, from coordinate 7,018,138 downwards.
CTTCATTTGGGATTTGTAAAATACCTCCAGCTATTTTTCAAACATTCTGAAATATATTTTATAACATTTCTCAAACATACTTTACCAAGCATATTTCCTTTAATTTTTAAACCCTTGTGTATTTCAAGGTGAATTCAATCCATACGTTTATGATTCATTTGTGCTTAACTCATAGAAATTACTTTTTAAGCACAACTTGGTTTCTAAGGCCTTAGGAAACCCTTCTCATGAAATCCGTAAGCCTTTAAAAGCCTTTTCCCCAATCAAACTTTTTTTCCTCAAAGATAAATGTGTGTGAAATGTTTTAGTTTGGTTTACAATGCAGAGCCCATGTTTCAAAATCTAAGCTAGTTCTGAATTTAGTACACGTTATTCTGCCTTTACTGTAAGAACTGGCTTCGTTTGTGTCTCTCTGTAAAGAGCTGGTAATAACAGTGCTCTCTTGAAAACCCAGCGCACCGACATTCCATGCCGTCTCCCGGAGTTGTAGCACAGGGGACAGACATGCGTTGATCAAACACAGCAAACCGAATTAGCTGTTCATCAGGGATCTGTCGTGTGCTGAATGTATATACATGTTTGTACGTATTCAGATATACATGTACACACTCATAAAAATGCTTAAGTCCTTGTAGGTTGTCTTTTTTGTTTTGACCTCTATTTAGAAATTCTAACAAGATGATATTGTATTCTGGATTAAATTAATAATTTACTGTGAAATGACTGTAATTGTTCTCATCTCTCTTCGAAGAGAACTGTTTTTTCACCTGAGATTTAGTTCACAGGTTTCTGTTGCCTAGCAGTGGGTCTTTGAGAACAGCTTTTTGTATAGTTTTAAATGAACGGGTTGATGGTGTGAAATCTTCTTAGAAGAAGTAAGGTTATTGCAGTGAAGGTAAAAGGAAATATGCTGACAACTAATTGGACAAAATGTCATCCAGCACAGCGGCTCTGGAAGAGATTTGCAGAAGCTAGCAACATAAGAATGGACTTTGCTCAAGGCAGCTAGAAACTGCATCCAGAAATATTCATGGTAAAAGAAAAGCACCATTTTCCTAGGTTCTCATTAGGGAATGGTATGAAATACATATTTGCTTATCATAAGAAACAACCTCATTAGTTCCTATTCTTAATGAAAACTCTCATTTTCCCCCTGATTTTTTTTAGTGTGGGATTATTAAACAATGAAAACATCTTTTCTTTGCTTTTCAAAGTATACCAGTTTCTTATATATTTTATTAGTTTGTGCTATAAATGTACTTTTAATATTTTAGAAAAATCTTTTATGATGAATTCCTTTTGAAATTTAGCACCTGAATTTTTCTTTATTCAAACTAAAATGAAAAACCTCTTGCAGGAAGGGAGACTTTTACCTTTTGCTTTTATATGATAATTATTTTGCTTTACAAAGGAAATATGCTTACAAATATATTAAGGTGGTTTTTAAAGAGCAGTATTTATAGAAACCCAGTCAGTGCTTGCCTTTACTTCTGCCTCCTGAAAGCCCTCGGCCTGAAAGTCAGTCGTGGCTCTGGACCCCATTGCATGTGCCTTGCAGGGCAGGATTGTGCTGGTCATTTCGTGTGACCTGGGACAGTGCTCTGCAAACTCCTGTGACGAGGCCTCTCCATCGGTAAGATGTTTGTGAGTTTTACACGATAGTTTACACTATATTACAATATATTTACTATACTGATAAGCTAAAGAATATTTGTAATTTATAAAAATATGCACAAAATTAGAAAATTTGAGGACTGTAAATAAGAAAACTAATTTTATTGGCACAAAATGCCCTCCAAAAATCATGGATAATATTTTTATCGAGAACCATGAGATTAAATATGGTTCATTTTTTAAAAAAACCCTTGGGCTAGACTAACTAGGTACAGCAACTTAGTTAATTTTAGTGTTTAGTTTTAATGACTTTCGTAGATGAAAAAGTTACCTCACAAAAGTGTGTAGATGCAAGTGGAGGCAATAAATCATTGGCTGCAGTTATAAATCATGAGCTTCATTTTTTAATCACAGCCACTAATTATGCAGAACTTTTCATTTAACTTTGGCTGTTAAGTCTGCATCTTCCCTGGTGTCAGTCAGTTCTTGCAAATTAATTGGAAGGTTGCATTTTGTATGAATAGTTTTAAAACCCACTGAACCTCTTCAGTTGGAAGACTTATTTTTTATCACCATTAGTTTACCTTTTACTTTATTCTAAAGAACACTTGTGTGCACATTATGATGTGACTACAGTTCCACTGGTGAGGAGAATCTAACCTAAACGTGGTAATAACTGGAACACAAAATGGGTTCCTCTTAAGATGAATTTGCCCAAGATCTCTAAAATCTGTCTTTGTGAATTAGCTTCATAATGTATTACACAGGCATATATGTGTTTCATAATTTGCATTGTGAATAACATAGCCTAAAAACACAAAATTCCAACTATTTTCTTTATATAAATATATTCCTTCCATTCATTTGATCAATATTTTTTGAATAATTGCAATGTGGAAGATATTTAAATAGGGGAAATTGTTTCAAGTTTAGATTGCACATATTAGAGTTTCTAATAGGAAACTCACTGTTTTCGGCAACAACATCACAGAACAATGGAAACAAATCCTCGAGATCAGGGCCTGGGAGTCTTCCCTCCGCCTGCCACCCTGACCCTCATATGCCCATCAATTCCAGTTCTCAATCAGTCCCACCGATTGTTCTCCTGATTCTGCTTAGTCTGGAGGTGATGGCCCTTAAATGACTCAGGACAAGTTTAATTCCCGTCCTGGGTTTTCATTTCTCCTCAGGCTTGGAATAATTCCTGACTTCTGGATATGATATGAATATATCACTGTCCATTTCTTCCTCTTCATTTATCAGTGATCCCTGGGCCGCTTCCACCACGGTTCCTCCACTGCGTGTGGAAAGGATGCCCCGGGCCGTGTGCTCGCTGCTTCCTGCGCTGGGAACGTTGGTTCCTGTCCTGGTTGGGGGGACGTGCAGGTAGCTGTCGCTCCCGAGGAGGGCGCTGCTTGCTGACCTGTCCTTGTTCACGGAGGGATAGAGCTGGTCAGCTAAATGTGAGTGGGCTTGTTGGGGGACGAAGAGCAGGACAGAGGCTCTCGTTCCTGACAGGGAAGTGCAAAGGGGTGAGAGTCGGACTGGAAGGAAGAATCAAGAAGGGAGGAGGTTGAGTTTTCAAAGAGAAGGAATCTCCGTGTGTTCTTGACTGGGTGAGGAGGTTGGCATGAACTGCAAACGTCTGGTCTTATTTGGGCCGTGCATACTCTGGTCATCGCACCATCCTGGCCCTTTGGCTAGAGATCTGTTATTTTGGGAACAAGGATCTGTCCCAGGAGAGCACTGTGGGGTTGGGAGAACTTCAGCTCGGGAGTCAGAACCGGGATTCCAGCCTCAGCCCCGCCGCTTCCCAGCTGGGTGACACGCGGCAAGTTGCTTATCCTCTCTGTGCCTCTGTTTTCTCACCTTCAGATGGAGATGATGATGATGGACCTTCCTTACAGGACTGCTGGGAAGATGAAATGAGATACTTGAAATATAAAGTGCTTATCAGTTTCTGGCCCCATAATAAACCCGCAATAAATGTGACCCGCGCCGGTGTGCTCGAGCTGGCTCCTCACAGGCTTTCTCAGAGCCAATTTTTTTTTTTTAAAGTTTATTATTATTTTTTCTTTGGCTGCGTTGGGTCTTCGTTGCTGCACGCGGGCTTTCTCTAGTTGCGGCGAGTGGGGGCTATTCTTTGCTGCGGTGCACGGGCTTCTCATTGCGGTGGCTTCTCTTGTTGCAGAGCCCGGGCTCTAGGTGCTCGGGCTTCAGTAGTTGTGGCTCGTGGGCTCAGTAGTTGTGGCTCGCGGGCTCTAGAGCGCAGGCTCAGTAGTTGTGGTGCACGGGCTTAGTTGCTCCGCAGCATGTGGGATCTTCCCGGACCAGGGCTCGAACCCATGTCCCCTCCATTGGCAGGTGGATTCTTAACCACTGCACCACCACGGATGTCCCTCGGAGCCAATTGTTGAATATTTTAAAATGCTGCAAGTCTGTCAACCTGTTGATAGCTTGAAATTGGCTATGGTGAGAGTATTTACGCCGTGGAAATCGGCAAACAGCGCAAGTGAGGATTCCTCCTCCACACGCCCCCTTGCGGAGCCAAGCTCTTTTTATTTAATATGGGCTTTGTTTCTTCCTGCAAATAAAGCAGCTCTGGATGCCTAGCCTGGCTCTTTGTCAGTGCCTCTCAGACACGTAGATGCAGTGGTGAGGAAGACTCCTGACCCTGTGCTCAGAGCGCGTGGGGTCTGTCTGCTTGGCAGTGCACCATTTGGACTCAAGGGGGGAAGGCTGCTTTGGGTCTGCCACAACTAGGGACCACCCTCTTCCCTGAGCTCGAGTTTGCTCCGGTACTTTTATTGTGATGTAACAGAAATCTTAGGACACCAGAAATAGACCAAAGTGTCCCACTACCCTTTCATTCCCTGACACACACAGCCTGAGCTGTGTCTAGGCGGTACCCACGCTGCTTTCAGCCTTTCACCAAAGGTGAGATTCTGCAATCACCCCCGTATTGGCGTGGCTTCCCTAGTGGTCATGGTAGACCCGTGCACACAGAAGTGTTTTGCTAAATGCTTGTGAGAGCTCTGAGGCTATTTTTCCAGCAAAGGTAAGAGAGGCAGGATGAAGAGAGGGTCCTGTTCTCACTGCTTTTAGTACCTTTCGTGAACCAAAACACGGGTTGTAGCAGCGCTCAGCTCGAACTCTCTTGCCTCATTTAGCAGACGAAGGCTCAAATTTCTCCCTCTTTACAATAGGAACAAAAAAAAGCAAGCATCATTTCTCAAAAAGAGGCACTTTAAATATGGAATTTACAAACTACACACTGTCTCACTGTCTTTCCTTACTGCAGATACATGCATATGTCCTAGAGAAGGTCACACAGGTAGAGCTTCGTGTACTTCGCTAAGAATCACAGACCAGAGTTGCAGTTTGTTAGTCCCATTTGCTTTTCACAGAAAGAAAAAGCATTGCATGATGTCAGAGGGTTTCAGTTTCCATAAAGGGGAGTTTTCCAAGGTTTTCTGGGTGAGGAAGTTTTCTGTGTAATCCCTGGGGGCTTGTGCACAGAGGGCACCTGGAAAGGTCTAGCCAGGACTTATTTCTCCAGGTTTTCTAATTTGAATCTCATACAGATATTAATTGATTTATGTAGGTCTATTATTTAGACCTATATAAAGTCAGTTTAACTTATTGAATGCCCAGTAGATCTGAGGCACAGCCATTGCCTTAAGGAACTCGTCCCGGTAGAGAAAGCCCTGAAACAAACCATCACCGAATCCTAGGTGAGCAGCAACCACAGTGAGCATGTGACTGGGCAGCCGTGTGGAGGAGAAGCACAGAGGAGGTGATGTCCTGAATCACGAAGAGGAGTTTACCGCGTGGCAAGAGCGGGGATGCTAGTCCAGTAGCGGTGACGGTCACCGTCTTCCTGCTGACTGGTGTTACAGTTATTAGTTGCCTTTTACCAGAGCAGGTTCTGTTACTAGACGGTGAGCTCTGGGAGGGCAGGGAGCGGGGGTCCTCGCCGTCTCCCCCGCAGGACTCCGCACACAGGAGGGGCTCCGTCCGCAGTGGGCAGTGAGAATCCTACAAGAAGGCTCTTTCTTCACTGTGACCCCGTAAGCAAAGCCCTTGTGAAGAACACTGACACGAAGAAACATTCACTGTGTGATGATGGCAAAGTTGGATGTTAGTCTGTGGACCTGGCCTTAGTAAACACAAAACTTCATTTCCGTTCATTTGTATGTAGCTTAAAGGTCCCTTATCTTGAGCGCTGGTTGTGGAGTTGTTGTGAGACTGCCTTGCCAGTCTTCTCAGGAGGGGCGGTGGCCCGGCCATAGTCCCTGCGTGTACAGGCCCCGCAGCAGCACGCCTCAGGTGCTTTGGTTGTGACTGCCGTGGATGACGGCACTGCTCCGCAGTCACAGGGTCTTCTCAGTGCTACGAAACTCCCCTCCATGTCTCCAGGTCCGCATGCAGCCTGGGAGCCCATCTTGGAGTTGTCTATGGGATAGAATTTTTTCCACGTGTGGATCAAGCCTACTTTATAAATCAAAAGGCACTTCTTAATTTGCAGTTGTATATTAACTTCACACATTTCAAATTGAAATTCACACAATCTATTTTGCGTTACTCACACTTAATTTCTTTTGGCTATTGCCCTCAGGCTGTATAAGAATGAAAAAAAATAGATTTGAGTTCTTTATTTTGACTGTGTTCACATGTAAATCTAATTAGTTCTCTTTCTCTTTTTTTCTCTTAAAGTAACATACACGTTACTCTGAACAAAGACTGATAAGTAGGCGCAGGTTTACCATATAACCATGTTCATCTCACCTAGGCTGTGATGTCAGTTCACTGGGAAAATTCATGTTTTTCTGCCCTGATTTGCTGCTTAAAGTTGATGCGTGCCACTGATAGGTACGATATCCGCCTGTCCAATGGTGAGGACAGTGGTGTCCAGATTAGGTAATGGTTTAAGCCTGGTCTGTTTCAGAGCTGAAAGGGACCTTGCAGATCGTTGAATCTGGCGTTCCTCATCCTGAGTGAGAGAAGCCATTTGTTCTATGCGAAATCTTAGAGTACTGCGTTTTCATTCAGATGAACAACCACAAAACAACAGAAGCACAGACTGGCCCCTGGAGATGACCTCTCTGAACTGAGAACCGCTGTGAGCTTTCAAAGGTGGCGTGACTTGGCTTCAGAGATAGGATCAGGGTTTTCTGCAGACACGTGGGAATTCAGTCATCAGGGAGTGGCCCGGCGCCTCTGGCTGCTAAGGCCAGGGTCCCTCTTTACCCCACTGAGCCCCACTTAGATGCATAGTGAATCGAGGGCCTCACCGGAACGGTGGCGTCTTGCCAGCCCCAAATTCCTGTCTGAGGCAACCGGTGCTGCAAATTCGGAGAGTTGCGTATTTCCGGTGTCCATGGTGCCGAGTTACAAGGCGGCTGCCGCCAGAAACGCTCATGCAAAGAACACACCTTAGCCAGGTCATCCTTGTCCTTCTTTGGGTGTTTATCAGATGTGCCCCGTGGAGTGGCGGGTCAGTCAGCTTTCTCTAGGTGAGACTGAGGGAGTGAAATGACCTCCACGTTTCAGTGGCTGCAGTAGCAAAAGTACGCTTCTTATCCTCATGTTATCTGCAGCCCTGCTTTCACTCTGATTCCGCTCCCTGCGCGGTGCCTTCTTGAGATCCCCAAAACCTTCAGTGGCCTCTGTCCTCATGGCACAGGGAGGAGAGCAGGAGGTCTCAGAAGCCCTCAGAGGCTCTTCGAACTCCTCTTGAGATGCCGCATACATCGTGTCTGTTACGTTCCACTGGGCAAAACAAGTCATATGGCCAAACCTTTTGTCAGTGGAACTGGGAAATATTCTCTCCAAGAGGCATCACGTGGCAGACGCTAGAGATGTATAATCCTCCTCCGGGGAGGGGGTGAGTAACTGGGAACAGGAATGCACTCCACACAGGTGGTGCCCACCCATGTAACTGCCCTTCCCAGCCACTTTGTCATCCTGGCTGACCAGGCTGTTCAGTTGGCTTTCTGTTTTTAATTTTCATTTTTGGAAGTTTTAGAATTAGAAGGCCAGAAAGCTGTAGGGCTGGGTGGACATTTAGAGATCTCGTGCTCTTTATTTTTCTAGTGGAGGAACTGAGGCCTAGGGAGGTGATTTGCCCAAGGTCACACAGCAAGACCTCACAACAGTACTCTCTTGATAACATCAACTTGTGAAAATCTCAGGGAAGAAGTGCTTTGCTAATCGGATAAGAAAATGCTTTTACCATTGCTGAAATCATACCCCTTCTGGAGACAGAAATAACACAGAAGCTGAGTGGTCGGTCTTGGGATGAAAACTGGTGCAATTTTCTATCATTTTTTTTCCCCAGCCACATTCATATTAGAGGCAACTTATTTAAATTTACCACATAGCATCAACAGAGCACCAGGAGCTGTTTAGTACAATAGTAAGTCACAGTTCCTGCCAAGGCAGATTGCATCTCTATTTTATAAGCAGTCTGCACCCTGTGCTGATTTGATTTAAAATAAAACCTGTATGGAGTATGTTTAGCCTTTGAGGGGGAACAGTAGGTGGATGACTGTCAATACTGGAGACGTTAAACTGTGTGAGGGCTGTTCGCTGGGGATTCCATGGGCTTCTAACGTTCTTGTGGGGTTCAGCTGATAAAAAATAGCAAGACCCAGCACTGCCTGTGGGAAATGTGGGTAACCTTTAGTTAGCCACTGGCTCTCCTAGCACCCCACTTCTGCTCTTCAGAGATTTCAAGTTCTGAGGTCAGGGACCGACGAAAAAGTGATAAAGTAGATGGAAGTTACTGGAAGAGCCTTGTGTAGAGGACTGTGATTGGGACACAACAAAAAGAGGCAGAATAGGAGCTGCCTGTACTTTGGGGGGTGGGGGGCTGGTTACCAGGGAGACACAGTGCCTATTGCATGAGAGGCTCACAAAGAAGATTCAGAAGGAAAGCGAATGGGGTGACTGCCCACGTGCCCAGTAAGCCTTCAGCGTACAGTGCCGTCCCTTTCTCCGAGGGGCAGCTCACAGGCAAGCAGATACCGATGCACAAAGCTTCGTTGACAGTCACACTTGACATTCGAAAATCTCTTAGATCTGTGACCAGCGTAATTTAAACATTTGTTTGCATTTGTGAGTGTGTTAGACGAAATAGGTCACAGAAGTACGGAATTTCTTGTAGCACTGCCAGCGTAGTTGAGGTTAAGTGGCTCGTATGGGCTGTGCTCTAGGCTAGAAAGAGCGCCCCTCCCTGGACACAGAGTTTCCACCCTTAGCCTGTGGCAGTGAAAGGGAAAAGGGGAGGAAGGAGTTAATTGAAAATTGCTTTGGCTTCTGCAGACTAGAAGCAAGATCAGTCTGACTAAATTTTGAAAAGGCCTCTTTCTGTTTTATCACTTCCTCTCGCCTCCTGAAACATCTCTCCGCAAATCAACTGCTCAGTTCCCTCACTTCGGTTTTCTCAAGCCTCATGTTTTAACATCCCACACGGCCTGCTCGATGCTGCATCACGACGCGCTCCCCCTCGACCGTCTCCGTCAGAGTACCTTTCCCCTGAGTGGTGGTAGGCGTTAGGAAAGCAACCTGGTTAAATTTCTTACACACATTGGCATTGTAGCCCTTGGGGTTTTCTACTTCTTCAGCTTGCTTTCCCCAATCTTTCTTCTCTCTTTGGCCGTGATTTCTAATTACCCTTAGGTGCAGAATTTATCCGCATAAAGGTTCTAGATAATCAACTTGGGTAATTGTCAGGACCACTTAGGGAACTTTTAAAAATACACATGCCTCAACCCCCTTCCTTGAGGTCTTGATCAGTGGGCTTCGGAGTGATCTAGGTGCCTGAATTTTTAATGGGTTCCTAGATAATTTGAACTGACTCACCAGGTTCTTGAGCAGGAAGGCCCGCTTTCCTCTTGTTGCTGTAATAGAGGGAAGGCACTGCCTTTCACCTTTTAGCATCTTAACAATACTCCTAGAATCACCTCTAGTTGATTTTTGATTTTTAGAACTCTTCAGTTTCTTTTCTCTTAGAAGAGCTGAACAAATATTCTTAGACTCTATTCTCCCTGCCCAAATTCCCAGCTGGTACATTTAGTCAGGGGCAGGGATTGGAAACTCCACAGTCTTTGGAATTGCTTGCTTAAATAAGGGCAAAACCCACCCCTAACCCTGATCTTATTATGGCCCTAATTTCCTCCCCCTACCCATATCTTTTCCTTTTTTTTAAGGATCTTTCTTTACCCAATTCTCACCCCCAGGATTTTCTACTGTGTAAGAAAGTTATTTCAGTTGCTGTTAATGTCTTATAATTCTATTTAATTACCATACAGCACAATCATGGCCGTGCATTTCATTAAAATATATTAGATTTACTTTGTTGTTTTATTTAATGCTAACAATGAACTCCATTTATGTGCGGCTCCGATACTTCTTGTCTACTCAAAAATTAATAAAACAAAGTGGGACAATTGTTTGGTAACTTTTCATTTGTGTTTGACAGTCTGGCACCATTTCAGCAAAACCCACGTGTAAACGACAGGCCTGAGTTTACTGTCATGGCTAGAGCCAGATAATTCGGTATTCTCATCTTACATTTTGAATTTTAAAGCAACTGCAATCTCCTCAACCGTCTACCAAGATAGAAGTGTGTGTGCGTGTGTGTGTGTGTGTGTGTGTCTGTGGGGATGGAAGGAGGAACTTTGCCAGGCATGTGATAACATCTCCAATGACGTCCTTATGGCCACTGTAGAGAGATGTAACCTCAGTGATAGTTACGTGGGCACTTGGCTGGTCAAACGACTACACCAAAGGGTATTATTTGGTGGATTTCTGCTGGCCTGGGAAGAAGGCTTTAATACCTTTCTCTAGGCCTGTCCTTGACCCTGTTCTCCAAGTGTTTTAATAGAAGGTGAAGATATCAAATTTCTAGATGACCCAAAGCTGGGAAGAACAGATGATATTTAAGGTTATTGAAACAATGTTTAAAAAGAGCTCAGGTGGAAGGAAGAGCTAGAATGAGCAAAATGAAATGTGAAGAAATGCAGTGAGTTAGGAACCGATGTAAAATCCTATACTTCTCAATTGCCTGATACACAGGTGAGGGAGACCTGGTAGGATAGTCACTACAGGACAAAGGCCTGCATGAGAATGTGCCACCTGAGGGGTTCCTGCTTCACAAGAGTTGGCCATGAGGGTCCCAGAGGACCTCCAGGCAGGTCAGTGGATCTGGGATCTCTTGAGGGCTCTAGCCATCTAGAGCTAGCAAGAAGAACCTTGGAAGCCCCCATGCCCACCCAGTAGCCACCATTCCCAGAACTTCATACCCCTCTGGAGTCTAGCACTTATCTCAGTGCATTACAGTTAGGTTATCTGTGTGTCTGTCTTGGCTTCTTAATCATAAACTCCAGGGTAAGGACCATGTTTTACCACTTCTGAGTTCCCATGGCCAAGTGTCTGACACAGACACAAACTGGAGAGTCTGAGAAGTCCCCACAGGCAGGGATTTTTGTCTGATTCGTTAGTTTTGTTCACCATCGCATCCACGGGACTTAGAACAATGCTTGGCATAAAGTAGGTCTCGATATGTATTCGCTGAAAGAATGAGTGACACATACAGATGCTCGGTAAATCTTAGCCATTTGTTCTCAATGTGGTTGTGGCTTGTCCCGTTAATAGGTCATTACTTGGCCATTCTAAAGCTTTCAGGAACTTCACATCCTTTCTCTTTTACTTCTCAGTTCTTAGCTCATAGGACTAAAAAGCTTGAGATCCTTTGAAAAGACATACTCCAGATGTAATGAATTCAACGCCCTTTGGCAGGGAGTTAAGTGCACAGGCTGAAGTCAGATGGATCTGGGTTCAAGTTCCAACTTGGACAGCTGTGTAGGAGATTTATGACTTGGGAAAATATCCTATTTTCTTGAAGCCTTGGTTTTCTCCTCTGTAAAAATGTAGATAAAACACTCACTCCAGAGGGTAGATAGAGTATGTGTAACACAAAGCACCATCTTAAGAAATGCCGCTATGATTATTGCTAGCAAAGCCTTTGCTCAAATAAGCCATGAGTAGAGAGGGAGAAAACTCTTTAGAAAGAATCAAGGAAAAACAAATTAGAAATTGCTAACGGCTTGCCTTCAAGGTTTACTTCTTTTGTATGTCAGAGCCCCTGTTTCTGTTAGACAAGGAAGCGCCTCCGATGGGGGAAGTAGAGGCCCTGCATAGCCCAGGGAGCTCTGGTCTCCATGGTAACAGCACATTAGATTCCGATGCAGGCACACCTGGTATTCTCAGGTTGTTCCACCATATGGCATCTCATATATTTCACCGAGAAAAAAAAAAACCCACCTTGACCTCCCCCTACTGTGCAGGCACACACACGCACACACACACACACCCCCTCTCTGTGTAATCCACGGCCACTGAAGCCATACAAGCTTCTGTCATAGAGATTGGAAACACAGTTCTGAAAGCCATTCAGTCAAACAAAGGGCCAGAACAGTTACTCTTGCTTCAAAGAGGTGCCCAGAAGCGAGGTACCTGACAGGTACACTTGCAACTTGCCTTCCTTTGCTGTGGGACTGACTCAGAATATCAGGTGACACCCCCTCGCCCCCAGCTGGCTAATAAACCAGCCCAATTCATAAACCCTCCAAAAGCAGAATCGCATCCTTTACCATGACTCATCTCATGACACCATTTGTAACAGTGGCCTCTCAAACTCTCCCTACGTAGACATGCCCGTTAAATGCTCTGCTTTGAACTAGTTTAAAAGGAAGAAGAAAGATTTCCTGGTTGGATTAAAAAAAAATACAGCCTGTAGTTGCCGTGTGACACAAGCAAAGAGTTATGGCTCCTTAGAGATTTCCTGCTCTGCTTCAGAAACAGATGTTTAAAAACGTCATGTTAAAGGAGATGTCCGAAATTGAGGACAAAAGTCACTATTTCTTGCAGCATATCAAAGTCCTCCTTTTCCGTGGGCATCTTATTGACTCAGTTTCTTGACACCAAGTTCCCATAAAGCCCGTATCAGTTAACCGCACGTGCTGCTCCGTCGTGCTTGGTGGCAACCAGGTGCCTTGTGTATGTTATGCTTCATCAAATACCTTTGAAGATGAAGGCTGAAAAAGCCACAGTTCAGAAATGTTAGAATTTAGGTTCTAGAAACGTTGACTCACTTATGGTGTCCGTGGTGGTGTTTTAAGTGCCTTGGGTCGCCTACTGAGTAATTAATAACAACCAAATGTATCCGACCAACATGGGCAAGTGAGCTGTGCTCTATAAAGTTTGTAGTTTATGTTTTGAAACTGGCTCAGTGTGCAGGGTTCCTGGATCATGACTTAGTGTTAATTTGTGGGAAAGGCATTATGTTCAAAGCAATAAAAACTTCCTATCGTGTCATGGTAACCTTTTGGCAAGCTCACTGGCTCTTTCTCTCAGCTACTTCTCACCCCACTTGGTCAGGAGGGAACTCTGAGATTGCCTGTAACCCCGAGGGGAACTATAGGTCTCTCGGAACATATCTGATCTCTCCTAAATATGCCAGATACGGTCAGACTTCGGTTCCAGCCAAGATGAAGTAGCTGCATTCCTCCCAGCATCTCCCTCTCACAACGAAAAGACTGTGGACATAACAGAAAAGCATAAGAAGGCTTTGAAAGGCAGAAAGAAGAAAGCAGACTTCCCAGGGTCCTCAGGACTTGAGGACCATCACAGTGGTGGGTCCCCGGGGCTTCTTTATTGCCTCCAGTATATTCCAGACAGGGTTCTGCATAAACGTCCAACCTGGAATTGCCCACAGGCCCACCCAGACCGAAAATATCTTCAAGAAAAGCCCGTTCCCCATAGCCCAAAGACTGAGAAAGGGGTTACCTAACAACAGAAACCCTTTTTGGCAATACTCGCCTTGCTCTAGACAAACACCAGTGGAAAAACTACACCTCCACCCCCGAGTTTCAGCAGGGCCAAGCAGGGAGCTGGTCTTCTGCCACGACCCCGCTGCCCTGTGGAAGCAGGCAGCAGCACTCTGATTACCCTGCTCAGTACCGCTAAGCAGAGGGCTAATCTTCCATCTCTGACTTGGTAGAAGCAGCGATGCTCTAATCCTCTGGCTGGGTGATGTCTAGGGACCAAGTGGGTACTTGACCTCCTGTGCCCTGCTCAGTGGAAGTAGGCAGAGCTCCAGTTTCCCCGCCAGTAGTGGCGGTGGAGTCCAGTAGCTAGTTGAACCTCACACTCCTGTCTCTGGTATCGGAGACAGAATGAGGTGGGAAGCAGAATAGGGCTAGACGGCAGGCTGATTCACCTCTTCCACTTCCCTGTGTCAGCAGGGCCCAACAAGGAGCTGAGCTTCTGCCCCACCCCTGCAGGAGCAAAACAGCATGAGTCAGCCCTTCACCTCCCCACTGCCAGGTGTCGGTGGGACCCTGGAGGGAAACTGAGCCCACATTGATCCTGGGAGACGAGGGGCAGTGGGAGTAGGTGCCCTACTTTTGCGGGGAGGGTTACCAGTGGGGTTGAGCCAAGAATCTATTGATTCAAGATGCTGAGTGAAATCCAAGTGGGATGAACCCAAATGGTGTGAAACCCATGGCAAGACGTGTAATAAAACTTTTAAAAGCTAAAGACCAAAAAAAGAAAATTCTTGACAGCAGCCAGAGAGAAACAAGGCTTTACTTATATGGAGACAATAATCAAATGACAGCAGATTTCTCATCTGAAAACATGGTGGCCAGAAGGAAGTGGCACAACATCTTTCAAGTATTGAAAGCAAAGAACTGTCAACCACAAATTCTGTATCTATTGAAAATATCTTTCAGGAATGAAGGGGAAATAAAGACGTTCTCAGACGAAGAAAAACGAGGCAATTTTGTTTCTAGTAAACCTATCCTTTTAGAAAGTTCTGTAGACGTAAAGGACATAACAGAAGAAGCCTCGGAGCTTTAACAAGAACCTCAGAATGGGTAAGAATAGGGGTAAGTAGACTGTCCTACTTCTCATGAGTTTCTTAAAACATATTTGATGGTTGAAGCAGTTATAACATCATTTGACTAGTATTCAATATATGTGGAGGAGGAAATACTTAAGAAAACGCACTTTTAAAAATGGGGAAGGTAAGAGGACTAATAAGGTTTCTATACTTCACTCAGAGTGGCACCAGTACCACTGATACCAGTAGACTGTGATAAATTATATATGTATATTGTAATGTCTACAGCAACTGCTGAGAAAACTCTGCCAAACAAAATACTCAAAGACGTTATAAATATATCAAGACGGAACCCTAAAAAAATGCTCAAGTAACCAGAGGAAGGTAAGAAAGGAGAAATGGTGGAATTAGAAGAAACAAACAGAAAACAAATAATAAAGCGGCAGATTTAAGCCCTGAAACGTCAACAGTTACCTTAAATGTGAATGGTCTAAGTACACCAATTAAAAGACAGACACTGAATGGATAAAAAAATCCAACATAGGTTGTTTACAAGAAACTCCAAATACAACAACTTGGGTAGGTTGAAAGTAAAAGAATAGAAAAAGATATACCATGCAGATAATAATAAACATAAAAAGCAGGAGGGGCTTCCCTGGTGGCGCTGTGGTTGGGAGTCCGCCTGCTGATGCAGGGGACACGAGTTCGTGCCCCGGTCCGGGAAGATCCCACATGCCGCGAGGAGCGGCTGGCCCCGTGAGCCATGGCCGCTGAGCCTGCGCGTCCGGAGCCTGTGCTCCGCAACGGGAGAGGCCACAACAGTGAGAGGCCCGCGTACCGCAAAAAAATATAAATAAATAAATAAAAATAAAAAGCAGGAGTGGCTATATTGACATTTGGTAAAGTAGACTTCACAGCCAAGAAAATTACTGGAGACAAAGAGGGGCATTACATATGACAGAAGGCTCAGGCACCAGGAAGACATAAAGCAATAAGAGAATCCACTGCTCTGGCTTCCATGGCACAAGTCTCTCTTCCTCACAGGACCGTTAGGAGACTTCGAGGGCAGGAATCATACCTACTGGTCTTGCTCTGTTGCCCCACCTGCCCCAGGAGGTGCTTAAGAAACGGTTTTCATAAAATTTAGTGAAAGTCCATTGCAGTGCAGTGTGGCTCATAAGGACACCCCCTTTTCCAGGAAGGGCCTGGAAGGAACTGGGGAGACTGCAGCCGCTCGTGATGCCATGATGCACGACACCCACTGAGATGCCCTCTGTAGCAGAGCACGCGCTCACTGGCTCACTTTAGACCTGAGGTGGGGTGGGGACCCCGCTTTCCCAAAGTGCTCCCCTCTGGGGCTTGACTAGAGTCTTCCCTTGGGTAGCTGGTCTCTAAACGCACAGAATCTGCCCTCAGCAGCGCCGCGGTCCTCTTTGTGGGCCTCCCGAGAGATCTAGGGCTTCTTATGCAAATAGCGCCCCAGCTCTCCTGACAGACATATGCAGATCAGGCCTCACAGTGACCTCACAGGCGAAACGATATCCATAAATAACCGCAACCTTAAGACACACCGGGGTCAACCAGCATACCATTCGATTAAGTAATGCGCCGAAATGCAGCGAGAGGTCCCATCTCAGGACTGGAACATAAATCTGAGAGAGGCTGGCCAGGAATGAATAGAAACCCATCTTGGTTGTATCGTTACGGTACTTGGTGTTTGGAAAAGAGATTATTTCCTTGGGAAATCTCCACAGTGCCGTTATGAGATCACTGGTACATTGCTAATGATTTCCACACTCCTGTTTTATAGCTTAACATTTGCTTAGTGCCCAAAATTTATAGGACGTGACATGGTGGCAGGTTTGCCCTGTCATCAGCACCCTCAGTGAGTGAGGCCACGGCAGGTGAGTCGGTGGCCGCAGAAGGGAGATTTTCCCCGGGGCCTTTTAGGGAGAAGCCCGAAATCGTGGCCTCCCCGCCCAGTGGGATTCAGAGACCAGTCCAAGTGTTTCCTGACCACCTGCTCTCAAGGAGTCCATCCTGGCTCATCTCTCTAGGGTGCAGTTTTCAGCGCTGGTGGTCAGACTTCAAACACCTGTGGTCATCTTACCACATGACACCCGTGACCCAGACCTCCTCCTGTGCCCAGCCCGACCCCGTGGCCTCCAGGTGGCTGACCTTTGGACACACCAGGAGGCTCCAGCTGGGCCGTCACTGCCTCTGCACATGCGTTCCCACCTCCTGGTTCCTTGTCCGTGTTGGTTTCGGCCCTCGGTGGCTCCCGCTCTTATCCTCCACTTCAGGATGCATCTTGGCTTTCACTTGTCTTCTGGGTCTCTCTAGTTCTGACCCTTGACAGTCCCGCCAACGCGTCCACACTGGCCCCCTGGCTGCCCTTAGTCATCCCACGCGATCGCATCTTTGACCAGAGCCCTACGGGCGCCCCAGCGTCTCATTCCTTTCCCTCGTCCATCCTCGCCCTGGAAGAGTCACCCCCAAATCCAATTTAGCCTTTCCGTCACCCCACCGTGATGGGGCGACCATCCTCTGTGTCCTGCACACCTCACCCTGGCTTTCATGCTGAAGGTGGGACGGTGTGGTGGTTAAAAGTGGGCACTCTGGAGGCTGGCCGCTGCCTGGCTCTTCACCCCAGCTGGCTCTCCCTCGAGCTGGGAGACCTGGGGCAAGTCGCTGGCACTTTTCAGCCCCAGGTTCCTTATCTGTTAAACGGAGATCATAATGGTAGCTGCTCGAGAAGGTTGTTGGGAAGATTAAATAAATAACTCACATGAAGACTTTAGAACCGGGCCCAGCTCATATTAAGTGCTATGCATTTAGTATTTTTCTAAGTTAATCTTTAAAAGCTAAGCCGGCTATAAAACACTGTTCCTGTAACTCTAGGAGCCCCGCTCTTGCTTCGCGCCTAGGGTGCCTGGCCGCCCAGCCTGGATGGGCAGGCTAAAATCAAAACCAGGTGTAGGGGAGGGGGAGGGAATTCCAGATGCTCTTCTGTCTGTAATTTTCAGAAAGAGTTCTCTCCCCTAAAAAAGTTGAGCTTAGTATTAACTCCTGAAGCAGATAGTTCTTGAAAAACAACCATGGAAGAAATGCCTACAAAAAGTTGGTACCATTTTCTCTAATTCTTATCTTCCTGTGATCAACTGACTCAGGATCTTAGCTCCGAAGCTCTCCTGATCGGGGGTGGGGGGCGTGTTCTCTACTGCCTCTGGCTGTTGTCACCCGGCGGGGCTCCCATCCCTCAGTGAGGCAGGTTGAGCTTGCGTCAACCCCAGGTGGCCTCTACAGCCCGACAAGGAGGTTTGCATTCCTTGCAATGAAGGAATGAATATATTTGGCATTCCTAATTGATTGGGCAATATATATTTTTTAATTTGGCCACGCCACACAGCTTGCGGAATCTTAGTTCCCCATTGAACCCACGCCCTCAGCAGTGAAAGAAGTGCAGAGGCCTAATCACTGGACGGCCAGGGAATCCCTACTTGGCAATATATTCTTGTGCTCCAAGTTAGTTTCCTTTCTCTAGCAGAGGCAGGAAGGAAGAAGTGCTTCAAAGATGCATGTCGACATTGAGGGCAAACGAATTCCCAGGGGAGGCCTGAAGCCACAGTGGTCCCAGCTCTCTCTGTTTGCACCAAAGCCCAGCCCTGCCCGCCTTTGATGGTCTGCGCCCAGCAGGACCACACAGCCCGCCATGGCTGTGGCAGCTGCTCCCGCCTGCCTGCCCTGCTGCTGGGGTAGCTGTCTCAGGCTTTGGCCTGGGACTGTTTCCTGCGATGGTGGGAGAACCTGTCCCTTTGTCCCTAACTGCCCTGGCCTCCCAGCAGGGATCTCTGCAGACTCAGTCCCACAAATAACACTATCGAGTGGGAGGGACTTGGCTAGAAGGGCCTGAAAGAAGGAGGGTCCCTGCTTCCTGGGGCCTGGGCCTGGGGTCTGGGGGATCAGAGAGGCTTTCTCAGCAAGGTGATGCCTGACCTGAGTTTTATTTTTTTTAAGTTATTTTTAAAAATTAACTTTTATTGGAGTATAGTTGATTTACGATGTTGTATTAGTTTCTGCTGTACAGCAAAACGAATCAGTTATACATATACATGTACCCACTCTTTTTTAGATTCTTTTCCCATATAGGTCATTACAGAGTATGGAGTAGAGTTCCCTGTGCTCTACAGTAGGTCCTTATCTATCTATCTATCTTATCTATCCATTTTATACATACTAGTGTATATATGTCAATCCCAACCTCGCAATTTATCCCTCCCTCGGTTCCCTCCCTGGTACCCATAAGTTTGTCTTCTACATCTGTGAGTCTATTTCTGCTTTGTAAGTTCATTTGACCTCCTGCTTGAAGTAAGTGAGACAGAGAAGACAGATATCATATGACATCGCTTATATATGGAATCTAAAAAAAATGGTACAAATGAACCTACTGACCTGAGTTTTAAAAGACCAGTGAGTAGGTGTTTACCAGTAGACGGTGGGCTGGGCGGGAGTGGGGTGAGAATTCCAGATTGAGGAAACACCTCCCCCAGAGACGAAGCAGCCCAGGGGATGTGCATGGGGGAGGGTGCAGTGAGAGACAAGACAGTAAAGGGTGCCCAGGACCCCTGTGCTCACTCTGGATGGAGCCCCGACCCTCAGGAAGCTCAGCTTGATACCGAAAACCATTCATTCTGGCTGGTCAGACAGCCCCGGGTCTTTTGCCTGTTAAAGAATGTGAAGTCTCCCTCCACAGAACAGGGTCATCTTTGGGGGTCTAGGAGATTTGAAAACCAAACCTTTAATCTCGGACACATTCCCTGCTTGACACTGGCTGGCACTGCTAGGCCGGCAGCCTCTGCGGTGGAAACCAGGGGACCCTTCAGGGGGGAGCCTCAGTCTAGAGGACAGGCAGGTGCTCAGAGGAGGCCTAACAAGGCCTGTAATTAAATGATGCTGAGCTGCCTCTAGGATCAGCCAGACTAGACTAATTTTACTTTCCCTCAAGGCAGGAATTCCAAGGAATCATCCTGGACAGATCCTCTAGTAATGTATAATTATCCATTATGATTAATTAGCTAGCTAGACATTCATATTTAATTAATAAGTCAAGCATTTATTAAATGGTCTCTATGTGACAGGCACCGCACATCCCACAGGGGACGAAGAGGAAAGTGAAACCTGGTCCCTGCCCTCCAGGCGTTCACAGCTGGAGAGATGAATCCACAGACAACCGCCCAGCGCTGTGTGACGTGTGCCTGGAATCATAGATGCGGCCTCGTGGAGAGGAAGGTGGTAAGGCTCCTGGTGAGGGCCTGGGGCCTAGAAGGATGCGTAGGAGTTTAATTGGTGGATAGAGTGGGAAAGAACCTTCTAGGCGAGTGCAACAGCGTTTTCTAAGGCATGAAGCTATGAAAAGCCGTGGAGTGTGTGAGGACTTCTGGCAGAGGCTCCTTAATTCACAGTATGGCAAGCTTTCCCCACGTGAGCCCCTGGCAGACACGCCGACGGACCACGGCCGTCTGTCCCACACTCCTCCTCCCCAGAGGTTCCAGGCAGCGATCGCAGATCTGCAGAATCAGTGCTTGGAAGGAAGCTCTTTGCTTTGCCATCTGGGATGCAGACTTCCATGTTGTTAGATCGTAAGGTGCTTAGAGGAGAATGGCAGGAGGTAGTTTGGGGCCAGGATGTAAAGAGCTTCACGTGTCATTCTGAGTTCCTTCTGCTGATGACAGAAAGCCACTAAACGTGTCTCAGCTGGAGAATAACCCAGTCAGACCCGTGGTTTAGAAATAAACTCTCTACGCTGTGCAGTGCACTGTTCTCCACGTCTGCGCTGTAACTCGCTGGTGTGTGGTGAGGGACTGATTAAGGTCTGCAGAGCACACCCTTAACATCTGAGGAAGGCTGCGGCTAATGGTATCCCCGTAACCTCTCTCCCTCTCACTGGGCGGGGCGGGGTAGACAAGGGAGCTGGAGTTCCATCTGCTGTGCTGAGAATTCCACTGGATCTCGGAATGACCTCCTGCCCCACTTTGAGTATATCAGGCACGTGCTTCCTATTCGGTAACTTCTTTTCCTGGTTCACATTACTTTTATGCTCCCTTACCTCTTTGAGCTTATTTATTGTGTTAACTTACCCCTTGGTCCATTTATCCCAACAGTTCTGCTTCAGGGATGCATGCTGTTGGCGTGATGTCTTTCTCCTAGTGGTTGTTCTCCGCAGAGGTGTGGTTTGGCGTAGGAGCTCTGTTTCCCTGACGGTGTCCGCTTCCCTCTCTGCTAACGTGTGTTACCAAGAAGCCACGATGGAGGCCCTCGTGTGTCTCCCGCGGTGAGTTTAAGGGGAGCGGAGGGAAGCTCCTGAGTAAGGCCCCGGGAACCACAGAAACACTGCAGCCACCCCTCACCGAGGGCACTGCCCAGAGCTGTACCTGTAAACCCTCAGGGCCCCCAGGTTGCCAGGCTCCAGTCCTCGGGTCATCAGCACCTCAGCTCAGCTGGGTTGGAGGGAGCTGATACTACCAAGAACTGGGCTGTTGCTGCCTATTTCTGTGGGAACAAGTGGGCTTCAATAATCCCAAGACAGTGTGGTGGGGAATGGTGACAGCTGGGCTTAAACTCTTCCAGAACATTCTCGTGCTCCTTTTTCAGTCTGTTGATGTGATGGGTTATATTAATTGATTTTTGAATGTTGGACCAGCTTTGCATACTTGGAATAAATCCCACTAGGTCATGGTGTATAATTCTTTGTACACTTTTTTGGATTCAATTTGCTAATATTTTGTTGAGGATTTTTGCTTCTATATTCATGAAAGATACTGATCTTTAATTTTTTTCTTTGTAGTGTCTTTGTATGATTTTGGTATCAAGATAATAGTGGCCTCATAGAATGAGCTAGAGGTATTCCCTTTGTTTCTATCCTTTGAAATAGTAGGAAATTGGTATAATTTCTTTCTTAAATGTTCGGTTGAATTCACCAGTGAACCCATCTGGGCATGGTGATTTCTGTGTTGGAAAGTTTTTTTGTTTGTTTGTTTTTTTAATTAATTAAGTTATTTATTTTTGGCTGTGTTTGGTCTTCGTTTCTGTGCGAGGGCTTTCTCTAGTTGTGGCAAGTGGGAGCCACTCTTCATCGCGGTGCGCGGGCCTCTCACTGTCGCGGCCTGTCTTGTTGCGGAGCACAAGCTCCAGACGTGCAGGCTCAGCAGTTGTAGCTCACGGGCCTAGTTGCTCCGCGGCATGTGGGATCTTCCCAGACCAGGACTCGAACCCGTGTCCCCTGCATTGGCAGGCAGATTCTCAACCACTGCGCCACCAGGGAAGCCCTGTTGGAAGGTTTTAATTCTTGATTCAATTTCTTTAATAGATACAGGCCTATTCATATCTTTCTTTTTTCTTGACAGATTGTGTCTTTGAAGGTATTGGTCTATTTCACCTAGGTTACCAAATACATAAGTATACATAATCAGTATGTTTTTGCTAATATTGAGAATAAGAAAAATAAAAGTTTTTGGTTTTTTACCTTCACTTATTCTTTTATTTATTTATTTACTTTTGGCTGCGTTGGGTCTTCGTTGCTGCGTGTGGGTTTTGTCTAGTTGCGACGAGCGGGGGCTACTCTTTGTTGTGGTGCACAGGCTCCAGGCGTGCAGGCTTCAGTAGTTGTGGCACATGGGCTTCAGTAGTTGTGACTTGCAGGCTCTAGAGCACAGGCTCAGCAGTTGTGCTGCACGGGCTTAGTTGCTCCGTGGCATGTGGGATCTTCTCAGACCACGGCTCAAACCCGTGTCCCCTGCATTGGCAGGCAGATTCTTAACCACTGTGCCACCAGGGAAGTCCCCACTTATTCTTTCTTTGGTATCCTTTCTTTCTTTACATAGATCTGAGTTTCTGACCTATATTTTTTCATTCTCTTGAAAGAACTTCTTTTGACATATATTGCAGGTCTACTGGCAACAAATTTCCTGAATGTTTGTCTGAAAAAGTCTTTATTTCTCCTTCACTTTTGAAGGATAATTTTGTAGGGTACAGAATTCCAGGTGGGTGGGTTTTTTTCTCAACAGTCACCAGTGAGCAGTAATATTTTGAAAGGAATCTTTTTTCTTCTTCTTCTGTGCAGTAGGTCTCAACTGTGGGTTTAAAATGTTAAGTAAATCATGTTGTAAACAGATGTGCTGTCATCCAGGTTTTCAACGTGGACTAAACAACCTTCTAGGACTTTCATAGCTGGAGAGGAAAAGTCAATGCCTGGCTTCAAAGCTTCAAAGGACAGGCTGACACTCTGGTTAAGGACTAATGTAGATGGTGACTTCAAATTGAAGCCAATGCTCATTTTCCTTTAAGAACTTTTCCTTTTTATTCACAACTTGGCTAACTGGCTCAAGAAGCCTAGCTTTCAGCCTATCTAGTCTTTCAATATGCCTTCCTCACTAAGCTTAGTAACTTCTAGCTTTTGATTTCAAGTGAGAGATGTTCAATGCTTTCTTTCACTTGAACACTTAAAGGCCATTGTAGGGTTATTAATTGGCCTAATTTCAATACTGTTGTGTCTCAAGGAATAGGGAGGGAGAGAGACAGGGTAATGGCCCTGTTGAGCAGTCAGAACACACATTTATTGGGAATTCCCTGGTGGTCCAGTGGTTAGGACTCCGTGATCTCACTGCCAAGGGTGCGGGTTCAATCCCTGGTTGGGGAACTAAGATCCCACAAGCCATGTGGCACAGCCAAAAAAAGGGGGGGAAAAAAAAGAACACACATTTATTAAGTTCTCCATCTTCTGTGGGTGTGGAATAAGGCATCCCAAAACAATTACAATAGGAACATCAAAGATCACTGATCACATAGCACTCTAACCAATATAATAATAATGAAAAAGTTTGAAATATTGTGAGAATTACCAAAACGTGACACAGACACATAAAAGTGAGCAAATGCTGTTGGGAAAATAGTGCAGATAGACTTGTTCTATGCAGGGTTGCTTCGACTGGTTAAAAAATGCAGTATCTGTGACTCAAAATAAAGCAAAGTGCAATAAAACAAGGTCTGCCTATAAGCCCATCAAAGGCATTCTTCATTTCTGTTACAGCGCTTTTGATCTCTAGCCTTTCTTTCTGGTTCCTTCTTAGGAGTTCAGTCTCGCTGCTTTCATTGCCCATCTGTCCTTGTGTGCTGTCTTCTTCCTCCATTACAGTCCTTAGCATATTAATCAGAGTTGTTTTAAATTCCTGGTCTGATAATTCCAACGTGCTTTCCATGTCTGGTTCTGATGCTTTCTCTGTCTCTGTGATTTTTGCCTTTTGGTAGACCTTGTAATTTTTCTTAATAGCTAGACATGGTGTGCTGGAGAAAAGGAACTGCTGTAAATAGGCCTTCGGTGATGTGGCGGTGAGGTGTGAAGGGCGGGGAAGTGTTCTAATGCTATGATTAGGTGACAGTGCTTTCGTGAGTCTGTGCCTCTGGCCTGTGAGCTTCACAAGTGTTTCTCAGGTTTGTTTTCTCCTCTTTTAGGTGGGACAGGATGGCTAGGGTGGGCTGGAGGTGACTATGTCCCTTCCCCAGTCAGTCTGGCTCTGAGCACACCCCAGCAGGTCTTGTTACCTAGTTTCCCCTGATGGCAGGCCTTGTTAAGAAGAATAGAGGGCTCCGGTGTATTTCTTTTTATTCTATTTTATTTTTACTGGAGTAGAGTTAACTTATAATGTTGTGTTAGTTTCAGGTGTACAGCACAGTGAATCAGTTATATATATATATATATATATATATATATATATATATATATATATATTCATTCTTTCTTAGATTCTTTTCCCATATAGGCCATTACAGAATATTGAGTAGATTTCCCTGTGCTATACAGTAGGTCTTTATTAGTTATCTATTTTATGTATAGTAGTGTGTATGTGTCAGTCCCAAGAGAAATATGTCTGGTGTATTTCAGCACAGTTCCTTTTCCCCTCCAGCTGCTGGGAGCAGGGGGGGCCTTTTCTCTGATATTTACTGTGGGAACCTGGCCGAGCTCCTGGAGGTAAATCTCATAGGATTGTGGGCCCCCCATGACTGGGTCCCCCTGGAGTTTTTAGCTCTCAGACTTGTCTGCTCGGAGCCTCTAGGGGTTTGTCCGTCACAGCCGAGGTTTTCCTCCCGGCACTGGTTCCTGGCACTGGTTCCCACTGAGTCTGCTCTGGGCAGCTGCCCCTCCCTGTACTTGCCTGGATGTTTCTCCAAATCTTGGGGGCCAAGGTTTGTCCTGTGTCCCCTCCCTCTCTTATTAGATCCTAGGGTTGGTTTTCAGTCTGTTCAACTTTTACTTGTTAGGACAGAGGGGCAACTTGCAAGCTTCTTACCTGCAGAACCAGAAACAGAAGTCCCATCCTTTCCTGTAAACATGTAATTTCAACACATTTTAAAAGATTTAAAAATAGCTGTTGGACTTCCCTGGAGGTGCAGTGGTTAAGAATCGCCTGCTAATTCAGGGGACACAGGTTCGATCCCTGGTCCGGGAAGATCCCACATGCTGCGGAGCAACTAAGCCTGTGCGCCACAACTACTGAGCCTGTACTCAAGAGCCTGTGAGCCACAAGTACTGAGCCCACGCGCCTAGAGCCCGTGCTCCGCAACAAGAGAAGCCACCGCAATGAGAAGCCCGCGCACCGCAACGAAGAGTAGTCCCCGCTCGCCACAACTAGAGAAAGCCTGCGTGCAGCAATGAAGACCCAATGCAGCCAAAAGTAAATTAATTAAATAATTAATTTTAAAAATGGCTGTTAAAGCAGTTTTTATCTCTCTCTCTCTCTCTCTCTCTCTCTCTCACACACACACACACACACACACACACACACACACACAAGGTCACAACCTTAAAGATCTGGTAAGGACACTGTGGGCAACATTTTAAAGAAAAACTACTTTAGCCCTGTAACATTTCTTTTAAAAAGACAATTGACATTCATTTTCCTCAAATCCCTGATCTTCATCCACTGATTAAAAATGAGAATAAAAGTCATAGCAATTAGTACTGTGTATTGGGCACTGGCTGTGTTCCACTTACTGTGCTGGATGTTTCAGCTGTTACTGCTAATCCTCACCAACAACCCTGCCTAAAAGGAATTATTTAATCAATTTCATAGATTAAGAAACTGAGGCTCAGAAAGGTTGGGTACTTTGTCTAATCACACAGTGAGTAATTTAATAACCCGGTAATAATAAGGTTTTAAATCACTATGGTCGAACCTAATCTGTCAGAGTCCTGCCAGACCACGTGGTTAGTGAGACTCCTGTTGGCTTTGCGGGCAAGTGACTTTTGCAAACACCCACAGGCTTGTAGGCTGTGTGCATGTGGAGGGGAGGGGGCGTCTGTTCACGTGCACACGTGTGTCTGTGCATAACTTTGGACCACGTGGTTGTTGTCTCATGGCTCACAGTCCTGTTCCAAAATATGCCCTCCTAACCTGTCTCATCAGAACCTCTAAGTCAGCTTCCTCTCCCCTCACCCAGTAAGCCCCTCAGTACTGCACACCTCCAATGGCAGGATGCCTGGTTCTAGGTGGCATTAATGAGGTACCAGCAGAACCACCCAAATCTCTTATTAGGCTAAACGTTGTTTGGGTTTAGTGTTTCAGTAACCCTGTGTTTAACCATCCTAAAATCAAATTGTCTTTTTTCAACCCAAATAAGCTATTTCCTTCTTAGATCCAAGAGCTTTCGAGCTTTGAAGGTAAAAGGACAGGCTGTTTTGCAGCTCGAAACTTTCCATGACAAGTTGATGAGACAGGAAGTGAATCTGCAATCCTTCACGTGTTGGATTGAGCTCATGCTAGAGAGAAGTGTGCGATTCAAAAGCAGTACCCCTTACTCCCCCGAATTGTGAGGGACACCCCACTGCTCTGTAGTTCTCAGAGTTAGAAGTGAGCACACGGTGGAACTGCTCTGGACACCAGCTCTACCTCCTGGGAAAGCCAGATGGAGAAGGCTGTGAAGAAGCCAGACAGCACCCGGCACCTTGAAGGGAAAGGGCAGCATCGGTTGGAAACTGGGCAACTCAACTCATATGTGTCAATGACAAGGCTAAACAATTAAAGGCCTCATGCAGAAGAACTTGCTTAAAATACAAATTTAATATATTAATGTTTTATCTTCTCAATGAAAACGAAAAGTAATCATTCACATATTTGTCATGCTCAACAGAGCCTTACGAGAGGTTAACACAGAACATTAAGCATCATCTATGAAAGAATTCCATTTCACAATAGTGAGTAAAAGGAAAAAACATTAGCCAACAAAGGAAGCTATTCTTCCTGCAAGATGATTTCCATGCTCCATCTACATTAATAGTTACAAGAGGAGAAAACAGGCAAAGTTAAAAGCTCTTAAAATTTAGGAGATAACAGAATTGTTTCTTCTTGTGAAATACTGTTTTAAGTCTGTTTATTCCAAAGTCGGGTCAGAATGTCACCTTAAGGTTATGACACGCAGTGGATTCTAATTCTACGCTCCTTCTTAGTTGTGAGGCAGGGATATTGAGAAAGTCTTTTAACCCTGAGCATATTCTAGTTTTTAAAAGTTATTGAACACGAGCAAAAATTAACCAGTGCAGAGCTGAACCGTTTAAAAAAATGGCCACCACCTACCGGTTTGGTGTTAAACATGTCCATTAAAAACAGCCTGTAGCCTGTGGGTGACAGAACTGAGGGTGACGCCAACGTCATGCTGCCTCCAGATGGAAACCTATTGAAATGATGCTTGAAAACACGTGGACTCTGATAACTTCGCTCCAGTGACTTTCCAAGTGGCCCCAGGACTTTCAGTCAATAAGTACTTACGAATATCCAGTGAGGCTTGAGGACTGTGTCAAACTACCTGGTGCGTGTGAGAAGGATAGAGACCAATTCTGCTCTGGTAGTGCTTATAAGTGTAGCACCCAATACGTGATGAACCTGATTATTGATAAAATTATTATCCCTTGCTGAAAAAGCATTTATTCAGCTAATGACTACTTCAAACAGTTCGCAGGTGTTTTAAAGGCGCATCAGATTCTCAGGGGCCACGCCCCGCCTCCCCTGCCACTTCCTGGCTGTATGACCACAGCAAGTTACCTAACTGCACTGGGACTGGTTTTGAACCATCTGTAAGCTAAGAACAATGCCTTCGCAGGTGGGTGTGAAGGTCACCTGAGCTGGCACATGCAGAGCATTTGCACGGTGCTCAGCAACTTCCCCTCCCACCTGTGTCTCATTATCTCCTCCTTTCTTTTTAAAAAAATATTTATTTATTTATTTTGGCTGCGCCAGGTCTTAGTGGCGGCATGCGGACTTCTTAGCTGCGGCATGTGGATTTCTTAGTTGCGGCATACATGCAGGATCGAGTTCCCTGACCAGGGATTGAACCCAGGCCCCCTGCACTGGGAGCACGGAGTCTTACCCACTGGACCACCAGGGAAGTCCCTCTCCTCCTTTCTTGATAGGGCCACCCTGCTTGGTGACCGGACTGCTGGGCTTCCTTCCTCAACCTCTCTAACCGTCCTACAAACCCCTGCCCGGTTAATCTTCAAAAACACCACTCGGCATGACACCACTTTCTCCTTGGCTCAAAAGTGTTCAGTGACTCCCTATTGTCGACAGGAAAAAACACTGAACTCATTGACATGATATGTAAAACCCTCCCAAGTGGACCTTATGTGCCTCATTTTTCTCCAAGACACTGTATTTGTTCTCACTTCCAAGCCTTTCACAGTTTCTCCTGCAGGGGGCAGGTCTCACCCCCTTTTCATGATCTCCTTCAGCACTTCCTCTGTTACCTTGAGCACAACCCTGCATCCCAAAGCTGTGACTGCTGGTCTCACTTTCCTGACTATATTTGTAGTAGCATAAATGACAAAGGAATTTAAATGATACGCTAGAAAATACCTTTTTGATGGACTGACCCTTTTATCATTAAAAAATGGCCTCCTTTATATCTAGTAACAAATTTTGTTTTAAGGTCTCTTCTGTCTGATATTAATATAGCTACTCCTGCTCTCCTTTGGTTACTGTTTTTGTGTGGTATATCTTTTTTCTATCCTTTTACTTTCAAGCTATTCATGTCTTTGAATCTAAAGTGAACCTCTTGTAGACAGCATATAGTTGGATCATTTTTTTAATCTACCAATCTCTTTCTTTTAATGGGAGTGATTAATCCATTTACACTTAACATAATTACTGATAAGGTAGCATTTATGTCTGTCATCTTCCTATTTGTTTTCTTTATATATCTCATGGTTTTTTCATTCCTCTATTCCTCCATTACTGTCTCCTTTTATGTTAGATATTTTCTAGTGTATTATTTTAATTCCTTTGCCATTTATTTTACTATGTATATTTAAATTAATTTCTTAGTGGTTGCTCTGGGGGTTACAATTAACTCTTGACTTACAACAATCTAGTTTGGATTAATACCAATTAACTTAAATAGTAAACAAAAACTTTGCTTCTAAATAGTTTCATTCACTTCCCCCTTCTATGTGCTGTTATTGCCATACAAATTATACCTTTATACAATTGTGTGCTCAACAACATGGATTTTAACTATTGTTGTAGGGTGATGGTGGCCTCGTAGAATGAGTTTGGGAGTGTTCCTCCCTCTGCTATATTTTGGAAGAGTTTGAGAAGGATAGGTGTTAGCTCTTCTCTAAATGTTTGATAGAATTTGCCTGTGAAGCCATCTGGTCCTGGGCTTTTGTTTGTTGGAAGATTTTTAATCAGTCTCAATTTCAGTGCTTGTGATTGGTCTGTTCATACTTTCTATTTCTTCCTGATTCAGTTTTGGCAGGTTGTGGATTTCTAAGAATTTGTCCATTTCTTCCAGGTTGTCCATTTTATTGGCATAGAGTTGCTTGTAGTAATCTCTCATGATCCTTTGTGTTTCTACAGTGTCAGTTGTTAGTTCTCCTTTTTCATTTCTAATTCTATTGATTTGAGTCTTCTCCCTTTTTTTCTTGATGAGTCTGGCTAATGGTTTATCAGTTTTGTTTATCTTCTCAAAGAACCAGCTTTTAGTTTTATTGATCTTTGCTACTGTTTCCTTCATTTCTTTTTCATTTATTTCTGATCTGATCTTTATGATTTCTTTCCTTCTGCTAACTTTGGGGTTTTTTTTGTTGTTGTCCTTCATTCTCTAATTGCTTTAGGTGTAAGGTTAGGTTGTTTATTTGAGATTTTCTTGTTTCTTAAGGTAGGATTGTATTGCTATAAACTTCTCTCTTAGAACTGCTTTTGCTGCATCCCATAGGTTGTGGGTCATCGTGTTTTCACTGTCATTTGTTTCTAGGTATTTTTAAATTTCCTCTTCAGTGATCTCTTGGTTATTTAGTAGTGTATTGTTTAGCCTCCATGTGTTTGTACTTTTTACAGATTTATTTCCTGTAATTGATATCTAGTCTCATAGCATTGTGGTCGGAAAAGATACTTGATACAATTTCAGTTTTCTTAAATTTACCAAGGCTTGATTTGTAACCCAAGATATGATCTATCCTGGAGAATGTTCCATGAGCACTTAAGAAGAAAGTGTATTCTGTTGCTTTTGGATGGAATGTGCTATAAATATCAATTAAGTCCATCTTGTTTAATGTATCATTTAAAGCTTGTGTTTCCTTATTTATTTTCATTTTGGATGATCTGTCCATTGGTGAAAGTGGGGTGTTAAAGTCCCCTCCTATGATTGTGTTACTGTCGATTTCCCCTTTTATGGCTGTTAGCATTTGCCTTATGTATTGAGGTGCTCCTATGTTGGGCGCATAAATATTTACAATTGTTATATCTTCTTCTTGGATTGATCCCTGATTATTATGTAGTGTCCTTCTTTGTCTCTTGTAATAGTCTTTATTTTAAAGTCTATTTTGTCTGATATGAGAATTGCTACTCCTGCTTTCTTTTGATTTCCATGTGCATGGAATATCTTTTTCCATACCCTCACTTTCAGTCTGTATGTGTCCCTAGGTCTGAAGTGGGTGTCTTGTAGACAGCACATGTACAGGTCTTGTTTTTGTATCCATTCAGCCAGTCTATGTCTTTTGGTTGGAGCATTTAATCCATTTATATTTAAGGTAATTATCGATATGTATGTTCCTATTGCCATTTTCTTAATTGTTTTGAGTTTGTTTTTGAAGGTCTTTTCCTACTCTTGTGTTTCCTGCCTAGAGAAGTTCCTTTAGCATTTATTGTAAAGCTGGTTTGGTGGTGCTGAATTCTCTTAACTTTTGCTTATCTGTAAAGGTTTTAATTTCTCAATCAAATCTGAATGAGATCTTTGATGGGTAGAGTAATCTTGGTTGTAGGTTTTTCCCTTTCATCACTTTAAATATGTCCTGCCAGTCCCTTCTGGCTTACACAGTTTCTGCTGAAAGATCAGCTGTTCACCTTATGGGGATTCCCTTGTGTGTTATTTGTTGCTTTTCCCTTGCTGCTTTCAGTATTTTTTCTTTGTATTTAATTTTTGATAGTTTGATTAATATGTGTCTCTGCATGTTTCTTTTTGGTTTTATCCTGAATGGTATTCTCTGTGCTTCCTAGACTTGATTGACTATTTCCTTTCGCACCTTAGGGAAGTTTTCGACTATAATCTCTTGAAATATTTTCTC
Organism: Leucopleurus acutus; assembly: GCF_964270905.1. Classification (NCBI taxonomy): domain Eukaryota; kingdom Metazoa; phylum Chordata; class Mammalia; order Artiodactyla; family Delphinidae; genus Leucopleurus; species Leucopleurus acutus. The sequence continues at coordinate 6,987,005 of NC_139160.1, read as the reverse complement.
AGACCCTTTCTTTTTCTCTTCTTCTTCTGGGACCCCTGTAATTCGAATGCTGGTGTGTTTAATGTTGTCCCAGAGTCTCTGAGTCTGTCCTCAGTTCTTCTCATTCTTTGTTCTTTATTCTGCTCCCTGGCAGTTATTTCCACCATTTTAGCTTCCAGCTCACTTATCCGTTCTTCTGCCTCCGTTATTCTTCTGTTGATTCCCTCTAGAGTATTTTTAATTTCAGTATTTGTGTTGTTCATCACTGTTTGTTTGCTCTTTAGTTCTTCTAGTTCCTTGTTAAATGTTTCTTGCATTTTCTCCATTTTGTTTCCGAGATTTGGGGTCATCTTTACTATCACTGCTCTGAATTCTTTTTCAGGTAGGTTGCCTATTTTGTCTTCATTTATTTGGTCTTGTAGGTTTTTACCTTGCTCCTTCATCTTTAACATATTTTTTTGTTGTTTCTTTTTTTTTGATGGGTGGTGCTATATTCCTGTCTTACTGGTTGTTTGGCCTGAGACGTCCAGCACTGGGGTTTGTAGGCAGCTGGATAGAGCTGGGTCTTGGTGCTGAGATGAGCACTTCCGGGAGGCCTCACTCCAATTGATATTCCCTGGGGTCTGAGGGTCTCTGTTAGTCCAGTGATTTGGACTCGGAGCTCCCACACCTCCAGCCTGAGAACCAAGATCCCGCAAGCTTCGTGGCACCGTAAAAAAAAAAAAAAAAAAGGAAGAAAAAAAGCAGTACAATATCAAAGAATAAAAAACAAAATAAAATTAGATAAAAATTATATTAGGAAAAATAAAACTATAATTGAAACAACTGCAACAAGGTAAAATAAAACTGCAAAAGAAAAAAAGCGGGGGGGAACAAGCCAAAAGGAGAGAACAATAACAAAGTAGAAAGATTAAAATAAAATTAGAAAAATAAAAGATTTATTAGGAAAAATAAAAATATAAAAGAATCAACAACAATGAATCAGCAAGGTAAAACAGAACCCCAATCTAAAAGAGGAAAAAAGAAATAAAAAGGGCTTGGCTATGGGGCCGGAGTTTAGGCGGGGGTGGGGGGTTGGGGGGGTGTGCGTGGAACTTAGGCAGGGGCGGGGTTTAGGGTGGGGCGGGACCTAGGCGGGTGCGGGGGTGTGTGGGGGTGGGGGTGGTGACGTTTGAGCATGGGGCGGGTCCTAGGTGGGCGACGTTCAAGCGTGGGGCGGAGCCTCTGCTTAGGACCTGCTCAGAAGGGGAGAGGCGGCACGTGGAAGGAGGGCCTGTGGAGTGTGGCGCTCCGGAGTTTGGAGGTAGGGCCCTCAGTGGGGATGTGTGGGTGGGGTTTAGGCCCAGCGCGTTGGAGGGGGTCTCCAAGGGGGTCTCCGAGTGTAGAGATGGGGCCCTGGCTGGGGGTGCAGGGGCGGGGCTTGGGCTCTGCGCGGCAGGAGGGAGGCTCCGGGGGCAGAGCCCAGCTGGCTCCCCAGTGCCTGAGTGGACAGGGAAAGCCTATTCCCGTTCCCTTATGTTCTTTCGTGCCCCCCCTCCCCGCCCCCCCCCACTGTGTCCCCCAGGGTCTCCCCCGTCGCCCCTGGACCCCTAACCGTGGGTGGGTCCCGCTGGGTGTAGGAACTCCTCCCCTCCCCAGCCGCCCCCACTGGTGCCGGTCCCGGAGGTCCGGCCTTTACTTTGCTCTCCCTTCCCTCCCTCCCACTCCCTCAGGACCCGCGGCTGGAGGGGGCCTCGGTGGGCAGAGGATCAGGCCCGGGATCTCAGCAGGCTCCTGGGGGCCCATGTGGGCGGGGGAAACCTGGCCACGCTCCCTTTTGATCCTCTGCCCTCTCGATGGTCCCCCAATTTCCCCCTTCGGGCGTGGGATCCCTTCCCCTCCCCCAGCCGCCCCTCAGGGGCGCCAGCCCCGTCCCGCCTCCACTTCTCCTCCCCCCTCACTCCCCCCACGCCCCACGTCCTACCCGGTAGCTGGGGGCTCCTCCCGTCCCCTTAGGTGTCCGTGGTCCCCCACCGGCGCCTGGTAGGTGCCCTCGTTGTGAGGAGACGCGAATTCCGCGTCCTCCTAGTCCGCCATCTTGACTCCGTCCTGAAAAGTAGAAATTTTAAATAACGTATTGGGTTGGCTAAAAAGTTCGTTCGGGTCTTTCATAAGATCTTATGGAAAAACCCGAGTGAACTTTTTGGGCAAACCGATAATAGGGTAACTCTGGAAATCAGATTCTGCCCTGTCTCCAGTGTTTGTTGTTGTTTGTTTTTTTTTAATAGCTTTTCTGAACTAATTCTGTAGAGTCTGTAATCTTTTTCATGTTTAGTCATTATACGCTGTGCTCAGTTAGCTCAGTGGTCAGTTCATGAGTGGACAGGTATTTCCTTAAATTTCTATAACCAGTAAATCTCGCAGCCTTTGCCAAGGGCTCTGTGTGCTTGGCGGGGCTCCTCTTCAGCACTGAGCCAGGCAGTCGACAAGTGTGCCTCAGCGTTCACTCCCTGGTGTGCAGAGCGTCAAGGTCAGCTAGAGGTGAGAACGTAGGGCCTTCTGAGGTCTTTCGTGAGCATACGCACAGCCCTAGGCACGCTCATAGCCCTGCACACGCACATGGCCTTCGAGATTCCCATGAATGTGTGGAAGCTTTTCAAAGCCCCTTTGGAGATTCATTCCTCAGCTTTTCTCTGAAGCTTTTTGGCTAATTGTTTGTCCCAACTGTTGTTCACTGCCTCAGGCAGCCACGAAGCTCCCAGCCGCAAAGTTAAACAGTTGCCTTTAATGTTTTTTTTTTTGACAATCACCCCCCGGGGGAAAAAGGCATTTTGATGGAGGTAAGGCCAAGTCAGGTGAAACAAGGATGACTTTGCAAGTGGAGTCTTCCAGGGAGCTACCGGAGAGGTCAAGTACTGACAGTTCCCCAGGAAGGAAGCTTTAGAGGAGCTCCGACTCCATTTCCACCTGTCTGATGGCTCTCGGGCTGCTGGTTTTACTAGGCCTGGTTTTCAGGACAACCATGGAGCTGGAGGTGGGTAGATTGGAACAGGGCAAGTTAAAACACCATAAGCCTCACTGTTCTTACCAAGATTTAGCCATGTGGGTTGGATAAAGCTTCCCAGATTACTGCAGGCCTTCGGGTAACTTCGGGACTTCTGCCCAAGGTGGTTTTGACAATTTATTGTCAGCTTTTTTGGAAGAGAGATTGTTTTTTTTTTTTTTAACATCTTTATTAGGGTATAATTGCTTTACAATGGTGTGTTAGTTTCTGCTGTATAACAAAGTGAATCAGTTATACATATAGGTATGTTCCCATATCTCTTCCCTCTTGCATCTTCCTCCCTCCCACCCCTCTAGGTGGTCACAAAACACCGAGCCGATCTCCCTGTGCTATGCGGCTGCTTCCCACTAGCTATCTACCTTCCGTTTGGTAGTGTATATATGTCCATGCCGCTCTCTCACTTTGTCACAGCTCACCCTTGGAAGAGAGATTCTTTGGATCTCTGTATTACCAATTAGATTTGTGTTCTGGAAGATCACTCTGGTCCTAGTGTGTAGAAGATGCTGGGGTGTGGGGAAACACTGGAGTCAAGGAGATGAGCTGGGGGTTTTGTGGTCAACAGGGGACGCATGATAGCCACCTGCACTGAGGGGTGGCCATGGGAATAATACTCATAACAAGGCATATGTGCTGCATGATGAGTTTGCTAGGTTCTGTGCTCAGTGCTTTACATACTTTTTTGTACACCATCACGCCTGTTTTAAAGAGGATAAAACTACATTTAGAGAAGTTCAACACCTTGCCTAAGGTCACGCAGCTAAAATGGGGTTAGAGCAGGTCTTTGAATCTTCATTAGTCTGACTTTAAAATCCTTGCTCATAATCACTACCCTATACGTCTAGGAGGAGGCTCAATGACTACAGTAAAAAAATCTTCACTCAGCAAATATTTATTGATGACCAGCTGTGTGCCAGGTACTGTTTTAGGAGTTAGGGATATAGTAGTGAACAAGATATGAAAAAAAAAATCCCTGTTCTCGTGGAGCTCACATTCTAGTTGGTGGAAGCAATAAACAAGATATACAAGCAAACTCTACTTTATGTTGGGAAGTGATAAGTGTTAAAGTAGAATAAGGAGAGGAAGAGAGAGGGCCTTGCTAGAAAGTGGTGTTTGAGCAGGGATCTGAAGCTGGGAGAAGAATCATGTCCGCACCTAGGTGAGTAGCACTGTAGACAGAAGAAAGGGCCAGTGCAGAGGTCCCGAGGCAGGAAACCGTCTGGCTTATGTGAAGCACAGCAAGGGGGCCACGGCACTGGGTGCAGCTGAGCGAGCCAGGAGGAAGAGGATACGGAGACGAGGGCAGCGCGGTCATGAGGATCCAGGTGAGTGGGCCTCGCAGGCCACTAGAAGGAGCTTGAGGAGTGCCGTGATTAAAAGAATGACCTCTGCTTATGAGCTGAGAATAGGAAGGCAAGGCCAGTAATCTGGGGGAGAGGAGGCGGTGCCTTGGGCCAAGGTGGTAGCAGAGGATGAGGTGAGGCGTGATCCGCTTCTGTCCCTATTCTTAAAGGAGAGGTTACAGGATCTGCTGACTGCCTGGGGGTGGGGAGTGAGGAAGGAGGCTTGTCAGGAATGACTCCACAGATTGCAGCAACAAGACGCTACAGAGAAAAGAGTGCTTGGGTTGAGCCAACCGTATGTGGCAACCAAATGAAAAGATGGTTCCCGTATGGAGGCGCAGCAGCTGGAAGGGTGGAGTTTCCCTTGCTGAGAGGGGCAAGAGTGGGAGACAGAGGTTGGGGAACCAGAACAGCTGCCGTGTCAGGGCGTGTCTGGTTGCGTTACCTAGTCAGTGCCCTCGTGGAGTTTGCACGTAGAGAGTTTTATGAACACATCTGTTGTTCAGGGAAGGTACTGAGCCTGCGTAAGCGAAACAGTGTAGAGAAGGGGACCAAGAAATGACCATAAATAGCCTAATGGTGAAAGGGGGGAGGGGAGAGAAACCACAGACACAAATACTCAAAAAGTGTAGTCCTCTGTGTCTCTCCAGCTTCATCTTGCACCTTGTCCACCTCTGCAGAGGCACCCCTCCATCAGCAGTAGTCACACTGATGACCTTGAATTATAAAAAGGAATAAACAGAGCAACAGGCATAGGGCACCGCCTAGTGCGTGTTCTGTGCCACGCACTCTGTACTTACTCACGTGCCATCTCACTAATGTTCAGTGTATGCTGAGAGATCGGGGGTCTGACATTCATTTTGAAAAGATTTCTACAAAAATATGTTAAACTTGACATAAACAAACCTTTGCAATTTAAATGGGAAAGGCTCTGTTTTTGGTAAAATGGTGGACAGGCTCTCGCCCAGGGATGATGGGGCAAGTGAGACTTCTCTGCGAAAGTCCAGTTGGGCAGAGTTGGGAAGCAGGGGCAGTACTTGGGGCAGAACTCATTCACATCCTCCTAATCCAGGGTCAGGGCCATCCATTTCTTAGAGGTCTCCCCAGGCAGAAAATGGACATGGTTTGCTAGAGAGAGTTCACGTTCTCTGCTTGCATTAATCTTCCTTTTCCAGGGAGCTTACCTGTCTGCGGAGGAAAACACATGGTACGTCAGCATCTCCGCTGTAAATGAGAACTCTCTGTTCATGCTCTTCCCGGGGACTGGCCCGCTGCACCTCCATACGGGAATCATCTTTTCATTTGGTTGCCACATACGGTTGGCTCAACCTAAGCACTCTTTTCTCTGTAGCGTCTTGTTGCTGCAATCTGTGGTTATAGCTTTTAAAGACTTAATAAACGGATGTGTTTTCTATCCCCGAGGAATGAAATGAAGCTTGTCACTTGGCGTTGTTCTCCGCCATCATGTTTTTGTTGCCATTTGTAGAAATGGGACAGAAAATGACTGCAGCTCCTTTGTTGCCCAACTGCCTATGCCACTTCCAGTCCTTGGGAAGGAAATCAATTGTTTTTGCAAATTTTCTTCCGACATTTGGTTATTTTCTGTTGAAATTGTCCCCATTCTTTCCTCTGACCAGCCCTTGGCTCTGGGATGGAGAACGAAACCACTTTTCCCCTCTCAATGAAAAATCAGCTACTATTGTATCCTTTCATTAGATTTCTGCATCTCACTTTGTCACAGGATATTAATGAAATAGAAATGTGTATGCCTGTACGTCATGCAACTTTACGTTTTGTTTTTTTTTTCCCAGAAGTTATTTCTTGACTATTCCTGAGCTTAACTAGGTGCCAAACACAATGCTCATAGCACCCAGGCGAGGAAACTATTTTAATCCCACTTTATTGATGGGACAATTGAGGCCAAAGAACGTAAATACCTTGCTTAAAGCCAGTGAGTTTTCTTCACAACAGTGTCTACTGCCCCTCGTGAGATCAATATCACCTCCCAGGAAGAATTTCTTTTTACGTTTGTGCATTTTTGCATAGGAATCACAATCTGAATAAAAATATCTCATGCTTCTTTTTTGCCAAATATTCTAACACATTGTGTGTCAGCTACTAGAAAAATACTGCACAGGGTTTCCCTGGTGGCGCAGTGGTTAAGAATCCGCCTGCCAATGCAGGGGACACGGGTTCAAGCCCTGGTCCGGAAAGATCCCACATGCCGCCAAGCAACTAAGCCCATGCGCCACAACTACTGAGCCTGCGCGCCACAACTCCTGAAGCCCGTGCACCTAGAGCCTGTGCTCTGCAACAAGAGAAGCCACCGCAATGAGAAGGCCGCGCACCACAGCGAAGAGTAGCCCCCGCTCACTGCAACTAGAGAAAGCCCACGCACAGCAACAAAGACCCAACGCAGCCAAAAATAAATTAAAAAACAAAAAACCCCCAAAACTGCACAGATGCACGTGACCAATTACACTAAGAATAACAGGTTTAAGTAGGATGGCTAGACTTAGAACTTCTTTTAAATGGTTTATTTTCTAAACCTGTAACCCTGCTTTAGAACAGACATTTTATACCACTTGAAAATTTTTGACTGTGCCACAACCAGTAATTATAAAATTTGGGTTACAGTATCATGACAAATTAACTCCAGCCAAGAGGGCTCAGGTGAAAGAAAGACATTCACACTGGCAACTAATAATTTTAATTAAATCTTAGGGGTTTTTTTTCAGGTTACTAGTGGATACTTATTCTAGGAGAGGGGAAGCTGGTCAAAAATGTTTTGAAGTCACTTTGCACACATTGGGAACACGTTTGCCAAGGTTATCGATTGAATAATTAGGGATGGATCTTGACACCATTCTTAGCCAACAACTTATTTAGTGAAATTGGGCAAGTCACTGACCAAGCAGTGGCCTCAGTCCTGGTGGGGCTGGAATAAGGGTCTCCACGGCCAGGTGTATAAGGGGGGGTGGGCAAGCAGAAGGCTGGGCTGGCGGTAGTGTGGGACCAGGCAGGAGAGGTATTTCCTGATATGTCTTTGCTGCTTACAAAGGACTCCACCATGAGGTACACTTAGAATAGTGAGGCCAGGATATGGAGAACCCACAGGACTCTACACGAAGAGGGAAGGATTCGACTCAGATGGGAGAGATTTTCAGTCTCCTTCCAGCAGGGGTCAGAATGAGGGCCATTGTCTTAGTCTGCTAGAGCTACCTTCACAAAGTGCCACAGACTGGGGGGCTTAAACAACAGAAGTGCATTTTCTCACAGTTCTGGAGGCTGGAAGTCCAAGACGAAGACGTCAGGAGGGTTGGTTTCCTCTGAGGCCTCTCTCCTTGGCTTGCAGACGGCCGTCTTCTCCCTCAGGTGGTCTGCCCTCTGCCTGTTTGTGTTAAATTTCCTCTTCTTATAAGGACACTGGTCATATTGGGTTAGGACCCCCCCCCCCAGTGACCTCATTTTAACTTAATTACCACTTTAAAGACCCCCTCTCTAAATACAGTCACATTCTGAGGTAGTGAGGGTTAGGATTTCATATGAATATGGGGAGGTGGGGGACAGAATCCAGCCCCAATGATTTTACAGTGGTCACCAGATTACTTTTTTTTTTTTTTTTTTGTGGTATGCGGGCCTCTCACTGTTGTGGCCTCTCCCGTTGCGGAGCACAGGCTCCGGACACGCAGGCTCAGTGGCCATGGCTCATGGGCCCAACTGCTCCGCGGCATGTGGGATCTTCCCGGACTGGGGCACGAACCCGTGTCCCCTGCATTGGCAGGTGGACTCTCAACCACTGCGCCACCTGGGAAGCCCGAGAAAGACTCTTAAACAGAACTCACTCCCTCTCCATTCTGATTAAGGAACAGAGTCTGTCCTTATGTGCATTGGTGGTCTTTACATCATAGCCCAAGGTAAGGGCTGCTGAGAATCTAACATCCCATAATTAGTCCCCCACTGTCATTGGGACTAAAACCAGACAAAACCCAACATGCCTCGATAGGACCCACAAGAGATGACTGCTTGCGTGACATGATCTGGGAAAGCCCCACAGGCTGTCCCACTCTCAAATAGCTCTTCCAGTCTGTGTCAGGCACAGTCCCCATGAGACCCATGTCAGAATGGACACAGGTTGCCAGAGAGGGAAGTTGGCCCATGATCAGTAATCACCACCTTCGTACTGCCAGCCCACCTTAATGAGAAGAGAGCTCTACGGGGGAATAGGACACAGACACTCTGATAGAAGTAGGAGAGTCAGGGAAAGATGCTAGAAACAGGGTATCACCTGAGATCATCACCTGGGATCACCAGGTCTCAGTGAGATGCTAGGTGAAGACCCAGTGTCCCCCGAGTGAGAGAGCCCTGGGTTCCAATCCAGCGCCTCCACTCACCTACTAGCTCTGTGATATTGAGAAGATTACGTAACTTCTCTAAGTAACAGCGTCTAGAAAATGCAGATATTTTCTACTCCGTGGTGTTGGAGGCCTAAAGGAGCTCCCGTGGGGAAGACTAAACAGTGCCTGGCTCGCTAACTATGGCTTCCTCTCCTCTGTGGGCAGGACTGTGGCAGCTTCCTCTTCCTCGTGGTCCTTTGGCCTCTTCCTCAGGGTACCCTCTCCCAAATCTCCCCCATCTTGCCTTTGCTTTTCCTCTAGTGACAGTTCAGGCAACACTAAGGGTCAATTCACCTGCAGCAGCTCTGGGCTGAAGTTGCAAGTGGATGCCCCCTTACCTGCAGCCCTGAGCTGCGCACACTGGAAACACTAACAAAGGCCAAATATAATGACTTTTATGTCTTTTTCACTCCCCAAGGACTATCTACAAGGGCAACTCAGACGGCTATTAATTTTTTAATTGTGTTACAATCAGACCTACCTTTAGGCTTAATTGCAAGACTTGCATTTTTCACCTCTGAATCAATAGTGAGTTGTTAATTTTCTATTTCACCACGTGATGCTGTGCACAGTTATAATGTCAACAGTCTAGGAAGCCCCTGCTGTTCCCCAGCAGCATGCGGGGCACTAGGAAAACAGATTTGAGACTAATCCGTACCCTCTTGGCATTCACAGCCTAGGTGAGGAAATGGAAATTATGTATAAGAAGAATGAAAAGTGTATCAGAGAGAAAATGGTTAGGTAGTAAATGGGAAAGGCAGGTGGTGAGCCTGATAGGAGACTGACGTGCCCTTGGGACTTAGAACTGGAGGAAATCCGATTGCTGAGGCAACTGTAAATCTACACAGGACAGGAGGTAGGGAAAGTGTCTTTAAAGAGAGAGGGTGGAAGGGAGGCTTGGCTGTAATCTTATAGAAGGTATTCAAAGCTGAGGAATAAATGTGTCAATCTGGAGAGACAGACATGGTAACCACAAAGGCAATGGTCCCCCCAAAGCAGGGGGCCTCCATCCCAGGGGGTACCAAAATGATCCACTGGGTAATGGGACAAAAACTAGAACTTCTCTGTACATCTTGTTTATCCTTTAAAATCTCTATATGTGGGTATGCTTTTTTTTTTAAAACATCTTTATTGGCGTATAATTGCTTTACATTGTTGTGTTAGTTTCTGCTGTATAACGAAGTGAATCAGCTATACATATATATATATCCCCATATCTCCTCCCTCTTGCGTCTCCCTCCCACCCTCCCTATCCCACCCCTCTAGGTGGACACAAAGCACCGAGCTGATCTCCCTATGCTATGCGACTGCTTCCCACTAGCTATCTGTTTTACGTTTGGTAGTGTATATATGTCCATGCCACTCTCTCACTTCGTCCCAGCTTACCGTTCCCCCTCCCCGTGTCCTCAAGTCCATTCCCTACGTCTGTGTCTTTATTCCTGTTCTGCTCCTAGGTTCATCAGAACCATATTTTTAGATTCCATATATTTGTGTTAGCATACGGTATTTGTTTTTCTCTTTCTGACTTACCTCACTCTGTATGACAGACTCTAGATCCATCCACCTCACTACAAATAACTCAATTTCATTTCTTTTTATGGCTGAGTAATATTCCATTGTATATTTGTGTCACATCTTTATCCATTCATCTGTTGATGGACACTTAGGTTGCTCTCATGACGTGGCTATTGTAAATAGTGCTGCAATGAACATTGGGGTGCATGTGTCTCTTTTAATTATGGTTTTCTCAGGGTATATGCCTAGTAGTGGGATTACTGGGTCATATGGTATTTCTATTTTTAGTTTTTTAAGGAACCTTCATACTATTCTCCATAGTGGCTGTGTCAATTTACATTCCCACCAACCGTGCAAGAGTGTTCCTTTTTCTCCACACCCTCTCCAGCATGTATTGTTTGTAGATTTTTTTTTGCTTTCCTGTATCCTTTATTTATTTATTTTTAACATCTTTATTGGAGTATTAATTTTGATGATGGCCATTCTGACTGGTGTGAGGTGATACCTCACTGTAGTTTTGATTTGTATTTCTCTAATGATTAATGATGTTGAGTATTCTTTCATGTGTTTGTTGGCAGTTTGTATATCTTCTTTGGAGAAATGTCTATTTAGGTCTTCTGCCCATTTTTGGATTGGGTTGTTTGTTTTTTTGATATTGAGCTGCATGAGCTGCTTGTATATTTTGGAGATTAATCCTTTGTCAGCTGCTTCATTTGAAAATATTTTCTCCCATTCTGAGGGTTGTCTTTTTGCCACACCACGTGGCATGCGCGATCTTAGCTCCCCCAACCAGGGATTGAACCTGGGCCCACGGCAGTGAAAGTGCCAAGTCCTAACCACTGAACCGCCAGAGAATTCCCCGGATATGGTTTTTTTTTTTATATTTATTTATTTATTTGGCTGCACTGGGTGTTAGTTGTGGCGTGTGGGATATTTTTACTTGTGGCATGCGGGATCTTTAGTTGTGGCATGCCTGTGGGATCTTAATTCCCTGACCAGGGATCGAACCCAGGCCCCCTGCATTGGGAGTGTGGAGTCTTAGCCACTGGATCACCAGGGAAGTCCCTTCCTGGGTATGCTTTCTAATGTGCAAAATATACTAGTCCAGAAGAATATGATTTGTAAATAATTAAATAGGTTCTTTGTGATTTCACACTCAAAATGTGTCATTGCTGTGGAGCAGAAAAGTAATGATCAAAGTAATTTGGTGAGGGCTTCCCTGGTGGCGCAGTGGTTGAGGGTCTGCCTGCCGATGCAGGGGACACGGGTTCGTGCCCCGGTCCGGGAAGATCCCACATGCCGCGGAGCGGCTGGGCCCGTGAGCCGTGGCCACTGAGCCGGCGCGTCTGGAGCCTGTGTTCTGCAACGGGAGAGGCCACAACAGTGAGAGGCCCGCGTACTGCAAAAAAAAAAAAAAAAAAAAAAAAGAGTCTTTCTCCTTGTGCTGGTCCTCCCTTCCTGGTTAATTAGAGAGTTAATTATTGGGGTTGGTTGTGCTCTTGAGTATGTTCTTGGTGAACTCTGCTCACTGACCAGACCAAAGACTTCCTTTAGGTTTATTTGCCAACAGACTCAGCTTCTAGGGCCAAGCGACTGATGGGGCTCAATATACCTCATCAAAACTGCACACCTCGTCACAGGAGGGGGCCTTGGGCATTTGGACATCCTGTCTGAAAGCTGCCCTTGGGTCTTTCTAAGTCAAAGGAAAAATAGTCTCTCCACTCTTTCGAGCCCCATTCAGTCTTAACAAACCTGATCAAATTTTCAAGTTGTTGATCATGCCGGGCGTACCTTTGTGTGTGCCGGTCCCACCGTGGGCTCAGTGATGGACAGTGGGAGATGCGACGTCAACACTGAAAAATAGCAGGGCCCTAGGCTCCGAGCACTTGGACCTTAACACCGTTATTTCATGTGCTCTTCACAGCCACGAGAAAGGCCTTGTTATCCCTGTTTCACAGATCGGGAAGCCGAGGATCAGAGACCAAGTTATACCGTTGTTGGCAGAAAAGCCAGGGTCTGAACTCAGGCCTGACTCCAAAGCTCGTGCTCGTTCCTCAGCCTTTGAACTCAAGAGAACGTATGACCTTTGTGTGGTGACGGGGCACAGAGGCCAGCCACGCTGTTGCTTATTAATCCTGGATTGACAGGCCATTTCTTGGCTAAGCAGAGGACTTTATTTTAGCTTTTTATACATATCTCTGTATTGTGAGCCATTGTTTTGTTCTTTCCTCAATGGATGAAGCTTCCATCCACCTGGCCCCAAGTCAGTAAACCCCATCGGGTGTGTTTTAGGGTCTGACAGACATGGACTTCACCTTCCTGTACCAGATGGTACTTGGGTTCATTTTACTCCAATGAGATGGGAATTGCAGGATTCCAAAAGGCAGAGACAAGCTATGGGCTTCATGTTCCATTTTTTCCTGCTAAATGCAATGCCAAGTACCACCCAGGTCATACGTGCCCGGCTCCAGCCCTCTGCCAAGCGTGGGATTCTTCAGTGATCCCAGCAGTCCAGGACCTTAGAGCTGGCACTGATCCTTTAGTGATGAGGGCAAACAGAGGATTTGCTGGCCCATCTCAGCCCAGCCCTTGCCAGGACAGCCAGTGCCTCTTCTAGCAAAAGGATGTGTGCGAGTTGCTGTGACTTCTCCCCCAGGGCCGAAATTGTAGGTCCGTTGTAACATCTCATCATAACTTTATTTATCTTACTCATTCTAAGGGATGCATTTCTCTCCAATTTATTGACAGAGAGATTGTTAAAAGAGCAAACAGGGATGATTCCCAAAGTGGGGGGTCGGTCATTGAGCAGGGAATTTGCGGATTGTTTTAGATTGCTAGGGCTGCCGTACAAGCTACCACGGACTGGGGGGCTTGAACAACAGGAATTTATTTGCTCACAGTTCTGGAGGCTGGAAGTCCAAGATCAAGGTGTCGGCAGATTTGGGTTTTCCTGTGGCCTCTCTCCTTGGCTTCTTATAAGGGCACCAGTCATATTGGATTGGGACCCAAACTAGTGATCTTATTACCTTAATTAACCCCTTTAAAGGCCCTTCCTCCAAATACAGTCACTTTCTGAGGTACCGGGGGTTAGGGCTTCAATATAGGAATTTGCGGGGGGACACAGGTTAGCCCAGAACTCTGAGGTTATATATCCTCCTCCCTTGAGGCAGAGGTGTAGCTCCTCTCTTGGAACGGACCAGTCATCTGGGTTTGTTGACATCTTTGGCTTCCCAAGAGAAGGAGGAATCACATGCCCATGTCGGGGTGCATCAGGCCTTCTTGGGGGATTCTCTGAAGGACCCTCCACAACAAAGTGCAAAGATCTTCAGCTTCCTGGTTTTCTAATTTTATGGAGGAGAAAACTGGGACCAGCGAGGCGGCCTGACTTGTCAAGGTCACATGGTGAGTCATGAGAGCTAGGATGGCACGGTCTCCCAGGGCATCTGCTGCAAAGCACTACTGTGCTTCTCGGGAGCTTTGCTGCCTCTGGTCCCATCAGTGGAAAGACAGCACCCTTGTTCACTCCATGTCCTCCAGGGGGAGCTCGTGAGAGGAGCCCACAAAGCTCTACAAAAAGCAAGGAACAGTGCTCTTTAAGAGAAACATTTTTCTAAAGCAAAGAACCTTTGGGAAACTGAATCTCCAAGTGACAGAGTGTGGGGTGGTGGAAAGTGCTTGAACTGGGGTCAGAGCAGCTGGGTTTTGTCCTGGCGTTACCAGGAATCGTTTGTACGGCCCTAGGAAAGTCACTTATGTCCAGAGAACTCAGATTATTGATAAGATGAAACTGTTTCAAACTTGTTTGATGGAACAATTTCCCAGATTCCACATGGTGGAAACCTGGATCAGAAATCCCGTGCATAAAATGGAGAAAGTGGGAGCTGCCCTGGTTGAAGGTGATGTGAAGACAGAGACAGGAATGCACTCACTCTGAACACCTTCCCAAACCCCGTCTTCCCAGGACCCTCAGGGTCCCACACAGTTTGAGAATCTCTGTAAGTCTCAACATCACCATATTTCTTACCAGGAGATGGCTCTCTTACCTTGTTTCTAAGCTGTATTATTTGGAGGAAAAGTTAGCATTAATCAAACTAGTGTGTGGACTTGCTGAGGAAAAATGCCTGCAGAATTCAGCTGCTGAGGAAACCTGCAGTCAACATGCCTTCTTTGACTTTGGGTTATGACCAGGTGCCATCTGAGTCCATGACCAGACACCCTCCTCATATCCTACCTTTCTGCCACCTGAGGAATTTGATCCTAGACTGGAATGAAAGAGATGGATTCTCACTTCCCCCAACCATCCCGGTGAGACCTTTAAATTAACAAAGCACGGGAAAACAGAACAATTAAAAAAAAAACAAAAAACCTAAATGAGCATTAACTCAAATAGACTTTCACTTCCAATATGGTGGACTACCTAATAACCATATCAACTCCCACCTTGAGAACAACTAGAAAAACCAGATGAACTATTTTTACAAACTCTGTTGAAGCTATCAGAGAGCTCCCAAGGCAGCCAGGACTTGAGGGGCCAAAATCAAGGAGAAGAGGGAGTTACAGAGAGGGGAGCCTTCTGTTCCCCTCCCCCATGAGGCATTTGCTAGTTCCTAAGTGCCAGCTGAGGGGCTGAGAAACTGAGTAGAACTCTCAGTCCCGTGAGGCTAGAGGAACAAACATGTGAGCTTGGGTCCTGCCAAGGATGAGGGGGCTTAGTAAACACTCCAGGCTTTTGAGTGGAGCAACAGAGGGGTCACCCCCAAGCATAAGGGTGAATCACGAATGGACCAGCCTTCACAGACTGAAACCAGCTTTGAATCAGCTCATGTAGGATGGGTTAAGATAATCTGCCCAAGTGCCTACTCAAAATAAAAGTAAATCTTCTCTGGAGGCAGGCAGATAACATCATTTAAAACCCCAGATTAGGACTTCCCTGGTGGCGCAGTGGTTGAGAATCCGCCTGCCAATGCAGGGGACACGGGTTTGAACCCTGGTCCCGGAAGATCCCACATGCCGCGGAGCAACTAAGCCCGTGCGCTACAACTACTGAGTCTATGCTCTAGAGCCCGCGAGCCACAACTACTGAGCCCATATGCCACAACTACTGAAGCCTGTGCGCCTAGAGCCCATGCTCCGCAACAAGGGAAGCCACCGCAATGAGAAGACCATGCACCGCAACGAAGAGTAGCCCCCGCTCCCTGCAACTAGAGAAAGCCCGCGCACAGCAACGAAGACCCAACGCAGCCAAAAATAAGTTAATTAATTAGTTTTAAAAAACCCCTCAGATTATCTCTATAATTTTATATGTAGCATATCTAGCATTCAAAACAGGCAGACAGATAACTCTAAGATCCAGGTTAAGAAGTGGCTGGGGTGCTGTCCAGGGTTTTCTGAAGTTGTGTGTTCGCTTTGTGTGTGATGACTCCTGCCAGCTGTTTGGAAACAGGCCCCCGTGATGTTAATAATAATGGTATCTGAGCATGCTGTGAGCTGTACACACGCTTTCTCGTTTACTCCAAGCAACAACCCTAGGATGTCGATACTATTTTCCCATTTTACAGATGAGAAAACGAGCTGGGGGATTTGACCTAAATCTAGCTGCCTGCACAGCCTGGGCTGTGAACCCCAAAGTGGTACCGTTCCCTTGAGGTGTTCTTTTTTTTTTGACATTTAATATTTAATTGTTCTTGATCAGCATTGATTGGTCGCAGCCCTGAGGCGTTCTCATTCGCGGATGTGGGTGTTTGTGGGGTGATGGGCTCAGTGGATGTTGTCTGTGATTTAGCATCAGTGCCTGTGTGCCAGCGTGGACCACGGTGAAGGGAGTGGACCCGGGCGCGTCCTCACGGGTCTCACAGACCGTGGGAAATGAACAAACCCCCTCCCTCCAGGACAGTTGTGCTGTCCCTGGACTAGGTGGTCAGGGTGTCCCTTTGAGGAGGGGATGTGTAGGATGTGTAGGCGGAGAGGCAAAGGGGGAGGATGCAGCCAGGTAGCGAGTGGGATGAAGACACGGGCAGAGGGTCAGCATGCACAAAGGCCCTGAGGTCAGCGTGGGCTCAGCCCACGAAGGCCTGGGTGCGTAGAACGTAGGGACGGTGGAGCGTGGTGAAAACTGAGACTGGTGAGGGTCTCGCAGGAGGTGGTGTAGGGTCTGGAACAATCCGGCGTGGGGCTAAGTGTATGGACCTGGGGGCAGACCACCTGGGTCTAATTCTGGGCTCTGCCTCTCACTAGTCTATGATTTGGGGCAAGAACCCTAACCTCTCTGGGCCTCAGTTTCCTCATCTATAAGATGGAAGTGTATGGTAATAGATGTTGCACGTTGTAGGACTGCTCTGAGCTGACGTGTGTACAGCGTTTAGAGCGGTGTCTGCGGAGAGGTTAGCGTAGCTCCCCTTGGGCTTGAGAACCCGGAGTGTCAGGAGGCTGCACTTTGGAGAAGTTTCTGTAACTTCCAAGGTCACACAGGGGGGGTGGCAGAGCTAGGATTCCATCCAGGTCGTCCTGACAACCGAAGCCTGTTCTTTACACGGCACAAGCCAGTTTTGTAGGATCTCAGATCTTCTGGTGAGAGGGACCAGGAAAAGCACCTGGAGAGCCGTCTGCTTTTGGGCAGGAGAAGCTCCATCTTAGGGACAGGACAGGGACCCGGAGGCTAAGGTTTGCCTGCGCAGCCAGAGAGAGGAGACTCGGGCCTTGCTCTCTGTTCCAGGCTGCGGAGAACTCACTGCCCCCAATAGCCCACCAGGCTTTGTACAGAGCTCTTACAGCTCTGCTGTGATAAACAACCTGCTTTCCCCAACGGCTCTGGGTCAGAGGAATCAAAGGGGTGCCACTTGGTCTTTGCACAAAGGTTACCCAGGCTGAAGGCACGATGAGACCCTGATCCCCAGGGCGGGGCGGGCGGGCGCTGGCGGGCAGGACCAGCCCCGTGCAGGCTCCGGGCATCCTCCAGACCATGTTGGGGGCCTGGAGCCTCTGCGTGGAGAAGCCCCTAACCTAGCTTTCCATTCATGAAACCGAGCGTGACCTTCAACACTCGCTTTGATTTTGCACTGCCAAGCTTCCTGCGGCCGGGCTGCCACCGTCATCAGGCTCTTTCATCCCTACGCCCAGACCCTCTGGCCCTGCTCCACCCGCCAAGTGCCCGCGCTCAGGTTGTCATGACAATTTTCACTGAGGAGCTGTTTCTGGAAAGGGAGCGGAAAAGAAACAGGGAAAAAAGGCTTATTAACGTCAGGCCTGGTGGATCTCAGGATGTCAGTGCTGTTAATACATGTCACGATGATCTCTCATGAGACCCCGGAATGTCTGTCTTCTCCCAGCGCCAAACTGGGAACTCAGCTGTTATGTTGTAGCAAAGCAGGAAGTCCAGAATCCACCAGACATGTTAATTACCATTATAATGGTGATAATGATTGAATGTGAGCCTCAAAGCCAGGTTTCTTCTGGCATGATCCCTTGGAGAGACGGTGTAACTGTTCAGGCCATATAGGCCACAGCTCACTTTTAGGGGGTGGTCAGAGTTATCCTGACAACGAGTCCATCATCTGACCCTCTGTCACTGGCCGTCTGGCCTCCATCAACCATGTGTCCAGGGTGACCCACTAATCTTTGCAAACAATCTGCAAAATGAAAAGTAAAACTCAACAGCCCATTTCACAGATCACTCACTGAGTCCTCCAGCAAACAGTGGGGACTCAGGGGAAGTGGCCCTCAGGCAGACCTCAGCCTGTCCTGCAGAAGAACCAGATCCCAGGCCCTACTGGGACCAGTCGTGGTGAGAATCACAAGCCCAGTAAGGTTTATATTTTTCCCTGGTTGTTTTTTCTCATCATTAAACAAATGCAATTTCATTGTGGTAAATCTGAAAAACTACAGAAAAGGCGAGATCGTCCACAATCCTAATGCCTGGATTGAATCCCAAAACTGAGGAAGGAAGGATCTGCTTTATAATTGCTTCATCCTTGCCCACCCAGGCTTGGCAATGGATGTGATCAGGGCAGGAGGCGTCCAGAGGTGGCTTGAGGGCCGGCCTGGGCACAGCTGTGTCTTAGTGGCCCTTACTGGGTGCTGGCAGATCCCTGCAGGGTCACATCCACGCCCGCTCAGCTCCACATCTCTGCCCCGTGTTGGGCCGTGTTGGACCTTTGCGGCTCTGAATGTTCCTGGGCTTTCACCGGTTAGAACTCGGGGACAAAGTGGAAACTGTACGAAGGTGAGATGTGAGGTGACATTCATTTCTTCCGGCATTTACTGAGGCACTGTGAGCACAGGGATACAAAGACGCTGCAGGCCCCTTTCTTAAAAAGCTCACAGACTCGCCTGGAAACAGATGCTTAAACCAACCAGGCAGACAGTGCTCAGCAATGTATGTCATTTTGCAGATGAGCAGACGAAGGTGGAAAGGCAATGCAGTCGCCAGGGGCTGGATGGAGCCGCTCCCAGTTTCGAGATTGACTGTCAGGTGTATCCGTGGGAGCCAGCCTCCAAGGTGGCCCCAGTGGCCTCACCACCTGGTCCTCACACCCGCGTAGTCTCTTCCCACACGGGGCCAGGGCTCGTCTGGGAGCCCTCAGCAGACAGAGCACGACAGCGCTGATGATACGCATCTTCCAAGGCTAGACCTAAGGGGCGCTGAACTTCACCTTGTTCTCCTGGACCACTCACTCTGGTGAAAGCCACCAGCATGTCTTGTGGACACTCAGATAACCTGGTGGAGAGGCCCACGTGAAGAAGAACTGAAGCCTCTTGCCAGCAAGCCATCACGTGAGGGAGCTGCCTGGGAGCAGGGCCTCTAGTCCCGGTGGAGCCTTCAGATGAGACCACAGCCCTGACTGACATCTGACCGCAGGCTCACGGCATAGCCTGAGCCAGAACCTACAGCCAAGCTGCTCCTGAACGCCTGAAACACAGAAACTGAGAGAGATGTCAAGAAAGGCTCATTGCTGGTCTTAAGCCACAAAGTTTAAGATGATCTGCTCTGTAGAATTAGATAATAAGTACAGTACCTCCTGCTGTTCTCTTCGGAAGGAATCCTGTACTAGCTCCCACTTATACAGAGTGATGCTCGTGAGATGAGTATTGTTTTTATTTCCATCTAACAGATGAAGGTGTGAGGGCCCAGGCAGGGGAAGGGATTTGCCCAAGGTCAGACAGACATGAGGTGGCAATGCCAGGGTTGGAACTCAAAGCCCCCAGCCCCAAAGCCCAAAGTCTTACTTACAACGCTACATTATATTTCCTTGTAAATGCTCAATCCGGAAAACATTTATTGAGATCCTGCTTTGTGCCCAGCACACTGCCAGGCCTTAGAGGACAGATCCTGCCCCAGGATGCTGAGAGGGGCCCTGGCAACATCGGTGTAGCACTGGCCTCCCCAGTGCTGGCTTCAGGCCTGCGCACCCGCCATCCTCATAGCAGGCCGGGGAACTCACCTGTGGCCTCACCCGGACCCTGGGCTGCCCACGCCTTGGGACTCTCTCTGCTCACCCCTGACCCCACCAGCTGAAGAAAGGCAGAGTCTCAGCCGTCCCAAAGATGCACCCCAGGCCCTGCTCCTGGGAAGGGTTTCCTGCTAAGCACTGCCAAGCAACATGCTGGGAAAGTGAAAGCAACTAACAGCGGAGTGATGACAAAGGTCACAGATGCTCATAATGTTTGTAGAGTCCTGATCCTTCATGAAACAATGTTGGTTCAGCATCTCCCATGGGCCTGACGCTGTCCTGGGCACTTGGGACACATCTGTGGAATAAGCAAAGATCCCAGCCCTGAAGTAGCTTTTATGGGGGTGGTGGAGGGAGGGCAGGAGGAGGGACAGACAGTAAACGAGACACTAAATGAAATAGTATGTTAGAAGGTGGTAAGTGCTATGGAGTAAAGAGAGTGGAGAGCAGAATAAGAGAGCCAGAGAACGCAGGGGAGGTTGGTGCGGCGTTGCAGCGAGCGCGGATTTGGGCATGGTGAGGCTGGGGCTCCGCGCACGAAGGGGAGGGGTCTGGAGATGGGCATCCGCCCCAGTCCGCCTGCGCCGGAGAGGATGCGGGAGTTTCAGTACCGAAGTCCTGGCACCGTGGGAAGAGAAGGCGGAGCCTAAGAGCTGGCTGGGCGGACGTTGGGGGAAGCTTGGTCCAGGTAGACGGCTAGACCAGCGGCTCTCACCTGGGAGTGATTTTGTCCCCAGGGGACACCTGGCAGTATCTGGAGACATTTGTGGTCGCCAAAGCTTGGGGTAGGGGATGCCACTGCATCTAGCGGGCAGAGGCCAAGGACACTGCTAGACATTCCACCGTGCACAGGACACCCCCACACATGACAGAGAATTAAGTACCTGGCCCCAAATGTCCGTCACGGCTGAGATACCCTGGGCTAGATTCTTGGTCCTGAATCCCTTCTGAAATTTCACTTGCTTTCGGCTTCCATGTCAATTCCTGGGGGAGGAATATCCCTCTAATAGTCTCTGAAGATAAAGGCCTTGTCCTCTCTTCCTTCAGAATGTGCCCCCGCTGTCCCTGCCTCCGCACAAGGATGGGACGTGCCAACCCAGACAGGCCAGCACAACCTCCTTGCTGGGCCCCTCTCCCTGTGCGTCTGCCTGACCACCGCCAGACCCCCTTCCTGCCTCCCAGGAGGACTGTGTAGGTCACCTCCATGTCAGTCTTCCCAGGAGCCGGTGGCTTTGCTGCGGCCTCAGGCAGGAGCTGGACCCCCCTTTGCGAGAGGCCTTCCTTGTCCAGTGGGAAGTGCTGAGATGGCCCGTGGGCTCTGGCTTCGGCGTCCAGCTCTCTGAGAGAGAGTGTTTTGTGTTTACCCTTTCGCTACGCTGGGAGCTTGAGAAGTCAGGATATCTTCCTAGTTCTCTAGGAAATGCTTGGGGCCAAGTCTTCCTGGCATCAGGCCTTAGAAAACAGCCCCCCCCACTGCCCCTCGCTCTTCCCTGCCACCAGCGTCGTTCCACTACAGCGCTGCTGGCAGAGTAGGGAAGGAGAGGCTTCCGCGTCCTAAGGGGGGCGCAGACCAAGCGCTCTGCCTCATGGCTGATGTGGGTGGGGCAGAGGCTGGGTCTCCTAGGAGCCCAGTTTCACTGGAATGTTCTCAGATCAAGAAGGATTAGAAAATATTCAGGTTGCAGATTTCACATTCCCGGGGCCTTAATGTAAAACTCTGAGGGCTGAGACCTTTGTAAAATTCATCAGTGAAACTCAGGCTCCCAGGCCCGCGCCCAGCCCATCACAGAGGCAGAAATGAGGAAATGAGTGTCATTACCAGGCTTAGTGACTGGGCCGGCTCCCTCCAGCCTGCCAAGGGCGCTCTAGCCAAGGCTCCTCCTGGAACGCATGGAGCCCACACCCAGGTCCTGCCCTTTCCCCACTGAGCTTCGGGAAGCCCCCTTTCTACATGATTTCTGTGTCACCAGGGCTGAGCACAGCCCTGACACATAGTAGATGCTCGGTAAATATTGGTTGATTGAAGGAATGAATGAGTGAGTGAGTGATATAGGTTCCGGACAAGCTCTCCTCTGCTCTGTGCCCATAGTCAAGGGCCACCCAAGATGGGCAGGGACATAGCTCTTCACTCGGGCCGGCGGGGAGGGGCTTTTGGGTTCTACATATCCTGTGTGAGTCCTGCGCATACATGAAACATCAGACCGACTGCCCGACTCCCTCCCCTCGCCTCTTTCCACTGCCAGGCTGGAAACTGCCACTGGTGACAAATGTTGGATGGCACGGCTGAAAGACTGGTCCTGGGTGAGCATGGCACTGGTGCCTCGCTTCCTGTGCATTCGGGGCCGAGCGTTTGGAGAGGATCCACCACTTAGCAGAGCAGAGCTGCAGGCGAGACAGGCACTTCCCTGTGCCAGGAGAGCCTTCCTGCCCAAAACGCATGGTGCGCGTCCACGGGCTCTCAAGGCCCCCAAAGCCGTGCCAATTTGCAATAATTAAGCAGTAAGACCCAAGTGAATGGGTTTGCTGTTGCTGCGTGACAGCCAGATGCCTGGGGTGTGAACCAAGGCCCGACACACAGCTCTCTGCGTTGCACTGAAAACCGTCTTGCTGAAAGTCTGAAACAGTCAGTGATGAATATTTGGAAAAATAATGATGGTGATGTGATGCTAAGGCCGCAGCTCACTCCAAGGGCTCCCGCACGTCCCCTCCCTCACCCTGACAGCATCCCGGGAGGTCAGGCACTGGGCCTGGCCCTCTGCCCTCCATTATCCAGACAGACAGCCTGGCTCCCTGCTCAAGGCCCTGTCCATCTCTTGCCCCTGTGCTTTGGGAGGGCCTCTCTGAGTGCTGGGCCTGGGTACTTCTTAGACATCATCTGTTTCAAGTTTCCTAAACAGCTCTATGCATTAGGGTGTTGGTGTCCTCATTTGGCAGATGAGAAAAGTCACACAGGTAGTCCTAGGAGGGAGCAGAACCCAGGTCTGCTTGACACAAAAGCCCATGCTCTCAACCGTCACAGTCTACCGCCTCTTTTAAACAAACAACCGTGGGCATTATAACTTGTTTTTTTTTAATTATCTGTTTATTTATTTTTGGTTGCTTTGAGTTGCGTTAAGCAGGGGCTCCTCTTCATTGCAGTGTACCATCTTCTCATTGCAGTGGCTTCTCTTGTTGTGGAGCACGGGCTGTAGGCACGTGGGCTTCAGTAGCTGTGGCACGTGGGCTCAGTAGTTGTGGCTCGTGGGCTCTGGAGCGCAGGCTCAGTAGTTGTGGCGCACGGGCTTAGTTGCTCTGCGGCATGTGGGATCTTCCCGGACCAGGGCTCGAACCCGTGTCCCCTGCATCGGCAGGTGGATTCTTTACCACTGCGCTACCAGGGAGCCCCTATAACTTGGTTTGTATTCGTTTCCGGCAGCTGCTGTAACAAAGTACCAAGAGGCAGGTAGCTTAAAACGACAGAAGTTTTTTCTCTCATGGTTCTGGAGACCAGAAGTCCAAGATCAAGGTGTCGGCAGGGCAGTGCTTGCTCAAGGGCTCTAGGGGAAAATCTGTTCTGTGCCTTTTTCTTAGCTTCTGGAGTTGCCAGCAATCCTGGGTGTCCCTTGGCTTGAGGCCGCATCACTCCAACCCGCCATCTCCACGTGACGTTTTTCATGTGCGTGTCTGTCTTCACAAGGCTGTCTTCTTATAAGGACACAAGTCATATCAGATTACTCCTATGACCGTATTGTAACTTAACAAATTACTTTTCTAACGATCCTATTTCCAAATAAGGTCACATTCAGAAGCACTGGGGATTAGGACTTGAGCATATCTATTTTGGGGGGACATAATTCCCTCCATAACAGGTGCTGTAATTATTTTTAATTGACATTGAACATAAAACAAGGGGGAAGTGACTTTGATTTATAGGTGGGTGGGCGCACATGCCTCTAAAGAAAAGACATATAAGCTGCCCACTCATGAGTGGCAACTTGTTAAAAGAGCTGAGTCAGCCCCTTCCCAGAATTTACCCACTCCAGTGCCAGCCCTCCGCCTGGGACCGGGAACCTCTAGAGCTGTCTCAAAGCTCCCAGTTCTGCAAAATCTCCTTGGGTTAAATTTGTTGTATTGGCTATTAGCTCTCCCCGTAACAGCATCCTCTCTCCTCCCCTGCAAAAAAGCCCTTTGGTGACCAGGATGCCTTTCAAAATATAGGGACTTATCAGAATATCAGTTTGAAGAGAAGAAAGGGCTGGCGCACAGACTTGTCAGGAGTGGAATCAGGGCAGAGACAGGATGACATATCGTGGGTGACACAAATTCATCTTATTAAGGAGTAATGAACAGTTTTGCTTTGCAGTTAATCACCAAAACCTTCTCCCTGGAGCTAGAAGAAATGGGAAATGCCAAAATAAAGGCATGTTGGAGAGAGCTGTTGAGGGCAGCTATAGTGCAGGTTCCTGATGGTACAGGTTTCAAATCACCGAGGGCAGGGGTGGGTTGAGAAATACCAGTGCCCAGGGTGCACCCCAGACCAATGAAAGGTGAACCTTTTGGGGTGGGACCCAGGTGTCCGTACTTGTCTAAAGCAATCTAGCTGATTCCAACAGGTTGAGAAACCCAGGGCTCTAGACTCCCATCCAGGGCCCCTCGCTGTCACCCCTGTCCAAAGGCAGGGAAGAGGCAGAGACAGGTGGGGTAGGAAGAGCCCATCGTGTCACCTCTGCTGAGCTTTCTGGGTGCTTTCTCCTCATCTGGGGTCAGCCAAGGTGGTCCTTATTGGTGCGCCCCATTTCTTAACCCTATTTCCTCTGGTGTTGGGGAGAAACAGGGAATTTTGAGAAAGTCCTTTTGATGAGGCCATTTTGGGTGGCTGTTCTATACCAGAAAGACCCATGGCAAAATGTATAAAGCAGATTCTTATTACCAAGAAGTTGGCGCAGCAGACCTTCCTGACCTTCAGCCCATCTCTGAGCCGCAAGCACCCCGTTTCCCAGGAGGTGGGGGGCTTGGCATGGCGGGAGGCATAGGTGAGGCCGAGGCGTGGAGGCAGAATGTCTGCTTCATTTGTTACTTGGTAATAAAAATAGCTGAAAGCTTGATTTCTGTCCATATCGAAATGTTCTTGGGTCAAAGCAAGAGTAAAGCAAGTATGTTGGAATGTCCCTGGTCACAAAATGACTGTGTTGAATTGTCACAAACCCTCCTGGAGGAGTCTGTGCCAGCAACGCGGGAAACCACGTGGTCTGCACTGAAGGGGGAGGGTTTGGAGAGCTGGGTCTTTGCCGCAGACCCACAGTCAACTGAGAGCAGCCAGCTGGTTGGCAGGAGCCTTTGTAAATGAGAAGAGGTGGAGATGCTCAGGAAGCACACGGAGGTCATGGTCAGCCTTCATTTGCTCTGAGGCTACGCCCAGGCCAGCATCCGGCAGAGTCTCCCCATCACGCCCAGCGGCCCCTTTGATGACAAATGTTGTGTAACTTTCCTTTATCCTCCTGAAATTAAATTCATAGAATTAAGGGAAAAATCCATATATTACTCTAAAGAAAAACTAGAGGGAAAGTAACATAACAAAATAGTGCACTTAGAAACTTGTAAATGCTCGGTCATGTCTCCTCTACAAGACCTAAGAAGGGACTCACAAGTTTGCACATATATGTAAATCCCTCTGAATTTGACACCAGAAGCAGGCTGAATTGTTCCAATGGCAAGTCAGTTACTATGAATGGAACTGTGGCAGTTGACATATATTTCTGAAACTGGGAACAGCTCTTCATAGGGTTCTGAAAAAAACCTTGACAGTTGCATGCTTGAAGATTTCAATATATATTTAAGTACAAAAAATATCACATGTAGTTTTTCCTAAATTATGTCAAATGGAGTTCATTTCTAAGCTTAATTATTATAGAAACCTTAATATCCCATGAGACTTGAGAAAACTCTTCACGGTGTGGGAATGTCCTTCACATTTCAGAATGTCTAGCATCACTGGTCTCTAAATGCCAGTAACATCCCCCTCCCCCATCACTGTGACCATAAAAATGCCCACCCACTCCCTGCAAATGATAGCTCTGTCCCCATTGGGGACTAGCTCACCCGGATGTCAAGTCTTTGCTTCCTAAACCTCAACCCTGTGACAGCCCTGGTGTTTAAACTTTCCATTTCTCAGAGGCTCCCAGCAGCTCTGCGCTCCCGTGGGGCTGGCTTGTGCTTACCTGATGTCGGACCCCTCGCCTCTCTCCCATGGCCTCACCATTGAGGCTGCCCCCCTGCCTCCACTGCACGGGAGAAGGCTCTTTTACCTCCAATGATTACTGATTTTTATTTGGTGATCAGAAGATAGCAAGCCTGCCCTTGAACATCCGGGACCAAGTCCTCAAGGCAGGGTCAGATGATTTTCCAATGGCATCACCAGACGTCACAACTTGTAATCTCCTAAACGCCTTCTCCCCCAACTCACTAAGTATTATTGTTAGTTCTGGTATTCTTATGTTTAGCAGTCTCAGACATTTCCTGATTTCTCCAAGACGGACTAAATTGTGGACATGGAATTTTAGTGTGTGTAAGAATGACCTAAAAAGTGTCTATAAATTGCAGGTTCGTAGGGCTTACCCCAAGATTCAAATCCAGTGAGCCTGGAGGACTCAGGAATCTGCAGTTTTAACAAGCAGCTCAGGGGTTCTGAGGCAGGTGGATTGCAGACTGCACTTGGAGAAGCTGCCTGGTGTGTGTGTGTGGCGGGTGTGGAAGTGGCAAGGGTCTTCATCAACAAAGGAAAGTGAGGGGCCCAGCGTGATAGTTAAGGATTCCCAAAATGCGTGTCCATTTAGGGTCTGACACTTTCTCTGGGGCATTAATACTCACATGAACAAGGAGTGGCGTCTGTGGCAGAGACTTCTAAATTTTAAAAAATTAATTAATTAAAAAAAATTAATTAATTAATTAATTTTGGCTGTGCTCAATCTTCGTTTCGGCTCACGGGCTTCTCTAGTTGCAGCGCGTGGGCTTAGTTGCAGTATGTGGGATCATGGTTCCCCCACCAGGGGTTGAACCTAGGCCCCCTGCATTGGGAGCGTGGAGTCTTAACCACTGGACCACCAGGAAAGTCCCCTGTGGCAGAGACTTCTATCCATTGTCCCCTCCTTTTAGAACTTACTCCAAGTTTTTGCTGAGCACAGTCTACTGGGAATAAAGACTACATTTCCCAGCCTTCCTTGCAGGTCAGTATGGCTAAGTGACCACATTCTGGCCAGTGGAATGTCAGCAGAAGTGGTGGCTACAGCTTCCAGGAAGCGCCCTTAAAAAGAGGGGCTGTACCCTTTCTGGCTTTTCTCTTCCCTGTTTGCTGGGACAGGGATGCCGACACCCAAGGAGCCCTTGGGAACTGAAGCACATATAGCAGAGCTGCAAGATGGAAGCAGCCTAGGCCCTTCAGGGTCCCTATAACTGCCTGGGACTAACCAACTCCAGGCTTTGTGGGGATGAAAGAGAGACACAAACATCTGTCTTGTTTAAGCTACTATTGTTTGGGGTTTTTTTCAGTTATTCATGGTGGAGGCTAATGTTTACTAATACGGGGTCTCAGTTTAAGATTAAGCAGCATTCGGCCTAGGATCTAGCCCTATCAGGAGAATGGCCCTGCCAGGAGGGGCTGAGTTTCCTTCTAGGCAATGAGTTCTTTTAAAGGAAGAAAGAACTGGAGTCCTCACCAACATCTTAGTGGGGAAGAGCATCTGCTCCACAGGGTCCCTTGGCCACACCTCTACTCTCCCCCACCCTTACACACCTTAGGGCTGAGTCAGAGCTCTGGGGGGGCAGGGTGGCTGGGGGTGGGGGGTGGGGGGGAGGTGGATGCCCAGATAAGAAGACAAGCCAGAAGGAAGGGGTTGGGGGAGAGCTCTTCCAGCCTTGGCTCAGGAAGTGGCGAAGCTTTGACGCGTCAGCAGGGTGCGAGCTTCCTGTGCTAGTGGGGATCAGTGCCCTTCAAAGATCCAGCGGAGGCCTGTGCCCTTGACGATCGATGGTAGCCTCAGGACCACAGCCCCCGCGTAACCAGGGCATCAGAAACCACGGGAGCAGAGCGGGGTGGAGAAGGGGCAGGGTGGGCTCCAGGCCGCCCGCAGGCTCATGGTGAGCATGTCACATGGCCTTGGAGACCCCAGAAGTAACAGTGAAGAGGAGCCAGGTTCTGCAAAATATCGGGCGAGACAAACACCCGCACCCCTCGCGGACGGCCTGGGGAGGGCGGGCTGCGGTGCACCGCGCCAGGCTCTGTTACCCGCAGCGCGCTGCGCAGCGTGGACGCCCCGCGTCTCCCTGCCGACGATACAGTTAAAGCACAGCAAAGAGTTCCCAGGCCTCCCTCCGGCCCGAAGAACGTGTCTGTTTATCAAAGGCTCTCCTTGCCCTGGAGGCTCAGAGCAAACATCCTTTTGCTTTCCCCACTGCGAGTGTACAGACCTCGGGGCAGCAGAGGCCCACGGTCCTCCAGCGGGAGGGTTTAACGACTCATGGAGACGGAGGCCGCAGCGTTTTATGAATGGAGGCCCTGTAGACTCATCACACCTGATGTTCTCTATCTGGGGACTCACAGGAATCCTGAAGCTGAGTTCAAGGGCAAGGTTTCAAAGGAAGCCACGCAAGAGGTTGTTACATGGAGCAGGGGGCAGGCGCAGCGAGCTTCGCGAGCAGGCTGGCTTGGTAGCACTTTTGTGGCTGTGTGAGGGGCAGTGCGCTGGATGAAGCCCTCTGGAAGGGGGTTGGGGGTTCTCTGGACGTTTCAGGAAACCACTGGCTACACCTCGTGACTCGGGCTGAGCGATTTCAAGAGGAACCTGCATTTGGGCTGGTGGAGAAACTTGTGGATTCCCCTGCAGAAACACTCAGCTGGGGTTTCACACCCCAGAAATCTATTTTCATAGCTAGAAACAAAAGATCTGTTCCTACATAACTGGTCTTCTCTCAGTCCTTCCCTTCCACCCCCCAAAGCCCAAGACCTTCCAGTCCCCGGAGAGGAGTCCCTTGAAAGGTTATACAGTAGCTTTTCCAAGTGTGTGACGGTAAAACCTGGTGAGAGTTGCTCTTTCTTCCCTTGGAACTGTCTTTTTTTGGGGGTTAAAACGTCCAGGAGCTGTTTTCAGGTTGCCTGGGATACCAAATGGCTTAACAACCCTGATGAGTATAAAATGATAATAAAAGGAACAAGGGCCCTGGAGATGCCCTCTGAGCCAGGCAGAAGATTCATCCCTCACATGAGGCAGCCTCGCGCTGGGAGGGAGGGTGTGACAGAAATCAGGCCAGGCCAGGAGTCAGAGTCCTGAATGCAGTCAGGACGCTAGTGAGGATACGCGGTGTACCTGCATATCTTTTGTAATTCCAAGGATCTCCAAAACTGGGAGAGGTTCCCGGGTATGGCATGCGGGCGCCTGGAGTCGCCTCACACCCACACGCACGTTCTTTTATTCATCTACACACCTGATTTCACACGGACTAAAGGGAAACATAAATCTCAGCTCTAGCAACAATAAGCCAGCCACCTACCTGTAATCCTCAACTTCTTCAGGTGAAAATGCGCGTGTTTGACTAGGTGTTCTGTGGCTTCCCTTCCAGTTCTAAATGTTTCATGACTCCAAGATTTTCTCAGATTGATTTCTTGGAACAGTCAGATATTGACAAGGTCAAGCGCAGTGATGGGCACTGGGGAGATACGGGGAGTAAGATGTTGTCCCTGCCTCTCGCGAGCCCAGCGGGACACACATGTAGAAGTGAATTCTTAGAACACAGTGCACAACCGGAGGTGCGACTCACATCCGAGTTGCTGTGGGAGCCCTGAAGGGGATTCTGCCGTCAGTGCTGAGTCTGGCAGGACGTCAGGCGTCCTTGAAGTGGTGAGCACTGTAGACGGAGGGAAACCGGGGTAGAGCCTAGAGGTGGGAACCAGCAAGGGGCGTCTGGGTGAAATCCCGACACCAGGTCCAGCGTAGAGGGTTTCCCTGCACCAGACAGTTCTCTGACACCAGCTGGGTATCCCACAATTCAACCCGATTCTGAAACTCTCTACCCAGGGGGAGCAGCAGATGCCATGAGTCAAGGGCTCAGCCCTACAAGACCCTCCACTTCAGACGCCACTCACTAGCCCTGTGCTTCTGACCGCCTGACCGTAAACCAGAGATTCTCCCGACCCCCTTCTGCGGTTTGGTTAATTTTCTAGAGGGGCTCGCAGAGGTCAGGAAACCAGCTTACTCACTAGACTGCTGGTTTATTACAAAGGATAAGAGTCAACAGCCACATGAAGAGATACATAGGTGAGGTTTCCCTCAGAGGAGCTTTGGTCCTCGTGGAGTCTGGGGCCTAGCACGGCAGCTCGTGGATACGCCCCCCAACTTGGAAGCTCTGCAAACAAACGCCTTCCTTTTGGGTTTTTATGGGGGCTTCATTCCGTGGACAGGATCGCCTACGTCACTGGCTGTGGGTGATGGATTCCACCTCCAGCCCCTCCCTCCTCCAGGGAGGTTTGGGGGTGGGCCTGAAATTTCCAACCGTCTAATCCTGTGGTTGGTTCTTCTGCTGAGGAGCCCCCACCCCTCGGTGACTTAGGGGCTTTCCAAAGCTCACCTCATTAGCATAACAAAAACCACCTTTATCTCTCTCAACACTTAGGAAGTTCCCAGCGTTTAAGAACTCTGCCAGGAAAGTGGGGACAAGGTAACTTGACAGACTGAGGCCAAATATATATTTCTTATTATAAATCACAGCATCACGCTGGGGTTCTGAGAATAGTCCACTAAGACCAGAACGAGGGAAATACCAGAACCCGAGGCTAATTATAGTAGGGCTTCATGCTCCACAGCAAAGTGACAGGGTCAGGTTTGTATCTCAGATTGCTGTGTGGGCAGCGTGGGAGCTGTTCTGAGGGAAGCAAGGCTGAAAACCTGGCGACCGATCGAACGTTCCTTCAGTTAATCAATAGGGAAACTGGTGAGATCCGCGCAAAGGCAGTGAGCGTGGAAGGAAGGGGTAGATGCGGGATGTACTCAGAAGGTCGAATCTGCAGGATCTGGGTGGCTGATGGGATTCAGGGGATGGGCGAGGTGAAGTCAGGAGGTTGCCTAGATTTCAGAAGAATGGAGGGAGAGTCACCGTTAACCTGGAAAAGATACAGAGGAGAAGAGTGGGTTTGGGGTATGGGCAACACACCTCATTGATTTGGGGTCTGTCGGGTTTAAGGTGACTGGAGGCTGTGCACATGGAGGTGTCCAGCAGAGAGCGGAGAGCTCGTGCCTGGATACTGGGCCACCGACTGGGGAGAAAGACACAGATTTAGGGGCAGACAGAACACAGAGGGCGGAGTGTGCAGAGTGAGACTAAGACACCCCAGGTCTGATCCTTGGAAAATGTCCGGATTGGAGGAGCAGTTTGAAGAGCAGTGAGCAAAGGAGACCGAGAAGGTGAAGCCTCGAGGAAGAAGGGAAAAGCAGAGACGTACAACGGAATATCCTGGTTCAGGAGAGAGAGGATCCAGCAGTGGTAGCTGAGTTGAGTGGTGGGCAGAGTGAGAAAGAGGAAAGAGAAGGGGAGGGTGTTGACTGCCGCTGGGTTGATGTGAATGTCTCCAGCCCCAGTGCCGTCACATCAGAAGGCTGAACGAATGCCAGGCCTTCTGCACCAGCTCCTACACATCTGCCAGGCCTCATCTTTCATCTTCCCCTGGTCCTTTAGCCCAGAGAGCTCTCATTCTGCTCCCATCTCCCTATAGACAGCTAGGAAAGATTCCCTCCTACTACTAAGATGCCGTGCTTGAGCTCTCCTGTGTTGAAATTCTTGCCTCTCTTAGAGCATCAAGCTTCAAGCAGCCGGAGCTGAGCCTTGTGCTTGGGACAAAGTTGAGGAAGACTCAGGCCAACACAGCCCCAAATCTCACCCCATCCCAATGCTCCCCCCCGCCCCCCCATTTCCATCACATACTCACACACACATTTTATTTTGAAAGATGTTAAAGCTACAGAAAATTATATATCCTTCACCTTGATTCACCAACTGACATTCTACCACATTTGCCATCTCTCTGTCTCTTCCCAGAGAAGCACCCTGGGAGGCTGTTTCAACGAGCCTAACCCTATTACTGGTAATGCTAACTTTAATAACAAGTAACGACAGCCAGATCTTTCCACAGAAAAGGCACCTTTTACATTCTGTAGTTAATGAGAAGCTTCGGGGTGTTACTTTAAGATCATGGGAACATTCTGTTCCCCAGCAAACTTCATTGATGGTCTTAGCATCCACGGACTCATTGATGATCCTTGCCTGAGTTACTTCCTACGTCGGTGGGTTGCAAAGGTCAATCCCTTTTATTTGTTTTTGGTATCACTATGGATTATAAGTTATTAATTCAGTGTGTTGTAATCAGGTGCCATCGTTATTGATTTCGATGACCTCATTGTCCCAAATTTGGTCAGTGGCAGCTCCTCCAGGTTGGCTCCTGTTGTACTTTTTCTTTTGCGGTACGCGGGCCTCTCACCGCTGTGGCCTCTCCCGTTGCGGAGCACAGGCTCTAGACGCGCAGGCTCAGTGGCCATGGCTCACGGGCCCAGCCGCTCCGCGGCATGTGGGATCTTCCCGGACCGGGCCACGAACCCGCGTCCGCTGCGTCGGCAGGCGGACTCTCAACCACTGCGCCACCAGGGAAGCCCTGTGGTCACTACTTTAAAATATCCTCACTGGTTGAGCTTTGTCCCAGCCCTCTCTGCTGATGCTGAGCACGCTGAGGTCCCCAGAGAAGCCCAGGATGCTGCTGCAGGCGCCCTGCTCTGACCCCCTGCTGCCGGCAGGCGCCCTGTACTTCAGGAGGCTGTGATCCTGGTTACCTTGCCGCCGGTGGCCGGTGGCTAGTTACCGCCTAGATGAAGCAGGCCTGTGTTGGTCATTAGCTGCGGCTTCTTCAAGGTAAAGAGAAACCACAGTTGAGTCTGCTGCTCTTTACAGAAGCTAGTTTTAGATTTCTGGCTTCCTAA
Organism: Leucopleurus acutus; assembly: GCF_964270905.1. Taxonomy (NCBI): domain Eukaryota; kingdom Metazoa; phylum Chordata; class Mammalia; order Artiodactyla; family Delphinidae; genus Leucopleurus; species Leucopleurus acutus. The sequence continues at coordinate 6,954,293 of NC_139160.1, read as the reverse complement.
TAACCTTGGTACTACTTCCTGTTTTCTCCCACTTTCCCTTTATTTGTTTATGTAAAAGAGGACAAGTCAACCTAAAACACTGAATAAATAACCCACCAAAGATGGAATCGTGTGATGAGGTGGGCCCAGGATCTGAGGCCAAAAAAAGTCTGGGTGTAATCACATCACTTACAGCCTGGTGATCTGAGGAGTTAGTGGACCTCCTAGGTTACAATAGTCCCCGTTGTCCAGGGATATTTTCTGGACTCAGATGCCCTACTCTGCAAGTGGGAGAGCTCCCCTCGTGGCTAGGCTGTGGCCTGGACTGGTGACAGCCATGCACGAGGTGCCAACCTGTGCCAGGAGTGGATGGCCAACACCTCCGGGTGGGAAGGAAGCTACGGGACAGGAGGGCAGAGGAGGGAAAGGTACCCAAGAAACCCCACCCACTGCTCTACTAAAAAGGTTCTATTAAAGGTTCTGATGGCAGCGAGGACATGGGGTGAGGGTTGGTCAGGGAGAAGCAGAAATCTAGGGGAAGGGATAGGAGGGGAGGCTTCTCTGGGGATCTGGGAGGAGAGACCACGGGGGTCTTGCCCCCGCACGGCTCACCCAAGGAGGGGTGGGTATGCGTGCCCCCGCCTCCCCAGGGCTGTCTGGCCGGCCTCTGGGCTCCCCTTGCTCGTCCATGGACCTCGGACCCCTTCCCGAAGACTGAACTCCTTCCAAGCAGTGTGGGTCTCGTCCCGCTTCGCTGTCCTCACACCCAGCCCCACCTCCAAACCCTTATTCAGCCAGAGCTGGATGATGAATGAACACGTGTGCGTGTGGGCTGACGACCTTGCCAACAGGTTTGTTTCTTCGCCAGCCCTTTCTTGCCCTTTCAACAGAGGCAAAGGCTGAGAGGAGATGTATTTACAAGTCGTGGTTGGGAAGATCTCTGCTTATGCAAGCTCCTTTAAACCTGCATCCTTCGGGGAGAATAGCATCTCCAGGTGCCCAGCTTTCTGCCTTAAACAGGGAGAAGCCGCCCTCTGCTGGTCACACTTGGTAATACCACACACGGGCTGAGAGAACTAGGACCGCCCCCTCCCTTCTCCCCCGCCCCCAACTCCTCCCACCAAAGGGAGAGGCAGACCTGGAAGATTGTTAAAAGTTTTAAAAGCTGCGGTTTTCCCTCACCCTTTTCGTCTTTTACTCATTTTCTTTCCTAGTGCCGTTCCTCCTGCCAGTTCCAGCTGTTGACACTGAATGTCCGTTGAAAGTCGACAATGTGTGTTGGATATAATTTCATCTCAAAAGACAAGAAAAAGGTTAATAGTTATAGGAAAGGAAATAGAAAGTAATCATTAAACTCTCAAAACTCAGACTCAGCACCAGGATTGTGAATTTTTAGAACTGAACATTTATTTCAGTGTAACGGGGAAATAATTATCCCCTGGGAGGCATGGACATATTTCTTCTTTAACACACAAGTGAAAGTGCTTATTAATCACTGGTATTTGACAGGAAGGCGTGGGCGTCCCTCTTTGTGGGTATGTTTGGTTAAACTTTAGTCTTCTGGTAAGAGTCTGCTCGTGGTTTGGGCCCACTCGGCATAGCCCTTGGCATGGCCTGAGGGCGTCCTTGAGTTATTTTATTCCTCGTGCGCAGTTCGGAGTTCCGATCAAGGTTTCTAATGTCTGGCTTTTATCCTGATTATATTAAGTAACTTACACCACAGAGGGCGCCCAGACATATGCCCAGCTGAGGTGAGGGACTGCAAAGTCGCTTCTGCAAACAGAGCAACCTAAGCCCGGAGGGGGTCCCGGCAATCCTGGGAGAGGATGCCTTCCACGCGGCCAGCGCAGGCGTCATCCGAGCCTTAGCGGGGAAAGAGCGTGGGGATCAGAGCTGGACAGGCCTCGGTGGGGATCTCGACTTTGCCACTCACTGGCTGGAACTATCTCGAGGTGGTGAGAATCCGGTGTAGCTTTTGAAAAGGCAAGGGTCACCTCGGTAAGTGGTGCGCGATCTTCTAAACGCTGACCGCGATCCGCTCTGTGTGTCGGAGATGCCAGCGCACAAGAGGAGTAGGCTATTGTGGGCCGAAGAATCTAGAATAGTTTCCTGATGGCTATAGGCGGTTGGGCTCCTCAGAGAGACACTTCCGCTCTTCTGGAAAGAAACTTGTGTCTCCTCTGCTCCAAGGTGGTCTGTGGCCCTTTTAGGGGGATGGGAGCCTTCCTCCCGGCCTTCCTAGCTCCCCCAGATAGATCAAATCGGACTGGCTGCTCCCTCCCTAAATAAGTGAGTGGTCTGCAAGCTCTTCTGACTCTGCTCCCCATCATTAAAAACTTCTGAGCATATATCCCCCAAGATACATATGTTTATTTTAAATTATATATACGTGCACACTTAAATATTGTTGCTGTCAGTCTACATATCAAATATTTATATTATCAACTAAGAACTCAAATTCTTATTTTTAAACAAAATGATTGTATATAGAACTTTTAGTTTCCTCTTCCCACATCTGAGTAGATTTGCTTCGTCACCTGCTTAAGAGACCATATCTCTTGGAAGGGTGAAATTACCCAGACTCTTAGGCACCATTACTCCTATCATCCTACCATCAACACCGTCACCAGCGTCTTATATCCCAGTGGACGCGATGTTTCCATTAGTTCCTGAGGTGGCCATGTCTTGATGACATGTATGAGGCTGCCATCCTTTCATTTACTCTTACCCGATCATTAATCCTCCTAACATGTATAGGGATGATCTATTGAAGAAACACCATGTTGGGCTCTAGGGTAAAGGGAGGGGAAAGAGTGTACAGACAGCCCCTCTGACTTTCTTGTCCTGACAGCTTCCTCAGAAGTTATTACAAGGCTCAGCAGCTCTTGAGCATATAAAGCTCTTAGGTGGAGCTGGTGGCACGCGGCGAGGACCCTGTAAGTGTCATCACCACCTCTGCATGCCATGTCTTCATCTCTCTGCGGAACTGGATACCAATTTCAATACCTGCCTGCACCAGTGGCTCTAGGGCGTGTCTCCAAGGACCACTGGATGTGAGGTGCTGTGACCACACTAGCCAGTAACATTCAAGCAGCAGTGACCGCATTGGTGCTGATTAAACTTTTGATATCACTATATAGTAACTATTAGCGATTCTTTGGAAGAATTGTATGCATTTCTAGATTTTATTTAATCCAAGGTTTAAAAGTTTTAGGCAATTAAAAATGGCTGACTTGTGTATAACAAATCTAAGAGATGCAGAAATGGTAATCAAACACTGGAAGAGAGATAAAACAGGACACGAGAGCTGAATGACAACTTCATGAATATGGACCCACAGCCTGGAGGAAAAGGGGAATGGTTAGAAAGGAGAAAAGTGAAAACTGCAGGGCTGATCAAATTGCAGGACCAGGTGGGGAGTCACCAGCAAGCCATATGGACTTAAGATTCCAAGACAGGAAATAAGGACCATTCGTATAAGCAAAGTGAGGTGTTGGGGAGAACCTGACACCTATTGAATAGATATGGTGATTCTTTACTGATCATCATGGCAGTGTCCTACCAGATGACATGCCATACCAGGTAGAGCTAGTGCTGTTGTTACTATGACAACGGCTATGAGAAGTTTGGGGTCTGATAGAGAAGACATACACGAATGCGTAATAAGAGTCCAGGACATTCGTTAGCATAACAGATGTTCAAATAATTGACCATGTGATACATAAGAGGAAATATCGCTTGGAGATCAGGGAAGGTTCTGGAGAAGATGGGACCTTTGAGCTGTGTCTTGAAGAATAAGCAGGAGTTCATTCCAGGGAGAGGGAGCGGTGTGTGCTCAGGGTCAGATCGAGGAAGACCTTGGCAGTCACGGAGTGTGCGGAAGGGGGTGTGTGTGTCAGATAGCACGTGGCACTAGTAAAGGAGCTTGTAAAGGCTGTGCGTGCTGTGCGTGCTGTGAGACAGCCTTCAGACCCCGGCTACCCCTGCTGGCAAGGAGGAGCGATGCTGGCGATCCTTAGCAGGGTGAGAACAGGCTCGCCCTGAGCGTCGGCCAGCTTCGGAATGCAGAGTCTTGCCCCCCAGGCAGGTGGGGCCGCCGCAGCTTCCCTGGTTGGACTGGCGTGGCTTTGGGCTCCAGTCTCTGGTTATCCGTGTTCAGGAAGTTTGGTTGGATTTCAGCTGGGGGCAGCCCCACCATAATTGCTAGCGCTTCAGGGGTTTGCTTGGAGGAGGCCTCCAGACGCTTTCGTACTGGAAGCCCTTGAAGTACCTAGAGTCTCCGGATGTGACTGGAGCCTTCCGTCAGATCTCTCGTTCCACTGAAGAGAATGGCCTTTCTGACCGCTGACTGGCCACTTGGTTTCTGGGGAGGGTGAAGCGTTGAGAGAGGAAGTGAGTTAGGTCTGCCATGTGACTTGGTGTTTCGCTCAAAAAACTGAATCCTGCAGCAACATCTGACACTCAGGCTGGGGGTGGGAGACAGCCAGACACTGAAGATCTGGGCGCTTCCAGGCCAAGCTGTCTGGGGGGTGGGGACACCTTCCCTTGGCTTCAGGGAGGGTCTGCACAGGAAGGAGGCAAATGAGGTAGGGGTTCAGAGTCTCAATTTGGAGAATCTAGGTTTGAATCCTCTCTCTGCTGTTTATTAAAGAAGGACTTTTACTAATGATCCCACCTCCCCCGTGCCTCCCTTTAGTCTCTGCAAAATAGAATGACAATCACTTCCTTACTATGTGTAGTGAAGTTAATTGCAATTTAGTGAGATAACATACATAGATGTTTAGCATAGAGGCTGACATCCAGTAATTAACAAATGGTACCTCTTACTGACCTCTCTAAGATGCAGTGTACTTGATGACTTTCCTTCTCCCCATTAATCTGTGCGCCTCCACCTGGCTTTGCTTCTCCACCACCTGACGGCTGGCTAGGACCCCTGTGTAAACTCTGGCTCCTCCACTTTCTGCCCAGAAAAGGCCAGCTAGCCTTCAGCACCTGGTAGGTTCTGATTCAAGACCTTGACAAGGTGTTCTTGACTTGAGTGCAGCACAGAAGCTCTGGGCAGGTTTTGTAGCACTTTGCTGGCTGTGATTTATGGGCTGGGTGGATTCTTAGCTGGTGGCCACACAGGAAGAGACCCCCCAGGGAGCTCTCTTACGGGAGCACCGTCAGTGCCGCAAGCCTGACCATGACACCCGTGAAAGCGGCATTGATGCCCAGGGCAGAGGGGTCTCCTCCAGGGCTGAACCCTCTGCCCGGGTTTAGAAAAATTTTCATCCAGAGCAGAAACTAGGGATAAGCTCAAGCCGTGATATTATTTTCGGTGGTCATTATCCACGGGGAAATGTACAGGCATCCGGCAATGTACAGGCAAACTGCATGTGTAGTTTGCGTTTAGTCCAGAGCCAGGAGTGGACTCAGAAACTCTAGATTCTGAATTCTCGAGTTCCAGCAGCAGGTCAGTACAGGTGGGAGTCACGTGAGATCACACCCTGATCGATAACAAGCGTTTTTTAACACTCAGAACTCCTTAAAGATGGACAGGCCCCCTTGAGGGCTGCCAGACGAGACAGACTCAAGCACAGAGGATGGTCAGGTTGTAAAAGAGACACACATTGTCTGGCTGGGGAGTTGGACTCATTTGGTCCTTAAAGTCCTAATCTGAGAGGCTCTGATTAAGGACACCTAGAAACTGGGTTCCTTTTAACTCTCCAAGTGCCTTTAACCACGTCGTAACGTCTCCAGGTCCCAGTTCACTCACTACAACAGGATGGGATTGAAGTGAATGATTTCTACAGTTCCTCACAGCTCACAAGTCTCATGATTGTGTGTAAGAGCCTAGGGAAAAAAAAAAAAAGAATCACAGAAGAATCCAGTATTTCTCCCTGAGCTTTTTAATTGAAAAAAAAAGAAAAACTTTAGGTAATTCAATTTTAGAATAATCAATAAAACATTTCAGCAAAGTTATTTACATTCCTAGCCTTGATGCTACCAAAATTATTTTTTTTAATGAAAGATTAGAATTTTTACATATGTATCAGGTCCTGGGAACTCCCTGGTGGTCCAGCGGTTAGGACTCCACGATTCCGCTGCCGAGTGCTCGGGTTCAATCCCTGGTCGGGGAACTAAGGTCCCACAAGCCATGTGCAGCCAAAAAAAAAAAAAAATATATATATATATATATATATATACATATATATATATATATATATATATATATATAAAATCAGCTCCTTACAGTTCTTGAGCTCTGGGAACGCTGTTCATCACAGCCCACAGGCTCAAGGGCAAGATGCATTTCTGTGTGCTTTCAGAAGTTGTTCTGAGTGTTCTGTCTGTAGCCTCACTTGGCTCCGACTTAATCCTTGCCGCACCTATGACAGTGACTCACGTCCAGCCAACACCCTGCATGTATCCCACAGAGCTTTTCCAAGCTGTGTGTGTACAGGGCGCGCTACAGCCCGATGCTGGAACCCGAGGTGGTCGAAGCCACTGACAACAGAGCACCGTTAGAAGTCCAACACACACCCAATCCAGAGCTTGGAGCAAAACAACCCTCCAAGGCTGTTGGCTACTGGCATTAATTTACAGAAGGCAGAAAAGCGTTTCTTTGCAGGACCAAGTTAATGCACTGCTGAAAAGTGCACGAGAAGTAAGGAATGAATATTTATGGAGTGTGTGTTGCCCACTGCCTAGCATGGCTGGTACCATCACATCGGCGAATGGAGAAGCAGGCGAGTTTCCTGCTCAGGAAGATGAGTGACAGGAGTCCTGCGATTACAGCTGACCAGCGGCGGGGCCCGGGGCAGGTCACTGTAACCACGTGGTGGGGAAGGAGGCCCAGAGCTCAGGGCCTTTGCAGAGCAGTCTCAGGGGCTGGGCGTTTCCCCTGCAGGACTCGGGGCGCCACTGGACAGTGCAGGGACTGGGTGAGGTCACTGGGAGTGATTCTTTTGTGTTTCGCCCCACCGCGCGGCATGTGGAACTTCCCTGCCCAGGGATCGAACCCGCGCCCCCTGCAGTGGAAACGCGGAGTCTTAACCACTGGACGGCCAGGGAAGTCCGTTTATTTTTTTTGAAGGATGACTTATGGCTGCTCACAGAATAGACTGCCCAGGACTTATTAGTAAGCTTTCCCGCGGTAAGATACGACCCCGCCAAATTGCCTACGCTTCCGATGGCAACATTTAGTTGCGGCTCACGTTTCCGGAGGCCGCTGCCCTGACCCCGCGCCTTCTCACCAGGACCGGGCGGTGCGGGCACACAGGGACCGTCGCCTGCAGCTGACACCAGCAGCCAGAGGTGGAGCCCAGCCCTGCTCACATCCCATCACGCGGACAGGCGCACCGGCCGAAGCTGATGGGGCAGGAGGGGTGGCGACGGCGACAGTAGGATGGCAGGACCACCCACCAGGGAGGACGTGGCGCCAGGAGACCAGTGAGGAGTCGCTGGGATAGTTCAAGGGCTGGTGGAGGCGACAGGTCAGGGTGATGGGTGTGGAGTGGACGGAAAGGGACGGATTTGGGCTACGTTTGGGAGGAAGGGTCTCCGTGTTAGGTGTGGAGGTGGGTATTGGGGAAAGAGGAGAATCAAGAATAACTTCTGGGTTTGCAGAGTAACTGAGTGGAGGGAGTTCCGGTCCAGAGCCGAGGAGGTCGTGGAAGGACAGGTCGGGCACTGAAGGTCTGCTCGGCCGTGTTCTGTCCGGGTGCTGATGAAGCTTCCGTGCGGGGACGTCCAGGAGGCAGCAGGACATGAAGCTGGGGCTCCGAGGCCGTCGGCGTTGGCGATGCAGGGTTACCTGCCCTGGGCTTACCTGCTGTGTGTAGGTTCTGTGCCGATCTGTAGGCGTGCGAGCAGAGGTGGTGGATTTCTCATCATCTTATGCACAGAGGTGGGAGGAACTGTGGTTTTAAAATAGGAGGTAAAGTAAAAATATGTTGAATGTTTTTCCAGCTATTTATAGTTTTAAGGTCTCTTAGCTTAGGAGCAGACAACTCAATTAGGGAAATCCTCCAGGGGGAGGGGCAGCATGCTGGCAAAGTTGGGGGGTCAGAGCCCTAGCGGGGGGAGAAGGGGGTGATGGTGGAGGCAGGAGATGGGCCACTCACAGGGGGATTGGCCAAATAAGTGAATATATTAAGGGCGATGAGGAGGAAGTTTGTCACTGTCACTGAGGGAGAAAAGGAGAATCCCTAGTTAGACTGCAATTAGAGGTATTTGTCTGGACCCATTTTTCAATAGATAGATATAGAGATGAATATAGCTGTGTATGTATGCATCTACATCTGTGTCTATATCTGTATCTATACCTGTATGTATGCATCTACATCTGTGTCTATATCTGTATCTATACCTGTATGTATGCATCTACATCTGTGTCTGTATCTGTATCTATACCTGTATGTATGCATCTACATCTGTGTCTATATCTGTATCTATACCTGTATGTATGCATCTACATCTGTGTCTATATCTGTATCTATACCTGTATGTATGCATCTACATCTGTGTCTATATCTGTATCTATACCTGTATGTATGCATCTACATCTGTGTCTATATCTGTATCTATACCTGTATGTATGCATCTACATCTGTGTCTATATCTGTATCTATACCTGTATGTATGCATCGACATCTGTGTCTATATCTGTATCTATACCTGTATGTATGCATCTACATCTGTGTCTATATCTGTATCTATACCTACCTTCCCCAGCTCTGTCCGCTGGGAGAGTCTGGGAGCAGTTCCTCCTCGGTGCCAAGGCTCTGTAACAGACATTTAGTTTGCTGAATTCTCCCCCCTGAGTTACTTTGCTTTTCTCTCAAATTTACTACTAACAACGTCCAAGCAGAGAAGTTAAGTAGGGCTGCCCAAGATCACAGAGCTAGTAAGTGAAGGATACACGCGCCCCCAGGAGTTCCCAGCAAAGGCAAGTCTCTGAGGTTGATTATAGATTGCCTCTCCCACACTGCTTATAATTAGAAACATCCCAAGGAAGGGCTGTGATTGGCCCAGCTTAGGTCCTACCCTTGTATCAACTTGGGGAAAAGGAGAAACACACAGACTCCTAGGCCCTAATATAGAAGAACCCTCTGGTGATGAAGCCTGAAAATCTCTTTACAGAAGGTCCTGGGGTGAGTCTGTCGGTCAGCAGGTTTGATCCACTACTTCAGCTATGGATACATATCAAGACAACTGGGGACATTTTTAACACAAATGTCACCTTTAGAGATTCCTATTCAAGTCTCAATGGTGAATGTCACTGGTTACAAACTTGGTCCTTGAACTTGGTTCTTAGCCTGAGACCCATGGCTCCAGGGCTCACACTGACCCCACTCCCAATTTGAACACATACTTTTGTAAATGCCTGCGTGTATTTTTCTGGGAAGAGGGGCCAACACTTTGATAAGAGTCTCGAAAACTACAAACCTGAAAACTCTTAAGAATCACAGCTCTAGACAGAATTAAATTATTAACCAAGCGTTATTGGAATTAGGTGCTTAACTGCAAACAACATACCCGTTACTTCTTATCCTGGCCACCTTTCTTTGCTCCTTTGACAGAGACCATGCCAACGTTTTGTGGAAAAATGCAATGTCGCGTCTAAACGACATTCCGTGATCTACTAGTTTGGTTGCTCTCTACATTAAAAAATATTCTGTGTGTGCCATGACTTCAACTTTATAGCCCATCTCAGAAGTCATCTGTTTACTATTCAGGTCTGGAATTGTACTAGTAATTGATATGATGCCTAAGAGTTCTCATTTCGCTCTCAGAAGCGGAGGGTTGGGGTAATGACGGTCCTCAGGTCATAACTGCACTTTATCCCTGGTTCCCGCACAGCCCCATCTCACTCCTTCATGCATCCAGGCATGCACGCATGCGTTTATTTTTTCGGTTTTCATTTCCCACTTCCTTCCCGTTCCCCTCCAGGCATCCACCCTAATGTGATTGTCAAACCTGTGCTGTTTCATATGCACGCGCTATGAAATGCACGCAAATATCTGGCAGCTCTCCTTGTTTCTCACTTCCTGACACACACTGTTTTCAAAGTTCTATTCATTTCCTCCGTTCCTTCCGACCCCGGCAGAGTATTTCAGAGAGCGTCTTCTCCACTTGTTCCCATCCCCCCACCCATAGATGGACGCCCCCCTCAGCCACAAACAGAACTGCAGTAAGCATCTTCCTGCTTGGCCCTTAGGACATAGAGGAGAATGTCCCTAGGGTACATGTGTGTGGGGGGGGTGTTGGGTTACAGATCCGTATATTGACTTTGACTTAAATGCTGCTCTCGGGAATGGCTGCATTGTTCTACAAGCCTCCCGCAGAGCCCGGGAATTTCAGTGTTTCCCCATCCTGGCCACCACCTGGCAATATCCAGCTTCCCAATTTTGGCCAATCAAATGGGTTTAAGTGATACCCCACTGTAATTTGTATTTTTCTAACTACTAATGAGTTTGAGCATCTCTTCACATGCCGGTTATTCGGAATGGTTTCCTCTTCTGTGACTTGCCTCTTCTGATCCTTTGTTCATTGAGGAGAGGGGACTTCGACGCCTTTTGTGGATTCACAGGGTTCTTGCATATTCTAGATACTGGTCCCTAGTCGGTTTTGACATTGCAGGTATCTTCTCCCAATCTGTCATCTATCTGATGACCTTGTCCTTCCTCTGATTAAAATCCTTTAATTTTGATGTATTCAAATCCATTAAGCGCTTGCTGTAGGCTTTGCACTTTGGAGGTTTTGTTTAAGAAGGGCTTTCCCACTTCGAGGCCACCAAGATCCTCCCTGGAGGCGCTGCAACCACATTCAAATTGAACATGACAACAACTGAACGACGGTGTTTTGCATCTTCACAACCTTTGTCACTGTTGGCACTGCAGCTCCAAGCCCAGCCCCACTCCCCTCCTCCCCCTCTCAACGCCCACTTCCTCAAAAACCAAACCCCAAACTCGGATGGCTCTAGCCTTCTCTGATTCGTTCCATTCTACACCACGCACATCACAGCAACTTCCTTACTGAACCCGATTCCCTAATTGTTTCCCCTAGGCTCTCCTCTCTCCCGGGGATAAGCGTCCATCCTATATTTATTTTGCCCACGGCTCCCGGGTCAGTGCTCTTAGTAGACACCTAATAAATACTCTTCTCTCTCCAAATTCAAGCTGCTGCCAAAGACCAGATTACTTAAGCCTCCAAAACCTTTTAAAAAATGCATTCCTTCCTTTCCACTCCAAAGCCACATCCGTGCCTGGGTTTAATCATTGCATGTTCAGACTTTTACAACCGTTTGTGTCTTCTTCCTGTCTGTCTCCACTCCAGTGAGAGCAGAGCAGGGCTGTAAAATCACTCCTCCACCCCCCACCCCCACCCCCACACCCCGGGTTCGAGGGGACCTTATCTAGCCTCCAATCCACCTTGCCTCTGGAGCTGGAGCTCCCTTTATGATATTCACCTTCCTAACAAATGCTGCTCTGTCCCTGCTTGAATGCCTTCAGTCATGGGGGAGTCACTACCTTTTGAGGCTGTTGATTCCCTCTTTGCCCAGAGGGCGCCTCCTTATGATAAGCTGAACTTTGTCACCTTGTAGTTTACAACTGTTGGTCTTAACTTTCCCTCTTGGGACCGTTCAGAACAACTCTTAATGCTGCTTTTGGTAGATACATCTCCCAAGTGCGGTGCTCAGAACCCAACAGTGCTGCGGAGGGGAAGATGGAACGGAACTCTCTTCTCTGTCCCTACGGCTCCTGTAACAAACTACCACAAACATGGTGGCTTGAAACAACAGAAATTTATTCTCTCACAGTTCTGGGAGCCAGAATTCCAAAATCAGTATCCCTGGGCCAAAATCAAGATGTCGGCAGGATGGTGCCCCGTCCAGAGACTCTAAGGGAGAATCCTTTGCCTCTTCTAGCTCCTGGTGGCTGCTGGCGGTCCTTGGTTTGTGGCTGCATTGCTTCAGTCTTCAAGGCCAGCACTTTCACATCCCTCTGTCTGTCTTCACATCACTGTCCCTTTTGTGTTTAGTCAACTCTCCCTTTGCCTCCCTCTTAGAAGAATGTATCTGATTGCATTTAGGGCCCACCTGGAGAATTTGGGATCATCTCCACATCTCAAGACCCATAACTCCCTCACACCTGCAAAGCCCCTTCTCCCCGTATAAGGTAGCATTCACAGGTTCCATAGATAAGGATGTGGATATCTTCGGAGGGAATTTTTCCAGTCTACCACACTCCTCTTAAAAGACAAGACTTTCTTGGGAATTCCCTGGTGGCCTAGCAGTTGGGACTCTGCGCGCTCACTGCCAGGGCCCGGGTTCAATCCCCGGTTGAGGAACTAAGATCCCACAAGCCGTGTGGTGCAGCCGAAAAATCCCACAAACTTCCTCTGGTGGTCACCTCACACCATTGACTTTACACTGAGTATATCGTCTCTACAGACGGTAATTAATTTGCATCGGTGCTGTTGGTTGCTTGATCCTGACTACACAGTACATTATCCCAGATAAATGACATGCTATTAGCTTTAAGCCATCGTCCCAATTTTGTTGCTGTCTTCTCAGACCTATCAGTGAAACACTTGGGATTTCTACGAACTTAATTAAATCTGTAAATTTTAAAGTTGGTAAGCAGCTTTATCAGTCAGTGATCAAGATGTTCGTGGGCCTGGTGGAAGCAGAGCCCTGTGGCGCATCACTAGAAACCTCCCTCCAGGTTCCATGAAGCCTGTTCCCCTCCCCTCTCATCTCATCTGTCTCTTCTCATAGGCTCTCTGCCGATATGTGTAGTGTCTTGCACTGAGTAGGAGCTGGGAGTGATGATTTCGTATTTATCAAGCTTCATTTCCCATATTCCAAACCCTGTTTTAAACCCATGACTCATGGATTTACTCTGACTTTTAAATCAAAGTTAAATATTTGATACCACAAGGAAGATATAACGCAGAGCAGAGGTTCTCGAACTTTAGGGTGCCTCAGAATTGCCTGGAAGGCTTGTTAAAATACAGATTGCTGGGGCCACCTTCAGAGTTTCTGATTCAGTAGGTCTAGGGAGAGACCTGAGAATCTGCATTTCTCATATGTTCCAAGGTGATGCTTTTTGGGAATCACAGACGTGACGTATGCAGAGTTCCATTCCATCTGCAGATAAACAGAGATGTCAGGACTTTCCTCACCAGCATGTTTGGCCACGACAGGTGTCACATATTTGCTACACAGTAATGGAGTGATGCTGGCGCTCTTTGGTGTTAAGTAGTCTCGATTAGACAGGAAAAGTTGTTCTTTCACCAGTACATGGACATCAAGTTACCTTCATTCCTTACTTCTTTGTTTTCCAATTATTCCTGTTGTCTCCAATTAAAAAGCATTTGTAAACACATGATGACTTGAGTTGAAGGCGTAACACAGAGGCTAAAGCAGAACATGTACCATTTTTTATCCAAATTATGTAAATTTAAGACCACTCCTGTCCCCCACTTCTGAAAGTCTCCTCTCCCTAGATCCATTTCAACCTCCAGTGCCCTGGGCTCTTCTGTTTCTCCTAAACAGTAATGGCAGGCCTCCTCCAGACAGGAAGTACAGTCCTATCTTGGTCAGGCCGAGTGATGGGTACAAAGGCTAGACCATCACGTTGGCTTTTCTCAGTGGCCGAAGATGGTCTCCACGTGGCCAAGTGCCAGCCAAGAGACGTCTGCGAAGTCAGGCTGGGCCTTGGGCCGCCCAGGAGAACCTTCATCCCTCTCAGCTTCTCTGCCTCTCTGGTTTCCCTAGGGTTGAGGATGCCAGGCCCAGAGGGACACATCCCCACCTTGTCAGTTTGGTCCAAAAGGCATATGGCTGCTAGTGTAGTTTGCAGAGTAAACAAGAATCTCTCTCTCTCCCCTTTCACTCCCCTTCCTCCTTTTTTTTTCTCTTTCCATCGCCAGCAGCTTCGTTCAGAAGTGTCAGCATGTCACGGCTGCTGGGCCTTATGTGAGGTCCCACTGCATGACTGACCACACAGCTGTCCATGCACAGAACAAATGACAGAAGAGGGTCTACGTCACGGGGGCTGACTGCCCAACTTAGATGGCCGAAACTCCTAGACATTTCCCACATTCATGTGTTTTATGAAGGGAATAAAACACAAGGCTGGGTTAGGGTTGCTGCTGAGAGTTACAAGCTTGTTCAGATGTTCATGGAAACACATTTATCATTTGTGTTTCCATCAAACCAACAAATGAAACCCCTAAAGTTTATGGTGCTCTAACTCTCTTCTTCATTGGGCCTGCAGGATGCATTCCCCTTTCTGACAGCCGCCTTCCCACTCAGTGTTATACATTCAATATATATATTTTAAAAATGTTGCCTTTGTAAGGAATTCATTCCTTGCCAAGTATACAGTGGTTCCAGGAGAGCAATCCAACACGCCTCTATTTCCCGGGGCAGATAAATGCAGACGGAACGCTGAGTGTTCTGTGGCTGTTTGGCACATAGCGTTCAGTTACAGAGCGTTCTTAGCACTCTTCTGGCCTAACCCACTTTTCAATTTTATTGCATTTCTGTGCTTTGACTCCTTAGCCTGTGTGAATCTTGACACCGAGATCGCTGATGCACCCAACTTTAGTTGTGTGTGTGTGTGTGTGTGTGTGTGTGTGTGTTAGCTGGAAAACCACCCCCCAGATGGCTGAAATTGAACCTCTAAAACGGCTAGAGGGAGCTGGAGTCCGCCAGGGGGAGCCGGGGGTCCCGTCGGGAGGACCCCAGGGCATCCACACCTGCAGGGCGCGGCCGCGCGGGGACGCACGGTGTGCACCGCCCGTTGCGCGGGGACTCGGGCTGCGGGAATAAGGGGGGCTGTCCCTGCCCGGCCCTGCGGCATCCGCCGCGGAGCGGGCGACAGGGCGGGTGGCGCTCGGGCCGGGTGGCGAGGGCGCGGCGCCGGGCAGTGCGCTGCGCGATCAGGTCCCAGAGTCACTAATGGGCCGCGCGGCCGCAGGCCCGGAGCCGCCGGCGGAGGAAATGGCCCTGCCGGACGGAGATTGATCTCGCTTGGAAACGGCTGAGTCGGCGCTGCGGTTCCCGGAGTCCGCTCCTCGCTCCGGATGCCCTTGCCTCGTGCACCCGCTGCAGCCATCATGCTTCTGTGCCTTAAAAAATCGCGTCTCTAAATTTCTGGCCAAAGGCCCCTATCCTTATAGGAGATCACTTGAAATCAGAGGTCACTGGAAGCAATTTTCTGAAATTGGCTTTTATCCGGGAGTCCACTGGGCACTGCAGTGTGTGTGTGTGTCGGGGGAGGACACGGGTGTTTAATGTCTACATCTGCGCAAACAGCTCATCTCCCCGCTCGGGCGGGGTTCTGCGCCCCTTCACCTTGGGAAGTCTGGGGATTCTGATTTTCACGTCCTGGCTTAGGTGTGGCTGGCGGAAGTGTCCCGAGCAGGCACAGGCCAGATGCCCTGCTAAGCCGCAAACTAAATGGGCACCTGTACTTTTTCTAGCGACCTGATCACCCTCATTTTACAGAGGATGGGGTTGGGAGAGGTGCAGGAACTCCCAAAGCTTACACACCTAGGCGTGGTCAGAGGCAGATCTGTCACCCAGCTGCCGCCCCCCACCCCCAGGGAGGGTCTTGATTCCTTTAAACCTCCATCCAGGAACCTAGTTCCGGAATAGGTTTAACCCTTATTAGTTCCCCTGTGCATAGAAGGGAGGAGTGGGCAAAGGGGGACTCCCAGAGCTACTGCCCAATATTGCAAGGTTCAGGACTCACTGGGTATGAAATGCAGGGACACAAACTTGCATTGGTCACTCATAACTCAGTGTGACCAATGTTTCCTCTGGTATCCCGACATTTGCCCAGCTTGTGGGGGGAAAAAACGTTTAGGGGCTGTATTCGTTTGCTCGGTCACCATAACAAAACACCACAGACTTGGGGCCTTAAACAAGAGAAATGTATTGTCTCACAGCTCTGGAGGCTAGAGGTCCAAGATCAAGGTGCCGGCGGGGTTGGTTTCTCCTGAGGCCTCTCCCCCTGGCTGGTGGGTGGCCACCTTCTCACTCTGTCCTCACCTGGCTTTCCGCCTGTGCCTGCAGGTCTGTGCGTAAATTTCCTCTTCTTATAAGGAAGGACACCGGTCACGTTGGATTAGGACACCGGTCACGTCACCTTAAAGACCTCCTTTTAACTGCCTCATTTCCAGTGTGGTTCCATTCTGAGGTACTGGGGGTAGGACTTATTTGAATTTGGGTGTTGGGACACAATTCAGCCCAAAAGAGGAGCTCAGATAAGTCTTAGCCGTATGAGGCCTGACCCTGAAAACTGTGCATGTTCCATGTGCAAATCAGTCAGCTTTTTATGTGTCCACACAGACATTGTTCCTAAAAACAAGACAGTCATGAGAAAATTGCCCAAACTCTGTACTCTGCCTATTCATTGTTTTTTAAGAGTCATGAGTCTTTGGTTTGGCTCAAGCAAAATCATGTGTGAAATCCAATAAATGGGAAGTCTTTATTGCTCAACCACTTTTGAAAAATGTCTGTCATAGAGGCCAATTTTTTTCCCCCTCTCAAGTCTCATGATTTTCTATGAAGCCAGCTCATTAGGAGAAAAGGCATCTTTAAGAAGCGGGATGGAGAGTGTAGTACCTTCCAGCGGACACTAGATGGAGCCCCGGGCAGAGGCAAGGAGGAGACAAAATGACTGCAGCCCCAGCCCAGGCTCTGGATTGGGTTTGAATGAAGAATGCGTTCAGTCATTCTTGAAGGAGGCTTTCTTCAATCAAAAAGAAACCGACGGCTCTGACTCTAATGGAATAAAGTCAGTTGTTTGCTTGTTTGTTTGGGGGCGGCAACAAGACGCCTGTAATCTAGGGATCATAACTGAGCAAAGCGGAAATGGTTATTATTTTCAGGAGCTGTTGCTTCTCTGTCAGAAATGTGAGGCATCTTCAGTGGCTGTTCTAATTGGGATTGTACAGAATCTTCCAGATCTCGTTCCCATGCGGCTCCCCACCCCCCCGGGCACCCTGTCTCGTCCCCCAGAGTAGCTGAGCACAGACTCCTGTTCTGCTGAAGATCCTGGCTCACCTGAACACAGAGGACTGAATCCACTGGGTTTTACAGCATAATGTCAGAAAAAGAGAGGGCATCCTTACAGAAGGAGATGAGAAGGTGTTTGTGAGACAGGAAGCTTATTTTGTCCCACTCTCCCTCCGGGCCCTGTGCTGCGGAGCTGTAAATGCTGTGCAGCTGCAGAAGTGACTCCCGAGATGCTCACATAGCACCCTCCTCAGCTCTTGTGGGAGGATAGGCGGGGGACTCAAGATTGCAGCCCTGTCTCCTCGGGTCCTGGTGGGCAATGGCAAGGGCAGGAAAATAGGTGGTTTATCTGCTGAAAATGCTCTCCTGGACTGCCCGGAGGCTGCTGGTTCTGAAGTCCTGCTGGAGCTGACTTTTCCACATCAAATGCTCTGCGTTCGTTCTCCTCTTCACTGGGAAAAGCTGGATGCTGCAGTCATTCTCAGTCCTGGCTGCATGTTTTAGCGTCTGTGCTGGCCGGTCCCCAATTGTCCCCCAAATCCCCATTCGTTCTCCGACCATCTCCACCCTGCTCAGCGCCTGAGGCGCTGTGTCCCCCCAGCTCTCCTGCCCTCTCTCTTCCAGCTGGGCTTGGCCGTCGGCTGGAGGAGAGAAGAGTCAGGGTGTTTATTCCTCTGCTCCTTCCCTGCTGGCAGTGGGGGACCCCAGCTCTTGTTAGGGGCTAGACTAGACCCAAACTGTCCACCTCATCAGAAAGCAGCTTGGGAGGTTCTGGACCCCAAGCTCAGAGTCAGCACACAGGCCAGACGGAACAGACAGATGATACGACTAGACGGTCGTCACTCCTACTTGCTGCCTGGAAACACCATTCAGCCTGGGAAGAGGAGAGGCAGTTCCCTGAGCAGAGAGGGCTTCTGAGCAACCTCAGCCTCCTGCACTGGCTGCTTGGTGGAGATGGAAGGGTCCTCGGGTCAGAATTTTTTTTTTTTTTGGCCACACCGTGTGGCATGTGGGATCTTAGTTCCCCGACCAGGGATCGAACCCTCGCCCCTCGTATTGGAAGTGCAGAGTTTTAACCACTGGACCACCAGGGAAGTCCCTTAGTCAGATTTTGTCCCCCTGCCAAAATGTAAAGTTGTCCTCTCCATTCTTTAGGCCCCTAAAATTGATTGGAATTTACCGTGGATTTTATCATCTACACTCTTGGGAAGCGCTTCCTTCACTGTGACTCCCTTTGCCAGTGAAGATGGAGCCTGACGTGTTGCTGAGCAAGGATGCCCAGGCTTCCCAGCATGCCTGGTGTCAAGTGGGTGCCCCATATATTCCGTAAGTGTCGCCATTGCAGAGAAAGAAGACTTGGTTCCTGGTTTTCCAGCCGCCAGCCTGTCTCTGGGTTTCTGGTAGGAAGAGCGGGAATGCTTTGCAGATGAAACTCATGTTATTATTATCGCAGTGCATTATGAACTCCCTCTCCTGGGACATGGTCCAAAAAGACCTGTGTTAGATGGAATTCAGCACCACTGTGCCTAGAATTTCTGAGACCACCTAGTGCTATGAGGGTATAACCCCCCTCACCTGCTTCTGTGTGGAGTGAATACCGTTGAATTCTTTACCCTTTCTTCATTGGTCCAGTTTTCCATCCCTTTAGTTATTTATTTCCTCTTCACCGACCCTCTCTAATTTTCCCATGCCTTTCAAAAACTTCCGTTTTTAGCACTAGAAACATCATTTCTTTCAGATTCTTAAATTCTTTTACTCTTAAATCCTTTTGAGGTAAATACCCATTGATTATCTTGGGACTTTTCTTTGTTTTATTTATTTATTTTTTATTGAAGTAGAGTTGATTTACAATGTTGTGTTAGTTTCTGGTGTACAACAAAGGGATTCAGTTATATATATATATATATATATATATATATATATATATATATATTATTTTCCATTGTGGTTTATTATAAGATATTGAATATAGTTCCCTGTGCTATACAGAAGGACCTTGCTGTTTATCTATTTTATATATAGGAGTTTGTATCTGCTAATCCCAAACCCCTAATTTATCCCTCCCCCACCCCCTTTCCCCTTTGGTAACCATGTTTATTTTCTGTGTCTGTGAGTCTGTTTCTTTTGTTTTGTTTTAAAATAGCATTTCATTACAAAAGCATGTTGGACCTGAGAGCTGATCAGACCCCGCAGGTTGTATGTGTTTAACCCCTTATTCATATTTTGGGTCTCTGGCTCGTTCCAGATTCCCAAATGAGGCCTTGGCTTCGTCCTTGTCCCTGTGGGATGTCATCTTCTGTTTGATAAGTCATTTCCCTGATCTCAGAAAGGCTTTCTGACATCTCAGCCACTGTGCAGAGAGGTTGATGGCCTGTGGTTCCCTGCAACTTTGACAGGACAGTCCCCAGTTCCATGACCTGCCCGGAATGAGCCCTGTGACCTTGACCTTTCCGTTGGACCCCTGAGTCTCCCGCTGGGCCCGTTTTCCTTCCAGGCTGGGAGCCAGTGGTTCGGCAGAGCTCCATCCCCTGTCCCGTGCCAAGGGGAGTCTGCTTCTGCCCGGGGTTCATTACCTGATGACACCTGAGGGAGGAAGGCCAGGTATTTCCCTATGTCACGGGGCCCGGGCCCAGGTGACTTGGGCGCTCAGAGTCTGCAGCAGCCGTGGTGGCAGGTGGAGCCGCCCCTCCCAGCCAGCCTCATCGCTATGCGCCGCCATGCCTGTGGTTTCATCACGTGCACCTTTGTAAACAATCCATTTAGCAGCCAAATTACACACCGGGTAATTATAGCTCCCAGCCCAAGTCAGGAGATCCCAGCGCAACCACCTGCTGGCGGCGATGGCGGGGCCTGGAGCAAGGCGTCTGGATGAGACGCGGAGGAGAGCCAGGAGGAGGAGGGTGGGTGGCCTTGACTTCTGTTAATTGTCTGTGTCAGGTCTTCGGGGCTTGTTTTGACAGTCCCGAAATTGTGTTTGGACTTTTGATTAGATCAATGTGGGAAGCCGGGCTACAGCAGTTTGTCTTTGAGGGAAAAACAAGGTGGGGAAGACCAGATCCCTGGTATGAAGGAGGAAGGCTCTTTTTATAGGCCCCTTTACCTTACTATCTCCTTGAAGCTTTCCTCTGGGCACCCAGCTCTTAAAATGGGCCCAGGAAACACTGGCAGAGGGTAAGAACCATTCAGCTTGGGGGAGCAATAGTAAGAGACAAGGCCTGGGTTTAAGACCAACCCATGCGTTTAAAAGGTGGATTCAGGGGTTTCTTCTGAGCCCTCCCATGGTGGCTCAGTAGACAATGGTTTTCACAGGGCATGATGGGGAGGGAGGTGGGTACCAGGTAGGAGATGGCAGCAGGGGGCGTGGCTGGTGAAAGGAGCCGTCAGCGGCTGAAGGAAGCTCGGTTAAGACCCCGAGCTAGGGAAGGAGGGGTGTATTCTCCAGCTCTATTAAAATGGTATCTGCTGGTGATGCTTGTGTTTCCAACCTTGTTGTTCACTTGATCTGATGATTCTTTACGCCTATGGTAACAGAAAGATTTCATCACCGGAGCTGCGCCCGGGGAGCCCCCACCAGCATCCTGCTTGTTGCATCCAAGGCAACACAGGTCTCACCAAGCTGTTCATCTGTGGCTGGATTTCCCTCTGCAGGTGATGGTCCCCCTGCTGCAGAGGCTCATGGTCTAACGTATTCAAAAGTAGACAGTGACGATGGGCTGAAATGAGTGAGGCATGAGTACTCCAGGCTTCCCTTCCTGCCCATCAGGAGGACTTTGCACCTGGGGAGGCTCTCCTTCCCCACGCTGTCCACCGGGAAGGGTCTGCCATTGTCAGAGGGCGGCTTTGCCTGCTCAGCCAGTGGCCAGGGAGAGATTTTTCAGGTAGACCTGAGGAAAGAGATGCGAGGGAACTGGATGGAAATGGGAAAGAGATTTAAAGAAGTATTGCCGTGGCCCGAGTGTCTGTTACTCTGTTTAGGAAGTGCATAGAAACAATGTCGATTATTTTGAGTTGCTCTGGGGTTGATGGATGGTGTTTCTTGACTCTAATGCTGGTCTGAGACTGACCACGTGGATCACGGCTTCAATGGGATTATGGAAATAACTGTGTAAGGAGGCACGTCATAATTCCACACCCTTGGAAGCTTTAGCACACAAGCCCCTCTTGGATCCTGGGCAGATCCAGGCTCTGAATTCAGAAGTCTCAGAAGGAACTGAGGGTGGGGGACATTCGTTTCTCTCTGAACCTCTCAATACATGTTCACGAAAGCTCTCCCAAGAGCTGTGTCTCTAGGGCCTAGTTCACCGTGCATTTTGTCCACTGTTCCTAAATCTGTTTCTGGATCTCTTTGTCCGAAAGATGATCCCATTTTATAATTTGCTGGAGTGCTTCCTCAAATGCAATGGATAATTTGCTGAGCTATACTATTAGCATAAATCTGCATATTTGTTTCAAAATTAAAATATGAGTAAGAAGAAAAGGCTAATTACACCAAAAGTGCATGAGTTGCCATGATTAAAACAGTGTACAATAATTTTCCTTACTGGTTTCAAGTACTGCACACTCATTCTCATGCTTTTATTACATCCTTAGTGTTGTGAAGTTGGAATTTAAAGTCATTCTCCAACCTCTGGAAGACTAGAATCTTCCTGGATGGTGGGTTTTATTAATAGGCTTCATCATCATGTAATATTATTGGATTTATAATTGTGTAAGTATATTGATTCTTTGGGATGTACGGAATATTACTCCATTTTTTATTCAAGAAGGAAATAGGCTTGAGCAACTCTGATGCAGATGGGCGTGACCCAAAGTCAGGAGCAGAGACCCTGGCACAGGCTGGTGCTGTGAGATCAACCTTTCTTCTCCGTGCACTTAAACTTGGGAGAGCTGTTGACCTTTCTTCGTCATGAGGAGCCCCATTTTCCTGAGAATACGGAATTCGAAAGAGTTACCTTTCGGGAATTCCCTGGCGGTGCAGTCGGCGCTTTCACCGCCAGGGCCCAGGTTCAGTCCCTGCTCGGGGGAGGAAGATCCCATGAGCCGCGCGGCACAGCCAATTAATTACTAATTAATTGAAAAGGTACCTTTCAGGTGTGTGGAAAGCTGAACGTCAGAATTTGGACGTATTTTTTACGAGGCTTCTGGAAGAACCATCAGTTCAGGTGACTGTATACGTAATGAAGCCCGGGTAGCATCCTCCTTCAGGGACCACCTGCCCCTGCAGCAACGCCAACCTTGCGAGACCTGAGGTTTTCCCCTTGGCAACAGGCTCTGGGATTTAAGCCATCGGTAGTGTCAGCCCAGCGAGCTGTGCTGGGACGCAGGATGGAGAGGGACCAGCCGGCAGCCTTTACCCTCCTCCCTCCAGTGCCTGACCGGCAGGGCCCCTGCACCTCAGGGGTTGCCATGCCAAAGGCTTGAAGGTGACAGAAGAGAGGAGAAGGGGGTCCTGGGCCAGCTCCAGGTCTCCTTCCGCTTCATGCTCGTTGCCTGGCCGCGGTCCCATCCCTCCTTCCCTCACTGTGCCCCCTCCTTCCTGCTGCCGCTGCCCTAGTGTCACTTCTTATCAGTTCCTGCCCTGGTTAGCGCAACAGCTCCTCTGCCTCTGCATCAATCTGTGATACCCAGAGCTGGCAGCCAGTTTCGTTCCCCTGCCTGGAACACTCCAGGGTCTCCCCTGTTCCCTGCAGGAAAGAGTCCCAAGGCAGCCTGGTATTCGAGACCTTTCCTGATGGGGCTCCACCCTCCCTGGGCGCCGTTATGGAGATAGAGCCCCCTAGTATGGGCCCTCCTGCCCAGCGGGTCCCGTCCCCTCCCTGATCCCAAGCACAGGCCCAGGCCCAGAGCGTAGCTTCCGCCTGGCAATTGTCTCTGTCTTTGTCTTCCTGATGCTTTTCCCTTTGACATTCTAGATGTTCTAAGAGGGCAAAGTGTGAGGCTAGAGTGGGGTTAAGAAGAATCTAGTGATAGATTCCAGGGACTGGAAAATACAGGGAGGCCCAGCTGTCATGGGGAGAGCGGGTGAGCTGCGTTCTCCGGCCTGTCCATGCCCCCCTCCCCCTGCTTCCCCCCATCCAGGACAGATCAGTCACTGGGTCCCCTCAGTTCTCCCTTGGTGAAGTTTCTCGAATCCGTCCCTACTTTTCCGTTTTCACTGTCCCAACCGTAGCCCAGATACTAAGCCCCTCTTATCTGAATGTTTTCCAATTTCTTCCGGACTTGGAATCCGTCCCATTTACGTCATCAGGCAAGTCTTCCTGAAACGCTGATTTGAGCCCTGTCTGCGCCTGAACTGAATGGTCAGTGACTCCATACTGTGGGCAGACTGAGACCCACAGCCTGGCATTCCAGACCCTCAACTTGCTCTTCCATTTGCACATCCTCATAGGATCCTTGGTCGTCAAATAGGCTACTCCCCCTGCCCTGTGAATGTTATCCTCAGGTTCTCACCTCTGAGCTCTCACCTCCATCTCCCCGCGGTTCAGACCAGCGCCGCCGAGCAGGTGCTACGGCTCAGGTGTTCTTTTCCCCGGGAAGAGAAAGAAGCGGTGCTCACCCTTGGCCTTTGCAGGCCCAACTCAAATCGTTTCATGTTGATTGATCAACTGACTCATTCATTAATTGACTCAACCATTCATAATATATCTAAACTAGGACCCTGTTCTGGAAGCTATGAGGGCTATAGAGTTGAGTGAAAACTAGTTCTTTCCCTCCAGAGACCGCCCCCCCGCCCCTGGCTAGAAATCTGTTTTTTTCCCACAAAACTTTATATTCTTCACCCCGCCCGTGGAGATCTAGCTTTTTTCCAAATTCCTACAGCCCCACTTGAGTCAGGATCTTTGGGTGGCGAGAAACAGAACCTGACTCAAGTGCTGACTTGTTTACTTGATTGTTGAAGGTGACAAGACAAAGGAGGAAAGAAGTCTGCTCCCCGCTGCACATCCAGAGGAAGGCAGGCGCTCTGAGACCTGCTGTGTTGAATCGGCCCCCAGGCCTCGCTTCTACCGCCTTGCGCTGTCACCCCGTCACCTCCCCCTTCACTCTGTGTGGCTGGCGCTTCTGTGCCTTCGGCTACCTCACAGGGTCTCCCATCCTCCACAGCG
This sequence comes from Leucopleurus acutus, assembly GCF_964270905.1. Classification (NCBI taxonomy): domain Eukaryota; kingdom Metazoa; phylum Chordata; class Mammalia; order Artiodactyla; family Delphinidae; genus Leucopleurus; species Leucopleurus acutus. The sequence goes on along the minus strand of NC_139160.1, from coordinate 6,930,191 downwards.
GGGTCTGCGGGTGGGAGCCCCCAGGAGAGGACCGAGGCCAAGCAGGTCTTTGGAGGCAGGTCAGATATGGCTCATTTGAAAGTTCTCAGATCTCGCTTTTTTCACTCGTGCTCTTTTCTGTGTCCACTTCTCTCTCCCAAGCGGTTGTAAACTCCCTGAGGTCAGGGGCTGTATTCTGTTCCTTATTTATGTCCTGTAAGGCAGTAACTCACAAACTTGGCAAATCACCTGGCGGGGGGTGGGGGTGGGGGGAGGCGTTTAGAAAATAAATTCCTCCAGAAACCATAAAGGCAAAAGATTTTAAATTTTGACCACATTAGAACAGAACAAAACGAAATCTTCATAGCTAAAAAACCAAGCAAACAGACCCATGAATCAGTCAGAAGAAATCATAAACAAGGGAGAAGCTATTTGGAACACAGATGAACAAGCATTACTATCGTTAATTTGCAATGGGCTCCTGTACATAAGACAAACTCCCTGCTAACTGCTGGGGAGAAGATCCAAACTGGCAAAGCAGGAAGAAATACCGAAGACCAATGAACACAGGAAGAATCAATCATTCGGAAGTAAGGAGATGCGATGCATGACCATTCTTCATGAATCTGATTGATAAAAATCATAAAATTTCATAATGCCCAGGCTGGTGAGAATACGGGGGAAGGACCAGCTTTTAACAGCTCAGAGGGAGTGACAACGAATGCAACTTCGGTGGCACCTGGGAAGCCTGGCGGGGCAGTGGTCCTCACAGCTGGATGAGCTCCAGAATCACATAATGGGCTTCGAACAGCACAGATTCCCAGAACCCTCCACTCCAGTATCATCATATTCACCCACGTGTAGTTAAGGGCAACAATTGTGAAGTTCAAATGGTAATAGAGACTTCATTAGTGAACCTCAACGTACATCAACACTTTTAAAAAAATTTATTTTACTGAAGTATGGTTGATTTACAATGTTGTGTTAATTATTTTTTTCTGGCCGTGCTGCGCGGCATGTGGGATCTTAGTTCCCCGACCAGGGATGGAACCCGTGCCCCCTGCATGAAGCATGGAGTCTTAACCACTGGATGGCCAGGGAAGTCCCAATATTGTGTTAATTTCTATTGTAAAGCAAATTGATTCAGCTATATACAGTAAGTCCCCTACATACGAACGAGTTCCGTTCCGAGAGTGCATTCGTAAGTCCAATTTGTTCGTAAGTCCAACAAAGTTAGCCTAGGTACCCACCCAACACAATCGGCTATATAGTACTTACTGTAATAGTTTTATAATACTTTTCACACAAATAATAAATAAAAATAAAAGTAAAGAAAACATTTTTAATCTTATAGTACAGTACCTTGAAAAGTACAGTAGTACAGTACAACAGCTGGCATCCAGGGACTGGCATTGCCCAAACAGGCAAGAAGAGTTACTGACTGGAGGGGAGAGAGGAGGTGGGAGATGGTAGAGCTGAAGGATCGTCAGCAATAGGGGACGGAGGGCCAGCTGCAATGTCACTCACGCCTTACGTGATTGGACATGCGAACAAGCATTCTCATCTTTGAAAGTTCGCAACATGAAGGTTCGTGTGTAGGGGACTCAATATGTATATTAAGAATATATTATATATATTCTTTTCCATTATGGTTTATCATAGAATATTGAATATAGTTTCCTGTGCTATACAGTAGGATCTTGTTAACATTTTTAAAATGTGGATAACTTTTGACCCAGTGATCCCACCGCTAGGAGCTGGCTCTGTGCCATCACCCACAGAGAAGGTCAAGACAGATAAGGAAGGAAGTCTACTGCAGCATTGTTCATGTAATAAACAACCTAAATGTCCATCAATAGAGAACCAGTTAAATAAACTAGGGTTACATTCTTACATCTTTTTAAAAGGTTGAAGAGGAACTCCATTTGCTGAGATAGCACAGACTCTGAGTTACATTGTGTAGTGAAAAAAGTAAGAAGCAGGAGGGTACAAATAGTGGGATCTGTTTTCCATAAAATTTAAAAAATGATACACTATGTATTTTGGTAAATGCACACATTCTTTTTTGTAATGGAAAATATACAAGAAAGTGATAACGGCAACACGTTTGAGGGAAGGGATGGGAAGAGAAGGTTTAACACTCCATTCTGTACTGTTTGATTTTCTTACTTTGTGCATTGGTTACTTTTACTGGAAAACTTTGTGTCTTCTGGATGGTGGAATGATGGAGCAATTTTGGTTTCTCCTTTATAGTTTTCTGTAAAAAAAAAATCCAAAAATTATAGATTCTCAGGCTGTCCACCAGCTATACTACGTTTGTGCGGGGAGGTGCTGGGGGGGGGGGTGTCAGGAATCAGCTTGTCATGTGATTCTGCTGATCTGTCAGGTTCTGTAGAAACTTCTAGAAGAAAGATGTTCTCTTCTGTAGCTCAGGGGGTGAGTCTGGACAGCTGCAACCCTTTTGCTTTTATGAAATGAGAACCTAGGTGACTTTGTGCAGCCTCAGGACAAAGCCTTGGGTGGAGAGCAGGGCAGAGGCAGAGAGAAACGGTCCTGGTGACATCATTAGGCCCCGGCGTCAAGCCTCTCCCTAAGAAAGACAGACTTGTCTCTAGACTTTTCCATTATGAAGCCAATAAATCCTCTCTGTTGTTCAAGGCGGTTTGAGATGGGTCCTCTGTCACATACAATATTGAGTCTAACTGATAGACTTCCATTTACTGAGACAAACTGAGTATGTCTTTATCCCTCACAGCCTGAAATTGCCTAATTTATAAAGTATTTAATGATGTTTCCAAGAATTCTTTATCTGGCACCCTGGGCCAAATCTCATTGCCTGCTGCACTTCTATCTCTAGCAATAAACTGTCAGACCAAGAAGTATGTCCTTGGAATACATCCTCCATGTTAGCAAAAGAATTATTATGTGTTTCTGTTACTCTTCATTGTGTAACTGTTGAATAAATTTGCATTCAACAGATGAAGGACACAGCCAGGAAATATTTCTTGTGATTGAACTGATGTCTGGGTTGGTTCATTGAATCATTCATTCGGTAAATCCTATGTTGAGGGCTCACCATGAACCTTGCTAGGCACTGGGTGGGTATACAATGAGAAGCAAAATAGACATGGTCTTTGCCCTCGTAGAAGTTATAAGCTAATGGGAGAGACAGACATTAAACCAATAATCGCACAGATAAACAAGAAATTTATGTATTTAGATAATTGTATGAAAGTTAAGTACTGAGCAGTAGCAGGGGTTTCTAATCCGTATGAAGAGGTGAGAAAAGATCCTTTGAAGGAGATGACTTTAAGCTGAGAGCTAAAAAGTGAATATCTGTTCGTTAGGCAAAGAGTGGAGAGGACATTCCAGGCGGGAAGAACAGCACGTGCAAAGGCCCTGAGGCATGAAAGAGCTTGACTCATTTGGGAGCTTGAAAGAGGGCAATGTGGTCAGTGAAGTGAGTGAGTGTCCAGCAAGAAGAAGGGCTGGAGAGGCGGACAGAAGCTGCACGTGGGGAGCCTTGCAGTCCATGTTAAGGATTCTATATCGTAGCCTAAGTGAAATGGGAGCTACTGAAGGTCACTTGAAGCAGGAGTGACATACTCTGAGTTGTGTTTTTAAAAAGATCTCTTTGTGGAGCTTCCCTGGTGGTGCAGTGGTTGAGAGTCCGCCTGCCGATGCAGGGGACGCGGGTTCATGCCCCGGTCCGGGAGGATCCCACGTGCCGCAGAGCGTCTGGGCCCGTGAGCCATGGCTGCTGAGCCTGCGCATCCGGAGCCTGTGCTCCGCCATGGGAGAGGCCACAACAGTGAGAGGCCTGCGTACCGCAAAAAAAAAAAAAAGATCTCTTTGGCTCCTGTGCATAGAATGGACCAGGGAGGCCAAGGGTAGAAGCCGTGAGGCCAGTAGGGGGTGTTGCAGGAATCCAGGCGAGAGTTTCTGGGGCCTTGGACTGGGGGGCTGTGGGGTGGAGTGAGTGGAAGGACTTGAGATGTGGTTTTAGGTAGAATCTATCGGATTTGGGGGTGGATCGCTTGTGTGTATGTTGGGGGCAGTGAGAGAGAGGGAGCTGTCAAGTCACATCCGTCAAGGGACTTGCAAGGCCCACTGGATGTTAAGAGTTCATTTTGCGTTTTATTTGCATGCACGTATTTTGTCAAAACAGGCAGAAAGTTTGTTTTCCTGTCTCAACTGGCTGACCATACCAGAACGTTGTCCAAATAAGCTTTTCTAAACGTATCTAGAAGTCATCCAAATGCGGGATAACAAGTCTCACTCCTTCTAGAAAAGCACAGAGAGGAAGGGGAGCAGAGCCGTGCAGCGTTCGGGAAGTTGGAGTGGAGAGTCTCGCACAGAAGACGACAATCCTCTCCTGTTGGATCCCCCTCGCCACCCCTGTCACTTTCTTACTTCAGACCCTCAGCACGTCTCCCTCGGACCTTCGCAACAGCCCCATACTTGTCTGCCCTGGGGAGGACTGAAGAATGACCAAGGTCCAGGTTCACAGCCTCTCAGCCCTGGGGACATCCCAGACTCAAAGTTCTTGTATTTTTAATTTCTTTAAGATTTCCATTCCCTTGACATATGAGTTCTAGAGGCAGCTAGGACTCTCTTTTTTAATTTATTAACTTACTTTTCAACAAACTATTGTAGCAACCGTATCAAGGAAATTTTTGGAAAACATATTCATGATTCTATTGCCCAACAATGATTTTTTGATTTTGCGTATAACCTGACAGTCCTCAATGCATTCATTCAGTTCAACAAGTTCTTTTGGAGCCTACAGAAGTGAACCAAATAGACCAAAGTCAGCAAGCACGCGTATTTCAAATAGTTCTAGTATAGCGTAGATGCCATTCTAAGTTAATCTTTGTGAATTTCAAATGGTATTTGCATCTTTCTTAATTACCATTAAATGCCTGCATGTTATGCCAACATGTTAAGAATAAAATTCATGAAAACATTCACCAGTTGGGACTGTAGGCTCTTTGCAAATAGGGACTAGAATGATTCTTCACCACTGCATCCCCGGCCCCTAGCAGAAAGCCCTGCAGATAGAAGGTGCTCAGTAAATGTTAGCTGAATAAATAATGTCTCTCTGCTTCCAGTTCGGGAACAGCAATTATGCCACAACAGTCATCTTTGTATCCAGCAGCTTCAGCTTCAGTTGGATTATTTCCTGAAGACAGATATTTTCAGACTTTCCCATCAAAGTTCTAGCAGCAGTAGCAAATGAACCTTCGTGACTATAATATGTAAGTATATTTAAGTATAATTGCAGTGACTTGGGTCTAGGATAATTTTTGTAAGCTATTGCTTTGACTCTTTCTGTTCATCTCTGTATGGCCCTGGAAAAGCTAACACCCAGATTTGACCCGCACAGCAGGTATAAGATACATTCCTGAGCGTGAGATCTGTGGCCCAAAGGGTATTCATCTTGATAGTTACTGATGCACGTTACTTCCCTAACATTTTTTAACAATAATATCAAATGTTTATTAAGCACTTGTTTGCATATCTCTCTGCTAAGCATTTGACAGATACGACCTCATTAGCTCTTTACATTAGCCCTACAAAGCAGCAAGCATGACCATCCCAAGTTCATAGTTGAAAGCTACGGCCCAGAGAGGGGAAGCCACTTGCCTGAGGTCACACAGCGAGAAAAGGGCGAAACTGGCAATCTTATCTACATGGCATGTGGTCCCCAGATCCATCGTTTATATATTTAACATATATCTTGAGGGCCTTCTGTGTTCCAGGCACTGGTTTAATTTAGAGGTTCCTAACATTTTATAGCTACTGTTATTGCTAGAAACATCACAGTATAAGCAGACCAGTTTACCCGAACCTTGCCAGTGCTGGGTATTGTTATGGGTTGAATACAAATAAAATAAAATAAAATAAAACAATGCTGAAGTCCTAACTCCCCAGGACCTGTGAATGTGACCTTATTTGGAAATAGGGTTGTTGTAGATGATCAACTTAAGATGAGGTCATATTGGAGAAGGTGGCCCCTAATCCAATATGACTGGTGTCCTTATAAAAAGGAGAAATTTGGACACAGAGATAGGTACACACACAGGGCGAATGTCATGTGAAGATGCAGGCAGATATCAAGGTAGCACATCCAAGGAGCAGCAAGGGCTTCAGCCAGTCTCCAGAAGCTGGGACAGCGGGCTGGACAGATTCTCCTTCACACTCTGTAGAAGGATCCAACCCTGCTGACACCTTGACCTTGGCCTTCTGGCCTCCAGAGTGTGGAATAATCAGTTTCTATTGTTTAAGCCGTCCAGTTTGTGGTACTTTGTTACAGCAGCTTGAGCAAACTAATATAGACGTTTCATATAAAAGCTTTATTTGTTTACAACCTAGTGGGTACAAACTGAGCCCTCAGGCATGCTTTCAATTTTTATAATTTGAGAGAAGGAACACTTTGCCATGAGTTTGTTTGATTGTCATATTTTTACCTGTTTCCTGGGGGGGGTTATCTTTCTCACACATGAGATGGGTCTGGGTCACTATGTGCTTAATAGATGAGGAATTAAAGAATCAATAGCCTGACTGAATATCGTTCAGTGGAACATCTGTCCAATTAAGTCTGATCAAAGAAAGTATACGCTTTGATTCCTGTATCTCCCGTCAGCACCTATGACAGCTTTGAGACCATTCCCTGAAGATAATTATTTTGCTCACACCATCTAGACAGATGTGTTCAGGACTGCTCGTTGGCCGTGTGTCTGTCTTGCCTCAATAGACTGTACAATCCTTTAGGGAAGATGTGGGGAAGGATTTACTCAGCTCCCCAGCCCCAGGCCCACAAGTGCCTGGCCCATGGTAGGACTCCATAAAAGCTCAAGAAATGAGCGTGGGGTAATGAATTACACCAGTGACCTACTTCTGAGAACAGGAAATGGACTGAAAGGGAACGATCTACTTTGAATGAAGGTGAAGTCAGTCGGAAAACTAATCCTACGTTAGTCCAAGTTACTGATGCTGACACAGTAGCCACATCCCTCAGTGTCAGGCTTGAATCTCACTCACAGGGTGGGTCAGGCAGCCCTTCTCCTTCTTGTAGCTACACTATCTGCAGAAGATGAGGGAGATGGAGGCCACTGGGGCTGGAAAAGAGGAACGGGAGGGTCATACCAGTTCCTAACTACCTCAGCCTGGAAGGGAAGGAGTGACTTCTGCTCACATTTCATTGGCTAGCACTGGTCACATGACACCAACCTGGATGGGGGGCGGCACTACAAGAGACAGAGGAATGCAAATGAGCATCGTCTCTGCCACAATTTTGCTGAAAAGCAACTGGCCAGAGGAGCATATGTGCACGCGCGCAAGGATACTCCTAATGAAAATCTGTTTAAAAGTAGCCTTGCAGAGTTTCCATAGCTTGGATTCGAAAGCTCCCTTAGAAACAACTCTCTTGTTCCTTTTTTGGAGCACAGATACGGAGATAAGTGAACTGAAACCATTGGCCAACTAAAAACCAGAATTGAACCAGAATGCAAAAAACAAACAAAAATATTCACGCATATTTGGAGGTGCTTGGATAGCACATAGGCCGCGTTGAGAGGACGCATGCCCACGTGTGGCTGGGGTGGCGTGTCCATGAGTTTAGTATCAGGAACTCCTAAGGCTTTGATTTTGGGGCTTCTGACAACTTTTTTTAATCCCACAGGGGCTTCATTTAGGGTCTGAGGATAGTACGTGAACATTTGTTTGGTAGCAAAGTGGCTGTCTAGGAGGAAGGAGTGAGAAGATAAAAAAGTTCTATGTCATGTCAGAGGGGCTTGGTTTCCAGAACAGAAAAGCAGAAGGACGGTTTACTATTGAGACGTTGGAAATCTTCAGAAAGCTGGTCCCAGGGTGGCCGGCTGACCAGAGCCCGGGTGTTCCCAATTCAGCGAGTCAGGGGGCGTAGAGGGACTTTACTGGTGGGGACTGCTCCTCAGTGGGGCTGGTTGGTGGGGAGGGAAGAAGGAGCCTTCCCGTTCTGAGGCCGGGCTGCCATTCAGCGCCCACTCAGCCCTCAGGCTGAGGACTCCAGACACATTTCCAATCCCAGACTCCTTTTGGAATTCTCCCTTCCTCTCTGAAATAAACGGTAGCTATTGATCAGCGAAAGCCTGCTGTTTTCATGGAAGACCCTCAGCCACTTCTACTTATGGCTCTGACCTAGACGTCTTTTTCAAATTCCCGTACTCGGGAGGCAGTTGGCCTGGGCAACACTGCAGGGGCCGGGGCGTGCTGCCCTGGCTCTGTGCCGGCTTCATCCCTGATTTACTCACCAGCCCCACGGGGCAAGGCCTCCTGTGATCCTTGAGTCTAAAAAGTGACGGTGTTGGCCTGGCTCACAATTCTGTCACGAGGTTAAGACTCCTAAAGCCAGAAGTGACGATGATGAGAACATCTATGTGCGTGCCTACCGTGTGGCTCGCCGTGTGTTGGGTACTTTACACGTCTTATTTGTAAAGCTTACGAAATCGGGATATCACGCCCTACTGTGTTACAGGGAAGGAAAATTGGAACTTTGGGAGGTCAAACATAGAACTAGCCCAGTTATACAATTAGCAAGCGGTGCAGTCAGTTTTCAAGTTCACAGGCTACCAGTGGCTAGCTAGCTCAGGCTCCTATTGTACAGGGAAGGGAGGGGCTTCAGTGATGCTGTGGGAACCTTCCGAAGTGCCCCAGTTTGCCAGTGACAAAATCAGAACCAAAACCCGGGGCTCGTGATTCTGAGACCAGTTCTGTCCTCTGCCCTGTGGCCTAACGCGCATTTGTCCACGATCCCCTTACCTTTCCAAGATTAGCTATATGTCCACCACGCAAGGTCAGGTGCTCTGGGGAACAGGTGGACGTTCGTCCAGGAGCCTGTGGAACGCCAGGCCCTCTAGGCCGGGAGGCAGAGTCTCCACCTGGAAAGTGCCTCAGGGGCTGGAGCCTCGGGGCTTCTGGCTGTGCTGCGGGGGCCACGCGGCCCTGGGCTCTGAGGCAACTGTTTTAAGGTGATTTGGGTTTAAAAACAAGAGCGTGAGAGCAGAAGAGTGATCATGTGAGAAGGGACAAACGTTTGTAAGACTGCCTTCTACTCAAGTCAGTAACCTTTGACCCAGGCCAAACGTGGTGACCCTCGCCCACCGGGTGCTTGACGCACCTGCACGTGGGTTTTGCCAGTGATGGGACGTTAGGCTGCTCGGTCCCAGGCGCGTGCCGGGAAGCGGCCCCAAGCTCGGTGCTTCCTCCCGGCCGTCGGCAAGAAGAGCCCGTGTGCTCTTTCCTCTGATGGATGTGGAGGGTCCGTGGGCAGCCTCAGCGCGGGGCATGGGGACACATGGTGGGAGGTCAAGGCTGACTGGACTGCTTTAGGCGCCAAGTGGTGGGCATGAATTAATCCACTTAATCACCGGACCAACCCAGTGAGGTGCGCACTGTGTTTAACAATTCCTGACTTAGAGTCAGACGATACAGATATTTATTACCCAACTTCGGAAGAAGCTTGGAAGTACTTGGTTCCAGAGTTGTGTCAGGGGCTCCACAATGTGTTGGTGTCTCTGAGATTCTTCTGGTCCCCCCTGGTGACATTGTGACTGCAGCAGGACCAAGCATCCCATCTTCACAGGACAGCATCCTTCTCTCCCGGGGTGGTGGGGGGGGTGTGGGCGGGGAGGGGAAGCTCACTGCCCCTTACAGCTCATTGGGCAGGTTGGGTCACATGACACCCTGGACCAACAACTGGCACAGGGAAGGGAATTTCCACGAGGGGCTCAGACCAGGTGAGATTCACATACAACCGGGGCTGTGTGAGGGAGGGACGGGCACGGGTGCCCACAGTCAACCCGCAGGGCCTGCCGTGCAGTCATGCTCTGGAAATGGGCACAGTTCAGTGGAGCAACAGGGGGAGAAAGTGTGAGAGGAGGGTCGTGAAAAATTACAGAGCAGCAGGGCAGCCCTGCATGGGGACATGTGGGGTGACTACCTCTGCCCAGCCAGTTGGGGTGGTCTTGAAAGATGAACAGAGGTTTGTCAGGTGGGCCTGGAGGGCGTGTGTGTGTGTGTGTGTGTGTGTGTGAAGGGAAAGTAAGGGGAGAAGCAGGCTACACTGAAGGACCTGCCTGTGCGAAGGCACGGCTGTGAGTTTATCAGGAGTGTGCGTGGCGTGGGGCGGCTCAGAATGAAGCTGCAGGTCGAGGCCCGGGTAAGACAGGGGAGGGCCAGGAACAGCGGAGTGAGAAAAGAGGAGAGACAGGAAGTCATGTTATGTCTGTTGTGGGCTGCTGCAGGCACCTATGTTTGTCACTTAACCCCCCAAATATCAGAGGAAGTGGGAATGAGGAATCCCCATTTTACAGATGAGGAGACTGAGGCTCAGAGAAGCAACTACTTGTCTGAGGCCACCTGGTGGCCATTGGTGGAGCTGGCATTGAGGCCCCAGTGTCTGATTCCAGGGTGGATGCAGATTCCCCAGCACCTGTGGCTGCAGGCTGTGTTCCGGAATTCCCAGGACCTCGGAGGTGCTTCAGGGCTGGAGTGGCTATGTGGAGGCGACTGTGGGGAGGGAGAGGCTGGCGGCGGGTGGGATGGGGCTTGAGGCCTCTCACCGGGTCTGCCAGGACAGCCCTGCCGTCGTGCTCCAGGCAGATGGCTGCACTTCATAGGTTAAGGTTCGGCATACGATTCCCTTTGATACCTGAAGGGTTCCACTGCTTAGAAAAGTTTGAACACCACTTTAGTTTGCTCTGCTGGCTCGTTAAATTGATAAGCCATCATATATCTGAGAACTGGAAGGGACCCCAAAGACCATCAAATTCATCTTCCAGACTGCCATCAAAATGTCACTGAGAAAAAAACAAAACAAAATGTCATTGAGAGGCCGGGGCTGGACAGCCGGAGGCCGGCCCAGAGCTGCTACTCATCTGTGGGGGCTGGGATAAGGGCCTGCTCTCTGCACCCCCGACGGGGCTTCCCCAAGGCAGACCCTGAGCTCCAGGAGAGGCGGTGGCTTAGTTTCCCAGGGCTGCCTTAAAAAACGAACACAAAACAACAGAAATTAATTTTCTTACGGCTGTGGAGGCCACAAGTCCAAAAGCAAAGTGTCGGCAGGGCCATTCCTTCTGGAGGCTCTGAGGGAATCTGCTCTTCACCTCTCTCCTAACTTCCGGAGGCTCCCTTCATTCCTTGGCTTGTGGACGCTTCCCTCCAGGCTCTGCCTCTATCTTCTCATGGCCTCCGGGGCTTCTCCCCTGTGCCTCTGAGTCTCAAATCCCCCTCCCCTTCCTCTTATAAGGCCACCAGATGATCTCATCTCGAGAGCCTTAGCTTCCTGACATTGGCAAAGACACTGTTTCCAAATACAGGCACACTCACAGGTAGTGGGGATTATAGGACCTGGACGTATCTTTGGGGGACATAACCAAGCCCTGCAGTCGGTCACCCAGTTTACAGAATCCGCAGCCAGCAGGGGATGGAGCCCATCAGAAGGGAGCCATTTCTCCCCACCGGGTCTCTGCCTTTAACAGTGATTTGTCTTTGTGACTGAGGAACTCACTTTCGTGAGCCAGGTTCCTGCTGACCTCTGGTCGGACGGGGACCCCTAAGGGGCCGCAGAGGAGAGGAGCATTCGTAAGCAGTGAGCCGGGCCTGGGGGCTGGGACCTCGAGGGAGGTGCTGGGCTGCAGGGGGCCCAACCCAGCGCAGACCCTTTAACTGCACGTTGGTGCTCTGCTTCCCACACCCACAGACGCCTCCGGATAGGTATCACACTGGAGCACGTTACCCCGGACAAGGGCCAGAGCTGAGAGAACAGCAGGCGTGTAGAGTGAAGAGAAATGAAATGTTCACTTGAGCCTGCATTGCTTTTCCAGACTCACCAGCAGCAGAGTGTGGAATGGGAAGGGCGGTGTTTTAGGCAGCCTGCCCAAGGTGCCCTCGGGTACAAGCAGTGGGCCACTGGGCTGAGCACAGAGTACGGCCCCCGAGGAGACCCAACGGCTTCCCACAGGGAGGCCCCGACAGCCTGTACCTCACCGGTGGGGTGGGGGGTGGGGGGCAGCAAGGCTGCAGCAGAGCCAGGGCCGGGCAAGCCCTGTGACGTCCCATTACCCGTCCTCACCCATCTCCCCAGCCCCACCTCGCCAGTGGCTCTGCCACTTCTTGGGAATCCCTGTTGTTTTCTCTCTCAATTTGGGAAACTATGGGTGTGGGAAGTCCCTCCAGTCCCTGGGAAATGGGGGGAGGAAGCCCACAATTTTGAGGTAACAGTTTCTTCTATCAGCTTATTGAAGTATAATTTACATAAAATAAAAATCCATTTTAAGCGTACATATGGTGTGTTTCGACGGGTGTAGACAGTTGTACCCAATCACCATATGGAACCCCCAAAGGCTCCCCCAGGGCCCTCTGCGATGAGCAGCCTTCCTGTAACCCTGGCTCCTGCAAATGACTGATTGGATTTTTTCCCCTGTAGTTTTGACATTTCCAGAACTTCTTATCGATGGACCCATCCAGCGTTTAGCCCTGCGTGTTTGGCTTTTTTCTTTCGGCATAATGCCCTTTGAGGGTCATCCAGGCTGTTGTTTTTTATCAATAGCTCTTTCCGTTAAAAAAAAATGTGGTAAAATACACAATTTTACCATTTTAACCATTTTCAAGGGCACAGTTCCGTGGCATTGAGCACGTTCACACTGCTGTGCCACCCTCCCCACCATCCATCTCCAGAGCTTTCATATCTTCCCCAAGTGGAACTCTGTCCCCATGAAACGCTCACCCGCTATCCCCGCAGCCCTGCCCCCAGCCCTCTTACCAGAAACTTTTGAGCAGGCCGTGACAAGGTGCTTGGTAGGCTTGAGAAGAAAGGTCTTCGAGGCAGCACTGAGACATCATGATAGGGAGGTAGGGAAGCGGGTACGTTGCTTCCCTACCGCCACCCCCCAGCTCCCGCCACTGTTAGAACCCGGCTGTGCGTCTGCCCTTTGGGCCGGATTGTAAAACGAAAGGAAGAGCTATGAGACTTATGTATCCAATGGGACTTGCCCTTGCCTAAGAGAAGAAAGGTGTTCTAATGAGTGAAGTATCAGGGCAATTTATCACAGCCTCCTGTCACAGGGGGGTCTCGGTGTCTGGAGCAGCCTATGTAGTGGGAGCTTGGAGGAGGGGCCAGTAATTGAAAGGACCACATGCTTGCTTTCTGTTGCAGAGACTGCTAGCTAATCACTAAACCTGTTTCCTTTTCTCTCCGAGGCACGTGGCCAGAAGATATTCCCAGCCTCCTTTGTGGTTAGACCATGTGACTGAATTCTAGCCAATGGCTTGGAGCTACTTCCAGGCCTGGCCAATGAGACGTCCCCTGCATGACCCCACATTTCTTCCACTTTCTCTTCCCACTTTCTGGATATTGATGCCCAGGGCAGCCTTAGAAGACTGATGCTGAAGATGACAGAATCTTTCTCAGGCCAGGTTCCCGTAAGAGGGCGCCATTAAAGGAGCACCTCCCCAGCTCTCACCACCTGCTGGTCATTCTGCGACGTTCTCAGCCAGGATCAATTTCTGTTGCTTGTCACTAAGAATCCAGACATATACAATGTCAGTAAAAATTATCTGCCTATAAGGAATTTACTTTATGGCTAAATTGCATTGTTAGGCCAGAGTATGGCGATCGCTGTAGCTGGTCATAATTCACACGGCCCTCGTGGGAACTGTTACCACAGCATCATGGGCTGTTAGCTGTGACTTGTGGCCTGGAATTAATTCTGACTTTGAAAAGCCTGTCTACAAGGAAAGCACGTCATATGTCAAACACTTTAGACTGGTTTCCTGGAGAGGAGAAGGTAAGCAGGGACCAGGGAAGAAGGAGGAAAGTTAGATAAACAATAATAATAACAATATTAGAAACACGGCCCAGGCCGCGTGGTCACCAAGTGGTGGCGCCAGGATTGGAACCTGCCAGCTCTTCACCGTGGCCGCTGGCGACAGTTAAGAACAGAGGAATCTGACTAACTCAGAATTCCCTGGCGACCTCCCTGGTGGTCCAGCGGTTAAGACTCCATGCCTCCGCTGCAGGGAGTGCGGGTTCGCTCTCTGGTCGGGGAGCTAACCTCCCACGTGCCACGTGGTACAGCCCAAAAGTAAAAAAACAAAACAAAACAAAACAAAACTCTATTCTTAAAGTATAATCAGGACAACTAAAAACAACTAAGAGAATACAATAAAAGCCAGTAATACCTGGCAGGGCGCTTGGAATTATTTGCCCAAGACACCCAATTTTTCCCTCCGATATCAAGACTCTTTTTTTTAGGGCGTTTAAAGAGAAGAACGTGATGATGGGAGATTCCTCGAAATGGCCTGAGGCTCTCCCCGATGCCTCTCCAGGCTGGCTGCACCCAGGTCCTCAGAGCGAGGCTCTCCACAGATCGCCTGCTGACAAGGTTGCGTTAACCGAATATGTGGATGGGAAGCCCGCCCAAAGAGCCTTTGCATGGCCCATCACCTCCCAGTGAAGAAGCTTCAGGGCTGAGATGGAGTTCTGGAGGCCTCAGGTGGGTCGTCGGAAGAACCAAGATGTTGCTAAGTTGTATGAGACCCTGAAGAGCCCATTCCTGCCGGGGCTGAAAGAGGGGCTGTAACAGAGGGGGCAGAGGGAGAGCGTGCAGGAGTGGGGTCTCTGGGACTCGTTCTGTGAGCACCCACAGATGTTTCCCTGGACCCAGGCCCTGGCGCTGGTCTGTTCCACCACCTCGAATCGGCCACTCCAGAGCCATCTGTGGTGGGCTCGTCAGCCACAGAGCCTAGGGAGTCCCCGCTCCTCCCCTGTGGCCGAGGCACCTGCTGTGCTACACGGGGGCAGCCTCACGAAGGGCAGTGTCCTCCCAGGTTCAAAGGTTTGAGAGCCAATGTGTGGGCTGTGGTCTCTGCTGGGGGCCCAGGAGCCACGCACCAACTGCAGCGGGGAGCGGCAAACTCGGGGACACCCTCGCCCTGTCCCTGGAAGGCCTGCTTGTCCTGCCCCTACCCCCTACCTGTCCCCACCTACTCCTTCTCCTCTTACAGCTTCCACACTCGGCACATGGAGGCTGGACCCTATTCACCTTCTTCAAGACACAGAGCTCTCGATCAGAAGATTCTAGAACCCTTTAGCCAGTACCACGCTGCTGCTCACTCCACCTCGCCTTGTCTGCCGGGATACCTGGTACCCAGAACTCGAAACATCGTGAGTCAGACTCTGAGGAAGGGCAACACTTCCAGGTGTGTCATCCCTGCTTTCAGCTCCCTGTGCCTCAGTTTCCTTCCAGTACAATGATGGCCGCTGCTTCAGAAGGTGGTTGTGAGCATTACAGAAGTCAGGAGATGGAGCACCCCTGGCGCACAGCATGTGGTAAGTGCTGGGTTTAGTGTTTAGTGTTAGGTGTTATTATGATCACAGCAGCCTTTGTGTGTAGCATGAGTGCAACAGTAAGTTGATAATAATAATAGCAACAACAACAGTAACGTACGTACTAATAGGTGACACCTACCTAGTGCTCTTCAGGCATCCCGCTTCTCTCCGTGCCTATTAACTCCCCATTCTTCAAGCCCCTGCTCTTGTCTCCCAGGCTGGACGCGGGCTCCTCCTGTGTCCCCATGATGCCCCTTACTTAATGTTAGCGTGACACCTGCCACTCTGCATGATTACTCCTTCCTCCTCATTCTAAGGAAGCTCCCGCGGGGTGGGCACTGGGCCTTTTCTTGTCGTGTCCCCGGGTGCTCAGAGTGGCTGAAGGAATACGGGTTCCTCTAGCCCCAGCTGCAGTGAGCACCTCTGTCATTACCTCTGGTTCCCAGAAGGAAACGTGTGAGCATCAGTTCACAACGGCCAGGGGCTGAGGGGCCTCTGAATCCACAGGCTTCCTGCTCAAGGTCACGGCCCTCTGAGCAGGAGAAGGCCTTGAGGACCAGCTCCTAAACCACGCCCATCACTGGATCTGGTCATTTAGAGCACGAAAGACGAGCCGGTCCTCCACGGAGACGTCATGAGATAAGTGTATTTCAGATGTAACTGTGGTTGGTGTGTGGGCAGCTGGACCTGATACATAAAAGTACTCATTCAGCATCTTTCAGCTCTCACTGTGAGCCCCACGAACAGAAGACACTCTCCAGCTTGGCACCGAGCGGCTCCTATTTTAAAAATTCATTTAATGCAAACGGTTACTTAATGCAAAAGGCAAGCCATTGACACTATAAATAACTTAAGCTGAGTCCTGCTGAGAGTGGGAAGTCTGACACTGAACTCCTGCACTGTTCCCAGCTCTGAATGAGGCAGTGACACGTCCATTACCATCACCAATTCCAAGACAGGGCCCACTGGAGCCTAGCAGAGCCCCTGGCAAGGTGGCATCCTTCACCCTAGACCCTTCAGAGGAACTTTAAAAAGGAGTTGGGGTGGGCAGACTAATGTTCCCCAAAGAGGTTCATTTCCTAATCCCTGGCACCTGCGAATATATCACCTTACATGGCAAAAGGGACTTTGCAGATGTGATCAGGTTAAAGACCTTGGGGTGGAGGTGATCCTGAACTATCTGGGTCGGCCCGAGTCATCACAGGGTCCTTGCAAGGGAAAGAGGGAGACAGCAGAGTCAGAATCAGAGAAGCAGATGTGGTGACAGAAGCAGAAGTTGGAGAGAGGAGAAAGATTTAAACCTGCTCTGCGTCTGGCTTTGAAGATGGAGGAGCGACCACAGGTCAAGGAATGCCGGTGGCCTCTAGACACTGGAAAAGGCAAGGGAATGCATTTTCTCCTGGAGCTTGCAGAAGGCATGCGAGCCCTCCTACCCCTTGACTCGGTCCAGTGAAACTAGTTCCTGACTTCTGACCTCCAGAACTGTACGTTAGTAAATCTGTGTTTCAAGCCACTAAGTGTGCGGTCATTTGTTACAGCGGCAGCAGGAAGCTAATACTGTAGACAATTGCTCTAAAATGCTTCTAAATGGAACCCCTTCTTCATCGTGCATTTCTTTCTCGCTTCCTTTGTTTCTGGAAGGGTCAGGAGCAGGGTCGGGTGGGAGGGAAGGTTCAGAGGGGGTAAAGGTAACCTCGGTGGTTACCCACCCCCCTGGGATGGAGTTCTACTGCTTGGGAAAAACTATCAAGATCAATTTTTTTTTTTTGGTGGGGACATTTCTCAAAGCTTTCACATTTAAAAATAGTTCTGCATGATGCCTGTTCCCCATTCTTTCACCCCCGCATCCCCACTTCGGCTCTCGTGTCTGGTGAAACCCTAGGTTTTCACCCCTTACACCTGAGCCACCAGCCTTTTCCGAAAGTGGAAGATGCTAACGTTTGTAAGTCACGTTGGGGTAGCGTCTGAGTCTGCCTGGGCTGGAGGAGGCTGGCTCAGCAGCTTAGGCATCCAGCAGCTTCCAGAAGCACTTCCCAAACATGCATATTACAAACACATCTGAGGATCTTATTTAAATGCAGATTTATTGAGTGGGTCTGGGGAGGTGCTGAGATTCTGCCTTTCCAACAAGCTTCAGTGGGTGCCCGAGCTGCTAGCCCTGCACCACGCTGAGTCTCGAGGACACGGAGGGCGGACATTCCGTATCTGAGCAGCTGGAACCCATTCACAGCTTTTGCCTGTGGGCGTGCAGCTGTAGTGGAATCTTGTTCCTCAGACTGGTCCCCAAAGAAGCAGCACTGACATATCCTGAGCCTGTTAGAAAGGCTTTTTCTCTGAACCCATTCCCCCAGGCCTACAGAATCAGAACCTGCATTTTAACTGGACCCTCAGGGGATTCTGATGCCCATGGCGTTTGGAGAAGCACTGCCTTTGAGCTCGGTTCTCAGCCTTTCGCATGCATCAGAAGCTCCTGGAGAGCTCCAGAAAAGACGGATTGCTGGGTTCCCCTCTGAGTTCATGATTCACTACATGTGGACAGGTCCTGAGCGTGTGCATCTCTAACAAGTCCCCAGGTGACGTGATGCAGCTGGCCCGGGGACCCCACAGTGAGAACACTGCCCTTAGAGCGATCCCAGACCTCAAGACCGGTGGCCAGCATACCCAGCCACAAGCTCTAGAATGAACCCTGGGGACATGCTCACTCCAGTGTTTGGATTCTGAGGACTTACCCATTTTCTTCAGTGAGGAATTTTGGGTGTGATACGGTAAGAAAAAATAGATATAGATATAGATATAGATGTAGATATATATGTTTGGTTTTGTATGAGTGTCTTTTGCATGAGATAACAAGGGGCTGCAGACTCCTTCATAGCCTCAGGTCGGGGACTGGTGGCCAGAAAGAGCAAGGCAGGATTAGAGAACTGAGAGCTTCAGACCCACCCCCAACCTCCAGGGGGTGAAGAGAGCCTGGAAGGTGAGTTCAGTCACCAGTGGTCAATTATTTCCCTCATGAAATCTGCACAAACCTCCCGAAATGATGGGATTCTGAGAGCTTCCAGGTTGGCGAATGCATCCCTGTGTTGGGAGGGTGCACACCCCAAACTCCATGGGAACAGAAGCTCCACGCTCGGGACCTCGTCCTATGTACCTCTTCACCTGGCAGTTCACTTTTATCCGTTATAAGATCCTTTACCATATACCAGTAATAATAAATAAGTCATTTCCCTGAGTTCTGTGAGCTGTTCTAACACATTATCGAAGCTGAGGGGGCACTCCAGATTTACGGCCAGTGGGTCAGAAGTACAGATGACACCCTGGGGCTTGTGACTGGGTGCCTGAAGTGGGGACAGTCTTGTGGGACTGAGCCCTTAACCAGTGGGGTCTATACCAACTCCATGGAGCTAGCGTCAGAATCGGATCGTTGGACAACCAGCTGGTGTCAGAGACTTGGAGAATTTGCTGGTGCTGGGCAAAGCGCCACACCTGAGGTGTCAGAAATGCTGGTCGTAAAACACCTCAAGGTGCTTTCTTATAAATAATATATGCATTTTCATCTTATAGGATTTTTATAAAATGAAACAACAGGCGCTAGCCTCAGCTTTACAGGCAACTACATGACCCTGACCAGGGAATCCAAGTCTCTGGGCCTCCATTTCCTCATCAAGAAAATGAAGGGGTTGAATAATGATCATAAAATTTGCCACTTTAAAGTACACTTTCAATAATTCAGGTGAAGGCAGAAGTTCAGAATGACTGAATCTTGGCTTTTCCGTCATTTATGGGTGATATCCCTGATTTATTTACGTCAGGAAGGCAACCCTCGGCCGTAAAATGGTGCAATGGGAAGATAAAATCTCTTTCCTTCCCAGTTTTATTTCTTGTAAAAACAATATTAGAAAATAGTAGAGACAATTTAAGAGATTAAAATTTTCATTCCCTCTAACACAACAGCTGTTTTCATTTTGCCAGGTCCCCGTCATGCACGTGGATCCCCTTAGAGAGAGCACCCATGCCCTTGTAATCTGCTTCTTCATTTAGTGCTTCGTCATAAAAGCACCACCAGCAATATATACATGTTAGCTTCACTATGACGTCACTGCCATTGGCGTTTAACTTTGGCTAACGTGATAGGCATCCTTGATACCTCGCTGATGTTTAAAGTTGTAATTTGGAACCACCAGAGATGTTGATCATTTCCCCCATGTTTGTGTATTGTCTGTATTTTCTGCCTTTCCTTATGTGTTTAATTGGGAAAACTGCTGGAAGGTGCCCAGGATAAGGCCCCGCAGGCAAGAGCAAGCTCAGCAAATGGGAGTTCGCGCCCTTTCTGAGCCTCGTTTCCTTCTCTGGGAATTGTGGGGGGCGGGAGCTGGAAGGAAATGCTTTGTGACAAGGGTCTCGCACAGTGGCTGGCGTACAGAAAGGGTGGCTCTTCCTGTGCTCCTAGCCCATCTGTCAGGGCTTGGTGATGTTCTAAATGCAACCGATATCCACTTCAGCAGAGACGTTTCCATGCATACGTTTGGGGAAAAGTGGAGTCTTTCCTGGTTGGCAAAATGGGGGATAAAAACACACCTCCTCACTGAGTTGTGAGGATTAAATGAGACCATCCTCACCTAACACTTAGCCTTGTGCCTGGCGCGTAGGAAACAGTCGACGGATGTTAGCGTCACGACATGCTCTGTCATATTCATAGCCAAAGAGATTATTATTTTTAATTTTAACAGTCTTTGCCAGATTGCTTTCCAAAATTTTACAGTAGATATCGTTTAAATTTAGAAGAATATTCTGAACTTTGAATTGAAAGACTTATTTGCATTTTAAAAGTCTCAAGCAACACATTGTACTAAGCCTGTTCCCAAAGCTCCCGTCTCAGCAACAAGGAGAAAACATTGTTGCAATAAAGGCATTTGTATAGCGCCAAGCAGAAATCACTACAGCCAAGAAAAAAGCATCTTTTAAAAATTCCTATTTGTTGATGGCAAACATTGCTTCTTTTCGTTCTTGCTCTTACATCAACAGACTCTCTTAAGGGAATTTCATTCAACATTACAGAATGATTTCCCACGGAACTTGGATTAACCATGAGTGATTTCAAATTGAAGATGGATCGATGATGGATAGATAGGTAGAGATCTGTATAGCTATATAGATACATATTTTAAAAATATGTACCTGAGAATAGGGGCCCTATGGAGGAGCGCTCTCATTTCTTATGACATGGCGAAGCAATGAAGTGCTTTTTGATCTGCAAAGCATCTTCTCATACATTTCCTAGTTCGATTTTCACAATGGGCCACAAGACAGGATTGTAAGGATTTCACAGCCCTTATATTAGAGATGAAGACATTGACCCAGGAAGAGGTTCTGACTTGCTTGAAATCCCACAGCTGGTAGCAGAGCTGAACCTGTCTGTAGGTCCTCAACGCATTACAACCAGATCCACCAGAACTCACTGGTCTTGGTCAAACACACCCTGAGCGATGGAGACGTGGAAAGAGCATTTCTGAACCTCTGAGGATAATTCCCATTCCATTTTCAAAAGACCAGCATTGCCCGTAGAGACAAGAATGTGCTCACTGCCATTGAGGGAGATAAGACGGGTGTGGCAGTGCCAGCCGGCCTGGTGCCGCCCAGGGCTCCCACTGTGATTCATTTGGCCACGTCACGGTGCACACGCATCAATTTTCAGGGACTCGGAGATCTCTTAAACAAGCACAGGTGTGTTTTTAAAGACGCTGATATGGCAAAGGAACAGTACACAGATCCGTGCCCCGAGGAGGCTTCTAGCAGGTTAAGAACTGGCCAGGTTTCCAACTTGGTCCCCTTGTTGTGGAGCCAGCAGCCAGGGCCCCGGACAGCAGCTCCCTGATCCCCCAGTAGGTGATGTTTCTGAATATCCTTTGGGCCACGTGACCTCATGCAACCCTGTGAAACGAGCACGGAAGGCTCCAGATGATGCAATCAGATTGCTAGCAAACGCTGACTGCTTCAAGAAAGGTTAGACAAACTTCTTAGTCATACATGGTAAATGTTGATAATTACGTATTCAGGGGTGTTTTATTTCATAGCAGACTTCATTCTTGCCTGCATAATTGTCCTGACCTGGAAAGACACCACTGATTCCTTTCTGGTGTTGCTACTGCTTTTCTCCCCCTGTATCCATGGGGGTATCTGCTCAGACCGCTGTACTGTGGATCAGAGGCCTGGGTGGGAGACGGGTTCCACCATGAACAGTAGTGTGGTCTTGGGCAAGGCAGTTTGCATCTCTGAGCTCTGTTTCCTTAACAGTAAAATGGCGATAACAGTGTTTGTTCTTTTCACACAGTTAGGAGCTGCAAAGGTGATACAGTGGGTGAAAGAGCACTGACAATTACAAAGGATGATTTTTTTTTCTGGAACTTTTTTGGATTTGATTTTTTTCAACCAAATACCCGTTGGTTGTAACATGTGAAACAGTTTAAAAATAGATGAAGAGGGCTTCCCTGGTGGCGCAGTGGTTGAGAGTCCGCCTGCCGACGCAGGGGACACAGGTTCGTGCCCCGGTCCGGGAAGATCCCACATGCCGCCGAGCGGCTGGGCCCGTGAGCCATGGCCGCTGAGCCTGCGCGTCTGGAGCCTGTGCTCTGCGACGGGAGAGGCCACAACAGTGACAGGCCCGCGTACCGCAAAAAAAAAAAAAAAAAAAAAGATAGATGAAGAAAAGCCCCCCGTTACTAACTTCCAATCCTACTCTCCCGGGCTATCCAGAGTCTATGCACTTACAAGCTTTTATGCTGTTCATACAGGCAAATACATACCTATATTGGGATTTGGGTTTATTTCTTTTTACTGAAGTAGAATCTCACCAAGTGGATGGCTCTGCAACTTGCTTTCTCATTTGATGGTATATCGTAGACACCCCTACCGCCCTGTGGATATGAACTTACTTGGTATTTGTTCCTTAATTTCTTTATGAACACACACCTACAAACATGTGTGTGTGTGAGTTGTGTATGGAATCATTTAAAAAAAATCTTCCCCTCCGCCACTGCCCCTAAAGATATTGCCTCTTCCCTACATATCTTTCTTTCATACCTTCCTCCAAGTTGATATCATCATGTAAACTGTTAACACACACATATTTCTGTGAGGTTTTTTTCATTATTTGTATCAAAACTGGATTGTATGCGTACTTCTCCGCTTCCACCCAGTTAAAACCTCATGAAAATACCTACAATGTAACAGGTTTTGTGCCCGGATTTTTAATGGCTATATATCACCTTATGCAGTGGAAGCAGTTTTTTTGTGCTGGTAAATGTTTAACAACCAGCTCTCTCAGGGAAAACCCTGATGGGCAGTGTTTGCTGATATCGTGCCCTAAATATTCCCACCCTGGTTCATTTCCAACCTGAGTGACATGCTGGGGGGCTAGAGTGGCTCTGGGAAGGGGTGTGTGCATTGTGTGGGGAGCTGATTCCAGCAAAGTACTGGGAGAAGGTTCTACAATGAGTCCAGCCCCTCTCCACTGATGAGCCTTCGTTTGTTTCCAAGTTTCCCTCCCTGGTTCTAACAGTGACGCATTAAATAACCTTATAACTACATTCTTCAAGTTGGTTCTTTTATGGGCTTCTATGGGCTAGATTCCCAGCGAGTGAGACTGTTGGCTCAAAAATGAATGTGGATTTTCAAAAATTTTAATAAATGTTGCCAGATTGTTTTTCAAACAGCTTCCTTGAAAGGCAGCTACCATTCACATTTCTACCAGTAATGTAAGAGAGTACTCTTTCTCCCAGCGTCTCTGAGACCCATGGGTATTAATGTTTTTTATACTTTTTTTTTCCAGTTTGGTAGATTTCAAGGGGTAACTCATTGTTTACTGTAACTTTAATGTGGACTTCCCTGACGTCAATCAGATTGGAACATTATTTCATGTTTTGGGTCATCTGAATTGGCAATTTAACAGGTATTCTAGATCCAAGACGCTTGGGTTAAAATCATAGGTCTGCCACTCACTAGCTGTGTGACCTCAAGCAAGTTACTTAAACTCTCTGTGCCTCAGTTTTCCCATATATAAAATATAGAAACAAGACCTATCTCACAGGACTGTTATAAAAATTAAATGAATTAATGCATGCAAAGCTTGCAGAGCAGTGCCTAGCCTGCAGAAATGCTAGAAGGAGGTTAGCTGTTGTAGTCTATCAACTGCAGTGATACATCCTCTGCCCGCTTTTACATCAGCTTGTTTGCTTTGTCCATTTGTAAATGTCTTTTATATGTTATAGAGACTGGTCCTTTGTTACTTGCATTGAAAATGTTTTTACAAATCAATTGTTCCTCTACTGACCTCCTTTATAATTTTTCTTTTTTTTTTTTGTCATTTAAGAAAATTTCTTTTTTTGTATGGAGTCAAATGTGTCTATCTTTTTTTTTTTTTTTCTGTCTTTTTTTCTGGGTTTTATGACGTGACTGAGAGGGGCTTCTCTCCTGGATTTTACTAAGTCTCCTAGATTTCCTTTAAAACCATTTTGCTTTCGTTTTCACATTTAAGCCGTCGATTCAAGTGGGGTTTATTTTTGGTCTGAAATTGGAGTCCCACTTTTCTTTTGGATGACTGATCAGTCGTGATAGCATCATTTATCAAAATTTCCTGTTGGATTAAATATCACCTTTGCTTATATTAAATTCCTTATCTTTTAGGATCTATTTCTATAGATCCTAAAATCTATATATAAAATCTATATAGATTATAAAATCTATAATTTCAGGATTATTTCATGTTCTACTAAACTCTCATTTTTCTATATGCTGTTACAATATTAATTTGACTACCCTGATTTTCTAGTATGTTCTAATATCTGGTTAAAAACAAAAACCCTCCTTACCATTTTTAAGTACATTTCTGGGCTATTCTCAGGCATTTATTCTTCCTAATAAAGTCAAGATTACTTACTTCAAATAAAACACTAACACAGTTGTTATTCCAAATTTGAGTTTCATTAAATATATGTGATAATTTTTTGGAGACTTTTTATTTTTGTTGTTTAGCCTTTCCATGTGAATACATAGTACATCTTTTCCTTTATTCAGATCTTGTTTTAGGCTCTTCAATAAGACATTATACAGATTTTGTTATTATTATGAATGGAGCCCCATATTTCTATTTTATGTGCTTATTACTGTAAAGAGAAAAGCTATTACATATATAACTCCCTTACTAGTACCAAAACTCTCTTACTAATATTAGTGGCTTGGGGACCTTCCTTCTACTTTCTTTTTGTGTCTGGCCACGTTACCAAACTCTCCTACTGATTCAAGTAGTTTTTAAGAATTTGCCTCTTGGGTTTCTCAGCAGTGACCTTGCTCCACTAGCCTCGCTCAGGAAGTAGATGGTGGAAAGAAGTAAGGAGGTGATGTTAGTTGATAGTTAATATGATGGGGGTGTCTGTGACTGAGAGCTGGGGCCCGGTGTCCGAAGGCGGGAGGGGCCTGGTATGTCTCCAGCCTTCTTCCGGGCTGGCAGCCTCCCAGCTTGATTCACAGCTTCACAGCCCGTGCGAGAATCTCTGAGCTTCCCCATGTCACTCAGTTCATTTAAAAATGTCCAACCCATCATGGACTGGTACTTTCAGAAAATATAATAAACGTGAATTACTGGAAAAATCAGTATAAAAATGAAACAGCAAATCCCCCCAAACGTGCAAAATGTAAGTATCAGTTTTTACTATTAATTCGACAACATAAAAATATTCTGTCAGATTGCTAGAAAAGTTTCTACTGATTGCTCTCAGTCTCTTGTCATGGGATGGTAACAGCTTGCAGACAGCTGCAGACCCGCAGACCACACTTTGCGCAGCGCTGCCTTAATCAATTCCTTTGGTGCAACCAGTTTCAGGCTTAACAGGTGGTGAACACTCGATACTCATGCTGTAAGTCAAGGCGGGGGGGTGTTAACAGGAGCTTGTTCAAGGGTACTTCTATTTTTAACAGTAGACGAGTGGGCATGAAGGATAGAAAAATGAGGATGTTGGGGCCTAATAGTAAGATTGCAAGATCACAGGCAAGGGGAGCTGCTGTCAGCCGGGGTTTACAGAAGACACCAGCAGCCTGCAGCTCTCAGCTCCGCCCCCAGCTGAGTGCTGGGCAGCGGGTCAGATCCCACTCAGGTCAGGTGGGATCCCATGCTAGGCCAGGTGCTTGAAGACATCAGTGAGCAACCAGACCCCCGCCCTCCACGTGCTTACGTTTTGAGGGGAAGGTCACAGTAAACAATAAGCGCAATAAAAAGGCAACCTGATGAGCACGGGAATTTGGACCTGCTCCGTTTCCGACCCGAGCCGGTTCAACCCTCCTTAGGCAACCTGGTGGTCCCGTCACGTTGTGAGCGTACTGAACACTGCCGAATCTCACCCGTACACCTGGTCAAGATGGCAAGTTTTACAGTTTACCACCCACCCCCAAAACCTCCAAATAAATAACCTTTTAAAAGTAAATTGTAGGGCTTCCCTGGTGGCGCAGTGGTTGGGAGTCCGCCTGCCGATGCAGGGGATACGGGTTCGTGCCCCGGTCTGGGAGGATCCCGCGTGCCGCGGAGCGGCTGGGCCTGCGAGCCATGGCTGCTGAGCCTGCGCGTCCGGAGCCTGTGCTCCGCAACGGGAGAGGCCGCAATATTGAGAAGCCCGCGTACTGCAAAAAAAAAAAAAAAAAAAAAAAAAGTAAATTGTAAAGTATGTTTGAAGGTGATTAGTGCTATGGAGAAGAACGGGCACAGCAGGGTAAGGGGGTAGGACAGTGTCTGTGCAGGTGGGCCCCCTGTGATGCTCTGTACAGGCGCCAGGGAAAGCCATCCTGGTGGAAACCCAGCCACCAGCAAGGTTGTCACAGGGGAATTTGAGAAGCTTCTCTGCTAGTTAGGCCTCAAAGATGTCATGGAGAATTTCTTAGATCCTTGAAAGCAACTCTGAGAAACGGAAGATAAAAAAGTTTATCGTTATTTTGTTACTTCATCTAATATTTAATTTAAGTTACAAATTTAAAAAAAAACTCTTTCCTTGGGCTTTGAAAGTATAACTCTTATATTTCTGTTTTAAAAATTAGTAAAATTTAACAATTACTTTCAAAAGCTGTTTACAATTTAGTTAATTAAATTTCCTTAAACATGTATAAATACTTTGGTTTGTTTCCTTAGTACTTCAAGTAGAATAACAGAACCTTCCCTAAAATTCGGTGATTTTTATAAATATAAGTTAAACTTATAAGTATGGTGACTCAAATTCTCTTAGGCATTTCAACCTTGTTTACTAGCTTTATTCTCTTATACTTTTCAGCTTAAAATCTTAAATTTAAATCAATCACTCCATTACATATCAAGTTGGAATCACAAGGCTAATCTGTTAGTTGCTCTTATATACCAACGTCTCATAAATGTGACTAGCATTATAAATACCAAGTATACATACCGTAGAGGAGGAAAATTTTTTCCTCTGTCCTTCTTGGTTCTTTGTCTGGCTTAATAATCAAATTAACATCAGACAGATTAGCAAGAGAAAAATTTAATTACGTACATACAGGAGTCCAGTAAGGATATGAGACCCCAGGGCAAGTCGTGAAGCTTGGACTTATATGCCATCCTGACCTAAGGGATGGGATGGGTCCATCATATCTGCTCTGGGCCACCAACCTCCGGACTTCTCCTTATCTGGGAAAAGAAACTTCTTAATTGTTAAATCCAGAGTTGTCCAATTTCTGTTACGTGCAGTAGAATCCAATCCTAAATGATGTGATACTATTTCATTGTCTGGATAGATCATTATTTATTTAACTAGTCTTCTCTAGATGAAAAATACTGTGATTTAAAAAAGAAAAATTTGTAGTTTTCCATGCATGAGAGTATATCCACAGAGTAAATTCCTAGAACTAGAATCACTGGGTCAAAGGGTACATACATTTTTACCTTTGATAGATATTGCTGATATGTCTCTACGAAATGGTACCAACTCTTGGAGAATTCTTAATGTGCTGGCGAGAAGTCATCCATATTAAGCCTTCAGTATATACATGATCAAAAGCTCAACTCCATTTTAGAATATTTCTTGGTGAAGTAATTGGTTTTTCTCCTTTGGAAGGAGAAAGGCTTCAATAAACCCTATAACTGGATACAAGGTACTGTAAGATTCATTTATTAATTGAGAGGGGTTCAGCAAAGAAATGCTGATGTTCGTGAGCTGAAAATCCTTTCCCAGAATTGACCGTAGAACTGCATATCAGATACAAATTGCCAACCATTTCAGCAAAGGCACTCATCTCTTCTCTTCTGACGTGATAGGGCCACAGATGCAATTAAACAAACATAGTCTGAGCATCTGCTGGGTATCAGGCACCAAGCTTGGTGCTAGAAAGAGAAGAATACTATTAGTAGGTTGACTTGTGTTCCCCAAGAGATATGTTCAAATCCTGTACATACAACATATGTACAATTCCTCTGTACAGTACCCGGTGCCTGTGAACAGGACCTGATTTGGAAACAGAGTCTTTGCAGATGTAATCAAGTTCAGATGCGGTCATACTGGACAAGGCTTGGCCTAAGCCCAATGACTGGCATCTTTATAGAACGAAGATTTGAACACAGAGACCCAGGGAAGAAGGACACGTGGAGACAGAGGCCAAGAAGCTGCCACAAACCAGGGAAAACCAAAGATTGCCGGGAGCCACCAGGGTCTAGAAAGAAGCAAGGGAGGGTTCCTCCTTAGAGACTTCAGAGAGACCATGGTGCTGCCCTCACCTTGATTTCAGACTTCTAGCTTCCAGAACCACGAGAGAATAAATGTCTGTTGCTTATAGAACAAATTCTGTTGCTTATGAACAGATTTCTTATTGCCACCAAGTTAGTGGTATTTTGTGATGGCAGCCCTAGGAAACCAATACAGATCCTGGGTTGAACCCCTTCTGGGAACTGGAAGGGCCACTCCTTCCTTCGCACCTTTAGTGAAGTTCCTGGCACATAACTGACCAAGTCACAATGTGGATCATTATCGGTTTTCATGTCTATCTCCTCCTCGAGATGGGATTTCTCTAGTGGGTTAATGTCTTTATTTAGTGTCTCCAGAGCAAGAGAAAGTGGCTAACACACTTAGGGCAGGTGTTCCCTAAATATGGACAGACTCTATCTATCGAATGATCAGTCAATCATCTGTCTGTTCATTACTGCTCTGTCTTCACAGGGAGAGGAGCTTGGTAAATCCTCCAGGTTGAAATTCTCCTCGTCACCTAGGATGCACTGGTCATCTTTACCTCCTTCCTCTCTCTGTCCTTTGCAGCTAGCTGGACATCAGTTTCTGCCCAGTCTTCTCTGACTTGTCTCTATAACTCTTTCTTGCTCCAAACATCCTCCCCTGTCACTCCCCCGCCAACCGCCATGACTCCATTCTCCTCGGTGACTACAATTTCCAGTTCTATGCTGATCGCTTCCAGATCCTTATCATGGGCTCAGATGACCTGAGTTCCAGACTCAGCTCTTCAACCCCCTACTTAAATCTCTACTCGTTTATCTTGGAAGTGCTGGGCAAACCCTGTCCACGCTGATCTTTTTTTTTTTTTTGCAGTGCGCAAGCCTCCCACTATCGCGGCCCCTCCCGTTGCGGAGCACAGGCTCCAGACGCGCAGGCCCAGCAGTTGTGGCTCACGGGCCCAGTCGCTCCGCGGCATGTGGGATCCTCCCAGACCGGGGCTCGAGCCTGTATCCCCTGCATCGGCAGGCAGACTCTCAACCACTGCACCGCCAGGAAAGCCCTGATCTTGTCATTTTCTCTGACAACCTGCTCTTCCCCGAATAATTCCTACTTCAGTAAGTGACTCTACCCACTTGCACCTCCTATCTGCTTTTCTTGCCTCCCATCTTGCCCCTCTGCCATCCCTTCCCTAGGTTATACCAAGAGTGA
Source organism: Leucopleurus acutus (assembly GCF_964270905.1). Lineage (NCBI taxonomy): Eukaryota > Metazoa > Chordata > Mammalia > Artiodactyla > Delphinidae > Leucopleurus > Leucopleurus acutus. The sequence goes on along the minus strand of NC_139160.1, from coordinate 6,900,923 downwards.
TTTAGGGAAAAAAAATCAGCCCACCTCAACCTGATCACATAACTACCCTGTTTAAAACTACAGTGACCCTAAGCATCGAGGCGGAGCGCCTTTCTGTGGTTTACAAAGCCACCGGCAACCTGGCACCTGCTTCCAGCTTCTCCCGCGTACTCTGTTCCCACCACATTAAAACTTCCTTTCGTGGGGCTTCCCTGGTGGCGCAGTGGTTGCGTCCACCTGCCGACGCAGGGGACACGGGTTCGTGCCCCGGTCCAGGAAGATCCCACATGCCGCGGAGCGGCTGGGCCCGTGAGCCATGGCCGCTGAGCCTGCGCGTCCGGAGCCTGTGCTCCGCAACGGGAGAGGCCGCAGCGGTAAAAACAACTTCCTTTCGTTCTTTAAACGTGCTTTACCCTCTCTTCCCTCCTGAGTCTTGTACACACTGTTCCTTCTGCCTGGAATAGTCCTCTCTCGTGTCTTGATCTGACTGACCCCAGCTCGATCTTCCAGTCTCAGTTTGTAAGTCCCGCTTCCTTGGCCAGGCTTTTCCTCCTCACCCTCACCACTTACTCTTCTCCTGGGGTGCAGCTCCACCACACCTCTCCCCCCCTCTTCCTCTCGGGCATCACGCCGGTAACTATTACTTTTCACATATATATTCCTTTCTAGACTGCAGACTTTCATAAAGTCCACACAGTCCTCCACACATAAAAGATGCTCAATAATACTTTCGTCTAATAATTGAAGAACGAATGAACGAATCGCCGGGGTACATAGGAGATGCCCGATAAGAGCTGGTTGAATGAATGACTATAAATAAATTTCTGTTTCAATTGCAATCACCTTACTTCAATTCAGGCCTCTAGCGACTCACAACTGGAATTTTGCCACGCCCTCCTTACTGGTCTCTCTGCCTCAGCGGACACTGCGTAACTCATCCAGATTCACTGTCTCGAAGCTTCATGTTCATCAGGTAACTCCCAGGAAGAAAATTCATTCACAGCTCCCCAAGAGGTTCAGAGCAGAGCCCAAACTCCATGGCTACGCCAAGCCCTACAGAATGTTCACCATAGGTTCTTCGGATGTTTGTGTGCTAATTGTGCGCTAGCAGGTGTCTAACAGCGCTGTGTGTTTGCAGAAACGCTGCCCTCATCTCAGGCGCTCTATTTACAAATGGGAAGCACAGCCTCTTGTTAGGTTGAGGATGCCTTACTTTGAACTACATCGGTTGTTCTTAAAGTGACTAGTGCGATGTTCCCATGCAGGCAGCAAAGATGGGCAGTTGGGCTTCCAACAATCCTTAATTAGAGGTAGTGCTTGCGGGGGCTTACAAGAGTAAGATGCTATGTTTGGCCTATATGTGGAGGACTAAATCTGATGAAGCTGTCAAACCCTAAGTGAGGTGACTACTTGTTTGTCTGATACTTTTTTAAAAATTAGAAAGCCCATCATCCCTGGGCACGGGAATACCTCCTTGATATGCAAGATGCTATCTCTGCAGCCCTTGTGGTACCAACTTGCTGACTCAGTTTATCTAGGTGGGAGGAGGCCTGGCTAGGGATATTTTGTTGGCCCTGGGTGTAACTGTTGGCCTCGGTGTGGACCCTGGCCTGGCGTACAAGTGTCTGGCTGCCCCCAGCACAAACCATGTCTGGGTACTTTCTCTGCCAGGGCACACCCCGCTGGAAGCACTCAGGAGGTCTGAGCAGTGGGTAAAGCTGGAGACTTTATCCTGGGCATTCGAGCCTTCCTTCTCTGTTCCCTCTCCCTTTAGGCACTCACCATCCAGGCCACCTCCAGCCCTCTCCCTGTCTGACGCAGTCCCACGCATCTGGGAGGCAGGGAGGTGCTGGGTACCAGACGAGAGCTCTGGAGTCGAATCTGGATTGATCTTCATCTCAGCTCTACCACTTCATCCACTGTGAGCTTTGGGCAATTTATTTAACCTCTTTAGCCTCGGTTTCCTCCTCTATACAGTGCAGAGAATATTCCTTTTCATAGCTATTTTGAGGTTCTGGAAGCTTCACCTCAGAGCAGGAGCTGGAGATTCAGAGTCTGAAACTGCAGGCATCATAACCAGGGTGAGGGCTGTTGGACACATGGCCAGATGAATTACTTAATTCTGCCTCGTGGGAAGTCTCAGGGTTGCTTGTAAAAGATTCCCGCCTACAGCATCTTAAAGGCATCGCCTGGCACCTGGCAAGAGATGTCTGACTGGGCTTCCTCTCGTCCCTTAAGGTGGACCAGCGTTGGAAGTCACACTCAAGCTTATTGTTAACAGTAACAGTAGACATTGTTTCCATTTATTGAGCACCAGCTACCCTGGAAGCTGTGCTAAGCACATTCATTCATGTATTATATTCTTTGATCCCCACAACAAACCAGTAAGTTAGCTACTGTTATTACCTTCCTTCTACAGACGAGGAAATGGAGGGCAAGGGAGCCGACTAGTTTAAGGTTAATTAAGGTCACTGAGCTAATTAGTTAACTAATGTTTGGCTCATGGCGAGCCCAAGCTTGGGATCACTGCACATACTACTTCCTGATAATTCCACTGCCTGCTGGTTGCTGGGATTTTTTTTGTAGTGGAACCTATATTTCTGGACCTGAGATGCCTCTCTAAGATACTCAGTCCCGCTGTTTCTTCAGGCTCCACCCCCTGCGTGACTTGCTTGGGGACAGTCTCTGCTCTGGCCTCTGCCGATCACCGGGTCAGGTCCTGACTTGCCCTCGTCCCGGTGTTTGTTCTTCCAGCTGGACCTTTCTTTGCTGCCTGAGTCCTGCCTCCAAGACTCTTGCACCTGTGCTCCTCTGCTCAACGTTTTTCTATTTGCACTCATCCTGGCCTCCTTCTCCACGCTCCCGGTCAGCCCAAACTCCCCTCTTCCCTCTCCATCATCCCCAAGTTCCCTGATCATGACCTCACCACGTCCCACCAGAGCAGTATCTCTTTCCCAGTGCAAAACCTGAAGATGTGCTCTTTTGATGAAATAAGGTCTCTGCGCCCAGCAGACAGGACCATGGAGAGAGAGTGGGGACATGGCACCCAGGTCCAGAGTGTTCATCTCCACCTTTGTCTTTTGTTTAATTATGAGAGGGTATATTACAGTAGAGAATGGGGACCACCATTTTTCATTACAAATTCATAAGAACACTCGAAGCAGGTGGATCCCATATTTGTTAGTACACCCATCACTTTTATAAATTGAATTTCTGCCTAATTACCATGTGCAATAACATATTGCAATAAAAATAGTGAATAAAAAAATGTGTCCCTGAGTAAAACAGCACATTAGTCTTGTTAGACTAATTTTCATTTTTACTTATGTACAACCCTAATCTCTACCGTATATAACCTCCTGCTTCCTGGTTAGATATTGATTAACCATATTTATTCAGCCAGAGCGAAACCCAGCCAGGTAATGTTGTTCTGAACCAACCAATCGGTGTTTTGCTGGGGAACTTTCCAGAGAGAGTTCATGACCCCGAGAGTGAGTCAGAGGGAGGAAGATTCCTCCTGCTCTACAACCAGAAGGAATGTGCAGAAGTGAAAGTAGAAGAAAGTGAGAGCCCCCCAGACAGAACGCAGAGCGGACGTGTTTTCTGGGTGATTCTGGTCCGCGCTTCGACTGTTGTGGGAAGAAACCTTTTTGAGTCTATACTGTGACTGATACTAGTCAGGTTTGCATTAGTTCATTTCAATTCATTTCACTTGTTAGTGTAGATTCTCCCTGAAGAAACAATAAAAGCCACGCAGCTCAGCATTTTATTCTAGGGTGAGGAACCAGCCTGCGGACGCAGCCTCTGATTAGCACAGATGGAAGCCTCTTCATCACCAGTCATCCCTGAAGAGCTCTGCAAAAGGCTGGCCGGCCTTGCCCTCTGCTTAGGGGATGCTGAATGGGGTACCATCCCTGGAAGGGGAGCTCTGTAGCCATGTCGTGGGGAATAGGCACCCTGAAAAGTGTGGGGGGTGGGGGAGGCAGAGCGCCCAGGGAGGCCGGGGAGGGTCTCTTCTACTTCATTCGGTCTAATCAGGCCCCCTGCATGTTTTCTGAGGGTCGTGTAGCCCAGATTAACATCTGGTTCACTTAGCCCACACTTCAGGTATTGATAATAAGTAATACACCAATCCTTCAATCCTCCTTTGTCCTTGGTACCGGCCCTTTGACAAAATAAGAGATTACAGAGGGGTGTGAGGGAAATTAACCCAACTGCGCACTGACCTCAAATATCTCGTTATTATTTTCCAGCTCTGGTCAAATTTCTAAACTGGAAGGGAGGCAGATGTCTTCCTGAAAGTAAAAATAGATTTTATCCCCTGACGTTTTGCAGCCTGTTTGAGGGGAAGTAGCTGGATAGAGTGTTTGAAGGATCCTCTCTGAAGATGTCCGTGTGGTTTTTTGTTTTTTGTTTTTTTCCCCGTACGCGGGCCTCTCACCGTTGTGGCCTCTCCCGTTGCGGAGCACAGGCTCCGGACGCGCAGGCTCAGCGGCCATGGCTCACGGGCCCAGCCGCTTCGTGGCACGTGGGATCCTCCCGGACCGGGTCACGAACCCGCGTCCACTGCATCGGCAGGCGGACTCTCAACCACTGCGCCACCAGGGAAGCCCCGTCCACGTGGTTTTATGTTGCATATTGCAGTGAGACAGACAATCAGAAATCTGTGAAAATGAGTGTTGGGAAAGCACAGATGTTCCAGAGAGCAGACTCCTGGTAGGTCTGTGGTGGACCTCCAGAGGAAGAACCAGACTGTGGGAAAGTACAAGACAGTTGGACCCAAGACAATCTGTGGTTTGATTTCTGGTCTGGCAATAGTAGTGACCTTTGGCGATTTGCCTTATTTCTCTGAGCCTCTGCGTCCAGACCTGTAAAATGAGCTGTAGTGAAGAGTAAATGAAATAATGTGTATTAGTGACCGATTGCTGCTGCGTAACAAATTACCCCAAAACTTACTAACTTAAAGCAACAACATGTATTATGTCACAGTTTCTGTGGATCTGCTCAGCTGGGTCCTCTAACTCAGGGTTTCATAAGAGGACAATCCAGGCTGTCAGCCAGGCTGAGGTCATCTGAAGGCTCGGTGGACGGCGTCACTTCCAGGCTCACTCATGTGGCTGTTGGCAGGCTGTGGTTTCTTGTGGGCTGTCAGACTGAGGCCCCAGGTCCTCACGCCCTGCTGGCTGGGGGCCTCTCTCAGTTCTTTGCCATGTGGGTCTGTCCATAGGGCAGCTCACAACTCAGAAGCTTGCTTCACCAGAACAAGTCAGGGAGCAGAGTCAGAGGGAGAAAGAAGGAAGTCACGGTTTCTCATAGCCTCATCTTGGAAAGGACATCCCATCACTTCCGCTGTATGCTATTTGTTAAAAGTGAGACACTAGCTCTGCATACCCCCCAAAGGGAGAGGTTATGTGGGGTGTGGATACCAGAAGGTGGGATCACTGGGAGACACTTCAGAAGCAGTCTACCCCGTGGCACGTACACAAAGTGCCTATCGTTGCTTCCCTCCCTGGTGCTCAGTGAATGCAGCAGCTGATACTGAGCAGGGCCCTGAGGGGCTCCTGGGCACAAAGCCTTTCTGTGTCCCTCATTCCTTTGATTACAGGACATAGCCTGCATTCAGCATCCATGACCTTCCCCGAGTTCCAAAGGGCAGATTCAAGCAGTTGCTGATTAGGGAAGGGAGGAGATGCGAGACCAGGGAGACACAGTCAAGAGAAACCAGAGGAGCCTTGGGGCAAGGTCTCGGTTCCCCGTCAACGGATATACACAGCAATATCTTTGAGCTGTTTTGCAGATCCTGAAACCCACTCCAAGTGGGGGAAGTTATGATTATCGATGGTGTGCTGCCCACAAGTATGTAGACCCCAGACCGGTTGGAACCTGAAGGTTGACGATGCTGACTCCTACCTACCTCACCACCAACCTATCAGAAGAATGTCCATAAGCCAATCACACCCTCTTTGATCCATTACTATAAAGCTTCTCACTATCCTCTCCAAAGGGGGACACATCGTTTTTCGAGGCAGGAGCCCACTGTGTCCCCCTTTGCCTGGCAAAGTAATAAAGCTGTCCTTTTCTACTCTACCCAAAACTCTGTCTCTGAGATTCGAATCAGCACCAGTGCACAGAGAAGCTGAGCTTTCGGCATCACAGCCTTCTCCCTCTAGTTGCCAGACATCTAGAGCTTTAGTGCTGCAATGACATCCCCACTTGGGTAGGGTACAGTCTGTGGACCGTGGGCATTGGCCACAAGCCATCCAGAGCTGCACAGAGTTTTCAGTCTTCCCTGAGGTGGAACCCCCTCCCCACACGGCAGCCTTCTGTTGGGGGAGAGGAGTGAGCCTAGAACAGGGTGCAGGGCTGGACCGAGGCGAGCAGGTCCTTATGCGGTAACTCCTGCTGTAGCCCAAGGAGACCAGAAACAGATTTCCTCCAAGTCCTTACTGAGCTCCTATTCCGTGCTGGGAGGTGACAGGGAAAAAACAGACTGAAGGTCTGGCTCACACGGAGCTCACGCTTTAGTGAGGACAAATAGAAAATAAAAAAAGATAAATAATATAATTCGATGCTTATATTAAATGGGAAAATCATGATGTTACACATCTATCAAAACCTCCAGTCAGTTTCCTAATGCGTAACCCAACTCAGCTAACACCCATAGAGTACATAATTATGAATGCTTAAGTCATCACTTCTTGGTCCCTAACCAATTAATAAGGTTGCTGACAGTCACCTGTGTGCAGTGACACACATGGTTTGCATGCCGTGTCACAAGCATTACCTTTAAGGTGAGTCATGGCAAATAAATAAGGCAAATGTCAGTCATGAACCATTTGTAGACAAAAACACAGATAATATTTACAGTACATTTTTATTTTTCCCGTAAAAAGCACAAAGCAATTTCCTAAAATGAACTGTTATTCCCCAAGTGAAGAATTTTGAAGCTGGAGGGGTGGAGAAACGTCTAGATGCACAGCCCTTTGCTGTCACCCAGAAAGTCTTTCAAAACACCTACACACGCCTCCAACATTCTACCAACCGTATCTGGACTCTAATTCAAGATTCTACTGTGCATCGTTTTATTAAAGACGTCACGCTGAGCCAGTGGGATGGAAGTAGACATTTTTCTTATATAAGCATCAGCTGAAGAAAATGTTGCTTTGAGATGTGTATATTCTTTGAAGTTAGGGAATTAAAAACCAGAGGGATCCTACCGTTAGAATATGAATTTAGAGGGATGTCCTGAGCAGCAGATGGGGAGATATTTGATGGAGAAAAATAAAGCAAAGGCAGGGTAGTCAACTGCCATTTGAAATAGTGGGTCAGCAAAGAGGAGGGGTATTTGCAAAGCCCTGAGGCGGAGGGTATCGGTGGCAATCAAGGTGCAGAGAGTCTTCAGTTCCCCAAAGACAGCCCACTGGCGACCTCCCGTGGAACTGAAACCATCACCTCTCACCCTTTTGAATCATAGCATTGCCCGTGGCGTCCACACGCAAACCTGTACCATGGAACCCCAAGTACCCTGTTCAGTGCTTTGTTCACAGGGTTCATCCTGTCAGCTCAGCAATCCCATGTGGGATTGACCTCCCATGAGGTCTTTATTAGTATTATTTTAATTCTTTTGAGATCCATTTTGCATATAGCAACAGCTCATTCCTTTTTTTTTTTCTTTTCTTTCTTTCTTTCTTTGGGCCATGCGGCGCGGCAGGCACAACCTTAGTTCCTCAAATGGGGATCAAACCTGTGCCCCGTGCAGTGGAAGCCCTGAGTCTTAACCACTGCACCACCAGGGAAGTCCCGAGGTCATTATTTTCATCCCCATTTTACAGATGAGAAAATGGAGGCTCAGTGGGTAAGCAGTTTACCCAGGGTCACAAAGCTAATCAGTTTACTGAGAGGGATTCAAACCCTGGACTTTCTGATACCGGAGCCGACATTCTTCACACTCTTCTCTCTAGACTATGTCACCAGCATCCACCATGAATATCATGACCGTTTCATGGGGTTAGACAAGGTCAGCGCTAGGGCTAGGGTTAGGGGTCAGGTGTTTTCTACCTGACAGGCCCATTTGGAATCCCCCAGGGACAGAGAATGAGCTTGTTTGGCAGGAAGGGTCTTGGGGGTTCAGGGAAAGGGGGTGAGTAGTCGGGGGGGGGGTGCTGGAGATGGGGGTGGGAATATTTCCTGCCTGTTGGGAGCCCAGGGCCAGACCACCCTCTGACTTCCCCACTGGGTGGTCCACACCCCCTGCGTCAAGTACGCATTGGATTTAGCTTGGCAATGATTTAAATTAATAGTGTAAAGATTCACTAAATGAAGCCAGCCACCAGCACTCGGACGTCTCAGTAAAGCTCCATCGCTTGGGAGTTAGTGCTGAAAAAAAGCCATTTTACAAGAAATGGCTCCGCTAATGATGTAAAAGAAAATGGGGCCGTACAGCCTCCCTTCCCCGCCCCGCTTTCGCAACGACAGGGTGATTCCAAACCAACGTGGAAGATAAAATCACAGCTAGTTTTTTTTCAAATGCTGAAATACGGGGAAATCTTTAATTTTTACCAGTCCTGGGGGCTGGAGGTAGGATAGTTTGCTAAATAGAATGTCCCCACCAAGCACATTTTATAAGCTCTGCTCACTGACGGTGCTTTCAATTTTTAAAGCAGTTACTTTAAAGAGCCTCTGGGGGGATGCACAGCAAACTCAGTTAATCCCATAATAATAACAACCAGCAGCTAAAATGCTGTTGTGACAATAATGACCAACTTACAGGCTTGAGGATGGATCGTGGGGAGGATTTCCTGACAAGGAATATTAAGGATTCACCTCAGGCTCTCTCCCCTTCCTTCGCAAGCAGAACGAGGCTCATCTTTCTTGGCGGGCTTTGCTGAGCTTGCCTAAAGGCAGAGATAGATGAGGTAACCTCTCAGTATCCTTCCCCATCATGTGAGTCTGAAAACATCCCTGGTGACCTATCCCAGTGGGCACTGCCTCTTCCATTCTGGACTGAGTGTGTGAAAATTCAACAAAGTTCATCCAACAGACGTGCGCTGGGCAGTCGCCATTTGCAAAGCCCGGGGAAGTTTTGGAGCAGGAAAGAGTGAAAACGGGGTATTGACTCTAACCTTAAAGAACTGACCTCTAATTTGAGACAGCGCTATTCATGGGAACCTAAGGCCAAATGAAATAGGTAATAAGTCAGAGGTTGCAGCAAAGGGTGGAGGGGGTTTGGAAGCAGAAATAATTTATGATGGGTCAGCAATGGATAAACGCTCCCAGGAGAGGTGGCAACTGGGATCACTTTTTAAAGATGAATGGGGGATTTGGGTAACTGGAAAAGAGGAAAGAGACGCAAGGCTGAGGAAACAGCATGAGCAGAGACACAGCCATGCGGCCCTGTGGGTTTGTTTGGGCTCTTTTTGGAAGCAAAGTAGACCGAGGGTAGATGTGGCAGGGAGATGGCACTGGGAGAGTAAAGAGCTGGAACAGACAGACTTGAAGGCCACACCCAAGAGTTTGGTCTTTATCCCATGGACAGTGGTGAGGTTTTGAAAGGAGGGAATGAGCTAAATTTTAGGAAATAACTCTGATGATGGTGTGAAATTCAAAAGAAAAATTAAAAAGAAAAAACCTTTTAGGTGCATATTACATTTTGTCCACAAGGTTAAAGGGATCTTGCCTTGTCACCCAGCTCAGGAAGAGGGTTCCAACATGGGAAACTTCTCACCTAGATCCCAAATGCTATATTGCCATTTTGGTCCTTTGATAGTGTGGAAGCAAGGCATTCCCTGGCATTCTCCAAGGAGGTTCCATTCATAAGCGGTCACGTGACAGTACTGAAAACAGAGGTCTGGCTTTCAGACCTATCGCTTGTGAAAGGTTTCTGCGTGATTGGGCTTGGCCTCTGGTTTCCAGCTTATATCTGTTGACTTCACCAAGGTTGCAGGTATCCTGAGAAAGCCAGGGTCAGCTGAAGCTGCCTGCAGCTGGGCAGAAAGAAGACTACATTTCTGGGGCCACGTGGGGAGGGTGGTCTGTGCCGTCCCGGCCAGGAGACAATCGTCCTCCATCATTTCCACGAGCAATGGTTTTTTGTGTCATTGGTTTTTAAATACGGACTGAGTCCTATTTGCAAGGACTTTGGAGCCCATTTCATTTCTTTTGATTTCTTTTTTTTTGTTTTTTAACCTACCTTGTACTCCACTTCCTCGATCAGTGTGCACAGACAGCATCCTGCATCGTTATTGAATACATGGCGCCGGCACTCATTCTGGGCAATAGCCTAGGGGTGGTTGGCATTGAAGAGAGGAAATCCCTTCTCCCGTCTCGGGCAGCTATCTCTTCCCTTCAATGGACGTGGAAACAAAGTAAAAATCATCCTCTCAGCCCACCTCCCACCAATCCACTGCTTCATAGATTTTTTCAACAGACACTTACCAAGCATCTATTGTGCCAGGTGCAGCATCAGAGACTCCATGGACTTTGCTGTTGATGTTAGGACTTGTACGACGACTCAGGGCAAGTTCCTTGACCTCTCCAGCTTCCGTTTCCTTTCCATCTAATAAGATTAGGGCAATAGACCTGGAAAGACAGATGTGATGGGACAATGACATATATGTGGACTGCTTTGTAAACAATAAATTATTAATAATAACAATCAATAAATTTAGTAACATATTGGAGTTTAGTAACTCCTAGTTCTATAAGACACATCTCTCACTATATACCACCAAAAACATCCCCAAACCCACCAAGCATACAGCCTGACGCTCCAAAAAGCTGGTTCAACTGAATTGAAAGAACTGTCGATGTCATTTGCCACAGACTGCAGGGGACAGTGGGGGTGGGGTGTAGGGGAGACAGCCCCTACTGAGCCCCGAGCCATGGCGTTGAGCTTATGAGGGACCACGGGAGGGTGTGGTCTTAGAAGCCATAATAGATCAAGCCAGCAATGTTCTGACTTCATAGTGAATCTGAATTCAAATGAAATAAAGTTTCTAAATAGAATTCATTCTAATCCAATTGATTTCACATCGGTACATTTCAAACTCAATTTGTTATATACAACTCACTCCATGGCAAGGAAATTCTTTATAACTCTTATTGCCCATATAGGATTTCTATCTCTGTAGATAATACAAGAGGAAATCCCCAAAGATTGAGCATAAGATTTTCATAAATATTGGAGACAGTTCATCATTAAACTGACCAAAAGAGAACCCTTGTGAGAAATATATGAATAAATCATTAACAGTTTGTTTGTGTTTCTCTTCATTTGTTTAAACTGCATGGAAATTATATATACTCAAAGGAAAAGTACTGGAAACTGGTTGAAAGCTTTTTTATTTTTTTTGCGGTACGCGGGCCTCTCACTGTTGTGGCCTCTCCTGTTGCGGAGCACAGGCTCCGGACGCGCAGGCTCAGCAGCCATGGCTCACGGGCCCAGCCGCTCCGCGGCATGTGGGATCCTCCCGGACCGGGGCACGAACCCGCGTCCCCTGCATCGGCAGGCGGACTCTCAACCACTGCGCCACCAGGGAAGCCCTGGTTGAAAGCTTTTACAAAATATTTAGAACAAATTGTAATTTAAAATGCACAGGAGGTATTCAGTGATGGGAATCCAAGGCAAAGACCCTATAAAGTCTAGTCAAAGGTATCCTTCACATTCTTCAGGGGAGATTACTGGGAGAATTGAACACCCTTCCCGTTGATAGGAATGGATTCCCTGCTGGAATGGACTGCTGCATCTTTTAACCCCATACTTGATCACTTTTTCTAAAGATATTATACTAAACCAAAGTAGTGTAGAAAGGCATTGTTCAGGGACAGTGCCCAGGTAGTCTCTATTCCCAGTTAAACCATATTATATAAAAGATGTTTTCAAAAACTCAGGGGAATGTAGTGGATGAGTATTTATTGGCTGTGAAATTAGAATGCCTGAGTATGAAAACCATCACTGACACCTCCTAGCTGTGTGACCTGGGGCAAGTGGCTTAACTTCTCTGAGCCTCAGAGAGTCTCAGTCTAAAAATGTAGGTGATCATAATACCCACATCATGGTTGTAGAGGATTAAATGAGTTAAACCACACAGAACATTTAGAATAGTGCCTGGCAAATTGATCAATTGACTAATAAGTAGGTTAAGAACGAGACAGATGCTGTAACAAAGAGCTTTCATATGATGTGTGCTATTCAGAGAGAGAAGGCAATCATCTTCCTTGAATATACCTATAATAGAATTGGTTCCCATCGTAGATGTCCAGCTCAATAGAGATGAGATTCTTCTAGAGGAGAAAATATCATGACTCACAGAGGCCACAAAAGGGTTCCCTAAAGGGTAAGTGATGGGTAATAAATACGGCCACGGGCACCACTATCATGAATCCAAGTTCCCCTGAGACTTTGGTGGAGCTGAGGATGCCCTCTGACCAGGAAAGAACTTTAAATCATCCAGACAAAACAGTTCCTTGCCAGAGCCTAGTCCATTGTGATCAACATTCATTGCCTTTGCTGTTCGTGGGGCTGTCTTAACACGTACCGCACCTCCCCCCAGTGATGGGAACACTGTCTGGTTGGAGCGGAGGGAGGGCGTGGCTTTACGGGCGCCTGGAGGGACACTGTGGGGATCCGACCCGATTTATCCCGTGAGTGAGTTCACTTCCTGTAGTAGAGAGTAAGAGCCTGGAACCTCCTCCCAGGATGACTGTCGGATAGAGTCCCTTCCACCACCTGCCCTGAAACCCTCCAATGACAGGACGTGTTTATTCATTACCTCTACGTGTGCAATTCTTTCCTAGGCAGTAATGCAAAAGGAGTTACCCAAAGGGATCCTTGCTTGAAAAGCATTTCTGCTCTTCCACAGGGAATGTGCAGCATGCTTAGGAAAAGTTTCCCGTCATGAACGTGGTCCATTCCTTCTCCAAATCTGCCCTCTCTCCGATGGGCTACGCTCAGCAGCTCTCGTGGAGGCCAGAGAAATGTCCGTGGGCCGTTCCACTTGGACAGCCTCCTCCGCTCCTCCGCCCTCGTGGCTCTGCGGCTGCTGTCCCTCTTCCCCTTTCTAGCTTGCTCTGGCTTCAGAAGGGAAGCCATCCCCTCTCCAGGTGCATTTGAAGGCCACGTCAGCATTCCAGAGAAACATCGTGTGGCCTCTACATGCCAGGAAGCCCGAGGATGTTTCCAACAATTGCGCAGCCATTCCTGAGGCTGGAACGGGGAGCTCCAGCTACAAACTGCGTTACACCGTCCATGGTTTGGCCGAGTGACGTGCCGCGGCCATCATAGTCAAGAATTCCACCGCCCTTCCTGCTGAAGGCCCTTCTCGTCCCCTCTGCATTCTGTTCTTTTGCTTTAAGACACCACTGACTCCCCTGTGGTTACCAGACATTCATACGTACGATTCATCCGTGCATCACCCATTCCGTGTTCATTTAACAAACATCCATTGGTGACCTACCTGCTAAGCTTGGGGATCAACAAGGAAGCAGGCAGAGCCCCGCCCCCGGGGTGCTCGCAGTTTGTGGCTTTATTGTTAAGTTGGAGGGTGGGTGAGGACAAAAGAGGGCTCATTAAAAGGATTCATCGGAGGGAAGTTTAGGGAGGAGACTCTTCACTGAGGGTGGGCGGGCTTAAGGGGACCATTGCGGGGGCTCAGACTTCTAGGGCAGTAGGAGGAGAAGCCGCTACTGCCCCAGCCCGAAGGGGCGAGAGAGGAAGTAGTAGAGCCCACAAGAGAATTCTGCTGACAGGGTCACCCTATAGGAGCTGGACCCGGAGGAGGAATCTCATCTGGCGGGACAGGACGGCAGGGGGAGGGGGGAGGGCAAGGGAGTGCGTTGGACAAACGCCTTGACCTCTTCTCCCCTCCCACCTTTGGTCTCCCAGGGCTGAACCCACTTGGTAGCCAGAGGGCCAGAGCACCTATAGACTGCAGACCTCAGGGATCGCATCCAGGCACGGAGCAGCAGGGAAAGGGGGAGAATGGAGCTGGGGGCAATGAGAGGGGCAGCACAGTGCCCTCGTGTGTCCCCTGGGGTGTGGGATGGGGTGAAAGGATCGAACATGCTCACACTGAAGTCCCAGCCCCTGTGCCCAGAGCACAGAGTGGGGGGCTTGGTGTGTCCCGCCTGCCGGGCATCGCTGCCAGAGACTGCCCTCCTACTGAGGGCGGGCTGCTGGGGTCTGGACCCTCCGTGACGGTCTGCCAACAGGCCCGTTTATTACTCCAGGAGCCAAAAGGCAGGCAGCCGTGGTGCATCACCTGGCGGTCGGGAGAGTCTGAGCAAAGGTCCAGAGGAGCTGTCTCGCAGTCACACACAGAATATGACATGGCCTTTGTTCTCGAGCAATTTATAAACTCACTTGGGAGAGCAAACCTAGACAGAAAAATATGAAACAATGACAACGAAGACAGTGCAAATAGAAAGGAGTCAAGGCGGAGGCCCAGAAGCAAGCAGGTTACCAGCGGCGGACGCAGCTTGTTCTCTGCCTCGTGGGCAGGTGAGGCGGACACCAGTGCACAGCTGCTCAGCCTTCCACGCTGCCCTTGGTGCCTGCCGCCCTTGGCACAGGCATGTGTGCACACACACGCACACTCTAGAGGCACATGCGCGTGCACAGGCATGCATGCAGACACACAAGCACACACCCACGTACACACATGCACAACACAAACTCTGTTTCCGCTGCTACACGGTCACTCCTGGCAGTTTTCTTGATCGGCTTTGCTGAAATGCACCCACAGAAACAGGAGGAAGAGATGCAGAAGTGATGAGAGAGTGATAGATTGGCATTGCTGCTGGTGGCGGGGCTCCTTTTTCAGCAGCCATGTCCCTTTTGGGTTCTGGGTAATCTTAGAAGAAAACAAAGGTCTGTCTGCCTTGCTGGATTCATGATCGTTTTATTGGTATTATGATACCCAACTGAACGCTATAGCAATCAGGGAACTAGAGCATAGATGGTTCCAGCCTAACTCCAAAATGGGCATCCTGAAGGAGGCTTATACACCTCCGTCTAGTGATTTCCTCCCAGTTTCTGCCACCCCAGCACCCTAGGGACCACCTTCCCATGACGGGGGGTGCAGAGTCCCATCGACAGTGGAGGGAGCCATTGGTTTGCCACCACTCTCCTTCCTCTGGGAGGCGCTTGCCTCTGGCAATCCCTTCCCATCTCCTCCTGACACTCGGTTCAGCATCTTGGTACCCGGGCTTCTCCCTGACTCTAGTATTCCCGCCATGAGGCAGGTGTTAAAATGACACAGATACTGCATGTCAGGAGTGATGGTTAAATATTCTAAGACAAGGAGATTGCAGGCGTCATCCTGTGGGTCTTTCTGGCTGTTAAGGAAATGCGGGAGCCTTGGAGAATGACGGGGAAGAAACAGTCACTGGAGAAGCTTCAACACCAAGCCCAGAACAAAAGACAGCTGGAGGGTTCTACCTTTGGCAGGGGTGTCACGGGTGGTAGGGCTGCCCTGCAGCGGTCGAACTAGGGGAACGATCCTGGTATTTTGAAAAATGGTTTTATTTGTGAAGATGCCTGAGGCTCCACCACATTTCCCCAAACAGCACCTTTCGTTGGGCCCATGTAAAACCCAGAAGAGAGGGACTCCGAAGTGCAGCCGAATTCACAAAACATGGGTCAAACCGCTAGCTCTCTGCCGTGTGATTTCTTGCGTGCGTTTGTTTTCCAGCTGCAAAAACGGATCCTCAGTCCCTGGTCTATGAAATATGTGCACAGGCCCCTTATTGGTCGAGACCTCACTCGGAGACTGGAGAGGTTAGCTCCACGCGAGACCCCATCCCATCCTCTGGAATGTCTCTGCTTTCCATCATCCTGCCCGCCTTGCTTTCTTCCTCATCTTCTTTACACGCATGCCTTTCTCCTAACTTCCTCTGAGCCTCACAAAGTGTGTAACTTTGCGAACGACACCTGGGGAGGCCCATCATATGCGCTTGAGAAGGAAGAAGGGCCTGGACACTTGGCAAAGGGATCCAGTGTTAACTGTCACCGCCGGCCTGGCCGATCCTGTTTTGTCCTCTATTCCGGGGCTTCCTCCAGAATTCCAGGTGGTCGGCACCTACTGCTGAACATACAGCTTCCTGAGAACCTTCCAGGGATCTGCCTTCTCCCCGTCGGTGCCACCTTAGGTCCCTAGGCCCCTTGACGCAGCGCTTCAGCATTTAAACTGGCACAAGGTGTAACCAGAGGCTCCCAGAGGAAGGCCTCTGGGAAGGCCACCCCCCTCTAGTTCACCCACCTTAGCTACTATGTTAATAAAAATGATTCATGTTCCAAAGCCCTTAGGAATTACCTGGGTCACACCTGGCTATGCTGTCACCAAACCCCGCAGTGCCTTATAGGTCACAGTGAGGGAAATCACTGCCACTGGCCAGCCCCCAAGATCTCACTCGCACACCAAAAAGACCCCCCCCCCAGCAGGCTGGACCGTTTGTTCGTCCTCTCAGCCTGACACTGGGTGGGAGACGACAGCCACCTCTCCTTCTGCAAGACCCAGTTTTCCAAAACTCCACCCACTTGCCCAAGAAAGCAGGAGAAATTCAGGAGGCAGGGGGATGTGATGCCAGCACATAAAATGAAAAGAATTGTAAGCACACATTCCTGTTTTGGACGAGATGTCAAGAAAGCCTTCTTCCGTTATGGAAATTCCTTTAAAATAAACAAAAACCAGTGGGTCGCGGTCTTCTGTAAGTTCTTGCTGTTCTCTTTTCTCCTTTTCATTTTCACCATAAGAACCCATAACCAGACTAAAGAACAAGTCTTCCTACCTAATATAAAAGCAGTAGAACTACTGGTGATATTAATAATACTTTACATTTATAGAGCATTTTTCACCGTTAAAGCCCTTTATAGACATTAACTAATTAATCCCCTTAGCAACAAAGTACTTACTTTGTTGGCTTCTAGGCATATAATTCAGTAGTGGCCTGAATTATACATCTCTCTGTCGAGTGATTTGCCATCTTTTTCAAATACACAACATTGGTTGAGATGCTTTTTCTGTCCAATTCTGAAGTCAAATTTTAAAAATCACTATAAAAGAAAGGAGGGGAAAAAAAGAATTCTAGCTACAGCCAATGTATCCCTTCAGCCTGCCTGTGCTAAAGGCAGAAAAATG
This sequence comes from Leucopleurus acutus, assembly GCF_964270905.1. Lineage (NCBI taxonomy): Eukaryota > Metazoa > Chordata > Mammalia > Artiodactyla > Delphinidae > Leucopleurus > Leucopleurus acutus. The sequence goes on along the minus strand of NC_139160.1, from coordinate 6,883,809 downwards.
TTTTCAGGACTGACTCTCATCTAAGGCTTGCTGGGTATCAACCATGCCCTAGATGCTATCATCTCTGACGGCTCACCTAGAAAATTCCAGAAGCAAGCATCCTTGATTCTATTTATGCGTATTTAAAAATAAAACTGACATCAATACTGATACTGCTCTGGGCTATTATGGCCTCAGGTGTTTTTCCTCTTTCCTTTTTGAGGTTTGAATCAATAGAGCAGCAAAGACAATGGGTAAAATTCTCCCTCCCTTCTCTTCCCCACCCTTCCTCCGCACCTTCCTCTCCCACTCCTGCACCTGCGGGTTCCTTCGTTCTGTGGTAGCCTCACTATTGAGCATGTTTTCTGGCACATAGCAGATGCTCAATAAATGCTGACAAATGAGCCTTGGAGAACGCGACGAGCTCGGTGTTGAACAAAACACAGATACGCCAGCCCAAGCCACTCCTTCGCAAGGAATCCCCAGTGGCCGCTACAACTGGAGATGTGATAAACCAGGCTTCACAGGGTCTAGGGGCCTGTCCTATTTTAACCCAGAAGCTGGGATTGGCAGCCTGTGAGCAGAAGCTGATTCCATCAGATGCTGCAAGGGAAAAAAAAAAAAAAAGGCCATAACAGTCCTTACCCAAAACAAGGCACAAGGCAATCAGTGGGTCCAGCCTTGCGCACTTCCGGAGATGCCCCTAGGCCGTGTGTTGCTCTCCTCTGAGGCCCTCTCCCTGTTTTTCTCGCTCCAAGGCTCTCTTTGATTTTTATCTTAAGCAGACTTTGTTTTAGCGCAGTTGGCTGGGCAGTGACTTACCCTGCGTGTTTTGTCGGGCCCCAAGCTCCCCTGAGAAGTCCCTGATTTTAGAACAGACCCAGGAAATTGCCAGGGACTCCAGCCATTCCAGGCTCTGGAGCTGCACAGACGGACCTGAAGCCACCTGGAACTTCTTCCAACTGCCCGCCAGGAACAACTCCAAGATGAACCGACCCCTGGGACTTCTCCCACTGCGATCGTTCTGGGGGGATCCTAAGACATCTGAGAGTTTCAAAGATTCTGTGGAATTCAGATCTGTCTCAGAACCGACCTAGCTGCCGACTGCCAGGGCCAGGGGGATATAATTCACGTCCCCCTCAGGGCCAAGTCCTCCAGCATGTCAGATGCTGCTCTAGGGAGGCTTCGTTGGTCCACGCCAGCAGAACAGAAGCCACTGGGTCCAACTGTTTCAGACACCTCCACTGACATCCTCCAACAGACGTTTCTTACTGGAGCTTTTCACAGACAGGGTAAGAGCTGCTAACACTCACTGAGCACCTCATACCAGCCTCTGTGCAGTGCCCTCCAAGACCCTCCATCATTCAGGTACCCTGGCTGCTCTGCAATGCAGTACGCAGCAAAGCCAGCTCCAGCCCAGCACGTCCAGAACAGACCTCGTTCCCCAACGTCCGCTTCTCCATCGCAGTCCCTTAGGTCGGGAATGGCCCAACTGTTCTCCCAGGGGTGTAAGTCAGAACCCCGGGTGTCCCTCCATACTTCCCATTCCCTGACCCGGCACCTGAGATCCATTGGCCGCATCCCCTAAGTATGTCCCGACCCCATCTTCTCATTGTTCCCAGCCGCTGTCACAGCTTTCCCCGCTCGAATCGAAGCTTCGCGAGGACGGAAGCCTCATCGTCTCGTTCGTTGCTTCATCCACAGGCCTTGACGGTGCCCGAAGCGCAGACAGTCCTAACTGGATGGACGGCAGGGCGAAGGCGCGATCGCCACGGCTTCAAGCCAAGCTGCTGTCACCCTTGCTTGGGTCCCTGCAGCAGCCTCTTGACTGGTCCCCCTACATCCACTCTGGACCTTCCAATTAGTTCTGTTTCTGTAGCCAGCTTGATTCTTCACAAACGTGCACGACTCGCTCTCCCACCCAGCGGCCTCCCAGGGCTCACGTTATAGACCATATTCCTCACCAGCTGCAAAGTCAGGTATGCACAGCCCCACCCCCGTCTCAGAGCCTGTGCTCGGGACGTTCTCCTCCCCAACTCACCCTCCGTCCCTTCTCCTGAAATGACCTCCCCGTCTCCTTCCAACCTCGTCCTGAGAGTGGCGTCTGGACGCATCTTTTCCTGATTCCCTCCGTCTGGGGCTACTATGGGACTCTCTTTATTGCTTAGACTTTTTCTTCACATGACCTCTTATCGTTTGCAATTATGTGATGATTTCCACTTTTTTGAACAACTAACTGGCTCCCCAACCAGGCCACGACCACGGTGCCTGTGAGCCCTCACGTCTGCAGCTTCAGGCGTGGCACAGAGTGCGGGACACTCCGTGAGTTACAGTTCAAAGTCCTGCTTCGTCTGCGCTGGACCCGAGGCTCCGTCCTCCCCGCTTCCCTCCCCCTCCCCCATGTCCTGGGGGCTGCTCCCAACGGGCTGCCCCACTCAGGCCCCTCGTGCTCTGGCTCTGACCGGGTTTGGCCCCTGGGAGGTACAGATAGGAGCCGGCAGGGCAGGAAGAGGGACCAGGGCGTCTGCTCCCCTCCCCGCAGGCTGGGTGGGTGGGGGCGTGTCCTCTCCCACCTCTGTCTCTCACCCGAGTTCCAACACAGCTGACCTTGGCCTCCCTCGCTTGCCAGGCCCAGAGCTGGGTGCTCCAGCACCCTCCCCCATCCCACTCGCGGAGTGCCATCTGGTTCCCGCCAAGACCCTGATGAAAACGTCCACTGCCCACCCCCCCCCCCGCCATCGCACTCGAGGAAGCCGAGGCTCAGCTCTCACTGGTGGTCGTGAGTGAGCTCAGCTCAAGCCATGGCTGTGACTGTCAAAGCCCGCGTGCTCTTCGCTGCCGCACAAGCCCCCTTCCCGTGACCCTCAGCGTGGAAGGAACCGGGAGACGTTCCAAACATGCGGTGAAGCCCGTCGTGGGTCCCGCACCTCTCAGGCTCCTGTGAGCTTGCACTGGGCTCCCGGTGCTGAGAAAGCCCCGCGGGAGCTCGGCCGCTGACTCTGGCGCTCTGTCCGCCCCCCCGGCCCCTTCCCATCCCCCCTGGTATAAAATCTGCGCGCAGTCACTCTGCCTGAAAACAGGCAAAGCTGAGTCCTGCGGGTAGAACGAAACCATCGCGTTTCTCCTGCTCTGGGTCCTGCCATCTCCGACCTGATTGCTTTGGTCCTGAACCGAAGTGGCCAGGCCCTATGGGGACGTTCTCCCATGTGACCCTGGGGCTGTCCCCAGCAGCCTGTCATGTTCTCCCAGGTTCACAGGGTCTACGGCCGTGTCCACTTTCCCATCTTTAAACCTCCTCTTGGTCACACCTGGGGTTAGAAGTCTCTGTTTATGATCAAATTCTATTTTTACCAAACGCTTGTTTGTAGATACTCCCCACTCCACGTCCTGCTATAAGTTACAGTGTCAGCAAGCAACACGCTGAACCCAAATATCTTCTCACCCCTGAGACTAGCTGGGCTTGAAGCCAGGTGCCTTCGGAAAACCCTGGGCTGTTTAGGGCATTGGCGCCTGCAGCAGAGGGAAGGACAGAAGGTGCCGGGTCCTGAAAGCATATTGGCTCAGGACGCAGTGGGATGTCACAGCCATTGGAGTCAGATGGGCCTGGTTCTAATCCCCACTGGGATTAGCAGCTGAAGCTGCTGTCCCGCCCACGGGGCTGTCCCGGGCCACAGAGCTGTGAAGTGCACAGCCGGCGCTCAAGCCCTTGGGCCCGTGGCTGGATTCTCCCCAAGCCTTGGGTTCCTCATCTGTGAGATGGGCTAAACTTATCCACCATGCAGGGCTGTTGGGAGGACGAAATGATGACACGGAGGACGCACATAAGGCCTGAACTTGGCCCTTAGCCGGTTCCCTTCCTTCCCTCATCACGGCAAATGCTCTCCGGGCATCTATTCCGGGTTCTTTCTCTATAACGTAGGTCAAGATCTCACGTAGAGGTTCAGGTCCACTGGCAGAAGAGATCTAGCAGAGATTCCACGAGAGGCCATACCACCCCCAGCCCCAGCCCGGCCACCCCTGCCCCAGGTGCGATAAGCGCACATCCACAGGATTCAGACTCACTCTATTTACCACACAGCGCGTTCTAATGGAGCTGTGTTGCCATGGACAACGGTGACTGTCCCGCTATTATTCAGAACATGCTATAGTCTCTCTCTCCCAATAGAAAGAACATCTTCGAGTGAGGAGAGGGTACGAAAAGGTTCAACGGTATCAGGACGCCCCAAAGACCAAATCTGAATGCTGACACTGCAAGAGGAAGCACGTTTGGAGAAGCTTGGCCAGTGGTCCGCGCTGACCTGGTGCCCACATCTGCAGCCCCTTGTCAGCGGATCTGGGAACGTCCCGGTGCACCACTACTGCAGAAACTGGTGGGGGGGGGGGGATGGGCTCGTCTCCAGGAGATGAGCCAGGAGCCCAGTCTCCCAAATGGTCAGATGGCTGGGCCGTTACTGCCCAGTCCCAGGCTGCACGGATGTGTCCTCATGTGTGATGTTCTCCCTGAAGGCCGGGGGTGGCCATGGGTCCAGCCCTGTGACTTCTCACACCACTGGGCAGGCAGGGAGCAAGGAGGCAGCCCACCTGTCGGGCTGAGTCAGGGGAACCCATCCAGCTTCAGAGAAACAGCTGGTACCAGAGACAGAGCTGGCAGGAGACATCACATCCTCTGGGTAGTTCTGACAAATATTTAATCTTGGGAATTCCGGAATGAAGAAGAAGAGTCCCCTCAAAGGGAAGAGCCCAGGGCCAAGGACCCCAAGCCTAATTCAAGACCTGGATGTCAGGCAGGGGCATCCTGGGACAATTTGCAAAGGCGCCCACAGGGAGGCAGTGCTGTGCTCTCAGGAAGGGGATTAGGTTAGCAGCAAGGCCAGAGGGCGGAGGGCACGGGCTCGGGGTGGCGGTCAGGCAGAGAGTGTAGCTGCCGGGATCGAGGATCGCGGTGACGATAGGGACAGCCATCCAAACCCCAAAGGCAGGGCTTCCCTGGTGGCGCAGTGGTTGAGAGTCCGCCTGCCGATGCAGGGGACACGGGTTCGTGCCCCGGTCCGGGAAGATCCCACATGCCGCGGAGCGGCTGGGCCCGTGAGCCATGGCCGCTGAGCCTGCGCGTCCGGAGCCTGTGCTCCGCAACGGGAGAGGCTACAACAGTGAGAGGCCCGCGTAACACAAACAAACAAACAAAAAAACACCCAAAGGCAGAGCAAAGGCCAAAAGAGGGAGTGGCAACAGAACACGGCTTGTCTGTAACACCACAGGAAACCGCGCCTTGGCTCTGCTTGGTGCAGAAGTGGAAGAAACAGGGAACCCCTTCCGGGTCCCGGACTCAGGCGTGCACGTGTGTGTACAGGTCCTGGAGAAACCAAAGGACGCAGGGACTTGGGAAGAGACTGAAGCTGCGAAGGGGAGAGGCTCCCTTCCCTGACTCACTCCTGCTGTCTAATCCTGCCGGAAAGAAAGATGCTCGCGGGCAGAGGAGAGCAGCTATCACTTGACTGCTGGGGAAGAGGGATGCAGAAGGCCCAGGCGGCTAAAGATGCGGCCCACCAGCCTTCCGCTGCGTCCTCGAGGCCCTCCCAGGGGCCCGCGGGGCCCGAGTTGGCGTGGAGACCGTTTTAGCTGCGCTGAGGTGACGAGGAGTAATTTCATGTCAGGAGCATTCCTAGTAAGCTGTGACAAAGCGAGAGAGAGGCATGGCCATATATACGCTACCAAACGTAAAACAGACAGCTAGTGGGAAGCAGCCGCATAGCACAGGGAGATCAGCTCGGTGCTTTGTGACCGCCTGGAGGGGTGGGATAGGGAGGGTGGGAGGGAGGGAGACGCAAGAGGGAGGAGATATGGGAACATATGTATATGTATAACTGATTCACTTTGTTATAATGCAGAAAGTAACACACCATTGTAAAGCAATTATACCCCAATAAAGATGTTAAAAAAAAAAAAAGAGCACTCCTAGGAAAGGAACGGGAGGCCGTGCTGTGGCGACAGGGAGGTTCGGCCAGTGGAGAGATGGGGCGATCGCCCTGCCGCGCCAGGATGCACTCCACCTGCCCGGTCCCCGCTCGCCAGCAAACTGGAAAAAGAGACACTTGTAGAAATCAGAACATGGCTGTGAAACAGCAATTCCCGATCAGAAATCATCACGAAGAAGCTCCCACTTAAACAGTTAACATCTGGAATAGATTTACAAACGCAGCCACAGTTAATGAATGTGCTAACGAACCTGAGTTTGACCTCAGGTTGACCTTCTGTCTTTGGCTGTGAACAAATAACAATAAACAAGTCTTCAGAGGTACGGGGCCCGGGTGTGTTCCTAGGAGGCTGCTTTAAATCATGTTATTTTATAGTAATATACCATCTTTCCAGGTGTCTATTAGGTGTTTTGGAAAGTTATCTCAACTTAAAAAAAAAAAGACCTTATTGCATTTAAAAGAAAAACACTGAAGAGTGGCTTAACGTTTTAAAAAGCAGACCTTTAAAGAGAGGTGATTTTTCTGGTAAAGCGGTTCACAAGGTAAGATTTCAGCTCTAAGAGGCAGAGCATCAGTTCAAAACCAGACACTTGGGGCTGGGGCCTGGAAGGAGCGCTTTCCATCTGGTACTTAATCTTTTAACTTCATTTTCTCTTTCCTAAAGTAAACACCCCCCTTTAAAATACCGGCCTTTTAGCGACTCTTCCCTGAACGGTGTTTATCTTCCGGGCTATCTATTAATTGTCAGTTTATTTAGCAATAGCTTTGCCTGGGGTTGACGGATCTGTTTAATATCCTTCTTTAAGACAGACGGGCTTATCTTTACAAAAAATGTTATCAGGTGCCTGCTCTAAGGATCATTACTTTGATTTATTGTTTCCTCTGCAGCAAATATCCAATAATGGGTGTTCCTTAAGTCATATCTGTACTTTTCTTGTCATGAATTTTCAGTGCCTCTCTTGTTTCTCTGTGCCTTAAGTGCTGTGTGGATTGGGGGCCCAGGAAGTCTCAGGAGCTAAGCCAGGCCCTGTCCACCTGGCCCCTCGGCCTCTGATGGGCGAGACCGTTGCCAGAGCATCAGGGATGATGCCAGGAGGAAAGTGGTAATGAAGAGCACGACCTTCAGCAGGGGAAGACCCCGGGTTCCTGTGACCTTTGGGAGGAACTCCCAGCGCGCCAGGAAGCAGGTGCCCAAGGAACACCCACCCCACACAGAGCCAAGATGCCCCATTGGTCGTGTGCAAGGTCCCAGGCAGATACCATCCAAGATCTCCCAGATGAATCCGGGCTCCGGGTGGGAGGGCAGCGAGGCTGAGTGGCTCTGGGGAATGCCCCGTGCAGCTCCCACATGCAGACACCACCAAGTCCTTCACCCAAAGTTCAGAGGCCTGAGAAAAGTCACTCTAGCCTTTGTTTGTTCTTTGTCTCTGGTGTTGGAATGAATCATCTGCTTTCCCTTTGTCTTCCATTTCTAAAATGAGTGTATGAGTAATACTCTTCATATTTTCCACTTTAAGAGAAAGTCAGAAGCTAAGATAGACCGGGGGCTCTTGTGTGGCTTTCACGAGATATTTTTCTTTAAAAACAATCCTCATATATATATGTAAACATGTCTCTCCCACACACACACATCAGAGGTGAGTCCTTCACTATCGAACGCTGAGCTAGTCGCACGGGAGAACAAGGAGGAGAACCCCATGTGGAAGTTTCTGAACACTTAGATCCCTAAGTGCTAGTTATTTTGAAGTAAAGAAAGACAAGAAAAACAGGGAGTGGAAGTGGCAGCCTTTCCTAAACTAGCAAATGACCCACTAATACTTAATTAGCTAAAATTTTAAGGGACGTTGGAAATCTGAAATACGAAAGAGCAGAACATAACTCCTTTGTGGTGGAAAAACCCAGGCTACCAGGCTGTGTGTGTGTGTGTGTGTGTGTGTGTGAGAGAGAGAGAGAGAGAGAGAGAGAGAGAGAGAGAGACCCCCTTCCATTCTTAGAACCATCACACTATTAATGACCAAAACTACTACAGATGATCGCATTAGCTGTGAAGCCCCATCATTCATCTTTTCATACTATTTTTGCTCGTGTATCTCAGGATGGGTGACAGTAGCAAGCCCATGGCGTTCCTTTTGGTTGCATTTCTGTGGGAATGAGGAGGGGGTGGGAAGGCGGGGGTTAGAAGCTCCCTCCATATGCAAATCCCAGCCCTGCCTTTTCTCAGGGCTGCCAGTTTGAGGAGCATGTGGGCTGTGATCCTTTTGTTCCTTTGGAAGAAAAAAAGTGCTCTGGGTAAAAATAGTATTTTAAAGTCTTTAAAAAAATACTAATACACATCAGAGCTGATGACAAGGGAGCTGTTTCCCCTGGGTGGTACCCGGAGAGTGAGTGATGTGGGAAAGGCTGGCACTCCCTCTGAAGACCCTGTTCTAGACATCTCCCCCTGCCCTGGATTCCCTCCGCAGTGGTGCCTGGGGAGTGAGCACAAGATTCCCACCTCCTTCTCCTGTCACCTGCTTTTCCGATTTCAAGACAGTCCGCTGGCTCAGGGCCTTTCCCTGGAGGCAGGCGGAGGATGCTGGGCTGACTGTTCGAGGCCCAGCCTGCCTCCAGCTGCTTCCGATTCTCAGAAGCTCCCTCCCCGCCGCCTCCTGTCGCTTTCTGGATTCTCTGCTCCCTTGCTTCTTCCCTCTTTCTGGTCCTGTTTATCCTCCTCTACATTTTACTTAAGAATTCCAAAACTTTTCGTTCAATTCCCTTCTTGCTAGTTTGCACACTTTTGTACGTTTTATGCTCAGTGGCACCATCTTCCTCATTGGAGTAGGGCATTTTAAAAAGAATTTCAGCTCCATCCAAGAAAGCAGACTCTCTGGGGCTTGTCCTGGGAACAACCTCCATGACACTGGGCGGGAGGCACTGGGAGCCCCAAGGGATGCTGGGCTTCTCCCATCTTTCACCCCATCTAGCACTGTTTTCTTTTTTGTGTCTTGACTCTGAGGCAGGAATTGGCTCTTACGTGAGCTAAATAAAATACAATTAATAAAATCAAAAGAAATGCTCCTAGAGGGGGGTAGGGACCTCCAATTCTGCACCACCCTTAGGTCCTGGTTCGTCCCCGCCTGCAGCCCTTGGCACCTGCATGGCTCAGGTGCTCAACCGGTGGGTCACCCCTCACTCATCTTGGAGAAAGGACTACGGAGAAGGTTGTAGCAGATCCTACGTGTGGATAAAACCACTAGTGACTAAAAAAAAAAAAACCACTAGTGACTAACCTCAGAGCTCTCGTAATCCAGCTTTTAAAAATTTTGGAGATGAGGAATATGAGACTCAGCGATGTTAGGTCACGTGTCCAATCACTCAGAACTGCTTGGTCTAAGAGATAGTGCGAGAATCCAGCTCTCTGGGTTCTTACTTACAGCTCTTTCCACCAGGCCACAGGGCCTCCCCACAATGTGCTAACACAAAAGCCCTTTGGTCACTTAAAACATTTTTTTTTTTTGTACTTTCTCTAAGAGTTTGAAAAGTACTAATTAGCCTACTTTACGAAGAAAAAAAAATAGTACGTACTTAGGTACATAGGTGTGCACGTGTTTCCTAAACGACTTTAGAATCAGTGTCACAGCGCGGCGGGGCTGGGTTCGCTTAGGGACTGTGGGCTCCAGTTCCTCTGAGTTACAAAGGAGACGAGTGACTGGTTGGACGCAGAGTGAAGCCATGGCTGCACACCCCTGAAGTTCTCCACTTCGCTGGCTCCTGAAAATAGCCCTTAAAAGTCAAAATAGGTCCTCTTTTCTGTTGTATGAGCAGGACATCTTAGATGAGGTAGATTTGCTTCGACAATAGCCTGCTTTTCATGCATCTGGAGCCTTCAAGTCCACAGCTGCTCGTCACGCGCCCACGGTGTGCGGGGCCCGGCCGCTGCTGGAAGTTCACGGCCAGGTGCAGGGCCCCCTCTCAAACTGTGGGCGATGCTCAGGCCCGCCCTCAGCCCTGCCCCTTGTTCTGCTCTACACTTCCGAGCCACGGTCAGCCGGATTCTGTCGACCAGAACCAGGGGAGGGACAATCATTTTAGTTTCTAGGCTTAGATGTCATATCCCTGGCTTTCAGGAGTGGGGCTTGGGGGAACTCGCCTTGGGCTAGTACAGAAAACAGGTAAAGCTGCGCCCGGCCTTCAATCCGGGCAGCTGACGCATACTGGGGGGAGGGGCTTTGGCAGCCGCCTGCAGGACGGTGGCAGCCCCAGGAATCGTAACTTGGAGGGCGTAGGGCAGCAAAGCGCCTACAGAGGCAGCAAGGAAGGGGTTCTGGGTGTGCACAGCAAGCGCCTGGTTTCTGCTCAGATCTTATATTTCTGGGGCTAGTTCTGGGGTGCACCGGATGGAACTTTCTAGGGGAGGGAGACCTTACACCATCTAAACCCCCTTTGGGCCGCCCAGTGCAGCCTAGTGGTGGAAGCTGGCATCTTCCTCCACGCTGTCTCTGAGTCACTTGGGGGTAACGTAAGTGAATATTGCTTACATTCTTGGACTCCTCGCACATAAAAGAAATGCCAAAGGCCCGTGGAGCTTCTGAGCCTTATCTGAAAGGCCAGAATCATATAGGGGACAGGCTGGGGGGCCCCTGTGGCAGACAGAGCACAGCCGTAGTAGGAGCGCTAGGGGGTGGGCGGCCAGGACAGAGGAGCGAGAACAAGAGCAGCCACGGAGGAGAGGCCACGAAGGACAGGCCACGAGGAACAGGCCACGAAGCACAGGCCACGAGGAAGAGGCCACGAGGAACAGGGCAAGCAAAACTGAGCATGGGGCTGGGAGCTGAAAGCCAATGTAACTTTCACCTAAGCCCTTTGTTGTCCGCAAAGAGGGGAGCGTGTGCACGAGAGGTGCCTGTGCACACAATGGTGGGAGATATGGTACCCGCACCCACTGTGAGCCATGGCCATTACTGCTCTCTCCCGTCAGCATCGTCTGATTCAGATGCGGCTCCAGTCTCTGGGCGCTCCTGTCCCGGTAGAATGTGGGATGCTCTTCAAAGGCCACGTAGCACGATGGCTTGTCCCCCGCCAGGAAAAGCCCAGCGGTAACATGAACCGTCCTGCTCAAAGGCGAATCTGAACAGTGATTCCTTGTGTTTTATGGTGCTCTGGGGGGCACGCCCCTTTTTAACACTCACCATCTCATTCCTGCCCTACCACCCCTACGAGAGGCAGTGCTGGTGTAGCAGAAACAGCACAGTGCTTTGGAGTCAGACACTCTGGCTTTAAATCCCAGCTCCGTCAGTTACTGTATATATCTCTTTTTTTTGTATATATCTTTTTAAAATATTTATTTATTTATTTTTGGCTGCATCGGGTCTTAGTTGCAGCACGTGGGATCTTTCGTTGGGGCGCATGGGCTTCTCTCTAGTTGTGGCACGAGGGCTCCAGAGCGTGCAGGCTCTGTAGTTGCAGCATGCGGGCTCTCTAGTTGTGGTGCAGGGACTTAGTTGCCCCACAGTATGTAGGATCTTAGTTCCCTGACCAGGGATCAAACCTGCGTCCCCTGCTTTGGAAGGCGGATTCTTAACCACTGGACCACCAGGGAAGTCCCTGTCAGCTACTGTATTTTACTTTGGGTAAAAACTGAGCCAAAGCTTCTTCCTCTGGAAGACGGGGATTATAACAGGACGAGGAAGGCTTTGGGGGCACATGTGAAACTTTTGGGCAAATTAGAACAAGAAGCCTTTTCCTCAAGACATTTTATTTCCATTTGTCAGAAAATTATTGGAAACTGTGATGACTGTGGTTATAAACTGTCCCTGAGATGGGCCCCCCCCACCTTGCTCCAGGGAGGGACTCTGCAAAGCATCTGGTACATGAAAGCTCTCAGTGGTCACCAGGCAGAGCAGCCTTTGTCCCCAGTCTGTCTCAGGAGGGGACCTGTGCTGATTGGTAGGGCCAGGACTGAACCCCAGGTCTGCCGACTTCTCCTCCAGCTCCCCTTGCTTCACGTTCTAAACCCACCTGTGAAAGAACACCCACTGTGCATGTTGCCAGAAACAAACTTGTAGAGACACTTGAACTTTCCACAGGAATTGGCCTGCTTTCTCCAAGCTGCAATGCTACAGCATGGAGAGAAAATATTATGGTTCCGAAAACACAGTTCTCAGGAAGATGGAGAAACAGCCCAAAACGGGGATCCCAAACTCTGTCAGATTCTCTCCACCCTATCTGTGGTCTTGATGGAATGACCCAGCCTCTGGTGATTCAGCTCCCTTATATGGAAAATGGAAAAATACTCATCTATCTTGCAGAGATACTATCACGTGAAATTTATGAGCTTTTCAGAGAACATCGAGAGAGAGCCAGAGGTATACGGTCCCATGGAAGGACAGCATGTTAGCATTGCTATTGTTATCAAAGCATTCGTCCTTGCTCGCGTGAAAACATTTTGAAGGTCTCTTTTGAAGAACTGCATCTAGTGTGAATAATTAAATTTGCCCAAGGAAGTATAAAGGACTTGTAATGCTTCATTCATCTGGCATTCAATAACCTTTAATTGAGAGTCTACTATGTGCCTAGCAACAGGATTGCAGTGATGCACAACAAACGCACAGGCCTTTTCTCTAGGAGCTTACAGACTCGTGGGCATGAGTCATGGGACCCAGAAAAACCAGGTGGTGAAGTCCCAGCATTACTGTGGGGTAACAGAGAAGCAAGACTCTTTTGCTTGAGTCCCATTTGCCCTGTTATCTTGCTCTTGTTACTGTCCATGGAGTTGAGTACAGTGAGCATCTGCTGTTTTGTCAGCCCCACAAGCAGGGCCTCTGTGGGAAAGCATCTGATTGCCGACCACTCCCCACTCCCGGTCCATGGAGTGAGGATGGGGCTCATCTCCGATGGCCTCGGCCTACAGCGGCTTGAAGCAGGATTTCGGTTCCCGGCCAGAAACTGAGGGCGGGCAGCGGCCGTGAGAGTGCTGAAACCTGGCCACTAGACCACCAGGGACCAGCGGCCAGTGACAAGGCCCTGGCCCGTCAGCTGCATAGAAATGAGTTTCCACGTAGAGGTGGAAAGTAGTGAAACAAAGTGTTTATTAGGAGGAAAGAGAGTATGTGTGGATAGACATACGGGTGGACTCAGAGAGAGTTGCACCCTCGTGGTAGTTTGAATCACTTTTATGGGGCATTTCTTCTGGGTTTCCTTTGGCCAATCATCTTGCTTTGCCTGGTTCTGAGCCTGTATTTGGTATATCTCAGGGTCCTCCCATGTGTACGTCCCATGTCTCTTATCCAAGATGGATTCTAGCGAAGAGGCCTATGGGTAGCTGACATCACTTACTATGGGGTGGCGCCCCCTCCCTTTTTGACCTCCAAGGACCCTTTCTGTGCATGTGTAGTCAGGGAGGTCTCCTTGATTTCGAGAATGAGGAATTTGTCGTCTTTTATCTCTTATCTGGGCAGGGTCCAGCCTCCTCTCTCGATTGTCCTACTATTGATATATTGGAGTTTCTGTCCACAGGGAATGAACTAAGCTGCTTACCCTGGGGCCCATCTGTCTCCTGCCCCAGGGTGACCTCACTCCTGCGATCCCTGGTACAGGCACAGGACCCAGGGTGGACCAGCTAAGCTCCTCACCTGCCTGGCCATGTGGATTGGTGCCAGATAAAATAGAGGCTGTTATTAACTTTGATTCAAATTTAAATTTGGGTATTTGGAAAATAAATAATTTCTTGTATCCCAAATATTACACGGAATATACTTACACTAAGAAGTTATTCATTATTTACCTGAAATTCAAAGGTAATGGGGCATCTGTAGTTTTACTGGCTAAATCTGGCAACCCTGTTCAGGGGAGCCAATGAGAGCCCTCCCTGGGACATTTCTGGGATTCTTGGCAAAAGGACGCCCTTTCCCCACTAGGATTGTGATAGCCGCTGTCACCAGCCGCTGGGGCAGCCTCCCTGAGAAAGGAGCTGGCGCACGAAGCAGAGCTGAGAGATGGAAAGAAACACCCACATCATGTCTTTAGAGCCCGTGGATCTGGCGGTCCTGGTGGACCCCTGTCCTCTCCAGTTAGGTGAGCTGATACCATCCCTTTGTTTCTTGTAATTGTCCGGAACGTGCATTCCCAGCTGCTGTGGCTCCAGTTTCCCCAATGTTAAGGCACTTTGTTTCTATCAAAATCTTTCCTATTCTTCAAAGTCCACTCAATTCCAATCCTCTCCAGAAACTGTTCTCAGACTTTCCCAAACACTGCCTGCCACGTTTTCAGGATCACATAGGTTGGTTTTGTATTCTGGAACGCAACATGTCTGATCCAGAGACTTAGTTTATTAAAGCCCTGATGTTCCCTTGGCTTCAATTCTCTTGGTATCAACACAAAGCCTCCTAACATTATGGAGGAGTTTTATTTCACAGATTGTGAGCAAAAGCAAGGGGCAGTCACTAGGAGTCTGCATGGTCTCTCCTGAAGTGGCAGGACATTTTGTAAAGTCACTTGCATGTGGAGTCAGGAGCCCAGGCTTCAAGTCAAGACATTGTCACTGAGCACTTCCCTGACCTGAATGAAGGAGTACTCATGTGAGTACTGAGTACTCGTTGTGAGTACTAGTGCAGGTACTTGTGTGAGTGCTCAGCGTGAGTACTTATGCAGGTACTCTCGCCTTCTGTTTCCCCATCAGTGAAGTGCTGGGTTGTACGACCTCTAACATATGTTTCCAACCCCATGGTTCAATGATCCAAAATCATTTTGATAGATCCAGGGACTGGCATAGAGAAAGGATAGCTGGATTTCAGGGGGTATTTTGCAAAGTTCTCATGATATCTTTTAGGAGGGACGTGACAAATGGAGAAAGAGAAATTCCATGTAAGTGACAGAAGATTAGTGCAACATGTCTGTAAGAATTCAGAGGCCGGAAATCCTAAAGGTGAGATGTGGCTGGTCATAAGGCTTTACCAACAACTTAGAGTAAGTGAAGACATTCTTACCAACTTTCAGATGACACAGAACTAGGAGGAATGGCCAATACATTGGAAGACCCAAACTAGATTCAAACCAATTTAATATTCTGAATTGACAGTTTATTGCTAAATCTATCTATCTATCATCTATCTATCTATCTATCTTTCTATCTATCTATCTGTCTATTTTATATCTAAAAGAATAATATTCAGCAGGTTAAGAAAAAAGTTGACCGCACAAATGCAGGGCAGAGATGTGGTTCATATGAAAAAGCCACGGGAGGTTTGGTTTACGGCAGGCCGTGGGTCATCAGTAGAGGTCCAAAGAGCCATTGCAGTGCTGGTTCGTGTTATAAGCTGGGGAATGCCTCGTTCCGGGGACAGAAGAGCTCCCTGTGCTCTGCACTGGCTACCCCCTCTTGTAATACTGGAGTTTATCCTGAGGAGGAGTTCAGAGTGTGATGGAAATGTCTAGGAATCACCCATTCATTTGTTCTTTCCGATGTACCTGCATTTATTCATTTAGCACACACCTTCAGCAGTAGCTGACAGTGCCTTGAATCCTTTTTGAAATGAGGTAGCGGAATAAATGAATGAATGAATGAATGAACGCAACTAAATAAAATATGCCAGACACGGTGCTAGGAGCCTAGTATCCAGAAAGGAAAGACAGAGTTCCTTCCCTCAGGGGTCCCTCCTGGAGAAGTGAGAGTCCAACAACGCGGGGAGGGTTGTAGGTCAAAAAGCCTCTCCGCTGAGTCCATGCCCAAGTACGGAGATGGTCCTGCGCAGTGCGGCGGGACTGTTTCTCTGAGCCAGGTGAGCACGGGCTGGCTGGAGCCAGGAATGCTCTAGGGAACTGTGGCCTCGACCGGGGGACTCTAGTCAAGGAGCCTGAAGTTGCTGTCAGCTGAGTCTGTGAATGGGGCGGAATGGAGAGGGAGGGACTTAACGTGGAGGCTGTTCTCTCCCTTAAACTAGCAAATCATCATTCCTGCGCTATGCCCACCAGCGAAGCCAGTCTTCCCAGCAGCTGTCAACAAGTGCTAACGTTTTCTTGCTGTGCCCTACCCCTACCCCTTACTGACAAGCACAGCTCATTAACCTTCCGGATGTGGCAGTAGACAAGCCCTTTCTGCGACTTCTTTTTCTTTTTTTTTCAACTCACAGTTTAATTTCGACTTCCAAATGGCTCCCCTAAGTATAGGTCTGAGCCTGGAGAGAGGTGAAGGACGGAATGAAGGTAAGAGGTTGAATATACCCCAGGGGCAGTTTTTGTATTTTATTCACCCTTTCATTCATTCATTCATTCATTCATCCTTTTCATTGTACACTGGCGAGTGCCTTCTCAGTGTCAAGCCCAGCTCAGCATCGGAAATACAAGTGGGAAACAAAGCGCTGTCATCCTGCCCTCATGGCGGTGGAGTCTGGAGGGGCAAACGTCTAGTTAATATCAAATCTACAAACATACTCACACTTTTGCCTGCCCTCTTCCTCTTGTCTCCCTTTAAAACTAGTAAAATGGGCTTCCCTGGTGGCGCAGTGGGTGAGAGTCCGCCTGCCGATGCGGGGGACACGGGTTCGTGCCCCGGTCCGGGAAGATCCCACATGCCGCGGAGCGGCTGGGCCCGTGAGCCATGGCCGCTGAGCCTGCGCGTCCGGAGCCTGTGCTCCGCAACGGGAGAGGCCACAACAGTGAGAGGCCCGCGTGCCGAAAAAAAAAAAAAAAAAGCATATCAACGGAATTCAGCGTGTGCGCCTTGTTTGGCTTTGATTTGAACAAGTCATGTGTAAAAAATAAAAAACATATAACAGACAGTCAGGGAAATTTGAACCCTGGGTACTTGGTGACATTAAGAAATCACTATTTTTTAAGTGTGATAATAATTTTGTTGTAAATTTTTTAAGTCCTTATTTTTAGGGATACTACTAAGGTCTCTGTAGATGAAAAGTTAAAGTGTCTTGGATTTGTTTCAAAATAACCTGGGAAAGGGGGTGATAAATTGAGTGGGATACAGATGACATGTGATTGGCTATGTGTTGAAGCTGGGGTGTTGGGTATATGGGGTTTCATTGTACTGTTCTCTCTACTTTTATATGTTTGAAATTTTCCATAATAAAGTGTTAAAAATTGATGAGGTAACTCTCCTCCTATAAACGCCCTATCTATTTATCTCTGCTCTGGGTTCCATCCCATCTTATCTCCTCAGGGACTTAGCTCTCCATTTATTGCCTCTCTGAGCACCATCTCTCCCTCTCTCCCCCTGAGTCATCCCACAGCTTATCAACACCTTCTACTACCTCCCATTTGAAAAAAGAAAGAAAGAAACTCTGGAAAACCAACTTCAATTCCTCCCTTGGCCCTTCTTATCTCTCTCCATCCACCTGAGTTTTCTATCCCCCTGTACAGCCCAAACTGCTCTTCCTATGCACATACTTCCTAATTCCTCACCATCCATTCACTTCTCAACAAACTGCACTCTGGGAAACACTGTCAGGGCCACCACCATCCTACATGTCACCAGCTCCCAGGCACACTTTGCTGCTTCCCTCTTTCCTCCTGACTCTTCCCACTCCTGGTTCCTCCTATCCTTCTGTCTTCCGTCTGGGCTTCGGAATCACACCATTGATGGGGTCCGTCCACCAGTCTTTGTCACTGCACCAACTTCATTCCCTTTATAGCCCTTATTGAAAACTGCACTCAGATTTTTATTTGTGTATTTCCCACTGGACTGTTCCTAAGAAAAGGAACCAAATCTATTTTGCTCATCTCTGTAATCCCAGCAAGTAGTACAGTTCCTGGCGCACAGAGGCACTTATAAAATATTTGTTGAATGAAGACATTAAATGATACATCAACCTAATGATTACCCAAATCAGGATAATTACAAATTGTGAAAAGCTCTATGAAAAAAGTGCGTTAGGCTGTTGATCTAGTTTAAAAGGGTCGCAGAAGCTTCTACGTGAAAATCGCATTTGAGCTGAGCTCTGAAGAATGGAAGGGAATTACAGAGAAGTCGGGAAACGGTGAGAAAAGAGTCAGCAGACCCTGATGAAAAGATGCAAGGAGGACTTTTGAAACCCAAAATCACCTGGGGATCAGAGATTTGCTGTTTCCCCTTCTAGGGTGGGTCTGTGTGCCTCCCTTGGGAGTAAGTGACAGAATGCAGGGAAGCCCAGAGGTCGATGTGGTCCAGGCTACCTTTAACCCCTTGTGGACCAGCAGCCAAGGAGCTCCAGCAAGTTTTCACTTTCCTTCTCCTTCAGAGCAGGAAGTGCACCGAATACATTAGCGAGCAGCCAGGACAGAGCTGGGGCAGCTGAGCTTTGCCCTAATCTCACACTTTCCTGTGAGAAACGAGCCATGTTTGCACAAACAAAACCTCAGACCCCGTCTCTTTCAGTTTTTGCCCAACAGGACTCCTTTGCTCAGATCTGTAGGTTTGGTTTAAAGTCTGATCAGAATTCAAACACATCTTCCCTAAAGGTGGTTTTCAGGGATCAGGAATGTGAGGACCACTCAGCCAGCATCATCTAAAAGAGGATGAGATTCCAAGGGCTTCAAACAGTCCCCAGACAAACAAAGGGCAGGGAAAGGGCTTCTGAAACTAGTTCACACACACGCACACACACACACACACACAGAAATAGTGAAACAAATTTTTCAAATATATAACCTGTCCTTTGACCCAGTAACTCTACTTCTAGGAACGTGTCCTAAGGAAATGATCAGAGGCAGGCAAAGAGGAGTGTCCTGGGACGATTGCTTTAATGCTATTTACAAAGTAAGTAATCAAAAAAACCTAAAAGTCCAAAAACAGGGAGTGCTACATAAATTACGGCATGCCTGAACTAGGATGCAGCCATTATAAAATCATGTTCACAAATAAACGTTAATTGTCTAGAAAATGCTCACAATGTAATGTTAAGTGAAAAGGAATGCATAAATAATGTTTATACAGTATGAACTCAAATATTTGAGTTTCTGTATATATATTAGATAGCTGCAAAGGGAAAAGATTGGATAGAAGTCATAATTATAGTTAAATCTAGTTGGTGAAAATTGTGTAATTTTAATCTGATTTTTATACTTCTCTGCATTTAATTTTCAACAAATGCCTATTATACAGTCATAAACAAACAATAAGACACTTCTTGATATAGTCATTTATTTTCTTTTGATTGTGGGAAAATAGACACAGCATAAAATGTACCATTTTACCGTTTTTGAGCAGAGAGTTCAGTGGTATTAAGCACATGCACAAGCGTCACCACTCTTCATCTCCAGAGCATTTTCATCTTCTCAAACCGAAACTCTGCATCCGTTAAACGCTAACCACCACCCCCGTCCCCCTCCCCCAGCCCCTGGTAACCGCCATTCTGCACTCTGTCTCTGTGAATTCAGCTTCTCTAGGTACCTCCTATGAGTGGAATCGTCCAGCATTTGCCTTTTTGCGTCTGGTTTATTTCCCTTATCGTAATGTCTTCAAGGTTCATCCATGGTTGCTTTATTCTCCAGGCACCTTGGTGTCGTTCCTACACTCCGTTAAGCTGCAGCGCTCATCTGCAGGGATCTTCAGCAAGGTCTTCTGCTTGGGACCTGCTGAACACGAATATTTTGCTTGAAATGTGAAGGCTCCTCTCAAAGGGCCCAGGAAGCGGTGTGACGAGGCAACACTGGATGTTCAACGCTTACTTCCCCCTTTGCCTCCAATGGCTTCAAGTAGCCAAGGGTGACACATTCTTTATTAAGTCTTGAGACAATGGCTAGTGGAAGAAGAAGGTAGCACTGGCATTGATTGAAGGAAGGCCTGGAAGGAGCTTTCAAAGAATCTGTTAAGACCGTCTCGTTGTGCAGAGACTGAGGGGATGGACATTAATTGCCCCCGTGCACCAGGGAGGCGATGCAGTATCGTGATCACAAATTCCAGCTCGGCCTCTGAGGTCTGCGTGACCGTAGGCGGCCACTTAGAGATCTAGAACTGTCTGCTCGTCTGCAACGTGGGCACCAGGAGTGCGCCCACCTCACTCATTCAATTGGCAGGTTAAATTCAAAGTCCAGATAATGCCTGGCAAGTGCTTGATATGCAGTAAGCGCTATTATTATTTTAAATTGTTGTTGTTGTTGTTGTTCTTGTTTGGTGTCAGACCTCAGACTCAAGTTCAGCTTTCTTAACTCCTGGGCCAAAGCTGTTCTTACTCTCTTTCCCCTTCTGTGTCCTTCCTTTGAAACGTAACCCTTGACCATTCCCTCCTTTCTTACCCTTCTCTTCAGGGCTCTGGACCTTTCAGAGGAGAAAGGGTAAAAGGAGAGAAAATGCAAAATAAAAGAGGAAGGAAAGAAAATAATGAAGACAGAAGATCCCATCTGCAAAAGTTTGCATCTGCCCAGAAGGAATGGAGACGCAGGCAGCAAAATCACTGTTTTGCAACTTACAGGTAAAACTCCAAGCCCTTCCCCACACACCGATGATTCTGTGTGCCAAGAAACATCTATATTTTCTGTATCTCACTTTGGAGTGTAGGTCAACCCTGATTTCAACAGGTAGCAGATAGAAACACCTTGGTCACGATAAACAATGACTTCTTTCAAGCGATGTCCAATGCAGAAAAAAAAAAAAGACCTAGATTTCTAGAACCTTCTATACGTGATCATTTTCAAGATAGCCATAATTCCCTTCAGAATCCTGGTGTGTAACCTCTGGCTCCCTGATGGCTTGCAAAGCTGGCTGTGTGTGATCCCTTCCGCATCCGACTTGAACAGCAGCTGTCAGTGGGAGTTTGACAGTTCTCTGTCTTGTTTCTCCCGCTTCAGAAAGATCCCTCTCCTGCTTCTCCTGGCCGTCTGCTCTGCCTGGCTGAGGAGCAGACAGCCCAGACTCCCTCCACCCGCATGGTCCTCCTGCCCAAAACGCAGGGAGTGGGATCTCCTTACACGCTCAGTTAAAAAACTGGGCATGCAAGGAGAGACGCACATCAAAGGACAACCCTGTTCGCTAAAAAAAAAAAAGAAAGAGAGAGAGAGAGAAAAGAAAAAAATAACACATGTACATTTTTAAAATTTCACATTTTCTTGTGCTAATTAAGGAATATGGACAGTTGTTTTTAATAGGCTTTAGCAACTACTCATGTTGAGTGGAATCTTCTTAATGGAATGGGATGAACAAGAAAGAACGCCTTAAAGAGAAGGCTCATTATACAGGCACAGCCCCAAGCGGGTTCCCTCCGGGCATCTGCTGGCTTCCAAGACGTCGTGGGCGAGGTAAGATGTGCACAGAGGAGGCTCCTTGTTCAGACAGCAGACGCAGGCAGCCTCCGTCAGCAAGTATGCACGTGAAGACTGTCACTTTCATTCTGAAGCCTTCAAGCATCCCATTCATTTCTGGAAACGTGTGCCAGCTTGGCATCCAGCTCAGGGGACATAAAATAAATCAGGAAGGGGAGGAAAATGTCTAGAACCCACATTTTCTAATTATGTCTGTTTTCTCCCCTTCTCTCCCCCCAAGGCCAACCCCTCTCTGTCCCCACCTTCCTCTCGCCGCCAGTAACATGACCGATGCGGAAATGTTTTCAACTCTGTACCTCCTTGGTAATCTCTACAGTTTCCGTGTTCTTCCACCACTGCTTGAGAATTCAACAGGCATGAGCTGTGCATCAGGGCTGCTCGTCAGCCTGGCTGGGACCACCTGGCCCAGCCAACGGCTCTGAAATATGCAATTCCAGAAGAGGAAGCCATCTCTCCGTTGAGGATAACTGCCCTTGGCCTGAATTTGTCAAACAGGATTTATGGGGAAAGGACGAGGGACAGAAGCAGGGAGGAGAAAAATATTCAGAGTATATTAGGTAAACACAAGTTAGGCTATGGCTCAGCGGTGCTGGGGAATGACACGGTCAAAACAGGGAACCACACAGCCTGATGGAAACCGCTGCTTCAAGGCACAGTACAAGGCTCATATTCAACAAGTGTGCCAGGCACCATGCTGGGGACTTTCACCGTCATGGCCTCATTTAATCCTCCCAAGGAACCCCTGCAAAGCCATCCGATTATTCACCCCTCCCCACCCCGCCCTGAGACTTCAGACCCGGGGGATCAAGGTCACTGAGGCCATGACTCCCAAGACTCCTTGTGGCTGCGTGACCAGCAGTTGTTTATCCATACTCCACAGGGAGACAGAACATAATCACTTTAAAAATCACCGGACATTATAATTAGCCATGGTAATGCAGATGCTAACATGAGGGGAAACAGAGTGAGAACTCCGTACTCTCTTTGCAGCTTCTCCGGAAATCTACAACGCTTGCCAAATGCGAAGCTTATTTTCAAGAAATAGGCCACAGCCTGGGAGTATAAGCCCTTCCGAAAGGGATGCAATGCAGGTCACTCTCGTCATTCTGCTCTTCCGTCCTTCCCAAAACAGCCGCGCAGCCTGTGCAGAACGAGCCCTTGTCACAGCACAAGGGAGGCAGGTATATGCAGAAGACGAGAAATTCGGGGTCTATGAAGTGTTCGACCTCGCGCCCTCATTAGACTGGTGAGTCACAGGAAGCGTCTCAGAGAAATTCAGATGTATACATTTTAGCTTACCCACTTATGGGTCTGCTAGCCAGTTATGCATAGTAAGTTGTTATATGATGAAACCACTTCTGTTGGCGTAGGTCTTTCGGCTTTCTCCTGTCTTTGCCGTAAAAAATCGTTCATTAAAAAAATTAATGAATTGGGAGATTGGGATTGACATATACATATTAATATGTATAAAATAGATAATTAATAAGAACCTGCTGTATAAAAATAAAGTAAAATAAAATTCAAAACAAAATTACAATTAGCAGCCTTCCTCTGTCTCTGAAAGGAGAGGGACTGTCATTTCGGAGGCGAATTTGGGGGAAGGAGAAGGTGTTTTGAAGCCAGAGAGGTCTGGGCTCAAACCTCAGTTAAATGGCTTTCGAGATGTGCGATCTTGAATGAATAGCTCATAATCTCTGAACTTCAGATTCTTTCTGTGTAAAACGCAGCCATCATACCTACCCAACAGGACTGCGGCGTTAAGATACACCAATATGGTGTTTACTGATGCATGTGTTCAAGAAATAAACATATGGATGAATGATTAAATATGGGTTAAGACTTCAAATTGAATATTTATGCCTAACTTAACAAAACAATCAAATATTCAAAGAGGGAAGAGTCTAGTGGTTTTACAAAATCGCATGAACAATTATGGCCATATCTCTAAGGGCTACTCGGGTGGAGTTTTCAGTGGATCTTGGGCAGGGTTGGGGACACGCAGGCCCCAGGTCTGGGTGTGGAGCGTCAGACAGACCTGGAAGTAGCCCGTGTCCCTCGTACGTTCATTGTGAGCAGAGTTGGATGGACACAGGCAGGTAGAATGGGAGCATCCTGACCAGACGGGGGCCGGTGGGGCTGCCGCAAGTCCCAGAGGAGCAGGCAGAAGTATTTCGACTCATAGGTTAGATTGTGGCTGGGACTTGTCGTGAGGCTTTAAAAATCTTCACCCTCTGTGTTTGAAAGGACACAAGGAGAATCATAGGAGGAGGGAAAGCCATGACCAGGGCCCACGCCCAGCTCCACCGGAGGGGTGGGCAGCCCAGGGGGGCCATCGCCGCCCTCTCCTGCGTGTGGGCGTGCGTTCTGGGCAAACACAAAATCTTCCCTTCCAGCTGGACCGAGCCTCCTTATTTAGCAGCTCACCGTGTACCTGGCCGTTGTCTTTACTGTCTCATAAAATTAGCCTGTCAGCCCGCTTATTAGGCAGAATCCAGCTCCCCAAACACTGGGACCCGGAAGGAGGTCTCCCTATTGCTCACTCAGGCTTCTTTTTTCCTTCTGGCTCGGTCAGTTCTCATAGCAGAAAAATGCCAATTTGTCAGAGAGAATCCCATGCCCGGGGTTCCTCTTCCATAAAATATGTACGTGTGAGGGGCAGGAGGTGAGGCTGGGGGTGGACTAGACCAGTGGTTCCCAAATCTGTCTGAACTCAAATCGGCTATTTTTAAAGAAGCTGAATGAGGGACTTCCCTGGTGGTCCAGTGGGTAAGACTCTGCACACCCAATGCAGGGGGCCGGGGTTCGATCCCTGGTTGGGGAACTAGATCCCACACGCCGCAACTAAGACGCGATGCAGCCAAAATAAATAAAACAAATAATAAATAAATATTAAAAGATAAATAAATTTAAAAAATAAAATTAAATAAAATATGCTGAATGAGTAGCTACTCGGGTGGAGCCCAGGACTATATAAATTTTTAGAAAGTTCCCGGGTGATTCTGAAAAGCAGCCAGGATTGGGGATCACTGGACCCCATGACCTACCAGGTCCTTTCGGTCTGGAGCATTCTAGGTTATGGAAGTCCAGGTCCTCCCCTAAACTGGAGCTGTCAACCCCATCTATGTAGGAAGTCTAGAAGTCATTTCTTAACAACCTGGGGGATATTCTGCAATCAAAGCTTTCTTGCTTCCCCATGTCCATTTTGCCCAAGCTGCCTTCAACATTTTCTATTTCTCCACAAGTCACTTGGCATCAGGGAGCAAGAAATACACCTTGGCCGCATCTGTTCAAGGTGTGGTCTGTGGACCAGCAGCGCTGGCGTCTCCTGGGAGCTCGTTAGAACCACGAACTTGAGCCGTACTGGTTCAGATCACTGGTCCTCAACTCAGTGGCATTTTGGGATCATCTGAAGAGTTAAAAAAAAAAACAATTCTGATGTTTGAGTCCAGTGCCCAGGGTGCAGAGATTATTTTAAATTCCCCAGGTGATTCTAATTCGCAGTAAAGCAACCACTGGATAAATGGTTTAAAATAAAAATCCCAATAAACTTTTTTTTTCCAGGGGGCACTGTTGTAGTGAGGGGTTCTGTGTATCATTACTGGTTTGTTTTTTTCTGTTCGTTAAACTGGTGGAATCATTTGGGGGCACGGGTGAGACAAAGAAAGAACTAAAACAATTCTTCCACAAACAGGGATGGGTCTGAAACCCTCTGATCAAAACAGGAAGAAGAAGGGTCAGAGGACGTTGGGATATTAACTACATTTCAATGTAATTCGAATTTCTTAGGAGCCTGCACAATGGCCCGGCATTTTCTGGAACAGTGCAGGTTTCTCCCCGCCTTGGAGAAGAGCTCACCGAATCACCAAGTGCACACGAGAACCCATCCCCACGACACAGGGGCCTCTCTCTCCCTCTGACAGAACATCGTTTCTTACGCTTTTATGTTCTAGTTTAAGCAATTCTTTTCCTGTTGAAGCCAAGCATGTATCGTGTGTCTGTTGAGACATAGCAACTGTTCATTTTAGAGAAATAAGAAAAGGCCCTATGGAGGACGTCAATCCTGTGAATTTCAACTAAACTTGGTTCCCGATGCATCAAAACTTTCCCAGAGCCTTTGCTGGGCCCAGAGTCAGCCCTGATCACATCCAGGGGGGCGACAGGACGGTGCCGGATCTGTCCACGTGGGACCGTACTGAGCCCTGTTGGGGGGTCGGAAGGCTCGGATTTGACTTTGGTTTGGACATATCCCCTCTGATCCCTAATTTTCTCACCTGCGTTCTATCTGACCTCGCTCTTCTGAACCCACAGAGCAATGGCTTTGGGAGGGGAGAAGGTGAACTAGAGTGTGGGAGACAACACTTCACACACGCTGAGGAGGCTTCTCTCTGAGCCCACAGGATCATGAGGCCTCGGGTCACAGCTGTCCCCGGGTCCCGGACCCACCCCAGCTCCCCTGGCTTTGCCCCCGAGCGCTGAGGCAGCACGGGGCGCACAGCTGCGTTCTCGGGGCTCTGACTAACCCTGAGTAAGATGTCAGGCTCGGAAAAGCTCCAAAACTAAAAATAGCTGCAGGAGGTGGCGCTTGATTCCTGTTGCTGTGGGGTGGGTGAGAGCCTCTCTCCACACCAGTCGCTGTGGGCTCGTAGGAAAGATGTTGGAAGCCCCAGATCAAGGCCCTGATGTGAGGTTCACCCTCCCCGAGCATCTTAATTGAAAACCGATTTCATTCACCTCCTTCCTTTTCCCTGACCACCTCTGCAGCGGAGGAGCCATGCTTTTCTCTGAGGCCGGGAAAGTGTCCACAGAGGACTTGAGTACCTCAGATGGGATGGGAGGTGAGCACGTCGAGGAGAAGGACCCCACAGCTGTGAGGACAGGACTTCCCTTGGGCTGAGCCTGTCCCCTGACCTGAGCTTGGCTTTGATCCTGCGTCACCTCTGTGTGAACTGAGACTGGTTCTCTGCCTCTGGCTCCGGGGGCCCGGCCTCCACGAGATCTAAGAACGCCCTCACTCTCATGATGCTGTGGCTTTTGGAGAATTTACAGCCCAGGGGGATAAAAACACCAGTGAGTCTGTTAAGATGCTATTTCAGGACAAGAAATAGTATTTTGGGTGAATCGAAGGGAGTAATTTTGTGAAGTTTCAGACAGAAGCAACAAAGAAATGACTGTATCCAAAGGCAGCGCCCAGAAATGGTTGGCGTGGCCGAAGGGAGAGGAACTTTGCCCTGGAGCACAGGCTGTGGTCATCAGAGCGTCCCCGGGCCCCTGACGCTGCCTCTCCAGGCCATAAGCTCAAAGGAAACATCTTTGGCTCCAAACACTAAGGACGACGCCAGAGGAGAGAGAGAGACAGAGAGAGATGGGAAGAGTCGGAGACAGAGGGAAAGAGGGGTTCTGAAAAGAACTCTACATTGTACTCGTTGTTACTGAGTGCCCACCAGGTCCTAGACACTCTGCTAGATCCCGGGACAGTAGACATGCTCATTGTGGCAGCTAAGGATCAACTTTGGACTTTACTAATAATAACCCCTATAACGGACATCTACTAGGGGCCTCACCCATGCTTTACCAGGCAGTCGCCACGCCATCTCATCCCCACAAGAAGGCCTTGAACTAAGCTGCACGGGGCAGTGGAACCGTGGACCTGGGAGCGTGGACATTGAAGCCAGGTCCCCAGGGTTCAAATCCTGCCTTGGCCACTCATCTGCAGGGTATCCACATACCCTGCTGGATACCTTTGATAACTCACATTTACAATGAAGAATATGGCTACAGATATTTATAAACATTAAAAAAAAAAAGATTCTGAAAACAGCAAAGCTCTGGAAAGTACCAGAGATGCTTCACAGTAGAGAATTTTCATCACCGTCTGTGCCACGCCTGGGCACTGTCTCTGCTGCTCCGTCCCTTTTATGAAGGTTGAGGTTTGCAGGAGTCTTGGGAGTTCTCAGCACTGTGCTTATAATTTGGATTTGAACACCAGGTGGACTCTGACACCTGCTTATGGGGAGTGACATAAGTAGCCGCTGATGGGAACAATGGCGTTTCTCTTTTATAGCACACCCAAACCAGATAATAATGGTTTTTCTGTGAAAAGAACTGCTTTTAATAAATGTATTATTAAACTAAAAAAACAGTGTAACCTCTCCGTGGCTCAGTTTCTTCGTCTATACAATAGGAATGACGATAGTGTCTATCTTATAAGATTGCGGAGAAGATTAAATTCACTAATATATATTAAGCATCTAGAAAGCGATCGGCATACAGTAAGTGCTGCATAAATGTTGGTTTAGTATTATCATCATCCACATTTTGTTGTTGAGGAAATAGGCCCAGGGAGGTAAAGCCCGTGGTGGGAGCTGGGCTGTGGGTCAGGGCTCCCTTGCACATCACACTTCGATAGCTCTAGGCAGGTTTATCCCAAAGAGTGTGTTGTCCGTGGGGTTACCATCAGTGTGACCTCTTCTACGATGTGTGCAGAATTTGCTGGTCACCTTAGATCACCAGCAGGTGACTCGTCTGAATGAGGTTCCCTGTTGTGGGCTGTGGACTCATCGCCACTCACAGAGACCCAGTCTGAGAGGTATGGCCGGAGGTGGAGCTGTGTCCCGGCCTGACTGAGCAGTGCAGAGCCTAACGTTCCTGCGTCTGCAGACCACTCAGGACAGCTACGCCCTCCAGAACCCAATGGTCTGTGCAGCTCTCCAGAAACTTCCTTATGCTCTCCTAGGAATGATGTTGCTCTGTCGGCTCCAGGTCTCAGAAATGTTATTTGTGGAAACGATTTTACAAGTACTGACACCTGGGTCCAACCCCCAGCGATTGTGATGTAGCTGGCCTGGGGTGTGGCCTGGGCGTCAACATTTGTAAAAGTTCTCCACATGGCTCGAATATGCAGCAGAGTCTGAGCCATCCTCTAACAGCACGTGGAGGTGTGTCCCTGTGTCCATTCTCCCCTTCCTAACCTCCAGCAGGGCTGGCTCGTGGACCCCAGCCAAAGACTGCGTTTCCTCACCTCGCTTGCGGGAAGGGCGGGATTTGTTTCTGTATGCGCTGACCTGTCACTCTTCCAGGTCCCAGCCACCTCTCTTCCCTTCCCCGCCCCAAAGGCTGGAGAGCGGGCACGTAAGAGGGGCTCCAGCTTCAGCCGCGCGGGCAAGAGCCTCTCTCTAGGTGTTGGAGCAGCAACGAAGACGAGCCTGCATCGCTCCCCCTGCCCTGGGCTGCCTGCCTGCCTGCCTTTGGACTGTTAAATGAGAGAAAGATGAAATTCCATCTCTTTGAGCCTCTGTGACTTTAGGTCTTCGTTGGAGGGGCTAAGCCTGTCTTCTAGGAAACACCTAGTTGATGGTTTCGCGTAGGGGTGAATGTCACAGTCACCGCAAGAACTTTTAAACATACCTCGGGTCTAGGAAGTCCTGGGAATAGGACAAGGGCAGCTGCAGTTTTTGTTTTGTGTGTGTGTGTGTTTGCTTGCTTTTAAGTTCTTTATTCATTGTTAATGACAGAGTGAAGTTAAGTGACTTTGACCAAATCGATTAGAGACTCAAAGAACCAGTTGGCTATAACATCGGAAATGAAATACCAACAGGTTAATCACTGAGAGAGATCAAGAGGAAGTGCCTGTTTTGTCTCTCACTGCATCCTTCTGTCCTTCCTTTATTTATTTATTGAGCATATACTATGTGGTCCTTTATTTTGTTTCAGACTATTTTTTAGGGTAGTTTTAGGTTCACAGCAAAATTGAGAGGAGAGTACAGAGATGTCCCATATATCCTCTGTCCCCACACGTGCACAGCCTCCGGAACTGTGAGCATCCACCACCAGAGGGGCACATCTGTTACAACTGATGAACCTGCACTGATACATCATCATCAGTCATAGTTCACAGTTTACACTTGGGTTCCCTCTTGGTGTTATATACTCTGTGGTTTTGGAGAAATGTATAATAATGACACGTATCTACCATTATGGTATCGTACAAAGTATTGTCACTGCCCTAAAAACCGTCTGTGCCCCTCCCATTCATCCCTTTCCACCTCCATCCCCAGCCCCCCAAAAGGCCTGGCAACCACTGATCTTTTTATTCTCTCTCTAGTTTTGCGTCTTCCCGAATATCATACAGTTGGAAGCATACAGTACGTAGCCTTTTCAGACTGGCTTCTTTCACTTAACAACATGCATTTAAGTTTCTTCCATGTCTTTCTATGGTTTGATCTTCCTTTCTTTTTATTACTGAATAATATCCCATTGTCCGAACGTACCACAGTTCGTTTATCCGTTCCCCTACTGAAGGACGTCTGGGTTGCTTCCAGGTTTTGACAATGATTAATAAAGCGGCTACAAATGTACACGTGCAGGTATTTGTGTGGACATAAGTTTTTCACTCCTTTGGGTAAATACCAAAGGACTAGCGTGCCGGATCAGCCCGCTGTACCTTTTAACGCTCCACAGGTGAGCCTCATACACACCCTGGTGAATCTCCAAGGCTCAGACACCCGGAGCTCAGGTCCCCTGAGGGTCTGTGACCAGGTGGTGGGGATGCAATGTGCCAGGGGACCCTGGGCACGGTGTGTCCTCCCTCCTTCTGTGCCCCCAGCTCCTCGCAGGGCACTGGGCCCAGAAAGGAAGCACAGTGTGCATTTGCCACTTGATTTCAGTGAGCCCAGAAGGAAAGGACCGTGAGGAAACAGAGGGGCAGGTGAGACGGCCCCATGCCCCCACTCCTCCCACAGCGGGGCACAGCTGGCAAAGCAAATTGTTCTCAAAAGGCTGATATTTCGAATCAAAAAAGAAGGCTTGCAAAATGCATATTTACAAATGTCCTTCTTTTAGTGTGAAAGGTTGCCATGGAGACCTGTGCCTGGGTACAAATGTACGGCTTAAGAGCACATCTGCCTCCTTGAATTCAGCCAGGTAGACGGCTGGTCCTGCGCCGCTGCAGCTGTGGGCTCTGGGCAGTGCCTGTGCATGTCTGCGGGCGGCTTGGAGAGTTCCCTCATCCTGGAAACTCTTCCAGGACCGAAGATGCTAGATTCTCTTCCAAAATGGCTAATTAGGCAAGGGAAGCAGCATCTGTCTCCCTAAGGTCAAATCCTCTTCATTTCAAAGTTTTCACATATGTGAGCCAGTCCAACCCCCATCTGGCTCTGGTGGGCAGGACTTGGCCTTCAGAGGGCTGCTCCAACTCTGTTCACACTGCAAATCCCAGACCACCGGGAGGTGCTCCCAGGCCTTCGTCCAGTGCCTGTGTCTGCTCGCAACAAAAGCCCACATAACAAGACCACTGGCGTTGCTGCTCCTTCACAGGGGGCATCACGACGCTAATAATTGCACATCCAGTTGAATGAATCTTTTCTAAACCATGAAGACCTACCCCGAGCTCTGCCTGAACTGCGTCTTCTGAAACTCAGGTGCCAAAGACAGAAACAATAGTGAAAACAGTGCAGGATGGTATCGAGGAAGAAAACACGGCCTTGCGATTCATGAGAACATTTCCTGAACTCTGAAGCTGGAGTGTCTGCTCTCAGGGTGGAGGGCGGGGTCCTTGACAAATCCTGAGTGGTGATATGGAAGCGAACCTCATCTAAAGGGTCATTTCACCAGCTGCAACACAGGTTTCTGGAGGAAAAGGAACGGGTCCTTTATTTCGCTCATAAGTACTATTTCATATTGGAAACAGATTGGTCCGTACACTCAGTGGCATGTGGGTCAGACTCAGGGTCATGTTCTTCCCTTCCGAGACTGTGATCCTGATGTCCCGGTGTCTTTGAGGACTCGGTGTCTCTGTCCACAGAGCCTCCTTTGCTCTCAGAGAGTGTGGACTGCTTTCAGGACACAGCGTGAAAGTGCTAGGCGGCCACCGCAGGGACTGTGCCCTCGGGGTCTATTAATGCCTACTTTTTGAAGCATTGTACAAAAATTCCTCCTGCCCTCCTTCCAAACCAGAAATTAAAGTAGATTAAGAGGTGTTTGGGTTGAGAACCATTGTGAACACTGAACTTACTCAAGGAGAATTGATGGAAGACAAGTGCCTGGAAAGACTACTGAACTCAACCCAGCTCCCCGCTACCCTTCCCTAAAAGACGTTCTAATCTGGTCTGAGTGCTTTGTTTGACAAAGTCCCAAACTGTGGTTCAGGAGGGCTCAAAAGCTCCCCGAAGCTTCTTCAAAGATGCCTCCCCCTTGTGGGTGAGAAATGCAGACTGTTTGGGCCATGGAGACCAGCGAGGAGAGGATGTCCTGGGCGGGCAGAGACCACTGGCATTGCTGCTGCTTCACAGGGGACGTCACTACTCACTAGTTTCTCCAATCCCTCTATAGTCCCTGGCAACCCCTAACCTACTTTCTGTCTCTATAGACTGGCCTGTTCTGAACATTTCACGTACATGGAGTCATATAATTTGCGACTGGCTTCTTTCATTTGGAAAAATCTTTTCAAGGTTCATCCACATTTGTAGCACGTATCGGGGGCTTCACTTTATTGCCAAAAAATATTCCATAGTTTATGTATCTATTGACTCGTTTATGGGCCTTTGGGTTCTTTGTTCATAGTCTTTTGCTCCTATTAACAGTGTTCTGAACACGATACCACAGTATTTCCTGGGCACATGTGCAAGAGTTTCTCGGGGGTATATTCTTGGGGTGGATGGCTTGAAATATAGGGAAGGCAAATGTTCAACACTACAAGAGAAGGCCAAATTGCTTCCCAAATGCTATGATCATGTACCAGCAAAATAAAAGATGCTACTGACCAACATCCTTGCTACTATTTGCCGTGGGCAGAATTTCTGGATTTTGAAAAGTTTGTCATTGATCATTTATCTTATTTTATTTTACTTTTAATTTATTTTATTTTATTCTTTTTTAGCAGTCAAACCACAGCTCTGCATTTGACTCATTGCCTGATAATAAGATTCTAATGGAGATTCAGACAGAAATAGCCACCTGCCGATGTCTCCTTCCATAAGTGTCAGTTCTCCTCTGAAGTAGTTCTAGCCTTTGCTTTGCTGACCCAGAATGATGTTACTGTTGTTACCACTGTTCTTCCTTCCCTTATGGGCTCTGTGCTCTGTCTACTGGCTGGCCCCAGATGGAGAGCAGAGAGAGGTTGTCCTGTGTCCTCGTCCTGGTAATAAACACTCCCCCCACCACACACACACATACACACAGACACGTTCATCCCCTGGCCCTCTGGCTGCATCCACACGGAGGATGACAGCGCAGGAAGCCCCTTCGTTGACTTCCAACCCAGAGAGGAAAACCCTGCTCTTGGTTTGCAGAGGCTCATCCTGTGGACGCTGGGAGAGGAGGGAACTCTTCCCGCTCTTCTGCCCAGCCCATCAAATTAAGCGACAATGAATGTACTCGTCATTCCCGTGCACTGAATTCTCTCCAGAATCTCATTTTATTTACTTACTGTCTCTCCCATTAATTAAATTTCGATAGCATTTCTTTCCTCCGGAGAGTTCTGCAAATAACTGTACAGTAAACATTTCATAAAGAAACTGACTCTGAAAGTCAGTGGAGACAATAGAAGTAGAACAGCAAGCACAAGGGATGAGAGGGGCCGGGGAGCGGAGGCTTTGAGGATGGTGGTGGACAAGGAAGGACACGCCGTCCAGATGCTCCTGGAAGAAGGACGTGCTGTCCAGCTGAGTGCAGTCAGCACACCCCGTCCCGTTCCCAGCTCCTGCGGGGTGGCCTCGGCTGCCGAGGACCACCCAGCCTGCCGTCTTACTTGTTCCCAGTGACTGAGTACGTGGCGGTTCTGAGAGCCTGGCCATTTCAGCCTGAGCCCCCTTGGGTCGGCCCAGCCTTCGCCTGGCTGTTTTCTTGACCAATCCTGCTTCCTCCCGTCCTGTCTCACAGACAGTGACCCAAGTCAACATCTTGCACCCCCAACTGTTTCTATGTCTGTTTCTGGAGCACCTTTTTTTTTAGTTTTATTTTTTTTATACAGCAGGTTCTTATTAGTTATCTATTTTATACACATTAGTGTATATATGTCAATCCCAATCTCCCAGTTCATCCCCTCCGCACCACCCCTGCACCCCCCTTGGTGTTCATTCGTTTGTTCGCTACATCTGTGTCTCTATTTCCTTCTTGCAATCTGGTTAATCTGTACCATGTTTCTGGATTCCACATATATGTGTTAATATACAATATTTGTTTTTCTCTTTCTGACTTACTTCACTCTGTGTGACAGTCTCTAGGTCCATCCACGTCTCTACAAATGACCCAGTTTTGTTCCTTTTTATGGTTGAGTAATATTCCACTGTATAGATGTGCCACATCTTCTTTATCCATTCGTCTGTCTATGGGTATTTAGGTTGCTTCCATGACCTGGCTATTGTAAATAGTGGAGCACCTATTCTTGTGTGACTATATTATTACTTAGTCAATCTCAAATTGTTTGATATATAGATTATTTGCAAATATTTTGCAAATATAAACAGGACTGTAATTTATATCCTTGAAACTGTGTCTTTCTCACATCCTGAGACAAGAGGTAACCTCGGAGCTAGTCCCTAAAATTGACTGGCACATTTTAAAATGTTAGGCACCGTTTACGGCTTTTAATATATGTTGGTAAATTGCCCTCAGCAGTGTTGAGCCTACCACCACTCCCACCAAAAATGCATGAGGGCTGTGATATTGTGACATAATAAGACATACATATTCTGCCGGCAATAACACCTAAAACCCTTGTCATTTCCTATCAAAGAGCTATAGGGGCATCTTTCGTATAATATTTAATTTTGCTTCCAGTTCCTGAAATAGCTCCAGAGGAATAAAGGTGAAGTGGGTCCCTTTTGTTATTCATAAGAAATTTCAAGCACACCTGAGTTTATGTTAAAGAGGCGGCTATTGGAAAGGCCAGAGAATGGGCCGGTTGCCAGCAGAGCCAACCTTGGGACTTCATGAAACATTCAGCCTCACCCCTCAACACTGGGAGACAGGAGAGGGGCTGGAGGTTCAAATGGCCAGTGGCCAATGATTTAATCAATCTTGCCTGAGTCATGGAGCCTCCTTAATAATCCTTGAACCGGAGCTTCCCTGGTGGCGCAGTGGTTGAGAGTCCGCCTGCCGATGCAGGGGACACGGGTTCGTGCCCCGGTCCGGGAGGATCCCACATGCCGCGGAGCGGCTGGGCCCGTGAGTCATGGCCGCTGGGCCTGCGCGTCCGGAGCCTGTGCTCCGCAACGGGAGAGGCCACAACAGTGAGAGGCCCCCGTACCGCAAAAAAAAAAAAAAAAAAAAAAAAAAACAAAAACTTGAACCGGACTGTAGGGTTTGGAGAACTTCCAGGGTGCTGAATGCATAGAGGTGCTGGGAGGTTGGTCCATCCGGACAGGGCGTGGAAGCTCCATGCCTCTTCCCGCATACCTTGCCCTGTGCATCTCTTCCATCTGACTGTTCCTGTGATATATCCTTTTATAATAAACCAGAAATCGAGTAAGTAAACTGTTTCATGAGATCTGTGAGCCGTTCTAACAAATGAATCAACCTGAGGATGGGGTCGTGAGAATGTCTGATTTATAGCCAATTGGTCAGAATCCCAGGGGACAACCTGGATTTGCGATTGATGTTTGAATTGGGGAAGGGAAGCCAGTCTTGTGGGACCGAGCCCTTCATCTGTGGCATCTACAGGTAGATAGCACCAGAATTGGGTTAAACTGCAGGACACTCAGCTGATGCCACAGGATTGCTTGGCATGGGAAAACTGCCGCATTATGTGACCAGAAGTGAAGTATTCAGTAAGCAGTGAATAAATGAAGTCGTTTTCCTTTACAAGGGCATAGGAGAGAGTCTATTTCTCTGAGTCCATGTTTTATGTTTATAAAGTTTTTCCATACACTGGAGATGGTTATGTTAGCTGTAATTTTCATTTCTTTGATTATTTAGCAAATTGAACATTTTTTTAAAGAGGGAAAACAGCAAAAGATAATGTTGGAACAAGAAAAGATTTTTTTAACAGCTCTGTTGACCTTAATAAACTGCAGGTAAGTTTTGACATATGGATATACCTATGAGACCACCACCATAATCAAGATGATAAACATACTCATGACCCCCTAAAGTTTCCCCCCGACCCTCTTGTAATCCCACCTTCTCATTCCCCACTCCCATCTTGCCCACGACTCCCCAGGCAACCACTGATCTGCTTCCTGTCACTATTGATTAGTTTCGATTTTCAAGTATTTTATATAAAAGAAAGAATTCAGTATGAACTCTACTTTTGTCTAGTTTCTTTCACTCCACATAAATATGTTAAAATTCATCCATGTTGCTGCATGGGTCAATAGTTCATTCCTTTTTATTGCTGAATAGTATTCCACTGTATGGAAGCACCATCATTTGTTTTTCCGTTCATCTCTTGATGGACATTTGGGTGGCTTCCATCCTTTGGCTTTTATAATAAAGCTAATATAAGTATCCATGCTCCAGAATGTGTGTGGACATATGATTTCATTTCTCTTGGGTAAACAGAGTGACATGCCTGTGTCATATGGTTTTCATTATTTCAGGTCGTAAAATAAATCTGGTCTCCATTATTCCCTCTTGGCCAGAAGCCTATTTGAGTGTTTTTCAGAGTGCCTGGTTTTTTTTTGTTTTTTTGTGTTTTGCGGTAAGCGGGCTTCTCACTGTTGAGGCCTCTCCCGTTGCGGAGCACAGGCTCTGGACGCGCAGGCTCAGCGGCCATGGCTCACGGGCCCAGCCGCTCCGTGGCATGTGGGATCTTCCCGGACCGGGGCACGAACCCGTGTCCCCTGCATCGGCAGGCGGACTCTCAACCACTGCGCCACCAGGGAAGCCCCAGAGTGCATGTTTTTAAGTCAGGTAAATCAAAGGTATGTTACCTTGGCTCTTATGCTGAACATTTAAAAACTCTTTACATTTGTATTTCATCTTTTTCTTTGCCTCCATTTGAATCGAATCCCTCTTCTTCCCACGCAAGAATATTCAGTTATTGTCCTTGCAGAGGAAGGCTTGCAAGGACCCTTGGAGTAGCAGCCTTCAGCCTCAGGGATTTTACAGTCTAGGGGTGGGAGTTGAGGTATGCCAGGCTGGAAGCTCCAGGCAGGGTCCCCCAGGACCTCCAGGCTAGACCTCACTAGACCATTGCTGGATGCAGAGCTATAGTCTTCATGAAGCCAGCTCTGAGCCTGGGCTGGGGTAGCCTGACTTCTGCCCTCATAAAACTTTTATTTTGTGAGACTGCTCTGGACACCCAAGCCCATAATTACAGCTAGAGAAAATATCAATATCTGGGGTTTACTAGTGGGCCTGGCAACTGACTGGGGCGATTCCAAGATGCCTAGATTCCAGGAAGTTCTGTCAATTCTGGGGCTCACTGGGCCCCCCACCTCCCCTTCAGTGAATTCCTAATCAGTCTAAGAAGCCTATGAGTGGCTTCAGTACCAACCAGGGACTTTGTCTGGTGGGCCTGATGTTCAAGGTCCGTCACCCTGCCCGCTCAGCGACAGTTCCCTTTATTCCATGGTGCTCACTAACCACCAGCTCCCCTCCACTCTATGCCAGACACTGTGCGAAGCCGGACCTCATTTCCGCCCCACCGTATCCTGTAACACATAGCTGTTACTCCCGTTACAGAGTTAAGGAAACTAGGGCTCAGAAAGGTTAAATAGCTCACTTAGGATCACTTCTCTAGTAATGGCAGAGGCAGGATTTAAAACCCAGTCTGAAATAATAATGGCTGAGAATTTTCCAAAGTGAAGATAGGCACCGAACCAAAGATTCAGGAATCTCAGAGTGCACCAGGCAGGGTACATACCTAAAAACCACACCTAGGTATATCATAGTCAAACCACAGAAAATCAAAGTCAGAAAGAACTTCTTGAAAAAAGCCAGAGGGAGAAAAAAATCTTACCTACACTAGTTCTCCCTTATCTGGGGTTTCACTTTCCACGGTTTCAGTTACCCAGGGCCAACTGCAGTCCAAAAATATTAAATGGAAAATTCCAGAAATAAACAATTCACATGTTTTAAATTGCATGCCTTTCTGAGTAGTGTGATGAAATCTCAAACTGTCCTGCAGCATCCCACCCAGGAGTCCTTTTGTCCAGCACATCTGGTCCAGCATTTAGCAGCCATGGTGGTTATCAGATCAACTGCCACAATGTCACAGTACTTGTGTTCAGGTAACACTTATTTTGCTTAATGGCCCCAAAGCTCAAGAGGAGTGATGCTGGCAATTCGGATACGCCAAAGAGAAGCGCGAAGTGAAAAGGGGAAAGTTCTGGACTTAATAAAGAAAGAAAAAATATCATACGCTGAGTTTGCCAAACTCTATGGTAAGAAGGAGTCTAAACATAGACCTTGTAACTTTCATGAAGTTTAACTCAAAATGGATCATAGATATGAATTTAAAATGCAAAACTATGAAACTTCTAGAAGACCTAGGAGGAAATCTAGATAACCTTAGGTTTGGTGATGAATTAAAAGCACAGTGAGTTTTAGTTTTTAGCAATATGAAAAGCACAATACATGAAAGAAAAAATTGGTAAGTTGGACTTTATTAAAATTTCAAACTTCTGCTCTACAAAAGACGCAGCTCAGAGAATGAAAAGACAAGTCACAGTCTGGGAGAAAACATTTGCAAATCACATATCTGATAAAGGACTTTTATCTAAAATATACAATGAACTCTTAAAACAAATGAAAAATGGACACCTCACCAAAGAAGATATACAGATGACAAATAAGCCTATGCAAAGATGCTCAACATCACATGTCATTAGGGAATTGCACATTAAATAATGAGCTACCGCCACACACATTAAAATGGCTAAAATCTAAAAACATGACAATACCAAGTGCTGACGAGGGTGTGGAGCAACAGGAACTCTCATACTTTGCTGGTGGGAATACAAAATGGTCCAGCCACTTTCTTACAAAGTGCAACAGTCTTAGCACACAATCCAGCAATCACTCTCCTTGGTATTTACCCACTAGAGTTGAAAGCGTGTCCATACAAAAATTTGCACAGAATGTTTATAGCGGCTTTATTCATGATTACCCAAAACTGGAAACAACCAAGATGTCCTCAAATAAGTGAATGGATAATCAACTGCTACATACATACAATGGGATGTTATTTAGCAATAAAAAGAAAAGAGCTATCAACACAAAAAGACAAGGAGGAAACTTACATGCACATGGCTCACTGAAAGAAGCCAATGTGAAAGGCTATATGCTGTAGGATTCCAACTACATGGCATTCTGGAAAAGGCAAAACTGTAGAGACAGTAAAAAGATCAGTGGTTGCCAGAGGCTTTGGGGGAGGGAATGGGAGCAAACAGGGGGAGCACAGGGGATTTTTAGGGCAGTGAAACAATTCCGTAGGATACTATAATCGTGAATACCTGATATGCATTTGTCAAAACCTACAGAATGTACAACACCAAGAGTGAACCTTAATGTAAACTATAGAGTTTAGTTAATAATCATGTATTAATATTGGTTCATTAATTGTAACTATTAGTTATAATTAGCATACCACACTAATGCAAGATGTTAAAAAAATAAGGGGAAACTGAGTACGGAGAAGGAGAGTATTTGGGAACTCTATACTATTTGCTCCATTGTTCTGTAAATCTAATACTGCTCTAAAAAATTAAGTCTATTAATTTTTAAAGTAAAAAAGAATCAAGGAGAAAATTAATAAAAGCATTCAATAAAATCAACTACACATACAACTAAACAAAACAAAACAAAAACAAGAAAACAGTCTGCCTGCTTCCAAAATTTTAACCATGCTTTCTACAAACAACCTCAAATCCCACTTAGCTTGGCTGGGGTCTGGCTTTCCAACTTTGCTCATGCAAAGAAGGTGCTGGAGAAGGTGGGGTCCTGCTTCCACTCTACAGCTCTGAGCTTTTCCAAGTGCAATCTTCATAAAGCTTGTTTAAAAGCACAGCCTTGGGGCTTCCCTGGTGGCTCAGTGGTTGAGAGTCCACCTGCCGATGCAAGGGACATGGGTTCGTGCCCCGGTCTGGGAGGATCCCACATGCCGCGGAGCAGCTGGGCCCGTGAGTCATGGCCGCTGAGCCTGTGCATCCGGAGCCTGTGCTCTGCAACGGGAGAGGCCACAGCCTTGGACCACGGGCCCAAACATTGATTCAAGGGGTCTTGGGCAGGCCTCTAAAATCTGCATTTCAATGAAGATCCCTGAGGCCCCCTTTGAGGATCCTACAGCTGTCTGTGGTGGGACACTCCTTCACTGCAGTGATGTTACTCTTCTTGATTTCAAGAAGAGAGCTTTTTGAAAGCCCCCTGCAGTGCTCCTGCCAAAAGACTGGCCCACCATGCCTGCCTGAGAAATCAGCATGCTCCTGGCCTTTTTGGGAACAGAACACTGGGCTCCCCAGCTGCTGACCTTGCTGCGGTCCCAACATGCTTTGTGTCCAGGCCTGTGCAAATGATGCTATTTATTTGGTGATGGGCTCCATCTTGCTAAGGACAGCCAGGCAGGACCTGGATACTGGACATTCATTCATTCATTCCACAAATACGTCCCAGGTACCAATTATGGACTTGCCCTATGTGCTAATAGGTACTGGGCATATAGCAATGAACAGGACACGGCTCTTACCCTCATGGAATTTAATCTAGCGCATAGAGCAGACAACTAAACGCTAACATGTGAGGCATGTTCTGGCAATGAAAGTGCAGAGTGCTGTGGGAGCAGATGTTCTGGAGGGGGCCTCAGTGGCAGGCGGCAGGCAGAGAGCATGTCCAGGGAAGCTGTGACAGGTGGTGTGGGGAGTTCCAGAGAGGAAGGTGGCACACAGAGAGCCTGCAGGGGAGAGAACCAGGAAATGAGGCTGAGGGAACCAAGGTAAAGCTCTGGTCACCAGGCTACATGGCAGGAGGACATGGTAAGGCCAAGCCACAGCCTCATGTCAAAGGACAAGGGCAGAGCAAAGACCAGAAGTAAGAGCCTTGTGCCGACTATTCTACTTGGAGCTACAGGACTTGCGGAATGGGAGGGCTTCCAAGAATACTGAATGAAGGACTTCCCTGGCGGTCCAGTGGTTAAGACTCTGCGCTCCCACTGCAGGGGGCATCGGTTCGATCCCTGGTCGGGAAACTAAGATCCCATAGACCGCGCCGTGTGGCCAAAAAATGAAACAAATAAAAATAATGAATGCATGAATGAGTGACCAGTTCAGGGAAGAGGGACCAGAAAGAAGGCAATTTGCCCTTTTCACTCTGCTACAGTGGTGTGTGGTTTTATTTTAGGTCCAACCTCTTTTGAGGATCTGATCAGGTGTACGGGTTCCCTCCCCAGAAAAATGCACATTTTCGAATCCAATCAACTGCAGAGGATTCAGAGCCTCCCTCCCCCCTCCTCCATGGAACAGTCTATGAAACCGTCCTGATGACGTCCTGATATCTAAAGGAATGTTATGAGGAAGAGAGAATTTTCTACATGGGAAATATGTGTCCTAGGCAAATACTGGGAAAAGGAGATGGAGTTTGGCCTTATATGCATGTTCCAGGTGTCAACTGCCTTGTGACACTTACGGAAAGCAGGGTATCCTCCGACTCACATGGCTGGAAACTCAGTATCAGTCATTCTCTGGCCTCCTTCCCTTCCCAAGGCCATATAAGATTCCTGCGGTTTTAAGGGTGTTTCGTTCTGCCACGTCTCTTGGAGGGCACCTAGGCTGCCCGTGGAGCTGGTCCTGCATTGCCGGCCTGGCACAGTAGCTGCAGTTGCTGGTCCCCAGCCTGGTCAGAGTGGTCCTTCAAGGGCTGGCGGTCTGCTGGCAGCTCCACCCACCCTGGACCAGGCTCAGCCCTAGGGGAGCCTCACCTGGACCTTTTACAACCCACCCACCTAAGGACGTGCCACCGTAGAGGGGACACCTTGAGGGGTCAGGTCCCTGGAGAACCTGCAGCCCACCATCCTCTTTCCCCGTCTCTGAGTACCCAACTGCCTCCTTCCAGTTTGGAAATTAACTCTTCAACTTTCTCTGTCCCATTCCTTTCCCTTCTGGAAAAATCCAGCTCACTCTTTGTATGAGTCTGGGTTTTCCAGAGAAACAGATGTATCTGATTTATTATAAGGAATTGGCTCATGTGGCGGCAGGGGCTAAGTCCCAAGGTCTGCAGTCTGCAAGCTGGAGGCCCAGGAGAGCCCACGTGTAGCTCCAGTCCAAGTTGAAGTCTGAAGGCAGGAGGAGACGGGTGTCCCAGCTGGAGGACGGTCAGGCAGAGAGACTGAGTCTCCGGTTCTACTCAGGCCAGAAATGGGTGGATGACCCTGCTTTACTCAGCCTGCCAATTCAAATGTTAACCTCATCCAGAAACTCCCTCAAGAACACACCCTGAATAATGTTTAACCAAGTATCTGGGCACCCCAGGGCCCAGTCAAGTTGACACAGAAAATCAGGCACCACACTCACCTTCAAAGGCTGTGAGCCTGAATTACCAGAAAGGAGAGAGATCATCTTAGTTTTAAAAGTCCCGAAGCAGTCTGAACAAAGCCCAGGGTCATTCCTTGAGAGGCCGTCGTGCCATATTAGATTGTTAGTAAATCACCAGCTGGTTATGAAACAAGCCGGGTCACAAGAGACGTCCCTCAGGGGGAAATGGAGTAAGGGGGGAGATGGAAGAAAAAAGGGGAGTCAGGGGCTTCCCTGGTGGCGCAGTGGTTGAGAGTCCGCCTGCCGATGCAGGGGACGCGGGTTCGTGACCCGGTCCGGGAGGATCCCACGTGCCACGGAGCGGCTGGGCCCGTGAGCCATGGCCGCTGAGCCTGTGCGTCCGGAGCCTGTGCTCCACAACGGGAGAGGCCACAACAGTGAGAGGCCCGCGTACCCCAAAACAAAAAACAAAAAAAAAAAGGGGAGTCGGAGCTTTCCAGAGCAACCCCCAGACCCAGGTGTCCACTGGGTCCCAATAGTGCGGTGGCCAGTTTGCTCTGTTAATAAATCTGAGTGAAAAAATAAGGACATGAGAATAGAAAAAAAAAAATTATTTAACCAGTTAACTAATGAGGAACATTTACTTTGTAGTCTTCCACTGTTAATTAAATAAATAACCTTCAAAAAATAAATAAATCCAAGTGACTGGGAGACCTGGGCCATCAACCTCTTCTCTGCTTCCTTTACGAGGAACCAAGATCCTGGGGTGAGTGGTAGTGGCCCCAGGGGTTCTCACTTGGCTACACGGAACTCACCTGACAGTAAAACACAGACTGATTCCAAAAGTATTGTGTCAATGTTCTATTTATTGCTGTTGAACCTGTACTGTGGTTGTGTGGAAGAATGGCCCCAGTTGTAGGAAGGATGCGCTGAGGCGTTGAGGGACAAAGGGACGTGATGTAGCTCACTTTCAAATGGTTCAGGAAATTTTTTTTAACAGTGTGTGTGTGTGTGTGTGTAAAGAGAGACAGAGAAATGACAAAGCAAAAAGGCTAAAATGTTCACAAGCATAAAGGGCATGTGGGTATTCTTTGGAGTATGTCTTAGTCTTGCAACTTTTCAGTGTTTGCAATTATTTCCAAGTAAAAGTTTAAAAAATGTTTTTAATCCTAATTCCCCAGTTCCACCCCCCAGAGGTTCTGGTTTAACTGGTCTGGGGTTTTCAAAGGCCCCGGGTGACTCCGGCAGGACCCCAGGCTCTGGCCCTTGCTCTCCAGGCTCCTGGGCTCAGTGCTGCTTTGAACTTGTCTTTCGTGGAGCCGATCAGCATCTTAGCTCAAGGCAGCTGGGTTCCGAGTGGGAGAAGGACCCGTTTATATATGAGAGATCGGGGCTGCACTGAGAGTGTGCAGTGTGGCTGCCGAGTATTTATCGACCTGCCGTTTCCTACAGGGCCCACACATCGTTGGTGACTGCTGTCACTTCTAACCGCTCAGCTGTTTCGGCTGCTTTCATCCGAAGTGGCCTGTTTGCTAGAAAGCCCTACCAGAGGTCCCTGGGCAGGGCCTCAGTGATTCCTTACCACTCGCGATGGCTGCTGGGTGGGGCCTGCAGACTGGGGGAGGGGAAGGGGGCGGGCATTGAAGGGAGGAGCTTTTATCCTCCCGGACCGCAGTTAGGGCAAGAGCTGGGGGCAGAGCTCAGGGGGCGACTTGAGAAGAAGCCCCAGGGGACCCCGTGATCCAACTGCGTGCTTTAGCTGAGAGCCGTCGGGTCCCTCTTGCCACTTTCAATTATCAGAGATGCTGCCTCGTCCAGTCTGTCCATCACTTCCCATCACCCGTCCCTTGACACCAGGGACATGCATTTGTGAGGTGAGAAGGGCAGCGTCTGGGGATGCATAACAGAATCTTCCTCCGGGCCACAGCAGCCCTTAGAGGCAGCTCACCTGGAGCTCATTAACTCCTCTTAAAATCGTGGTGCAGGCTGAGCTGACTCCCCTGCTGTGTGTGGTCCACTAAGAGCGGCCAGATCTTTGTCGGCACTG
This sequence comes from Leucopleurus acutus, assembly GCF_964270905.1. Taxonomy (NCBI): domain Eukaryota; kingdom Metazoa; phylum Chordata; class Mammalia; order Artiodactyla; family Delphinidae; genus Leucopleurus; species Leucopleurus acutus. The sequence goes on along the minus strand of NC_139160.1, from coordinate 6,840,184 downwards.
TGTCCTTCTCACCTTCTCAGTGCCGTGTTTTCGTGACTCGATTTTTGTGCCTGTGTGGGCTTGGAGGCCTTGTTTTTATAGGACTGAATGGCCCTGCTCTGTAACCTGGAGCAGGTTCCAGGACCTGGCAGGTGGCGGGTCAGGCTCCTAGAGGCTGGGGAGTACTCAGCAGAGCACCAATGAAAGGGTCTGCGTGGTGAGCGGGAGGCAGGGTATTGCACCCCTTCCTCACCAACTGCCCGGTGGTTCTTGGCGCTTGCTTTACCCAGTCTGTGTGAGTGTTTGATGGTCAGTTCGTCTCAGTCTTCCTCACAGGCCCCCATCATGCAGCCTTGCTGGAGGTGGGTGCTGAGTGCTATTGCAGTTCCTTGGCAGGTGAGGGCCTGGACAGCTGGTAGAACAGGCACGAAGATGTAAAGACTTTTGCCTCTTTATGTAAAAAATGACTTTTTTTTTACATAAAATAAATAAATGGTAGCGTTTTAACCGATTTGGGGCTTTCGCTGCTACCAAATGAGCTTCTCCTTCGGGCTCCACTGAAATGCAGGCTGTGTACACACTCCCTACCTCAAGTCCAGGTGTTAAGAACAGAGGTGAGACCATCCCTTCGACTGGGTGGGCACTGGGCCCAGTGGGATTCATGGGACTGTGATAAGGGTGGGGGGAGGGCACCAAGGGAGGCCAGTTAGTCTCAGGGCCATCTTTCAGGATTGGAGAAACAGCACGTGCATTTCAGCACTGGGTTACTATTACTTTGTGATAGTCTCTAATACCTTCATGTGTGTCGGCGAGTCTGTAAGTTCCAGTACATACAGGGGCAGAGTATTTTTCTTTTCTAACCCCACAGTGCTCAGGAAAGCATTGGGCTTATAACAGCCACTCATTTTATTTTATTTTATTTTATTTATTTATTTTTTTTTTTGCGGCACGCGGGCCTCTCACTGTCGTGGCCTCTCCCGTTGCAGAGCACAGGCTCCGGACGCGCAGGCTCAGCGGCCATGGCTCACAGGCCCAGCCGCTCCGCGGCATGTGGGATCCTCCCGGACTGGGGCACGAACCCGCGTCCCCTGCATCGGCAGGCGGACTCTCAACCACTGCGCCACCAGGGAAGCCCGCCACTCATTTTAAATAAGTAAAAATAAGGACTTGCTGAATTGCGTCGCCTTGAATACGGTGCATCTCTGTTCCCATTTAGAGCTTTGCAGTGAAGTGTTAGAGCACAAGGGAGGGGCTCACAGCTGTCCAAGGCGTATTAAGAGTGAGACAGAGGAGAAAGACCAGAAAACATTTTTTTTTCCTTGCATAGCACCGAGTAGTTGCAGTCATTGGTTTGTGGTTGATTTAAGTACAATACATAGAAAACAATGCCCATCTTGCATCATGTCTCCAAGTCACTTGTGACTGCTCTTCCTTTCTTCTGGTGGGTCCCTGTTCCACTGTGGATAATAGTCTAGTTTCTTCTCAATCTCGGGAGCAGCCCAGTCAGTCTTGGACCTGTCTGGAGGGTGTGTGTTGGAGGGGTTACCCTTTGACGCACTTCGCCAAGAAAATCCGTCTCTTGTTACACATCTAATACGTAACTAAATGGCTATTCAGTGCAGGATCAATCTGCCCTACAATGTCCTCCACTCCCCAGAACGGACTGGAATGTTTAAAGCAGAGATGCCTCAAAGGAATGGGTAGGGTTGGAGGAGCAGTCTTAATAAAGTTTCCTTCTCCCAGTTATTTCCCCACGGTGTTGAAACCCGAGCATGGTTTGATCTCGTTTTTCCTGCTATTGATTTTTTTGCTCAGTGGTGTCTTGCTTAGAGAGAATCCCGACTCAGTGGAGACCAGGTCCGTTGTCGGTCTGATTTCCTGCTCAACGGGCTGAACCGTCCCATTTGGGCAAATCTCACTGGGGCAACAGAACCGCTGTTATCGAACTTTCTCTCCTCCATCATTCTCCTCTGATGTATTAGAGTTGTTGGTGATGAAGAAACTGATTTTTCCAATATAGGAACCTAAGCTGCTGGTCCCTAACACAGAAGGAGCGGGAAGGAGCAGAGTGAAATTACAACCCACAGGCAGTTTGCATCTGAGCTCACCAGCAGTAAGCACATGCCGTGTTATGCATAATAAAATCACAGCCTCGTAACTCTCTCGCTCTCAGGAGCGCAGAACCGTTTGCCAACATGATCATATCAGTCTTTTCAATATTTATGTAAGGCAGGCGGGAGGCTCTGATGCCTCTCCTCTCTGTGGACTCCTCCAGCCCCTATATAGAGGGAGGGGGTATGGGTTTCTGAAGAGCCCTCCTGCCTCAGCAGCACTTGGGCTAAACCTTGCCCAGTTCATTCTTCATGCTGCCTTTATATAAAAATACACAATGTGTGTGTGGGGGGGGAATAATTAGGTCATATTATAATGCCTTGCTTTACCCATCCAGAAAGAGGAAACAAAATGTTTCCCAGGGATGCATCTCAGAGGGACTGAATACGTTAAAGACACTGAGTGCATCTTGGCCATCTGCTTCTGTACTTTGTACTCAGGCTACCCCAGCGTCGATGCCTGCCGTGTGCTGGGCAGCATCCTACTGGTGACATTCAATCCATCACTGGCCTCCAAAATCAGGGGCCACCGCAGCCCGACAGCAGGGACCCCCGCAGATCAACAGCAAAGAAATGCCCGTTTTCCATCAAGTTCGAGCCAGAGTCTAGTGATTCTGAAAATTTTTAACTCCTCTTTTTCTTTATTTCTCACTTCCTCCGCTCCTTTCTTATCCAAGGTGCCCTTTCTTCCAGGCTTTTCTTATTTTAATTGACCTTCAAGTTCTGCTGGCTTTTCTCTTCTTCATGCTTTCTCTTCTCAACTCTTCCTTTTCTGTTCCTCTAATCATCTTTTTGCCATTCTTGTCCGAGGATATGAGCGAAGAATCGAACCCTTTAAGAAGACGACCCAGGACTTCCCTGGTGGTGCAGTGGTTAAGAATCCACCTGCCAATGCAGGGGACACGGGTTCGAGCCCTGGTCCGGGAAGATTCCACATGCTGCGGAGCAACTAAGCCCATGCGCCACAACTACTGAGCCCTTGTGCCACAACTACTGAAGCTCGCATGCCTAGAGCCTGTGTTCTGCAACAAAGAAAAGGCACCACAATGAGAAGCCCATGCAGTGCAACAAAGAATAGCCCCTGCTCGCCGCAACGAAGACCCAACACAGCCAAAAATAAATAAATAAATAAATTTATTTTTTTAAAAAAAAGATGACCCAATTTACATTCAGATTTGGGACAGTGTGGCTGCAGTGATCCTCTCAAATCTCTCCTTATTTGCTGATCTGTTTGAAACCACTGATGAGCCTCCAGGTGGCAGGTCCAGAGAGAATGCTTCTGCTTCTGAATGTCTGAGAGTTCGAACAATTTCTCTTCATAGCAGTGTATTTGGTCAAGTCCATCGTGAATAGTATTTGATTGTAATCATTTTTACTTTTTGACATAAAAAATGGTTCAAGCTTGGATTGAATCCTGTCAGGATTACTCAGCCTTCCTGGGCAGGGTGTTTTTTATGTTTATACAGCTGACCCTTGAACAACACAGTTTGCACTGCAAGGATCCACGTATATGTGGATTGTTTTCAATAGTAAATACTACAGCATTGCATGGTCCATGGTTGGTTGAATCTTCGGATGCAGGAGGAGCTGTGGATACGGAGGGCCAACCGTAAATTACACATGGGTTACCACCCCCCAACATTGTTCAAGGGTCGGCTGTACTTGTTAACATATTTTTGGATCAAAGGGAAAACAAATCACAGAGATTCTTGGACAAAGTTCTTTTGAAAGTTGTATCCCAGTCAGAATGGGCATCATCAAAATATCTACAAACAATAAATGCTGGAGAGGGTGTGGAGAAAAGGAACCCTCTTGCACTGTTGGTGGGAATGTAAATTGATACAGCCACTATGGAGAACAGTATGGAGGTTCCTCAAAAAACTAAAACTAGAACTACCATACGACCCAGCAATCCCACTACTGGGCATATACCCTGAGAAAACCATAATTCAAAAAGAGTCATGTACCACAATGTTCATTGCAGCTCTATTTACAATAACCAGGATGTGGAAGCAACCTAAGTGTCCATCGACAGATGAATGGATAAAGAAGATGTGGTACATATATACAATGGAATATTACTCAGTCATAAAAAAGAACAAAATAATGCCATCTGCAGCAACATGGATGGACCTAGAGATTGTCAGACTGAGTGATGTAAGTCAGACAGAGAAAGACAAATATCATATGGTGTCGCTTATACGTGGAATCTAAAAAAAGGGTAAAAATGAACTTATTTACAAAACAGAAGTAGAGTCATGGATGTAGAAAACAAACTTATGGTTACCCGGGGGTAAGCAGGGGGAAGGATAAATTGGGAGACTGGGATTGACATATACACACTACTATATATAAAATAGATAACTAATAAGGACCTACTGTACAGCACAGGGAACTCTATTCAATACTCTGTAATGGCCTACATGGGAAAAGAGTCTAAAAAAAAGAGTGGATATATGTATATGTATAACCGATTCACTTTGCTCTACGCCTGAAACTAACGTTGTAAATCAACTCTTCTCCAATAAAATTTTTTTTTTAATGTTGTTTCCATTTACTACATCGATGTATCTCAACTGGTCATTTGAAAAAGAAACTTTTCTTCTGTTGAACTGACACTAGGAACTCACTCCCAGGGCCATGACTCTCCCAGCTGCAGACGCGGGAGGGGAGTTTCTGGAAGCAGGGGTCTTCGTGGGCTTGTTTATCTGTACCTCAGCCCCAGCACGGTGCCTCACACAAAGTAGGGGTTCAATGAACATTTGATGAGTGCGTTAGTGAACAAGTAAACTGAGGTTGCCATGGAAGATGCTGGAATCAAGTGCTTCAGAGCCTAATTTTCCACCGAGAGCAGAGGAAGGTTTTGCTAGAGCAACAGAAGACCAGGGAAAGCAGAAATCATTGTGGTCTTGTTCAGATACTTCAACCTATCGGCCACCCAAAAAACACATTTCTGTATAGTACACTAAACATTTATAGCAATTTTACTCTGTGCCACACACTGTGCTAAACTCCAGGGGTACCAAAATACATAGAAGATTGTCCCAATCCTCAAAGAGCTCTTGGTATAGCAAGCAAATGAATCATTTTGTTGAAAATGTTATACTCCCACGTATTAAATTTTGTACTGAAATGAATCGTTTTATTATTAAAAAATCTGATAAACCAGTTTGAATTACCATTCTGTGTGTGTCTCTGTTTCCTAAATCTTTGCTCCGGACTAGCACAAGAACGACAGCCTGTTCTCATAGACGGCACCTGGAGGAAACATTCTCTTTGGATGGAGTCCATATTTCCTTTTTCTCTTTGATTGTTCGCTCTTTGTCTTTTGCATATCTCGGCATCATTTCTCCCCAACTGCACCTAGAATCGTAGATGGGAGCTGTCACTGGTAACCTAGCAACACTTCTCATTCATATTTGTCTCAGCAGGAGCAGGCATCTCGTGAAGACCTTGCCAATCTTACTCGTGACCTCGTTGTTACTTTAGGGTAACAGAACTATCTCTAGAACTATCCCTGAGAAAAAGGCTGGGGCTTTCACTAAAGAGTCTAGAGTGGTCCGTCTGCTTAAAAGTACTTTGATCGATAAGCGTATGGACTTGGGCTCCACGTGGTTAGGCTTCTGGTGGCTCTTAGCAGGACCACTTCAGGTCTGGCCCATCATGGAAACCTGGCATCTTGGAGATGACCTTAGACAGCAAACATCTTGCCAGACCCTGGAACTCTCTCCTCAAAGTACTGACAAATGTCCATTTGCTTATGCTCTCGTGGGCAGCAAAGAGCTCTCTATCTCTGGAGAGTGTCATTTCCCACACCCAGCACTTTAGTTTGGGAGAAAGCTTTTTTTAGAAAGTTGATTTCCTATACTGAGTTAAAGTCTCCTCCAGGCCACTTCCTTCCTTATTTACTTCCTCAGCCCTTCCCTTGACATTTATTCACTCTTTGCTCTAATTCTGTCTTTCACGAAAATAAAACCCATCCATTCCTTCTCCCTCACCACAACTCCTCCAATATTTGGAGACAGTTATTATTTCTTGGTTTTCTCCCTTCCAAGCTAAACACTCAGAGCCTCCCCCCCAAGTTTATGCCTGGCATTTCCAGAGCCCAGCATCTATACCTTTCTTCTCTAGTTACATTATTGCACCTTATGATTCATCTTAAATTGCAGCGCCTTGAATGGAACGTGCTTTTCAATTGTTATCTGACCAACATACATTGTTGCTATTACTTATGATCTGGACACTGTATTTCTATTGAATAGAGCCTACAATTATATTAGCTTTTCAAAGGTACCACATCACTCTACTGTATCCCATTAAGCTTTTGGCCAAAGGAAGACTCGAGGTATTTTTTTTAAAGGAACTGCAGGTAAACCAGGTCTCCCCTGTTATGCTAATGTGCCTCTATTTCTGGACCTAAATGTGTGGTCACAATACCAGCTATATCGACATAAGGGAAATGTTTTCTTCAAATGCATCCCAAGCTCGTTTCTGGCCTCTTCCTCTAACCCCAGCCCCTCCCCTCTCCCCCTACCTGCCACCTGGAATGTGAGGTCTCCAGCCTCAGTGGTCCCACCTGGGCTGAGACATCTCTACTTTTTAATTCTACCAAGTACCAAGCACAGACTGTGGGAGAAGTCAACTCCCAGTTCATGTCTGTTGGATGGCAGAACGAATGCGTTGTATGAGTTTCTTCCCAGGACAAGTCAAGGTTGTCGCTTGATACATAAGCCCCTCACATGTCTTGTGTCCTGTTTCTTTAGATGACCATGAATTCATTCCAATCATGGAAAACCCCTGCATTTCCCAGAGGACTTTGAGGAATTTTCCCTCTAAAGAAAGGGATTGGGTGACCATGCTTGTTATTGTAATCTAGTTGGTAGAACTACTCTCCAAGCACAAGAGTGGGAATATTATCATTCCAATGTGTTGGCACAAAAGAACGGATGTAGAGAGAAGCCCATTGAACTTAACGGTAACCTGGGGCACCAGCAATGGGAACGGGTTATGGGGAGAGCCATTTCCAGGGGTGTTTCTGTCCTGTTTATCACAAACCAGGCCTTGGGAAAATGCTTGCAAGTTATCTAAACTAGCAAATATTTGCTCCAAAAGAGAAGAGGGAGGCAGATTTTATTGTTCACCCCTGTATCCATGATTGTCAAAGCACTTCTTTTCCGAAGGTCATGTGACTTCTAACAGCCCTCCGCCCCTCTCCCCAGGCCCACACCATGGAGGGAGCTGGAATTACTGATATTTAGGGAGTCCTGGAGTCTGCTCCAGCCGTTAGTGACTCTGAACCCAAAAAGTATTCAAGGAAAGGTTGGTAATTACCGGGTGGAGTAACGGTTGTGCTAATTTGGTCCCTCAGCCAGGTTTGTACTGGGCTGCCCAAGTCATTTCCCTTAGCTGCCTACAACTAACACGGTGGTCTGCACACTGAGACCGCTTGTCTGTAGAAATCTGCAAGGGCTGTGCCTCACCTCGTACTGAAAAGGCAACAGGGTAGTCCCTTAAATAAGCAGAGGAGAGGAAACCTTCAGAAAGCAAGAAAATGGATATGTTTAGGTCTCAGAAGAAATCAAAAAGGAAATGAGTTTTCATTTTACTTTAGCTGTCCAGGCGATTCCAAATCCTGGAATGGGGATTCTTGACATCTTGTGCATTTGGGATGGACAAACCCTTTCCCCTTTGGTAAACAAAAGTTTGTTTTCTATGTCTGTGAGTCAGTTTCTGTTTTGTAAATAAGTTCATTTGTGTCATATTTTAGATTCCACGTATAAGTGATGAGATAAAAATATACTTTTGATGAGAAGCTATTCCCAAAAGAGCAGAATGTATTTAGTGAGCTACTACTATGTGCTCCACCCTGCAACACATAAAGGGAAGAAGCGTTTTTTCATGAACAGATTTCCTCTGGACTTCCTTTATTCACGACACTCCATTCGTTAGGAAATTGAAGGGATGAACAGATGCTCTTTTTCTGGACTACCATGAAACACTCTTACACAAGTTAATGAAATCTAGAAAGGAGCCCACAACATCATATTTGTGTTATGACTTTCAAAATCCTCCAGCACTGAGGCATTTTTGTAAGAGCTGGGGCAGGAAGGCCTTGGCTTTACACGCTCCCTTTCTCCTTGATCTTGTCCACTTTCTGGAGAGATACTAAGCCCAAGGAGATGACACACTGCGGGGCGGCACTGAGTAAAAAGGAAAGGAAAGACCTAAATATTCCACACGTCGCCGACTGTTCACCTCTGCAGGGGGGTGGGGGGTGGATGGAGAATGTGAGGCTCTAAGAACAAGCAGGGCAGCCGCAGGCAGATTCCTAAAGGCTCTCGTGTCTCCTTGGGAGCTAAAGAAGTCTGAAAACTTGCAGCAAATTGTAGGAGTTTATTTTCAGTAGCTGAGTACATTTTTAAGAGCAACTGAAAAAAATATTATGCATGAGACTGGATTGTGTGGGGAGAGGAGTGGAGGGGTGTAAGAGAGAGAGAAAGAGAGAAACAGAGACAGAGACAGAGACAGGCAGAGAGAGAGAGAGTCCCCTCCCAGGAACCCACATCTGGTCCCTTTAGGACATCAGGCCAAAGTGGTTAAAGGAAAGGGGGAAAGAGCCACGGTGTGGGTGGGGGGAATCCAGCATCTCCCTTTCTTTAATAGTTAAAGCCTTTTTCTCTAGACCTAGGATCCACTGAAATAGGTTCATCTTGAGTTGCAAATACCCCTGTTTCCTGTGGTCATAAACCACCCATCGTGAGGCTTGCAGAGCCAGGTGGGATAGACACACGCCACTGGCCAGTCCCGGGTACGTCAGCACGTGGAGAAATCCACAGGAATACTTGGGGTGTCCCAAGTCAAGGGCCCTCAGAGAGCACCAGACCCCCTTGCCTGCACCTGTTCAGTCGGGCAGAGACAGATCATCGAGAGACCAAGGCTACAACTTCAGAGCTCAGGGTAACGACCAACCAGAGAACATGAACCATTTAACCCAGAAGCTGAAAATAACACCCGTCATTTACTCCCAGCTCCCAGACTGCCCTTAGCTCTCAAACAGCCCCTCGAGCCTTTGGGAATTTCGGTACACCACCGTCTCGGTGTTTCCGCTTCCTGCCTGTGCATCGCCCCTCTGAGCTCCCCTCCCGACAGGGAAAGGCTGGTAAGAACGAGGAAAGTCGCTTTCCCTCAACAGCTGCCTGGGACTGACTAGGCCTTGAAGCAAGAGTAGGGTTTTACCAGTCAGAAAAGAGAGGAGATAGAAACATCAAATTCTGAAGCCAAGAGCGCCCAGCAGGGTCGTCAGGCGGGAAAGGGGAGGCCTTTCTGTTACTTCTCAGTAGTCCTGCTGGGTACACGTCTTCAACCTGGGAGCTTAGACCAGAGGGGACCTGGGAACACACTTAGCTCAGCCATCCTTTTACAGACAGGCAAGCTGGGGTCAGGGAAGGGCAATGGATTTCCTGAGGACGGCTGGCTGGCTGCTGCTGGAGAGAAGCATGGAGTCATGCAAAGCCCTGGTATGAACGGGAAGAACACGCACTAACACGAGCCTTGCTTAACGCCTGCAGCGTTTTGCCCACCTATAGCACCTCACTGGGTATTGTGTTTGTCTGAAACTAAGAGAACCTGTCAGGGTGAAATGATTTAAGGAGAACTTTCAGGGCTTTGGAGGTGGTCTTTTTCAGGGTAATTCACATTGAACCAACAATACAGAAAGTAGGAAGAAAACACTCCTGGGTAAGGAAATCTGTCTCCTGAATTTATATGCTGAGCACTTTTGTTTAGAGGAGTAATTTTTTTTTTTTTTTTTGGTGGTATGCGGGCCTCTCACTGCTGTGGCCTCTCCCGTTGCGGAGCACAGGCTCCGGACGCGCAGGCCCAGCGGCCATGGCTCACGGGCCCAGCCGCTCCGCGGCTTGTGGGATCCTCCCGGACCGGGGCACGAACCCGTGTCCCCTGCATCGGCAGGCGGACTCCCAACCACTGCGCCACCAGGGAAGCCCTAGAGGAGTAATTTTATGTCAGAAAAAAATTGGGGAAGCATCTGTGTCTATAACTGATTAAAAAGATGTGTGATCAGCAAACGCCCTCTTTTCCTACAACCAGGGAACAGCCCATTCCCTTTGTTGAAAGGCGTCTGGAAACCTTGCCCCTGGGAGGGAAACTGAGCATTGATCATTGACACCCACAGTAACCACACGGCACATTATCTACATTTTGGGGTGATTTTACTTTACTGGCTTTAGATCCAGCTTCCAGAGTAGAAAGCAGGGTTCTAGTCTCAATCCGGTTAACGGGACTTGAGAGGTTTTCCAACATTTCTGCCACCTTTTCATTACATTAGTGCAACTAAACAGCACCAGCCTTAATGTGCTTTGCCTCAGAACAAATGAGACCAGGGACTTGGGAACCGGAAGCCGGGGCATCAGCAGAGCATGCCTTGAAGATGGCTTCCTTTGGTCCAGGTTGACATTATTTCCTAATGGGCGGCGGTTTTTGTTGATAGCATTTGAAACTCACTGGCTGGAGCCTTTGACCTCTGTGGTGTATGTGGGGTCCATCCACTGACAGTAATGACGTATGACTTCCGGGTGGAGGGAGGGCGAGAAAAGGAGCTAAAGCAGCCCTTCACGTCTCTGAGCAGACATGAAAGGGCTTCAGAGGTGTCTGAGAAAAAGACATGGGTGATCAGGAAAGAACAATGTGTAGCTTTTAACAGAAGTTCAGAGCTTCCCGCTGGCGGAATCACGTGTTGGAAGGATTGCACGAGGGTGGATGGAACAGGACCCGAGGCAGCTCCCAAACAGAGGGTCACAGTTCCAGGCACTTTGCATGGTCACCCCCTTATTTCTTTCTTAAGTTTTGCAAAGCGAGGTCCCAGCCCTGCTCTGGCCCCTCTCCAAAGCACCTAATCACCCAGCATAGATATATGTATGTTTAACTGAATCACGTTGCTGTACACTTGAAACTAACATCACATTGGAAATTAACGATACTTCAATTAAAAAAATTTTTAAAAGAAGCAAATAAACAAAAACCCTCACACAGTTTCCCTGGCCCATTGGGCTCCCCTCCCTCCTCCTGCGCCCAGCTCACAATCCTCTTTCCTGGAAAGGATCTCACATTAGCATTTTGGGGTCTCTTTATCTTCTGGGAGAGATATTAGCATACAGATTAGCATATTACAATCCAATTACTTCTTAATCCCAAGCAACTCCAGCCAGATTGGGGTTAGTCTTAATTTGCATAATTTTGGCAAATGGGCAAGAGACACCATGGGAAACCACGGCGTTCTAATGTATCTTTAAGTAAACACAGTGAAGGCTTGCTTTAGAGAGGAATGTGGTTTGGAAACAAATAAAAAGGTAAGATGTAAAAGGAGCATGTGGGGATTTTATAGAGAGAGAACAGCCCAGCTCTTTACCAAGGCTGAGCTCCGTTCTTCCCAGACAAAGAAGCATGAACTAGGTAAAATTACCTGTGATCCCTTCCAGCCTCACAGAATGCAGTGTGGTTTCAGGAAAATAGAGTTTACTGAAAGAGTTCGATGGTGGCAGAGGGGCTAGCTTAGCACTGTCTACTCTGTAGGTCTTTGTGAATGAAGTCCAAGTGGAGATGCTGAATAGCTGTTGGAGACTCTCCATCCTCACCCTCCCAGGAAGCTATGTGGCTCCCAGGACAATATGTTCTAAATAAAACGTCCAGACAGGTGTGTAGGCCAACACATGGATGGTCAGTGTAACAGAATACAGTTATCCCTTGGTATCCTCAGGAGATTGGTTCCAGGACCCTGGGGATACCAAAATCCACAGATGCTCAAGACCCTTATATAAAAAGGTGTAGGGCTTCCCTGGTGGCGCAGTGGTTGAGAGTCCGCCTGCCGATGCAGGGGACACGGGTTCGTGCCCCGGTCCGGGAGGATCCCACATGCCGCGGAGCGGCTGGGCCCGTGAGCCATGGCCGCTGAGCCTGCGCATCCGGAGCCTGTGCTCCACAACGGGAGAGGCCACAGCAGTGAGAGGCCCGTGTACCACAAAAAAATAAAATAAAATAAAGTTGTAGTATTAGCATCCTCCCTATGCGCTTCCTCCCACAGACTTTAAATCATCCCTGGATTACTTACAATACCTAATGCAATGTAAATGCTTTGTAAGTAGGTGCCAGTGCACAGCAAATTCAAGTTTTGCTTTTTGGAACTTTCTGGAATTTTTAAAAAAATATTTTCCATCTGCAGTTGGTTGAATCTATGGATGTGGAACCCGAAGATACAGAGGGGCCCCCTGTAATTGAGTTGCTACTACCCCAGAATAGGCGTGTTGTTTAATTACTATAAGATCTCAAGAATTTATTGTAAACCTACTACAGGAAAGAGCTATACTAAGTAGCACCTAATTTTCTGCTGAATCCTTTTTTGGATCAGCGAGAACAGGAGATCAAGAAAGTTCCTGTTGAGGGATTAGAATCTACATATAAACAGCAGGATTTTCTCAGAGAAGGCATGATGGGTTTTCCAGTGTTACCCGGATGCTGAATATCTACGAGTTTTCACTCCCTATCAACCTTGAAGCAGGATTATGACTGAAATACGTCCCCAAAGAGAAACATCCACTTCGCAAAGTATTAGTGAGCACTGTAGATTTTACTGAAGACTCTGTTCAGGAGACGAAGAGGAATTTCTGGAACACAACAGCCAGCCTTTCACTTTAAAATTCCTTATTAGACATCTCTCTCCTCGTCTTTGTCCGTGGCCTTAAGGATTACTTCCTTAAATTCTTCACTGATTTAACAACACTCTGTGGGATTCGAACTCTGATCCAGCGCTGTGCTGAGAGCTCCTGGTATTGTGGCGGAGCCAGATACAGGAGTGGGTACCCCCCAGAGGAGATTCACGGTTGCTGGCTACTAGTGAAAACGCGTGGAAGACATGCGAAGCAGGGGCGGAGGCTGTGCTCGGCGTGGGTTTGCAGTGAGTGGCAGCAGTGACACGAGATGGGACCCTAGGTGTACTGAGATCCCGGAGCTTTGCCTTGGTCTGCGGAAAACAGAAAGCCATCAGAGGATCTATTTACTGCTCTGATTTTCATCTGCATTTTTTTTGTCCTGGCCTCCACACACTCAGGAAACATATGATCAGCATCCTCCTGCCAAAAAACTGTCCTATGTTTGAAAACAATGGTATTTCACCCCTGGATCTTTCCTCTTTAGGTTAAATAGTCCTGATTCTTTAACCTTCGCTTCTGGGACCTCTTTTCCATCACACATTCTGTGTTTTCCCTTGTGTCACTCTTTCCAGATTGTGTCAAGTTTTTCTGTATCTTTTGAAAAGTACAGTAATCAAGATGGCATGTGGTTGCCTGAGGTCTAGCGGGGAAGCATAACAAGATGACTGTTTCTCCTTCCCTTGAATACAATTTTCTTTTTACTGAATCCTAGAATCACGGTGGGGTATTTCCCCCACAGTAACACAATGCAGTTGGCATATTTCCCAGCTTGGGATCAGGGATGAGTTCTAGGCCTCTTTCCCCCAGATTTTTACCTGCTAGCCTCCAGCCAGCCTGCACATGAATCGGCACATTTCGGTCCAAGTGTACCCCTCAGCGTTACGAGACAGGATCCATTTTGTTTTAATCACCTTAGTTTATATTTTACATTAAATCTCTTGTAAGTCCTGGATCCCTTCCCTTCTGTCCCCTAAAAATCTGGTTTTAAAAATAAAAAAAGATAGAAAATAGAAAATACTGGGTATCTTCTTTTGATCATGATTTGCACAACACATTAACTAAAAGTCTGAAGCAGCTGAGAGACAAGCTCTGGGGATGCCTTATTAACATGTGAATCACCAGCGCCAAACTTAATAATTTCTGATAATGATGTAATTCCCTCTTTTCACGCTCCCATCCTTTTCCCTTCCTTAAGGAATATCTTGCCCGTTGGGTCTTTTCTGAACTGTCGCCGTCGGGATTTCTGCAGTTATTTTGAAGCCCACCCAGGATACGTGACCTCCGACCTCTGGTTTCAGGATCTTCCGTGATCTCCACCAAGACAACTGTTAATTTGCCAGGTTTGCAAGGTCTTCTCTTTTTTTCATTTGGGTAAAATTAATTTCCTTCCTTCCCGGTGTAAATGCAGTTGATCTCATTTATCCTTGTTGGGAAACTGTAATGGTGTTAATTAAATTAAGGGTTTCACACTGATTTGGAGGAGCTCCTTGTGGGGAGGAGTTGCCCGGAGATGTGCTCAGAGACTGATAAGCAAGTACAGAGGGCGTGGGGAGTGAACCGTGACACGAAGACCGGAAAACGAAGCCGTTTTGAATGTGTGAACAGCCATTAGGTTCAGAAAATCGGTTTGCATGTGAATTTTAACGGTGAATTGAGAATCACCTACTGTGTAAAGTTCAGTTGCCGAGAAATTCAGAGAACAATGCTGCTTTTTTTTTTTTGCAGTACGCGGGCCTCTCCCTGCTGTGGCCTCTCCCGTTGCGGAGCAACAGGCTCCGGACGTGCAGGCTCAGCGGCCATGGCTCACGGGCCCAGCCGCTCCGCGGCATGGGGGATCCTCCCGGACCGGGGCACGAACCCGCATCCCCTGCATCGGCAGGCGGACTCTGAACCACTGTGCCACTAGGAAAGCCCCCAATGCTGCTTTTTTTTTAAAAAAAAAACATAACTAGAAAAATGTGGAAGGGGAGATAGTACACAGTTGTTTTTTTTTGTTTCCCCTCCCATTAAAAAAAAAAAGCCTTAAAAAGAAGGGAGTTATAAGAAAAGCTAAAAGAATTATCCCTAGGAGATTTTCATTTGCTAGAGAGCATTTCTAAAGAGAACGTTCAAGTTTTCAAAGAGCTTCTCCATCTGTCTGGCTCATGGGAACCCTGGCAGGTGGCCAGGTGCAGCCACCCCTGTTCTGTGGTTGAGGGGAGTGGGGCAGAGAGGGCTGAGGGAGCTTGTCCCAGAGCCCAGAGGGAAGTAGTAGCAGGACCAGAAATGTGCCCCTCTTCTTGCCAGTACCGCCATGGCTCAGCGCCATGATCCAACCCATCCCACTTCCCCCACCCCTACCAAAGGTTTTCTTAGATGGAACCAAGACGGAGACCAGAAGCCCCACGGGAGGCAGCTGAGACATTGTGTGACGCTTATGAGTAAGGGTTACCACTCTTTTGAGGCTATTTCTCCCCTAGAGCTGAGGCAGCTGGTGACACCGTGCAGGAAGGCCGTGCTGAGAGATCCGAGCAACGCAGTGAAGGAAGATGGAGACGTTGGCAAGACAATTGGGGGAATTCGATGGGAGAGGAATAAGCGGCTCGTCGAGCTTCACACGCCTGAGTGACTTAGCTGGAGAACTCAGTGGCTACCTTCATTCATTTATTCATTGATTTTTCCCAACAAATGTATAGTGAGCACCAGCTATGCGCCAGGTACTGTACCTAGAGGGTAGGGTACCAAGGGGCATGGGCACAGTCCCTGCCCTCAGTTTATGCCCAGAACATCTCGGAAGGACAGCGGAGGCAGTGACCGCGTGGGTTTGGGCGAGGTCTCGCCGGTGGCATCCTAGTTCTACCATCCTGAGTCCTCCCTCAAAGCCCCACCTTCATCCGTCTGTTCTTCCCTCGCTGATCTAACTGATGCTCCCTGAAAACTCCCAAAGCACAACGCCCGGTGCCAGATACTCCTTGGCAGTTCCGTCTTTAATGAATTTCTCCTGCTTAGGACATCCTCTGGGCTATTGTAAAGGCAGGAAGGATGCCCTTTTCCACTCACAATGCCTCATCCATTGTGGGGAGTTTGCAGATATTTTCGTTTTTTTGGTTCCCGGCCAACTCATAGTCACAGATCTTTCTCCCTCTTAATTACTTTCTCTTACGATTTTAGTTGATCCTCAGATCCCTAAAGATGGATCCTCTCTTTTTGGAGATTTTGCACATCGTATTTCCATAACAGTTACAAAAACATTGGGTGATTCCAGGAGTTCTGGTCTTCCTTTACAGGACTTAAGCAAGATCTTCAACCAGACCTAAGGGTGCCTGCCTACCTGAGGTTAGTAGGTCACAGCAAAGCAACCTAACCGAAACTGTCACCTCCATTTCCACGTTATCTACAGATCCACCATCATATTTACTCTCGACATGGTCACTGCGTGAACAAGCCTATAATAAAAAAAATAGAAGCAGAAAAAGAAAAAGGGGAAAGGAGAACCTCAGAATGCCACCACCTGAGCCAGAACCTTATTCAATTATTTCCATGTCATATGTAATTCTACACAGTTTCAGGTTTACTTTGAAAGAACTTTGGGTTGTTGAGTCAGACTTGAATCTCAGATTTGAATCCCCACCCTGATAACTATTAGCTGTGTGACTTTGGGCAAATGACTGAACTGCTCTGTGCCTCAGTTTCCGCATCTGTAAAATGGGGACAACAGTAGTCCTACCTCTTAGGGTTATTGTGAGTTAATACAGATAAAGTACCTGACAGGTAGTGAGCACTCAAAAAAATGTCGGCTGTTATGACGAGGAAAGACAGGGTACCTGGGCAGGGTTGACAAAAGAACGTAGGTTTGTGTCGTTGTAGTGACTGCTGTGTCCGAGCAGCCCTGTGACTGAACATTGCCCTGAGGATCTGGGGCACTAAACACGCAGTGCAAGTGAGGAAGCCCAGGGGAGGGAAAGGCGTGGGAAGGGGCTGAGGTCTGGGCCTGGCTGAGGTATCTCCCCAAGCCTCCAAGCAGCAGGTAGGAGGGGAAACTAAAGGAGGTGGAGCCATTAAAGAGAGGACCTAGGGGAGGGCAGGGCCAGCTCCGCCCCCTTGGTACCCTTGTGTCCGCAGGCCCTGACAACTGGCTCCCATTCCTGGAATTATTCACATTTAGGGGGATTGGGGAGGGTGGGGAAGGTCTGGGCACAGACAGGATGAGACTGGAGAACATTCCCTAGCTGAGCTGGGCTGGGTTATTAAAGGGAAAACGGACGCTGGAGCCCAACTGGCTGATGTGCTTTTTGTGCTGATCGAAATTCACGGAACACCAGCCACCATCTGGGTTGAGAGGTGATGGTTTGGATGATTCGGTTCTGACTTAAGAAAGCGAAGAACCCAACTCCCTGGGCCCCACCTGTCTGCCCCTGGCTCTGGTTAGCTATAGGGAAGGGCACACGTGGAACCCCCAAATAATGCCACACACACACCTGCTGGGCACTGGCAAGGAGGGGATCAATCTTCTTCTCTGCCTAAGAAAAAAAGGTCAACAAAAGCATCCCAGGACTGAGCTTGTACACAGTGTGAGAAATAAGAAAGATATATAATATATATATAGTATGTATATATGTATATATATATACTGTATGCATGTATATATGTGTATATATATGTAACAAGTTTTACATTTCTGACCCAAGGAGTAATTGTCCATTCCGTGTGTAGGCAGACCTTCCAGATGCTGCCAGGGAGTTCTTTATCCCCATCTGTCCTTCCATCTGCCTCTGTCCCTCCAGCCATGAAGGAGACAGAGAACGTTCCTGACAGAGCCTAGTAGGTCTGTCTTAGTACATGAGCATCTCACAGAGAAGAGCTAGTCTGGACCTGGGCTATTTCATTATTGCTGTCAATATTCAGAATGTCTCCTGGGCTGGCGACATGTGGTTAGATAATAAAGCGTGCTGGTGAAATGCTTCAGAATATGATTAGAGAAAAAGAAAGGAAGAAAAGGCAACGTGCTATGGAATGGGGGTGGGAATTGGGCAACTCTAATATTCCGCTTAAGAAGGAAAACGTGAAAGGAGAAAAAATATAGACCCTATAGCTCATCTAAAGTGAGCCAAACTGGATTCTAAATCACAGCACTTCATGCAGTAAACACTGTGTAATTCAAACAGCTCTCAACACAGAAGTAGGACTGAGTGGCATGGGAAGCAGACATAACAGAGCAAGTATTGGCCCCGCCCTGATGGGGCTGAAACGTTAATGGTGGGCATGAAGGTAAGGGAGGCTCTCTAATTGCACTCAGAAAGTTAGAGGGTTAAATATTCCCCCAAACGGAAAAGGGCAGAGGGGAGGTGAAACGAGGTTGGCAAAATGTTGATGAATGTTGAGTATATGATGGAGGGTGGGGTCACTGCCCTAGTCTTTCTAGTTTCTTGTATGTTTGGAAATTTCCCTGATAACAATTTTTAAGTGGTGGGGAAGGCAGAGGAAAGAAAAGAAAAGCTACACTTCCATATTTTATTGGAGCAAAGTTTGACCTTGTTAGTGGGTTTGCATTGAGCATGATAGGGAAGGGCTAACTGTATTGGCTGGAGACCAGTAATTAATTAGAAGTGGAACAGAAGGGTAGCAAAAACGCTAAGAAGAGGAGAGAATCTCAGTGAGCAGGAGAGATTCTGGAGTAGACACCTGGGGGGCCCTGAGGGCCCGTGAGAGTGAAAGAAACTACGAGAAGAATACCAGGCTCATCCATTCTTTCACTTCTGTGCTTCAGTTTCGTTCCAGGCCCTGAATCCAGCATCTTTGCCCTCACGGCACTGACATTCCAGGGAGGGGGCAGGTGAGGAGAGAAGGGCAGGACTTCAGGGATGTTCCACGGAGTCTCTCGGCTGGGTTTGGGGGATCCCACCTCCTCCATTCAGCCCCTGATACAGCTTCTGGTCACTCCTTGATCCTTTTACCCAGGATGCCAGACCAGGCAGTTAGGGGTGAGGAGTTGGGTACCAGCCATCAATGTCATCTTATTCCACTGAGAAACTGAGCTGTTCCCCTCTCTTCCTTTTTAGAGGTTCACGAAAGCCAGACCACTCAACCCGGCCGAAAAAGAACTGGCCAAACCCCGAAGAGTTTGCTTCATGGCCCAGAACCACCTCTGATGTCACCGGGACAGTGCTGGAGAAAGCCACGCTAGCACGTGAGGAATCTTGAGCTTAGCACCCATCAGAGCTTCCCCCTTTCCAGTGGGAACATTTCACAGGGGTCAGAAGCTGCTGAAGGAAGGTCCCAATCCTCCCTCCACACCTGGACCTTAACTCAGCTTGCGCTCTCCCCTGGCACCTGCCAGCCTCTCTCCACGCCCGCCGCCCACCCCAAAGCACAGCTCTCAGCCGGGAGGTCCTCCCCGCTCTGCTGTGCGTTGGTCACCCCCCGCTGGGGCTTCCCTAGGCAGGGAGGCTGGAAAGGTTTCCAGAGTGGAAACGTGATCAGCTCCCGAAACAGGCGGTCCCAGGAGGCATCTGCTCCACCCCACCCAGGTCCAGCCGAAACGCTCAAACGAGAGCTCCTTAGCCGGATAGGTGGAAAACTGCTGCGGGGCTCGTTTGTCAGCACAATAATGAGAAGCCCCAGTGTGCAAAGCCCGGTTTTATTTTTAACACTTCAGAGCCGACACCTCCAAACACCTATACAGTCAGCTGCGGGGGTGGGGGGGGATGAGGGAGGAGCCGGAGCAGCAGGGTGGGGCTACACCAGCCCCCACTCAGTACAAGTAGTTTGGGGACCACAGGGTCTGGGATGGGGATGCTCTGCTCTCACAGCTCTGTCTCCTACACGGTGAAGAACAGCCAGGGCACGGTGGGCATGGCAGAGTACCACGACCTGCCCTGGGGCTTTGTGAAAAAAACCCAAAGGAGACTCCGGCCCTCTGGCCTTGAGTGACACCTCCCAACTGGGACGCCCTCAGTGCCCTGCTCTGCCACCCTGCGCTTTGCTGCTGAGCTCCTCGGGTGCCCTGTAATCTGCAGTATTTGATCCCTGCCCCATCCCTGGCCGGGCTGGTGGCAATTGTGGGCACGTGTCCTTCATGGCAAGACTCCCTGGTTGGCTCAAGGCTCGCATGTCACCCTGTCACCCGGGGGTGCCCCACCAGGAGCCCCAGCTGAGGGCCCCCCTCTCCCTCTGTCTCCTCACCTATTCTCAGGCCACTCAGCTGCACTCCAGCTCCTGGCTGCTGAGTCCACTGGGCCACTTGTTTGTCCCAGGCAAACGCTGAAGAGACATCCTGCCCTCCTGCAGAAAGGCACATCCTATTTTTAGCCGCATTGTGTAATACGTGACAATAATACTTTGTACTCAGGGTACTCCTTTTATCAGAGGAACCCCGTGCATTCTGAAAACACACCCTAGCACAGCTCCCTGGGGGTGGAAGGAACAGGCCAAGTATTACTAGTGAGTCAGGAGGCCGAAAAGGACCAGGGCTGCTCCCCTGAGGTTCTCATCAGATGCACCCCTTCCTGAGCTGTCAGAGCCTGCAGCTCCCAGAGCTGTCCTCTCTCCCCACTACAGGAACAGTCCTCTGCTCACACACACGTCCCCGTGCCCGGAAACATTGGAAACTTGGCTTTAAAACTCACACATCCAGGGACTTCCCTGGTGGCACAGTGGTTAAGAATCCGCCTGCCAATGCAGGGGACATAGGTTCGATCTCTGGTCTGGGAAGATCCCACATCCCACGGAGCAGCTAAGCCTCTGCGCCACAACTACTGAGCCCGCGAGCCACAGCTATTGAAGCCCGCGCGCCTAGAGCCCGTGCTCCACAACAAGAGAAGCCACCGCAATGAGAAGCCCGCGCACCGCAACGAAGAGTAGTCCCCGCTTGCCGCAGCTAGAGAAAGTCCGTGCGCAGCAACGAAGACCCAATGCAGCCAAAAATAAACAGATAAATCGATAAAAAATAAATAAATAAAACAAATCAGTTCATAAGCAAAACCTTAAATATGTAGGCAAATGTAACCATCAGAAAACCAAAAAAGTTATTTAAAAAAAAACTCACACATCCAGACTTTCCTGGAGGCCCACTGGTTAAGACTCCAAGCTTCTAATACATGGGGTGCGGGTTCAATCCCTGGTCCGGGAACTAAGATCCCACATGCCACACGGTGCAGCTAAAAAATAAAAATAAATAAACGAATAAATAAATAAATAAAATTTAAAAACTCACACATCCAGCTCAAAAGAAACCCAGACATTCAATCTGCACTGTGGCCACCTTTGTGTCACCATGGTCCCTGACAGTTGGAAGAGATGTTTCCACCCAAACCCACGCCTTGGCTGACTCGGGGGGCAGGGTGGGATCCCAGAGAAAGTGGGGCAGAACTCTGCATAAAGCGGTGAGTCCAGATTCCGCCTATTTTATAACATGGAGTAGCCAATCAGATGCTCCAATTCAGGGAAGTGGCTGGCGCAGCAGCCCTGAAGTAAGAGAGACAAGGCTTTGGGGTGAGGGGGATTCTTGAGCACAAGCAGGATCTATCTTCTCAGGAAGAACAAAGCGCATCATACATTAGAAGCTCAAAATCAATGGCTTTCTTTGCATTCTATTATCACTGATAATTGATGCTCCTTTGCAAAAGATGCCGAGGATGTGGTAAGAGTTCTTGCAGCTTAGTGACAGCAGAAACGGCCGAAAGCAACACCAACCAGAACAGGTTTTGGGTACCGAGTGTCCCACGTGGGCGTAGGATGGTTCCATGGCTAAAGACGCAAGCTCTGTTTTTCCCGAAGATGGCCGCACCTGGATACACCCTCGTCCACAACTGATAATTGACCCTTGACCCTTCTCTCCTCGGGATGACACTTCCCCGTGGAGTGGAAGCACACATGCTTTTGCATCAGGCTCTGCTTTCTAGGGAAATCAGGCTAAGACAAAGCTAGTGTGCCGACGGAGAGCTCCCTTGCATCTGGGCTTTGCCCTCCTCTTCCCCACTTCCTCTCGGCCAGCTGGACTGAGTGCATCTGTCTTAGGAATGTGAACACTATTATTAGAGAACAAAAATCAGTCTTCTGGCGGGTGCGAAGTGGTGCTTTATCTAATGTTTCCCAACCTTGTCATCCCAGACAAGCTCAGCATCCCCAGTTTAACAAGCTTTCTGGTTATATCAGGTTAAAAAAAATAGCTTCGAAAATTTAAAAAATGGTTATCTCTAATCAGCTTCTTTATGAAAAAAATTCATCTGCAGAACTCCTTTTTAATAGACTGAATTGAATACATGAAGAAATATAGGGATAAAATCTAGACAGTTTTCCCAAACACCTCATTCCCATTTCCCTGCCCTGCCCTGCCCCATGCATTCAGGGTCCACCCTTTGCTGGGCTCCTTATTTGGGTTCTCCTGGTCAGGTCTGGGCTTCCGCACCTGTGACCCAGGGCTTATGGGAATATTCACCATTTTTCACTATGAGCTAATTCTCAACACAGCTCCAATTCAACTCCAATATTCTTAATTCTTGAAGGAGAAAAATCCATAAAAATTTAGAAATATTAGGCACTGATTCCTTCCCCATATTCTCCTTCATCGACTTACTTGCGATTTGAAAGCATTTGGGGGGCATCTGGCCAAAAGAAAATGAGTTTAATAATGAAATGGTGGTTATTTTACAGAGATTACGCTAAATGAGAACTTTTCTAAAGAGTAGCCCAACTTAAAGGGACTTGAGGGAACAATTATCTCTAATCTCTGTGACCACCCTCCTCCCCCATGGAGGAGGCCCCACTGTTTGGGGCCAGCGGAAGTGATAAAGCAAATCCAGACCTGTGCTGAGTTGGAAGTTCACAAATCCAATTCAACAACGATGATTTGGTCTGATGTTGTAATCACCCCTTCTCTCTTTTCTACAAAGGCGCCATGGCATCTTACCAAAAAAAAAAAAAAAAAAAAAAAAACTTAAAAGATCTAATGTTGTTTCAAGAATTTAAAAAATAAGTTCTTTAAACCCACTGACAAAATTGAAACGACGCTGGTGCTTGTAAAATATGGACTGGGGATCCTAGGACTCTGTTTCTAAAAAGTACCATCTTTGCCTAAATCTTTCAATACCTATCTGATTTATACAACTCTAATTTCACAATAAACCCATATTATTTTTCTCTCAAAATGTGTTTTCTTAAGTCAGAATAATCAAATCTAATTCCATCTGTGGTTCTGCAGCTTGTGAATTCATTCTGTTTAAATTGGCCAATATCGAATTAATTTATTTCCTATGGCAATGTCCTTGGTTACACTTTGGGAATTTAAGCTGCATTAAAATCTAAGGAAATTGTGAAACCTTTGAAGAAAACCTTGACTTTGCTTCTTCCTTCTTCCAGATCTAAGGATCCCTGGTTACCCCTGAATTATTCCCACATCCATAGCTGCCGTCTGCTGATTACATATCATCTGAAGCAAGCACACTTATTCCAAGAAGTTATGAACCAGCCCTGAGTTATGGCTTTTCTAAACGTTCCTGATATCACAATGACTGTCAGGTTGGAGATTTTTGCTCTCAACCCAGTCCTGCTTGGTCAGTCCTGGGGTATTCAGAACATGTGTTGAAAACAAAGAGTTACATCACAGCTGCCAGCTGAGGGTGTGCCTCCAGGGCTGCAGTTGGGTTCACCTCGGTCATTGGGCGTTGAGAGCCAGCAGGGTAAGTCAACATCATCAAGGTTAACAGGTGAACTTGAGCTCTGACTTTAAATGTTATTACTAGAAAAAAAAAATCTGTTCTCCTCTCCTCCCTTGGCTCTCCCTGGCTGGTGTTTTCCTGAACCTGAAAAATGTATTTGCTCTTTCCAGCGCCCACCTTCAAAACATGGTCTTGCAACTCAGCCGAATTTTCTGCTGAGCCAGCCAGTGGGAACAAACACCAGGCCCATGGCAACCACAGGCGTGCGTGCATGCATGTACGTGTGCGTGTATGCGTGCATGTGTGTGTGTGTGTGTGTGCATATGTACACTTTTCCTCTAGTCTCCTCCTCCAGCCCATCCGCCAATGCCATGCACACTTTCTAAAACAGAACCCACATCCCGTCTCCCCACCCCACCCTGTACAGGGAACTAGAGCGTAAGTAAACCCTTGTGCCAAGGTCCCTCTCCACAGTCAGACCCAGGGACAGGAGTTAGTTGTAGATTTCAGCCTGCCCTCCCTGGTTCTTTAATTCTCTGACAGTGAGAGAATTTCGCCTTTACCGAATATCAACGTGTGACTCATCTATATGGCTCAGTTCTCCTACTTTATGGAAGGAAAATGCTCTCTCTGTTTAATTAATGCCAGAGACTCAGGAATCCCAGAGAGGTGGACTGTAATTCGTCAAGCAGGGTTTCCATTACACAGAACGCTGGAAAGGAAACCTTTTGGCTATTCCTGAGTCAGAACCCAGAAGCCTGAGACAGAGCAGAATATGGACGTGCAGTTTTGTTGGTGGCCCCTGAGAGAACCAGAGGAGTTGTGAAACCTGGACTAAATCCCCAAGAAAAACCGACTGTGGTCTCAGCCCTGCCAACCTCTCACTTACAGGAGCAGCCCTAACTTCCTTGTCTGTAAAAGCAGGGCGTTGGACTTGACCGCTAGATCTCCACTGGCTCACAGATTAGGGGACGCCTTAAAGTTCATCACTATTTGGTCAGTACTAAGGAGTGCCCATTGGAAAGCTGGGCTCACAGACAACTTGGCGGTGGGATTGAGAAAGCCGCATGACATAGCTAAGGAAGATAACAGACAGTCCAGAGGGGAGAGGGGAAAATCTACCCCTGTCAGTGTGGTGAATAGATTTTTTTAATGCAAGAAGGCTAAGCCCTGGGCAAAATTATGAAAGAGCCAGAGTTTATGTCCAGCTCTTACATAATCCTTTTTTCTTATCAATCTGAGTAAAGGATTTAAAATCAGCAACTTCCAATTTAGATGGGTTTGAGTGTCTCTGTTTTTTTTGGGGGGGTTTTTTTTTTACGGTACGCGGGCCTCTCACTGTTGTGGCCTCTCCTGTTGTGGAGCACAGGCTCCGGACGCACAGGCTCAGCGGCCATGGCTCACGGGCCCAGCCGCTCCGCGGCATGTGGGATCTTCCCAGACCGGGGCACGAACCCGCGTGCCCTGCGTCGGCAGGCGGACTCTCAACCGCTGCGCCACCAGGGAAGCCCAGTGTCACTGTTTTTTCATCAAAGGAGTATGGGAATTGAAGTCTTATTTTCAGTTGTGAAGTGAAAGGCTTTTTCCCTCTCCTGTAGCAGGAATTGCAGGCATGAAGGAGTGGCCTGGGGAAGTAAAGCAGCTTCAAGGCTCTTCCTCCCTGAGAGAGGCATCAGGGAGCCCTGCTGGGTGGAGGGCAGCCTCCACCCGCCCCCCCCCCCCGCCCAACCCCCCACTGGAATAGCCAAGAGCCTCAGGAGCAGGCCAGGCTCTCTCCACTCTGTTTGTTTGCATTCCATCTGAGGAGACAGCTGGCAAACCTGTCCAAGTCTCAGCTGCATGGTGAGCACACTGACTAAAGGCTCTAATGTGCTCAGAGGCGATGGCATGGACATGGAGCTCACGGCAGCATCGCCTGCCGCCAGCCACGAATTCATGCATCCCCATGGCACCCGGGATGTGAGGGAAGGATTTCATAATCCACGCCCCAACGACTCCCAAATGAAATTCTTTTTCCCTTTGAGAGGAAGGCAGAGGGAAGCAGAAAAGACATGGCATCCCCAGGCACTGGGCATTTAAGCAGAGAGAGGTGGCTTGTCAAATAGGGAACAGAAAGTCTTTGACTCACTGCGGGGTAAGGCAGCCCAGGCTCCTAAACCCAGCAGAAGAGGAGCAAGACAGGTCACCAGCAGGGGCGCTGGACCACTCTTGGCTCCAGGGGCAAAGGGAGTAAGTAAACGGGAGGGTTGGGCTCAGAGCCCATGAAGGGCTTTAGACTGGTTCTGACTCAGGTGCTGTTGTTGTTGAACGGTGTTGATTAGAGGCGTGCCTAAGACCGGGGACACCCTGAATCACGCTGGGGCGCTTAGCTGGTGCCAGGATCACGTACTTAGCGGGTTTGTGCCTGTGCTCTGAGCCACTTCCCGATAGAACACAAATATTTGAGTTTGAAGAGCTGAGCAGAGCTGCAGAATGTTTTGTAGATTCTACACGTCTTCTCTGCTGCCACTCGAAGCCTCGGAGAGCCTTGTTGGCTGCCGCCAACACAAGAACCTTGTTTCCATAGGTGGTTTGCACTTGGAGCCGGTGACCTCATGCATTAACAATGTCCTCCCTGGCTGGTATCCTCCGTCTCTATTTGCTCTTCTGTTTTGTGTGTGCAGTTAGTGCCCAGACAGAATTTCCAAAAGTGTCCCCCCAGAATGGAAGGGCCGGGGGCTTATAGCCCAGGAAGAGTCTTCATCTCCAGCACCTTGTGCCATTCTGCTGCTAAGCCCGTGTTCTCCAGCTCAGAGCTAGGGCGGGCAGACACAGAGCTGCTGGAAGATTCAGGGGCTGGTTGCATCTCTGCCACAAGCACGATATGTGATCTGGGTGACTTGCTTCCCCCCCTGCAGGCATTAGTTTCCTGACCAGTAAAACTCATGTCCAAGGTCCCATCCAACTGCACCTTTAAGCTTGAACACGTCTGGACTGAGGCCCAGGGCATTTCGGGGTTGTGGCATCAGCTCCAAGTCTGATCTGGGGTGTGGGTCCTCTTGGGAGTGGGTGTGCTGTGTCCTCTATGTCAGCTGGAACTCAGGCTCTGGGGCGAATGGGGCCTGTCCTCAGAATCACCTGAACAATTTCATGGGCCTTTCATGCAGGTTTTAAGTCACATTCTGGGTCTATTGGAAAAACAACAGCGATCACTAGGCCATCCAGGACCAGGGATCAGGGAAACAGTATAAATTCCTCAGAGCGATTGCTTCACAGAAGTCATCTGACCCTCAGAATTCATTTTCCCAATATCCGTATCTCCTGTCTCCAACATACACACATTTCTCTTTCTCTCTCCTCAGAGATCACATTTCCTCTGCCTTTTGGCATTATCCTCCACGTCTCGAATTTAATCAGCCTTTTTTTTTTTTTTCTTTTTCTCCATCTTGGCAATAGAACCACGGGGCTGGACTCTTATACTAAAGTTACATAAGTCCTGCAGTTCAGAGAGGGAATTGAGTCAGCAGGACGGGACTGACGAAGCATTCCCAGGTTGGCCACAGTGGGGACACTTCTCCAGTCCTGATTTTGGCCTAATTCCCGTTGAAATTCAATGCCCAGTAAGAACGACAAGGTTTATACATATAATTATGCACAAAGGCTTTTAAAAGGCTGGAGAGCAAGAAACAGAAATCTGCATCTCTCTATCGACAATTGCCCTCTCCTTATTGCTATAATGGCCCAATTGTCCGTGTAGCCTCTGCTCACACTGGCACAGGCTGGCAGACCGTGGCCTCCCGTGCCCTCTCCGAGGCCCTGCCCACTCGTGGCTGCTGGGACGGAGCCCATCTCTCATAACAAGCCAGAGAGGAAAAATGAGAGCTGGAGGGTTGGAAGGATTTTGTGTATCCCTCCTCCTCTCCTATGTGTCACTACCCTGTGTTTTTATCACCTAGCACTTTATGCACTAAGTTATCTTGAACCAGCACTTGACTGTTTTGGGATTGGAGAGGGACACCAAGAAATATTAAAACGCTGAGTCATCACGGGAGCTTAGAGAGAATGAACAGTGGAAGATTTCTAGAACAAGGAGAAATGTACGTCTCTGGGTGTTAATAGTGGCGTAAGTCTGGAGATTGGCTCCCTTAAGATTCCAGCTCTTTGCTCTAGAAATAGGACTGAAAGGATCTGTTACAGAAGTGGTAAACTCTCTAATGATTTTCAGGGTTTCTCGATCCCGGCCCTACGTGAGAAACACTCAGGGAATAAAAATCACTGGTGGCTGGGCTCCACCCACTGGAGCAGAATTTCTGGAAGGTAGAATCCAGGCTTCGGTATTTTGTAAAGGCCCCCCAGATGGTGTTGGTACACAGGCAGGGCTGAGAACACCGAAATCTCGTAGGCACTATTTTCTTCATGAAATGAGGAAGTTGGGAGAGACCCCAAGCACTGAAAAGAGATCATTTCAGTATGAAATGAATAAGGTACAACTGATATACTATTGACAGTAGTAGCAAGGAGCACGTGCTATGTGCCAATGAGCTCACTTCATTCTGACACTCATCCCTGTGAAGGACACATTGTTATTAGCCCCATTTCACAGATAAGGGCACCAAGGCTCAGGGAGATGCAGCAACTTGTCCAAGGCCAACACACTGAGCTCTAATATGTGGAAGCCACGGGTACCTAAGTAGCATGGAAAATGCAAAGATGGGTAAGACATAGTCAATGACCCTCACGTTGCTACCTTCCAGTAGAGGAGCAAAGACATACACAAATGATGACAGCTGTCTCAGAGCTGCAAAGCATGATGGAACGATGGGAAAGAGAGGACTCGTAAAGGCTTCATAGAGGAGATAAACTGAGCTTTGAAGAATGAGCCCCGGATGCTGAGGGCCAATGATGCCTGGGGTTTGTAGCAGCAAGAGGAGAACTCAGGGAGAAAGAACAGAGCCCAGAAATCTGAGAAAGCAGCTGAGAGCTGGGACAGAGCCCAGTCTGATTAAGGTTAAAAAAGAAGCAGCAGTAGAAGGCTAAGAAGATAAGTTGCCCTAAACTGTGGTATCTTAAGTAAGATCTAGGAGGAAACAGGGCACCTCCACAGGTATCCGCAGAGGGTATGTGATGGTGCAGTGTCATGGGAGCTTTGGAAATGTCATCTACAGGGAAAGAAGCAGATCTAAGACACTGGGCAATCCGTGGATCCAAGAAGAAGGAAAAGATGCCTAAGACACCTGGGAAGACATTTAGCAAACAGCCCTAATGTTTTATCTCACCAGCATTGAGCTACTCTGTTCTCTTCTACAAAACCTACCTTACTGTCAGGAACTGCACCCCTAGCTGGGTGGGACCACACCAGTGTCCCAATGTGTCAATTATTCTGTGTGAGCTGTGATTGTTGTTATAGGTGTTTCATGTGAAAGAGAGTCTGGTATATTTCCTGCATATTTGGGGTTGTTGTTCATGTATTTATTTAAATATTGTATGTTTTCTCAATGGCTATGACGACATAGGGTATCAAACTTTCCCACCAAGGCAGGAGTGAAGAGAATGAGGACACAGGAAGCTGGGCTAGGTGTGACTTCCTTATGTTTCCAGAGGGCAGAACTTTCCAGACTTTCTAAAGGAGAACCTCTACTGGGACTCAGGATTCTGGGGTGTGGCCCACGTGGCCAATGAAATGCCTGCATTTCTTTGCAGTTTTGTGTTTTATCTTAAAATTTCATGTAACTTCTGCATTCCCATAATCTATCCACCCCTTCCTGTTATGATGTCCCAGGTTTATCCTGTGACTTTGCGGACCTCTGGCTCACCGTCATGTACCCCCTTTAACAAGATGCCATCGTGATTTCTCTGTCTAGGACTGGATTATTGGTTTGGACCTGGGTCACTTGAAAGACACCTTTAAGCTCTCTATTTCACTATGCTCAGAGAAAACAGCTTGTACATCTTGTTTTTTTCTGTGTTTTTGAACTGCATAGGTTAGAGTTGGCAGGTTTTAACGTATGACCCATGGGAAAATGCTCTTCAGATAAAGATCCTTCTGTTGACAACAAGGTCCATAGAGATAGATGGATATTAAAGTCTAATTGCCTTAAAAAAAAAAAAGTCTAATTGCCAACTTCTCCATAGTGTGAGACCTACACGGGGGCAAACTGAGGAGGGAAGAGGAGTTTTGGAGAGAAGAGGGGGTCTTGGTCACGTGGCTGATCCAGGTCGACAGCAGGAAGCTATCCTTGACTGACTATCTTTGTGAAAAACCTCACACACGATAACACTCTCGCGTCACAGGACATCCCACATATACTCCAAGCTGCTTCTCTGCTTCCCAGACTCCTGGCTTCCTCTCAAATCTTTGACTTCTGATATCTAACATGCTCTTTTTGGGTGAGCATTTCTATTATTTTCCTCCTCTTGGGGGTTCTACAGCTCATTCACCTTTACCCCATCTTGATGGAGTTAAGAGATTCCGTCTTCCCATCTTCTCCCATCTATCACTTCCTGGTTTTCTCCCGAGATGTTGCCTCTTTAGTGGAGTATTCATGTCAGGTTTCCCCCTAAGTCCTGACCCTTTTGTACACCTGGACTGAATGAGGGCTGTTGTCCTCGCCAGTCCTCGGCACCTGGCTCGCCTCTCCGTGGCAAGGTTGTGCTTGCGGGGCCCACCTTACCTGGGGGATCCTAAGACTCCTCACCTGCAGGCTCTTCCTGCCTCACAACCTGCTTTAGAGCACCTGCTCTGATCCCCATACAGCTCTCCCAGTGACCCAATAGCGTGGGACCACCGTGGTTGGTAATAGTTTAGGATTTGGAATGATTTAGGTAATGGTTCCTTCTAAATACCCTTGTTCCAAATGTCAGCCCATCCACTTTCTTTCCTGGCCAACCTACGTTACAGCAGATAAAATGCATTAGTCACTCATTAAATATGGCTTGATTCTGATAGGCTCCTATCAGAGAACCGTAGTCATAGACACATGCAAACACGAGCCAAGGAAAATAAATCGCGTGGCAAGTGCCCAGCGCTAATATCCTACCATCCACTTCCTGTTTACTGCTTATGACCTGAACCTGCATGTGCTTGTGCCCCGGGCACATGGGAGTCACCAAAACCCCTGCTGGATGACTGCAGTGATGTGGCCAGGAAAGAATTTGTGCTCTCAGAACCTGAGGACAAATTTAGGACCCTCACCTGCCAGAGTCACCACCTGCACCGAGCAGTTGAGAAGCAGCTGGGAGGAAGGCCAGGAGAAGGCACACCTGGGCCGCAAACATAAGCACGAGCAGTCTCTCAACCCTGAAGCTGACAGCCAAGGAAGTATCGCTCAAGGGAGTTGTCATCGGCTGGAATACAAGGTCCACAAAGGGACACTTTCAGAGGGCCACTTTGGGGACAGCTGAAGTCATAGTTGGACCTATTACCTGACATCAGGGCTGGGTATAGAATGGTTCAGAAGAGGGGCTGGAAGCAGGAGGGAAAACTCTGGTCTCCAGTGAGAGAGAAGAGAGGGGAGAAGAAGAGGAGAAATAAAATCTCCAGGTCAACTCAAAGTTCCCAGTCTTGGGTGGGTCGAGGTCTGACGCTGTACCCTCACCATGCCCTTCAGCTTCCTGCAGCAGGGGCAGAAGCCACCCTAGCAGGAGCATCTCAGCGCCGGCCCAGGCTGTGAGCTTCAAGGACAGCAGGGAGTGTGCAGAGCGCAGCAGGGAAGGCGGGTGGCCTCACTGTGGACAGAGCAGTAGCAGACCAGGTCCTGGCCAGCAGGGCTTTCTCTGGACTCCCTTCCCCACTGATTCCCAGTTTCTGCTAATGACAGTTGAGAATAATTACCGACGATATGGGGAGGAGGCTGCGTTCTTTATACTGTAACTGGCCACCATCAGCTTTTCTAGAAAGCAACTACAGAGCTTTCTACCCAACAGTGAAAAATTGTGAATGGTCATTTCTTTCCAAAAATAAACATAATTTCATGAGGCGTGTATCCAAACTGACAAAAGCTTTGTTTCTGAGTTCCATGCCTTTGCTGGATGGACCAGTGAAATGAGTCACATAGGCAGAGCCATTTAGAACAGGCCCTGTTGATAAACGCTCTTCATGAAAAGGGGCCTGGAGTGACATTGTACAAAGATTGTCTTGGGAAGCCAGGCCTTCACTGACGCTTGTCTGAATGACTCACCAGTGTCTCCACGTGAATGGGATTTCTTGTTGTCTTGGTTACAGCTCACAGGAATTCATTTCACCATAATGACATACATATACATCAATGGAGACATCAGATCTGACCCCTTTATGTCTGAAAAGAAGCACTGATGCCTCACTTTGGAGGTCCCATTAGGGCATTAGGAAGCCCTAGGCTGCTTTGGGCTTTCAGACAATCACTTAATTCATAGTTATTGAAATCTACTGTGTGGCATCTACTGTCCTGGCACTAGAGATGCTAGGATGAATAACTCAGTCCCTGCCCTTAGGGAGTTTAGAATCTGGTGGGAAAAATGAAACCAACTAGGTAAGGGCATCCATGAATTGGAAGACACTAAAAGGTCAACCCCGAAAAGATACACTGTTTAAATAAGCAGGTCGAGTCCCAGCAAACAGAATGCATTCCTTTCCTATTGCTGTTATAACACATCACCACAACGGTCAGCAGCTTAAAACAAAACGAAGTTACACCTACCGCTCTGTAGGTTAGAATTCCAACGTGAGTCTCAACGGGCAAAAAAATTCAAGCTGTTGGCCCTGCCATGTTCCTGTTTTGGAGAGTCTAGGAAACACTCCGTTTCCTTGCCCTTTTCAGTTTCCAGAGGCTGCCCACATTCCTTGTCTCGGGGCCTCACTCCTCCATCTTCAAGGCAAGCAACACTGCATCTCTCTGACTATTCCTCCATGGTCGTTCTCCCTCTGGCCATAGCTGGGAAAGGGTCTCTCTTTTTAAAAACCCCATGTGATTAGATTAAGCCCACCTGAACAATGCAGGCTATGCTCACCATCTCAAGGCTGTAAACTTGATCCCATCTGCAATACAAAGTTATAGAGTCACAGGTTCTAGGGGTTAGGACACGGGCATCCTTGGGGACGCCATCCTTTTGCCTACCACGCTGAGGAAAGACTTGTCACTGTAGACACGCCGCAGATGCATTTTGTTTGGGATTGCTTCTGTATTTCTGTTTTTCCGATCCTCATCCCTTGGAGATGCTGTCTGACATCAAAAGACCATTTTCTGTGGTGGCGGATGCAGCGATACACTGAGTGGAGCTAAGGGGAGGGTTGTTTCAGAATCTCCTGGCGGAACGTGGAGTTTGGAAAAGATAACAATTTTATGTTTATATTTGAAAGAAATTGTAAAAAGTCATGTTCCCATAATGCAGACGGTAGAGTTTAACCACATTTTCTTGGCCGGTGGAGCTATGCAGACGTGCTGACACTGCTACTTATGACTGGGAACAGGCCAGGGGTGGGAGGAGTGGACACCTCCCGGGGAGGGTGCGGGGAGGGTGTCAGTTGGACTCTTTCAAAAGAAGATTGAAAGGCACTGAGTCAGGCCGGGATAAAAGACTTCTAACTAGTCTCCCTCCACCACACGCTCCCCAATTTAACCCATTTTCCAGTTGTCTCCACCCAGCCGTGCAGCCTATGAAGAGCCAGGTGCCAAGGCATCTTCTCACAGCTGCAGCCTTCAGGTTGCTATTGGCGACGCCTGGCATGGGGCAGGTCCTCAGTCAGTGTTTGTTGAATGGAGCGAATGACTGCGGGTCATGTCGTGTCTGCACAGAAACCTGCCTAGGGTCCCCATTAACCACTGAATAAAGTCCAGTTGTCCCCCCACATGTCCCCCCCATTCCTTTCCATCAGTCCCATGTCCAAATCCTCTTTTTCCAGTTTATATTCACCTGCTCCGGCTGCCATAATAAAGTACCAGAGAATGAGTGTCTTTAACAGCAGAAATGTATTTTCTCACGGTTCTAGAGCCTGGAAGTCAAATGTCAGGGTATCAGCCGGGCTGGTTTCTGCTGAGGCCCCTCCTTGGCTTGTAGACGGCTGTCTTCTCTCTGTGTCTGTCTGTGTCCAGATTTGCTCATCTTATAAGTTCACCAGTCATTTTAAGTTAGGACACACACACACACACCCCCCGCAGCCTCACTTTAACTTAATTCCCCCTTTAAAGACCCCGTCTGCAAATACAGCCTGATCCTAAGGCACTGCAGATTAGGACTTGAACATGTGAATTTGGGGAACACAATTCAGCCTATATCAAAGGCTTGTCTCATTACTTTCTTCCTAAAATCTTGTCTGATTTCCCTCCTTTCCTCCCCCCACCTTCTCTCCACCAACTTCTCCCCACCTTGAACAACACACACACACACACACACACACACACATCCAAGAGGTTATTTCTCTCCTCCAAACAGCCATAGCAATGCTACAGGTTTTTCCCTGTGGAATCGAGCCCTTTTTACCTTGCACCATATTACCCTGTGCTATATTTTATCTTGTATTATACTACCTTTTATTATAAGTATTATATGTGTGTTATTTCCTCACAGTAAGGCCCTCCCGGACAGACCCTATTTCTAACAAATCTCTGTCTCTCTCACATGACTTGATACAGTGCCTTGGACATAAAGGCAAAATCATAGTGGATGAGTGAATGCAAGTGGTGGGAGATAACGATGAGGCGGTCACTTGAGTACAAGACGAGTTAGATTATCGATGAATTATGTCTTGCTTGAAAAACAGTGCTTAGTGGGCAAGGAACCAGAATCACATGTCAGTTTGTGATTAATAAATGCTTTCTGACAAGGCTAATTATGCATGCCAGCAAGGCTGGTGGGTCCCCTGACAGCATAACTCAGGATGGCTTGGAGACAGGAGATGTGAGTCCCATTGTTGAGAACGCCAGCTCTGGAGCTAGAGTGCCTGGGTTAGATCTTGACCCTGTGACCCTGAAAAACTTGTGTAACCTCTCTGGGCCTCAGCTTCCTCACCTATGAATTGAGGATAATATATCTGTCTCTACCTCCGAGGCTCCTGGAAGAGTATACTTGGTAAGTGGTAGCTGTTATTATCACCAGTGATTTCAGACATTTTTAAAGTGCTGCCCCTTCTGCCACTCATATCTAGCCCTTAAATGGTGATCATTAAATTTTGGGGCAAAAAATATGAAAAGTTCTTCAAAAACATGACACTTCTGCCCAAAGATCTGCAATGTGCACTGCATCTAATTCTCCTCTGTGTGTCTCCGGACATCGGACATCGTGCGGGGACAGCAGGTGGAACTTGCCTGCATCGTGATTGGGCCTTTGTGAAATGTGACAGCCAAGCCCTTAATTATTCTTAGAAATGTCAGAACTCACTGGAAGCAATTGGGTTTGACAGTTCAAGGGCTAATTAACTCCAAACCCTTCTCCTTGGGTTGCCTCATTTGCAATTCTTGGTCACTTATTTTCTTAAGCCTTTAAAAAAAATTCCTTTTGCGGTTTGGTAGAGGGTGAGAAGGCTGGGTGCCACAGATCAGTGCGGAGGGGGCCCTCGACAGACACCAGGGCCCCATGGAGGTGCAGGGGAGCTGTAGGTGTGCAGAGGTGTCACTGACCGCGTCTGACCTTGAACTGACAAGCGGAGCTAAAGTACGTGCAGGACCGCACAGACAGGAATGCCAGCCCTGTCCTGAGTCCCTCCTTTTCAGAGGTGGTGGAGACTTCCACCACCTGAGTGTCTTCCAAAGACTTCATGAACAACAAAACAAAAGTATGCTAAGTGAAATAAGCCAGACACAAAAGGACAAATATTATATGATTCCACTCATGTTAAGTATCTAGAGTAGGCAAATTCCTAGAGACAGAAAGTAGATTAGAGGTTCCCAGGGCCTGGGGGCAGGAAGGAGTGTGGAATTACTGTTTAATGGGAACAGAGAGTCTGCTTGGGGTAATGTGATGAAAGGGTTTTGAAAATAGATGGTGGTGATAGCGGCGCACCATTGTGAAGGTAATTAGTGTCAGTGAACTGCACACTTAATGATGATGAAAATGGCAAATTCCGTGTTAGATATGTTTTAGCACAATTTTTAAAATGTTGAAAGGCGAAAGTCCTTGTCCCGAAACCTCAGCACCACATTTAGATGGCGTACTTGGACTCCCGCCCATGCGTCGGGGGCACCAAAGGACCAGCAGCTCACAGGACACAGGGTGCTTGCTGTCCGGCCTCTGTACCTTCACATATGCTGTTCCCCTACCTGGAATGCCCTCTTCCTCCCGTCTCTCTGGAAACTCATGTCATCTTCAGAAACCGCAAGTCAATTGCCCCCTTTCTCTGTCCAGGCTTCTCTGACCACCTCCCCTACCTCCCAGGAAGAGCTGCTGTCTTCTTCCTTTGCACCTTTCACACATCACCCTATGTATCGCAGCACTCACCGTGTTCTACCGTCATTTATTTTATTTTTAAAAATATTGTTACAGTACATGCAGAAAGATTCACGCTTTTTAGTGTACATTTCTGCAAGTTTTAACAAGTACAGTTAGTATTTAACTGTAACCAACACCAACGTAGTCACATGACACTCCCAACCCCCCAACTCCTACCCCTCCGCCAGCCCCTGACAATCACTATTCTGCTTTTGGTCTCTCTAGTTTGACCTTTTCCAGAATGTCATATAAATGAAATCAACAAGCATGTAACAGTCTACTGTGATTTTTAAAAATTTGTATGTCTGTCCCTTCTTGTAAATTTGAGCCCTTAATATCGGGGACCTGTCTTAGCCATCTTTCCCAGAACTAAGCATGGTGTGTGGTCCACAGTGGTGCCCTGTGCCTGTTGGTGGAATGATCAAATGAAGGCATGACGTTATACCCTGTTTCTATTAGAAACAATGCCAGTGTGGTGTTCTTGGCTTGGGAATGCATGGGTGGTTCCAGGTGGGAGCAGCTGGTAGCAAGACACTCATGACCAGAAACCTCAGGACGTAAAGTTCGCCCAGCCGTTCCTTCCAGACGACAGACGGGGCAGAATGGGGTGAGGCTCGGTCAGCACTTGTCACCCCTGAGCCAGCCTGCGGGGGCCACGCCCGTCCACAGAGCCTCCAGACTGGGCGGTCTGGTCCCTCCCTGGGACACTTCCCGGTGCAGGCACCTCCGGGACTCCAGGTCGGCCAGCCTAGGAGCAGCCCAGAGGGTTCCAAACCGCACTCACCCAGGAAGTAGTGAGCATTAGCCCGGCCGGGCAGAGTGGGGACCAGGATGTTGGGAGGGAACAAAAGCCAGCTGACGTTGCCCACTCCTACGTGTTCCCCGCTTCCGATTCGTCCCCTCCCCCTCAGCTACACACGGTCAGCATATCCCATGCTTACTCCGACACCAGGCAAGAGCCATCACAAGTAGCCATTTGAGTTACTCTTTTTCATTATGGTTTTCTGCTTACCTTTCCTAGAAGAGCCTGGAGAAGTCCTCATCCCACATCCCAAGCTTGTAACTGTGGCCTCAGAAGGAGCAGAAGTCCCACATTCTTACTACCTCTCCTTCCTTCCATGCTTTATTCCTTCTTTCATGAGCCCCTCCCTGGGAGCTCCTCGAGGGCCAAGTGCATCACCGGGTCCTCGGGTCATTTTGCAGCACAGCCGTGATGAAAGAGAAATCGTAACAGAGCAAGGGCCACGTGGTAGACGCCAAATAAATATCTGTTCCATACATGGGTTCCATAATTCATGATCAACAGTCTAGACTATCGAAGCTAGCCACCTCCTTCTCAGCTCTCAGGTTAGAATGGTCACTGCCTCTAGATCATATTCTTGGGCAGAGACAGAAAGAAATAATCCACTGCTTATGCTACTAGCAACTCTGGTTAAATTATTAATGGGCAAGAAGGTTGAAACTTACGGTGGAAGTGACGTTTGGAGAACGTGGCATGGATGCTAAATCTATTTCTTGCTCTTGCAGCAACTGAGCATTCGCTTTAAAACTAACTTTGCTAATTAGTTTTTCGGTGAAAGTAAAAAAAAAAAAAAAGTGTTTTAAAATCCCTATCATGGATCAGAAGAGTAAGAATAATTTTCAGGCTTTTCACATTTGAAGTGACATTTCTTTAAAAACTTGGATCTCTTGCATCATCAACCAGACAGATGTGTTTTCACTTTGCCTTTTAACTCTCAGTGTTGATTAGTCCACAGAAATAAGGAAGAACATTGCCCCCCAAAGTCACGCAGGTGCTCCGGCCCCGGCTGTGCAGGTCAGAGGCCCTGCTCACACGTGCGCCGGGGTGACAGGATGGAACCCAGCCTTCTTCCGGTGATGAGGCCACGGACACAGTCTTCCCAGAACCACGCTGTTGGTAGGTGCGTTTCACGGCAATGCATTAAAACCCATTAGACTGAATTTATTGATCCCAGAAGCATGTGTCAGCCTCACAAATCCCGCAACTGTGATATCTGAAGGCTCCCTGGGTGGAGAGAAGGCGGCTACCAGCAATAACTGGAGCCGAAGGAAACAGGGGAAGGCGCAGGGCTGGGGACTTAGCTACCTCTGCAGAGGCCCGGAACCATTGCACCCTATCAGCAGACCCCCCCCCCCCCCACCGAGGTGTGACACGGGGGACTGTCAGCCATGACCCCACCAGCGCCAGCGGGGAAAGAACACAGGCTTCTTCTGAGCCAGCTGAGCTGGAATCCTGGTTCCCCTCCGGACTGGCTGGGAGATTTTCAGCAAATTTCTTGATCTCTCTGAGCTTTCTCCGGAATATGGGGCTAACATCCCCTGCCTTCCAGGATGGTCAAAAGTACTCAGTGAGATATTATATATAAAGATCTCACAAAGCATATAGGCATAGTTTTTGGTCCCCCTGCTCACCTCCAGAGAATGAAGAGGCCTGAAGAAGCACACCCACGTTATAGGGCGGTGGCGATGTGGAACAGCACCGTCACATGGTAGAGGCAGCGCGTTTTAATAGGGACAGGAAATCAGGGGAAGTCTGGAATGTGGAACACGGCAGGGGTTTATGCTGCTGTTTGGAGAGAACCAGGGGGTAGCCCAAGGGTGATAGTTGTACTCACCGGGGCTCACTAAGACAGGGGAGGAGAGCCAAAGAGAAACAAGGGCATTAGGAATAAACGTGCTCTCACACCTTGGCCTACGGCAAGCCCCACATCTACCATCGGCTCCTGAAGCTGGAACGATGTGATGGCCCCATTGATAAGAGAGCTCAGGTCTCCCTGGTCAGTCCTGCACTGGCCCAACACAGAGCTTGACTTCTCCCCTGATTCCTTGTGAGGCTGTTAACCCTGAAATGCCCCTGGCCAGGGTGTTCCAAGGGTTCACTGACAGCAGATCTGTGAAACGCAGAAAGAAGCAGCTATGAGAACAGGTGAATGGAAATGTATGGCAGTGACCATTCAAAAGCCGTCTGCCTCTGCCTTCCAACAGGATGCCAGGCTGGAGCCGAGAATCACCCACCCGGGCGCCTCTCCTCCACACTGGATGCAAGAAGCCAGCCATAAGGTGACAGGTGGCAGGTGGCCTGGGTGGAGGTGGGGGACCCGCTCCCCTGAGTGACACTGTGGGGAGGGGCAGGGCTTCCTGTCCAAAATCTCTGCATCTCTCCCCATCGGGACGCATTTCTCAACGCCCGGCCAAGCGAACACTTTCACTCAGCTTCCTGCTGTTGAGTCTTTGCTTTGTGCTTTCAGCCGCTTAACTTTTGAACACCAGGCCAACCGTTTAAATGTCTGTATGTTCCCAGCATGGCTCTGTGGGAGCATTTGTGACTCTGAATGTAAAACGGGAGACTCCGTCTCACACTGGGACTCAGAAAACCCCCAACGACTGGGTCACTCAATCACCTCCATCAGGAAACCCTGGGGGTCCTGATGTCACTTTGATTTACCCCAAACTCAGACTTGATCATGAAAGGCCGAATAAATACATGATTGATAGTCTCTCTGCATAATTCAATTGCACGCATCCTGGTAGCAGGAAAGCATTTGGACAAGGTGGCAGGTTTTTTCACATTTAACGATTCTGACTTGTTCAGAGGTAGTACCAATAAGATATTATTTCCCTAGGGAAATCTCCTCCTGATGGTGTGTACTGAGCTTGCAGCTTTTAGACATATGCAGATTTTGAGAATTTATCTTTCTCACCTGAAGCTATTTTTGTTTGGTTTGGTTTGCCTAACTCCGACAGTTCAGAGTGTTTATTACTTTAGCTCAAGGAAATTTCGCCCGGCTTTTTTTTTTTTTTTTTTTTGAGAGGTACGCAGGCCTCTCACTGCTGTGGCCTCTCCCGTTGCGGAGCACAGGCTCCGGACGCGCAGGCTCAGCGGCCATGGCTCACGGGTCCAGCCGCTCCACGGCATGTGGGATCTTCCCGGACCAGGGCACGAACCCGTGTCCCCTGCATCGGCAGGCGGACTCCCAACCACTGCGCCACCAGGGAAGCCCGCCCCACTTTTTACACATATGTCCTTACTCATTTTGTTATAATACTGGATGTGATCTTCCCATGGCCTCTGACCACAGCTCTGGGAACAAGAGATGGAAGTTTCTAGGGCTGCCCTTGCCCACAGTCAGATGTGAGGGTGTAAGAAGCTACCTTCAAGGATTAGTTAGAAATGCAGGTGATTCAGTCTCAGCCTACAGAAAGCCTTCTTTTCTCAGAGGGTCATTTTGAAAGGATAACGACTTCTATTCTCCAAATAAATCTCAGAAGCTAGTAACGAAGCATCCACCATCACCTCCAAGGCACACTCACGTCAGACAGATAACATGTATCTCGTTAGAGACATGAGTCAGACAGAGATATACTCTTCATTCTACATACCAAGAATACATCGGTGAAGTATCACAAAATATTCAAAAAATTAAGAAATCAGAGATAAAGTAGAGTCAGTGAATACGAGCCTCTCAAGTCCTTCGGTCTAAAGCAACTTCAAACTGTCGGATGAATGCAAATCCGTCCCCCTTGGACCGCTGTAGGAATTGCCCCTCATATTCAACACAGGATTTGATTTGGGTGGTACCACTGCCGAGGGAAGTTGGAATGAGAGTGAAATGTGTTTGGGAGTAGAAACCAGACGGTCAGACTTCCGGCCTCCAAGACTGGGAGAGAATAGATTTCTGTTATTCAAGCTGCCCCGTCTGTGGTACCGTGTTATGGAGCCCTAGCAAACTACCACAGCGGTCAGCTCACGCTAGGCCAGCATAACTGGAACAAACTTTATTAGACCCTTTACGTGCCAAAGGAATCTTTTTTTGGTCTCAGTGATGGCAACTTTATTTTGATAGGACTATTATCTTCATAATTGTCTTGGGGATGCATGTTCTTTCCATGTTCTAAAACGATTAAGCATATATGTTATGAGCACGTGTATATTCATCCAGTAAGTTGTCTTTCATTTTTAAAAATCTTTGGGTTTGTTTTTTTTTAATTTTTGGAAGTGAATTAAATAATTCATATTTTTCCACAAAAAGGGGACCCTTGTTTACATTTTTATCATCATATTTAACAGCTCTGGTGCAGTGTTACTGTCTCCTTTAAGAGCGCCAGCCAACCCCTAGCTGGTACCCTGTGCTATCAGAAATGTCTGCTTACCAGCCCTTGATGGGAAACGAAATTGCCCTCTGGCAGTGCCATGCTACCTGAAGGCAATCTGAGGAAGAGGAATCATCATCCCCTGCATGTGAAAATTAAGACTTGAACTCAGATCTACTGGAAATCACACGTCTCTACCTGAACGAGAGAACACATCCTGCCATCTTGGTTTCTGCTACCCAAAAGGAAGTAGGCATCTAGGCATCTGCATAAATGAAGACTCACTAAACTTGATAACTTGAGCCTCAAAGTTGATTTTATTTTAGACTTAATGATCAGGCTTCAGGATTCATTTTTAACCAATTAGTCTGTTTTTCACAGTCATGATGCCGTTTTTCCTTGGCTCATTGGAACAGCCTTGATGTTGTACACTGAATAGAATTCAGTGCTGCCTTTCACACTTCCTGTCCTACCATTGTCTTGGTTTTGGGTTTTAGTTTAGTTTTGTTTTCTGGCTACAACTGATCTAAGTAAGGAGGGTCAAAAGGAGACTTTTAAAGTAATTCTATAGGAGTTTATATTATCACTGGGAAATATATATCACATTCCCTTTAAATGGAAAAAGAATACAAAATCAGCTTAAGATGCTAAGTAATCACGTTTTCAAAATCAGCTTTTTAAAGTGGGAAAATTGCAAATCTACTTTATAAAATCATGTTTTAAGCTAGAAAGAGAGAACTTCTGGCACCTTTACGGTTGAGAACTTTATGTGCCCCGAATTAACAAGAGAGACTAAACTACCCACTGCAGGTCAGTTGGTAAGGGAGAATAAAAAGCAAAGTCTTTAAAGACAAAAAGGCTTCCTTTTCTGCAGAAAGTGTGTTTGGCAGAAGATACAGATACAGACTCATCACATATATATTAAAAACAAATAATCCTGCGCATAGAAACTGAACTGAAAAGAAGTACACAAAATGTCAATGTCAACAGGGTTATTTTTACAGTGGTAGGAAGTGATTTATCCCTTTTTTCTACTCTTCTCTAGAAATATGTCAGTCAATTACAATGGCAAAATGTAATATAATTAATTGTTAAAATGATCAAAGAGCAAATCTGGTGCCGTGGAACACGTCTACAGACAGTTGGGAAACAACCACGGTTGACGGAACCTGCTCTTACCCTGTTACCAAGGATAAGAAGTGGCCCAATTTGGGTGAAAAATGCTCACACCAAGGCCAAAAGTCAGGCCAGCAGCAGCAGGCTCTCCAGGTGAAGCCCCAGCTAGTTAATGGCCCAAGACCAGCCCTCGCCGTGCTCACGTGTCATGGCGCCCAAGCGGGCACCATTTTTGTAGTGTCAAGCTCATTTTGTCTTTCATCCCAGCTCGCTTTGATGTGTTCAAATGAAACGCTGAGAATTTTTAGAGCAGAGAAAGCAATGAAGAGTCTGGCTCCCCAATCTGTCCATCTGTACAGACACACTTTGAATCCAGAGAACTTTTGGCACCTTCACAGTTGAGAACTCCGTGTGCCCTGGAATTAGCAAGAGCGACTAAACTACTTATCACGGGATATTTGGCCTGGTAGGATGAAAAAGACTGTCTTCAAATAGAAAAAAAAAAAAAATAGCCTTCCTTTACTGTAGGAAGTACA
The DNA here is from genome assembly GCF_964270905.1 of Leucopleurus acutus. NCBI lineage: Eukaryota > Metazoa > Chordata > Mammalia > Artiodactyla > Delphinidae > Leucopleurus > Leucopleurus acutus. Next base: position 6,797,597 of record NC_139160.1, on the reverse strand, counting down.
CTTTGCAGAGGAGATCCCTATAGGACAAAAATATGAATCCTGAGGACATTAAAGAGGTAGCTAAGGAGGACTTTCATCCATCCGTCCATTCATTCATTCATTCATCACTCACTCACTCATTCATTCACACAGCCAACCATTAACCCCCGCTCTGTGCGCGAGCCCTTAAAGCAGTGGTTCTTAGAATGTGGGCCAGGAACCAGAAAATCGGCATCCCCTGAGCACTTGTTAGAAATGCAAACTCTCAGATCAACCCCAAAAGTACTGAATTACAGTCTCCAGAGGCGGGGCCCGGCAATTTGTGTTTGAACAAGCCCTCTGCGCGGCTCCCAGGGCTGCTGTAGTTTGAGAACCACTGAGCTCGTGTATGCGTGTGTTACAGGAGAGTGGGGAGGATTACTGACAAGTGTTTCAAGTAAAAGAGGTAAGAACAGTGTGTGGAAGGAGCTCATCGTTCTAGGGAAGCACAGAGTGTGAGGCAGCCCCTTACCATGTGGACAGGGCTTTCCAGAAGCTATTTCCTTGCACCAAACACCTGATTCTGTGGTAGCTGCAGTGTTTACCTCCGTGAGATTCAGTCATATTACTCTCTTAGGATGTCAGACAATATGTGTTCTCAGTCCAATATGGTGGTGATTTGAAGAATTGTTTCCATTGGCTTCTAGGATGAACTCAACTGAAAGGACCCAAGTAAAAATATCTCTCCTCTTTCTTGCTGACGTTCTCTGATCAGAATGGCTTGTGCTCTCATGACATGGCTATACTCCGGTCCTCATGGCCCAGCGTAAGCTTGCCAAAAGGTATTCTGGATGGCTGTGGGAGATGCCATCCGACAGGTAGCTAGAGCCACACGGCTCACTTAGAACCAACACTTCCTACGTAACAGGGACATCAACTCGTTTCTTTTATTGAGTTCCCTTCTCTTTTCCTCACAGCATTATACTTAGCGGAGAAAATAGTAATTCTATGAGCCAGCCCTCCTATCAGATTTAACAGGCCTGGGCACAGCTGTGTGGGAAGAGGTCTGCCCGTGATATGAGCCACCTCCAGGATTTCCCAGGTCATCTTCTTGTTCTGCTGCAGAATCTGCGGCGTCTCACATGTTTTCTGCTTCTCTGGAGAGGCTGATCCAAGGGGCGTGGCTGAGAGGTTAATGCAGCTCTGCAGCAACAGCTGTCTGCTTACTTTACTGTCTCCTAAGGGTTTAATTTTGGATCCCATCCGAATAGCCATATTTTGGAGAGAAAGTGCAAAAACAATCCAGCTGAGGTTTCTTTCGTTGCCTTTACTGTGGGCACCCTCCTTGTAGGTCCCAACTGGAGGACTGAGGTTATGTTTCCTATGACTAACGCATGTCTTTATTTAAATTCCAACACAGGAGAACCTAAGACCTACAACTAGCCACAGCAGTCGAAAATAATATAATTATTACCATGTATTGAGTGCTTGCAATATGCTAAGCTTTATACTAATACTTCCTGATAGAACCTCGCAACAACTCTCTGCGGTAGATTTTATCATCCCATTTTGCAGCTGTGGAAACTGAAGCTCAGAGAGGTTAAGCCATTTGTTCAGGGTGATGCAGCAAGTAAGCTGCAGGACCGGGATTTGAATTCAGGTCCCTCTGACTCTCTCATGCTCTGGTGCCTCTCTGATCCACCAACAGCGAAGGGATAACACTGTGACAATGCATTCGACTAAAGAACACACGATTCTATCTTCTATAAATGTGCTCTGGCCAGGGCTCAGACAAAGCAGTCTAAACCAATGAGATTTCTTTTCAGCCTAAGATTCATTGAAGGAGAATTCGCCCATAAATGATAGATTCCAGAGCAGGCAAGCAAGTTTCATCTCATTAATTCTGAATGTTGATTAGTGGAGGCCTGAACTCTGTGTGGAGAAAGATTCTGAAGCCACATGGGAGCCCAGGAGCGAGGAGGGCTGTGATGCGTGGGGGATACCTGGGATGGCCTCGAGAGAGAGGCAGCAAAGGATCTGCTGCAACATACTCCCTACCTCTGATGTATCCTGGATGCCAGGAGTCTTAAGCTGTAGGCTCAGGCCTTGAATTTAGATCATACGTTGAGTCAACAGTTGCCATAGAAAATTAAGTATTAGGATGATGGGCTCAATAAAATGCAGTGGGATCTACCAGTTCTATGTGATGTGGGGACAATGGGACACATGATTGATCAGATTGGAATTAATGATACAGGCGTGCCTCATTTTAAGGAAACGACTTTGAAAACCCAAACTCATAAAATAATTAATGATAAGATGCTTTTAAATAGTGGCATCTCACCACCAGCCCATACACACCCAGTACTTGCAAGGGGTTGCTTACCATCCCCTGTGTGGCAGAAGGCGGAGGCAGGCTGAGAAGCATACCTGCTGGAGTCGTTCTTCACTGAAGAGCAGTCAGGTGTGAGCATTTATAAAACTGATGCTGGAGTAAAAGACCAGGGGAACTAGGATTCAGTGTATCCAAATTTAACGTACATGACTTTTCAAGAACACGTCTATCAAAATAAGGCTTAGTGGGCTTCCCTGGTGGCACAGTGGTTGAGAGTCCGCCTGCCGATGCAGGGGACTCGGGTTCGTGCCCCGGTCTGGGAGGATCCCACATGCCGTGGAGCGGCTGGGCCTGTGAGCCATGGCCGCTGAGCCTGCGCGTCCGGAGCCTGTGCTCCGCAACGGGAGAGGCCACAACAGTGAGAGGCCCGCGTAACGCAAAAAAAAAAAAAAAAAAAAAAAAAAAAGGCTTAGCTATTGATATCCTTGAAGAGAAGGAAGATGCCAGTGGACGGGGAAAGATCTTTATACCCAATTTCCACAGTCCATTCAGTGAGGCTGATTTCACAACATATGCTCAGATGGCGTGATGCTGTGTTCTCAGTGTAACCTGGCATCTCCAGGCAGCTTTGACACACGTGGAGCAACCTGCCTCTGGAATCAAATCATCACTCCAGGGACATTAGGACCAAGGGTGACCCAGGGTCGAAGGCTTTCTGAAGACCACGGGTACCTCCTAGACCCACGTGGGGTCATCGCCTGAGATGGGCTCTTGGGGACCAGACTAGAATTTGATGCTACCTCTACAAGGGTACTGGAACTGACAAGAGTTTTCTGTGACTTTGCTCAGAAGTCTGAAATAATTGCTTGATTTTCTGTTCCTGGTGATTGAACACTTTCCACTGTTAAAACTATGCAGGAGTCACTGTTCCCTGATTAAAGAAATAATGTCATATTGAGAACATCTTGTACAATCACCATAATTTGGGGCACTGCTTATATTTAATGAGCTTTCAAAGGACATCTGCAATGTACTTTACCACCAGAAGACGAGGTGACCAAATGGCACACATCAGAGTTTGAAGGCCTGCAAAGCTAATCTGACATTTCATTCTCATTGGCATTGACTTGACAGAAGCAGCTCTCTTCTGGGCAGCAGCGGTGGTTCATAACATCCTGCATGTACCCAGTGGGTCACTGAAGTAACCCTGTGAGCCAGCGCCACGCAGGGCCAGTCAAGTCTCATGGAGCGAGTAGATGCCTCAGGCTGGGAAGTATGGAAAGCTGAGACCATCCATCGCTAAACAGCGCCTGTCTCTCCTACTCATTCGGAAGAATAAACTTACAGGAAGTACATATACTTCCAGAAATTAATCCGTACCCTATGCAGTCTTGTACGACATAACCAAGAAGCATGAGGCTGACAAAAATCCCACTTGGTCCACAAAAGTCCTTATGTATCCCCCTCCCTCACAACCTCTCCTTTCCTCTTCATCTTCCCTCTGCGTTTCTAGCCAAAGGTCACAAAAACCTGCCTCTCGACAGAGCCTTTACTATGACCCATGGTGAGAAATACACTTCACACCACAACCGAGTACACACATCCACAAAAATATTGCTGAAACAAAAGACTCATGAAACAATAGTTACCCTTACTTGATAGAATGCACTCTCATGTGTTCTACCTGACTTCGTGTTTTGAGAAATGCTGGAAGTCAGTTTGGAACATCAGAGAAAGTTCTCTGAGCATGGAAATGGGCTCTGTCTACAGTGTCCAAACAGTGACCACGAGCCACCAGGGGCTACTGAGCACTTGAACTGTGCTGGTGTAACTGTAGGACTCAACTTAAAGTTTTGTTTGAAGTTAAATTTAAATAGCCATAAGGAGAGCCTACATCCAACGGCTATCACACTGGATAGTTCAGCTTTAGAAAACTGTTTGGTAGTATTTTCTAAAAATAAACATGCCTCAACCCTCAGACCCAGCGATTCCAGTCCTAGGAATATACCCAAGGAAAAATGAGTGAATATGTCCACCAAGGGACTTGTAAAGTCACAGCACAAAACTGGAAATAAACCAAATGTTCAACTGTAGAATTAATTCCTTAAAGTGCAGTGTATTCATACAATAAACTACCGCACGGCTATAAAAAATGAACTACTGCCATAAGAGCATAACATTCGGGTGAGAGAAGACAGATAAAAGAGTATAATTGTATGATTCTACTTATATGAGGACTAAGAATAGCCAAGACTAAGCTGTGGTCATAGAAGTCAAAACAGTGGTTGTCTCTAGGGAAGTGGGTGAGTATTTACTTGGATGTCACAGGAAGGGACCTCCCGGGTTGCAGGCGATGTTCTATATCTTGATTTGGGTATTGGTTTTATGCATATATACATATATTTTAAAATTTCTGAGCTATACATTTAAGATTTATGTATGTGGTTGTATACATTAGACTTCAATCAAAAAGTTTTAAAGAATGCTTGTTCTCAGCCTAAGTTGATCTCTTGATCCTCTGCTGGGTCAGAACCTACAGTTTGAAGAACAGTGCTGACACAGATGTACCTGGCAGCCCTCTCTAGCACAGGATCCCCCCACGGAAAGGAAGGGCAGGAGTATTAAAGGATGTTTTCTTATTCCAGCCTGGATTTCTTTCAGTTTTCTCCCAGGCTCTGGTTGTTCCCACATTTTGACATCTTTCTAGGTTTGGGTAGAAGAGCTGATATAAATGTATATGAAATCATATCAATTCACCCATTACCCACACGCCTTTCCCTCTTTATTGTATCTGGTCCCTCTGTTCTGCTTCCCCCGCCTTTATCTGTTTGCATGGTCCCTGGATGCCATGGTGAGAATCAAGGAGGTAAATGCAGCAATAAGAAAGGTGCTCTGTAGTCATGAGCCAGCATTTTATTTCCCCTTCTCCTCTCCCTGTTGCCAGGAGAAGGCCACTCACGTGCAGACAGTGAGTGCCCTCACCCACACACCCGCAGACACACCCGGCTAGTGGCAGGAACCGCTGTCCTCTCCACCGAGCCAGAGGGGCAGGGGTTCTGCACCACCCTGGCCTACTGGCTGGTGTTCTGCCTGGCACCGCCCACTTGCTTACTGAGGACCAAGGAGACTGGATACCCCAGTGCTACGAAAGGCACACGGCCACCTGGAGAAGCCAGAGCAGAAATGCCACAAAGACACTGGGATGGGAAGTGCCGGAGAGGACATAGCAACTAGCAGGGGAGCATCTCAAGGACCAAAGGGAAAAGAAGCTGGGATGTGGAAACTAGGTGGGATATGGGAGACTTGTAGGAATGGAGCCCCAGGAAAACGGGACTGAGCCGTGAATGGGAGAGGGGTTCGGGCACATGCACACGGTCTGAGACCACATGAAAAAATGAGGGAGGTAGTTGGGGGTCAGTGAGGAGAACTGAGATTTATTGAATGCCTACCGTGTGTGGATTCTTTAACACTTGTGATCTCATTTAATCCTCACAGCCACCCTGTGGATAGGTGGCATTCTACCCCCTATACAGATGAGGAAGTTGAGGCTTATTTATGCTGGAGAACTTGGCCAAGTTGCACAGCTAAGACAACTGATGCTGTGCAGTTGTGAAGTCCATGCTCCTTCCACTCTATTAAGTGAGTGACCCTCCGGCCAAAGCAGTGACCGTCTCCTCCCCGGACCCTCTCCTTCCAGCCCTGCCTCCTCAGATCACAAGGAAGCCTTTGCACTAGGGAAGTGGTGATTCTTTAAAGAGTAAGACAAGCTCCATTATGTTTGGGTGACAAGACATGATCTTGTGCTGCTCAGGGTGATCAAAAGATTGTTACTCCAGCAACTTCAGACCAAAGACGATTTCTCGGCCCCTGGAAGCTCATTCTAGCCCCCAAACATCCCAAAGCATTCTAGAGCACTACAAATAGGCCTGAGAGTCCTGTTCAATGTGGAAGGGTCTCTGGGAGAGTGGTCTGAGAAGTTCCCCGTCCATCCTGAAGGGTACCCAGGAAGGCGGAGCAAGTTCTTCTTCCAAGGTTTCCCGGAGACTTCCAAACCGAATCGTGTCTCCTTAAGCCTTGATGCCTCGAACCTCCCATCGTTCACTGGAATTTCCAAGGTAAACAAGGAACCAAGAGAGTCCCTGCTTCTTCCAGGCTGGAGGCGCACGAATTTGGTCCAGTGCTGGCAACACTGACATTGTCCAGTGTTTGGTGATTTTTGAGTCCAGATTCGGGTTCAACTAAGGCTTATTAAGACCCACCAGGTGCCAGATGTACTCACAGGTATTATCTCGTTTCATTCGTCCAAGAGCCTGGAAAGGACACGTGATTATCCTCCTTTTGCAGATGATAAAGAAGAGAGACTGAGAGACCTGTCCAACGTCAAACCACTCATAAGTGGCAGGATTGGCATTCAAGTCCAGGATCTCCAGCCGTAAGTTCCCAGCCCATTCCACCATGTTGCTCAGCTTCACATGGGGTGTCCATTTGAGGGGCCTCCACTATGTCATCATGGTCCTTAATTACCAGACACTACAAAGCTCATGACAGCCTCATAAAGGAAGGAGAAAATGCATTCACCTCACTAAGAGTTCAAGTGTGAAGACAGCTTACAATTACTCCCAGAGTGTAATCAGTGTGGGCCCGTCCTGAGCATGGCTCTCAGCCCAAACAGTAAATCTCTGATGTATTTCATCTTCTTGATAAGGATACAAATGGTTAGATACATAAAGTTCACCCCAGGTTATTCCTCAGTCTTTTGAGATCAGCCCCACAGAATCTATAATATTAAAGGGTTATGTTTAGGATCGCTTCACGCCTGCTGAGTGTCTTGGGCTTCCAAGAGATGGCAACTTGAGTAGTATTCTAGTCCCTTAAATTGAAAGACAGTGGATTTTAATAAACTTTTGAAAAGGGAGTCAGAATATAGATAGATAGATATCAAGCATATATATAGGCTTGATCCCTATCTGAAAAGCTTTGTAAAATAATAAAACTGAAATTATTAAAGTACTGACTGAACTTCAGTGTTTTCATCTCAATTTTCTCTAAAGCATCTGGCAACCAGATGACAAGATTTTCCAGTTTTGTTCAACGTATGGGGTAGATAATTTACCAGGAGACAAATTAAATCTGCCCCAGCAACACGGTTGTCCAGGTTGTATGTTCAAGCCTGACCTTCCTGAAATGTGTTGAAAGACGGTGAACACGTCTTTTGTAAAATCTCACAGACTCCAAGAGGCCCTAAATCATCACATCCAGCAAACTGGCGATCATGAGACAGATGATTAACAAAGCTGGGAGTGAATGCAAACATTACTCCCTCTTAGCCAATAAGTAACTGTTCCACAATAATTGGCGTTAAACATTTCATTCACCACACTAGAGGGGAAGCTTTAAATATATATCTTTAAATATTTATATATTTAAATATATTTAATTCATAATTAACATCTTAATTCAGTATAATTTAATTTATATTTTTATAAATATTTAAATATATAAACGCTCTTACATATATACTATATTATTATTATATAATGATATAAAATGTCAGCACAGGGATTTATCATGGGAATTTCCAATAGTTTCATGAAGTCAAAACCAATGACCTATTTATGGTAATGGCAGTTAAACTATGCAGAACAAAGAAAACTTGAATTCATTTAGGTAAAACAAACCCCCTCAAAGCTTTTCATTCCCTCTTTAAAATTCAATCAGTAAAGACTTATCATGCAAAATGTTGACAGTAGAATTTCGTGGTGTTTGCCATTCTTAAAACTAGGCTGATATAGTTAAAATCTTTTAAGAATGTAATCCAAAAGGCTGTCATCTGATCGTGTAAAGGTTCTGGGTTCTCATCATTCTTACCTTGCAACACTTTGGTTTTCAGTGGCGTGGTTGACACTGTCAGTTCACAGTGATGTTTGTAGCATGCATGGGGAGTGAGAATGGGAGAAGAAGGACAATGAGTCTAAATGAACTTGGCTTTAATGATAACTGTAGATCTTAGAAAAATGTTTTCTTTGCCAAGGAAAGGGAAGCTATTAAACTGTGACTAGATCTCATATAGAGCGTCGACCATCAACACTGAAGCAGGGCAGTGCAGCTCCAATCAGTTGGGAAACCAAGGTGGTCACTACTAATGAGAACAATATAGCTCAGAGTCAATGTCAGCAACATGGTATCAGATCCAAGGCCACAGTCACAGGCAGCATTAGGCCCTTCCAGCAGTCAGTGAACAATGATGCCTATGGAGGCTTCACGTGAACCATGTCCAGCAGAGGGTCCAGGACTGATTTTGACAATTACTTCCATATTCATAGGGCTTAATAAAGTCAGGACCTTCCTGTTCTGATCCAAATATCCTTTTCTTCAATTCATCATCTCCAACATTATCAAAGCAAGACTGGGAAGAGGCAGGTTAGCAATGAATATTGCATCCCTTTCTATGGGCATCCTCAAAGGTCTGGTGAAGCCTTTGTCTTTCTAAAGTGGAAAAGAGCTTCTCAAAAATTAAAGATTTTAAAAAATTTATGTGAAGGTGAAGGATGGACTGAGATGAGGAAGTAGCTGTCTTGGTAAATGACACAGACTAAATCTCTACCAGACCATCCACAGGATGGAAAAGAAGAAATTAAATCTTCCAGATGTTTTATCTGCGTAACATGAAAAACTTCTTTGATTGAATTTTTCACTTTCATTTGATGTTGTACAGACAGAGTCAAAGATAGGAAAATATGAGAAAAAAATGAAAGGTGTGTAGAAAGACATCATCAAAAATGCTTTTTTGATGCTAATAAAGTTCCCCTTTAATGTTGTAGAGTTTTCTCCCAAGCAAGACTTGATGTGTTTTATATTTATACAGGACATATATTAGCATAATTTGGGGTCTTTGGGAGCTGTTGATCTCAGTGTCTAAAAATCAAAGAGGAGAGAGCCACACACTAAGTTTTGGAATGTCCTCATCATAAAAAGCTTGTTCCTGGTGGTTATTTTATTTCGGTTGTTAAACCAAAGTAGAAGCTAATGCAGGGAAACTATGATTACAGGGGGAAAATCATAAAATCTGAGGAAATGCACTTAACAAAGGCAGCACAAGTAGGAAAATAGAAACACAACTCTGATGGCCTTGAAAGTCCTGTTGCTCTGAGACATTGCAGAGAAATGTGGATGCCAGGCTGGGGAGCAGCTATTTATTTGATTAGGCACTGAGGAGCCATCAATATTTATTTTTAATTTTTTGCTTATTAGTTGCCAACAACAGAATCCACTCTGCCTAGTCCGAGCTGAAAGAGAATTTCCACACAAGATTAGGTAGCTTATAGAAACTTCAGGTGAGCTAAACATTTTGGCTCTGAAGCCAGGAAACAGGAGGTACTGTCATGAAAACACATCCCACCTTCACTCCTGAAGATCCAACCCCCCACATGCATTTACAGGAGAATGGATTCCTGAAATCATAAACCTGAGCCTTAGCTGCAAGGGAGTCTGGGATGTGCGGTTTCTATGTTAGGAAGACGTTAGCCCAAAAAATGGGAGGATGTTCAGTGACATTGGGCAGCTTCTACTGACAAATGTCCACTACAGCAAGGAGATGACTATAGCTGTGCTTTAGGAAAATTAATTCTGCATGATTTGTGGACAAGGATTGGCATGGGAAAAGGCTGGACAAGGGAGAAGCCTGTTGCAATTGTCAAAGGAAGCAGCGATAAGGTCTTTCACTATCATGTTTGTTAGTGGTGGGAACCGGGGGGTGGGGGTGGGGGTTCTGAATCACTAAAGAGAGAGAATTGACAACATTCACAATGATAATGTTCCTGAACCAAACTTGGGTCCTCTTGACATTACACAGTAAAGCCCATCTACTGACACCCGGTGTGGTAAAGGAAAGTGAAGCGTTTATCGCAGGTGCCAAGCAAGGAGTCCAGGCAGGACTTAAAAGACCTGAACTCCCTGAAGGCTTTCAGGGAAAGGTTTTTAAAGACAGGGTGAGGGAGGAGGGGTGTGGGGTGTGTGATCAGCTCGTGGACATTCTTCTGATTGGTTTGTGGGGAGGTAATCGGGAGTCAACGTCATCAACCTTCTGGTTCCAACCAGTCTGGGGTCTACATGCTTGTGGGCAGCACACAGTTAACTTCTTCCACATGGTGGAGATTCTAGTATCTGCAAAAGAGCTCAAAGGACATGGCTCAGAATATTATCTACAGTCCTTGAGGTGGAACTAAAGGTCTTTGACTTTGTTTAATGGCTAATGTATTATTATTTTGTCTTGTTTGACTGTTTTCCTTTCTTTTTGCACTTTCTCACTTCTCTGATTAAATTTACTCTTTGGAATTTGGGAAAAGCCTGGGAGGCTAGAGTTTTCCTACAAACAAGAGGCAGGCAGAGGACATGAGGGGCTCTCTTTCCCATGGGGTCCTGCTTGGTTACAAGAGTTGATGCCATCAGCAGAAACAAGGGAATCAAGAGGAGGTGGTATTCCAAAGGGGAGGGTGGAGTCCAGAGTGGGACACAGTAAAGTTGGGGGACAGCAAGATACCCACTGGTGGACAAATCCAGCAGGCGTTGGAAAGGTAGATCTGGAGTCCAGAGAGAAGCATCCAGACACAGGTGTTAGAGTCACCCACAGACAGACGAGAGTTGAAAAAATAGGACTGGGAGGGTGTAGTTCAATCTTAAGTGTTTTCATTCCTTTTGAAAATTGGTTTCTTTTTTGTGCCAATGTAACTGGTTTTCTGCCGAAGTGATTTAAGGAGACCTTAAACCAGAGACTTTTTTTCCTCCAGAAAAAAAAGGACGAGTTGAAGTTTTGCTCGTACCCAAAGAACACATTCCTTTCTGTTTCGAGGAACTTATCACCTGTCCTCAAATGATTCCCCTATTCTTTAGAGAACGATGTCTAGGGGGTTTGAAGACTTAATTGCATGTGTCCAAGTGACGGGATGTATCATAAACCAGGAAAACCCAGACTTGTTTTTATTACAGTCATTTTTTCACCTGGTTTGAGAAGAAACTAATGCCACGGTTGATGGATCAAAAGAGTCTACCTCACAAAAGAGAAAGTTTCCGAATCTCCAACCTGAATAAGCCTCTCTCTGAAAGGGGAGGGAGGGGCTGGTTTCCAAGTATTTAAGCGCCCTGAGAGCTCACAGCACGGCCCTCACTGGCCCACATTTCCATCCTCCAGTCTCCTAACAATGCGCCTTCTCTGAGGCCCCAGAGAAAGAGACCCTCTGGAAAGTGAATGGGAGGCTTGTTACCCACCAAGAGTAAACGAAGAAGTTAGGACCAGCATTTTCTTTTACATCAAGGGACCCTTTTGTTTTGAAGGACAAAACTGTCTCAGAGCAGCCTGATGCTCCCCGGGGAAGGGGCCTCACCACCTGCTCCATTCCGAGCAGGACTGCAGGACCTCCCCTCCACACTGGCCAGGGTCAGGGACCCCAACACCCCGGAAGGACCCAGAAGCTGCACCACCCTAGGAAGTGGGGTCCAGTCAGCCGTTCTGGACCAGCGAATGGGCATGATGCCCCAGGTGCCCTCCTTCCTTCTGAGGACTCACCTCCTGACGTGGGACCCTCTCAGAGGGTAACGGGGAGACGACCTTCACACACACACACACACACACACACACACACACACACACGCGCGCGCGCGCGGATGCCCTGCTACACAACCAACCCTCACACCGGGCCATCTGTCTTCTGTCAAGTAAGAGGGTCTGCAGTTGCCCTGTGCTGAGACCAGCAGGTGCCTGCTTCTCTCTGGCAAACCATCCAGTCCTTTCCACGTTAAGTCGTAAATAGTTGAGTCAGTCTTCAGAACTCAGTCTTCCCAGGGAGCCTCGGGAGGATCAGGCCTTTCTTATTTAATATCTTGGACCATCACAAATGTGCTTTCTTCTGAACAGTGACTAACATTGTTCCTGAGACAGAAAGAGTCCTTTCCCCAACTAGAAAGACACAATAGGATAGCTCAGGCCGGGCAGGACCGGGCTGGGGGTTTCCTTCAGGAGATCGGATGACTGAGAGGGTCAGAACCAGCATTTCTGCTCTGGTTAAACTCAAGTTTTATGCTGTCTCTGTGAGGGGGGGCATTCTGCTGTCAAAGCCTTGACAGATGGTTCTAGATGGGGCAACGGATGATGAAAGGGAAAAGCAAAGACTTGCTCGGCACAGCTTGCATTCCTCAGGTGTTCACTTGGGCCTTAGGTTTTGCAACTGTAATTGTAGAGGCTGTCTTGGAGGACAAGGAAGACACAGAAAGAGGTGCTGTGGACGCGGTCCTCCAAGCAGAAGGCAAGTGCTGAGGCGGGGGATCGCACGAGGAAGAAGCAGTCAGCACCCGATGACTCGCCGTGCATTCTGCTCCTTCCCAACTGGTACATATTCTCACACAGACCTTTTTGGAGGCCTCTAGGGGCCCCTGTAGTGGCTGCATTAACTCCTTGGCCCTGACAGTGTCCCAAGGCACTTGGGACTGAGCCGCACTCACAGTGCTTCCATCCAGCTGAGCCGTGATGGAAAAAAAATGTGATGCTGCTGCCGAAACCTCCCAAGTCTCCCAGCAGCAGCAATAAATCCAGGGTCAGCTTTTCTGCCCCTTAGGCCCTAAGCCAGCTACAGGAAGTGAGTGTAAAAGATTTTATGTCTCTCGGTTCTGCAAATGATGGAATGCATCCCAGATCTGCTGGGCTGCACCCTCAGAAGAAAGTCAAGATTAAAAAGAGGACCCAGGGCTTCCCTGGTGGTGCAGTGGTTAAGAATCCGCCCGCCAATGCAGGAAACACAGGTTTGAGCCCCGGTCCGGGACGATCCCGCATGCCGTGGAGCAATGAAGCCCGTGTGTCACAACTACTGAGCCTGTGCTCTAGAGCCTGCGAGCCACAACTACTGAGCCCACGTGTGACAACTACTGAAGCCCGTGCGCCTAGAGCCCGTGGTCTGCAAGAAGAGAAGCCACCGCAATGAGAAGCCCGCGCACCGCAATGAAGAGTAGCCCCCGCTCGCCAACTAGAGAAAGCCCGTGCGCCACAACGAAGACCCAACACAGCCATAAATAAATAAATAATAAATGTATTAAAAAAATAAAAAGAGGACCCAAAGTGTCAAAGTCTGAGTTGTCAGCTTGCCCAAGGATTGTCTAGGACAAGAAAGAAAGAGGGAAGTCCGGAGGACTCTAGGACAGAACTGGGGGTGGTCACCCCCGCTGTTCCTTGCCACACTCCAGCCAGGGTTGCACAAAGATGTCATTTACCCTCCAGCCACTGCACAAACATCTCTTCATGGGTGGTCCGATCCGGTCCATGGGTGGAGGGGGAGAGAATAAGACAGAGGACAGGATGACTTGAGCCCAATGACCTTTTACCTTATCACATATTTGAGGGTGGTCTGGTTCTCAATGGGCTTCAGAAAAACCTCGGTGGTCCCCTTCCCCTCGGGAGGTCTTGCCTTCTTGCTTCGCCTTCGTACCTGCCCTTCTCCTCTGACAGGCGGTCGACGACAGCATCCTCACATCTGGAAATGTGTTTACAGACCACAGAACACGTATGTCTCTGATAGCCCTCACTGCAGCCCAGTGACTACTTATTATTGCCCTCATGTTCTCAACGTGGAAACTGAGGTCCAGAGAGGTGAAGAGACTGGTCCAACATCATTCCACCTAAGGAAAGATGACTAGGATCTAGCATTTACTGAGCACCTACTACCTTCCAGATAAGTGCTTTACTTCGATTTATGATTTCTTCCTTGTAACAGCCCAGAGTTGCGGGGATATTACTGCACCCAGTTTACAGATGGGGAAGCTGAGGCACACAGAGTCCTCGTGCACCTTGCCCATGGGCTCAGCCTGCATGGGATGTCAGGATCATGTGAATTAGGCAGTCTGGCTCCCAAGCCTTGCCTCTTCATCCCAGGGTATTTTGCTGCTCCCACCACCAGAATCCTAGACCACCTTTCCCACGACACCGGGGACCTCGTTGAAATGCAGATTCTGATCCCACAGGTCTAGGATATGGTCCAAGGTTCTGCATTTTTTAACAAGTTCTCAGATGACATCGATGCTGCTGACCCGCAGACCCCGCCGTGAGTAACGACGCTCTGTACTACAGCCACCGCTTATTAACCGCCTGCCAAAATCCATTTATTTATCTCTGATACCATAATCCATGACCTCCTCCCACATACACTACTGCCATGCCTACTCCTAAATGTACCTTTTTCTTCAGATCTGACCTATTCTATGGGTGCATCGATTAGAACAATGGTCCTTTATCAAGCATGAAGAAAACAATCATTTGGGAATCTCTTTCAACACAATGCTCTCACCTCAGTTGCAGACCTTCTAATTCAGTGTGTCAGGAGTGGGGCAAGGGTTAGCACAGAGCTGTTCTCTGCCCCTTCCTGTATAAATCAGTCCATCCTTTCTTTTACCAACACCGAAGTAATCTACATAACGAGACCCAGGAAAATGGGCTAGCAAAATCAGAGTTCTCCTGGATGGTGAATACTTACCCTGAAAATTTGTTCTTCCCCAACACACCTGGATAGGTTGACTTCTCTGCCAATCACACAGTGTCCGTGCACGGGATTGGCTCTCCTGCCTCCACCCCAACCCCAGTGACGCAACTTCCTGACCACAGCATTCATTCTCCTGCTACTTGTCTGCTTGGCTAGCAAGCACGAATCTGAGCCTGATCACTTCTGTTCTCACAAGTATAAGACCGAAGGAGCGTCGATGTTTTTCTCTCTCCCCAAACGTCCTGAGCCCAGTAGTCTAACCCTTCTGAGCCTTGGTTGAGAAAGAAGAACTCTTTAAGAAGAGTCCTTTCGCTTTAAGGATTTTCAAAGACCAGTTCCCTGTGGGGTTACGTTTCCTCCTGACTTTTTTCTACAATGCCAAAGAAAGCCTCACATTGAGAAAAACTAGAAAGGCATGATTCAGTGTTGTCAATGCTCTCAGGATCCCTCCTTCCAAAGTCTTTGTTAATTGTACCCAGTATCTATAGTGATAAATTTAAAGACACACGAAACAGCGGATCTGAAAGACACTGGACTATTGTATTGTCCCATTAAGTTGAAACAATGCAACAGAGTCTTGAGCCTGTTTCCAGAGCAACTGAAAATGCCAGTCACAGTCAGGTGGGCTTTCTGATGAATTTTTCAAAGAGAGTTTCACATACTTTCTTAATTAAAGATGGGAAAGTTATAAGTATTTAGATAAAATTACAAACACCTTGAACAGAAAAATATCGATATACCTTTGCTTTCATCCCAAATTTTCTTTTTTGATATTTGGTTGATTTGCGACAAAAGAAGGTTTCTCATATCAGGAGAAAAAAAAGACCCCATGGACTGGGCATATACCCTGAGAAAACCAAAATTCAAAAAGAGTCATGTACCAAAATGTTCATTGCAGCTCTATTTACAATAGCCCGGAGATGGAAACAACCTAAGTGCCCGTCATCGGATGAATGGATAAAGAAGATGTGGCACATATATACAATGGAATATTACTCAGCCATAAAAAGAAACGAAATTGAGCTATTTGTAATGAGGTGGATAGACCTAGAGTCTGTCATACAGAGTGAAGTGAGTCAGAAAGAGAAAGACAAATACCGTATGCTAACGCATATATATGGAATTTAAGAAAAAAAATGTCATGAAGAACCTAGGCGTAAAGCAGGAATAAAGACGCAGACCTCCTAGAGAACGGACTTGAGGTTATGGGGAGGGGGAAGGGTGAGCTGTGACAGGGCGAGAGAGAGTCATGGGCATATACACACTAACAAACGTAGTAAGGTAGATAGCTAGTGGGAAGCAGCCGCATGGCACAGGGATATTGGCTCGGTGCTTTGTGACAGCCTGGAGGGGTGGGATAGGGAGGGTGGGAGGGAGGGAGACGCAACAGGGAAGACATATGGGAACATATGTTTATGTATGACTGATTCACTTTGTTATAAAGCAGAAACTAACACACCATTGTAAAGCAATTATACCCCAATAAAGATGTTAAAAAAAAAAAAAAAGAAACATCATAAGATATCACTACTACACGGAATGTAAACTTGGCTACACAGGAACTGAATAAAAAAAAAAAAAAAAAAGACCCCATGGAGAACCCCAAAGCAACATATTAGCAAAAGAAAATTTTATACCTAAAAAAAATCTAGCTTAGTATTTAAATATGGCAACACAGTATAATCTGCGGGCTTCTGACATGTGACCTTCAAATTTCTCTCTATGGCCAAACTTTGCTTGGACGTCAGGCCTGAACCTTCTAAGAAGGCTGAGGCAATCAAATGCAAGTTAAGTGTTCTTAGGTGGAATCTAAAGAAAAAAGGGTTCAAATGAACTTATTTACAAAACAGAAGTAGAGTCAGGGATGTAGAAAACAAACTTATGGTTACCAGGGGATGGGGCGGAGGGATAAATTGGGAGATGAGGATTGACATATACACACTACCATATATAAAAGAGATAACTAATAAGAGCCTGCTGTAGAGCACAGGGAACTCTACTCAGTACTCTGTAATGGCCTATATGGGAAAAGAATCTAAACAAAAAAGACTGGAGGGCTTCCCTGGTGGCGCAGTGGTTGGGAGTCCGCCTGCCGAGGCAGGGGACGCGGGTTCGTGCCCCGGTCCGGGAAGATCCCACATGCCGCGGAAAGGCTGGGCCCGTGAGCCATGGCCGCTGAGCCTGTGCGTCCAGAGCCTGTGCTCCGCAACGGGAGAGGCCACAACAGTGAGAGGCCCGCGTACCGCAAAAAAAAAAAAAAAAGAGTGGATACATGTATATGTATAACTGATTCACTTTTCTGTACACCTGAAACTAACACAACATCGTAAATCAACTCCAATGAAAATTTAAAAAGTAAATAAATAAAGAAAAAATACAGCTGTAGGCAAAGCGTCCCAAGCTGTGGGCTGAGGGGAAGCTGCCTGTGTGTCCCACACCCTCATTGTCGCCGCCTGGCCTTGTCCGTCTCTGGCCCCAGCTGGTCCTCTGCACTCAGATCTGATGCCTTGCAATCACCTCTCGAGCCTGACCACCCGTCCTGGCAGCATTTTTCTTGGCCGACCTTAGCATTCTCCTTTGGATAAGATTTTAAATCCTTGCTCTCTAGACACATTTATAACAACTAGGAATAGAAAATTCTAGAACTATGGACTCCAATGTGGTCGCTGCTAGCCACATGTGGCTATTTAAATCATTTAAAACTAAATAAAATATAAACACCCAATTCCTCAGTCACAATAGCCACATTCCTTTTACTGCATAAAATTCTACCGAACAGGGTTGATTTAGAGACATTCCTACTCATATCCCAACCCTAAGGGGTGACCAACCTGACTTTGGCATCTTCCCCAAATTCCCCCAATCCAAGTAATGTGAAACTGAAATCACTGAATCTGGAATAATCCTGTTAGTAGTCTCTGGAGATAATTCCAGGAGTGGTTCACAGTTCTTTCAGATGACTCCAGAGTACTATAGTGCAACTTTGACTATCTGGATCTCCAAAAAGTCACAAACACTGGGAACTGGGTCATCAGTGAAGATTTAGGTTGAGGAACTCAGAGCAGCATGGAAAAGAGGAGTCTAGAAACAGTAGAATTCCACCTTCATTACAACACATTTGGACAGAGCGAGACTATATTCGTTTCTTTATTTGGCAAGATGCCTGACATTCCACCATTAGAGCTTCATTCCTTTGGCCTTTACGGGTATCTTCTTTAGTCTCCGTCCTGGGACAAGGTGCATGGGCTACACCGGTGGGCAGGAGAGAAAAAGACAGATCTGTAGGGTAATTAGAGTATTTGTTGATGCTCTCCCTTGACTTACCACTGCCTCGAAATAACCCTATAGGTGAGAGAGAGCAAGGATGAGGCTCCGGAGTGCCTCATCGTATATCATATATCACAAATGAGAAATCATTTTAAAATACAAACTACAGTATTATATACCCAGCACAGTGCTGGACCCATAGATATTCAACACATACCTGATGGGCTAATTATAGATAATCAATTTTAAGAATAGTTTTAAGACTACCTTAGCATTTGAATCACTCTGAAGCATATTCATCCATCATGAATTTAAAATTAATTTTTTAAGTGCACAAAGCAAGTTTTCTCATGTATTTTTGGCCTAATGAGCAAAAATCGTCCCTTCCACATTCCCCACCCCCAACAAGACTTCCTTTTCTTCACTCATTGGGTTATTGATTCATTATTCAACAGCTATTTCGTGTACCTGCTCAAGCATTGTCCAGTCTCTGCAAAGGATAGAAAAGTTGACGAATCTTCCTTGGTCTAGAAGCTTGACAGGTGACTGTGAGTCCCAACTAGGACCCACAACTTGTAGAATACAAGATTCTTGCCTTTGCTATCTCTCATCTGTATCCTCCATCCCATGTTTCAGAATCCCAGTCCATCCACTAGAATTCATCTTAGATGCCTAACTGAGGAAATCCTAAATAGTAGTGTTTACACCAGATCAAACTTTCTCTTTTAGGTAAAAAACCAGAATTTGCCTCCAGGATTAATATGAGGGCTCTTCTGGAATCCAGGCTCCTTCTGTCCTCTTGTTTCATCAACCTTACTCCATCATTTCATGATCTAAAAATCTACATTCCAAGTGACAGAAAGAAGGGAAATCAAAGGAGAGCATCCTTCATCCTTTTAGGAGGTTCCCTCTTAACCTCATTGGGCAGAATTTAGTCCCATGGCTGCACCTCCATACAAAAGAGGATGAGAAATTTCATCTTCCCATCAGGTTTCTATCCAAAAAAGCAAGTCTAGAAGGAATGGTACGGTAGACATCTAGCAATGTCTATCACCTGCCACGCTCTGTGCCCAAGCAGTGAGCTATTCTAAGTACACAACCTTCGGATGCAAATATAATGATCCATGCCCTCTGGTAAGGGAAAGAAAGGCCATTAAGCTTGAACGGTGTTATTCACATCACCAATGTTCTTTCAATTGTGTATATTGCAAGGTTCTAATCTCATCTTTTGCATGCTTACTTGTTTCTGTAAGATAGGAGTAAAATAGATGTCAGCGGATGCAGCTAATAAAAACTTTCATATATATTAAGACAGAACCTTTGCAGAGGCAATAAAAAAAGCCATAAAACACTGAAACCTACAAAATTAGAACATCTAAGTTCTTATAAAAAAAAAAAAACAAAACATTAAACCGGTCCTATTGACCGTGGTATTTTAAACTTCCAGTTATCCTGATCATTGCAAAATCTTAGAACAGGACATGGAAAATGGGGAAATAAATTAATATTACCATGAAAACCCTAATTTTTAAACCATAACTTTGAAATAACTCTGTCTTTAGTTTTTAATGCATAAGAGGAAGAAACAGAGCAGAATGTAATACTCACAATCACAAAGCCCATGGAGGCTTTGATGTTAGTATCTGACAGAGTTAATAAAAGGACCAGATCAGACCTTACCTGTTGCTGATGTTCAGTTGGGGTTAATTAAACCACCATCAGGTTTCCCAAGCAGGAAAAGAAACATGTGAAGAAACGAGTTTCTCGAAGTTCTGCCCAAATCATAACCTAAACTCACAGAAAGAACTTTGCTTTCAGTTGTGAATTATCTAAGGTTTTAACTGTAGCCGGTGCTTCACTTCCTTTTGCCCTGATAGTTAATGTCGGATCCTGGTCCAAAGCAAGGTCCGCCTCCCTGTCTCCCAGTGTTTCTGAGAGTTCCTGATGTGATCCATGTGCTTGTGAAAAAGCCGAGCTGAATTTCACAGGGGCAGCTGTGGCGTTGTTTCTTTTTTCTGTTTTTTCTTCAGGCTCCCTCTTGCTGGTGACCCGGCTTTTTCCTCCCAGACAGAGTGCCACATCCTCAGGCCCAGTGACTGGTGGCCATGTCCCTGAGTGATGGCTCCCTCAGCACCCTGCCATCTCTGCTGCTCACTGACAGCCTCTCCAGTCTCCTACTTCACTGACACACAGCAGACTTCTAGCCAGCACTGCCTACAAAATTGGTAGAAATGCTGAGGTGTGACTGAAACCCAGCAGTGGAACCAGCATAGATGGGAGCTGTAAACCTGTGGCAGGGACTCAGGATTCTCTCCCCTTTCCCCACAGTAATAGAATACATCACTCACGATACAAAATAAAGACCACATATGTCTAAGTTCCGGCCCAAGAGATATAAGTGAAAATGGAAGAGAGGGGTCATACCCCTCTTTTCTCCTTTGATCTTTCTGTTGATGAGAATGTAGAGGCAATGGCTGGAGCTCTAGCAGCAATCTTGAGCCATGAGGTGACGGACGTGCAAAATGGAAACTATACATGCAAAAACAAGCAAGCAACCAACCAAACAAAAAGAGTTTGGGTTCTCCTGAAACTACGAAGTACCACCTAGCTCGGAAGTAACGGTCTCTGGACTTACAGAACATAAGAGAAAAACAATCTTTCTTGCTTAAGTCACTGTAAAATATTACTTACAACCAAATTTAATCCTAACTGTATGCCACAAATACAGAACTAGCCATAGTTAAAATAGTGACTAGGTGAATTGATTTTTCATCTTCTGGGCCCTCTTTTATGAATCTTCTCCCAGAACCCACTGTCCTCTGATGCCCTCTGTCTGCCTCTGCACTGATGTCCTCCACTGAAGCACCCATGCTTTGCAATTTTTCTAGTCACTCTTCATTTATCCAGATTTACCAATCCTACATCCCATTCCCTTGGGATCAGGCAGGTGACCGACTAGGTAATGCAATAATTAAATTTATACTAAATTATTCATGGGACGTAATGAGTGTTTTTATTCTACTATAACATTCTAGTAAGGTCTTGGGTGACTAGACTCAAGGAATGACTAACAGGCGTACCCTAGCAGGTAATTATGGTAGGTATTTTCAGGCAGGCAGGCTTCCTGACATCTGATACAAGAAATATAGTTCTGAAGACTGTCAGGCAGCCCCAAGTTTACACGCATAGCACATCAGATTCAATTAGGATTCCCAGATACTTATCTCAACTTTCTTCTCCTATTGATCACTTGTGTAAAACTATGCCAGTGGTGTTCAAAATAAGATACATGGAGCCTGAGTGAGAGGGAATGTGGAAGTTTGCAGTTTGAAAACTTTTAAAATTTCAGACATGGTATTCTTTTGATTTTCCTACCACGGACATTGGAAACAATGTTTGAAAAAGACCCCCGCGCCCAACATAACAATATGTGTTGGAAAGTCTTAGACTCTCCCTAAAATCTCCATCAGCTATTCCTCTGCTACCCCAAATAAGTAGACAATCTAAGTAAAAACAGTGCGTGCCACGTGGAAACACTGCTTCTAGATAAGTCCCTTAGCTCTGGTCCTTCCAACAAAACTGTGACCCCTCAACATCCTTCCATTTGGAAATTATGCGGCTACCACGGATTGACACAACGTTATGTTTTTTACTTCTTGAAACCATCAAAGCCAACTTTAATAATTATTTGTGAAACGGTAATACGTTGTTGTTATTTCGGTGGCTTATATATAGCTTCTCTCTAACTTCTTATAACTCAGAGCTGGCTAACAGCCAGGGAAATAGACAATGAGGAAGTACAGGAGCCCACCTGGGTCCCCGAATACCGCCTGAATAAACATCACTTTTCTGAGCCTCCGTTGGCATCGCTTCCAGAACAAATACAGTAATCTGAGCCTGTGTCCTGGACCCCGAAGCAACAGCTATGACAGACGCGTAATTGAAAACCAATTTCCTTGAAGACAGCAGCGCCTTGAAATGCAAGGCGGGCCTTGGAAAGCAGGGAGCCAGTAACCTCACGGTGACCTTTTATCTTTCCTTTCAGCGCCCTTATCTTGCCATCCTCTTCCTTCTCCCTCTCTCTTTCATCCCACTGCTGCAACAATGGACCCCCGGCAGGAAACGAGTTAAAAAAAAAAATACTACCAAAAAACCCCACAACTATCAAAACACCTTCTTTTCACGTGAAGAAATGTCCCCCACCCAGCAAAACTATCAATTCCAACTCAAGTGTAAGATAAAGCCATTACTTCATACAAGCAATGTGCCCAGATTTTGGAGGATGGACTCAGGCAAAACTAGGGACTAAAATTAGAAGGGATTTGGGAGAAGCGGATCCAGTGAGGATGGGGTGGAAGGGAAGCCTGAATAATAACTATAAAGCAGGTTGACGAGGCTGGAAATCAGGGTGGAGCAGGGCAGAGAGTTCTGAGAGGGAGGCAACCAGGAAAAAGCAGAAATTCAAAAATGTGAACGACCAGATGCAGCATTGGGGATTATAACAAGGGAAGAGATGAGGCTGTTTGAAACTTCAACAGTATAACGCTGTGCTCTAAAGAAACTGCAGTTATGGTGTATAAGTCTTGGCTCTGCAGTATATGATATTTGTAGAATTATGACATATTGGTAGAATTATGACCTTCTCAAGTATATTGAGAAGATGAAAGAGGAGAAAGAAATGTAATTTTTGCCTATCAAGGAAGAAACCATCAGGAAAGGTCTAATACTGAATAAGTAAATATGTGAGTATTAAAAAATAGTCCCTTACTATACAATTGTTATTGTTTCAGGCCCTTACCGCCTAAGCTCACCAAGTCAGAGATCCAAGCCCCTGACACAGAGCCGAGAGCCGGAGCACATGTGCTGCACTCGTGATTTCCTGGGCGCCGTAGGGGAGTGTGAGTCACCTGGTGACATGACTGTCTTGTCGGGGGAGACAAGACTGAATGAGCACAACAATTAGAGAACAACATCAACTGAAGGTAACTAACAATGATGTCATGCTATAAATCAGTCCTTGAAATAACAACGTAGATGCCTAAAAATAGAGCCGAGGTGAGTAAGGAACTAGGTGGGTAGAGAGGTATGAGGACCGGAAAGGTCCAGTGAGGGCAGTGTGAGCCATGCCAACTTCAGAGAGAGTTTTCAGAACTGCGAAAAGCAATTGTTTGGCCAGAGCTTAATCCTGTTAACGTCTTTTGTGAAATTTCAGTTTTGAGGCATTCGGCACTGGTTAGGAGGAAAAGAACTCGGATGGGTGCCCTTTCTTCCCTACAGTGGGAAAGCCAGTCCCATCACTGGGCAGGAATGACCCGTAGCTCTCTTCTGTTGCTGCCTACCAGAGAGCCTGGGGTTTCCTTCTTCAGCAAAATCTTTTGGGATGCAAGGAGAGGAAGGAAAGAGAAACCCTTCCACTAAAAAGCTATTTGAGGAAATAAATGAAAAAGAAACTAGGTTTTAATCTTACTTCTTAGCCATATCACGCATATATAATGCCTAATTCTAATCTTTTTGTAAAATAAGCAATAATTTACATGCACTAAAGTCAGTATTTAATTACCCATGAGTTCAACATAATTTGTCCCTCTGCAAATGTAAAATTCTTGCCATTAGGAGGAAAAACCCAGTCTAAAGTGAGTAAGATTTTGCTTCTAATTCCAGATTTAAAGAAACGTTGCCTTTAAACATGGTTTAAATTGCTGGGTTCATCAATTTATGACTTTGTGTTCAATGAAATAGAGAGAAAATGCCCAGCACACTGGCTGGCCATGGTGTGTGGTGCTCGGTAACTGTTAATCTATTATTTTGAACAAAACTGTACAATTAAGCTATGATCCCAGCATTCCACATTTTTCATTAACTCACCTCGTGTTTTTCCATTTAGATGAGTTTAAGATGCACAATGGGACCTCTTTGAAAATATTCAGTTTTTAATTTATTCTGGACCCTCCCTTAAACTCTTGTCTCAAGTTTCTGTATTAGAGCTAATTCTCCTTTGTGTACTTTAGTAACCTGATTATCTCAGCCAAGATCTAAGGTCAGCAACTTACAATTACCTCACCAAGTCAAACAGGTCTCCATTGACAGACAAGACCATTCTGCTTCTCCAGAGTGGGGACTTCTCCAAAGTTTAGTGCAATGTATGGATGTCTGCCTGTCATTCATTCTTAAAAAACTGCCACCAACCCAGTCAGCAGTTTTAACAGGTAATACCTGTCAGACTTTCTCTAGTAAGTGGTTGGCATCCTTGGCCATTTGCAGGATATCGCTGCCTTTACCCAAGAGAAGAGCCCTTGGTGTAAATTAAAGGTAAGTAAACCAAATGATTTTCAGCGCAACAGAGCTTTCAAGCAAATCCTCTAGTGGCTCCTTTGCAAAGTCAAAAATTCTTTTACAAAGCAAATAATCACTCCCAAATGCATGGGGTTTGCAGATCTGGAATGTAATCCTTCAGACGCTCTTAAAACAGGTAGACCTTGCTTTATTTGCTACTCTGAGCATTGGTCTTTTGGCTTAATTTTAATTTAAACAATAAAAGAGTCAATTGCTCCAATCACGCTCTGGTTTTGGCAGTGTTGATGATTAGTGTGTAAAGGGTAATTTGCTGTAAATGGAAGGGAACGCAAGGTACAGATGTGGCCTGGGAGCCACTGTGCCACAGAAAGGGGTGGTCGAGATCCTTGCCTGGCTGAAGTTTGAATATCTTTGATTTTCTTTTAAAATTTACCAGGCTATTTGGGAGATTACATCCTACAAAAACACACAAGCAAAAAGAAACCCCTGATATTCCACAGAGTTGTAAAAGTAGGAATAAATTTACAACCGATTCTGTTCACAGAGTGGCAGTCACAAGAGTGGGAGAATCCAGCACAAAGAGATATGAGGGCAGAGCAAGGAAATCTGTAAATTGATGTAAAACAAAACCACGGAGATGGAGAAGGACACACTTAGTTGGCGAAGCATGTTTTTCTAACCAGGAGAATAGGAAGCTAGCTCTATCAAGAAGGGCCGGACTGTGTCCTTTATATTTCTCCTTGGTGCCCCTCACTCACATTCTTGTCTTTTATTGTGCCATCCAATCCTCCAGGGAGAAAAAGAATCTTGCTTTGTCCCCGCCGGACCTTCAAAGCAAACGTAGCCCTTTATTTCAGAGCTCTTTCACCTTCACAAAATGCTGATACCGTTTCTACAAATCGGAGGAAATCTGATGGTGGAAGTGGGAGTAGGTTTTGCAGAGAAAGAATTTTCCTTCCTGCAACCAAGACAGGAGAAATTTAAAGTCATGTCCCCTGCCATAAAGACTGCTGGGCGGGTGGCCTAGACCCTTCATGCCTTTAAGGATTCCTTTCTGCAACTTTATCCCAAGCAACATGGGAATTAGGGGGAAAAAAGAAATCTATCCCACCTAAAGGCTCTGCCTCTCCATCTACCTAATTTTTTCTCAAGATTTTTAATTGAATGTTGTTCAAGGTAATGCATTTTAAAAAGAAAACCTCTAATTCTGACTGTTCAGCTCAGTCAACCTCTATGAACTTCCCTTTTGGGTTCTCCAAATCCTCAATGCGTTTTACTACTTGAAACTGAACGAGAGGACATTTCAGGGGATCAATCAAAGATAATAGGTGGGTTCTGAGCTTTTATAGTTTAAAAGAATGCTGTCTTCAGAAATGGTGAACAAGAGCACTATTATGAACATTTAATTATTTCTATGAATACATTACAAACTCCTCCATCACTAGAATGTAATAACTAAAAACTGCTTTATAATGACTTTTAAATGAATTTCATTCCATGAAAATGAGACTTTAAAATCAGCCAGGCAAACAATGGCATTTTGTTTTTCCTTTTCTTCTTCTTTTTTTTTTTTTTCTCGGTCCTTTGGTGTGCGGACACTCTGCCTCCTGCGCCCACGATGCTTTAGTTCGCTCCTCGCTTGCCCCGGACTCCCCCTACCCTTCAGAACCCCGCCACACCCCCCAGATGCTCTGTGAGCACCAGAGATAATCTTTTTTTTCCTTTTCGTTCCTCAAAACTATTGCTTCATCAAAACACCAGAAGAATGTTGTTCCTGTCACGTAAGATGTGATATTAACATAACTTTCATCCTGACTCCAAGACCCTAGTTATGTAATATTCCAGGGCAACTCAAGGATATTGTGAAATCTCTTTAAAAAAAAGAAAAACTAAATAAAGTTTAATACAGTTCAACTGAAAAAAGATATAGCTGGCATTAAAGACTTTTGGAGGTGGAAACATCGATCACCAATTATATGAATATATTTATTCTACTGTGTACATAGTCGAAATATAAATCTCTACCAATCGCCAAGAGCCCAAAGACCTGGGTCTAAAGGATGCTAGATTGAGCTATAAATATCAAAAAGAAAGAAAATCAATGCACATTTGAAATACATTCAACTTTGACTAAGAGTTAATGATACAATTTAAGGACTTTTAATTTTTGTTCTTAATTATAACTGGACCTTGGACAATTGTTCCTTAGGATCTTCCCAAGATACTGGGTTTAGCAAGAGAGAGGATATAAAAGTCATATTCAAGGACCTGTTCCAGCTCAGGTAAAAATAATAAATGTAAATATATATATATATAAATATATATGTTGTTACATGACCTTATGATGGGATGATATGCAGTCACTCACTATGATATTTACAAAGAGTTGTGACGCTTGCAAAGTGTTTATGGTAGTAAAAAAAGAAGAGCAAGATTCGAAATTTTTATATATAGGTTGAGTCCAAATATTTACAAGAAATGTAGAAAACAAGACAAATGGTGTGGGGTAGGAGAAGATTTAGGGTTAGGATTGTGGATGGAATTTATTTTTCCATCTTTATGTCCTTTCACATTTTTCTAATGAAGATGTATTACATTTGTATTTGTGATTTTTGACAAGTTTTAAAAGACAAATTCATTTATATGCCTTTTCTGAACTCAGTCATTCTTAATTAATCCTTTTGTTATTTTTGCAAAGATTAGAGTAAAAGAAGCCTTTTAAGTATTGATACTGATTAGGCATTGATTTTATGTATTGATACAAATAGATATTCCAAAGTACCATTGTAGTGATAATCTAGTTTCATGTGAGAACGGGTCAGAAAGCTAATTCAGGCAGGGTTCATCTTGAACAGTACATGGTACAGTGTATGTATCTGTTGAATGGCTCTCATGATTATTAAGTGTTATCTTTTTTTTTTGGCGGTACGCGGGCCTCTCACTGTTGTGGCCTCTCCCATTGCGGAGCACAGGCTCCGGACGCGCAGGCTCAGCGGCCATGGCTCACGGGCCCAGCCGCTCCGCGGCATGTGGGATCCTCCCGGACCGGGGCACGAACCCGTGTCCCCTGCATCGGCAGGTGGACTCTCAACCACTGTGCCACCAGGGAAGCCCCAGTCAGTGGTTTTGCATAATTTTGTTATCTTTCCCCAATGCACCCCATTTTCCTGAAAGATTTTCATCCCCTAAACTGCATTTATTAAGTTTTTATCAGTAGATTTTTCCATGGGATGATCAATGCCTTCATGTTCCAGCCAAAAATCCCAGACATGTGACATTTGAGTCTCCTGAGCAGCCTTGTCAGTTACAAATATACAACTTCTATTAACCTTTTAAAGAGTTGAAATTATTTCAAGGATTCTTCCCTCCTCTCTCCCCCATCACCATCTTTTCAGATTCCCTGACATGAAGGAACTCAAGCTGGAGACCTAGTGGATCAACCCTTACAGGATGTGCCTAAGTTTTCCTCTGATTCTAGAATCAGACTAGAATACATGGGCTGATCAAAACCTAGAAATGTCAACCCTCCACCCAGGACCATGTATTCATGTACTCATCAGTGCAGATAAAGTGAATTCCAGACCCACAGCCAGTTAGGTTAGTTGTGCTGAAAACAAAGGCTGCAAAAAGACCATCCACTTTAGCTAAAGAATCCATAATGAATCATCCCATAAAACATGATCGGTTCCAAAAATGGTAGGTCCCTGTCCTTGATCTGAAGGCTTTGTGTATCTTGCCATCAGCAGAAAGTTTTTACAAGAATGGAAATAAACACACCCATAGTGCTATAAATAAAGGGTGAATAAGGTTGCCAGCTCGAAGGCATCCCAACCTAGTAAAGCGCGGGGAGCACCAGGCAGCTGTTCTGAGAACCACAGTGCCCCCCCCCCGACAATGGAGGTACTGATGGTTTTTAATCAAGACTTTTAATTTTACTTAGCCTCATAAGAATTATTGTTAATATGATTTATTCATAAACTTGAGACTTCGCACATTTGATTTACCACAGAAACTAGAACAAAACAGCACATGCCCATGAAAAGAATGCACGTATGCCGAAATATAATTGGAGTTTAACTTTTGGGGGAAAAAAAAAGCGGCCTCCAATGCCAACAAAACCCTCCCCAAAATATTTTTATAACTGTTACTTAGCATATTCCAAAGGAATAGCCTTATTCACAGGAAACTGGTTTTTTAATTTAACGACCGTACACGATAAGCCCCAAAGAACCACTAGGTGTAGGGGAAGCACACTCAAGTTTCAAGAGAACCATCTTTCATTTGTTCCATGTGCAGCCTGCAAGGAAATCTGAATTTGAAATTTGACAAGTGCTTCTTTAAAACACTTTAAAAAATGAGCTTTGGGCCACTTGCTCATGTCCTAAAGGGATGGAGCTTGCAAGAAAAAGAATAGCAAAAAGGCACAAGATCTGTTCAGGCCTCCAAGCATGTTATAGTGTCAGGAGATGCATTTAAGCTTGCCACCGTTTTATACTAATAACTGTTAGTCGTGTGATTTGATTTTAAATAAATGGCAAAGTTTTATTTGATTTCTTTCACTATGTCATGATGCACAGCTACCTGGAATCGTATTTGTACAGAAAGTAGGAACACCCTTCCAGGAATAAGAGAACCCCAGGAGTGGATTTAATGGATAAATTATATCCATAGAAGGAACTAAGCTCAAAAGCCAGCATTTTATGACTCCAATAACTTATTTCTGGGTCCCTAAAGCTATTTATCTGTTTTTGTTCTTTATGGAAGAAAAGTATATATGCATGAGCTAAAGAGAGTGAATGTCCTTCTAAGGTTTTTTTTTTCTTTTTTGTGGTACGCGGGCCTCTCACTGTTTTGGCCTCTCCAGTTGCGGAGCACAGGCTCTGGACGCGCACGCTCAGCGACCCTGGCTCACGTGCCCAGCCCTCCACGGCACGCGGTGTCCTCCCGGACCGGGGCACAAACCCGTGTCCCCTGCATTGACAGGCGGACTCTCAACCACTGCGCCACCAGGGAAGCCCCCTTCTAAGGTTTTAACTCAACTCTTCCACATGGTCCTTTTTCTAATTGTTCCCTGCCCTTCTCGGAATTAAACAGATCTGAGTCTGAATCCCAGGGACCTTGAGAAAGTTATCTATCTCCTGAGTCTCTTCTCCATCTGTAAAATTGGGCAAAACGATGTGACCTCACGGGGTTGTTATAAAGCTTACATGAAATAAAGGATGTAAAGTCCCAAATGGTGCCTGACACGTGGAGGTTGCCTAGGAGAGCTGGTACCATTCAGTTCGCCTTCTGCTGCCCCCTTCTTTTCTTTATATTCTTCTCTTGTCTTTTCCTTCTCTCTCTCTCTTTTAAACCATTTTTTAAATTGAAGTGTAGTTAATTTACAATGTTGTGTTAGCTTCAGGTATACAGCAAAGTGATTCAGTTATACATACATATACAGATTCTTTTTCAGATTCTTTTTCATTATAGCTTATTACAAGACATTGAATATAGTTCCCTGTGCTATACAGTATGTCCTTGTTGTTTATCTGTTTTATACATAACAGTGTGTATATGTTAATCCCAAACCCCTAATTTATCTACCCACCCCACTATCCCCTCTGGTAACCATAAGTTTGTTTTCTATATCTGTTAGTCTATTCTGTTTTGTAAATAAGTTCATTTATATCATTTTTTTTAGATTCCACATATAAGTGTTATCATATGATATTTGTCTTTGTCTGACTTACTTCACTTAGTATGATAATCTCTGGGTCCATCCATGTTGCTGCAAATGGCATTATTTCATTCTTTTTTATGGCTGAGTAATATTCCATTGTATATATGTACCACTTCTTCTTTCTCCATTCATCTGTCGATGGACATTTAGGTTGCTTCATGTCTTGGCTATTGTAAATAGTGCTGCTTTGAACATAGGGGTGCATGTATCTTTTTGAATTAGAGTTTTCTCCAGATATATGCCCAGGAGTGGGACTGCAGGATCATATGGTAGCTCTATTTTTTGTTTTTTAAGGAACCTCCCTACTGTTCTCCATAGTAGCTGTATCAATTCACATTCCCACCAACAGTGTAGGAGGGTTCCCTTTTCTCCACATCCTCTCCAGCGTTTGTTACTTGTAGACTTTTTAATGATGCCGTTCTGATTGGTGTGAGGTCTCTTGTCCTCACTTTCTGTATCCTGAAAACAGGCAGACACAGGATAGAGTCTGGAAGGTTTGTGGAGGAACATTCCATGTTCTTTGCCCATTCTGTTACCTGGTTAAAACCCCCGTGCAGTATGAAAAATTGCAAGGGAAAATCATTCCCATCCATGACTTTGTAATTGGTGTAATTCCCCTTGGGCAAGTTAACTAAACAGCCTAGGCATAATCCACAAATGCAAGTGTTGAAAGCTAGGAGGAGACGGAGGGGGTCAAGGACCTTGCCCTGAGCCCCTCAGGGAAGAAGCAGAGCTGGCACAGGGAGTAGTTACTCTCCTCCGCCTCTCGCCTGGGGGCACGCATGGCATCTGTGCTTGTTGCCTAGTTTTCTGCTAACTCTTTTGCAAATGTTATGCCTGGGTGTACTGCTTCTGTCTCTTCCCCTTCTCTTCTGTTTATGTTCTCCATGCATTCTCTGTAGCACATAGAAATATTTGGGGGTGAAGTGTGTTTGGAGCGTCTAGGATTTAGGGAAAAGATGACTTTGCTAAAATGTAATGAAATATGGAGATTTTTCAGTGATAATGGAAATGGCTGGGCTTCACTTCTCAAAGCCTCAGGCTACCATCGTGTGCATCGTAAGCGTCACCAAGCACACTTTTGTGCAAATTGCTGCAGTGTTTTGAAGAACTTACAAAATAACGTGTTTTAGGGATATCTCTCATGTTAGATTTTCTATAAGTAGGAAATAACCTTTTTTTTTTTTCTCAGTTTTGAAGCTGGTTTAGAACTCACGTGTGTTTTCATTTTCAAGCTAAATCCAAATGCTTGTGATTTCAGTGCTGCTTAAAGATGGCAAGACACAAATTCACTAAGTAGAACTGGGAAATGTGCTTCCGGGGCTTTAACAAAATTACCATGTTACTCTCTCTTCCTGGGATCCTGATCTCACCGAAGACTTATGTTCCTACTTCAATGTCACATGGGTATAAGATCAGGGATGGAAAAGTGATGAAGGTGAAAATAATTGTAGGAAACATACAGAGGAATATTTCATGAAAAAGCTAACCACGAGGTCAAAACAGAAAATGCCTCTCTAAATCCCCATAGAACTTTGAAACTGTCAGAACTGGCCATACCCAGGAGCCAGTGGCAGTTTTGGTTACAAATCAGAAACACAGTCATTCCCTGCTGACTCTGTTTTCCTTGCTTCCCCATGACAATCTGACCAATCTTGTAAAGCAATGTCTTCTTAACAGGGGGATAGTAGGAGAGTCCTAAGAGATGCAGAGCCCGGCCGCTGAACTTTCCTAGTATCTGCAGCTTAACTATCCGACTCACAGCATTTACTGAGCAACTACCATGTGCTCTGATGGCATACAGGGAAGGTTAGGATTTTAGATGTGTATGCACGAGATGTCCCTTAAGTGAGAAATATCTAGAACCATCTGCCCCGTAGCCCTTCACTTGATTGGCTTTCCTGGCAGCAGCCCTGAGTGAGGGTTAAATGGAGTGTATGGGGGCTTCCCTGGTGGCGCAGTGGTTGAGAGTCCGCCTGCCGATGCAGGGGACACGGGTTCGTGCCCCGGTCCGGGAAGATCTCACATGCCACGGAGCGGCTGGGCCCGTGAGCCATGGCCGCTGAGCCTGCACTTCCGGAGTCTGTGCTCCGCAGCGGGAGAGGCCACAACAGTGAGAGGCCCGCGTACCGCAAAAAAAAAAAAAAAAAAAAAAAGGAGTGTATGGGACATGCTCAATACTTTAAAGAAGTTGATATTAAAGGAGGAACAAGATATAGGAGGAATTAGAAAGAATTCTGAGAAATGGGAGAGCCTGTTTTTTTTCTTTTTAAAGATAGGAGAGATTTGAGCATATTTCCATGGTAAGGAGAAGTTTGCCTGGGGTAGTCCCAGCTTCCCTGTGCAAGTATCAACAATGCCCCCTTTTCTTTAACTTTTCCGATTTGGGACAACATGTTATATGGTCACCCTGGGCAGAAGAACCTTGGGAGAGGGAGAGACGGAAGATGGAAGACAAGAGAAGGGTTGTTTGTTGGAACAGTGTTCTGGGGACAGAAGGAGTGGCTCCTGGGTGGGTAGAGGGCTGATTCTTAGAAGGAGAGGCTTAGGGCTTCCCCCAAAGCTGATGAGGGAAGAGTATGGATGCTACAGGTTAAGGGCTGGATACAAATTTGTGAGGTTTCTTACTTGACTCCTTTTGTCTCTGAAGTAAGAGGCCATGAGGTCACAGTTTAGGGTTCAAATTCCATGTTCAATTTGCTTTATTCTGCTAGTCATGAGGCCGACCTTTTCATACATGTGGTTCCATTGGTCTCTATAACAAGAGGCCGACAGTGTTGCTGGATCCGAGCTGAGCATGAACAAATAGCTGAGAACACTCGCCCTAAGAGAAGTTGGTTTAGTCGAGTTACTATCACATGTGAAAATCCTAGCATAGCAGAAAAAGTAGACTGAGACAAACCTGTAGCACTAACACTTGAAGCCTCTATCACTGTATCCCATTTCATTATGATAATTATAATCGTAGATTAGTATTGAGAGCTTATTGTGTGCTAGAAAGAGTTCTCTTTTAAATTTATATATTGTGTATGCACTTTTTTACTTTCATAATTTTTTTTAGATGAGAAAATCAAGTAACTCACCCACGTTTACACATCTGGTAAAAGGCAGAGCCAGGATTTAAACCCAGGGCCCACACTCACAACCAATATGTTATTTTCCCCTGTCTCTTTCACTATAATCTGTTGATTTAAGTTCATTTTAGGTTTTCTCTTTTATCTGTGGTATTAAGTCAAAGGTTGTGTGATAAATTAATGACATATGAATCACCCCCAAAGGTGAGATGATGATGTGGCATGAAGGTTCCCGGCCTGCTGGATGAGATGTGCAGTTAAACATGGCAGTTCTTTCTCCGCTGCTGCCCCTTGTGAGATGGTTAGGTCCCGGCCCCTCTGTGAAGTCCCCGATCGGCATGGAGGGTGAGACTGATGGTTATTCAGTGTAGGAAACACGGTCGTGAAATTCAACCACAAGGGCAGTTGTCCAACAAGGCCTGACTCAAGGACTGAATCAGTCATGACAGAGGCCATTCTTTGGCCCAGCCATTCCGACTGGCAACCTCCCTGTCAGTGTGGTACACTGGAAGCCTTCAAGGGCCTACACAAGGCTTTGGAGAAATCTTTCTTTGATTCTTCATTCTGCTCTCTTAGATAGTAAGATAATGTGCAATGCATTAATGATGGACAGGGGTACTATCTGCCTTGGTGAAAAGAGAAAAACACAATTTGAACAGCGTGGAATAATTATGGATCAATCAATCAAAAAACTCGTGTCAAAAACAATGACTATCTGAAACTAATACAGCACTGTAAAGCAACTTCCATAAAAAAATAAAAATGAACAAACAAAAGCCCAGTGACTATGGTGGAGGTTACTGGGGTACAAAAGAAACAGAATTTCCAGTTCATGCCACATGCCACAAGATTAGTGTTAAGGACAGTTGTTTTGCCTACACTGATGGGAGTATAATGCTAATGCAGGATTTAAAATTTTTTTTAAATTGAATAGAGTTTTATTGCTTTTGGCGTTAAAAATTTTTTTTTCTTCATTGAATAATCCTGTGATGGTGGGCTGATTTCTGTGACAGTGGAAACCAAGAATAATGATTGTATTTTAGGATACCAATTTGATGATACATTTTATATTCATTTGGTATATTTGTCATGACTTAACACAGAGTTATATAATAATTCAACAATTACATAATGCCACTAGGAACTATTCTGCCTTTTTGTTTCTTGGAACATCTTAGAGGAAACTCATTCTCATGTACATTTGAAAAGTACAGAGAAAATGTGCGTGCTTCTCAAAAAGTTTCTATTTCCTCACTTGTTAAAAGAGTTGAAGATGATGCCATCACTAAGGTTCCTTCCAACTTTAGCTTTAGATATTCAATAGTGTGGGCAAACATGGGGTCAGGTCAGGAAGAAAGGCATTGTGGGACATCAGCGAGAGGTCAAACACGGGTATTACTTTTCTAGTGGCCTATGAACTCAGACTGCCCAACTCCCGTGGCTGTAATGTTTGCAAAAGCTTGCTAGAACTATGTGACCATTAAAAAACATAACTCTCGTTTTTTCAAAAGCGAATTCCAGCCTTCACACAAAAATTGTCCTTCTGTTGGCATATTCTCTTAGTCGTGGGAAAGCAATTGAGCTGAGCCTGAATATCATTTCTGCGTTAATGAGGTGCACCTCTAGGTCTGAATAGAACATCAAAAGGTAATCCCCGACTTTACAAAATCATGGAACTGGGAAGAGAACATAAAGGTTCACCTCTTCGTGCACTTCCTGGCAAGGGTGTTGGGTGTTTTTCATTCACTATGTTAAGCATTGAGGCTACAAAGATGAATAAAACCCATTTCAGGCCCTTAAGGAGGTTACAGATAGTTGAAGACCCACGATCCAAACAGGTAGAAAGGTGGCTGCAGCCCAAGGGAGAAATAAAAAAGCTGCCAACCTGTAGCAAAACTGGGTGTTACCTCCTTCACTCATGATGTGGTGGCCCAGGAGCTGTCTTATGTCAATAAATTATTTGTAAATAAGAAAATAATTTCTTTATGTTATCTGATTGATATCTATACTAAAATGACCCTTAAAACTCCACGGTCATGTCACCCATGCCCGGCTGGAGGGAAGATGCATCCTCCCCACGTGAGAGATCGCCCCAGCTATGCACCAGGTAAGCTTCTTGGGCTTTATCCACACTGGCCCCAGACTGTACTGTGCTTGCTGTCCTGTTTCTGCTTGCTCTCTGTGTGTAAGAAATAAACATTCAAAAATGTTTATTTCTTACACACAGAAAAAGGCTCAACCAGATAGAAATCATCTCAATGCAAAATGAAAAGCCACAAGGAACAGGATTTTTTTTTTAACCTAATAAATAGCATACACAGTCAGGGACATATTCAAAATTTCTAAATATGAGGGGTCTCCTATGTGGTTGGGGTTGTGTGTGTGTGTGTGTGTGTGTGTGTGTGTGTGTGTGTGTGTGTGTATGGATATGGGTGTGGGTGTGTTGTTGAAGCTGTGCTTACATAGAAAATACCTGTTTTTACTTGGATTGTGTCTTTAATTGGAGGAGAGGAGGGCTGATGGGGTAGCGGGGTGGAGCTCTGACTGCCCAGTCACCACTGTGCACTGCTGTTGTGCGCAAGGTATACGTGCGTATTATAAACAGGTAGTACAGCTATAGATACACATAAGGGCTGGGGTGGTGATGACGGTAAAGTTGGTATTCATATTCACAGACAGCATTCTAAGCAGGCAAACCCTTTGGAGAATAACTTGAAGGCACAGTTCAAGAGCCATGGGGAGGCTTATAGACTTGACTCCATGATAACAGTTTCTGGACTCTCCCCTAGACAAGTAATTCAAAATGCAGAAAGACTTATTTGCACAAAAAGCATACAATTGCAAGCAACCTTTATGTCCCCCAAACAGAAAATGATTGTATAAATTATAGTACATGGACACAGTGGAATAGTATGCAACCGTTACAAATGAGTAGGAAGATTAGGTAGCTATTTGTAGCATTAAAAAATTTTAATGTTTAAGAAATGAATTTTCAGGGCTTCCCTGGTGACGCAGTGGTTGAGAGTCCACCTGCCGATGCAGGGGACATGGGTTCGTGCCCCGGTCCGGGAGGATCCCACATGCCGCGGAGCGGCTGGGCCCGTGAGCCATGGTCGCTGAGCCTGCGCATCCAGAGCCTGTGCTCTGCAGCGGGAGAGGCCACAACAGTGAGAGGCCCGTGTACCGCCAAAAAAAAAAAAAAAGAATTTTCATTTAATATTGAAAAGAAAATGTTATGCTTACCACAAATATGTGAAATTATGTACATAAAACAACCTGGGAGGAAATATACAAAAAACAAAAATAGTTTTTCTAATTTCCAAAGTTTCTATAATATTGGCATTGCTCTTTATTTTAAAAATAAAAGAGAAAAGTACATACTGGGTTGACTATGTATTATGTAGTAGAATGACTCCTTGTTTTTGTGGAACTTTGTTAGCAGAAGAGAGAGTAACAAGCACTGTATTAGGAGTCAGTCCTGGTCTCCTATAAAACTGGTCTTTCTGATCTGAAAAAAAAAAAGAAAAAAAGAGTTGGGCTTTGATCATCTTCAGGACCGCCTAAGAGTTTTTAGATTACGTGGGTCCATGACAACTAACCCAAAACATACAGATAAAAGGTACTGTTGGAGTTCAGAGGCCCTTTTCCATCCTCCTATAAAAACAAATCTCATCATGGCATTCCCCCATCTACAACCTTTCAATGGCTTCCATTTGCTATCAGAGTAAATCCAAACTGCTTAGCCTCGGTTGCAAAGTGCTTGGTGACTGGCCTCCGCTTTCCCTCTCCTGCCCTTTTCTTGCCTCACCCCTCCCCCATTCCCAAGCCACCACCCCTCCTTGACTCCTTGGCTTCCAGTCTGCGTCTCAACCCGTGTGTGTGTGTGTGTGTGTGTGTGTGTGTGTGTGTGTGTGTGTGTGTGTGTGTGTGTGTGTGTGTGTGTGTATGCATGCTCTTCCTGAACAGCCCGGCTGTTCACCTGGCCTTCACCTGGTTCAACTCCAGATAACTCCAGGCTGAATTTGCCTCATTTCCTCTGTGCTTTCAAACTGCCCAGTGCTGGTTCCCATGGACTCTAAGCAGAGGGAAATGTCTTGAGATAAAGAGACTTGGGCTGTGTCAGAGGAGAGGTCAAGGTCTGGGTGAGTAAATGAACACAGTGGGGCGGGGGAGGGGAGAGCAGTGGGCTTATGATTATTCCTTACATCTCTGTGACCGTGGCCACCTTTACCAATCACAGTACCTACAGGTTATCACTCTTATTACTAAGACAAGACTGAGGCAAAGGAAGGAAGCTGAACTTGAAGGAATTTGACATACACAGCGTTTCTCAGTTGTGGCCGCACAATCAAAACACTTAGGGGAGGTTTGAAAAATACCGGTGTCAGGTCCGGTCCAGGAGAGTGTGATTTAGTTGTTCTGGGGAAGGGCTGGGGCATCTGTCTCTTTAAGTGGTTCCTAGTGATTTTTATGGGAACTGGGTTGAGAATGTCTGGTTAGGGGAGTGTAGGGTTAAAAGGCTGGACATATTTGCAACGCGTGTATAGGGGTGCTCCTCAGGAGTGAAAATAGGTCAACCAACGTGTCCGGCCTGTTCCCTTGCCTTACACAATATAATTCTTTTCTTCATATCCCAAATGCCTTCAGAGCACGATTCTCAAATCTACAAACACACATAGTCCGTTTATTCTGCTGCAGCAAGAGTAAAGACTAAAGGGGGAAAGTCCATTACTAAACCAGTAACTAGCAAATTACATCTAGTTTCAGAGAAAAGACCTCGACCTTTTTTGTGGTAGGAAATGAACATTTCTTGAGAACCCTTCTATGATGGGAGTCTTCACATTGGTTTTAGGGGGCTTCATATAGATTTTCTCATGAGAAAGAAATGTAGTATAATTTTACAAAGCAAAACCTTGATGTGTCTCTTACACTGGGACCAAAGAAGACCAGGCCAGTCTTGGGTAAAACCGGACATAGAGGGCAAAGGAGGTTCTCAAAGTTCTTACTTCCACTTTGCCCACAGAGTATGGTATATCCACAACCCTTGTCTCCACCCCCCAGGCATTGTTGCAAACATTTCTCTGCCCCTTGTGGCATTTTCCTACCCCCAGATCTTTAATAAATGACAATGGATGGCATAATGAGATAATCAAGCAAAGTAATATCTGATTAAAGGTTACTGGTCTTATAGAAAATAATGCTTCTCTCTAGTTTAAATTCCAGAGTTTTTTGTGAAGACCCTTAAGGAATGATCCTAAGATGGAAATCATTTCAGACCCCTTACATGGCAGATAGGGGAGATTATATTTTTAACAGCTTCACTGACATACAATTTACATATCATAAAAATCATCCACGTCAAAATAGCCAAAATGTAGACGCAATCCAAGTGTCCATCGATGGATGAATGGATAGGCAAAATGTAATATGTACATACATACAGTGGAGTATTTATTTCCTCTTAAAGAGGGAGGAAATTCTGACACATGCTGCAACATGGATGAGCCTTGAAGACATTAAGTGAAATAAACCAATTACGAAAGGACAAGTACTGTATGATTCTAATTATATTAGGTACCTAGAGTTGTCAAATTAATAGAGACAGAAAGTATTATGGTGGTTGCCGGGGGCTGGGGGGAGGGGGAGGGGGAATGGGAAGTTGTGTATTGGGTTTGGAGTTTCAGTTTCACAAGATGAAAGAGTTCTGCAGATGGATGGTGGTGACGGTAGTACAACGGAGTAAATGTACTTAATGCCACTGAATTGTGCACCCAAAAAGGTAAAGATGGTAAATTTTAAATTATGTGTATTGATAATGTAAAAAAATATAAATTCTCCCATTTCACATGTACAATTCAATAGTTTTTAGTATATTTACAGAGTTATGCAGCCATCACCGTAATCTAATTTTAGAACATTTCCATCACACTCTGCCCTCCACCCCCCAAAAAACCCCTCATACCC
Source organism: Leucopleurus acutus (assembly GCF_964270905.1). Lineage (NCBI taxonomy): Eukaryota > Metazoa > Chordata > Mammalia > Artiodactyla > Delphinidae > Leucopleurus > Leucopleurus acutus. Next base: position 6,758,465 of record NC_139160.1, on the reverse strand, counting down.
ATGAGCAGTCACTTGGGGGAGATATTTTTAACAGGTCATGGGTGTCATGTGTTATTCTTCCAGGACTTGACTTCACAGACTCTTAGAAGGGGCCTTAGAGATTTTAGTCCCACCTCCTCAGATGAACAAATTGAGACTCAGAGAAGCAAAGTGTCTTGTCAAAGGTCACACAGCAAATTCATCCCCAGAGCCAGGTCTTTTGATCTCCCATAGAGTTACTTTTTGTAATACAAAAATGCCGTGTCACTTGCTTCCTTCAAATTGATGCTGAGAGTAGATTGAAGGTATTAAGAAGATGTTATCCTTTCCTGCCGGGGACAGATGGGCTCTTTTTCCAGTCTCTCTTCTTACCCACCTGAGTTGGGAAGTACAGAGGAAAGAGAGGAGAGTGGAAAAGTCTGCAACTGTGTCCAGTCATGCTCCCTTGTGCCTTAACTCTATTAGGAAAGAGCTATAATGAGTCTTATGGAGAATAATGTCCAAGCCTCTCTTAGAAGAGAGACTGGAAATACAGCCAGGTGCAGGTACTTTACTTTTGAAAGATGTTGCCTTTTGTGGAGGTGGCTGGGGTAACCAGTGTCAAACAGCAACATCATGTATCAGAAATGCCAAGGTCTTGGGCTGGCAGTGGTGGTCATTATGTCTCCTGTCATCGCATGATTGCTGGGAAACAGCAGAGGAAGTGAGTTGAGGCTTCTATACATCCTGCCACCTTCTGCTTCTTGCAGAGCCTTGGCCAGGGCAGTAGTTGGATGAAAGTTGGGGTTTGGAGTAGGGTGGAGGACTAACTTTGTGAGCAACAGCCTTCAATATTCCTTCTGAACTCACTGAAACATCTTCAGCTGCCCTTATTTCCTGGAGGGCTGCTGGAGAGACCTCTGTGGTTACTAAACATGGAGAATGAGGCCAAGGAAAATCATGTAGCTATGGACTCAGAAATATCTATACCAAGTCCTGAAGCCTAATCAGGGCAAGATTCAGGCCTCTTTTTTCTTCTGTCCTTTGGTCTCTCTGGGAATTCAATCTACCCTCCTCTAACCACTCTAACTCACCCCAGGATGATATAGGCCTCCAGGAGGGCTTGGAATTTCTCCAGCAGGGCTAATCAGGAGGCAGGTACTCTAAACGTCCTGTGAGTTTCCATCATGATGAGACACACCTGACTGGAGAGATTGCTGTGGGGAATGACACAGGCTCCTAGACAATGGGGGACACTGCCTGGATTATTCATTTTTGAACTCCTGGTGCCTAGCAGAGTGCCTGGTGTGTTTGTTTGCTGAATGAATAAGTAGTAACGTTTCACATCAAATGATGCACTGTTATTTACAAAGTGATTTATTTTCCCTGCATGAATTTATCCTCACAAGTGCCCCTACTTTACCCCTGGAAGGAAGGCAAGACTGTTTCACAGATGAGGTCACATAACTGTAGGTTGGAGAGGTGGCTGTCAGACTCTTACCTTGTTGGCATTTTTATACAGGTGTCTCATTGAGACGACCCTTCCTAAAATACCCTAAGAGAGGTATGTATAGGGAGTCAGATAGACATTTGTGGTCTCTGCATTTTGTTCCTAAATCTGGGCTAGATGTATTCTTCATCTACGTCTCTCACTAATGGTATTATTTTCTGCTGTTTGCTAATCACTGCAGGTGTATAAATTTTCAATTACATCTTGAGTTACATAGAATTTCAGGGCTAGCCTGGTAAACTGGCGAATCCTCATGTAGTTTGTAGTAGCTATTTCCTGATAGAGAAATAGAGAAATAGAGAAATACACTATCGTAATACAGTTTTTGGTTCATACACTATTGCATCTAATGCAGTTTTTGGTAATTTCAATTAACTAGATTGTAGCTTTATGGGCCTGGGTCTTCAAGAAACATATGTTCCAACATTCTCCCTGCTTAACTATATCCTTACTCTTGTTGAACTTCTACGACCTTATTGGAAATCAATGCTTCTGATCTTCCAAATGTATTGTTGAGGAGAGACCTAGACGAAATCACTATACAAAATGCTTTGAGATTGCAGGATGTGGAGAGCGTGCTATCCTTAAAAATGAATGGTTCTGCTTGGAGGTAAATCATCTTTTAACTCTGCGTGTATATTGTGCACGAGGGAATTTCCCTGTGCAGAATAATTTTCGCCCAATAATTCGCACGATCACAGCACTTCTGGTAGCAGGTATCTTCTAACTTCCCTGCAGCAGCTTGGCTAAAGCGAGCTTTCCTCTCCTAGCAACTGTTGCTAGGAGGGGCGTGGCTTCGGAGTCGGGCGAGGACGCGTTAGGCGGCCCGCTCCCTCCGCACCGCCCCCCCCGGCGTAGACTACACTTCCCGTGATGCTCGAGGGTGGTCTCCGTAGTGACGCCTTTGGTGTTCGCGGAGGGGGAGGGGGAGAAGGAAGGCGGGGGCGGCGGCTGCGAAGGGGGGGCCGTGCTCTTCCCATGTCCCCGACTCGCGCTCCGGCAGCTGCCGCCGCCGCCGCCGCCGCCATGTTGGCTTGAGAGGCGATGACAGGAGGCGGCTGCGGCGTCGGGTACTGAAAAGTGGAGGAGGAGGAGGAGGAGGAGGAGGAGGAGAGACAGAGCTCTGAGAGGAAGCGGTTCCCGGGCTGAGGAGAGGAAGGACCCGGGCTCTTCCGGGGCCCAGCCGAAGTCGGCGTCGCGGGGAGCTCGCGAGGCCGGGGAGGGGAGGGGAAGGCGGAGCCGGGGGAGGCGGAGGCGAGAGAGGAGCGCCGGGAAGCCGGAGACTATGTGTCCTGAGCCCCGCGGCTGCCCGGAGGCGCCCGCGGCCTGAGCCCCGACGGGCCGTGGGGTCTCCTGCCGGGCCGAGCGCCCCGCTTTCCCCGCTCGCCGCCCCGGCTCTCCGGCCCGGGCTTGCGCTTCGGCTGCCAACGCGTTAAATGCCCTTGAGCGCGGGTTTCCGCGGCCCGGCTGGCAACGCCGGCCGCGCGAGTTGAGCCGTTTCCCCGCGCCGTCCGCCGGGGGACGCGTCCATGTGTAGCCACATAGTTATCTGTGTACCGCGGCGCCGGGGCATTCTCCTCCTGCTTAATGAAGACTCGACTTGGGAGCAAGTGTGAATCGCTGCCGGGCTGGGAAGGGAGGAAGACGATTTAACCCCCTCCCACCCCGCTCCATGTCCGTGTGTCACTCGGCTCGGTCCACCTGGCGCGGCCGGTCCTGGGGCTGCTGCTGCTGACGACGACGACGGGGCTGCTACCCCAGGAGTTCCCTCCTGGTCTGGCCACACCGCTCCCGGCGATTGTTCCTCTTCGCTCGGAACCTCGGCCCGGCCGGCACTTTGGCTCCGAAAGAACTTATCTTAGGGGGAAGCACATCTCGAACCAGTCAAGATCGTGAAGGTTGATTTCTGTAGCTCGAAGATTTCTCTTTTTTGTTTGTTGTTGTCTCTTTTTGATTTTTTTTTTTTCGGCGTAAACATCTGGGTATATATATCAAACGGCAAGATGTCCAGTAATGTCCCGGCGGATATGGTAAGTTAAGGATAAGAGTTACGACACCCTTTGATTTAATTGTGGTTTCCAGTCTTATTAAATCAGGATACAGGCGTGGGGTGAAGGTTTGCGGGGGACTGTTGAAAAGCCACGGTGCTGGGAGATCTGGAGAAGTTGGAGGGTCTGGTGTCCCTCTTGAGAAAGTACTGCTTTTAATGCAGATTTTTCTCATTTGTGTTTTCTAAATGATTAAAGACAATGGAGAAGTTGGGAACATGTAGCAAGGTAGCCTGAAGTGGAGAAAACCTCTTCCTCTTTGCTAGAAGCCTCTGAACACTTGTGTCTTTAAAGCTTCTGAAAACGTCAGTGGCAGTGGGCAGAGCTCAGGACGGGTGTCCCTGCTAGATACAGAGGTGGACAGGAAAACGGGGATCGTGCTCGGTGGCACTGATCATTAACGCAGTAGGTACAAGCTTGATATTTCCAAAAACAGGGACGTGTTATCTCTTGGAGAGAAACTTGACCAGAATTTGCTGTGAGCTTTTTGAAACGTGTGGGGGAGCAAGTATGGCAACAGAAATATTAAGACGTTTTGGAATTTTCACAAAGCTAGGCTGGCTGTATTTTGGTACTTTGAATGAATATTCCAGGACTTTTAGTACCAAATATTTAGTAGTATTACATCACTGGACTTTTAAAAGCTCATAAAACATATTATTGATTGAGCCTACATACTGGAATGTTAAGAACCTGAAACAAAAAGTACTCTGCATAAAGGTTAAGGATATGAGACTGTTGACTAACAGGAACTGTGTAGGTTTACAGTGCTGGGAGGTGGGTTTGTATGAGTGTGAAATTACACTTTGCTGTCCTAGGGACAAACATAATGCAATTAACAGGAAGGTGCATAATCTTGTTTATGAAAGAATTGAAGTTCACTTACATGAAGTTAACATTTGAGTGTTTGTATATTTCAGCGAAAAAACAAAATTGAACTTTCCTGGTGATTAAATTTTAAAATGACAGATGTTTCAATAAGAGTGAACCTCATTTACAGGCTGTAAAATAAAAATTAAATGGCTCTAACTGGCATAATTTGACCTTGGTTTAAAGACATTTTGCTAGCGTTTGATTTCCCTTTTAGTGCACTATTTAAATGCGAAGGAACCACACTGTTCTGTCTCTAGGGTGGCCACATAGCAACCTTACACTCTCCTTCCTGATTCTTAAAACTCGAGCATTGTCCTTTTAGTTTTCCCTTCCCTCCTGGTGTGCCCACCGGAGAATAGTCTCCGGCCTGCTTAAGGATAGCTGGACTTGATTTCCTCCACCCTACTCGCGAAGTTGCCTGGAGAGGTCTCTGGACGGAGCTGGAAAATGCTCTTTCCTCTGTTGGATAATTGCTCTGTGGGCTCATCACCTCCAGCAAAGATTGGCTCTCTCTCTAAAGCCTCCATCTTATATCATCATGCGCACTGTGAGATATGATCACCCTTCGTACTATTTATCTGTCACAGAAGTTGTCGTGAAATAGATTTGTGTCATTAAAACAGTGCCACAACTTTATTTAGGCCCAGTGATGAAGAAAAGCTGGAATGCGGGTAGCATCAGTCACAAATTGAGATGATTTGGGGAATACTGTTTCCAAGTCAGAGAGAAGGTTTGGAAGGTAGTGTTCGTATCAGGGGACCGGGAAGTAGTGCAAGGTTTTATTAATAGCTGCAGTTATAAAATACAACTATTTCTGTTTCAGACTGTATTTTAAGGCCTTGATGATTCTTTGGTGCTTTGAGATCCCGTGATTAAAGGTGATATGCAAGGGCAAAGCAGTATTATGTAATAAACATATAATGCCCTGGTGATGCTATTTCAGAGTGTATCTAAGGTACAGCTCAGATTAGATGGTTCTGAATATTTTTTATGTGTCATTTTCTAGCTGTCCAACTTGTTGGAGGTCTTGAGGGCTTTTTCCAGCGTTAAAACCTTTTAAACCTTCATTTGCTAGTACTTACATTGCATTTTTGCTTAAGAAGTGCCTTTATTTGATATGTACCTAGAATCCTCAACTTTTTGAAATATGACATGATAAATACTGGTTGAAAGTTGTCGATTAAATGCTTCATATTTGTTCAACGTTTTATTATCAGTAATTGACAATCTGCATTTACATCTGTGACTTGACGTGAGAAGACTTTTACCGCTCTTGGAGAGCGCCAGCCGGTCCACTCCCACCTCTTTCCACACTCTGACACTTCCCTTGAAGTACAACTCTAAAGTGATCAGGATACACACTCTTGCAAGTACGAATACACACATTTTTGCTAGATGCAGTAAAAATGTCAAGTTTCTCAGTGGCGACAGTTCGTATGTGCTATTGAGAAACAAATGTTACGCTGTTTCACGTGTTAACGGTGCCTGTCAGTTGTATAGGAAAATCCTGTTTAGGAGACGAGGTGGGGCAGTGAAGTTATAACCCCTGTCATGTTTTCATTGGAGATAGTTCATAAATGAGCTATAATAATTGCTAAATCATTTGATGTTTTTGGTAAAGTCTTCTTACGGCAATTATTTTGACTCTAAAATCGATTTTTTAGCATCATTTTTTTTATTTTGTAAATATAACTAACATTTAAAATTTATTTTTAAACACTCAGTAAATTTTTTTGTTTACCATAAGTAGTCTCTTTTTCTTACAATCCGAATTTAGCAAGTCAGTCTTTTGAGGATGGGTGGGAGTGGTACCCCCCGTGAATGGATTTGCTAGATTCTTTACAAGAAATAATTTGCAGTTGATACTTTTCCAATGAACATTCTGTAAAGATGTCCTATAAATTATATAAATGTGTTTACTTAAAATGTTGGCTTTTCCTTTGCTAAGAGTGATTGAGTTTGAACTAGGAGATTTACTAACATTCCAGTGTAATAACTTATTTGTGAGAAAAATCTGAAAATATCTGAACAGAATATCATTATAATACATTGTGTTTAAATGATTCATTTTTTTCGCCTTAGAGCAAATCATAGTTTAGGATGGGCAGTATTCACTGTTTATAATTGTAGCATGAATTATGTTAATGACTTAGGTTTTTCTGAAAGAAAATGTTTACTCTTTCTGTTAGTAATAAAGCCTAAGGCTGGGTGGATAAGCTGGTAATTTTCTGGATTTGGAAAGTTATCAAGAAATAAATTATTGTATTTATAAAACTATTATATAAGACATTTGAACTACTATTTAGAGCTTTGGACTGAAAGTATACTTTATGATATCTGTAAAATTGAAAACCCTACCTAAGAGAGACATTGACAATTAGTGTGAGAATAATGGCAAAGCAATTTTGGTTATTCAGAATGTTTTAGATGATAAAATACAGGAAAACCGTGTATCTTTTAAAACTATTAATGTAAAATTGTAGCAGATGTAACGATTTTTAGTCTGGGGTTAAGTGAGCTAATGATAATTTGAGTTTTTTCAGTGCTTAATGAATATTTTTATTGTAATGTCATATCTGTAACATTTGTGGAAGAAATGTTGGAGCCCTCTAGTGGACAGGAAATTATTAAAATGAATTTCTTTTCAAATTGAAGTTTTATCACTTTTCCAAGTTAAAATGACAGATATAGATTATGCCAGGGGAAAATGTCATGCTCGTTAAAGGTCTAGAGAATAGAAAAATTTTAACTTTGAAGAAAGGGTGTATTAAGATCTAATGCCCAAGCAAGGCAAAAACAACAAATAACATACAAGGGAACCCCCATAAGGTTAACAGCTGATCTTTCAGCAGAAACTGTGCAAGCCAGAAGGGAGTGGCAGGACCAATTTAAAGTGATGAAAGGGAAAAACCTACAACCAAGATTACCCAGCAAGGATCTCATTCAGATTTGATGGAGAAATTAAAACCTTTACAGACTAGCAAAAGCTAGGAGAATTCAATACCACCAAACCAGCGTTACAACAAATGCTAAAGGAACTTCTCTAGGCAGGAAACACAAGAGAAGGGAAAGACCTACAATAACGAACCCAAAACAGTTAAGAAAATGGTAATAGGAACATACATATGGATAACTACCTTAAATTTAAATGGATTAAATGCTCCAACCAAAAGACATAGACTGGCCGAATGGATACAGAAGCAAGACCCGTATATATGCTGTCCATAAGAGACCCACTTCAGACCTAGGGACACCTACAGACTGAAAATGAGGGGATGGAAAAAGATATTCCATGCAAATGGAAATCAAAAGAAAGCTGAACTAGCAGTTCTCATATCAGACAAAATAGACTTCAGAATAAAACCTATTACAAGAGACAAAGAAGGACACTACATAATGATCAAGGGATCAATCCAAGAAGAAGATATGACAATTCTAAATATTTATGCACCCAACATAGGAGCACCTCAATACATAAGGCAAATGCTAACAGCCATAAAAGGGGAAATCGACAGTAACACAGTCATAGTAGGGGACTTTGACACCCCACTTTCACCAATGGACAGATCATCCAAGATGAAAATAAATAAGGAAACACAAGCTTTAAGTGATACGTTAAACAAGATGGACTTAATTGATATTTATAGGACATTCCATCCAAAGACAACAGAATACACTTTCTTCTCAAGTGCTCATGGAACATTCTCCAGGATCATATCTTGGGCCACAAATCAAGCCTTGGTAAATTTAAGAAAATTGAAATCGTATCAAGTATCTTTTCCAACCACAATGCTATGAGACTAGATATCGATTACAGGAAAACATCTGTAAAAAATACAAACACATGGAGGCTAAACAATACACTACTAAATAATCAAGAGATCACTGAAGAACTTAAAGAGGAAATCAAAAAATACCTAGAAACAAATGACAATGGAGACACGACAACCCAAAAACCTATAGGATGCACCAAAAGCAGTTCTAAGAGGGAAGTTTATAGCAATACAGTCCTACCTCAAGAAACAAGAAACATCTCAAATAACCTAACCTTACACCTAAAGCAATTGAGAAAGAAGAACAAAAAACCCCCAAAGTTAGCAGAAGGAAAGAAATCATAAAGATCAGATCAGAAATAGATGAAAAAGAAATGAAGGAAACGATAGCAAAGATCAATAAAACTAAAAGCTGGTTCTTTGAGAAGATAAACAAAATTGATAAACCATTAGCCAGACTCCTCAAGAAGAAAAGGGAGAAGACTCAACAGACTTAGAAATGAAAAAGGAGAAGTAACAGCTGACACTGCAAAATACAAAGGATCATGGGCGATTACTACAAGCAACTATATGCCAATAGAATAGACAACCTGGAAGAAATGGACAAATTCTTAGAAAAGTACAACCTTCTGAGACTGAACCAGGAAGAAATAGAAAATATAAACAGACCAATCACCAGCACTGAAATTGAGACTGCGATTAAAAATCTTCCAGCAAACAAAAGCCCAGGACCAGATGGCTTCACAGGCGAATTCTATCAAACATTTAGAGAAGAGCTAACACCTATCCTTCTCAAACTCTTCCAAACTATAGCAGAGGGAGGAACACTCCCAAACTCATTCTACGAGGCCACCATCAGCGATACCAAAACCAGACAAAGATGCCACAAAGAAAGAAAACTACAGGCCAATATCCCTAATGAACATAGATGCAAAAAATCCTCAACAAAATACTAGCAAACAGAATCCAACAGCACATTAAAAGGATCATACACCATGATCAAGTGGGGTTTATCCCTGGAATGCAAGAATTCTTCAGTATACGCAAATCAATCAGTGTGATAAACCATATTAACAAATTGAAGGAGAAAAACCATATGATCATCTCAATAGATGCAGAAAAAGCTCTTGACAAAATTCAACACCCATGTATGATAAAAACCCTCCAGAAAGTAAGCATAGAGGGAATTTACCTCAACAGAATAAAGGCCATATATGAAAAACCCACAGCCAACATCGTTCTCAGTGGTGAAAAGCTGAAACCATTTCCTCTAAGATCGGGAATAAGACAAGGTTGTCCACTCTCACCACTGTTATTCAACACAGTTTTGGAAGTTTTAGCCACAGCAGTCAGAGAAGAAAAAGAAATAAAAGGAATACAAATCGGAAAAGAAGAAGTAAAGCTGTCACTGTTCGCAGATGACATGATACTATACACAGAGAATCCTAAAGATGCTACCAGAAAACTCCTAGAGCTAATCAATGAATTTGGTAAAGTAGCAGGATACAAAATTAATGCACAGAAGTCTCTTGCATTCCTATACACTAATGATGAAAAATCTGAAAGAGAAATTAAGGAAACACTCCCATTTACCATTGCAACAAAAAGAATAAAATACCTAGGAATAAACCTACCTAAGGAGACAAAAGACCTGTATGCAGAAAACTGTAAGACACTGATGAAAGAAATTAAAGATGATACAAATAGATGGAGAGATATACCATGTTCTTGGATTGGAAGAATGAACACTGTGAAAATGACTATACTACCCAAAGCAATCTACAGATTCAATGCAATCCCTCTCAAACTACCAATGGCATTTTTCAGAGAACTAGAAGAAAAATTGCACAATTTGTATGGAAACACAAAAGACTCCGAATAGTCAAAGCAATCTTGAGAACAGAGCTGGAGGAATCAGGCTCTCAGACTTCAGACTATACTACAAAGCTACAGTAATCAAGACACTTTGGTACTGGCACAAAAACAGAAATCTAGATCAATGGAACAGGATAGAAAGCCCAGAGATAAACCCACGCACATATCGTCACCTTATTTTTGATAAAGGAGGCAAGAATATACAATGGAGAAAAGACAGCCTCTTTGATAAGTGGTGCTGGGAAAACTGCACAGCTACATGTAAAAGAATGAAATTAGAGCACTCCCTAACACCATACACAAAAATAAACTCCAGATGGATTAAGGACCTAAATGTAAGGCCAGACACTATAAAACTCTTAGAGGAAAACATAGGCTGAACACTCTATGACATAAATCACAGCAAGATCCTTTTTGACCCACCTCCTAGATAAATGGAAGTAAAAACAAAAATAAACAAATGGGACCTAATGAAACTTAAAAGCTTTTGCACAGCAAGGGAAACCATAAACAAGACGAAAATACAACCCTCAGAATCTGAGAAAATATTTGCAAATGAAGCAACTAACAAAGGATTGATCTCCAAAATTTACGAGCAGCTCAATATCAAAAAACCAAAAAAACCCAATCCTAAAATGGGCAGAAGACCTAAATAGACATTTCTCCAAAGAAGATATACAGATTGCCAACAAACACATGAAAGGATGCTCAGCATCACTAATCACTGAGAAATGCAAATCAAAACTACAATGAGGTATCACCTCACACCAGTCAGAATGGGCATCATCAAAATATCTATGCAGAATAAATGCTGGAGAGGGTGTGGAGAAAAGGGAACCCTCTTTCACTGTTGGTGGGAATGTAAATTGATACAGCCACTATGGAGAACAGTGTGGAGGTTCCTTAAAAAGCTAAAAATAGAACTACCATATGACCCAGCCATCCCACTACTGGGCATATACCCTGAGAAAACCATAATTCAAAAAGAGTCATGTACCACAATGTTCATTGCAGCTCTATTTACAATAGCCAGGATGTGGAAGCAACCTACGTGTCCATCGACACATGAATGGGTAAAGAAGATGTGGCACATATATGCAATGGAATATTACTCAGCCATAAAAAGAAACGAAATTGAGTTATTTGTAGTCAGGTGGATGGACCTAGAAACTCATACAGAGTGAAGTAAGTCAGAAAGAGAAAAACAAATACCGTATACTAACACATATATATGGAATCTTAAAAATAATAATAAAAAAAGCTTCTGAAGAACCTAGGAGCAGGACAGGTATAAAGGCGCAGATGTAAAGAATGGACTTGAGGACACAGGGAGGGGGAAGGGTAAGCTGGGATGAACTGAGAAAATGGCATGGACATATATACACTACCAAATGTAAAATAGGTAACTAGTGGGCAGCAGCCACATAGCACAGGGAGATCAGCTCGGTGCTTTGTGACCACCTAGAGGGGTGGGATAGGGAAGGTGGGAGGGAGACACAAGAGGGAGGAGATACGGGGTTGTGTGTATGTGTATAGCTGATTCATTTTGTTGTAAAGCAGAAACTGACACACCATTGTGAAGCAATTATACTCCAATAAAGATGTTAAAAAAAAAAATCCCCCCCCCAAAAAAGATGTAATGCACAGATTTTCTTTTTACTTACAGCTCCTCTTAATTTTTCGTTCTCATGGTGGAACTTCTTATTCCCAGTATAAGTTGGGGGGTTCTATGAAGCTAAAGGGTAGATAGTACCATTTATGTATATATACTTATACACACACACACACACACACACACGTAGGTGACTTGATGAACGGCTTATTAATTAACATATCTCTTATGGAGTGTTTCTCTAAATTGTTTTACTTGAATGTGTCTTAAATTCGGTGTTCTGAATTAGGCATTTTTATTGAGAAAACAAATGACACATTATTTCCCTGTGCTTTGAATGCCTTTTCCTTTCTAGCTCTGAATCCTACTCCAGCTCATGTCCTTCTCCTGTGAAAACGGTTTTTAGTTCATTCTACTCCACAGTGATCTTTCCTTCCTGTGAACCATTTTCTGTCAGTGTATTTCAGATTCTTACGTGATGTCAAATTTACATGAATATGTGTCTTACCTTTATTAGATCTCCTGTAATTTCTAAAACAGAATAGACATTTAAAAACTGTTGAGGGGCTTCCCTGGTGGCGCAGTGGATGGGAGTGCGCCTGCCGATGCGGGGGACAACTACAGGTTCGTGCCTCGGTCCGGGAAGATCCCACATGCCGCGGAGCTGCTGGGCCCGTGAGCCATGGCCGCTGGGCCTGCACGTCAGGAGCCTGTGCTCCACAGCGGGAGGGGCCGCGGCAGTGGGAGGCCTGCGTACCGCAAAACAACAACAACAACAACAAAACTGTTGAGAGTTTTCTTGACTCCTAAAGCATTACTCTCTCTGTTACTTATGGGAAAGGTAAATATTGTCCCATACTACTAGTATTTATAATAATGGTGTTAAATATGAGGCCTGTGATGTCTGCTTCTATTACTACTTGGAATATGAAAAATATATTTTTAGTGTAAGGCTTGAAGTTATTTTAAATGATCGATAAAGTACTGATGGCTCTACTGGTTTTCATAACATGGAACAGTAAATATGATTTAGGAGACTGAAGTATATACTTCTTAAATATGGTCTAAGAATTCCTCTCATTCTGAGTGGGGAAAAACTGAAAGTGACTAGAATTCATGGTAACTAAAAACCCTGGGTAATAAATTTTTCTGAATCAGTAAATTTTTTGAATACCTAAAGGTTGTTTTGGGGAACATCCCAGTTTATTTTGGATTACTGTCCTATTTGCTTATGTGTAATATGCTACGCATAATTTACTTTCCGTGACTTAGAGCCATCATTTGAATAATATCGATTCACTTCAATGAAGTTCATTGACTCCTTCACTGTGTAATCATTATTCTATAAACTATAGCTGTCATACCCTCAGCATCTAATATAGATTGTGAAGCCTTATGCCCCTTCACTACTAGTAATTTACAAAGTGAGATGAGGCAAGTCAGTTGCGATGTGAGAATAAAAATATTAGAACTTATAGTTGTTATTTTGTGCTCCAAAAAGAGGGAAGAATTGAGGTTTTGTATTAATACATGGATTGGATCTGAAAAAGCCTCGAGGCTTTTCTAGGTCCACGTTCTCATGAGCATGGTTTGCTGGGGGAAGGTGTGGGAATTTTGTAATGTGGAGAACAAAAGCAGCACCATGAGTTTCTCAAAGTTTCTACAGCTTTTCTGTCATAGTGTATTATATAGTTACTTTTAAAAATAGGGGAGCAGAGGTTCACTGTCAAAGTACTTAAAAGAATTGTAGAACTCAAAGCTGAATTACACATTTTTATTTTACAAAAGATGAACATTTTAGATACTGATCTTTTTCATGATGGCAAGAAGCTATCAATAGTATGCTACCTGGCAGATAATTCTTTTTTTTTTTTTGCGGTACGCGGGCCTGTCACTGTTGTGGACTCTCAGGTTGCGGAGCACAGGCTCCGGATGCGCAGGCTCAGCGGCCACGGCTCACGGGCCCAGCCGCTCTGCGGCATGTGGGATCTTCCCGGACCGGGGCACGAACCTGTGTCCCTTGCATCGGCAGGCGGACTCTCAACCTCTGCGCCACCAGGGAAGCCCAGCAAATAATTTTTAGAAAACAATTAGTTGTCTCTTTAAGGCAAAATTGACATTTTTAACCAGTAAGTGAAGAAAATACCTGCTTTTCAGAAGTGTTATGGAGAGAACATTTGAAAACATGTTTAGATTTTTCCAGTCTGTTGAAAAATCTTCCTCATAGAGAATTTCAGTGGGCTTTAGACCTGTTTATTAGAAATGTAAAAAGCAACACATTTTCCTTAGTTTGCAAAAATATCTGACTGACATCAGGTAAAATAAACTTGTGATAACATTGACATCAAGAAACTGACTTTTAACAAAGACTTGTGCATATTTAGTGATACAATAGAAAAGTGATATGATTTTGTGAACCAGTAAGTGACATAGTGTTCTATATGGATCTATGCATTTGTGAGCTAGGTTTTTCAGTTACAACTTGACTTCTCTTAAAACCAAGTTTCAGAGTACATTGAACTTTACAAAAGGGGAAAGCAAGATTTTAAAAAATAAAGAGGCGTATTCAGTAACAGTGCTCTTACTTAGTATGTTAACAGTAATAGTATTTTTAGTGATTGCAATATTAAAACAGATAATGTTTAAAATAGTTAATAATTAAAACAATATTTTAATTCTGTTTTAGTATACGTTTTATAATAGACATAAAATATATGGTTTATAAATGAATATATATATCGGGAGTATATGCTGAAGTATTTTATAGTTGGGATGTTCAGTCAAAAAATTTTAGAAGTTGTGTGTAAGACGACTTAAGATTTCTAAGTATTTTAAGTTCTGTTTGATATTTATAGTTTTCCCATCTCCTGCCTTGTTAAGCAATTACATTTTTCTGTGGTAAGTACCTGTTCCTCTCTAACTTTTTACAGTTGCTGATTCTAATTTGCTGTGGGTGTGGAAACCAGATTTTCAAAGTTTATTGGAATAAAGTGTGTTAAAAATGAGCAAATGGTGTCCAAGTGAGACTTTTAGGGGTTCTTACGGTAAAGTGCATAATCTTTATTTCATGGACTCGATCATGTCTGTTTTGGTTGCTTAGAGTTCTGTTCACTTCAGGGCTTATCTTTTTTGGCTGTTAGCTGTGTTTTGCAGAGATGTAGATTCTTGCAGGGATGAACTAGGTAGATGATTAAAAAAGTAAAATTACACGTGTAGCTTTATTTTGAGCTCATAGGGGAGAGATGCTAACATTTGTTGTGTACTAGCAGTTTCCCAGGCAGATGTTGGCATTTTACAGGATAACATTTAGTTTAATCCTCTCAGTGACCCTGGATAAATAGGTTGGTATATAGAAAAAGAAGCAGCTATTACCCACCAGGAGAAGACCACCAGGAATACATCTGTAGTGGAACGAGTCAGGTTTATTGACTTGCTGCGGCGAGGAGGAGCCTGTGCCTGAGCGGCCACGCAATCTCCTAAAAGGGTGTCCGGAGAGGTTCTTGCTGGGGTTTGCACTGTGCCTAACGATTCTGATGAGAGAGCAGGGAAGTGGAGACTAGCTCTGGACTGAATGCTGCCTACACAAAGTGGAAGTGGGTTGGTAATCAGATCTTTCAGCTGTCTTTGTTTAGGAGTCAGGAGAAAGGA
The DNA here is from genome assembly GCF_964270905.1 of Leucopleurus acutus. Lineage (NCBI taxonomy): Eukaryota > Metazoa > Chordata > Mammalia > Artiodactyla > Delphinidae > Leucopleurus > Leucopleurus acutus. The sequence continues at coordinate 6,743,168 of NC_139160.1, read as the reverse complement.
AGGGGGCTGGGGGAGAGTGTTAGTCATTTTGGAGCTGTAGCGTGGCCCTGGGAGAGTTTATTACCTGTTGGTCTTCTGTTGGCTTTGTCTGTGTCTGTCTTTTAGAGGCATCACAGTGTGATTGTCAGCAGAGCTGTTTTTACTTTCTCACAGCCTAGGTTCAGAGAGGGTAAGGAACTTCTTTGGAATCAGGAGTAGCTAGGAAAATGCAGAGCTAGGGTAGGAATTTGGGTCTCATGGCAATAGTGATAAACACACTGAGCCCTTTCCCCCTACCATACCTGAGCAGACAGTGCTAAATCCCTTAGGCACTCCTTCCTAAGCAAAATACCTCAGATTCCCTCCCAAAACCGTGTTCCAGTTATCCTCGCAAAATACTATGTAACCTCTGGGTTGGAATGATTTTAATGCAGGTGGATTTTCTTATTAGTTGCTAAAATTAAAGGGAGTTTTCTTTAAACTTGTTGGAATTTTGAGTCCTCTTATATTTATATTATACAATAGAACTTTTTCCTATAAACTTACCACTTTGAATGCAGACTATTATTGTTTTTTATATATATATATATACACACATATATACACACACACACACACACACACATATATATATACACACACACACACAACACATAGATTGATTTAGTGCTTTTAGGGTATTTTGTTTTTGTCTTCATACTAATATAACTGCTTATGTATGATGCAGATCTCTGTTGATAGATTCAAATCTAGTAGCATTTTTTTATGGTCTAAATAAAATATATACTTGGGCAATTTTCTTTGACTAGATTTTGAGAAGAAAGTGTTCTTTCTGCTGAAGAAAATTGTCTTAAGTTACACATTATATCTTTGTTTATGAACATAAATTAAGATGGCAACTCATTATGTCTAGACAAAATGTTCTCTCATGATATGTTTAATTTTCTTTACTTTCATATAAAATTAGTGTTTTTGCCTTAGAAATACTCCTGCTTTTGTATCCTGCTTTTTTCATTTAGTCATATATCATTAACAGTTACCCATACAAACAAGTTATAGAACCATATTATAATTTTGAACTGATTCTGATAAATGTACATAAATTGTTTAGCTATTCCATATTCATATAGCATTTAAAAGCTATTATAAACAGTGTCATAATACATATCTTAGAGTATATCTCTGTGCCTTGTCTGATTATTTTCTTAGGATAAAATTCTTGAATGTAGTTGCTGTGTGTTTAGATATGTGTTTAAAATTGGGGGGATGGGGGAGGGATACACATTTAGTAATTTTAAAGCATCCTTGAATTTCTGGATAAACCTAACTTTTTCACTGTACATTATCTTCTTAATATGCTAGAATATATTTCGTTTACATTGCATTTTTGTTCATGAAAAGGATTGACGAGTAATTTTTAATTTCTTGTAAAGTCTTTGACACTTTTACGTATCAAGGTTATGCTGACTTCATAAAGTGACCTGGGAAATGTTTTCTGTTCTCTGAGTTTGTGAAAATTGATTTTATTGCATCCATAAATGTTTGGAAGAATTCACTGGTGAAGCCATTTGGAGTTTTCTTGTGGGAATTATTGATTCTGTTTCTTCAGTTCATGTAGGACTATTCACGTTTTCTATTACTTCTTTGTCAATTTTGACAAGGTTTGCTTTTAAGGCATTTGTCTGTTTTATCTAAATTTTCCAGTGTGGCTTACATTTTTTTACAGTATCCTTTCATTATCTTTTTAATGTTTGTAGTATCTGTAATGATATGTGCTTTTAAAATCTGATTGTTGGTAATTTGTGCTGCTTCTTGATCACCATTGATTTTCAAAGAGCCAATTTTCAGATTTAAAAAGTTCTTTATTTTCTACTAGGTTCTGCTTTTACTTTTATTTCTTTCCTTCTATTTCTTAAAAAAATTAATTTGCTGTTCTTTTTAAAGTTTCTTGAGATGGATATGCAAATCAGTAGTGATCAGTCTTCTCTTTTTAATGTATGCGTTTAAGTCTGAAATTTCCCTATAAATGCAACTTTAGCTGGATCTCACGAGTCTGATATATCATATTTTTATTACTCAATTAGAATTGTTTTAAATTTTCCATTGTGGTTTCTTTAATGCATTGGTTATTTAGAAGTATATTGCATAATGTCTAAGCATTTGGGGATTTTCTAGCTATATTCTTATTGTTGATATCTAGTTTAATACTACTGTGGTCTAGGATCATTCTTTGTCTGATTTCAGTTGTTGGTAATTTGTTGACACTTGCTTTCTGGTCAGTTTTAGAAAATTAAGTGTGGTGTGATTAATATCATGTAAGTCAAGTTTATTAATCATGTTCAAATCAACTGTATCACTACCAACTTCTTTGTCTTTTTTGTCACTTCATTGAGAGAAATGTGTTAAAATCTCCAACTGTGTGAGGATTCATCTATATGTCTTTTTAGTTCTCTCAAATTTTTGCCTTATATATTTTGAGGCCAAGTTCTTGGTTGCAAATAAATTTACAAATAAATTTGTTGTATCTTCCTGTTGGATTGATCCTTTTATCATTATCTCTAGTAATAATTTTTGCCTTAAAGTCTGTTTTTTTTTGGATATTATATAGTACCTTTTTTTTTTAACTTCTGTTTCCAGCTATTTCTTTAAAACCTTTCTTTGTCCTTATAGCTTAAGATGAATCTCTTTATGCATCATAGTTTTTTTTTTTTTATTGGAGTATAAATGCTTTACAATGTTATATTAGTTTCTGCTGTGCAATGAAGTGAATCAGCTATATGTATACCTATATCCCCTCCCTCTTGGACGTCCCTCCCACCCCCCACCCATCCCATCCATCTAGGTCATCACAGAGCACTGAGCTGAGTTTCCTGTGCTTTATAGCGTGTTCCCACTAGCTACTTATTTTACACATGGTAGTGTATATATGTCACTCCTAATCTCCCAATTCGTCCCACCTTCCCCTTTCCCCACTGTGTCCACATGTCCGTTCTCTACGTCTTTTTGTCTGTTCCTACCCTGCAAATAGGTTCATATGTACCATTTTTCTAGATTCCACGTATACGATATGTTTTTCTCTTTCTGTCTCACTTCACTCTGTATGACAGACTCTAGGTCCATTCACATCTCTACAGATGACCCAGTTTCGTTCCTTTTTATGGCTGAGTAATATTCCATTGTAAATACATACCACACCTTTATACATTCGTCTGTCATTGGACATTTAGGTTGTTCCATATCCTGGCTATTGTAAATAGTGCAGCAATGAACATTGGGGTACATGTGTGTTGAATTACAGTTTTCTCAGGGTATGTGCCCAGTAGTGGGATTGCTGGGTCATATGGCAGTTCTATTTTTAGTTTTTTTAGGAACCTCCATACTGTTTTCCACAGTTGCTGCACCAGCTTCCATTCCCACCAACAATGTAGGAGGGTTCCCTTTTCTCCACACCCTCTTCATAAGCTGGGATTCTTTTTTTTTTTTAAAATAAGTTTATTTATTTATTTTTGGCTGAATTGGGTTTTAATTGCTGTGCCCAGGCTTTCTCTAGTTGCGGCGAGTGGGGGCTACTCTTCGTTGCGGTACGCGGGCTTCTCATTGCGGTAGCTTCTCTTGTTGCGGAGCACGGGCTCTAGGCACATGGGCTTCAGTAGTTGTGACACATGGGCTCAGTAGTTGCGGTGCATAGGCTCTAGAGTGCAGGCTCAGTAGTTGTGGCGCACGGGCTTAGTTGCTCTGAGCCATGTGGGATCTTCCCGGAGCAGGGATCGAACCCGTGTCCCCTGCATTGGCAGGTGGATTCTCAACCACTGTGCCACCAGGGAAGCCCTAATTCTTTCCTTTCTTTCTTGGACTATGAATTCACATATGTTAGGTCATTTCACAGTTTTCATACTATTTTTACCCCCTCTGTGTATCTGGATATTTTTGCTGAACTATCTTCAAGTTTACCTATCATATCTCCTCTGTCCAATATCCAGTTATACCCAATTATTGAGTTCTTAATTTCAGTTTTTGTATTTTCAGTCCAAAACCTTATACAGATTCAAGTTCTCACAGTGTTTTACCTATTTTCTTGAGTATATAAACATTGTTGTAATGTTTCTGTCTGATAACTCTAATACCTGCATCACCCATGAGCTTATTTCTGTTGTCTGCCTTTTGATCATTTGATCCTTTTTTCCAGTATGCCTGGTAATGTTTTATTAACGTTGTGATGAAAAATTATAGAGGATCAGAATGATGTTATCTTTCTTCAGATAGAAAAATATTATTTTTTAAAAAATTTTTAAATTTATTTTTTTGGCTGCACCGTGTGGCACGCAGGATCTTAGTTCCCCTTCCAGGGATCGAACTTGTGCCCCCTGCAGTGGAAGTGTGGAGTCTTGACCACTGGACCGCCAGGGAAGTCCCAGAAAAATGTTATTAATATTCTCTGGCAGGCAGTTAGGACAACATTGATCACTTTGATTCATCAGTGACTGATAAGACATAAGCCTGAATTCAGGGTAACCAGGAAATTCAGACAGCCTCTTAGCACAGAGCTCTTTTGAGGTCTCATTTAAAAGTCTGAAGTATTTACCAAGATGCCTCTTCCTTGGCAAGCCCTGAATTTTAAGTATTGTGAGGCTGATGAAAGTTCTGCTCAGCTTTTGGCCTCTTTGCAACATCTTTTTGAGGAGTTTTCCTGCACTTCATTCCATGTTCAGCACATTCCTGGAGGGCAAAAATTGAGCAGAATGATGGGCTCGTGCTTTGTGGTTCCTTTTTATCTGGGATCCTCAATTCCTAGCTGCCTTGGTGTGGTACAGAATTCCGATTTTTGTCTTCCCAGCCCCGTGGGACTGACACAAGCTCCGAGATGCTGCTTTCTGCTTGGCCTGTATACCCTGTAGTGGTAATCGGCAAATACCTCACGGGGGAAGTGGGGACCTTCTATGTGTCTCCCTCCTCAAGGCTCCTGGCGTCCTGGCTCTCTCGGTGGTTCTCTCTGTTCCTTTAGATAGCTCAGTTTGTTTCGTATTTTATGTCACTTTTATAGTTGTTTTCAGTGGGAAGTTTGGTCTGGTACTGCTCTTCCCTCACAGCTTGACCTAATTGTCCTTTCTGTCTGTGCTTTAGTGTCCCCTCCCTCCCTCCCTCCCTCCCTCTATTTTGGCTGTAGGATCACCAGGTTTTTTTCCTCTCGCTTCTATCCTAACAGTAGCTATGAATAGCTAAAATTAATTAAATTCTTAACTGTGTTACTTACCATGGCACCATCAGCCAAGCATTTGCTTAAGTCAGACATCTAGGAGTCATCTTTGATTTCTTCCGTTCCCTCATCCCCCAAATTCAATCCATTTCAAACTGTATCTGGAATCCATCAAGTCCTCTTCATCTCCTTGCTACCACCATATTGCAAGTACCATCGCTGTCTCCTGGACTATGGCATTAGTCTTGGAACGAATTATTCTACCTCTTTTCACATTCCCCTGTATTACACTTTCCAAAAATAGCTCTAGTGATTTTTATGAGATGTAAATTGGATCATCTGTCCCTCTGAAGAAAACCAGAAAACTTCAGCAGCTTTCCACTGAAGAATAAAGTCCCATAGAATCAAGTCACAGATCCTTACAGTGGCCCTTCAGAGTCCTGCATCATCTGGCTTTTGCCTGTCTCTATGATCTTACCTCCTTTGGCTTCCTGTGCTTCAGTTACACTGCGTCCTCTCAGCTCCTCAGAGGCCACAAGCTCTTTCCCACACTTGGGCTGAGTCTTTGTACGTATCAGTCCCTTTGCCTGGAATCCTTATCAGTGTACTTTTGTGCCCTACATGTATGGGTAATGACTCCTTAGCTTGCCTGTCCTCAGAGATACTTTTTCTGCCCACATCTAAGGTTGAATTCTCTCACTCCCTTGGTTTCTGACTCAGGACCCCATAGGCTTCCTCTGTGACACTTGTCACACTTGGTAATTCGTTTGTTTGTCTTTAGATTTATTTTAGTTGTCCTAGATTCTATGAGGATAGGTATATCTCTTTCACTGGCCACTGTAGCCAGTAAGTATGATGCCTTCTGTATTCTTCATAAATATTTGTGGGTTAAAGGAGTAAATCACATTTACTCTGTGTAAATTACATTTACACTGTGCCAGGTTAATTACTTGAAACAGATTTAATCCAACAAAAACTCTCAGAACAAGCTTATCAGGTAGGTAGGTGCTAGTATTAGCTGCATTTTATTGATGAGGAAAGTGAGACTTAATGATATTTGGTCTTTTTCCTGAAGCCAGCCAGCTAGGTGGGCCTTTTTGTATTCTTGGATATTTTTGCATTTCTAACTTTTGACCATTCTTTACCTTTTTAATGTCATATCCTTTTCATTATATCTTAAAGCTAATGACTGTGCTTATACTGACATTCTGGTATTTCAACTTCAGCTTCTTGCATTTGCTTAATGTTTTAAAATAGCCAAAATTTCAGAAAGGAAATTAGAAATTTGTAATGGAAGTTGACAAGGTATTAATAGGATTTAAATACTTGAAGTGGTGCATTTGCAGTGTGGCTGTCGAGTATTGTGAGTGACTTTTCAAGCTATAAAGTCTCTCTCATTACTTTGTGAGTAAACAGAAAGCCTATGTTAAAATTAATTACATATATTTGAATATAGTATATATGAAACACATATTTGAAGAAAATATATTTGAGCCTTTTGTACTTAAAGGACTGTTATATAGATTTTTACTTCTAGCACTCAATATAATCAATATAATTTCCAAGTTAGATATCAGTTTACTTCCATACTTATCAGTATATGCGTAGTAATCCTGCTATTTTTATTTCTTCGCATCATTCAGTCAATCAGCAAGTGTTTGTTGAGCAGGTGCTATATGCCAGGCACTGTTTTAGGCTCTGGTGTACAGTGGTGAATGAAGCAGACAAATTTCCTCCCCTAATGGAGCTTACATTTAAGTAGTAGGGAGACAGACATTAAACACAATAAATAAGTAAAATATATAGTATAATAGATGTTGGTATTTTTCTCCAGAGAAAAATAAAGCAGGAGAGGGGGTTGGAGAGTGCTGAGAGAGAACTCCTGTGCTGTTCAGTTTTAAATCATGCCATCAGGGGAGAACTCACTAAGATGTCGACATCCGCACAAGGGTCTGAAGGAGCTACAGCCATCCAGGTATCTTGGGGAATCACATTCCAGGCAGAAGGATTATGGCCTCGTTTGATTTCTTTGTTCCTTTTCAGTTTCTCTCACTGCCAGTCCTTCCCTTAAATTTTTGTGTTTCTCATGGTTTTCATTTTCTGTCCTTCTCTGTCATCTAAGAGATCAGTATCTTTCTCACTAACTTGTGCAACAAACATTTATCGGATGCCAGTGTACCAGATCCATCCTGTCAGTAGTCAGAGCTAACCAGTTTTCTCTAATGTCTCTCGGATGAATTTCCTGTTCTTTATCTCCACTACCTTCAGCCAGGTCTTCATCCAGGTATCTTCCTCTTTATCTACTGCTATTTATCTGCCTTTCACCCTTTTCCCAGGTTTGTCTTTTGAAAACACAGATCTCATCATGTAACTGTTCTACTTAATAACGCTTGGTTATCACTCACAGGCCAGGCTCCTTGGGTGGTGGCATTAAGGCTCTTAGCAGTTGGGTTTCAGTCCAGCCTCATCTCCTGCTGTTGCCCCCTGTGTGTGCCCTGTGTTTGGGTTGTAATGAATCAATCCTCTGCTTGCCCACAGATCTTTCAGTTAACATTTATGCTTCTCTCTTTCATCCTTGCTTAGCCTGCCCTTTCTGCTTAGGAGCACCTCTCCCCTCCCTTCTTGCTTCATTTCCACTGAACACTTGTTCTCGATTGCAGTGTTAATTCCTTGGTAATGCCTTAATTACTTGGTCAAGGACTTCATCATTATAAGTATAGCATGTGCTAGGAGCTCCAAACCAAAGGGACAGTTGAGGCAAAGCTGTTTCCTGGGAGGGACCAAGGGAAAAAAGCAGAGTAGCAGGACGGTTTTCTCCTTCAAGCGTTGCCAGCAGTGTGAAGCACCAGGTCCAGGGGGACAAAGCTAACGTAAATCCTGGTTAGGTTTCAGCATCTTGGTTCCGATGAGCCTAGGATTGCTAGGTAGTGATGAGTCTCAGCATTATTTGCTGTACCATCATAACACCAGGTGAATAAGGCCCGGTCCACAGAGAACCCAGATAAAAGGATTGGAATTCCAGCTAATTGGTCTGGAGTTCAGAGCTGAGCCTCTTAATCAGTTACTCTCTCATAAATGTTATTACCTCTATTCTAGCACTTGTAAATATTTTTTGTTTCATCCACTAGACAGACTATGTGCTCCTTGAGGGCAGAGAGAGGCCTTATCTTACTCATCTTTCTATACTTCTGTCCCTAGCGTGTGCCTGTTGTATAGGGAATACTCAGTGAATGTTGAATGAGCACTGCAGCTTTGTCCAATAGAACTTTCTGCAGTGATCGAAGTATTCTTCATCTATGCTGTCCAGTAAGGTAGCCATTAGCTACATGTGGCGATTGAGCACTTGCGAAGTGGTGTGTGACTGAGGAATGGAATTTTAAATTTTATTTAATTAATGTAAATGTAGTTACATGTGGCTAATGGCTGCTGTATTGGACAGTGCAGTTATATAGTTTACATAATTATTTCTCTCACTGGACTAAAGACATCTCTGCCAGTTTTTTCTTTGGCTTGTATTTCAAATGGTCCCAAATTGCTAAGCTTTTACTTCTTGTGATTTTTGTTCTCTCAGTGTCAGCATTCATTTTTTGCTACTGTCATTGTGTATACTGTCATCAGCCTTTCTTTTAACTTTCTGGGTTTTAGTCTACATGACATAGAAAGACATACAATCAAGCTAATGGAATTCTTTTAGAAAGAGCAAATAGTATAGGTACCTGGGAGTCATCTTTGACCTCTCCTTAAGTAAGAGGAATAGCCCTCTTACTTAAGAATGTGAGCCTTCTTTCGTGAGGGCTGTTCCACATTCTTACTGGAATAGCCCTCACGAAAGAAGAGAGGGCTAAAAATAGAAATTAGTGTGCATTAAATTGAAGAAAAATACCGATATGAGGTTACGTGAATTCATTGAGATGGGGAACAACCCAAACGTACAATGCCTCTATTTAGAGATAGGAGAGTTTTTAAAATGGGAAAAGGAACAGAGTTATTGGAAAAATAAACTTTTTTAAAAGTTTGACGCTCATGAAAGCCATGCAAGGAGAAAACCCAAGGAGGAGTAGGGGTGGACAACAGCAGAGGTTGCAGGAGGATTGGATGAGGACCAACTAAAGTCCATTTTGTGTAATTTGGTGAAGGTTGTGTGGATCTTAATTCATTGTCAAATATTTTAATGTGGACAAAGCAGTGCTTTTGTTATAATTCACAGAGTTTTCTTCCATATTGAAGTGCTAGACATAGAAGAATTCAACATGTCCACTTTTTTTTGAAGTCATTACTATTTTTCAGTTTTGTGTCCATATCTACCTTTTCTCAACCCTTTCTGTTTTTCACAGTATTTTGCTTTGCTATTATATATAATCTGGACAAACATTAATAATACTTGCTTTTTGCTCTGAAATTGATCCTTTTTAATCCTGCACAGGGATATTCTTTATTACCTAGTAGTAGGTTGTTGGTTCAGTAGCAGCCATTCAGTTCATGCTTTGATGTTTCTTGTTTAATTCTTCATACCCAGAGAAAGACAGGTTTACTAAAAATTTGAGACATCTCGCCTCGCAGAGGTACTGTCAGACTCCTAGCTGGCATAGGAAGCAAGCAAACAGCTCTTTCATTTCCCAGAGTGCTGTCTGCCTTACTCCTTTGGGACTTAGGACAGGCAGCCAAGAAAAATAAGAAACTGGGAAAACTTTTTCCATAAATATCATTATTCTGAAGTAGAGATGGGTTCACTCTTAGGTTGTTTATAGCGCAGAGTGCAGATGTAAGCTTATTATTGTATTTTTATTTTCAAATTATGCCAACACACGAGTCATATCTGAAATCTCCTTTCTCAAGTAGAACCACTAGCTATATAGCTGAAGTCTTCCCGGACTAGTTCAAGTGGCCTTCTCAGTTGGACAAAAGGGAGGGCAGTCTACCCTGAAACTGTAAAACCCTTTCTTGTTTCCCAGATGACTTGAATAACTTAGTAAGTTATAGTTACCTGAGACATAACACCAAAGATAATCAAAAGTACAGAAGGGAGATGTTCCAGAATAGGTACATCAGGTAGTACAAAGGCAGGAACAGTAGTACCCACTTCTACTCTTATCTGTTTGAAAACATAGTCGTTACCTATGTGGTCCTATAGTATTAATTTTAGCTAAGGCGTAACTTTTTTTTAAGATAAACTACTTAGAAAGGTAATCATAACTGTGCATTATCAAGTAGGTTAGTGTGATTGCCACTTAGCAATCAATGAAATATAACTTATCTTCCACAGTAAGATGAATGACATTTATCCTTTCTGTGATGTCTCCATGTACTTGACCAGTGTTTTCTAAAAGCAGGTGTTTATCTAGCTTGTCTTATTTGCCCTTTCTTGGCCGTAGTCTATTTATTTTATGTATTTAGTTTTAAAAATGTAAACTTCATTGTTTTGTTTGTTATTGTTTTATTCTAATTCCGTAACTGATTAGAAAGCAATAGGATTATTGAAAAACTTGTAAAACATTTTAAAGAAAACAATACCGTTTATAAAATTCTTTTACTTAGTATAAATACTGTTAATGTTTTTGCTCTCTACCCTCTAGACTTTTTCTCTGTGTGGTATATGTAAATGTGTGTATGTATACAGTTGATGATTCACTTTGAAATGTTCTGATTTGGGGAGGTCTTAAAGATCAAATTTAGCTATGTGTAGTCTTACACATTCACTCATAAGGTTATGTTTACTCTTAAGAAACCTTTAAGTCTTCGGTTTTTCCAAAGAATAAAATAGCTTTATATTTTAATGGGTACCACTTTTGCTTTATATTTATATTTTTAAAAATTATTTTATTTGAGTATAGTTGATTTACAATGCTGTGTTGGTTTCTGGTGTACAGCACAGTGATTCAGTTGTACCAATATATGTATTCTTTTTCATATTCTTTTCCATGACAGTTTATCACAGGGTATTGAATATAGTTCCCTGTGCTATACAGCAGGACCTTGTTGTTTATCCATTCTCTATGTAATAGTTTGCATCTGCTGATCCCAACCTCCCACTCCATCCCTCCCCCAACCCCCTCCTCACCCACCACCGGCAACCACAGGTCTGTTCTCTATGTCTGTGAGTCTGTTTCTGTTTCATAGATAAGTTCATTTGCGTCATATTTTAGATTCCACATATAAGTGATACCATATGGTATTTGTCTTTCTCTTTCTGGCTTACTTCACGTAGTATGATAATCCGTAGGTTCATCCATGTTGCTGCAGATGGTATCATTTCATTCTTTTCTATGGCTGTGTTGTGTGTGTGTGTGTGTGTGTGTGTGTACACATACATACACACATACATTACACCACATCTTTATCCATTCATCTGTCGATGGACATTTAGGTAGTTTCCATGTCTTGGCTATTGTAAATAGTGCTGCTATGAACTTAGGGGTGTATATTTATGCTTTTTATTTTTTTATAAATTTATTTATTTTTGGCTGCGTTGGGTCTTCGTTGCTGCACACTGGGCTTTCTCTAGTTGCAGCGAGCGGGGTCTACTCTTTGTTGCGGTGTGCGGGCTTCTCACTGCTGTGGCCTCTCGTTGCGGAGCATGGGCTCTAGGTGCGCAGGCTTCAGTAGTTGTGCCGCGGGGGCTCTAGAGCGCAGGCTCAGTAGTTGTGGCGCATGGGCTTAGTTGCTCCGCGGCATGTGGGATCTTCCCCGACCAGGGCTCTAACCCGTGTCCCCTGCATTGGCAGGTGGATTCTTAACCACTGTGCCACCAGGGAAGTCCCCATTTTTGCTTTTTAAAATGCAGTCGTCTTTCTGGGGATTCTGTGGAGTCTAACGTGGAGTGCCAGTGACTAGAAATATTTTGCTAATTTTATTTGGTAGCTCCCCTAAAGTCAAAGCAAAACAAAAACTCACCTAAATCAGAGCACTTTATCTCAGTAGAATCAAAGAAGGAGGAGTTTGAGTTTATTTATATTTGAGTTTTGCAAGAATGCTTAAAGGCTTTCTGATCTTACAAAAGGACTCAACCTTTTTTTTTTTTTAAGTTTTTCCCTTCTCCAATTAGTACTTTGCTTTATCCTGTTCTAGGTTTGGAAGTACATATATGATATAAAGATAACGTCTATATACATGTTTATGGTATGCAAGATTTTTTAAAAGAATAGGATACTTTAAATTCTATTTATAGTTTACTCTCCAGTCCACCTGTCAAAAGTAAATAAAATAAAAACAAGTCTCTGAGTGTATGATTTACAAAATTTATACGTTCTGTTTACTCTTTAGAAATCACATTTGTGTAAAGGTCATTGACTTATTGAGTTCCGTCTCTGCCAGTTCATAAGCTACTTTGTCTGCCAGATATATTCAACCAACACAGCATATTACAGTGATGTTATTGTTAATTATATCACAATTAAGAACATCAACACTATTTCTCAACAGTCCTGAATGAGATTAGATTTCTAGATCTTCTAATTTAAGTAATTTAACAAAGGACTTTAGAAGACCAGTTGCAATCACCTGGCAACTATTTATAAAACACTCTTAATTTCATCTAAATTCCTTGAGAGCCACTGTTGATGATTCTATTTTGGGGATTTTTATGTGCAATCAGAAAATTCAGAATATGTATTTCTTTACAAAGTCAGTACACAATACTATAAACTGAAAGTAGGTTTAAAGAAAGTCAAAGTTTATATTATGGTCTTGTATTAGAGAAATATTAATTTTTCTGAAAGATTTTTATTGGAATACTAAACTTTGCTATCTGTGGAATACATATTCAATGAATAAAGGATATACAATAGAAAATGGTAGAGAATTCAACCAAAGAAATTAGCGTGTTCTTTTGGAAAGAACTGAGTCTTCAAGCCGCAGGTGAAATTTAATATCTGCAAAGCAATAGTAGCACCATCTCTTACTTCATTTTAAAGGTTTTAAAGTTGGACCCACCAAGAAACTGTCAGAATAGCTTCCTGAGCAATTTGATTAGTTACCAAGAACCATGACTACTATGAGATGACTTTGTACAGTTATAAATAATAAACACAGTTTCAGTCCTGATATGTGTTACAGCTTTGTTATGTCACAAGGGAGTTATTTCACTTTTCTCTGATGAATTTAGTGTAATAAATCAGGTACTACAAACAATAGGTTTAAAAAAAAAACCCACAAGTAGTATCAGATATACTGAAACATTGGTCAGATTTCAGTCTTTTATAACAAGGTCCTTTTGGAGCCTAAGTCAATAAGCCTTCTTGTCTAGTTTCTGTTGTTTTCAATATGTAAATACAGTTTAGCTTAGTTAGTATTGAGTGCCCAGGTGGGCAGTATTCCAAGTGTTTCACACACATTAATTCAATAAAACTTCCCCACAATGCTATGAGCTAGGAATTATTATTATCCCCATTTTAAAAATATGGAAACTGAAACATGGAGAAATTAAGCAATTTGTTGGTGACTGATGGAACCAGGATTCAAATCCAGGTATTCTGTCTCCAGAGCCTGTTATGTGAGTATAACATCTCTGGAATTCTGGGAAGGTGTACTGTACTATTCAGTACTACTATGTACATTAGAAATGAGCCAGTTTCTTTTATGTATACATGTAGTAAGCTTGCAGAGCAAAAAGGGAGCATTTATTTAACAAATAATAGCAAATCAGGTAAAGGGTCTCCTTTAATATCTTTATTATGCAGTTGAGTTTATTGTTTATATCATGGTTGTAGCTTAGCATGTTGATTTGAACAGTGTCTATATCTGATTCTTTAGATTGAAAGAACAAAGGAGTGGAAGATAACTCAAGGGAAAAAAAACAACCTTGAATTTAATATTTTTAAATGTCTAATACTATTTCAAATATAGGAACCATGAATGTAAAATAAACTCTAAGGCTGCAAGGAATCTGGGAGTAGTCTAAATCCAGAATTCATTCTATGTTACTATAAAAAGTCTAAGGACCTCTCAGTGAGATCCTGCTTATCTCTGGTACATCTTTTTTGCAGGGTCACTAACATACCGCTATCTTCATTAGAGAAGCTTCTTTCCAGAAAACAAAGAAAATACCGTGTAAGGGGAATACTATAAGTTTAGGAGACGTTGTTAGGCTTATCCAAATACCGTAAATCATTCTATTAAGCTTATTTGTAGAATCTTTCACATTTCTGAAGTGGTTGACATTTTATCCTTGCAGTTGTCTATAGAAAAACTTGGGGGGTAGGGAGTGAGGAAAAGGGATTATTACCCTTGAGTTATTCCTTGTGATGGAGGCCTCTGGCCTTTTAATCAGCCTTTAACATTAATGAATGTTGCTCATTAATTCTTTGGTGGGGGTGGGGGGGTTCTTGAATTCTTTCTAAATTGTTTCTCTCTAAATTACTTAATATAATTCTCTTCTAACTTTCCTTTTTTTAAAATGATGTCCTTTCTGGTTGAAAGAAGAGTACATTTTATTTTATTTTGGAAAACTGCTCATAAAAAATAAATCTGTATAATCTGCAGTGCCCTAGTAGTTTAATTCATTATTGTAAATAAACAGTAATTATCCAGGATGGATTACAGAAAATATATAACTGTTTTATTGTACTAAGTCTTCTAATTCTGTGGATAGGTAGGTTAATTTCTTCCGGATTTGTAAAAAGTACCATTATAACACCCACCTTAGTTCATGGACTTGGTGGAATCTTTTATTCACTGGTGGCTGTATTTCTTTTAAACTCTATAATCACGTTTCTTTATGCCCGGACTTCTGGTAAGGATGCATACTGCAACAAAACACCTTCCTTGGCCTTTCTCTTCCATATTACACTATGAATATTTCTCATTTTCTGTCCCAAAGCTAAATGACCAGCTTTACAGCTTGACTCAACTCCTTTAGATGACAACATTAAGAGTCCCTTAGGTGGGATTTTGTAAACACTTACTTTAAGTTTTATGAAAAATTTCAGATATTTACAGAAATGGAGAGAGGAGTATAATGAAACCCCCATGTATCCATATTCTAGCTTCAACAATTATCAGCTCATAGTCATGTTTACTTGCTTTTCTTGAATGATTTTGAAACAAATCCCAATTATCATGTTACATGTGATATTTGGTATATATGAAATATATGATAATAACTTTTAAAACAACCACAGTAATCATCACAGCTTCACAATTAGCAATAATTACCTAATATTATCAATCATACAGATAAAAAAGCATATAAAGACAAGTTTTTATGCTACCTTTTAGTAATTTTGAACTGAAGCCACTGAAAAATTTAACATTTCAAAATCTGTTTAGCATTAAAGTGATTTTTGTCTTACGAACATTGAGAAATGTTGAAGGCATAGTATAGCAAAGTTCTTTTCTAATCCTACTTTAGGCAATATTCTTAGAGTTCTCAGTTTTTCTCTCTTACCTCTAAAAGAAGTAAAATGTATTCTGACTTTGCTGTCAGCATATAAAAACTTAAACATTGGCCACTAACGTTGAGCACAAGCGTACTTGTGACATACATATTATGTGAAGTAAGAATTTTTTCAGTAAGTAAGAAACTATTTTTGAAAGCTAAAAAAATTGCCTAAAGATTTAAAAATAGTTCTTGGACAGAGCAATAGCTTTCAGGTGATTGATTGCCTTTAATCTGGGAAATCATTAGGTTGCTATCTTCCTTTTTTATCGGAAGGAAAAGGAAGAAAATAGTGTTTATATGTCTGGTCAGTGACCTAAACAGTTTGTTCTCTTTTTCCTTTGCTCTGCAATAGGTTAGTAGTCATTTAAATAATTGATGTTAAGTGTCTCTGAATTCCTGTGGTTTGAAGGCTTTGCAGATACTATTAACTTTCTCTTCCTGACTGAAGAGGATGTGTGTGATAGTATCTTTTTTCCTTAGTCCAAATTTAGACTTGATCATGAATTAGAAAGCTTGTGAGTATATCTGAACTAGAGGTAAAGTATGGCTATTTTCTTATTTTTTAGCTTTATTTTGCTTCTTCCTTTTCTTCACTCCTTTATGCAGTTAAGGGTGAATGGAGAGCTAAAAATAAACATTTGCAAACAGTTCAAGCTAGAGGTTATTTTTCTGTAAGCCTTGAACTGAATAAAAGCAAAAGTTTAAAAAAATTCTCTGAATCAAGTTTCATTTGGAATCCTTGGCTTACAGAGAAGGCATTTTTTTATGTCTGGTTGCCACTCACCCAGCTCTCTGCTCTCCCATCTCTCAAAACCCTGACCCAGTTCTGGATCCGAGTAGGGATTGGCCACATGTGCAAGTTTATCCGTACATGTACATGTGTACCTGTGAATTTGCACTTGAATATCCCTTTTAACAAGCTTGATGACCTTCCGTTGGCTGGCGATTTTTTTTCTCCTATGATTACTTTCTGCTTTTAGAGTTGGATTACAGGTTGACATTCAAAACATCACAAGCCTCTAGAAACCCTGTTTTTTCCTAATACATTTAAGCTCTTTTGTTTATGGCCCTTTCCTTGTGCCTCCCCTGACCCATTCTGCCATTACAATTACTGCAACTATCCTCCTCATCACGCATCCCCAACCCCCAAGAGTGGGGAGGGGACTGTGGCAGTGATTAAATCACAAGAGCAAGCCCGGACGACTGAAATCATATTTTTAAAAATTCAAGGTTTTTGCTGCTTCTGCAGATCTGTCAAACAGGAGGCAAAGTAAACAGAGGAACTGAAATTTATTTATTGAAATTTATATTTTTATTTTAAACATTATAGCATACTGAGCTATGTAGTAGTAGCCTTTCCCCGTGTTGACATCCAAAGTCTAAACTAGAAAACGCTTCCGTTCCTTTATTCCAGAATGAATAAAATAAAGCAGACAAGAAATTAAATTCATGTATTCACCTTCTACGTATGCTTTTAAAAATCGAAGTGGTTTAGCATTTAGCACTGTAGCTTGGAATTGAACAGTCCTCAGCACAAAATGTCCAGGGATAAAGAGGACACAGCATAGCAGCATTGCCACAGGTTTGTCTTGCTCTTGAGGATCGTTACATGCAGCCAAGGTAATTCATGTTCCATGTCTTGAATCAAGATATAATACAACATAGGACAGATAACCCCTAATTTACCTAGTGGCTATATAGCAATCTCTGCTGTGCAGAGTTTAGCCAAGACCAAGAAAATAACAATGAAGGCCTCTAAACAGCAATTTTTATAATCAATTCTTATAACCAAATTGATTTTGATTACAAGATTTCCAGAGGTCAACATTGATGGCATAGTTGCTCTTATTTTAGACACAGTTTAAAGCTGATTATCTTAGCCCATAGCAAGAGAGAAGCTCTCTGGGTAGCCACAACAGGCAGCTTCTATTATAAAAAACTCTTGACTATTAGTTGGTTCTAAAAGTAAATTCCCTAAATTCTGTGATTATATTTCATAATCTAGTAAGTTCAATACCTTCAGTGCTTTAACTGAGGAGAAGAAGGGACTCTATGCAAAGTAACATACTAGGATCCCGCATGCCGCGGAGCGGCTGGACCCGTGGGCCATTGCCGCTGGGCCTGCGCGTC
This sequence comes from Leucopleurus acutus, assembly GCF_964270905.1. Taxonomy (NCBI): domain Eukaryota; kingdom Metazoa; phylum Chordata; class Mammalia; order Artiodactyla; family Delphinidae; genus Leucopleurus; species Leucopleurus acutus. The sequence goes on along the minus strand of NC_139160.1, from coordinate 6,725,490 downwards.
TGGAGCCTGTGCTCCCCAACGGGAGGGGCCACAGCGGTGAGAGGCCCGCGTACCACACACAAAAAAGAAAAAAAGTAACATAATAATAGTAACATTAACATAATTAAATAATACTGAAAAGAGAATTCCTAGCAAGCATTCTGAAAGTTTAGGGGAAAATATCCCTGAGCACCTACCTAATAGGTCCTAAAGGCATCAGTGTGTGATAAATGAAATTTATAATGGCTCCATGCAGGGACTGGTTATTTGATAAATATTGAAAGCTTATCTTCATTAGAAATGTATAGATTAGTTGGCCCCAGAAGATAAAGTTAAGAAAGGACTGTATGGGTTTTCCTTTATTGCATTAAGAGAGTTTTCCAGACATCTTCCGCTGCGTGCTTTTCTGTTTGGACTGGAATCCATGGAACCAACCTGTGAATGATAAAGCCAATTGTTTGCCCAGGTGTGGAACTCATCTAGTAACTTAGAGTTAGATCTCTATGCAGTACAGGAAGCATAGCTTCCTGAAAATTTCCACAAAATGCCAGTAATGTTGCCTGAATTTTTGTTTTGTGGTTCTGAATTGAGAAGAGAGTACATATTTGGGGATTAAATAGTATTCAGAAGACTGAGAATAAAACAAGGATGTTTTTAGCTTTGCAGTGGGTTAAATATATGCCTTGACTTCTGGCCCTCCCAAATTTATTCAGCAAACTTCTAACTTGGTAAAGTAATTTTAATCTCTTTGATTCCTTTTTCTGTGGCAGATTGGTAATTCATGGTAACTTCTCAAAGTATGTGTATTTACAATTCTATAGCCTCCAGACTAGAGGATCTCAGAGGTTTGGAGCCGATGTATTATAAGACGTATTTCCCCCATCGACTTTCCACTTGACTAACTCCTATTTGAGATCTCGGTGTAGGAGCCCCTTTTCTCATGTATTTTTCAACATGTATTTAATGGAATAAGGATAAACTAATTTTATTTTCATAACATTTCCACATAGAAACAAATACCTTACGGCTGCATTTCTGCTTGCTAAAGCAAGGTCAATTTTCTAAAAAAGAATTAGACAAAACATTTCCCAAGTTTTGGTAGTTTTAATTCATGAATTTTCTAAAGCAGAGAGCTTCTTAAAGGGCATTTAAAATTTAGATGATAACATTTATTATTCCTGATAAAAATCTCTGTACTGTTCAGTTTTAGAGCTTGAGCTGACCTTAGCCATACATGGACCGTATAGTCCAGCGGTGCTTTAGTGTCCCTTATAGACCTGAATTCCTAGACAGCAGCCCCCCTCGGCCCTGCTTAATCACACTCTGGTTTCCCCAGTGAGAGCATGAGACCTGTGCATCTTATTCAGCCTTGTATCTTGGGCCTGTTATGGTGCTTGAAAAAGAGTAGGTGTTCAGTGACTCTTTGATGGATTGTTGAAAAAGTATTACTTTTTCTCCCCTTTACCCATGTGGAAAATTTGGCTTGGAAAGTCAGAATTAAAATCTTTACTATTGTTTCTTATTACATAGTTGGTGTATACCTATATGAAATGATCTATTCATGTGAAGAATAGAAGCTTTTAGCAGGCTTTCAGATTGTTACCATGAGTTTCATTTCTAGATTAAGTTTTCTGTTTGGTAGAATATAAATTTGTTCTTCTTGATAACATCTGTAAGCCAGTTGGTATGCGCAGTTTTAGTTAAAGACTTAGTAAAATAGGTATCTGCCGAAAGATCTTGTTGCGCTTATGATATCTGAGGTAATTAAACAATCTATACTTATCATACTGGCTGTAAATGAATGAGAGAATTTCACAAAATCTTTAGTCAAATAACACATAATTTTTGTTTTTAAACCTTCTAAGTTAGACCTGAAACTGCTGTTTCCTCTTTGGTTAGGCTTAATAGGAGTGAATTCCCATGAGTGAATTCAAGGAGCCTGATTTGGGTTCCTTCTTTTGTGACTCTGAACATTATTTCATTAGATAAAGCAGAACGGTGTCACTAATATTCACTAATGACACCTTTGTCCTCTAACGATTTTCATCTTATGTCACAAGTGACTCTGTTTCTCCTTCTCCAAAGTATATGAGAGTGCCTTGAACAACATGGGTTTGGACTGCACGGGTCCACTTGCACATGGATTTTTTAAAAATAGTAAAAACCACAGTACTACACGATCTGCAGTTGGTTGAATCTATGGGTACAGAACCATGGATACGGAGGTACTGTATCTATGGAGGGCCTACTGTAAGTTACACTCGGATTTTCAACTGCTCAGAGGGTCCAGGCCCCTATCCCCCCATGTTGTTCTAGGATCAGCTGTATTGTGGTGTGTTGTTTAAAGGTTGCTTTATTTTCATTGAAAAGAATGAATTATGCAGAGTAAATTAGAAAATGAGAAATAACAGTTTAAAGAATTGAATACAATTTTCTATATTTAATTTAACTAAGTTTTGTTTTTAGTGTTTATCTAAGCTTTGATGCTTATTGAAGGTTATTTCCTTCCTCACTGCCAAAAAAAAAAATAAATTTGTGACTTTCAAAAAGAAAAATAAAATCTGGGCACTAGGTAGAGAAGTGTTCCTGAAGAGTCTATACAATTAATAAAGTTTGCCTCTTATTTGGCTCTGAGCTTCCTGTGGGCAGAGCAAGAAGAGGTGCCTCAGTTGTAATAAGATTAGCATTGTTCCTAAAATAAAACTATACCAGTTGCTTAGGAAAAGGAATTTTCTTCCTGACACTGAAGTCTGAGAGAAATTTCAGACTTACACATGCCTTTCTAAAGGAGACATTGGGTAGCACAGTGAGTAGCTCTCTCCAAGTAAATGTAATAGAGAGTTTTAAATAGCATAACTCTTAGTCACAATTGGGTAAAAATGATTCTTTAAAGAACAGTACTGTCCAACAGAAATAGAATGCAGCAATACAGATAGTTTAAAATTTTCTAGTGGTCATATTAAAAAAGTAAAAGAAATGGGGGAAATCAATTATTTAAATATATTTTCACTTAGTATATCCAAAATATTATCATCTTAACATGTAACTAGTATAAAATTATTAATAGTATTTTACATTTTTTCGTACCAAGTCTTTGTAATCTACTTATAAAACATTTCAATTCAGATGTTAAATTTTCATTGGAAATACCGTCTGTATTTAGATTTCATAAAATCTACATTTCAAAAGTAAATTCACACACCCACATTCCAGACATAAAGTTTTCCTATAACTGAATCTCACATCAGATTTTAAATTTAAATTAATTTCAAGTCTTCAGTAGCCACATATGGCCAGCAGCTACCTTATTGAACAGTGCAGCTGTAGAATACCTACAGCAGAAAAATCTTCCCCAGGGGTGCACATCAGCGTCACCTGGGACCTTCAGCATGTGCCCTCGGAAATGAGTCAGTAGGTTTGGGATGGTTCTTGGTGTATCTATTTTGGAAAAGTTTCCCAGATACATTCAGATTTATACTTAAGAATTACTGATCCAGAAGAGAAAATAAGTTGCATATACTTAAAGTAACGTAACCATGAGTTTACAACTCGGCTTTCAGTTAAGAGTAGCAGAAGAGCCACAGTGAAGGTATTCTGCATTCCCAGCCTGAAAATTCTTAGATTGAAGTTTGAATTGGCTAATTGCTGCGCTGATTTGAACGGGAGGGTTTATGTGGGGAATAAAGAAAAGGGGGTGGAGAATGGTGAGTGACTGTCAGTAAATGACTGGAGAGAATTGTGGGCATCAGGACATGGTCCCTGTGGCTCCTTTGGAACAGTTCTTGAGAAACACAGGAATTAAGTTAGGCCCTTTAAGAATTGATAAGATTTAGAAGGGAGAGCATTCTAAGGACAGGCACATTAGTACAATTTCATCCTATACTGGAGAAGAAACTTGGAAAGGAGATGCAAAGCCAGAGTAAAGGAGGAAATGCTACACTTGGCTATTTGAAAGAAGGTAGGAATGCCTTTTGCTGGGGGGAAAAAAGAAAAAAAACTTAAAAAAATAGTAAATAATAAATGACTTTATCAAAAAAGACGCTGAACTATCTTAAATCTGGAGAAGGGCAGTCTGGTTTAGCAGTTGGTGGTACCGTCAAGCAGCCAGGGTTTCCCATTATTGGAGATGGGCTTTTCATCCTTGTGCTTGTTGTCCTGTGGCTTCAGGATCGCATGTGGCTCCAGATATCACAACCAGTTCAAAAGGCAGGAAGGGCAGAGGGCAAGCGGTGGTGTGGAGGGCATGGCAGGGACAGCCCAGCTACCATTTTTCTTCAGCACTTTCTTCTTATCAGCAAAGGGTTTCATTTCCTAGGAGCCCCCATCAGTCTTCCTTGTACCTCATTGTTCACAAGTAGATCACATGCCACTCCTAGTTGCAGTGGAATTTGCTATAGTTCTGATGTCTTCTTGTATTAAACATTGCTTCTTTTAAAAATACTCTTACTGAGGAAGGAATGAAATGAACATATCATGTACCTGCTAGCATCGTGTTTAGCTATTATGGCTTAAAACAAGTGAGGGGTTTACATGCCTCCTCCAGCAAGAAATCTGGAAGGTGGCTTTTTAGGGCTAATACAGTGGCCTGAGACTGCCCTCAAGGAACCAGGCTCCTCCTGTCACTCCACTCTACTCTCCTTAGCCTGTGGATTTCCTTCCCGTGGTCTAAAGATTACTGTAATTCCAAACATCACATTTTGTTCCAGGTGGTGAAAAGGTGGAAGGACAAAAGGCTTTTCCTGAGCAGCACTTTATTTGAGAAAGAGCCCTTCCTCCCCAGGTACTTTAACCTGTACCCCATTAACCTGAAGTTGTCAAGGGCCCATGCGTACATGGGTGCCGGAGATTTGAGTATCTCTTTCAGGCCTTTATTGTAGAGGCTGGAAATTCATAACTGTTAATGGTGAGCAAAAAAACACAACACCAGCATAGTAGCCAGCCTTTAAAACAGAGTAGCTTTGCGTCCTTGTGTGTCCTGTGTGCAGCTGGTTTTTCCTACAGAGTGCTAGTTCTTCATCATAGTTTGTATTATAAACAATATTGGTTCAAATAAGGTAAATCATGTTCTTTAATTGAATTTAAAATATCTAATTCCTATGGAGAAAACTCACTTTTGTAGGAAAAATGGCTGTGTTTTCACTCAGTGGGATATAAGAAGTCATTAAATATTTACAAAGGTTGTGCACGGAATAGACTGCATGCCACTGAAACTGTTCTAGGTCATTAGTGATCTCTAGGTTACAAATCCAGAAGACGCTTCTCTGTCTTCATCTTACTCGACCTCTCAGCAGAACTTAAAGTAGTATAGCATCTGGTCTTCCTTTAAACACTTTCTTTTGGTTCCCATGACCCCACACAGAGCTGTCTTGCTCTCTCATCAGCCCCTCCCTCTCAGTTTCCTTTGCCAGCTCTGATCTGCCTTCCGAATGTTAGCCTTCTTCAGGGCTCGGGCTGGGCTCTCTTCTTATCTTATTAGCTACTTTATCCTACAACAGCCAAGGTGATCTGCAGTGGAATTTGGATCATGTGCCTCCCTGTTTAAAACTTTTAAATGGTTTCACAGTACATTCTGAGCACTACCCAGACTCCTCCCGGCCTGTGTGGGATCTGGCCCGTGTGCCCTTCGGCCTCATCTGTACCAGCCTTCCTCGGCTGCTAGGCTGCCCTTAGCATTCGTGTTCTCTTTCCTGAAATGGGCAGGTTTTTCCTTTTCTTCCTTGAAGTCTTCATAAACGCTGTTCCCACTGCCTGGAGTGTCCTACTGCCTATTCTTTGTGTTTCTGGCTGCTAGTTTAGGTCTCAGTGTAAGTATCATCTCCTCAGAGAGCCCTTCAATGAAACCTTCCTAAAGCTCCCTATTCTAGAGCCTTGTTTCCTTTATAGCACTTTCTTACAGGTTATCGTTTGTTTGTTTGCTTGTTTACATACCCAGCGTGTCCACAGTAGGTGCTATTTTTTTTTTTTTTTTGGCTGAATGCATGATTAATACCATGGAGAGATTCTTAACATTATCTTGAGGAAAAGAAAAAATTTATATTCTATTGAGCGTGATCATACTGTGTAAAAAAAATGTTAATAGTCTTTAGATGGTGGGAATCTATTTTTTTTAATAGCAAAAGAAAAAAACTCTTCTAACTTGCAGTTTTACATCTAGATATAACTTTCGAGATCATTGAATACAATCAGTACCTCCCTAATCAGAGAACATGGATAATAATATGCTAGTTTACATTTTTACAAAAAGTTGTGGAGTTTACAAAATACATTCACATACTGTCTCATTTGAGCTTCAGAATAGATTGTGAGTAGTTAGGGTATTCTCTTATGTAAGCCCTGATCTAGCCACCAGGCATGTGACCTTGGGTAAGTCATCTGCAGAATGAGAAAATGAGGGTGGTGTGAATATCCAGTAACTTAATATATATCAAAACATTTTTCAGACTCTGCAGTATGAAACAGATATTGATAGTAGTGATGTTACAACTAAGAAACTTAGCTCCCAGAACAGTCAAGTAATATGTCTGGGATGTCACAGCTATTAAGTGCTAGGTCTGATAACCAAACCCAGGCTGTACAGTGAACTGGAAAAACCTTCCACTTAACTTTGGCAAGATATTTAACCTCAGTTAAGCCTCAGTCTGCTCATCTGGAAAATAAAGATAATATCTGCTTTATATAATTATAGTTAGCACACTTTCTGACACATGGTAAGTAGTCAGTAAATCCTGTTGTTATCACCACCAACAATAATATCAAGCATGTCAAAAATTACTAGAATGGTAGTTTGATAAGTCTTACAGGTTTTTTAATTCTTTGCTGAATTCCCTCATTTGAGAAGTAATTCACATATATGTTGTATAATAGCTGTGCTGCAGCATAGTAAGACCACTTAGAAGTGGTTTGTTTTCCACGTTATTTTCTAATTGTACATGCTTCAGGCTACCTTATTCGGATTTAAATTATGCAAATAATAATGGTTTAAAGACTGAAACATTTGTAGAGTGATTGCAGACATTCAGAGGACCTTGAGTCTTTGGAAGAAGGATTGTTGGTAAGCATGTGGAATGCAGCTGCTGCCTTTTAGGGTTACCTCTTCAGTGGTTGCTGTGGCTTGTTACAGACAGCATCGTGATCCTGGTAATCATGGTATTTTCCTCTTCCTCTCTAATGGCCCCCTAATGATTTTACTGACGCACTTTAGGGAGAATGATTAGCTGGTTCCGTACTTGTACCATGCTTTCATTAAGGATATTTAATAATGCTGCCACAAATACCCACTCTGTAAAAAACTGGCCAGAGGAAGTAGAAGGAAGTACAGACACAGAAGGAACTGAAGTTCTTGTGTTTCCTGTCCTTAAGGAGTTTATAGTCTAAATAGGAGTTACATGTTTAATTGATGCTCAAAGGATTAATAGGCCTAAATGTATGGCAAACCTCATATACAAGGCAGGAAATAATGGAGCAAGGTTAGGAGAAGGACAAATTAAGGATAGCCATTTTATTTGATTGAAGCAAATTATTCCTTATATATAAATATGAGACTAACAGCACTTTAAGGTCTTAGAATTTAGAGTAAATGTTCATACTTATTTTATCTGATCTTTGCAGTAGCCATTATAGGTAAAGTAACAGTCATTAAAGTGCCTCCCAGATGCATGTAGGTAATGTATGTAATGTGAATTAAATAACAGATTTGAAAACATATTGGGGAATGTCAGGAGGGAATTAGGAGAGTAGTAGTCTCCAGCACTATCCTGGCCTAACGTAAATGTGTTAGGAGACCTTAAAGAAGATGAGGGGTATTCACCAGAGAACCATATGTTGATGAAAACGTCCTATGGAGACATTACCCTCCTTTAATTCTAAGATTCTGTCTGTACTCCTCAAACATATTTTACTCACCAACTAAGCTTGTGTTGACTGTATTACATCTCATTCACAAAATAACAAAGCATCTAGCATATACTTTTCCTCTTTCCTTTCCTTTTTTGTGACCTGAAGAAATGTACAGTTTTGTTGGGGAGACAAAAACAAAGACAAACCAACAGAACACAGGTGCACAGAACACACAGGTGCACAGAACACACAGGTGCACAGAACACAGAATATGGGGAATAAGAAAAATACATTAAGATTTTTTTTTCTTTAGAGCCTATTTGATTAGGTTGTGTTTTCGTAAGGTATTTCTACTAATAAATATGTAAATGATTAATGTGTAAGTACATGAACTGCTTATTCCATGGCACTGTAATTGAAATGTCAGTTGTTAAAGAAAAGAGACACTTACATGTTCTCTTTACATGGCAGGGACTTCCTGCCCTCAAGTTTTTTCCTAAAATTTTCCTGTCATTTCCTTAAATCTAGAATAGGAAACCCTTGGGGAATAGCAGCTGAATTTGGAACAGTACCTAATTAAAAAGCTGAAGGAATCTGCAAATAATACCTTTTAGTAGAATGGCCTTACCAGTTGTGATCAGAATTCAGACCAAGTCATGAAAAAGATCCAAGGTTATATCCTTATTAGTTTATCACCTAAAAGAACTGTGGCTCCAAAAGGTAGAAAATATATGGAATACATACAAACCAAGTTCAGGGTTCTTATATATTTACATGGGAAGACATTCACGTATCTTAAAATTCAGATAAATGCCACATCTAATCAGTATTGTAGCCACCCGAGTAGAGTTATAGATTTCTTTGAGTAAACAGAAAAATTAAGCATATATACATTAATAGTAAACCCGAATCTAAGGGTCAGAGTCGTCCCACCCAAGGTAGAGCCACCATTCATATTGAACGGATCATTGATTATTTTGAGTTTTTTTCATTTTTTATTATAATTGTTGACTGCAAGGCAGATGATTTGTATGTATATGTTTGACAACTTTCTGGCAGGTAACGGTCAGTGTCTCGTTTGGAGGTCAGGAAGACATCCTTTAGGTTGGAGGCAGGCTGCTGAGGGACCTGTCTCCTTCTCTAAGTTCTGGCGTCACTGATGCAGCAGCTATCATGCAGGTTCAGCGGGCAGTTGTGCTTGCAGGCAAGGGTCTGTCCCTGGGCCTCTCTGATCTTGAAGAAACCTTAACAGCTGAGATGGTAGCCCTAAAAGTTTCATGGGAAAGTTATCCCAAAATTGTTTGTGACGGTATAATTTTTTTATTAGACAAATGTCTTTTACTTCCTGGAAGATTTTGAATTAAGTTTAAAAAGAATACACGAATAAGCAATCTCTCCATATTTGGCAGTTTGGGTAGTTTTCATAGTTAAGAGAATTAGACGTCTTTGAATAATAAGACTGCCTTATAATTTAAAAAACTTTTCATCATAGAAAGTTTCAAACATTCATAGAAGTGGAAAATATAGTCTAAAGGACTCCTATGTACCTATTACCATGCTTCAACAATTAAAAACATGTATACCATTCTTATACCTATTCACCACCATCCTCCCCCAACAAGTTGTTTTTAATAGAGTATTTTAAAACAAATCCCAGGTTTTTGGTCATTTTTCCTTAAATTCTTAAGTATGAATCTCTAACAGATAAGAATCTATATAATCATGACTTCATTAGCACAGTAATTCCTTAATAACATTTACTCTGCAGTCCATATTGAGATCTCCCTTATTTTACTTAAGAGTTGGTTTGTTCAAATTAAGATCTAAAAGGGTTTGCACGTTGCATATGATTATGTCATTTGAGTATCTTTTATTCTCTTAGTTCCCTCCCTCTTTAACCCCCTTTCTCTCTCTCTTCCTATGCCATTGACTTGTTGGAAGAGCTGGACATATGTCTTGTACAATGTACTGCATTTTGGGTTTGGTTTAAGTTTTGCTTTTTCATAGTGTTATTTTATTTCTTCCTCTATTCCTCAGTTTTCCTGTAAACTGGTATTGAAGTCTAGAGACTCAATTAGATTCAGGTTCAATGTAATTCCAATTCTTAAAAATTGAGAAATAATTCACATACCATAATATTCACCCTTTTAAAAAGTGTACAGTTCAGTGGATTTTTTGGAATGTTCACAGAGTTGTGTAAACATCTTTTTAAGGTATCTTTAAACAGAAACACATATAAAATCAGGTTATGTATTCATTGGTTGATGAAATTGTTACCAGAGGCTCACAACCTAACCCTAATAGTAGTGGCTTAGTATCCTCTTACTCAGTGTTCATGAAACTGTGTAGAACAGAACTACTACGTGTAATGAGAATCAACCATACCTAGGACTGGAATTGCTGGATCATAGGACAGCTCTGTGTTTAACGTTTTGAGGACCTGCCAAACTGTTTTCCAGAGCGGCTGTACCATTTTACATTCCCCTCAGCAATATTTGAGGATTCCAGTTTCACCACACCTTTGCCGACACTCATTGTCTATTGTTTTGGTTATAACCATCCTAGTGGGTTTGAAATGATATCTTATTGTGGTTTTGATTTTGATTTCTCTGATGGCTGACTAAATGATGCTGAAGTCAATGTACTTACAATGTAAAATATGTAATTGATATGATGTTTTTGCTTGTGATTTCTAAGATAAACACTTATAAGTATTTACATTACTGTGACATTGACAAGAATTTAAGGTTCATGTTTTTATAAGTTTAGTTTATTAGTTTTATAGAAATTATTAAGTAATTGGGAAGATTTGCTATCAGGTAGTTGAAATATGTAAAAAGGAAAAAAATCTATTGAATTTATAATTGCAGTTTAAAATTTAAGAAGTTAATCAAAAGTCAAGTGATACATTTTGACAGATTTGTAAATTGAATAAAAATTAAAGGTAATTTTAGAAGCTAGAACTAACTTGGAGACCCTGTCTCTTCATTTCTTTCTCTCTAGTTTGAGTCATCGCTGAGCTCTCTCTCCATCCTCCAGCCCTTCGCCCCTGCCCCTGCCTTCTTGTCTTCACAGGACAGCTAGTCCAAAACTAGTCCTGTATGCGCACCAGTGAATCTTTTGGATTTGAACCTCTGTTAGTAGTTCCTTTGAATCTTTGTTTCCTGGGGTGAGGAGATGGTGCTCCAAGATTGGTGTTGCCAAGAGCAGTGGAGGGGGAAATTGACAGAAAATGAACAGATGATGCTATCAAGCCCCCAGTAAATACAACATAGAAGACAACATTAAGAACAGGAATCAAAGTTATTCAATTTAGGGTATTTCTGGAGTGGTTAGTAGAAGTCATCGTAATTGTTCCTCTGTTTAACTTCCTGATAGAGATTATTTATTGATTTGTTTTTACTTTTATTTTTAAAAAGCAGGACAACTCAGATTTGTTTATTTAGGAAGCATACATTTTGGAGACAAATGGAGTAGTCCAGGGGCTTCAGCCAGGGGCTAGGGGCTCTGACCACGAACACTTATCCTGAAGTAAATTCTACATGCATATATGTGAATAATTCATTAAATAATAGTGACTGAGTGAAGTAATGAAACCAGCCTTAGAAGAATCTTTTAAAGTGTCAGATGAGTCATTTGAAGTAAAAACCCATGATGTACTTTTAAAACTTTGGATGCTCTGCAGGCTGAACTGACTAAAACTTGTCAATAATTATAGGAAATTTAGCCTAGTGGCTGAAAGTGCAGGCCCTGGAACCAGGGTTGGATTGAAACCCAGCTCTGGTACTTCTTAACCAGGTTTGGGTAGGTTATTTAGTCTCTGCTTAGTTTCCTCCTCTGTAGACACGGGCGTAGTAATAGTAACTTTCCCATAGGGTTGGTGTGAGGATCAAATGAGTCAACATAGGAAAAACACCTAAAAGATGACCTGGCACACAGTAAGAGTTATGGGTGTTTGCGATTACTAATAATGTTACTGCTTTTCACTGCATATTAGGTGTATTTTAGTCATATTATTACAATAGATTAAATAGACTTAGGAATTCGCTGGGAAACTAACTGCCGTAAATAGCCTTTTTTCTATAGAAATGTAATCCAGGTTTCAAACAGTGGATTTACACGTGAAGCCTTGGGACATCAAAGCTTATAAATGAGAGGTGGTTAGGATCCAGATGACTTAGTATTTGCTAGATTAAAGTCACTACCAGGAGAGTTGTTCCTCGAAGGCATGAGGTCCTATGCACATAAAAATTTATGTATATGTGATCAAAACCACTAATTCCATTCATGAGTGAGTAGCCTGAATACTTGAATGTGAAATGAGTGTTTGCAGTCTTATCATTTAGGAGTGCCAAGAAAGACTGTTTGGGCTCCAGGAGGTAATAATCATAACAGTAACTTTGGGTAGAATTCTGCCTTTGTTATTTGTAGTCCTGATGCATTTAGTTCTTCCCCACAACTGCTGCAAGAACGCATAATCAAATGCATAGCATTGTGGAATTACTTTTGAAGAAAATGGGAAAAATAATTTTTTTATATTCCCTAAGAAAGCAATTTTTATGCCCTATTAGTACTTTCTAAAACGGAAGATAGAGTAAGGACAGTATGTTAGAGATTGGTAATTGTTCAAACATTAACGTCATGAATCTTCTGAAAATAAGCTCTAATATAAGAAATCAAAGTGATAGGAACACTGTTATTAAGTTCTTACAATGAGAGATCGAGAGACTCATTAAATATCTTTCCCAGACTTTTGTATCTATTTTATGGTGTTCGTTACTCTGAGCTATTGTTGATATATGTTAGAAACTTCTGAAATTCCTCACTTATTCTTGTGGATTTTGTTTAATAGACATGAGTGTAGGCTATTTTATTGATTTAAAAAATAGAGCATTGCTCAGCGTATAGCATATAGTCCAAGTCAGAAGATAGTCATACTTAACTGACCTGCACCAATTTATTTGGATTTCTAACTATCTTCTGTTTTTTTATACCTTAGACAATTTTTCTTTAACTCTGAACCTAAGTTTCTAAATTTGCAGAAAGCATAAGTGATATTTTCTAGCTCAGTGCCAGGGGTTCTTTAGTTCTTGAATTGTTTCTCTGGCAAAGACGCATTCTACTCTTTTCATGTCCATGTTTCTAGACAATTGTCTAATCTGTTCATAACACTCTCTCCTCTTTATAAATATTCCTTCTTTTGCTCTCTGTTAGTCATTTACTTTTTCCCAGGAGTTCATCTGCCCTTTTCCTTAACTATTTCCTTGTAAAATTTTTCCTTTTAGTTTTAATTTGTACTTTACTACTGTGTAGTTTTCTTCATTTCCCCTCTTTGAAACCATCTGCTGCCACTGCATTTGCTTTCTGTATTGTAATGCTAAATGTTTTGATGCTGCTGGATTTATATTTATATTCAGTAACAACTTTTATGAACATACAGTTCTTGTGTTTTTTTAAATGAATAGCACGATGCCTTCACCCCCAATGATGAACACTTAGTGATTACGTTAAGTAATAACGTTCTTAGCTTCGATGGTACACCCTGCATAGATGCAGTATTTTGTGCTATATTTTCCTGATAATTGTACTTAATATTATATGCTGACGTTGATGCATTTACATGTCTGCCTTTTTCATTTCCTGCTTGTTTTGTAGAGTTCTGCTGCTAAATAACTTTGTCACACTAAACCTACGTAAAATCATTTATTATGGTTTTAAAATTTAATAAATAATAATGAATAAAACAATTATATTCAAGGAAGAATTCATGAGTATTCCAGAGACATTAATTTATAAATGAGAACCTCAATGTTAAGAGCACATGAGGTTGTGGCTATCTGGGGCACCACTGAGTGACAGTATCACTAGGCACAGGTTGATGCAAATTGTCTGTGTGAGCTGAATAGGCCTGTGAAGCACAGGCAGCCTGGAACAATCGTCGTCTTCATAGCCAGACAGAATGTATTCTTCTTAAACAGGAGAGTTTGCTATCACTTTTGAATAATGAGTTGACTACAAACATACTGTAAAGAATAGGATGATTTTTTAAAATGTCTTTTTCTTTTTTCCCTCTTCAGGGTAACTGTTTTTTATTATCACTATGGGCTGTTTCAGGGCACGTAGTCCATGATAGTTGTGTGTGGAAAACAGTGAGTCTGTCATCACCTAACTGTGTATAATAGTAAAAACATTAGAATACATATTTTTCTTGGTAGTTGTTGGTAGATCCACTTCCTGGTTATACTTGAAGTATCCTGTTACGTTACATTATTGAAATATTTTAGGAATGTTGGCTGTAGTCTGGCATATTCTGGTACATTATTCATTCATCTTCCAGTATATTAAGTACGTAGTATTTTTCAGGCACAGTGACTGAGGTTAACTATATGAATTAATTTAAAATGCAATTTTCGTCTTTAGAGCTAAAAGTAGGATTTAATTGGGAAACAAAACCCAGCCAAAGGCTCATCTCCAAAATTGTTTTGTCGCACACACATAAGCAACTGTGCTTGTGTATGTTAGGTTAGCAACTTACGAGAGAAGAGAACTATGAAGTTTTAAGATTGATTTTTCCACCCTCAAGGACCATGATTTAATTGGAGAGTTAAGACACATGACATAAACTGTATCTTCCTACAATAAATGATATATGTAGGATGACCTTATTATTTATTGTCTAGATTGAGATATTTCTGTGAGTAAAAGGGGGCACTGTGCATCAGAATAGCGAGACAACAATTATACAACAACGATCACAATTCTTCCAGGCAAACGTGGACACATAGGGCCACCCCAGTATACACCCATGATTGGGTAGAAACTCTGAGGTAGGAATGAGCAGTGTAGGCTGAAGTTGTCACATAGGCTTCAAAGGAGACATTAGAACTGAAAGAGAGGAATCAGGAAGTCATTCTTGTGATTCTCGCCAGGATAGGATTCATAATGAATATATCAATTTGGCTGGAGTAGAAATTTGCCTAGGGAAATAGTATTACAGTCAGCCCTCCATATCTGTGGGTTCCGCATCCGTGGGTACAGAGACCCTAAGCCTACTTACTGTCCTATGCCATTTTGTGTAAGGGAGATGGGTATCCACCACGGCCCTGGAACCCCAATCCGGTGGATACCGAGGGACAGCTGTGGTTGGATTGGACTAAGAAGTTTCGACCGTGACTATGTGATCTCGAGAAGTTACTTCACCTCCGTGTCCCCATTTACCATCTATAAGATGGAGACAGTAGTATCTGTCTCACAGGGTTGTACGGCCACGAACTGCATACTTTCATGGTAGCACGTTCAAGTGATAAGTAAATGTTAGCTACCTGTAGCACACTGACAATTTTAATTGTCAAAAGTGTTTGGAAATGTGCAGGGTGGATTGGGGGTGAGAGAGGCAGCAGAGAGAACCTGAAAGGATTTAGTAACAGAGAGGGGACAGGAGAAAACAGGGCAGAGTAAATGATGACTCTGAGCTTTCAAGCCTGAGTGACTGGGAGACCGGGAGAGCTGAGCAGAAATAAATAAGTTGGGAGGGAAACCTGTTGTTTAGGAAGGGATAAGTTCAAATTTAAACATATGATTTTGAGGAGACAGCAGGCTCTCTAATTAGAAATGGTGGCCGACAGTTGGAGAAGTGAAAGTGGTCCTCCATGGAGAATGGGGGTGTCCCAAGCAGGGGCAGCTGAGGCCTCGGGTGTGGATGAGGATGTCTCCTGGATAGGGTGTTGGAAAGAAAAGATTGATGAGGGAACATTGGAAAGCCCGTATTTGGAGTAAGTGCAAGAGGAAAGAGAACAACTAAAAAGAGGTTCAAAGGAACAGGAAAGGTATTCTCCAAAGTATGTTTTACTGAACACTAGATCTGTGGGATGGTAACAGGTAATATGGGAAAGAAAATTGGTTCTGTGGTTAAAAACTACAACTGTGTGAAAGTTAAATGAATTTGTTCATTGCAGGAATTCTCTGGGTTTTTAATATGTTAGCATACATGGCAAATCTCCAAGAGGGGAATATATGAAGTAATGTTTTACAGATTTATCCGATCACTTGAACCCTTTTCTCCCCCAGAATACTTAATGGATGCTAGTGTTCCAGAAAACACATTTTGGGAATTATAGAAGCCTAACAAGGAAAGATTTTCAAGAAGCAAGGAGTTAAACTGTGCCAAATGTTGCAGAAAGACTAAGGAACATGAGAAATGAGAGGAAGCTATCTATACTTGATGTTTTTATTAGATGGCCCTCGGTGACCTTCACGAGTACAGTTCACTAGTGTGACTTCAATAGGCACTGGTTTATAGGGAATTAAAGATAAGAGTTAGTGATGTGACGAGGAAATCAAGGCAGTGGGTTTACATCATTACATCTCTGTTAATTCAAATATGAAGTGTGACGGATAGGAATAACTTGGTCATTAGTGAATGTTTATATATCCTATGCATTTTTATTATGCATAATAAAATGGTTATATTTCTAAATAACATGCCCTTTTTGTTTAAGGTTAATCATATATTAGAGCTGGAAGGGACTTTAACAGTCATCTGGGACAATCCCTCAGAGGACTATTAAGTTTTTCTTTCTTAGGGCAAAGGCACCCATTAAAATTATTTTCTTTTCTAGCCACAGCCAGACCATCAAGTCTAAACCATTTTCCTCATGTTTTTTAAAAAGTGGGAGGGACTTCCCTGGTGGCACAGTGGTTAAGAATCTGCCTGCCGATGCAGGGGACACGGGTTCGAGCCCTGGTCCGGGAAGATCCCACATACCATGGCGCAACTAAGCCTGTGCGCCACAACTGCTGAGCCTGCGCTCTAGAGCCCGCGAGCCAAAACTATTGAGCCCACGAGCCACAATTACTGAACCCCGTGCACCTAGAGCCCATGCTCTGCGACAAGAGAAGCCACCGCAGTGAGAAGCCCATGCACCACAACGAAGAGTAGCCCCTGCTCGCTGCAACTAGAGAAAGTCCACATGCAGCAACGAAGACCCAATACAGCCAAAAATTAATTAATTAATTTTTTAAAAAAGTATATGGGAAAGATAAGACTTATCAATTGTGTGTTTTTAATGGGTCCATCTTATGTGAATTTTACTCTAATATTAAAGACCATTTTGGATATGTACTGTCCTTTCATTTGACAGTGATGCAAATATTTAATTCACAGTTACGCTGTAAAGAGGAAAGTCATTTTGACATCCTCTAACAGCAGGTGTAGATAATTTTAATTAAAACTGTTTCAGCATTTTTTTGTGATAAAATATGCCATAGAACTGATGTCTGATTTTCTGTTCCGTGCAAATCAGGCTCTGTGTCAACACAGCACGCCCGACAAATTTGAAAATCCGTACTGAGCGAGGTAGGCTGGAGTGGTCACACAAACTACTCCTGTGTGCCATTCAAGGAAACAAACTTGAATTTCAGTGACCTTCTTGCCTTAGCCTCACTGTCTGTGGAGGTGGGTGAATGCTTGAGAGCAAACTCAGAGTACTGGAGAGCTACTGGTCATCTTTGTATCTTCTGCAGCATCTAGCCTAGTTGCTTGTTTAACAGACATTTGTGTGTTCAGTCTCTGGGAATATCAGCTGAAAGTAGAAGTCTTGAATACTCTGATATAGACCCCTGTTCCCCTTGGAAATTCACAAATTCATTTTGGCACATGAAAGATTCTGAGAAGCTTTGCAGTGAGGAAACTTTGAATTTTGTTTTATAAATTTTGTGAGTGTGTTTAGATTGTAGTAAAATACATATAATATTTACCATCGTAACCATTTTTAAATGTGCAGTTCAGAGGTATTAAAGGCATTCCTAGTGTTCTGCAACCATCACCACCGTCCATCTCCAGAACTCTTTTCGTCTTGGAAAACTGAAACTCTTTACTCATGAAACAGTAACTCCACATTCCTCCTTCCCCAAGCTCCTGGCAGATACCTTGTTTGAATTTTTTAACCTGGCACTTCCAGACTTACTTTACGGTAAATGAAAACTCTTTTCCTCTTGAAATTTACTTATATTCTCTAGAAGTTCCATCATTCAGAGAAATGCAGGATTAGTTTTCAGCTAGTATGTAGCAGATAAGGAGTATTTTTGCCTCAAAAGTTGCCTGACTCCGAAGAGAAAAGCAAGCCCTTCTGGAGTGCCTATCTGAATAAGACATAAGTCCAATATTTTGAAAGCTCTAGAGGAGACTGGGAGGGTGGTTTAGGGAGGCATTGAAGTTATGCTGGAGCAAACCCTGACCTAGGGGAGAGGCTTGTGTTCCTGTTCTGCTTTGCCACTAACTAGCTAGTCTTCCAGGGCCTTTTGCCTTGTCTGTTTCCTGTCTAAGAGCTGGATGAATCCTGAGACTCCCTGCAATCTTAAAAGTTGAATGATTGAGGAATACTGTAAAAGGCATGGAATTTATAGTACTGAGAATTTGATAATAGCTTAGAAGAAGTAGGAGGAAGAGCATCTGGGAATTGACACCCACAGGAACCTCAAATGTAACCTGGCACACACCTCAAATAATGGCAAAGCCAAGACAAGTGTAAGAAGTATAGATGTCTGAAAGATTCATGCTGTGTCATACCTGGATTTATCAGAGTAGCTAGGTGATTAGAGAGAAGAGGCAGTGCTATATAGTAGGTGCCAAAATACAGTGTATGTAAGGAAAAGTTCTAGTACTTAGTTGGTATTCAATAAATATTAGTTTCTTCTCTCATGATTTTAGGCTGTTAGCCAAAAAACTTAACACCATTGTATTTCCACTAAGGAGAGATGGGCAGAGAAAAAACTGTCACCTTCCTGAAATACATGAAAATATATACTATGAATATAGAAAAAGTTCTCTCCCTTCCCCAGTGTCCTTTATTGCTTTGCTTTTGCCATTTCCCTTTCTCCTGTCTGTAATTTAATATATTAAGTGCTTGGTTGACAGAAACAATTGTACTGAACTGTTGTTCTTATTAAAGTGAGTTATAAGACCTAAAAATCCTCAAAACAAGCGTTTCCCTGTATACAAACCCAGTGTCCCAAAGAGAGTGCTTTACTTTCATTCAGAGTTGCTGTTTAGTTGATAGTATGTGTAGGAAATCAGACTGCTACTATTTCATGTTGAAATCTTGTTAAAGCAGCTAGTTTGTATCCTATTTAGGGGCAAGTTTTAAAGGGATATCCTATAGTCAGGTTTTAAAGTGATGCAAAATCATAATTTAATTCCATTACTAACATGTTTTCTAAGTTTATAGGATTTAGAACTTGAAGGAAAAATTATAATATTAAGAATAATTTTCAAGGATTCTCAAGAAAATATGTTATCCAGTTTTCTCATGGAATTTTAATTTTATCCAAGTTTCCCAAACTTATTTTAAAGTAAATGTACATTATAAAGTATCTAAAGAAAGAGCACCATGGGGTTAGTGTTACATGACTTACTAAACTGATGATGGTTGTGATGACGATGGTAATAGGTGACTTGTGATAAGATGTGCCAGGCACTAAATGCTGCACAGATTTTAAGCTACATTGTTTGATTTTAAATTGTACTTATAAGAACTCAACATTTTCTTTGTTTCTTCACTGATGAAAAAAAAAGTCAATCTATATGGAAACCAAGTAGGCTAATTCACTATTATTATCAATTCATTTTTATTGTCCAGCAGCTTCTTATTCATGTTCAGTGGTCAAAAAATAATGAATATAAACAGTTGATGGGTTCATGTAATTCAAAAAGCGTTAAGTGTTGCTTTGGGATGTAGTTCTCCTACGTTTTTGAATGAGTCAAATGTTCTGGAAATTAACATTCCACGTAACATGAGATGTTGTAAAAGTTTTACTTGGGACTTAAGCTAGAGAACTCTCTGACCTCCCCTTTACCTATTTTTCAGGGTAGGTAAGTGTTTCTACAATTAAAAATAAGGAATCTCACTGAGTTTTTACCTCTAAAGATTTCATATTTCATGTATATTAGACTCTACATCATTTTAAGTGTTAAAAGGAAGGTAGAAACAGATCCCATAGTTTTAATCCATTTAGCAAGTCTCAGTGTACCTGAGTTTATGACTACATAATACAAGTAAATTCCGAGACAAGAATTCAGGTGTATTTTCTTAGAAGTTAAAATCTGTTTTCATGAATGCCTTATATTAACTTCTTCACAAATAGGACTGCTCCTTCATTCCAGTAGAAAGTAGGAATGCTGTCTTGGCTTCTTCAGTTCTAATTTGAAATTCTTCTCCTGCTCTTCTTTCAAAAATTTAGTTTTATCGTTTCATCCAGGATGGTTAGGCTCGGGAGAATTTTTTATGCCATCCCCTCTCAAACATATAAGCCCAGAGTGTGTGTGGACTGGGGTAGGGAGCATGGGGCACCGAGCGCTCTGACCAGAAGGAACAACCTGGGTAAAGGCCTTGAGGCAGGGAAGAACTGGGCGATTTTGAGGAACTGAAAGAAGGTACCTGTCATTGGGGCATAGTGGGGGCAAGTGTGATCTAGATGACAGAGAATAATCATGGAGACCATGGTGAGGAATTCGCCAGGACCACCTGGTTTGCTTGAGCAGAATGGCAGACAGCAGGTTCTGGGTTGTTAGTGCACTGGGTTCAGCTCTCAGCTTCCCACTTACTAAGGTCTCTACACTGCTTCCCACAGCTCTGAAATGTGGGTAGGAACACCTGCATCAGAGCCTGGCTAGACTAGTGCTAACTAGGTGCCTGTGTAGCAAGCCACACAAAAGATGGCAAGCTGGTAGCATTTTTACTTCTTTACCCTACCCTGGAATCTCCAGCTCACAGGTTCTCCTTTCTGTTCTCTTTTATGTTCATTCAGCAAATATTTGTTGAGCACTTTGTAGCCACGCCTGTCCTCCATAATTATGTTTGTATGTCTCATAGCTTCAAGGGTATGAAATCCTCCAGGGATTTCATATTAAATGTTTTGTAATCCAGGCACCAAACATAGTGTCTGTTTCAGAAAACGTTTGAATAAAACAACTAAAAGAAAGTTTGTGAAATATATAATTATCATATTTAAGCACTGCAGTTACTTGAATAATTTGTTTTAAATCAGTCCTGTGTAGAAACAAGAACATATTCCTCCTTCATTCCATTTCTCTTTAACATACAGTTAACAAAAATTCAAAATATGCCATTTATAAAAATCCGTAACTCTAGAAAAGAAATGCTTATCTGTTTTCAACTTCATACCTTGTCTTAAGTCAATGGTCGGTTATATTTTTTCCTCTAGATCAAGTAGCTATTTTAATACAAGATTATGTTTTAAAAAGCGCTTTTCATCTTCAAATGAAAATAAGAAAAATAAGTAGAGACAAACATAATACCATATCAATTTTTAGCAAGTTGAGCGCTTGTTTTTACATCTTTTTATTTCAAGGTAATTATGGATTCACATGCAACTGTAAGAAATAGTACAGAAAAATCCCATACACCCTTCACCTACTTTTCCCTAATGGTAGTATCTTATAACTAGTACAGTAGCTCAACAGGAAACTGACGCTAATAAAATCCACAGACTTTATTCAGATTTCTCCAGTTTTGCATGCACTCATTCATGTCTGTGTCTTAGTTCTGTGCAGTTGTATCACACGTGCAGATTCATGTGCCACTTACACAGCAGCACACATTGCAGTTCCACCCCCGGGATCCCTGTGCTTCCTTTACAAACACAGCCACTGCCTTCCCTTCTTCCTAAAACCTGGCCACCACTCGTCTCTTCTCCATCTCTACCGTAGTCATTTCAAGAATTATTATATCAGTGGAATCATACGGTATGTAGCCTTTTGGATTGACTTTTTTTTTTTTTTTACTGGGTATAATCCCCTTGAGATAAATTGAGAGCTTTTAAAAAGTGATTTTCAAAGAAAGTCTAACATCTTTCCCACTGGCCACTTATTCATCCTTTAGCAAAAAAGGCAGGAATGAGCACTGCAAAGGCAAAGGTGCTTCCCTAGGAAGTGGAGTAGCGTGCCCCAGGACTCAGTTTACTCCTCAGAGACTCTCAGGGAAGTCAGGAGTTCCTTTTTTGATCAACATGTTGATCTTTTTGTAGAAAACAGTCATATTTTCATATTTCTTTTACAGGGCATGGTCCATCTCCTATTGCCCGTTTATATTCCAGTTAGTCCCATCTTCCATGCCCCCTCTTTCCTTCCTCTAAATTTTTCCATCCTGACCAGTTGAAAACAAATTGTTGAGTGAATTAAGCTCTTGATGAGATTTCTCCAAATTGATATAATGTAACAAATAGGAATGGCAATCAATTTGACCGAAAACTTTTTTTTTTAACTTGAAATTACATGCATGGAAGAGCTTCTGTTGTTTCCATTGGCCTTACGGGAAATTATCATGGTAGTTCTACCACACTAATAGTCTTGTTTTGATTTGCTTTGCCTCAAAAGTAATTATAAAATATATAATTCATTTGGATGACCTAAGTGCCATCCCTTGGGGATTTCATTACATAATAGGAGCTCCGTCTCATACCAAGTCATTGAGTCCTAATTAAGTTTTGTTTTTAGATAAGTATGTATATCAGTATATCACATTTTAAGCTGTAAATAAGAGTGTTGTAATCCGTCGATGTGTTGAGAATCCCACTACCTCATGAGCAGAGGTTCTTTTAAGGTATTTTATAGATTGATTTGGCTTCAAAGAAGTAAAAAGGTCTTTCATTAATGAGTATTTAAATAATTAATATATAATCTTCTAAAAGAAAATTCCTACAAAGAAATTTGTAGGAATTGCTATACATTTACTGAGGGGAGCTATAATTGACATTACTTATCTGAATAAGCCTGAGAGATTCTAACTATAATATAAGGACAATTAACTGCTGACCAACCTGTGTAGCTAGATGTTTGTCTGGGTGATTGCTTTCAGGATTTCTTCTAAAGGAAATGATGGGAATTCAGTGTTTTCCTCCCTTGGTGTTACAGTCCTAAGATACACTTGACTGCATACTGAGGCAGATGGATTCATGCTTCTAGTCTAGGGACAAGGCTGTCACATAGATATAAGCAGAGGAACAAGTCCAGACTCATCTGTTAATCTAACGTATCAATAAACCCAGTCTTTATCTTCATTTGAAAACTAGGCACAATATACATGTTAATATGGTAGCTCAAGATTAACTTCACTTTTCAGAGCGCCTTACTAAATAATAGCATTTATATAAATTGTGGCATATTGCTGACACTAAAGATCCAGACCCTGACAAATTAAACACTGAGGGCTCTACACATTGAAATATCCACATGTCCGTGTCACTACCACAAAATTACTATCCATTCTCATTCTACTTGCTACACTTGTCATTTAATAAAATGCCCAGAATGTGGAAGCCTGGATTTTGATCTTGGTGCTGACCTATCTAGTCTACATCTCTACTTGAGTCTTCAAACTGAAGAAACTGAAACATTAGTGAGTCAACAAATACTGGTTGAACACCCACTATGTGCCAGGCACTGTTCCAGGCAGTGGAAGTGTTTCAGGCAATGTGTTAAATTAACTTTACCCAGCCACTTAATTTTGTGGGTTTATTGCTGTTAGTTTTAATTTTGGACTTAAGCTTCTTTCCAAATGCAGTCTTTAACTGCTACTGTCAGTTATAGATAGTTTAACGGTAAGACATGATAAATTCTTAGGTTGATGTACTTTTAGACTTATTCTTGCAGTTGTCATGTTCTCCCCTTTCCCCACCCAAAGGGGTGATTAGTTTCCCTCTAAGTAGGTTTTAAAGTCTTACTCTGCTTTCTGTTCTCATTTTGTAGCCCAAAGCCACTTTCAAACTTTACCACGAATTATAAACTTAAATGTTTTCTGGGACCAGCCAGGTATAAGTGTATGATGCAGACCAGTGTGCGTATATTGAGATCAGTAGGGTATGTGTCAAACTGAAAAGTTCATGCCCACCTGTAAACATTATAAAAAATATTTTTTAACCTGTGTCAAACACATCTACAGGCCAAAAGTTTTCAACATTCTGAACATCTAGATAAACATAAATTTGTTAGACCGTTGACTTTTAAATATGAAAGTGAAATATCAGTTTATTAGTGACAGTGATTATATCAGTTTTAAAATAGGAAATGCCAAGAACTTTGCAGCATGAATGCACTTAGTGTTATGTATTTATGGGGTGGAGGTATGTGGATTATTTTGTTTTTGTTTAATATATTGTGGATGTCTTGCCATGTCAAATCATACAGATCTATATCTTATGTCATTTAATGACTGTGGGAAATTTCCATAGTAAGGATGTGCTATCATTTACTTTTCCATTTCCATATTGATGGATATTAGGGAAAATCTAAAGTATGCATTAGTGTAAACTTTACAGAAGATAAGGATTAGGTCCTCCTTCCCTCTTTTCTTTGCTATTTTTAAATATAATTTGAAGAAAAGCTCAATAGAAATGAACGTTAAACTTAAAAGTTGATTCCAGGAAATAGGTTCATATCACTTACATAACTCTTAGGAAGCCTGAATTTAATTATATTTCTTTCTGGTTAAGCAGACACATGTGGCTGAACCATTATGAAGGGCATAATTTCTTGGGCATTAATAACTGAAGGGCTGTTACACAGTAGTTTGAAGCTATTAAAAGATTCCATATAAGTTCAGAGCAAATATATATTTACCAATATTCACACGTAAAGAGACAGCCTTGAATAGTGATATATGTGTGAGAACTAAAATTCACATTGTATTGTGTAGATGTTAAGTTTCTTGCTTTGGGAATCACTCATTACTTGTTATAGGAGGTGAATAAGGTGGTGCTTTCTTACAATAAAATCATTTTTGCAAACTATTACTTGAATTTTGTTCTAATGGAACTTAGAGTTTCTGAATCAAATTACTTCTTTATAGCAGTGTGATTTCATCAGATCTCTTCCTGTATTAAGTTCTTTGGTCTAAGTTCATTTTAATTAGAAAAGGCAGCAAAAATTCATATTGGACATATCGAAAGGGCTTTTCACCTGAAATGTAGATTTCTTTTTCTTTTATCTTTTAAAATACTTAAAAAATTGAGATACAGTGTACATACAGTTAGAATACAGTTTCTAATATAGAACCCAGTTCTATTCCATCTACTATGGAATCCAGTTGCATTCCATTGAATGCAGAATTGTTTGTGTATAGCATTTTTTTTGTTGTTGTTGCGGTACACGGGCCTCTCACTGTTGTGGCCTCTCCTGTTGCGGAGCACAGGATCCGGACGCGCAGGCTCAGCGGCCATGGCTCACAGGCCTAGCCGCTCTGCGGCATGTGGGATCTTCCCAGACTGGGGCACGAACCCGTGTCCTCTGCATCAGCAGGCGGACTCTCAACCACCGCGCCACCAGGGAAGCCCATGTATAGCATTTTTCTAGAGGAGATATTTTATAACTTTCGGTACATTTTCAAAGTGGTGAGGCACTGGGAGTGGCAATGGCCACTGTTGTGGCAGATAGTAAATCAGTGACCTGGTATCCTGGTGTTGCTGTAGTAGGCACCAGTGTTTTCACTGTAGGCTTTGTCATCTTAAAGATTTTCTGGGGTTTTTTTTCTAAGAAAAAAAAAATGTTAGTAACTGAGGAGGAGAGCTTGGGTAACCTAGGACCTGGCGCAATTCAAACTGGTACAATGACATTCTCTGTTCTCTCTATATAAAGAAGCTAGGCTAGTCCCAGCGCTGAGCTCAGGACTGGAAGTTTTAGGAAGGTGTTATTTGGTCTCTTAACAGACGCCTGGAGGTATAGAAAACCGCACTTGTATTTCTGTAACTTATAGGGGAAATTAATGAATATCGTGGTTTTAAATAATATCATTAATTATGGATAAAGACGAAAGTGAAAAAGTGAACTTTTTGGAAAACACATTGACTTGGAATTGTAAATCCAGTGGGTCTCAAAATTTGTAGTTCTCTCGTCCAGTTTAGGTTTTCCGGTGAGGGTGAATCTGTGTTCTTTGTCACACATGGCGCCTCCTCCCCTTCCCACAGAAATGAGCGATCATGTAATTGGGATTAAAGTAATTACAATTATTGACTCCTCTATTAACTCTAACAAAGTTCTTTAAAATTATAGTTGCTGGTTCATTTGTTTAGGTTTGAAAATTTTTTATAGGATAAACAGTTGTATATAATTCTTGTCTCTTTCTTTTTCCTAAGAAGCAGATTAGCAAGTTAACTATTTTTCCTGTTTAGTGATGTGATCTGCAGGGTAACCACTTCTATTAGCTTTTCAATGGAAAATGTGTATTTTATAGTTATAGTGATAACCTGTAAAAGTCCAATTCTGAGCATTGCTGGAGTAGTTAAGTTTAAAAGTATAATGAATTTTGGTTTTCCTTTGTTCGTTTATTATGGTAAATTACCCCCCCCCACATATATATATTAAATAATGGAAATAAAATCATGTCTCAAATTCCCATTCTTTAAAAAGAATCTTTTTATAATTTAATAAAAACCAGAAAATGGCATTAGTAATAACTGAGAATGTTATTGAAATGAAAAGATTATTTTATTTTAAAAATTGCAAGATTTATATTAAAAGAATCATTGTCTTCTTTCAGATAAACTTGCGCCTCATCTTGGTAAGCGGGAAAACAAAAGAGTTCCTGTTTTCTCCTAATGATTCTGCTTCTGACATTGCAAAGCATGTGTATGACAATTGGCCAATGGGTGAGTGGTATTTTTCTCTTGGGAGTGAATAATGTTAATTCTTCATGCCCTACCTTGTTTCACAAACATTTTGAAAAAGTTGTAAGTAAATAAAAGAGAACAAACAAATGATTGAGGGTAAGGCTTAAAGTTAAGGGGGTTGCTGCATCCTTCCTGGGTTTTGCTTTTCAGCTCCCTCACTGCAGAATGATAACGGAGCCAGTGCATCAAGTCCCTGGTTGGCTTTAGAGCTGTTTTAATGTATTGATAAAAGAAAATTATTTTTTTTAAAGAATACACAAGGTAGCTAACACACACACACACACACACACACACTTTCATATCAGTAACCCTATTTATACCAAAACACAAATAAAAGGAAAGAAAAACTGTCTTTAACAAATTATAATACATTCTCTTTGGTCTATTCTGTACATAGCCTATTTAAAATTGAGCTTGACACAAAGTTAATTTCTAATTCATGTCACTTCCTGTGTTCTCTGAACTACTACAAGGTCAAGAAGGTATAAAATCCATTTATACGTTGCATTTTCAAGCCAGTATCCATGACAAACAGAATTTGGGCGTGGGGGCGGGGTGTGTTTATGTCTTATTCCTTCCTCTGGTTCTTTTCTATGTAATAAGACTGGCTTGCCATCCTCAAGTGAGTCTTTAGCTTATGTTCTTCCTTTAAACTTAACCCAAGTCATCTTGACCCTTTTAATGGCATGTACCATAGTGATATGACTGTTTCAGCTGATTTCACTTAATTTTACTACCAAAGCAGCTTGGACTTTTAAATCACAAGACTTGTTTTAACAAAGAACACAGTGTATACAAAATGAATCAATTAGGTCAGTGTTTCTCAACCTAAAAAATATATATGGAACTCCTTACAGGAAGAAAATTCTTATAAATTCCCTAGTGCTGACTTATTTTTGTTATAATGTTTATTTTTAAGGATAGAGACATATAACTCAATTAACTCTTTATCCTTATTAACTTGTATACAACCATAAAACTAAAACAGATCTACAAAGGAAATGCAAATATAACTCTAAAACCGGTAATGTTCAAATTAACAACTTCAGTGTGCCACATGATATATTTTTGCTAAAACGAACTCACTGCTTGCACCATGAATATGGTACTGTTGAGTGTGGCATGCCTCTGCTACTACTTGCTGTATGAGAACCCAGTTATCTGCAGATTCACCACAAAACCTTCATTCACACAGTGTACCAAATTGTCATTCAGCCTTCACTTAACAAGAATGCATCGTTTATGTATTAAGTCAACCTCTGTTCTTTTCTTGTTAACCTCTTGACAAAGAAGTACTGCTTGGCACCAGTACAATCATAAACTTAAATGCATACATGGGCACTAAAATCCCAAGGCTGTACTTGGTTGTAAGGTAATTATTTGAATTATCTAGATAATCTCTTGCAGATTATCATTAAAATGAAAACAGAATCTAGAACTTATTGAAGAGGACTTTGAGACCCTAAGAACCTGTCTTTGTGGATTCATAGACCTGAGTTTAAGAAATACTCTGCTTTAGACAGACACTTTCAAATGACTGGATCTTTCTTCTCACTGATAACCAAGGAACACGTCAACACTAGCTCCTAAATCAGGAAGAGACTGAAGCTAGAGGTCACAGATAAGAAGGAATTTCAGAAGAGCTGAAGTAAACTAAACTTGCGTTCTTAGAATACTGGATTTTCTTCATAGCCGGACAGGGTAGATAAGTAAGAGTATGGAAAGCGTTTTTAAATACCTGTGTGGTGGTGATGTTGTACTAAGTGTAAAGATGCCTTTTGTGACTTTTGTGGGGTGGAGGGTGAAGATAGGCTTTTGACATCTGTGGGCGTGTTGTAGAAAAGGGCACTACAACCCTGGCTGCAAGGGTTACGCCATAACTTGAGGTAAAGGAAATAGTTTCACCTTCGTGATTGTTTGACTTAGACATTAAAAGTAGTTTCAATTCCTTAAAGTATCCTGATTAATGGTAAACAAAGGTGAGATTCACGTGCAGGTCTGTAACATAGTTTCCCAAACCATCTACCAGTGTTGGAAATTGTATCAATTCTACGTTACTTATTTTCATAGAAAAGGTTTTTGAACCCAATCTTTTCCTCAGTTTGCCAGTTCTACTCAGCAGTTTTAGACACTGCAGGGAATAAAAATAAATAATTTTTATTTTATATAAAACATTAAAAAATCTAGGTCTGCTTTGTATCACATAATGCACTAAAGGTTAGCAAATGTAAATATTGGTGCTAATAATAAAAGCGTAGTGAATATTAAATCAGTAGAAGGGAATACTTTGTGCAATATATTTTTGGAAGGAGTTGGTTTCCTCTGGTATATTCTTGTGCAGCTTAGTGGAATATTGTTAATAGATGGAATAGTCAGGCACATAGTGTTATTGGGTCAGAGTTCCAAAAAATAACCCACTAGATATATGTTGCTAGTAGCTGAAATTCCTCCTGTAAGCATTATTCTTCTACAGGTCTTTTTAAATTTCAGATCCTCTGAGAAGGAAAGGAAGATAGCATATTAACCACAGAAGCACATGAGAATCATGACACTCTGTGTAGGACAAAGAAATATGTGGCGTCAAGTTTCTGCATCTCAAAAAAATACTTTAAACACTTTTAGAATTTTTTTTTCCGTGTAAATTAGACAATTACTGTCATTTGTCTTTATATCTTGACCAGAAATATTCATATATCTGATAAGGGTCTAATATCTAAAATATACAAGGAACTCATACAACTCAACAGCAAAAAATCAAACAATCCAGTTTTAAAATGGGTAGGAGATCTGAATAGACATTTTTCCAAAGAAGACACACAGATGGGCAACAGGCACAAGAAAAGATGCTCAACATCATTAATCATCTGGGAAATGCAAATCAAAACCATAACAACATGTTACCTCACGCCTGTTACAATGACTGTTATCAAAAAGACAAGGAATAACAAGTGTTGGTGACGATGTGGAGAAAAGGAGGCCAATTTGCATTCCCAGCCACAGTGGTGGGAATGTAAATTGGTGCGGCCACTTTGGAAAACAGTATGGCGATTCCTCAAAAAACGAAAAATAGAACTACTATATGGTCTAGTAATTCTGCTTCTGGGTATTATCTGAAGAAAATGAAAATACTTAATTCGAAATGATATATGCATCCTTATGCCCACTGCAGCTTTATTTACAATAGCCAATATGGAAACAACCTGAGTTTCCATCAGTGGATGAGTGGGTGGTGAGATTGTGAGAGACACACACATACACAATGGAATATTACTCAGCCATTAAAAAAAGAGTGAAATCTTGCCATTTGCAACAACATGGATGGACCTGGAGGGCAGTTATGCAAAGTGAGATAAGTCAGAGAGAGAAAGATGAATACCGGATGATATCTCTTATATGTAGAATCTTAAAAAAAAAAAAAAAAAAAGCCAAGCTCATAGATAACAGAGAGCAGATTGGTGGTTGCACAAGGTGTGGGGAGGGGAAAGATGGGTAAACGTTTTTTTTTAGTTTGAATAAATTGAATGAAAATTATTTTAAAAAGAAAAATTATAGGAGAATATTTTAACCCTGGCATTTTGACATTGAGGACATTTAACACAAAATACAATTTGACCCATGTAAAATTAGATTAGGTAGAAATTATCGTGACAGAATAAAATGAACAATGCTAAAGGAAAGGAAAAAGGAATATTCTATTAAACAATAATTTTGGGTGTGATGAATTCAAAGTAATCCATACGAAAGTGTTAACAACTGACAACTTATTCTTTCTTCTGGAGAAGAGGGACCTGGGAGCCCTGGAGTCAGAAGGCAACAGAGACACCCCAGGGGGAGGGACGAGACGGGGGCCTGGGGGAGAATGAATGAGTTTCACTTCTCCTTACCCATTCCTGTTGTGCTGAGTCACTGACAGGCACTGGTTTTATCAAATTCATATTCATCATTTTGAACACTCAAAAAAAGGCAAGAAGAAAAGTGCTCTACTTACCTCCTTTCTCTTCTGTCCCTTGCTCTTCAGGCTACTTTAAACTAGTTTGTGTGTTAACAGTTATTATCTCCTGAAAACAGGAGCTTCTATAGGAAACAAACACATGATACTAGAATTCTTGAGGAAGATGATGATGAAATTTTCAAACCTTTCAAAATCAGAGCTTCAAATTCTGTATCTACAAGCTAGTGAAAATTACTAACCCCATACCTTGTCATGATACTACTGTTCTCAAACCATTATTTTAACAGAATCATATTCCATATTTTACTATAATGTAAGTTATACACTAAAATGAAATATTCTGTTATTCATTCTACCTACCAGTTTCTCTTTTGATTTTCTTTGTACATTATCCTAGCTTTCATACTTATATAGCACCTTCTAATATGTTATTTTTCAAGTTTATACTGAGAATTTTGGGTAAAGTGAACTAAAGTTGTGTCTTCTGTAATGTTTATCAATTGGCTTCAAAAAAACCATAAAGTTATCAACATTACCCAAAAGTAAACACCTAATTTTTTTGTTGTTCTGGTTTTTTAAATGTTTGTTTTCCAGTTATTGAGGTATAATTTTTTTGTTATGCTCTATATCAATATATTAATTCTTTTAAAAATCTTTGTTAAACCTATTGTTTCCAGCCTCAAATATATATTTTAAAAGGTACAAATATTGGTAATATTATAATATTTTCTGTTAATTACTGGTTATTAACATTTTCAGCTGACATTTTTTAAACTAGGATTAGATTTTCCCCAACTCATTTGTTTTCATTTTAAACTTCAGGACCATATTTTGGCACAGTTTAGTGTTCTTTAGGAAGCAAAAACTAGCCTTAAGCAGCTCTTGCTATTTAACGAGAACAGCAGGAACAGTGATTAAGTGGGTCGTGACTGTTCCAATTATAAGGAAGCGCCAAGCGTCTTCTCTGATGTTTTCTATCTGATCTGGAGCAATTTAGAACAATGCACTAATACCTTAATTTTATGTTGAAATGCACCTAACAATTCCCTGGTTCTTTTCAGACTGGGAAGAAGAGCAGGTCAGCAGTCCAAACATTCTACGCCTTATTTATCAAGGACGATTTCTACATGGAAATGTCACATTAGGAGGTAATAGTTACCTTTGTAATGGAATTTAATGCCTGTCTCATGGCAGCATTATTCATTTGTTTGTTTAAATGCTAATGTCTTATCTTACTAAAAATATATAATTTCAAACTGTGAATTTTGCCTAATTTTTGATATGTCTACTTCTTTACATTTTTCATTCTGTTTAATTTTAGCACTATGATTGTTTACTGCCTTGTAGAATAAACTCTAAGCCATTACAGATGGGAGTCCATACCTATATTTTATAAATGTAATTTAAGTGTACTTCTGGATAATATAATTTAGATGTAATATTTTTAAGTTAAAGCGAGACACACAAACTAGGAAAAGTTTATGGTAATGGATTTTCAAATAGAATACTGAAGGTATGTTTTCAGTTTGACTCTAACTGATGTAATTGCTAATCATGCAGGAATAAAGGTAAGTGAGTAACATTAGAGAAACTGTAGTGTAGTGACTGAAAGAGCAGATTTTAGAGCCAGATTGTCTAAATTGTATCTTAGCTCCACTACTTACTGGCTCTGTAACCTTGAGCAAGTTACTTCACTGCTTTCTGTCTTAGTTTCCTCATCAGTAAATTAGGATAACCATAGTGCCTACCTCATAGGTTGGGAGGGTTGAATTAGTTTATAAATTCAAAGCACATAGAACAGTGCTTGGCACATAGTAAACACTTTGTTAGCTATTACTGCTCTTTATATGTGAATGGGGAAATGTAGCTCAATAGTGCCCCCTTCTGGGTGGAACATTGTCTACCATCAGCAGGATTTGTTTTTATCTAAGTACAAGTATTTCAAATATATTATGAGAATTAGAAATATGTAGGCAAAGGAAGTGATCTACTGTAATATATCTTTGTTTACATATAGTCATGACTTTTTTCCTCTAAACCTAATAATCGAAATGTTTAATCTGTTCTTCCGTAAAGGTAGAATATTTTTGTTCATTCATTCATTTATTCAGCATGTATTTATTTCTTATGTGCCAACACTGCTAAACAATTAAAGATACAGGGTTGAAAAAGAATCTCTTCCTTCAAGGTGCTCTGGTATTACATAGTAGAAACACATAAAATTCACTGTTAAAATACTATGTGACTTGGAGTAGATGAATGCAAGTGATTATTATGACAATATCAAGTCGATGGAGTGTTTCAGTATGTAATTTTACACACAGCCAAGTTTTGGAGGCATTGATAACACTGGTCTAAAAAGTGCTGCTATCTACTGAGAGGTATCTGCCGTCTAAAATATAGCTTTTTTTGGTTTGTAGTTATTGTTATTATTACTTCTTTATAGCTCTTTGTGTAGTTACATGGACCAATTCTTAATGTGTTGTCTATGGCTATATTTTACATTCATTAAGGATGGGACCATATTTTAGTCTTTTTTTGATTGTCTGTGCCTCACATAAGCTCTTGTAGTGTTGATGGGTCAATGTTGATTGAATTAATCTATTGACTCCACGAATGACTTTTGAGACTCCATTTCCCTTTGAGTATTGATCTACATGAGCAATTTCTTATCAACTTAATTCTTTAATTACCTCTCTGTTGTGGCCCCAAAGTTCCAACTTCATATTAAAGATAATAGAATTTGTGTTAAAATCAAACTATTGACTTTTTTTTGGAATTTGTTTTTGACCGATTAACAGATTGACTTACGTTATTACTCTCATTCTATGTTGCTGTCAATCTTTTCAAGAACAAACCATCTCTGGTCTTAGTGATTTAGACAAAGAGCATAGGAATATAACCTAGACCTTTTAAGTTGATCAGTAAATCTGGGTAATAACATTGAACTATTTGTGGCTTTTTGGTCGCTGTTTTTCTTTGTCTCCCTGTTTTTTTTTTTTTTTTTTTTGCGGTACGCAGGGCTCTCACTGCTGTGGCCTCTCCCGTGGCGGAGCACAGGCTCCGGACGCGCAGGCTCAGCGGCCATGGCTCACGGGCCCAGCCGCTCCGCGGCACGTAGGATCTTCCCGGGCCGGGGCACGAACCCGTGTCCCCTGCATCGGCAGGCGGACTCTCAACCCCTGCGCCACCAGGGAGGCCCTGTCTCCCTGTAATGGTTGACTGTGGATAAGGAGGAGACGGCACACAGGGTCATACAGTTGAATGGCCAGTGTGGAGAAGGCCTAGGCTTGCTTTGCACGGCTTGAGACTTGCTCTGTGGGCATCGGATACTTACTTTTAAATGCAGATTTCTGCATGCCCACTCCCCCCCGCCCTGTCTCCCAATCTACTACCGATTTGCCGTCCCTGGTCATTTTTCTGTAAAGGGTGAGACCCTCTCTTCTGGGTACCGTGCAGTGTCCCAGTAGAAAGCAGAAGCACCACAGTGAAGGAGAGAAAGCATCTTGGATCTGGTATCCCTCTTCCTTTACCTTCTCTTAGTATCAGTGTCTACAATTTCTAGTTAAAATTCAGATGGAGAAGAAAACTAAGTCCCCGTCAATCGAATTTGTGGCTTCAAACAGTAAGCCCCTCAGCAGCTTTCTAGGCCTGTCCCACATTTCTCCACATTTACATCTCAGTTCACTTACCTGTTCTCTGAGATCTGTTTTCCTGGCTGCTCAAAAAGATGATGATCATGGTAATATTTATGGAATGCTTTCTTGTGCCAAGCCCCGAGGTAAGCACTTCCCTTGGATTGTTTCTTTTAATCAATACAGTGGTAGGGGGCAGGTGATAGAATTACTATCTCCAATTTAGGTGGAGGAAGCTGAGGCGTAGGGAGGGGTCAACAGAACTCTCAGAACTCATCTTACAGTCAGTAAGTAGCAGGGTGCAATTGTAACCCAGGTCTGGCTTACTGGAGTCAAGAAGGTGGTGTGAGAGTGGAACACAGCTTGGTATGTGGACATTTTAAATTCAGTCAGGCTTTCCCAATACATTTAGTGAAATGTTTCATAATATAAAGTCCTGTTTGCATTTCAGTGTTAAGTCAGGCCTAGGAGATTATACAGTAAAGGCCCTCCTTTTTTTTCAGCCTAGTGTGTATTTTGGGGCCACGATGCTTCATTTTAACTTCAGAAATTAAGAGAACAGACCAAGTAGTGGCTGGCTAGCTTTAAGTAAGATGGAAACTCACCTTGATTACATGAAATATTAGGAATATTGAAGATAATTAGGGCTCTTTTTAACCATCATCCTATAGCGCAGGTTTCAAGAGCAAGTGGTAGGAGGGTAGTGCTTGCTACGTAATGATCTAAGCCTGCCTTAAGCTTGTAGTGAAGAGACTAGCTTGAAACGTCAGAACTAAAACATCACAGCTATGGAAACAACTCCAGATGTTAGAGCTACCGGCTGCTTCTAATTTTATACACAGAATGACGAAGGGATTTGCCATGAAACTTTTGCGTCAGTGGTTCATGGGTGCGTTATATTAGTCTGTGTCTGAAATATTTCATAATAAAAATTATTACTTATAAATGAGAAAAACCTTTTAAAGACTAGATTAGAAAACAGTGATTACTAATAATGCCAAGACAGTGATTCTTTTAAAGTAACCTTTTTAAGAAAATTATTTTCTAAGTGAAGCATATAAGGTTAAAAATAATAAAATTATTATATTATTACTATGTTTAAAATTATGTTTGTCATTTCTTCTGTTTCTACATTATAGTGGCCTGTCTGGTGCAGGAATTTTATTATGTGACTAAACATAATTAGGTTTAGAAACAAATGTCTCTTAATCTAAACTTCCCCCTAATTTAGAAAAAGTATTCTTTAAAACCTTTTTGAAATTCCTTCTCTCCTTTAAAGATTATCCAATATTAACCAGTTGTGCATTTTCTCTTGTCCCCTTCCTTAAACAATGTGTATATATGTGTCAAGCTGATAGCCATAGCTGAATAATTTCTGAATTATAAAAATTGTTTCTGATAATATGAACCTAATTTCATTTTGTAAGAGATGCTCTCTCTGGTAAGAAATGCCATCTGTTGAGGAAGTCATACAAAAAGCAATCAATTTTTAAAATGGTTTCAATTTTGGTTAGTGATTTCAACAGGTTGGTGTATATGTAACAAGTTGTCTTCTGCTTTTCACATAGCATTAAAACTTCCTTTTGGCAAAACAACAGTGATGCACTTGGTGGCCAGAGAGACACTGCCAGAGCCCAACTCTCAAGGTGAGCCGTGCGCTCGAGAAGGTTCTCACTCGAGCCACAGACAGCCATTCAGAAGTGGCTCCGCGTTTCTCGGAAATTCTGAGGGGAAGAAGTTTTCATAGTTTATGGTGACTGGTCCTTAGCAGTCAAACCAAGTCAGCGTGTCCCTTGATTCTCCTCTGTGTTTATGTGTGTATCTTGGTTTGGGGGAGAGGAGAGGGAGGGGCAGGACTGTGGAATCTCTAGGGTGTCTGGGTAGGTAAGTGGGCCCTTATGTTAAAAACCTCTGCGGGCCTCTGTTTTGGGGGTGAAGACAGGTATCACCGCCCCGCCCCCCGCCCAGCCATCTGCTTGCCTTGTGGAAGGCTTCTGCTTCCGGGAATGCTTGTGGAGGATAGTGCAGGATGAGGTGCTACCATCCATCCTGGAGCTGGGTCTCAGTGGAGAGGGAAGGTGACTTTGTGGATGATTGCTAAGACCCAACGAGTCACCAGAAACTCTATTCATAGTTTATGGATGGAACTTGTTAGTAAGCAAATAACCAGACATTTTGGAAACAGGCTAAAATTAAAAGGGTATTTACTATAGCTTTTTAATTTAAAATAATGCAAACATTAAACAGAAAAATCCTGTTTCTTACTATGCTTGCTGTTTCTTATTATGCCCCTTTCCCCATGCTTTTTTTTTTTTTTTTTTTTTTTTTGCGGTACGCGGGCCTCTCACTGCTGCGGCCTCTCCCGTTATGTGGTGCACAGGCTCCGGACGCGCAGGCTCAGCGGCCATGGCTCACGGGCCCAGCCGCTCCGCGGCATGTGGGATCTTCCCGGACCGGGGCACGAACCCGTGTCCCCTGCATCGGCAGGCGGACTTCCAACCACTGCACCACCAGGAAAGCCCCCCCCGGGGAGCCCCCCCATGCATTTTTATAAACAAGGCTTCTCTTCATCTTCCCTAGGTCAGAGGAATCGCGAAAAGACTGGCGAGAGTAATTGCTGTGTGATCCTGTAAACACCGTCTGCCAGGTGTGGTGTGATGTAGTCTTTGTCTTTCATGCTGCTGGGCCAGAGGAGACCCAACGTCGCTTCAGAACCTTTAGGAAGAGTCTGCCTATAAATACGTGGACCTGAACTATCACATGAACACTGTCATCTTTTCTCATGAAAGTAAAAAGAACCAAGAACATTTTTCACTATGATTTTTTATTTCCAGTATTTTTGTTTATGTTGAGCAGTTTTAAAATGTATTGATTTTTGAATGCAAGTCAATCTCCAGGGAAAAGTTAACAAGTTATCTTTCATAGCAGAAACGATTTTGCTGCCACAAAAATTTTCATTACCAGAACTAACAAAATCAAGTGTTCCAAATACAGTGTGCACTAAAAAAGATTGACGGTTATTTTCTTCATCCGCAGAATTTATAACATGGTTTATGGTACCTAGAAATATACTCATATATACAATCCACACTGGAAGACACAGCAATTAATGAAGTTAATTACTGGGCTAACATGAGAGTAAAAAATGGAAAAGAAACTGAAATGTTGGGTGAATGCTACCAAAGTCAGCCGTGGTGGCTGCACTGGCACAGAATCCTACACTGAGTGCGACTGTTCTCACTGCAACAAGTGAAGAAACAAAACGTGCCGCCTCTTGTTGAAATTACTCAGCAGAGGGCTGATGAGACTAGTTGTTTTTCCTTTAACATGTGCACTCTAGTCAGACAGTGACGGAGGGCTGGTTCACATAGCACAAGATGGGGGAGAGCTCGCGTCCTAGCCTTAACGCAGGGGTAAATTCCAGTCACTCGTAGACCTCCGTGATTGCGCAGAAATATTAGAAAACCTCATTTATTCACCACTTTTGTGTATCTGAATATCAGCACATTGAAGTTTTCCATAACTACTGCTCATCTCTGTGTCTAGTGTCACAGTTACTCATTAGAGACCCCAGATGGATTCTTAAAATTAAAAAATTCTCCATAGGACTAATTTTGTTTCTTTATGTAGTTTGCATTGGGTATTAGTGCTTGCAATTGTATTAAAGTCAAAAGCTGATTTTCAAGGCACACTTGATTAGGGATGCCATTGTTTTGTTTTGTACCAATAATTTAAAAATTGATATGCTAAAAACAATTTGCACAGCACTAAAGCATGAGCTAGTTTCATCTAAACCTGTAAAAAATATAAAAGATTTTATATTTTTTCACTGGGAAGAAATTCTTCCTGGATGAAATTACAAATATGTGTAGAATATATTTAATAAAAAACTTATAAAATACCTAACTATAGAACTTAAATATAGATTGGCGTGTAGTATATAGAACAATGTTCCATATAAATAACTTTAGCCTTTATAAAAATGAACTTGCAGGCTGACGTTATGTTCTGTACTGAAATGAGTGTCCACGGCCCTTACAAATAGTAAGTGTAAATCGTTTCAAACGGTCAGCTTTGTTTAAAGGTAATCAGGTTATTTTATTCATTGTTAATGCTTTGACGAAAAGGCTTTATATGCAGTAGATCTACGAAAATATTGTTCATACTGATCAGAATTAAATTTGTATAGAGCAGAGTTTTAAAATGAATGTAAATAGCACTGAACATTTTCCTTCTGCAACCTGGACTTATAGATCCTTTCTGTAAACTAAATAAAAAAAATATTGTAGTGCATTTTGGTGGTAATTTTAAAGGTCTTGATTAGGTTGATAATTGTTTAAGCACTGTCTCATCCATGTTAAAATTGTTCAGTTTTTATTTCTGAATCTTTAAAAAATTTGTTTAATATTCTACTGTTAGGTTTGGGACGAATCCCAATGTGTCTCTGGTCTTTAACCTGGTTAATTTGTGCACAGTCACGACAATGGGTAGAATTATGTAGTCCCTGTTATCACTAAGATGTTCTATTCAAGAGATGTCGAACATTTATATGCTTTGTTGACTAACTCACATGTGAATTCTGTTAGTGTGGACTAAAGAAGAATCTGGTAGTTACTTAATTGGGCAATTAAGCCATTTATGGCTGTATTCTTTCCTAATACAAACTACTGGTAATTATTTTTAATACCTATTTTAATTCTAATTATTCTTCTGTTTCTCCAAAGTTAAAGACTACATTTAATTGTGATTGAAATTTTATGGTTAACCATATTCTCTATTGGTTTTCAATATATTTTTCTGTGTGTTCCCACATTATAAATTTCCCTTCACAAGACCTCAGTCTGGAGTTTGCAAAATGGATGAACTGGTTCATCAGTAGAGAATTATGTCTCTCAATACCTGATATCATTGTTGTGCAAAATGAAAAGAAGAATTTGAAAATTGCAGTAAAACTATATACAGGAAACACCAAAAATGTAGATGCCTTAATAGCGTATACATGAAAATACTCAACCATCCCTTTGAAAATAGTTCCTTGGACTGCCTGCCGGTTAAAATTGATCGATCATATCCCATTGAAGGTCCCTCTGCCACAAACAGCTTGCTTGCTGAAAGGCGAGAGCCGCAGAGGTCCAGTCCTGTAAATAAAACCTGAGCTACGGGCCTGTGACCCTGCCCAGCACTTGGTATTTAACTCATGTCTTTCACCTAAATTGTCCTAGACTTGAAGTATTCTGGAAAAGGCAAAGCTTTTCTTCTTTATTAAAACCTCAGCATGTCTCCTTGAGCTGACTTACTTGGTTCCTCTTCAAGATAAGTTGTATCTTATCATGAAAAATGTAGTATTTAACATCATCACGCACATTACATGAGGTTTCCTCATGACAAACATCTATCCTTTGTTTTATGTCATCTTGACCAATGTTACAATAATTTCTGTTAGCTGACTGTGGTGAACAATGTTTAATGTGAAAAGAAATTAAAACTTTCTTCATCTGTTGTAGAATATTTCCCTTCTTTTAAATGACTTCATAATTTTGGTGTAGAAATATTCTTTGTCTCTACTATTTTTCTCTTTTTTCCTTCCATTTATTTTATTACATTCCTCAGTAAAATCAGCATTATGTCAGCCTTTTTTTCTTCTCTGTCGCCGAAACCAAAGAGAAGTGATCAACCAAAATTTTGTGTACCTTCAGACCATCCTTACTGGTAACTGTTGCAGGCATCTCTTTAATTTTTTTCCCATTATTATTTTGCAATATAGCCACTGGTTAGCCAAACAGAGTGACTAGGGGTGGGAGGAGGGCTTGAAGAAGGGCGTGTAACCTATACTTGTGGTTGAAACAAAACTGCAGGCTGCTGGCTGTCTCCTAGGCACGGTTTCCCTGACCTAGCAGAGTGGGCTTCTCGGACGTGGGCAGCGGGTGGTTGGCTGCGGCTCCCCTCTGCGGCTCCGAGCGCTTGGTGCGCTTTCTTCGGAAGAATACAGCGTGTGTGAAGCCCTTTCACAGACCGGGGGATGGGGTGTGGACTGGCTTCCGAAAGAGTTCGTGGACAAAAGTAAATAAACGTCCAGGTCTCGGTCAAGTTTAAGCCAGTACTAGACTATGAAAACATCTTTCATTTATTGTTTTGTGGCCCTTGACAATGACATCAAGTGTCCTTCAGTATTTTTTTATTCTGCCTCTTTTTCAAAACGCCAACTTTCAAGAAGTATACAGTAGGCATGGTAAATCAATACTTGGGGAAAGGGGATGTCAATCTCCCCTTTGATTCAACCAATAAAAAAAGGAACTGGGGAACTTCCCTGGTGATCCAGTGGTTAAGACTGCACTTCCACTGCATGCCGCGTGGCGCGGGGGGGGGAAAAAAAGAAAAGGAATTGGGTAAACAAACATATATTTCTTAACGTGGCTCTGGAAGCGATTTGTTTTAAAACCAAAAGAGTCTGAAGCAGAGACTCAACTGATTCTAGAGTGTA
This sequence comes from Leucopleurus acutus, assembly GCF_964270905.1. Taxonomy (NCBI): domain Eukaryota; kingdom Metazoa; phylum Chordata; class Mammalia; order Artiodactyla; family Delphinidae; genus Leucopleurus; species Leucopleurus acutus. Next base: position 6,684,929 of record NC_139160.1, on the reverse strand, counting down.
GTTATTACACATTCAGACATTGTTCAGTATCTGATTTTTATTTTCTACAGGCATTTCTCAAGCCTTATTTTGGTGTAAGGGGAGTCTACGTTGTAGTAGAAGACACTTTGCTCCTTTTAAATAACAAGGAGGGAACAGGATCTAGAGGGGAATAGTGCCTGACCACACACGGAACTGGAACCTCAAGGTTTTAATCGGTGCTGCTTTTTAGACTGTCCACATGTTCCATGTGATAATAAAAGAGGGGGATTTATTCCGTTCTCAATTGTCTGCTGGATAAGATGGCTTTTCCGGCGTTCTGGAGCCTGGCCCCTCTCATGGTCCCCTTCTGCATCACGAGGTTTTCTCTCCGGGGCTTTGCTTAACTGAGTTCCACTAATTAGCGTGCGACCTTCCCACCAGTGTTTCTCAAGCGTTTTTAAAAATTTGATGAACACATCTCCATTTTGACTGATAACTGCCATTCAGCCCTCAGACTGCGGGATGCCATGCCCGAGACCAGCAGGGCTTTGGAATCATCCGGCCTGGCTTCGAGGTCCAGTTACTTAATCTTTGGGCTTCCGTTTTTTCATGTATAGAGTAAGGATAATACCTATTTTGTAGGGTTGTAGGGATTATTTTAAAATAAACATTTTTAGCACTGACTGGCCCAAGAACTCATCTGACCGCCCGTCAGAGCTGTCAGAGGGCCTTATGTCAGAAATGGAGGGCCCAGCAGCCATGTGTGTTCTAGACATCATGAAGAAGTGGCTTACGAAAAGGAGAAAAAATAGGAAGATTCTGCATGCAGACCTCTCACAAGTAAATCACTATGTAGTCACAAATTATCCCGATGAGGAAGGAAAAAAGACATTGAAGAGGTCATTGTGGCCGCAGTCAGCTCTCCCATCACAATTTAAACAGCATGAGCAGAACTGGGTGTTTGGCTATGTAAATCAGGGAGAAATCTAGTCAGTGTCAGACACCTCTGAGAATGGTGTTAGAAAGGTCTGGAATGAACGGGGGTTGAACGGAAATAGAAAGTACACGATTGCTGTGCTCAAAACAAAAAGAACATGGCAGGGATACACTGCTGGGTGCCGACCCTGGCTGCATGCCGGAACCACCGGGGGAGTTTTCATTATTTTAATTTTTTATTTTTTCCTATTGACGCCTGGGTTGCTCACATCAGCTGAACTAAATCAGAACACTCGTGGCTCGGAATGGTCTCCTTAATTCTTGCCAACGACCAAAACCAGAACCACTTAAATACCGAGAACACAATACAGTGGAAAGACTGCAGTAAGTGGAGTTAAAGTAGAAATGGAAACCGGGCGAGAGGATGGAGGCGGGGGATAAGGGTCCCAGCCGCTTTGGATTCTAGGAGACCTTGCGCACGCCGAGTAGTACTGCCCCTGCGCCCCTCCCGCCGCATCGCCCTAGACCCCCTCCTCCCTGCGTGCCTTTGCGCATGCTCACCACCACCACCCGCTCCCAGACCACGAGGCCAGACCCCCAGCATCCCAGCCGCGATACCCACGGGGAGAAATAATGTCGACGTGGAATCCAGAAGAATGAGAAGGATTTGTACATCAGTGTTCACAGCAGCATTATTCACAGTACCCAAAAGGTGGCAACTACCCAAACAGATGAATAGAAAAGCAAAATGTGGTATCGTCGGACAATGGAATATTATTCAACGTTAAAAAGGATGGAAATTCTGACACATGCTACAACACGGATGAGCCTTGAAGACACTATTCTAAGTGAAATAAGAGGCCACAAGAGGACAAATATTGTATGATTCCACTTATACGAAGCACCTTGAATAGGCATCATAGAGATGGAAAGTAGAACAGAAGTGACCAGAGGCTGGGGGAAGGCAAGGATGGGGACGCGGGGACACAGTTTCAGTCTGGGAAGATGAAAAGAGCTCTGGAGGTGGACAGTGGGGATGGCTGCACATCGTGAATGCACTTAACGCCCCGGCTTGTACGCTTAAGAATGCTTAAAATGGTAAATTCTATGCTACATATATTTTACCACAGTAAAAGAAAAATGAAACTTTTTTTCAAACACATGAGTAGGCCTTACCCAGGAAAAGGAGCCCGGCAGAGCTTCAGAGAAAATGGGCAGAGGGTGATGCAAGCAGAGCAAACAGAAATGCAAAGGCCCAGAAATGAAAAGCGGGCACACTGGCGAGGAAATTGTGAGCAGCTCGGTGTGGCTGGAGCACGGAGGACTTGACTTTGACAGGGAGGCAATGAGAAAGTGGAGGCTTGCAAAGCGAGCCGGGGCCACGACGCGAGGAAGCTCAGAAACCCCACCCGTAACTCCGAAATCTGGACGTTTCCTGCAGGTGGGGCTGCACCACTGACTGTCACGCACATTCACACACCCCCAGAAGGGACTTGGCGATTTCCCTCCAGCCTTTCTACGGTAATAAATTATATAATAAAATAAAATGCACTGTTTCTGTATTTTTAAAAATGCTTATTATAAAGAATTCAGAGTCTTAAACATGAAGAGGTGAAAAGTGTTTTCACTTCAGTTTCACCCCAACCCCATCACGCACAAATAAGAACATGATCTGAGTATTCTCTGTTCATGTTGACAGCAGAGACGGTTCGTAAGCAAAACTGCTTTATAAACTTGGGGTCATACAACAGAAGCTGTTTTGAATTTTAGTTGCATTCAACAAAAGACATGGAAATGAAACTCAAAGAATCACTGTCACATAAAAGTTTCTTCACCACCACAGGGTTGTTTCCTAAATATCCCTCTAGGATTAAAGAAAGAGTGATTATGAAGAAAAAGAAGGGGTTACTATTTATCTTTAGTACTTTATGTTTTAGTTTCAGACAATACTAATTGATTCCTTTCTCTGAAAGATGAAAGAGGTATTACTTCTTCCATCTGACCCCCTCTGAATTTTGTTAAGTTATATGATTATTTTAATACTTCCCATATTTCTAACACCTACACTGCTCTCTAATTATGTGGTATCATAATTATTCAGTTTTAACTCTACATTTAAATGGATTCCATATTCACTTACCAATCTTTCATCAAAGCTTCCCGAGTCCTGATGGTTTTAAATCATGAGTCATCTATCAGTGGGTTAAGTTGTTATTGTAAAATATCTTTTTAAGAAGGTTCACAGCACTGCCTAAAGATGTCTGTCTGTTACCTTTACGTTTGAATGACACCTTGATGGGGTGGAATGATCTCAGGCTGCACGTTCTTTCAGAACTTGGTAGACATTACTCCAATGTTCTCAGGCTCTGACTGTTGTGAACAATTCTGAGGCCAGTCTAATTTGTCTCTCTTGTAGTTGATTTGTGTTTTTCTAGATGCCTGGAGATTCCTTTGTTTAAGCCTCAAGTTCAACAGCTTCTCCAGGCTATGCCTTGGCAAAGAGCTTTCGGTGTCAAAATCTCCAAGAATGTGGAGGGTGCTTTTAACCTGCAGATTCAGTTCTGCCTGGGAAATTTTTCATACGTATCTCTCAGGACATCTTCTGGTCCTCTTGTCAATCCTCTGCTTCAGGGACACCAATTGTGCTTCTATTGGATTCTCACCATTCACGGGCCGGATGTGTTATCTTCTCTGCTTTAACATTGGTGTCTTTTCCGTGTGCAGTCACTGAGATGACCTCCGTCTTTCTTCTGATGTCAGCACTTTGATTCTCAGCTGGGTCCAGTCCTTTGCTTTTTAAGAAATGTATACTTTAGTTCTCTAAGTATGATGTTGTGGAGTTTGTGGAAATGGGTGGGGGGGAGGAGGATGGAAGGAAAAGAAAGAAAACTCAGCTGCGGGGTGTGCAGGCTCTGTTGGAGAAGCTTCCCCTGCTCGCTCTGCTGACGTGTCACTGAGGGTCTGGAGCTGGTGTCCCCCCGCCCGGCTGAGGGTGTTGTGCATTCCCACCTGGGGTGACCCTCAGGGTCGGATTATTCTCCCAACTCAGGCACCGTCTTAGTCCCTCACTTCTGCCGGAGAATCAGCTCTATTTTTCACTTTCTCCCATATTCCTCCACCCCTCCGTCTCTCCCCCCACACACTCTGTGTAAAGTGCTTTTCTAGTTGCCGGTCACAGAGGGAAAAATAGGTGCTTCCCTGGTGGCGCAGTGGTTGAGAGTCCGCCTGCCGATGCAGGGGACGCGGGTTCGTGCCCCGGTCCGGGAAGATCCCACATGCCGTGGAGCGGCTGGGCCCGTGAGCCATGGCCGCTGAGCCTGCGCGTCCGGAGCCTGTGCTCCACAACGGGAGAGGCCACAACAGTGAGAGGCCCGCGCACCGCAAAAAAAAAAAAAAAAAAAAGAGGGAAAAATAGCAAAATCTGTTGTCTCACTGTTTTAAAGTTATTTAATCACCTGCCTTTTGATGATCATTTACCATCTTGACTTGTCTTTCTCGTTCACCTGAGATCCATTCTTTGGGCATCTACTGTAAGCCATGCACTGGGGGAGGCACTAAGAGTTCAAGGACAAGTGAGACAGTCTCTGCTCACAGAGTTTGTGGTTCATTTTGTTACCTGTCTCATCAGTCACTGAATAGTCTCAATTTACTGTTAGTTATTATTTTCTTCCTCTCTGCTCCTGCTGTCCCTGCTCCAGGCCTTCTTTATCTCTGAGATTATTAGCAGATCACAGCAACCGTCTCCTATATCTTCTTTTTTACCTAAGACTTCCTGGGGACAAATCTGGTTGGAATAATGTTTTTAGATAAATCTTTTCAAAATCACTTTTTTCATGATGCTTCTGGGGCCCAGAACTTCTCAGTGACTCCTCACTTCTGACCACAAAAATCCCAGCTCCCTGGCACAGGTCTCCTTCCTGCGGCTCTGGGCTCTCCACCTGCAGCGAATCCCGGGGACTGGCTTGTTCAACACTCATTCCAAACCCTTTTGCATTAGCTGCACAAGTGAAAGCTAAGATCCATTCTCCTGACTCTCTTGCAGCTAGAGGTCCAGTTTTAAGTTCCTCCTCTCGGAGGCATCCCGGGGAGATTCTGATTCACAGCTGGGGTGTGTCGGAAGAGGAGCCAGGCACAAAGCATCCGCTTTGCTGGTACAAATGGCACAGGGGCCGTGCGTTCTGGCTTGGAGGCAGTGACTTCTAGTTTGCAGGCAGCATCTTAGTGTGGCAGCTTTCTGATCATGACGGAGGCCCCAGCCCTCCCGGCAGCCCAGTTCTTCCGCGTGGGGAAGGGACTCACTCTTGGAGGCTCAGCTGAGAGCCTGTTTGTCTATCTGTTCCATTCTCTAGGTGATATATACCATTAAGTCCTTTCTGCTTTAACTAGCTGGGAGGGACCCTGGTTTCTGCAATCCTTCGCTCTGACCAATACACTACCCAGCTTTCCTTCTCACTTCCCCCCCAAACCTATCAGCCTGGTGCCCTCACTGGCCCCGGGAAGATACCCTTCATGTCTGTCCTTCATGCACTTACCCCTTCACCCGCCCTCTCGCTTTCCCCTGCGATGTAACTGTCTCCCTGGATCCTCTAATTCCAGGTCCAGAGCACATCTGTCTCCCCTGGGGCTTCTCTGACCCCGTGTCCCCACTGGTCCTCTTCACGGGACAGAGAAGCCCAGCCCCGAGGGTCAGAGTAGGCTTAGGGCCTCAGCTCTCCCATCCAATGGCGATCCCGGATGGACTTGTCCTCAGTTTCCTTTGCCATAAAATGTGGAGGTTGGACCACGTGAACACCACCTTGACCTCCAATTCAAAAGTTAAGACTCTAAAACTCAAAGAAAAGCTACTTCCCAAGCCAAGAGAGCCGAGCTGCTCTCAAAAACATTTGACTTCAAATCCTGTGGCCTCTTTGCTTCCTGACACCTTTCCTCCAAGGTTGGCCATGCACGTGTGGACTGTTTATTTTAACTGCTGGAGAGAAATCCCTGCAGCTGGTGCCGACAGGCAAGGTTCACCAGCTGCACGGGAGCAATGCCCCTGGCTGTGGCTGACCTCTCCACGGCGGGCTCGCAGTTCCTGTCAAATCTGGACGAAGATGTCCAAAGAGGAGGGTCTCCCTGGCTGAAGCCGTGCGGTGGGGAGAGAGCAGCTGTGTGGCAGGTATTTCTGCTCAGCGCGAGTGTCAGCAGTTTCCTGGTAGCCTGTGTAATATTGGTGGTGATTCTCCTGACTCTGGAACTTCTAATAGATATAAAGCTTCAAAAAAAAAAAAAAAAAAGAAGAAGAAGAAGAAGAAATCCCTGCAGCTGGCAAGGCCAGGCCCCGAGGGATGGGGAGAAGAATTCTTTTCCAAGAAGGCGAGTCCCCCTTAGAGTGTGGGCCCTGTTTCATGGACAAAGTACACGGCTTGCCTACATTCCGTTACCCAACCTGTCTGCCGACGCCTCAGGCTGCAGCGCAGGCCTGATGGGTGAGGGTCCATGACAGGGTCTCAGTACACATTCCCACAGAGGCTGACGACCAGGCCCCGAGAACAGAGCAGTCCCCATGCTGGGTCACATCGCAGGCTCTGGAGTCAGCGCCAGGGGGTGTCTGCTCATTGAGCCTGGGGAGACGGACCAGACATTGAGCCTGGGGAGACGGACCAGACGGACCCTTAGGGCAGGGCGACATCATCTGTGTGACGTCACACATGGCCCTTCTTCAGACTAACAGGCCGCTCTGGCTCCCAGGTCCTGTCCCAGGCAGGTCTGCAGCCATCCCAGGGCATGGGAAGGCTGGAGACCCTCAGCTGCTTTACGCCCATTTGTCCCAGCTGTTCTCAGCGTCCCCTGCATCCAAGGGCTACATCCTATTACTTGAACCACCCGCAGCGAGCCTTCCTGGAGCTCAACTGTGCTCTCACTTTTAATCAAGGGTGGATGTCAAAAACGGCCAGTTGGAAACGACTTCTGCCTGTTCTTTGTACGCGCCTTACACGTGCGCCCCAGAGGCCACAGGTGCTACTTTAAAAAAGAAACAAAGCACAGAAGCAGATTGCCTTTGGGTCGGGAATGACCGGGACTTACTCTATTTCCACCTTCTTGACCTGTTCAAGCACTGGTTCCATCTTTCATACACACACACACCCCCTTGGGCCCAGACTCACGGGGCTTGGAGACCCAGCACTGGCCTGTTCCTTCTGACTCTGGCCTGGCCTGGTGTCCAGGCCCTGCTTCTAGTAAATGCCACTCACCTCCCAACACTGCCCACACCCCTAGACACATCCCACAGCTGAACCCACACCAGCGCGGCCCCGCTTTCCAAGGGGGCGATTAGACAGTTCCTGAATGGTGGAAGGCCTTATACATCATTACATTGACCGCATAATGAAAAAAGATCTTTTTTTTTTTTAACATCTTTCTTGGAGTAGAATTGCTTTACAACGGTGTGTCAGTTTCTGCTGTATAACAAAGTGAATCAGCTATACATATACATATATCCCCATATCTCCTCCCTCTTGCGTCTCCCTCCCTCCCACCCTCCCTATCCCACCCCTCTATGTGGTCACAAAGCACCGAGCTGATCTCCCTGTGCCATGCAGCTGCTTCCCACTAGCTATCTATTTTACATTTGGTAGTGTACATATGTCCATGACACTCTCTCACTTCATCCCAGCTTACCCTTCCCCCTCCCCGTGTCCTCAAGTCCATTCTCTACGTCTGCGTCTTTATTCCTGTCCTGCCCCTAGGTTCTTCATGACCTTTTTTTTTTTTTTGACAAAAGATCTTTGTAGCAAATTTCTCAAAACGTTTTTCGTCTTGATGAATTGCTTTGACCTATTTATAGGACGAGAGCTCAGCAACCTGTTCCTTGGTTGTCCTAAAACTCTTAGCTCTGTTTTACACCTACTCACAGCTGTTAATAACCCTTAGCCTCCTTTTCTGTTTACTGTCTACACAGCTGTCCAGCCTTGACATAACCTCTGTCGGTAATGTGGAAAAACACAAGCCCAAGAGTCAGACAGATGTGCTTTTAATCCCAGCGCCCCCATAAACCAGTCTAATGGGTGTGGGCACATCGTTTAACTCCTCTAACATCCATCGCTTCATGTGAAATAGAGGTACAATCCCCAGTGTCCCAGTGGTTCGATCAGTGTTGAGATTTAATGAGCTAATATCTGCCCAGAACTCACACACGTAAGGGCTCAAAAGATGTGACCCTCCTTTCCTCTTTCGTTTTCCTTTTTTTTTTTCACGGACCCATCCCAGCTGCTTTCTTCCTTCTGGATGCATCGGGAGGCAAGGCATCCCTACTGAACAAAGAAATCAACGTGAAGGTGGCAGCTTTGTGGATCCTGGCCCCTAGCTGCTAGGACACCTGAATTTTAAGCAACAGGACACTCAGAACCTAGCACTTGACAGGAGGGGGTATGGGCATGAGTGCAAATGCAAATTGGTTCTCTGTCTCAGTTCCCCAAAACTGCTGTGGGGATCCCCACAACGGGCTCCCAAGTAAGAAATGTAGCTGTAGCTGTAAACAGTCGAGAATGGTCTCCAAGATCGTACACAAATGTGAAAGCCAGAAACACAGCATCGCTGTACAGTTTGTGCCCGGCCCAGGGACAGCTGCTGAGCTGGTTAAAAATATGTGTCTGCAAATAAGTTTGTGCTGGTGAGCTTGGGTCATAAAGCTCTTCTCATCTGAGCCTTTATTTTGGGTGTGCATTACTCTAGGCAAATGTGCCTCAGCGGCGCTCAAAGAATATTTGATTCGTCGGAGAGAGATTGAGGCACCCTGTGCAGTGCAAGAAACAGGCCTCCTGCCCGTCACTTAAGAGCCCATGCATATATGTCCATGCCTCTAGATAGCTAGTGGGAAGCAGCCGCATAGCACAGGGAGATGAGCTCTTGTGACCGCCTGCAGGGGTGGGATAGGGAGGGTGGGAGGGAGGGAGACGCAAGACGGAAGAGATATGGGAACATATGTGTATGTATAGCTGATTCACTTTGTTATAAAGCAGAAACTAACACACCACTGTAAAGCAATTAGACCCCAATAAAGATGTTAAAAAAAAAAAAAAAGAGCCCATGCAGCCCTGTCAGGAGGAGAGAGAGCACAAAAGGGACAAAAAACCAAAGAGAATCAAGTCAACAGGTATTTCTAGGAAGGAGGCCCACGTGGCCCAGTGATGCCTGTTGTCTGGGTGCGCTTTTTCTCTTTTCTTCTTTTTAAAAAACTTTCATTGAAGTATAGTTGATTTACAATGCTGTGTTAATTTATGCTGTACTGGGTACACTTTTTTTTTTTTTTTTTTTGGCGTGGCATGCAGGATCCTAGTTCCCGGACCGGGGATTGAACCCATGCCCTAGGCAGTGAAAGCTCTGAGTCCTAACCACTGGACTGCCAGGGAATTCGCCCAGTACACTTTTAATAAGGCTCCTTTTCACTGTGTTTATTGATACTCACTTTTTCAACTTTCTAGAGCTGCCATAACATAGTACCACAAACTGGGTGCCTTAAACACAGAGATTACCTCACGGTTCTGGAGGCTAGAAGTCCAAGTTCAAGCATTCAGCGGGGTTGGCTGGAGGGAGAATCTGTTCCATGCCTCCGGCCCAGATGTCCCGTGGCTTGTAACAGAGTCCCAATGTCTGTCCTTATCTTCGCAAGGTGTATGTCCGTGTCTAAACTTCTCTTTTTATAAGGGCACCAGTCATATTGTGTCAGGGACCCACCCAACCTACTCCAGTAGGACCTCATCTGAACCAGTTACATCTGTAATGACCCTGTTCCCAAAAAAGGTCACATTTTGAGGGACCAGCAGTTAGGGCTTCAACACACAAATCTGTGGGGGACACAATTCAAACCATAACACCTGCTAGGGGGCACTTTCGCTAGATGCCGAGGGATGGAAAGACGTGTGGGTACACAGTCTTTGTTTGATTAACCCACAATCCAGACTGGAACACATACAGTATTCTGCAAGCTGGGCACAGTCGAGGAGGGCAGTGGAAACATGAGACAAGCTCCATGGGAGCAGGAACGAAGGAGCCTCAGAGGAAACCTTCGAGTACTGGGTACAACCTTTAAACTGCGTCCTAGTGAAGATGCAGGCGATATTACCAGATTGTCAAAGCCATCTTCAGTGTGTCTGTAGCCTTTCTATAGTGTAAAAACATGTAGTTGTTAAAACTAACATACTGTGGTACGTAAGCCGTCCACTCTAGAATTTAAAATGAAAATACTGAAGGTTTCGAACGGTCAGTCATGGTAAGACTATAATTTTAGTTTAAATTGTTTAGAAAATGTATCCAATTAAGTCTGTAATCAGTGTTCAAATGGTCATGAAAAATTATTGTCCAAGTGGGGTTCATTAAAATTGTGTTGTGTTTAAGGCAGGCAGCATCAATTCCCATAAAATAAAATAAGATCATAAAAATACCGTGTTTTGGCTGAATTGCGTCCATCCCCAAATTCCTATGTTGAAGTCCTAACCCCCAGGACCACAGTGCGACTGTACACACACAGGGTCTTCAAAGAGGTGATTAAAGCTAAACTGAAGTCTCTAGGCTGGGGCCCTAATCCAAGATGACTGCTGTCCTTATACGAAGAGGGATTAGGACACAGGGAGAGATGTCTGCAATTCGCGCGCACACACAGAGAAGAGGCCACATGAAGACAAAGGGAGAAGGCGTCTGCAAACGGGGGGGGGGGGGGGGCAGGAAACCAGCCCTACGGACACCTTGACCTTGCACTTCCTGCCTCCAGAACTGTGGGAAAATAAATGTTTTGTATGTTAAGACTGAGGTGCCCGGGGCACCCCTAAGCGGGAATGTTACTGATGGACCTGCTTAACGGGAGAACACAGAGACTAGAAGAGGGCCCAGGGCCAAGCCTTGAGCAACTCCCACAACTAGGGGGCCAGAGGAGGAGAAGAAGCTGGCAGAAGAGCACGAAGGAGAGGCCAGCGCAGGACGGGGCAAGGACAGGGCAAGGACGGGGCGTATCAGAGATGCCCAGGGAATAGTGTCCGGCGGAGCAACAGGAGGACCAGAAAGTCCACTGGAGTTGGCGGTATGGAGGCTGTGGGGAATCTAGCCATGCACAGTTCCAGGGCAGAGACGGGTGGCTGGAAGCTCCATTGGGGAGGAAGTGGATACAGCTCTTGTAGACAGCTCTGCTGAAAGCTTTCCCTTTTTGCCAAGCAGGGGAGTCCAGAACGGGGCCCCGCACCGTGGGGCAAGAAGATGAGCATTCTGCCCATTAAGCACACTCAAGCCCTCAGCCAGGCACCTTCTCCGAACAGGAGAACCTCTTCTTGCAGCTGCGTCCCCACCATCCTCATGATTGTCCAGCTGCGTGTGGGATGGGAAGGGACCGCTCGCTTTGGGCCTCTACGGGGGACATCTGCTCCTTTTGTTGCCTAGGCGCCCTCCCGTCCCTCTGCTAACAAGCCCCACACCCTCCGTCCGTGCCTTTTCCACTTGGGCTCACTCACGGAAAGTTTCTATCCCTTACAACCAAGCCACCCTGACTGATACACCCTTTCTTCTGAAATGGTTCAAGGCCAGCTTTTTTTGACCTTCTCCCTTAGCCAACAATGAGGTAGGACGTGAAACAGTCTAAGAAACACTGGAGGGTAGGAAATTAAGGAGAATTTGGAAGAATGCAATTGTTCTCACAACATTTTGGCTTTTTCAAATTTTGTTAAACTAACCACATTATGGGAAATTGCCAATGGAGGAATACTGACTTTTCCAAAGCAGAGCGGTGCTTTAGGAAGAGATTACATGGCTTTTTATTGAAATCGCAGAATCGCTGTATTTTGTACGTGCCCTCTGTAATGGCCTGGGGGGAAGAATGTGTAAGAAAAGTAAGAAAAGGAATAGAAGGAATTTCATTAAGGGCAGGATGCTGGAACATGAAGAGTCCAGCTCTTACGTAACTGCAGAAGGGTAGAAATTGAATACCGGGAACAAAAGGAAATAAGTAAAGAGAAATAAGATGCCGCAGAGCTGATTCTCGCATCACCAGCCAGTTAAACTCTCCTTTGCAGATCAGACATCTTTTCTCTATTTGCAGCAAAGCTTCAAAGCTACAGGCTGGCATCAGGCCATTAGAGTAATTCAAACCACACTGGTGACACTTCCTGGAGTCCAGCTTCTAACCACATCCCTCTCTCCCCTCATCTGCCCAGGTCCTGGCACCAAAGATTTAAAAAGATGGGAAAAGAGAATATTCTTTCCTTTCCCTTTCGATGCTCTCGTGCCTCTCAACAATGTCATCCAGGTCCCAACCTTCCCCAGATCGCCCCTGTCCCACTGCTCCCAGGCAGTTCCAAGCCCAGGGTAGTCTGGGTGGACCCAGAAGAACGCATGTCTTTTTCTCTAAAAGCCCTTGTGGGAAGTTCCCTCTATCCTATGGGGGTAAAAACGCAGTCTGTTTGGTTCTTTCTCTATTTCCAGTCGCCCTGGGGCCAGGCACGTGATTGACAATAGTATTTCTTTAATGAGTAAATGGAAGAATGAGTGAGTTTTCCAAGAGGATATATTCAAATGCTAAACATCTCATATCCATGTGCTTCCAATTACCTCTAAAGAAGTTTCCCTGGTTTGTTTTTGTATCCTTGTGCCTTGGGGGAAAAACTCAAAACAGCGAAATGACTTTTTGCTGGATGGTGAAGCATAAAAGGGTGGGATCTTGGCAAATGTGTGAAGCTGATGACGCCTCCCCGGGCTTGACTCCGTCTCAGGGCCTCACTCACGGTGTGTCTCCCTCCCCACCTCCCCATTTCTCTTCTTTTCCCCATCCTCTTTCTCCCTGATCTCCAGGGCTCAGCCGTGAATTCTGCTGCCTAAAATACAGCTCGTGAGGACTGAACTCTCCTAGAATTATTGGAATTTTAGTACAAGTTTCTTGAGGACCAGCACAAAGGAATAACCCTGACTGGTAAAATTGCCAGGAGGTGGGACCAGGTGATTTGGGAGGACTTAATTTTTCTATTTCAAATAGGCAGCTATATATATTCCGACCACTCATCAGGCTGTGTCTGCTCCCTGATACTCTGATAGACCAATCTGGATTAGGACCCAGAGTCGCACGATTGTCTTTAACCAGTAACTACCATCCCTGCATCCATCCATTTATCCATCTATCCCATTCACTCATTCACTGAAGAATGAAAATAATGAATTCCCTGGCGGTCCAGTGCTAAGGACTCCGAGCTTCCATTGCGGGGGGGTGGCCCGGTTCGATCCCTGGTCGGGAAACTAAGACCCCGCAAGCCGTATGGTGCAGCCAGAAAAGAATGAAAATAGTGACGAAAAAGACGACTACATGCCAGGTCTCTCACAGCTCAGAGAATCAGGGAGAGAGAGAGGGCAACCAAATAATCCAGCAAACGAAAGAAGTTCCTGAAATTCAAGGAGTGAGGCTACGGGAGTTTGTCACAGGGACTGCGGGTGTCTAGAGGGGCTTCCCAGAGGAAGGAGGCCTCAACGGGGGAGGGAGGTACAGACAGCAGGCTGGAGGGGCTGGAGTGGACGGTTAGCTGGAGAGGAAGGCCAAAGCCAGACCACTTAGGCTCTTTGGGCCATGTTTAAGATTTTATTCTTTGTGTTAAGATCAGCAGGAAGCTATTGAGTAGTTTTAAGTGGAGACAGACAGTGACGTTATCATGCATTGAAATGTGTTTCCAGTAGGTTCATGTCTTCCTGTGCTTTTCTTTTCTGCACTCCTAAATCAGCACGGCTCTTCCTGGGGAGGAGTAAAACTGTGCTTTCCTGGATGGCAAAGACAAACACGGGGTCAAGGTTTGGCCACTGGCTTCCAGTCCAGAGATAATAGCAGAGAGAGCCAGAGCTCTGATTTGTCAGAGCAGAGCGTCCAGTGAACCAAAAGGCAAAGTCCCGAAGAGATCGGGGGATGAAGTTCATCCAAAGTGAGTAGATCATAACCTGGACGGTATGGGGGCGGGGGTGGGTGGGGATCGTGCGCATGAGGCCAGAAGGACTGGCCAGCCTGTAGGAACCATGCAGAGAGAAGGGCATGGACGGACTGCCCAACCTCTGCCCCAGAAGCGCCAGAGGGCCGGGTGGGACCCTAGCCCACGTGGCAGCCTGTCTACACCCGGGAGAGCACGCTGCCAGGAGGCGGCCTGGGCTGAGAGGTCATCTTCCTCACAGCCCGCTCTCCCCTCATCATGAGCCCAGCAAGGGTGACATCATCCTTTGTTCAGCCCACTCAGACTGTCGCCCTCGGTTCAAAGGCTCGTGACACATGTAAGTTCTCCCCCCCAAAGAGAATGTAGATTGGTGCAGCCACTATGGAAAACAGTATGGAGGTTCCTCAAAAAACTAAAAATAGAGTTGCCAGATGAGCCTGCAATCCCACTCCTGGGCATATACCTGGACAAAACTCTAATTCAAAAAGATACATGCACCCCAATGTTCATAGCAGCACCATTTACAATAGCCAGGACATGGAAGCAACCTAAATGCCCATCGACAGATGAATGGCTAAAGAAGACGTGGTACATATATACCATGGAATATCACTCAGCCATAACGCAGAATGAAATAATGTCATCTGTAGCAACATGGATGGACCTAGAGATTATCATACGAAGTGAAGTAAGTCAGACATATACCTACCATATGGTATCACTTATATGTGGAATCTAAAATATGACACAAATGAACCTACCTATGAATCAGAAACAGGCTCACAGACGTAGAGAACAGACCTGTGGTTGCCATGGGGGAGGGGGGTGGGGGAGGGAAGGATTGGGAGTTTGGGATTAGCAGATGCAAACTATTATATAGAGAATGGAAACACAACAAGGTCCTACTGTGGAGCACCAGGAACTATATTCAACACCCTGTTATAAACCATAATAGAAAAGAATGTGAAAAAGAATGTGTGTGTGTGTGTGTATATATATATATATATATATATACACACACACACACACACACACACACACATATGTATAACTGAATCACCTTGCTGTATAGAAGAAATTAACACAACATTGTAAATCAACTATACTTCAATAAAATAAAATTTAAAAAAGTTCTTCCCCCAAGAGATAATGGTGAAATAGTAACCTGGGTATGGGGAACAGTGGCCCCGTGGATAGGGAAACCCCCTGTTATCTGTAAATGAATGAGAATGAAAGAATCGCCTGGGACAAGAAAGCGGAGAGACCCATCCCTCTGTAAAATGAGACTGGCGGGAATCCCCTGCCGGTGCAGTGGTTACGACAAGGCGCTTTCACTGCCGTGGGCCCAGGTTTGATCCCTGGTCAGGGAGTTAAGGTCCTGCAAGCCGCAAGGCGTGACCTAAACCAAACCAACAAGCAAATAAATAAATAACTGAGATTGACCTTTTCCAAAGGGCGTCTGGCTGCAGGGTGGAGAGCTGTATGCCGAGGGGCCAGAGCAGAGGTGTGGGACCAGGCGGGAGGCTTTGCAGTGGTCCAGGCAAAGTGGCCATAGCTTGGCTAAGGTAATGGTGGTCCTGGAGCTGGAGAGATGTGATGAGATTCTAGAGATATTACCGAGATAAACTGACAGGACTAAATGGAGGAGCAGATATGGAAGTACAAGGTAACTATACTAATCGGGTTTCCACTGCAGTAGAATAACACACAGTTACAGTGGTTTCCACTGTAATGTTGGATAACGAACAACCCCCAATTCTCAGTGGTTACAATACTCATTTCTTTTTCTTGTTATAGGTCTGCAGGTTGGTTGGGGGCATTTCTGCTTCGGGTTGCAGGCAATCCATGTATTTCTCATTCTAGAATCTGCAGTTACCTGGGGCCAAGCTCTTCCATGGTGGATGTCAGAAGGGCAAGAGGCCAGGCCAAAACACAGAAGCACATTTCAAGCCTCTGGCTGGACAAGGCCTAATAAGTGTCTGCTCATATACCATCAGCCCCAGGATGCCGAATGGCAAAGCCCAAAGACAGTGGGCCAGCGAATCAGACTCTGTCCAGGGAAGCCACGGCAAGGATGAACTGTGAACGATTAACGCCATCCATCTTAGGAGCCAGGGACGGCGCCTAGGTGTCTGGCTTGCACGGCTGGAGAGACTGGGGTGCCCTTCACCGCGAAAGGAAATACCAGAAGTGGAACAAATTTGAGAGAGATCATGAGTTCAGTCTTGGATATTTGGTCCTGAGATTTGAGTACCAAAGTGGCAGGGGCTATAGAAAAGTCTGGCCTGGAGGTATGTATCTGGGAGATGTAGCAAAGACTAGCTGGAACCTGCTGTCCATCCACTTACTCCTTCTTCTTTAGTTTTAGAACATCTAATTTTTAGCTGGCCATACATTTCCAAACCTCCCTTGAGCCAGGGTGGTCACCTGACTAAACTTTAACCAATGAAGTATAAGCAGTGCCAGGTATGACTTCTGTCAAGTATCCTTAAAGGAAAGGGTGTGTCCTTCCTCCTGACTTATTCCTGCCTGCTGACAGAAATGTGGTTGTGATGGCTGGAACCCAAGAAGTCATCTTGGACCATGAGGTAAAAGTCCTAGGTTGAGGATGGCAGAGCGACAAGAAGACTAGATCCCTGAAAAGAAATACTTTTATAGCATTTAGGCTACTGATACTTGGAGTTTGCTCTCATCTACAGTCAATCCAAATCCTAACTGTTACAAGAGTCATGAGAGCAAAGAAGTACTGGAAGTCGTTTGAGTTCAAAGTCAAGTTTCCAAGACAAGGGTAAGGAGAGCCCAGGGCTGAGCTTGAGGGGCTCTGACATGGAATAGCCAAGTAGAGGATGCTACATCCGCAGAGAGACAGAGGAGAAGCAGGCAGGGGGCAGAAGAAGAAGGAGAACGGGGTGTCTTGGACACGGCATGCAAGCAAGAGAGTATCTCAGGGAGGAAAGAGTCGTCAAAAGTTGGAATCAAGCTGACAGGTGAGATGACAGCAGAGGGCATGAGTTAAGTTCAGCCCGTGACAAGTACACGGGGGTAGCGTGGTCTTTGAGCCCCACAGAGTGCCCTCTGGAACCACTCTCCACCCTGAGCACGCTCCTAGAGGCTTGAAGACGAGAACTTGGGTGCAGCCTCCAGCAGAAGCTGCCAGGACTGATGGAGAGAAGCAGACGAGCCTGGACATCACTTTTTACCCCTAAACTTCATCTCTCCCCCCACCCCACCGCCTCTGCCCACCCCCAGGCCTTCTAACAACCTGCGCCTCTCCGGCCTCTCCCTCCCTCCACTCCCACTCGGCTTCTCATTATTTTCTTATGAAAGGGCTAATAACCTCACTTCCTTGCTCAGAATTCTTCCAGGAATCCCTACTGACTATGTTTTAAGGTTAAAATTCCTTAACCAGGCACACTGATCTTTCATGGTCTAACCCTGACCTTTTTCTCTGGTCTCACATCCTCGACGTTAGCCCCCAGCAACATCTGCCTGCGATCACAGGAAAGACCCCCATGAGCACCGCCCACCTGTGGCCAGTCAACCCACAGCACCGTGAGAGATAAGAAAATATTGCTGTTTTACGGCACTAGGTTTTCGGGCAGTGTGCTACACAGCGACAGATAACCAGAATGGAAATTGGTACCAGGAACGGCGTGTTGACATTTAAAAACGTAAACCGTACGGCACTGGCTTTAAGCCTGTGCCACGGCTTAAAAGAGTTTTAGGAAGATCGTTGTCGGGCCTGTAAAAGCAGCGAGGAAATTGTTATCGGAAGCTGGAGGGAAAAGAATCCGTGTGATGTAGTGGTGGAAAGTTTAGCAAAGCTGTCACCTGCTCAACTGTGACAAATGTGGAAATGTGGAAAATAAAACCAGCCATAGCTAATGGATAGCGATTTGGCCAAGAAAGTTTTGGGCAGAAGGTTGAAAGTGTCAACTGATTTCTTTCAGCAGATAAGGGACAGATAAAGAGAAATGAACTAGAAGAAGAATTTTTCAGTTTTCAAATATAATTTAGAGGCTATATAAAGAAGCCAGGACTTTCTGGGTTCAAAATTAAACTGCTTCACACTCCCAGCCTTTCCAGAAGGCAAGTTGTTCTCAAAGTAAGACGGCCTTAGGGTAAAAGTTCCTCTCGGGCTTCCCTGGTGGCCCAGTGGTTAGGAATCCACCTGCCAATGCAGGGGACACGGGTTCGAGCCCTGGTCTGGGAAGATCCCACATGCCGTGGAGCAACTAAGCCCGTGCGCCACAACTACTGAGCCTGCGCTCTAGAGCCCGTGAGCCATGACTACTAAGCCCGTGAGCCACAACTACTGAAGCCCACGTGCCTAGAGCCCACGCTCTGCAACAAAAGCCACCACAATGAGAAGCCCGCGCACCGCAACGAAGAGTAGCCCCCGCTCGCTGCAACTAGAGAAAGGCTGCACGCAGCAACGAAGACCCAACGCAGCCATAAATAAATAAATTAAAAAAAAAAGGGTCCTCTCAAGGATGTGGTTCTCTTTTACGGTTTCAGGAATATTTAATGGCATGTCTCCGAGACCTCCCAGCTGGTCAAAGGACTTCTAAGGCTCTTAAGGGTGTTACCCTACAGCATCCTAAATCTAACCCCAAGCCAGACAGGGACCCATCTCAAAATGTTTGTGAGTGTGACTTTTATAAACTCCTCCTGACTCCGGGGAAACCCATACCATGTTTATAAGGTTTGAATTGACGGCGGCGTCATCAGTTTGAACTTAAAGGGGCGGAGGTGGTTCAAAAACGAAAAGCAGCCTCTGGGCTTCCAAGCTGATGTGGGCAGGAAGCAGGCTGACGAAGCCATTCAGCAGCGAACAAGAGCCCTTTCTTGCAGCGGAGGAAGGATGCTTCGGAGGCCGGCCAGTAACTGTGGAGAATAAGCCCCCGAGGGCAGGGCTGTGACCTGAAGTAGCTGGGTCCTGCCCAGCCGAGAAATCCAGGGCTCTTGCTTTCTCTTTAGTGTTGCCCGGATGGGAACGGGGTGGGAGGCCGTGGGCAACAAACTCGATGAGGGGTGCTATGCCTTAGCTCTTAACTCTTCCCACATTCCTTCAAATGTCCCGCCTGCCCTGCAGCACCGTTCTGCTGGGCTGTCCCATGTCCTCAGCGCTCACCCTGTGGGCCCTGGAATGGCACCCGTCACACTGGGTACGCCGCGTGTGTCTGTTGGTCTGTCTCCCCAACTCGATGACTAGCTTTGTGAAGACAGGCTTGCTCTCAGCGTCATTTCTGAAACTGGTGGCGGGAATTCCACCGCTGTGTGCTGTCCTGGAGACAGCGGTGTGGGTCTGAGAAGCCCTGGGGCTCGTTTCCTGTGTGGACCCAGTGCTTTTCTTAGGGTCCCTTTTTCTCCAGGGTCTGAGGTCCGGGTCTCTCGGCAAATGCGAACGTCTCTCCTCCTCTTGCGGAAGCCACCCGAGGAAAGTTGTATTTCTCTGGGTCTCTGCGTACAAGGCTCTGCTTATTCTGGGGACTCGAATAGTCACAGAAATTAGAATATCTGGTCCCAGCCTGCATCTGTCCTCAGCCAATGACCTTCAGGGAACTGTCACACTCCATGGGAAATTTCAGTAGCACCTTCTATACAGCAGCACACACATACCACTGCCTTCAACTGCATGATACTGTCACCAGTTCCCATGCCCACAACGTGCAGGGACCTGGTGAGGATGCCCCCAAACACATATTCAAACACATCTTCTCTTTTCCCACCTTGAGCATCACAGTCATTACCTTTCTGGGTTGTTATTTTGTTATCTGAATTTCTGACTGCCCTCTAACATACGCTCTGGAAGGACAGTGTCTTGTCATTTTTGTGTTCCTGGAGCTCAGGCACTCTGGAAACGTTTGTTGAATGAATGAGTTTATAAAGGAAGCAGAGTGATATGGTGAAAAAAAAAAAAAGCACAGGGTATTTATTCGGGTGATCTGAGGGACAGCTCTGTCATGCACAACCTATGTGACACTGGGCAAATCCATTTTCTCACTATAAAGTGAGGCTAACATGGCCTGGTCTGTCTCCCAGAGCTATTGTATTGGACAGGTGAGATCTACGAAAGAGTTCTTTCTCAGCAGTGAAGTCTGAATAAATACGCATTATTGTCATGGTGAAAATCTGGAAACCTGTGGGCAGATGGTCAAACAACGTGTGGTCCATCCACAGCGAAGGGCACTACTCGGCAAGGAAAGTGTATCCAGTGTCTACAAACGGCAACTTGGATGGAACTCAAGGGAATTGTGCTGAGTGAAGAAAGTCAATCCCAACTACCCTATGGTCGCATTGACTTAACATGATTGAAATGATAAAACAGAGAGCAGATTCAGAATTTCCAGGGGCTAAGGAGTGAGTGGGGGGCTATGAAAGGGCAACGTGTAGGATCCTTGTCATGGCAGAAATGCTCTGTATCTTGTGCGCATCAATGTCAATTTTCTGGTGGTGATTTGGACAATCGTTTTTCAAGATGGTACCGCTGGGGAAAACTGAGTAATCTCTCTGTATGATTTCTTGCAATGGCATGTGAATTTACAGTCATCTCAAAATTAAAATTCTAAGAAGATGCATTAAAGTTATATGGTTGGATGAGAAGTTTATAAAATAACAACTTACGTTCATTGATTGCTCACGTCATGCCAGTTTATCTTATTCTCATACTGTACCATTGTTGTCCTATTTTACAGATGATAAAACTGGGCACAGGAAATATTAAGGCCACAAAAACAGTATGTCGTATTGCTGGGGTTCAGAGCCTCGACACCACAGTCACCTCAGCTAAGGACAGCATGGCGCTCTCAGAATTTGAACCGAACACGGCTTAATCCTCAAACCACCTCTAGGTATATTTAATTAAGTGCAAAGACCAGCAGCAATAAGGCTCATTCAAAAGTCATTGTTCAGGATTTCCCTGGGGGATGATGAACGTGTTCTGGGGCTGGGTGGTGGTTATATTTGTACATACCTGAGGATATAGTAAAAACCACACACAGAACTGTATACTTTAAGCAAGTGAATTTCAATGGGATGTGAATTATATATCAATCCAAAAAAATCCCCCTCCCTCCAAAAAAAAGTTCTTGTGGTCTGGAAGTAAGAACTTGGCCTCTAACGGTAATGGCGGTGGTAAGGAAATTCTAAGAACGAATGATCTTATTAAATAAAAGTGGTCCACGGCAAAGACATTAAAGATGCCTGAGGTTCTGAGCCGGGTGACATGAAAAAGGAGGCACAGGAGATCACTGAGATGTGTTGAATTCGAGATGACAGCATCCCATCCTAGGGACAGCTAGTATCTGAGTCAGGGGACCGGTGTTTGGAAGAGAAGTCATAGAGCTTTCGGATCCAGAAGTAGATGAGATATCTCAGGGAGACAGAATCAAGATGGAAGATCATTTATTAGGAGGAGATAGGGAGGAAGGAATTACTTTCTAGCAGAAAAATAGAGCTCAGCGTGTGAAATCGTCCGTCTCTGACAACACACTGAATTCACATTTTTCTTCTCTCCCTCAAAGGGCAAAAGCAGATCCAGTGGGAAAAGAATAAGACTCAGAACAGGTAAGAAAAATCATGTTTCCCTGGGGAAACACATCACCCGGTTTCTCCTATGCACCTTTGCTGTTGCATGTTTTTTGTGGTCCTGAAAGGAGACTGAGTACCAAAACAGGCGACTTTGGTGTTAAAAATGAATACAGTGTTCAATTTTTTTTTAAAGGAACGCATTGTAAAACCCAGGTTTTCTCAAGCTTTTCAGTCGAACTTAACAAATCTTATGATTTCACTTAGAAATCTATTTAAATTCAAGTAATTGTTTACAAAAGGACTTTAGAACTTTTGGCTAATTAAATTCCCTTGGACATTTCATAGTGCTTTTATAATGAAAATATGTTTAATTTTCTTTTTAAGTACTTTGGTTGTCTAATGAACAAAACGTTCCCAAATACTTAAACAATGCTTGCAAAATTACTGAGTCGGCCCTTACACATACGGTGAGAATTAAATTCTCTTGAGCGGGGCCGCTGGTTGCCTCTGACCACCACACAGAACCTAGCGGCCCAGGAGTGGCCTGTGATGACACACTGTTGGGAGAGGCTGGGCACAAGAAGGCAGCTGTTTCCCTGTAAAAAGCAGAACAGGCCTGGCTGACAGGATGTGGTACCAACCTGCCCGCGGGAAAATCCCAAGTTGTCCACACAGCTGGCCCTGCCTTAGGTAACACCTCCCGGGGGGAAGGTTGCCCTCTACTGGCTTATGTGAGCCCACAGGTGGGAAGGTAGACAGATCAAGGGGGTTCGGTGTTCCAGAAAAGCCTGGCAGATTGCACATATGAGCGGTATTTTACGGCATTTGTTTTTCTCTTTCTGACTTACCTCACTCTGCATGACACTCTCTAGGTCCAGCCACGTGTCTGCAAATGGCCCAACTTCGTTCCTTTTTATGGCTGAGTAGTCTAGAAAAATGATACAGATGAACTTATTTGCAAAGCAGAAACAGAGACACAGATGTAGAGAACAAATGTATAGATACCAAGGGGGGATGGGGGAATGAGATGAATGGGGAGATCGGGACTGACATATATACACAACTATGTATACAATAGATAACTAATGAGAACCTACGTATAGCACAGGGAACTCCCCTCAATGCTCTGTGTGGTGACCTAAATGGGAAGGAAATCCAGAAAAGAGGGGATATATGTATACGTATAGCTGATTCACTTTGCTGTACAACAGAAACTAACACAACATTGTAAAGTGACTATACTCCAAAAAAAAAAAAAAAAAAAAAAAGCCTGGCAGGAAAGAATCCATAGTGTTTGAGTTTCCACTGTCTCCTGATGAGGCTGTGACGGAGCTGAGCCTCTGCCTTGCATCAGGGCCCCCTGTAAACACAGCACAGCTCCGCCATGAACGCTAATACCTTTGGGTCAAATCGCCTTCACGTGATACCCACGTCGTGTGCCGGAAACCGAGCCTTGGGGATTGACTCCAAAATGGATTTTCCCTATTCCATGTTCTACTCAGTGGTAAAGAGGAAGATTCCAGATCCTACAAGCATTTACCACATGCCTAATACGCACGAGGCAATTGCATTGATGTCTCCTCCTCTGTTCCTCTGAAAAGCCTTGCGAGAGAGTTAACACTGTCGCCACTTTGAGGCTGAGGACTCAGCAAAGAAGTTTTCTTCGCAGCAGTTTCTGCATCTGACGCTGGCGGGCTCGTTGACGAGCCTCCTTCCTCGCCGCCACTTCTCAGCAACGACTTCTAGCCTTGATTCTAATACTGATTATAGCAACCGCAGGAGGCCCATACCAAGCAAGTCTGTATCAGGACTAGATGACATCCTTAGAACCTAAGGATGTGGCCCGGGCCACAGGGAAGTGTTTGAAATCCGGTCCCTAGGGTCCTTGACTCTTTCGTAGAACAGGTGGGAGGTGAGGACGATGCCACCGCTGTAGACAGATGGTTAAGGCACAGTAGCTCCAGCCCTGAGGCCGGCACGGAAGCCTTCTCCCCGCCAGCCTGAGACGAGCACTCCGTCCACCGGGTCACACCTAATCTGTCATCCAGGGGAGCTGGTAAAGCTCAAGCCTGCTTTATTCTGGATGGAGCGTCAGACCAGCGGAGGCCTCTCACAGCCCGGCCGATGGCCCCATCCTGGGCACAGCCCCATCGGCCTCCAACACGCCTGTGTTCAGAGCAGGGCACAGAGCCGGGTCCCTGCAGGCTCCCGTTGCCACTGGCTTCCCCGCCGCAGAGGAGGCCCCGTCCAAGTCCACAGCGTCAGGAAACGCAGGCCTTGTGTTTCTATGGCTGGGGGCTCGGATGTTTAATACGGGGATAGACTTGGCCGTTTATAAAACACCCTGGGCGGTGCTGGGGACGGTGCCGTTTGCTGCAGTCGCCACCCGTTCCTCCTGGAGCTCAGCCATGCCGTGTCCCCTCTGGCTTTGGAAATCACTCACTGGGAATTCATTTATTAATAGGAATCTGGGCTTGTGCCTTTAAAAGAAAAAAAAAAAAAAAGTATGGGCTGAGGCACATTTACTTGTTCAGACAGAAACAAGAAAAGCATCACTGATGGGGAGATGGGAGCCTCCACGGGTCCTCGGAGGAGCGGAACGGTGCGTCTCAATTGTTAACTTGCTTTCAAATCACCTGCGGGTCTGGTTAGAAGGCAGACTCTGACTCAGAGGGGCTGGGGGCCTGAGAGCCTGCATTTCGAACACGCTCCCCCCAGGTGATGCTGACGCTGCCAGCCTCGGACCACACTTCGAGGAGAGAGCGATGGTGGGGTTGGCAGGGGGAGCACCGTCCTCTTCAGGGTCTTCACACGCCATCGCCTCCCACAGGAAGGATGCCCCACCTTGTGGCCCAGAGTAAATGCTCAGTAAATGACACCACGCGGCTCATACATACAGTATAGAACGCAGTTAGGGGCAATGTCAGTCTCAATCTATAAATGAGAGCTGGTTTTGTTTGAGAAGCCTTGACCTTCGCGGTTAACCTATGGTGTTGGGACAATCGTGGGTGACATTTGACCCCTCTCTTTTCCTCCGACGCTTGGACCCATGGCTCCTGTGGGGTGACTTGGGACAGCGTTTCTCTGCCTGTACGTTTGATGAGGGGCCCTTCACGGTGCCCATGGGCTGCACGCAGGGTGCTCCACCTGGCCCCCAGGTATGATGTGTCCCCCCTCTGCTCTAACCCTTGAGGCTCCCAACTGGACCTCCGGGCAGCATGACAGCACCTGTGTTTGGAGCTCAGCATCCTGGGCGATCCAGGGAGGCCATGGTACACCGTGGCCAGATTCTGCAGCTGGCAACTCCTGCATCCAGTTCACCTGCAGGTTCCGGGGCCTCACCTACGACACCTAATTGAGGTTCCTGGGAGTAGGCTGGAGTCTTTCGCACACTGGATTCTGACACTGGCTTTTCTCCCCGGGAAGCCGAGGGAGGCCTCTGCGTGAGCATGAATGGCCAGGAGGTACCTGCCTGTGGGCAGCTCTCCCGTCAGCAAGGAAACCCGCAGCATCGTATGATTTTTTCCCAGAGGCACAAACACCTGCTCTGCAAGCTCTCCGCTGGGCTCCAGCTAAGGAATTGTTTTCCTCCCCTGGGCATGATGACGTGAGCTTTTTCTCCTTGGAACACCATACCCATTTCATCAGCAAACCCTTTCCCGAAGCTTTAAGATGAGGTGAGAAATGATGGTCCTAGCTTAAACACGCGACACACATAGAGAATATGACGTATTTGTATAAACAGCACCCGAATAAGCAACAAAGTGGAGAGCATAGTGCTGACAAGAAAACCCCAGCTTCCCCGGCTGGAGGGGATGGATACGCAAATGCTGGGAGAAGCGGCTTGCCCTGCCCAGGAGCGGTGCGTGACCTCACTGGAGAGGAACATCGCATCGGGAAAGAAAGGTACCAGGTGGTCCAGGCCAGATCTTCTGACTGTGAGAGACTGGGTGCTCTGACCAACACTTAAGATGCTTTCCATGCTCCCATGAAATCAATGCCTTTTTTTCCCCCTGCTGAATGAATGTGGGGATTGCGCCGGAATCAGAAAGATTTCTGCGGATTTCTCCTAGAATTTCCAGGGTCTGTAAATCCTGCGGCTGGCTGGGAGCCTACTTCGATTATTTTTAATGCAGAAAAGGATGTATTTGAGCATCTGGCCTAGAAATGGACTAAATCTGTCCATAGCCTAATTGGTTTGGAAAGAGCTGGAAGACAAATTGAGATTGTGGGTGTAAACAGAAGAAAAGGTGGCAGAAGGGGAGCCAGATGGATGAGCTCAGACACAAAACACACACAAACAAAAGCTGCTTGGGACACCAGAGGAGCACGTGGGCATCTGGGGCCCAGAACCGGACTGGTATGAGGGTCCTCCTTGGCTTGGAAGCGTCTAGACGCAACGTCTGGCTCCAAGGATGTTCCTGCATCTGAATAGGGGGAATCAAAACCAGCTTCCACAGGGGGTGATCCCTGGCCACACTGACAGGTGGCCCTCAATCGACCTGGGCAGTGAATTCAGAACACAAATCACAGGAACATCACTCGGTTTCTTAGAGAATTTAGGCTCGAGGCTGAGGCAGGGGCATGATGGGAGCCAGAGGTTTGGAGAAGATGGCTTCTTGGTTACTACATATAATTGTGTCTGTGTGTGCAGCGTTCCAGGGCAGCCCAAGTGTATTTTGTTTGCAGCCCCGTCAGCATGGTGCAGAGCATCTTGCATGTGGGGGGACCATCAATGCTCGTTTGATGACAGTGATGCAGGTGTCTGGTGGTAGAGACCTCCTTATTTCATAACGCCTTACTGCAGCAAGGCGGGGTGAGGGGTAGGCATCGATAGTTAAACACATCTACTTCTGAACCGTACCGCGTGCTCATGAGTCAGCAGCGACCGTGAGAAGCTGTTGTCCTAAAGGCATCACTTCTATCTCCACCCAGCAGATACTTATGATGTAAAAATAACAAATTTTTCATTGGTTTACGAACACTGAAACCATTTTCTGAGAGTACATAAAAGAACCTGGGAGGGACAGGCGCAGCGAGAGATGATACCAAGCCAGGTGGCTTTAACAGCCCAACAATGAATAGTTATGCTGCTCTTTTCAGAGCTGCGACGTGTGACCCACCCGATTAGGCCTCCGAGAGGCTCATTCTGAAGGCCCACAGTTCACGCCATCCCTTTCATGTTTGTCGTGACAAAGCTGTGTTTTCTGCGCCCGCTTTCCTTTGCAGTTTGCACCCTGTGCAGTCAAATTTCATGCTTCCAAAATGAAAAATACAACTGCCAGTTTTCATCTCTGGGGGAAATGAGTCTTATTTCTCCCATAAATCACGAGCACGCTTCAGCTGTGAACAGAGCATTAGCAACTCTACAAGTAAATTAACTTCAGTTCCTGGTGAGACCCGAGGTTGCTGAGGGTGATTTGCGAATTTTGATTTAGGGAAGGGGAGGCAGGTGGCTTCACAGTGGATGTGAGGTGCAACCATTTCCAGTTGAAGGCAGGACGCTCACGCCTCTGCCACGTTGACTAGGGGTGGCCCATGTGCGTGCCTGATGTCACAGGGTAATTATCAAGGGCACCGCACCGCTCTCACTCTACAAGTGTCCCGTTTGGGTTGATGGGCTATATTATCAGTCTAATTAAATTGCAGATGAACTAAGGAGAAAGAGCTTGTTTTGTGACAGAAGCCAGGCAGACACAAAAGGCCACATATTATGTGATTCCAATCACACGAGTTATCCCTGACAGGCAAATCACAGAGAGAGAAAGGAGGTGTGTGGCTGCCAGGGGCTCGGCATGCTCGGGGGGAAGTGGGGGGTGACAGCTAATGGGGGTGACAGGCTTCTTTTTGGGGGGAGGAAAAGGTTCTAAAGTTGATTGTGGTGATGGTTACAAGACTCTGAATATACTAAAAGCACGGAATCATACACTTTAAATGGGTGAATTATATCACATATGAATTCATATATTATATATTGTAGAATGTATGAATTGTATAATGTATGTATAATTCATATATTATACAATTCATGTAATATATAAACATATGAATTGTATATATTCATACACAGGAATATATGAATATATTGTATAATGTATGTATAATTATATGTATAATATATTGTATAATATATGAATTCAAGCTGCTATATTGAAACAAAAGCTTAAAAAGAGTTAAACCGGGGTGGAGGGAGGAATAAATTAGGAGATTGGGGTGAACATATACACACTACTATATATAAAATAGATAACACATACACACTACTATATATAAAATAGATAATCAACAAGGACCTACTGTATAGTACGGGGAACTCTACTCAATATTCTGTAATAACCTACATGGGAAAAGAATCTAAAAAAGAGTGGATATGTGTATATGTATAACTGATCCACTTTGCTGCACACCTGAAACTAACACAACATTGTAAATCAACCATAATAAAATACTTTTTAAAAAGAGTTAAACCGCAGAAATACCGGAAGAGAAAGACAGAAAAAATCTTGGGCCCTGTGTTTCTGCCGGCGAGAAACACTCTGGACTTGAAAGGCTGGTCCCTCTGAGGAGAGGCTGTCTTCACTTTGAGGGCATGTGGTAACCCTTGCTGGCCTCTGGGGGGCCCCATGCCACAACGCCTGCGTTTTTCTGAGACTTGCTGGTGCAAGAAAGGGAGTGTGAGTTTCTCCACGGTCACCGCTGAGAGGCAAGGTGTGTGCATTTGCCTTTAGAAGATGGAGGGATTTGTGGCGGACCAGCCTCCTGAAGGTGGGGTTGAGCAGGTGCACAGAGCCCAGCGGCAGCGGGTGGCTGCAGGGAAGGTGGCAGGAGATCCTGATTGGGACCTGCCCATTTTGCTCACGCCCATGGCCAGTGGGCTCCCATTAGGGAGGGGAAGGGAGGAGTTCCAGGGCGGCCAGGGTGGGGGAGGTAGTTTTGGGGGATAGGAGTTTGTCCCCCCGGGGGAATTAAGCCCATTATTCTACGTGTAGCACAGAGTCAGAGTGGGGACAGATCTGCCCAGTTAGGTTGGGAAATTGTAGGACGCACAGGACAACCACGAAGGGTCCACTTGACGAGAGGACCCTCAGGCCACATCCTCTGAAAGAGATAATGGGACCTGGAATGCACCCCAGGCCCCATCCAGCCACCAGCACTGGGATCCTCATTCAGCGGAACGGAGCTGAACTTGAAACTTGTGAGAAGACTGAAAATTTACCTTGTGATGAAGACAGAAAATTTATCTTTACATTTTTATATCCTCACCCCCTCGGACAGGGTCTGGCACTCAGCAGTGGCTGTTTGGACGGATGGATAGATGGCTGGATGGGTGAACAGCACACACCGGGCTCAGATGAGCAGAAAAGGCTACCAGGGCTGCACGGTGTCCCAGCTGAAGGCCTGGGTATTACATGTGGGTCACCAACAGAGGGTGCTGTACGCCTGAAAGAGCAAGGCCAGGCCCGGGGCCAGAAGCCTGCTGGGCGCAGGGGTGGTGGAGCTCTGGCTCCCTGCAGACCAAAGGTGGAGATGGGGCGCTCAAACGTGGGAGCTGGGGCAGGCACTGAACCCCAGTATCCACACACTTGGGGCGGGGAGGGGACAGACGCGTTCTCCTGCCTGGGCACTTCCTCAGCATTAGGAAAGGAAGCCAACCGCCTGGGCCCAGAGCAGGATCCACGGCGGGTTTGTTCACCTGCGCGGCCCCCCAGCATCCTGAACGAGGGCCGGCACCCGGAAGGCACACAGTCACTGTTTCTCAAGTGGAATGAATTAATGAAGGCGCCTAGGAGGACGAGACCGCAGCTGGACCGTACTATTCTTAGACTGTATCTGAGTGTAGTGGGCTGGCCAAGAAGTTCCTTCGGGTGTTTCCGTAAAACCTTGTGTGTCTTGGGAACCAGAGTTACACATCAACCCCCATAAACCACTGGGTGGGGTCTGTACCTGGGCTGGTCTTTCCACTGGATGGAGCTTGACAAGGCCAAGGGGGGCCCAGCGTCATAAGAAGGACCGTTTCTGGGCGATCAATCCCTACTCACCCGCCCTCCCCGCTCCCCGAACCACATCCACAGACACAGGGCAGACAAAGCAAAGGAGGAAGGGCAGGGAAAGTGGCGCAAAGCCCTCCCGTGAGGGCTGGCATGTGAGGCCACAACATCTTCACGTGAGCGACCCCAATTCCTCCGACATCCTGAGAGTCTGGGATGGTGGGACCACTGGGGATGCAGGAGTGAATGAAACGGAGCTGCGCAGATGTGCTGCGGAGCCCTCATCACGGCGTTCCCTGCTCTTGCACGCCCCTGGGTCTATTTCTTTCTGCAACGCAAGTCCTTGGCTTTACTGTCCTTCTTTACCGTGGTCAAGGAAAGGGGGCACTGAGCCGCGAGGGGGCCGCCTGGGAACTCGCCTCCGGGGCCGAGGGCGAAGCTCGCACCGGCCTCAGCCCCGCGCTGCAGGCGGCAGCCTCACCCGCTGGAGGGCGGCTCAAGGACAGATGTGAAACCAAACCACAAGAGTGGTGCCTCCCAGGGAGCAGGAGATTGTGCCGAAGGCGCTGGTTGCTGCAGACGCCAGTGGAGGAGGAAGAGGATCTGAAAGCGTTCTTTTTTCTCTTGTGGATTTGGAGCGCTCTGTAAGCTGGAGCTGCTGAAAGCACTCGCGGGCTCGCTGTTTCTGGTTTTAAATTCTCCTGGGACGAGCTCCACAGAATCTCAGGGGTTTAGCACTGACAGGAAAAAGAGTAAGAACTTCAAAGTCTCCCTTCATTTAGTGAGAAGAAACTGTGGTGGCGAGTGACTGGCTCCTACCTCAACACACACACACACACACACACACACACACACACACACAGTCCCTCACACACACACGTTCAGTCTCACACACACGTGTACACACGCGCACACACAGTCTCACACACATGCACTTTCAGTCTCACACACACACGTTCAGTCTCACACATGCACACACACATGCACACACATTCAGTCTCACACACACGCACGCACGCACACAGA
The DNA here is from genome assembly GCF_964270905.1 of Leucopleurus acutus. Taxonomy (NCBI): domain Eukaryota; kingdom Metazoa; phylum Chordata; class Mammalia; order Artiodactyla; family Delphinidae; genus Leucopleurus; species Leucopleurus acutus. Next base: position 6,654,562 of record NC_139160.1, on the reverse strand, counting down.
CACAGGAGAAAAAGAGCAGTAAGGACGAACCTGCCCATCCCTCTGGCATCTCGCTGTGGCTACTCAGCTCACAGAGGACCAGCTTGTCCCCTGGTGGGTGTCCCCACGGAGCCCCAACCATGCGGTGCCTCCCACCCCTCGAGAACCTGGAAACTGTGCTTAGAGCGAAACTAGAAAACTCCACACGGAAAAGATGGGATTAGCCCTCTGTGGGACTTGCTGGTAAACATGTGACCAAAGAAACTGGAAGCACTCAGCACTCAAGGTGGGTCAACGAGGAAAACGGGCCTGTGCGACGTGGACGCAGCGGCTCCATCAGGGCCCGTTCCGAGAAGGGCCGGGAGAACCCCTGGGGGACTCCGGAGCCTAGAGCTCCAGAAGAGAGGGAAGAAGAGAAGGGAGGGAATCAGCGAAGACAAACCGACCTGCGCCCCACCTCTCCGCACCCCCCAGCAGGGTCGAGGGGCCTGGCCGGACCCCCAGAAGCTGCCCAGAGTGCGGCGGGGAGGAGGGGTCCACCCCAGTGCCGAGCGGGGGCCTTTCTGAAGCTGGACCACGGCCAGCATCCGTCTCCTGCCCAGGGCTCTGCTACAAGGGACAGCACTGGACAGAGGTGGCCTCCCCTTCTCGGTTGCATTTCTCCCTGGAAACAGGGAACCCCTTGCCCTGGGGATGGAGCGGGTGCAGTGTAGCTAGTGAGTCAGGCCTCATGATGAGGGGCAATAGAACCTTCTGTCAGTTTCTAGGGATGCTTTACTAATGACCACAAACTGGCAGCTTAGAACGACAGAGACTCCCCTGTCTCCACCGTGATTCTGGAGGCCGAAAGTCCAAACTCAAGGTGTTGGCCAGACCCTGCAGCCGCTGGAGGCCCCAGAGGAGGATCCCTGCCTTCCTCTCCCAGCTGCCTGGGCTTGGGCTGACCACTCCAGCCTCTGCTTCATCTTCTCGCGCCTTTTCTCTCCCGTGTGTCCGTGTCCCAGACCTCCCTCTGCTCTTATAACGTCACCCGTCATGGGACTTCGGACCCACTCGAAATCCAAAGTGATTTCATCTCTAGATCTTAAATACATCTGCAAAGGCATTTTCCCCAGGTTAAGTCTACAGTCACAGGTTCCGGGAGTTGGGACTTGGGCGCACGTTTTGGGGGCCTCAGTTCCACCCACCACACAGAGGCACATCAGGGTCCCGGGCCTGCCATGGGATGCCAGCATCTGGAGGGGGCACGCCTGGAGGAGCGCCAACCCATGGGACTGGCTGGGGGCAAACTGCCTTCGCCAAGGGCGCCCCTCCCTGTCACATCTGGCTCTTATTTTAAACCAATTTTGCTGACCAGTTCGGTTCCATCTTTGTATCTAGACAAGCACGTGTCTAGGGCCTCTGCTCGGACTACATGCTCAGCCTTGAGGGTCACACCACCTAAGAGATGGAACCTACTTTAACAACCAGTGTGAGGACTTTCTCCTCCATGGCTCACATCTCAGCCACCCCCTAGGAAGGAGCTCCTGGAGAGGGCTGGGTGCGCTCAGATGTGCAGTGAACGAGAGGCCAGGGTGAACGCGTTCATAAGAACCACAATTTCCTCACCTTTTCCCCTAAGGGGAGCATAAATAGGGATCGTCCTGACTCTGCCAATCCTGGGTCTCCCTTCTGCTTCGGCCTTCAGCCCTGACGGTGGCGGCCAGCTCCCCAAGGGGTGGCGGCTTCTGCCTGAACAGGACCGGCCTCGGGGCAGCTGCCGGGCCCAGGGAGCAGCTCTGCCAGCGCCCGGCAGGCCAGGAGCAGATGCTGAAAGTGCACAGCCACCCAGAGGCAGGGGTTAAGACCCCAGAGTCGAGAATCAGGGTTTGGGTCCTGGCTGTTCTGCTGCCCAGGCACACGATCATGGGCACATTCCTCAACCTCCCGACCTTCACCTGAAAAATGAAGATTGTAAATTTTCCAGGTAAGCTACTTAACGTTATGTGTGCCTGGCTCCCAGGGTGTGTTCAAAACATGCCTGTTGTTCTGGTTACGATTATAAAGAGAGAGGAAATTCACCGATCACGCCCCTTTATCTGGCCTCTCAAAGCTCAGTGCTAATGGACTGGAAACTGAATTGTGAACCACTCACTTCCAACGCAGGAATTCTTCCACTTTCTCACCTATTTGCCATTAGAGATTTTTTTTCTTTCTTTTCAAGCACCCAGAGACACTGAGAGTTTCTCCTGACGGTCTGATTTATGTAAAATGCAAGGTTGGTTTTCTAGTTCTAAGAAGCCAAGAGGAAGGAAGCTATTAGAAAATTCTCTGCCTTGTCTCCTAACCGCCGTCCTGGCTATCGGGAAGGATTTCTGTCTACCGCCTTCTCAATCCGCAGCTCCCTCTCTGCGTCCTCTGAATGGGAACTAATTTCTTTCCAACAGGGTGGCCTGTGGAACTTCTGGCAGAAGGCCTGGCAGATAAAGCTCCACTCCTGAGGCCATGGAAGAAAAGACCAAATGCCTCTCACAAGTAGGGTCCCGGCGACCTCAAGAGACGGCCCAGCACACCACCTTCACTCCTGTCCTTGTTCCACAGTTAGGTTGCAACCTGCCTCTCCTCACCTCCCCCAGCCCCGCCTGAACGGACCTGGTCCACCTACCCGCAACTGACCCCCACTCACCCCCCCCCCCCCCCCGACCCCGGTCACGCTGCTTTTCTTTCTTTCCCTCAAATGCCCCAAGGATGCCCCAGGGCCTTTGAACTTGCTGTGCCTGCCGGCAGATGCATTCTCCCCGGGATCTGTGCAAGGCTGGCTCCCTTTCATCCCTCAGGTCTGTCCTCAGAAGTCACCTCCTCAGAGGTTATGCCACCACGCTTCATTTGCAAGTCAAGCAGCCTGTTTTATTGTCTTCACAACGCCTCTCTGTACTTTGAATTGTCTTATTTATGTGTTTACAAGTTTCTTGTCTGTCTTCCCCGAGGAGGACAAAGCTGTCGAGTGGTACACACTGTAAAGTTCCCGGGATGACGCGCTGGGAGGAGAGAGGATGCGGGGGGGGACCTTGTGGACATGGTGGCTACCGACGGCGCTGCTGTTTGGGTAGCTGAAGGATGGGAACGGCATTGCGGGTGAGGCACCAGCACACGCGACGGCTCCGAGGGCGGCACGAAGGTGAAGCTTTGGGGCCCAGAAGTCCACACCGGGGTTTCGCAGAGAGACGTTACTACTGTTACTCTACAGCAACGTCAAGGGCAGCCGTGGGCAAGGTGGAGGGGAGTGCAGGAGACGGCAGGCGTGGAGACCCTGGGCTCCCAGCCTGTGCTGGAGCAGGAAATGAGTCACCAGAGGCTCCTCGAAGGAGAGCCCACAGTCAAGCTACAAGCCCTGACTTCCACATAGAGGGGGGCATGATTAAGTGCTGAGTGGGCGGGCGGGTGAGTCAATCAGAAAGGGTGGGAAAGGCGAGCTCTGGCAGAGCTGGTCCCGCCTTGGCGACAGCGCGCATCTGTGTGTCTGCCTGGAGTCAAGGTTGCTGCCGCTCAGGAGCAGATCTTCCGCAGTTTCCTCTCTTTATGGGATTAAGCTGAACTGTTCACTCCCTCACCTGTGCTTTAAGGAAACCGTGAGGGTTATCCGGCTAATCTTTCCAAAGGTCTGTGTAGACCCTCTGTACAGAATACACCAAAGGTGACTGGAATTGTGATACTGTATCTTGAATTCATGTGGTTGTGAAAGCCTGGAGAGCCTTATTGATGAGGGAGTGGATTTTCTCATAGTATAATTCAACTTTCATTTCTTTGCCTCCAGAGACTATATATAAAGTGAACTCTGAACTCAATATCTTAATCGGGATCATTTATTCAATTACTGGGTTGGAAATCTTTTTATTATTCAGTTGCACAAGTTCTTGATATGTTCTAAATACAAATCCTTTCTCAGGTATCTATCTGTGTATCTACCTATAGATGTCTCTATCTATCTATCTACCTATCTATTATCTATCTATCTATCTACCTATTATCTATCTATCTATGATCTATTTATAGATATCCCTATCTACCTATCACAATTTTTTCCCCAGTCTATGGCTTACCTATTAATTTTCTCACAGTGGCTTTTGATGGGCAGGACATTTGAATTTTATGAAGTCAATGCTTCATAAAAGAAGACACTGGTTAGTGTTCTCTGTGTCTCATATGAGTAGATTTTGCCTATTCTAAGCTTGCAAAGATATTCTCCTATGCATACTTCTAAAACCTCTATAGTTTTGGCTTTTACGTTCAGGTTTCATAATTAGTTTGGGGTATGGTGTGAAGTAAGGTCAAGATTTGTTTTTTTCTATATGGACATCCAGTTGTTCCAGCACCATGTATGGAAGAGACTTTACCCCATGGAATTGCTTTGGCAGCTATACTGAATACAAGCTAACCATGTACCATTGAGGGTCTATTAATCCCACTGATGTCTAGGTATATCCTTAGGCCAATACCATACTTTCTTGATGAATGCACCTTTATAGTAACACTTGACATTTTGTTCAGAATTGTTACTACTTGACAGTTTATAGTTAATTTATAGTAACTTTTGAATCTCATTCAAAATTGTTCGGCTATTCTAAGTTCCCTGTTCTCTATAAATTTTATTTTTTTTAAGATTTTTTTTTTGATGTGGACCATTTTTAAAGTCTTTATAGAATTTGTTACAGTATTGCCTCTGTTCTATGCCTCGGTTTTTTGGCCATGAAGCATGTGGTATCTTAGCTCCCGGACCAGGGATCAAACCCACACCCCCTGCACTGGAAGGCAAAGTCCCAACCAATGGACCTCCAGGGAAGTCCCCTTTATTTATAAGTTTTAGAATCAGCTTGTAAATTTCTACAATAAAAGCCTTCTTGGATGTGAATGGGATTTTGCATTGAATCTGTAGAACAATATGGGGAGAAATGACATCATAACAATATCGCCTTCCAACCTGTGGACAACCTGCTTATTTGGATCTTCTTTAATTTCTCTCAGAAGAGAGGTTGGAAGGTGGTCGGAGGCTGGAAGAAGGGGCATCCCTGGGTCTGTTCCGTCCAAACACCACTGAAGCAAGAGCAGATCTGTGGGTCCGCCAGGTGCACTGCCTGTTGTTAACTAGTTTTGGTATCAGTGTCTATCATTCAAGGTTGAATCAGAGAAACAGAATTAGGAGGAGATACATTAAGAGATTTATTGCAAGGAATATGTGATTGTGGGAGCGGGTGAGGCAAGTCTGAAATCCAGATATTAATATAGACACTCAAGCTTTCTTATGATTGGTGTATATATGTTATATATTTTCCCATAATTTTAACCTATTTATACCTTTATATTTAAAATACGTCTCTTATAAATAGAATAAAATTTGATCTTGCTTTCTTTATCCAGCCTGACAGTCCCCTTCAATTGAAGTTTTTAGTCCACTTAAACTTAGTGTAACTTTTGAGATCTTTGTGTTTAAGTCTAATACCTTCCTATTTTTTTCTGTTGGTCCCATCTGATACCTCTCTCTCTCTTTGTTGCCCTTCCTGATTTCTTTTGATTACCTGAGTATTTCTTAGTATTCAGTTTTTCTTTTTTTAATTGGCTTTTTAACTGAACCTCTTTATTTATTTATTTATAATGTATTAATTAAATACGCGATGTCTTCATTGGAAATAAGTTCCTCAAATCTCACATCGGCCATGAGATTCTCTGAGAAGGTGGCATGAGCTAAACTAGTACAGGAAGAGTCAGGGACCTCTGGGGGACTAACTGTAAGACGCTCTGCCACAATGCGTGAGAAGAAAGGAGGACTGATCTGAGGGCTGGAGGGAGAACCGGAGGAAAGCAGGGTGTTGGAAGTAAAGGCAGGCAAGAGTCTCAAGACAGAGGTGGTTGGTGGTCAAGAGGTGACTTGAACAGACATTTCTCCAAGGACATACAAATGGCCCATATGCACATGAAAAGAGGCTCAACACCACTAATGATTAGACACATGCAAATCAAAATCACAATGAAGATACCACTTCACAGTAATTACAATGGCTATTATCCACCCCATGTCCCCCTCCAAAAAAACCCAGAGAATAAATATTGGCAAGGATGTGGAGAAATTCGAACTCTCACACTGTTGCTGGTGGAAATGTAAAATGGTCCAACCACTGTGGAAGACTGTAGAGCAGTTTCCCCCCAAATTAAACACAAAATTGTGACATGATCCAACAACTCCACTTCTAGTTATAAACCCCAAAGAACTGAAAGCAGGGACTGGAACAGATATTTGTACACCAATGTTTACAGCAACATTATCCACAACAGCCAAAAGGTGGAAACAAGTCAAAAGGGCACTGTCGGATGACTGAACAGACAAAATGTGGTATACACATACAAAGTAATGTTATTTAGCCTTAAAAAGGAATTCGATTCTGATACCTGCTACAACATAGATGAACTCTGAAGACACTATGCTAAGTGAAATAAACCAGACACAAAAGGACAAGTATTATACCTAGAATACTCGAATCCATAGAGACAAAATGTAGAATAGTGGTTACCACAGCCTGGATGGAAGACAGATGGGGAACTGTTTAATGGATACAGAATTTCAGTTTGGGATGATGAAAAGGTTCTGGAGATGGATGGTAATGATAATTACTCAAAAGTGTGAATGTACTTAATGCCACTGAACTATACACTTTAAAAGGGTTAAAATGGTAACTTTTATGTTACGTACATTTTACTACAATAATAAATAAGAAGTACCGCATTCCTTCTTTTATAGAAAGAAACAGCACGGATACCAAGGAACTTGCTCGAAGTTGTACTCGGGGGGCCCAGAACCAGAATTTGCACACAGAGCGAGTTCAAAGTCTACTGTCTGTTGACCTGAAACAAAAAGACTGCCAGATATATTTCTCCAGCAAAGGTGGGTTTATTTGAGATCAGCAGAGGATGGCAATTTGGGGTCTGCAACCATGGTGAGCTACGGGGGCAAGTCCCTGCACAGCAAGGGAATGAAAATGCTTTTATCAAGAGGAAGAGGGAGCTGGGAGGGCTAAAGTAAACAGAGTCCACGGCTTTTCATTGGCTGAGCCCTGGCCTGGGAAGAAGCGGAGTCTTCCTTCTTCCTATTGGCGTCTGCTGTTCTCACAGGATGTGAGAGCGCCCCCTCTGGGTTCCTGACTCTTTTTCATTGAGGTTTCTGTTTATTAATTTTTGACAAGTCTTAATTATTCACTATATTGTCTCGTTCCAAGATATTTACTGTGGTAATGTTTATAACAGCAGAAAGGTACCTTTGGATATCTTTTCCTTGAAACTTTTTCTGTAAGAGATAGCTTGCCCTCTTGAGAATTCATCACACACACCACCCCGTTAGCATTAAAGGCATTGAGGAATCTAAAAAAATCCCTCTCAGGCACTTTGCCAGTCGGTATTCTTCCTCAAAACCCAGAACCTTAGTCTAATCATGCGGAAACGTCAGATAAACCCAAATTAAGGAACATTCTACAAAATATCTGGACAGCACTCTTGAGAACTGTCAAGGTCGCGATAAACAAGGAGAGGCTGAGAAACTGTCAAAGACTGGAGAGACTATGGGGACGCGAAGACTAAGTGCCAGGCGGGCTCCTGGGCTGGATCCTGGAACTGAAGAAGGACATTAATGGACAAACTGATGAAATCCAAATATGGCTGGAGTCTAATCGGCGGTACTGACCAATGTTAATTCCTTAGCTTTGACAAACCTACCACGATCATGAAAGATGCTAATATTAGTGGAAACCACATGGAGGAAATATAGGAATTCTGTATTGCAACTTGTCTTTAAAACTAGAATTATTACAAAATAAAAAAGTTTATTTAAAAAGGAAATGTGTTTTTAAAATAAAGATAAATATTTGACTGACTGGATTTCTTTTCGAAATACAGAGGAATCATTTTCTTGATAATAATAAAATTAAAAGTGAAAAAGTGAGGCTTTTGGAAAAGTGGAATAACTTCTTCAGGGTTGAGGCTACAAAACTAAAGCCATAGAGAATCACAAACATCACAGAGTCAAAACTGGTCCTTCTAATAAAGATTAAAATAAACATCACGGGCTTCCCTGGTGGCACAGTGGTTGAAAGTCCGCCTGCCGATGCAGGGGACACGGGTTCGTGCCCCGGTCCGGGAAGATCCCACATGCTGCAGAGTGGCTGGGCCCGTGAGCCATGGCCGCTGAGCCTGCGTGTCCGGAGCCTGTGCTCCGCAACGGGAAAGGCCACAGCAGTGAGAGGCCCGCGTACCGCAAAAAAAAAAAAAAAAAAAAAGGTACCTTTCTTGTGTATTCTTTGTTTTCCTATATGTTTTCATCCCAACCCTATTTGCTGACTGGATGTCTGAGTCTGTCCTCAACGTTTTAAAGCTGGCTCAGCAATGAAGGGTCTTGGCCTTTTCCTGCTCCTTCGGTACAAGCACCCCCTGTGGTGCTAGCTGCAGGGGGAGGGGCCGGAGTCTCCAAGGAGATGAATATAGGCCCCTGCTCTCAAGCTCACCTTTAGTTGGAGAGACAAGGTACTGCAGACTGAACCAACTTGGTTTCATGTTGGTCGGGTCCTTTTTGGTGGATGACGGTGGCTTCAATGACCCAGGATGCATGGAAGGAGCAGGTGCCTCCTGCCAACCCCCACCCCACCCCCACCAGGTGGTGGGTTGCAATAAGAGCCATATTCCCAAACGTGAAGCAACTTCTGTCCGCAAGCAGGTAGAACCCCAACCAGTCTCTCCAGCGTAATTTTGGTGAAGTCCCTGCACTCTGTTCTTTCAGGCTCTCTAACAGACACCTTGCATGAAAGCTTCGCTAGAGGCAAATGCAACTGTATCCCAACAACAAGTCAGCTCAATCCAATCAGATGGCAGAAGCCTCCAGGAAGCGGAAGACCCCAGCCAAGGGGGATTGAGACCTCAGGCTCCCTCTCTTCTGCCCGGGACAGGACAGCAGTGCCTGTACAAGTCTTTGGATACTGACCGTTCTAGAAGTGAAAAATTGCTTCCACATCCCTTAGCCAAAGAGCAAGGCCTCTGGCGTAGACGGCAATAAGGATGTTGGAAGTTGCTGCAGCCCCTCTGGGTGGTGAACTTTTCATGTTTGATCCCCACCCTAGATGAGTGAGTTCCTGACCAAGATACTTCAGATACTAACTAAAAGCTCTAGGCTGTGGATTAAAATTTATTTACACACAGATGTTATCCTGTTAGAGAAAATATAACATGGAAAAGGAAATAACCATAATATAGTATGGCAGGAGAACCCAAATACGTAGGTGGATGACGACTGGGGGAGGCTCACGATGGGGGCTTAGAGAAGTTTCCAGAGAAGGCACTCTTCAGCAGAGCTCCAGAGGATAAGAGGCCACTGATCAGGGGCCGAGGGGAGACAGGGATTCCAGGTCGAGGGGGCAGCCGTGGAAGGACACAGAGGGAGGAACGGGGTCAGGGAGAGGCCGGGCATCAGGGAGCACAGAGGGCAGGGCTGGTGGAAACAGGGACCGGAAAGGTGAGGGAGTGCAAGTCTTGAAGGCGTTGGACACTAACCAATGTCAAGGCCTTGAACAACAAAGAGCTTTATTTGGGGGTCTTAAGAACTGCAATTCGGGAGACACAGATTCGGGTAAACCGAAGAGTCAGGGGCTTATAAAGGCAGAAGCCACGAGGCTGTTCTCCGACCCAAGAAATGAATATTTGTCATAAGGGACCGGGTAGGGGTCTGATAAGTAGGTAGGCTATCATGAGCAGGGTAAGGGTCTGATAAGTATCTTGAGTTTCTGGTGGATGTTCTGGATGTCTTCGTTAGGACAAGCGGTCAAAAGTTCAGATCCCACCCCGGCTGAGACGTGCGTAAGCCTCAGCGGCCACACTGTAGAGAGCTCTCTTAGCAACACCAACTCCATTCTGATTTTCGTTTCACAAAGGTCACCCCAGAGAGACGAACGTGGATGTGGAAGCCATGAGATGTGCAGTAGAATTTAAAATGCATGCTCAGAGTTCTAGAAGATGTTGTGGAAAAACCCGAACGAACATTTTGGCCATCCCAATATTTTAGAGTGGTATCTCTGGCCGTCACATGGAAGGAAGGTGGGAGAAGGAACCGGAGTCAGGGTTAGACCAGTTAGAACTTGCGGCAATGGTTCAGGTAAGTGATGCTGGCAACAGCGACGCGAAAGAGTAACGATAAAGTCGCCGCAGTGAGCACGTACGCTGAGCACTTTCCGTATATTAAATCATTTCATCTTCACCACCTTATAAGGATCATAAGGTTACCACCCCCATGTTAGAAATGAAGAAAGCGAGGCCCAGAGGAGGCTGCCAGATGAAATACGGATGCCCCATTACAGGTGAATTTCAGATAAACAAGGAATGCTTTTTTAGTCTACGTACCTCCCATGCAATATTTTATTTGTTAAATCCGGCACCCCTGGGCCCTGAAAGGTGAAGGAAGTTGCTCAAGGTGGCATGGCCACCAAGTGGCACCGCCAGCACTGGAATCGGGTGGGCAGGTGCCAGCTGGCTAGGCTCCACCCGCCTCCGCTCAGCGGCCTGCTTCTGCCGCGCGGGCGCACCCAGGCGGGCTCCCTGCCCACGGACGGGATGGGCAGCGCAGAGGGCGAGCCGTGGTCAGGCCGTTAGAGTTAATCAGCGGGCAGCCCTTGGTTTGCCCCTCCACTCATCCTGTTCTCAGAGAGCCTGTTTTCTTAGGACAGGTCTGCAAAGCTCCCCTAAGCCATCTTAATGACTAGAGCAAAATCCATGCCCTGTGACCAAGTAACTAAATCCCCCGCATCGCCAAAGCTTTCTCTGCCCTAAGGGATCTGAACATCTTTAAGGGTTTCCAGCTCCCAGCTCCCCTCTCTGATGAGCACTGTAATTAGGAACTTCTTCAGACCTGATCTGCACACAGTATGCATTTACTGCCCTACATACCTGTTGCTACTGGCCTGAGACATAAAACACAATTTAAACAGATACGCTTGAAAAGATTTAATAAGGCTTCACCTGAGGTGCAAAAGACAATTATACTTTCAACATGGGAATGCTTCAAATATTCAGCCAATGAATGCTAGGTGCTGGCAGTACAGTGAAGTCCAGGGCAGGATAAATACTCTTAGGAGATTACTACCCTTAAGGGTTTCACGAAAAAGATGGATATCTATTTTTAAAAAAGAAAGCAGACGCAGAACAATGCAAGGAATACTGTCAGAAGGGAATGTAGGGGAAGCTATGGGAATCTAGAGTGGGGAGCTCCTAATGTTGCTGGAAGAGGATGGGGTCATGAGGGCCCGGTACTCAGTGCGATCCTTGTGGACCAGAAGAATCAGACCCGGCACTCTGACAAGATCTAAGGATGACTCCTCTGCACATCAGGGTTTGAGAAGCATACCTTGGAGAACACCAGAGATGAAACATGAAATGAAGCTGGAAGGATGAATGGTCTTCCAGGTGGGGTCCAGAGGGAGGGGACAGCATAAGTAAAGGCACGGAGCTGTGAAAAGAAATACGCTCGGGAAACAACACAAACTTTGGTCTACCGAGAGCTCAGTAGGACAATACATGGGAGTGATGGATGGGGAGATTGAAAAGGTTGGCGAGGACAGCCACAGAGGGGGCAGTATTGTAGGTGGCTTTTTTGCCATGGTGAAGGGTTTGATTTTTTAAATAAAACTTTTCAAGCACACAAAAAGTATAAAGTATAAAATAATGAGTGTAAAGTATGAATCAAACATTACAGCTACAGCCTCCTGTGTGTTCCCACCCTCCCTGGCTCCGTTCTCCTCCCTCCTTCCTGGACCTACTATTCTAAGTGCGGTGCTCACCGTTCTCGTGTCTGTTTCTGTGATTTTTACACTGATGTTTCTGTGCATGAACAATACTGCTTTGCATGCGATGTTACTGTATGTATTTTACTACAACCTGATCTTCTGGCTCAGTGTTATGTGTTTTGAGATTTCTCTACGGTAACACAACAAGGCTCTAGTTAATTCATTTTCAGCTATGATATATTACTTCTTTGGGGGAATATATCACTATTTATCTGTCTAGTCTTCTAATGATGGGTATTTCGTTTCCAGGTTAAACAATGCTTCAATGAGAGGAGTTTGTGGGTCTCCTTGTGCACATGCTTGGGCTTCTCAAGGGAACATCTCTAGGAATCTTCATCTTCACCAGACACCATCAGATTGTTCTCTGAAATGCTTGGACCCATTTACACTCCTCCCAGGAAAGTACGAAAGTTCCTGTTTCTCCACATCCTCTCCAACACTTGACACTGTCACATTTAAAAATTTTGGCTAATTTGATGACAGTGGGAAGGCCTCTCATTTTCGTTTTCATTTCTTCAATGACCAGTGAAGTAGGACGTGTCATTGTATATTTATGGGCTACTCAGGTTTCCTCCTCTGTGAACTGTCAGCTAATATCCATTGCCTGCTTACCTACTGGGTTGGTTGACTCTCACTGATGTGTAGAGTTATTAAGATATTCTAGGCTCTGTTGCTTTATTAGATATTTGTATTTACAAGTTCCCTCCAGCTCTGGTTGGCTTTATCATGCTGTTACGGAGACTTCTGTTGTATTCAAGTTTTTAAATTTCAATATAATCGAATGAATCTGTTTCCCCTTTTGTTTTGGGTGTATAGCTTGGACTTTATGCTGTTCCTTGATGTTATAAAGCTATCCTACTATACTTCTAAAAGTTTTAACGTCTTGCTTTCCACATTTGAGTCCAACTTTGTTTTCTCATGTTGACAGTCAGCTGTCCGTGACCATTTATTGACTAGTCCATCCTCTCCCTCTGAGGTGTAGAGCCACTTTGTCACAGGTTAACCTCCTAGGGCAGCCGGGACTAAATGAAGAAACCATCTGGGTGGCCCCATCCGTCTTCTTCCAGATCCGCTCACAGGTTTACGGCACACTATTTATCTGCCCTGAATTCATATGGTCATGTCGCTAAAACAAAGAGTTTTAAACCAGACTTCTATCCTCCTCTAAGTCTTCGATATTCATTTTAACTTTCCCAGGATTATAACACATGAGACGAAGGAAAACTGTGATTCGTCTCAGGGCAGTGGCCCTCCACCCTGAGAGAGAAGCTGGATGCCACATCTCTCATCCCTCCCCACATCCACACTGCCTTCACTCCGACTCCCTTCACCTCCCTCCTCGTACTAGTTTCTTGCTGTTGCTGTCATGAATCACCACAAAACACACATTCATCACCTCACAGCTCCGGAGGTCAGAAGTGCTGTGGATCTCACTGGCTAAAATCAAGGTGTTAACGGGACGGCGTTCCTCATGCAGCCTCCAGGGGAGAGTGTGTGTCCTCACCTTTTCCACATTCTGGCGGCAGGCATTCCTTGGCTCATGGCCCCTTCTTCCCTCCTCTAAGCCAGCGACGGCCAGCTGCCCCACTAGGACACTGTCTCCTTCCTCACATCTCTTTTTGCTCCCTTTTCCCCTTATAAACACCCCTGTGATAACGCGGGGCCCCCATCCCCGGGGAGTGCAGGATAACCTCCCATCTCAGGGTCCTCAATCAAAATCAAAGGACGTGGGCGTCTTTGGGGCATTATTCTGCCTACTACACTCTTAGACTAATGTTGTTTAACTGAAAGTTGTGACTCATTAGTGACTCATAAAATCAACAAAATGGTTCGGAATGAGCATTCCACCCCAGTTTTTTTGTTTTTGTTTTTTTTTTGCGGTACGCGGGCCTCTCACTGCTGTGGCCTCTCCCGTTGTGAAGCAGAGGCTCCGGACGCGCAGGCCCAGCGGCCACGGCTCACAGGTCCAGCGACTCCGCGGCACGTGGCATCTTCCCGGACTGGGGCACGAACCCGTGTCCCCTGCATCGGCAGGCGGACTCTCAACCACTGCGCCACCAGGGAAGCCCTCCTCTCCAGTTTTACTCAAGAATAATTGACATACATCACTGTATAAGTTTCAGGTGTGCATCGTGAGGGTTCGATGTACACGTATTGTGAAATGATTACAATATGGAACCAGTATTTCTAAGTGAAAGCAGAGTACTTTGCTTCTAGTAAGGTTAAGTATTGTTTCATGGGCTTCAGATTTTATGTGTGTGTGTGTGTGTGTGTGTGTGTGTTACCTGATGAACAATATAAAAATAACAATATAAATATATACTTCTTACTGTGAGTTTTGATTTTTTTAAAAAAGGAAAGCAACTACAGAACTATCATAATAGCCTCCTAATTGATCTTTCTGCCCCCAGGCTCTCCAATCCATCCTTGCACGATGCCGTCAAAACGTTCTTCCTAAAAATAAACTGGACGTGTCACTCTGCTTAAAACTCTGACGGCTCTCCACAGTGAGCTAGACATCCTGTGCCTGTTCTTCCAGACTCACGATCCACTTTCCTACCTGGGGCTGACCTTCATGAATGGCCTCAACCAGGCCCCTATGCTTGGACTTCCACTTGGGTGTGGACAAGGGGAGGCATGGGAAAAAGTCAGAGGGTTGGAAGAGAGAGTTTAGGGCACTCTTCCTCCAGCTTCCTCTCTGCCAGGCAAGGCCAGCTTCACGGGTGTGCAACCTGTACAGCAGTATGGGCCCCCATGCTCAGAAAAGCCCCACACTTGGTTTAATGCTCTGCTGTTGCCATCTTGAAATTCTTAATAATTTTTGAACAGGGGTCTCCATTTTCATTTTGCACTGCAAATGTGTCACCAGTTCTGCTCCCAGGCCACACGCTGCAGTGGCAACGTTTGTCTACCGGAGGCATGGCTCTTGTCTGACACCCATCTCCTACCACTACAACTGCTGGGTTCCAGCAAACTTACCCACCTGCCTCAGCATTCCTAGCAGGGATGCCGCTTCCTGCTACTGCCGACCCCGCGTCACCCACCTTTTGATAGTCCTTCATTAAACTCACTTCACCCCTTTGAGGAGTGCCTGCTTCCTCTCCGGACCCTCACTGATAAACAGACTACAGGATAATATACGAAGTCCTGGCATTACTTCACAGGTTAGCCCTCCTGGTCTCTGTAGCTGGCTCACCATGCTACCTTGCTCATACTACGACCCGCTCGCTCCACCAGTCCCCTTGTTTCCACAAATACGCTATGCCTTTTCAGGTCGTTAGCGTTCTGCAATTGCTAAAGGTTCCGCAGCGTGTTCTCCTCTTCTTCCACAGTGGCAGAATTTTTTAGCTGGGCACCAAGTTATCCACATTATGACAACACATCCCAGCTTCCTCTGTAGGCAGCGTGGCCCTGACACTAACTTCTGGCTAAAGCTACATAAGAAGTGCTTGTCTGCTTGGCAATTCCAGAAACCTTCTCTAAGAGACCCTGCCGGCTCTTCTTTGTCCCTTCTCCCATCCTGTGGCCCGAGACGTGGGCCGTCTGGCACTATGAGGACAAGGAACGTGCCCTGGACGTGCAGCATGACGATGTAGGAGGAACCCGTGTCCCTGAAGACTGTATGGAAACAAAGGCTCACCAGCTCTGGCCTGAAGGCCTAAAGGCCTAAGGACTTTTAAATAAGGCAGAGAGAAACTCCTTTTAGGCCACTGGTATTTGGGCTTTCTATTCCTTACTGATGAACCTAACTGATCCTACACCTATCATCATTCACTAAAAAAATACTTCTTGAGAACTCCCGTGTGCCGGCATGTGAGAGGCTCTGGGGACGCAGTTTGGAATAAGCAGGTAGCAACGGCGCCACGTACGGGTGGAGGTGACGCCATCTGAAGTGGTCATGGCTGGAGGGAGTGCACTTGGAGGACAGGTGAGGAGGCCTGGCGAGAGCACGGACAAGACCTCAAGGCAGAGCTTGACGATGACACAGGAGCCGAAGTCCCAGGAACACAGAGGTTACAACCGGCAAACAATAAAACCCAACCAGATACTGACCAAAAGGCCCGTTACCAGACATACTGACTGGGAAATGTGACAGAAATGAACAAAATATGTTTTGCAAATACAAGCAAAAACAGACCAGAAGCTGAATTATTAATACCGAATGAAGACTTCTAAGAGGAATTCTTTTTTTTTTTTTAAATACATGTATTTATTTTGGGCTGCATTGCGTCTTTGTTTTTGCGCGCGGGCTTTCTCTAGTTGCGGCGAGCGGGGGCTACTCTTCATGGCGGTGCACGGGCTTCTCACTGCGGTGGCTTCTCTTGTTGCAGAGCACAGGCTCTAGAGCCGCGAGGCACGACTACTGAAGCCCACGCCCCTAGAGCCTGTGTTCCGCACCGAGAGCCCAGGCATAGCAACAAAGACCCAACGCAGCCAAAAATAAAATAAATTTATATTAAAAAAAAAAGACATCAGGTGGTCCAAGAACGTTCCCCTTTGCTCACCATTCATCTCGCTGAGTAATAAGCAGCATTCACGTACCCCTAAGGGGGGGGGGAGCGACAGAGGAGAGGTTTCCATGGTCCAGGGGTGCAGAACAGACGTGGCAGCCCAGTCCCACACTAAGTACAGGTGGCTTCACCTGCTTACTTTGAAGGATGTAAAGCACTAGAGGCAACGACAGTAACAGCAAAGCAACACTTTTAAAGTCCTGAATGAACTGTCCGCCCAGAGCAGCTGGGAGCGCCGCTCTAGGCTTTGCAGAGGAAAAGCTTAGCTGAGACTAAGCTGGTCACACGTGCCGTGTCTTCCCTCCTCCTGGACCCGCAGCTACCAGACATGTTCCTCTCCCAGCAACAGCAGAAGCACCAGAGAGCTGGCCCCATCGCACGAGCACTTTCTACAGTTCTCCTTGCATCGACTCTGTCAACATCCAGTTGGCCAACGTAAGTCACGTGGCTGAGCCCAGGCCCAGGAAAGCCCACCTTGCGTCAGGGTGGAGGACACTGGAAAACTATGTAGTTTGACTTCAGTTAATCAGAAGTTGAGGAAGAGAGAGGGGACTGAATTCAGAGATGCCAGGATCTCCTTGGGCTTGGACATTTTAGAATGGAACCATACAGTGCCTTTCCCAAGCGTGGGACAAACAAAAAGTGAGAAGGGTAGAAAGTGAGGATCTCTGGGCTGCCTCAGCCCACTGCGGTGGTCAGGACGGTCCTGTCAATATCGCATCAGAAGTGCCCCTCAATGGAGGCCTTAATCTCCGCCCGAGGTAGCAAAGGAAAAATTCATTATGAATACATACCTATTCCCAGGCTTCTCCATTCAATCACAGTTCAGAGTAATCAGAGTGGCACATTTTAAATCAGGCAGAGGAACATACATAATAAATGCACACATTTTTAGAAGGCTGCTTCAGTTTCACGGAAGAAAAACCAACATAGAGCCAAGGAACTTAATTGGGAAAGAGCTAAAATTCATAGTCCAGGTCAGAAGATTTAATTCACTGGAGTATGAATGAGAGAACAATGCAGTCGCTGAAGGTTTCTTGAGTGACTCACAGACTGACTCATTTCAGTGTGTTGCCAGTTACATCAGGGAGGATCTGAGGCGGCCAGGTGCTGCCTTGTAACATCAGCATGAATGCAATTCACATCACAGATTCTATTAGGAGGCTGCCAGCCTCTGTGGAGCCTTGTGTGCAACCATGAAGGAGACATTTGAGCAGCAGGGAAGGGCGAGGCAGCTTGCTTGGAACGAGGCCTCACACATCTGAAACTGAATATTATGGACTCTAAACATAGGCGCTAAATAACCACTCTGTCAGGAAATGATATATCACAAAGTTAAGCTTTCGCTTATGAAATCTGAAAAGACTTTTCTTCTTCTCTGCTGTGATCTATCTTAAGAAGGAGAAGAAGAAAAAAAAAGCCCTTCAGAATTTGGAAATTGAGGACTGAGAATTTAGACAGGGGGGACTCTGCGCCTTCTCCATGTAGGTCACTTTAAAAAAAAAAAATGAAACCGAGCTAGTGAGAGTAACCAGACCCTTTAGCTAAGAGTAGAGTCTCTGTTATATTCTTGGACCAGGGTTCTGGGGACTGGATTCCCATGAAGCCAATGCCTTCGGCAGAATACCTGCACCCCGTCCTCACCTCATCTTCAACC
The DNA here is from genome assembly GCF_964270905.1 of Leucopleurus acutus. Taxonomy (NCBI): domain Eukaryota; kingdom Metazoa; phylum Chordata; class Mammalia; order Artiodactyla; family Delphinidae; genus Leucopleurus; species Leucopleurus acutus. Next base: position 6,636,572 of record NC_139160.1, on the reverse strand, counting down.
AGTGCTTTCATCAGATAAGTATTGTAAAATGATTCTTTTGAGTTACAGATGATTCAAACATAAACTACTGCTGACGGTGATGGGAAAGGAAAAAGGCAAGAGCACAGGTAAAAAGATAGGGTGAAGGGAAGTGTTCGGGACTGAATTGTGTCTCCCCCAAAATGCGCGTGTTGAAGCTCTAACCCCCAGTGTGGCTGTATTTGGAGATAAGGGCTTTACAGAGCTGATTAAGGTTAAATGATGGCCTAAGGGTGGGGCCCTAATCCAAGAGGACTACAGGACTGATGACCTTATAAGAAGAGGAAGAGATGCGGGCACCCTCACATAGAGAAGAGGCCACGAGAGGTCACGGCGAGAAGATGGCTGTCTGCAAGCCAAGGAGAGAGGCCTCAGGAGAACCAACCCTGCTGATACCTTGACCTTGGACTTCCAGCCTCCAGAACTGTAAGAAAATAAATGACGGTTGTTTAGGTCACCCGGTCTGTGGTATTTTGCTATGGCAGTCCTAGTAAGAAGAAACATTTATTAATCATCCACTAGGTGGCAAACACGGAGATAAACAGGCCGTTAACTTAATCCTCACAACAACCCAGGAAGTTCGTAATAGTTGAGAGAACTAAGGTTCAGAGAGAGCGGCAGCTTGCTCAAGGTCACGGAATGGTGGCCTCTGAGTCTCAACTGTCTACTTGATTTCAAACTCCAACTGTTTCCACTATGTTAGGCTTCTCAGAGTTGGTGTGCTTCCGAACGCTCGAGGGCGCTAGATCTACCGACTGAGCTTGCGGCCTGGGACCTGGGCCTCTGTATTTAGGTTTTTGTTATTGTTTTTGCTGTTGTTGTTTTTGTTTTTCGGGCCTCTGTATTTTTAACAAGTTCCCAGGGGATGTGGGTTCACACTAATGCCCTGGTTCACGAGGCTGGTGGTTTTTCACCGTTCCATGGTAGACAAGCAGTGTCTTAAGACTAGGAAAGCTAATTTAGGATCTTTCTTAACCTCTCAACTTTATGAGAACTCCAGGAGCTATCATTTTCATTAGCTTTTATGGGGGAAATTTCCAACAACATCAACTTAAGATACATTTTGGCACATGATCCTGGGTAATCGTATAACCCTGATTGAGAGTCTTTAGTTTCTGAGGGTCTGTCTTGCTCTACATTCTGAGGTATTGACATGTGAATCTCAGAATTTTTAGCACGGAAAGCTCTGTAGTCTCTGACCCATTTATTGTTAGCTTCATCCCTTACAACAGAATTTCAGCAGGATAAAAACGCCAATTGGTTTTGGAAAGCTAATGACTACTCTTTACTTCTTAATGTTTTGTAAATTTAGAGTTCTGTTTATTGTATTCTCAGAAAATATGTACACCCATAGTTATTCCTGACCATTGGATTACCATTTTGTGCAGAGAACCAGGCAAATACCAGATATTCCTTCCTTGACTAGGTTTCCTCAACTTTCTAATTAGTCTCAAGGAGGAAGATACGCGCGCATGCCAGCCTATTATTTTCCTAACATCAGGGAACACCCTTCTCAGTGTACGTCCTATCCCCAAAGGCATGGACTGCCGGGCTGCTTCACCATCAAACGGGAACATAACTTGCTTCTGCCTGATCCTTTTGAGGCCCGGTGCTTGATTTCTTTTCCACTGTTTTCGGAATGCAATAAATTCAGAAACTCAGTTTGCCTGCAAGGGTTGTTGGCTATTTCCTAACTGTTCCTCTAGGGGAAAAGAGGGAGTCAAAGGAACCGAGACGATGGGAAAAATCGATAGAGCGTGCGTGGGTTAGCTCTCTCCCTGCCTCAGACGTCGCGAGCCTGTGCTCTCAGCACATGGGGAGCCGGTGGGCAGAGCCCCAGCCAACGCGGGACCACAGGCCGCAGGCAGCCACGGTGAAAGGCAGGCCTGCCTCCCTCTCTGCCAGGGGAAACGCACAGGAAGAAGCCGCTCCCCCAAACAGGCTCGACAGAGACTAGCCTGCAGAGGAAGAACTGAAGGAGCCAGTCTACCCCAGGGCCACCAGACCGTCCACTTGAAAAGGGTGAGTTTGTCGGCGTGCGGATTACTACACCCAGTTTAAAGAAGTTGTGCGAGAAGAAAATCCCCACGGAGGGCTTCTGGTTTAGATACATTGAGAAGGAAGAGAAAGCAAACGCGCTCCCAAGAGGACCCTGGAAGCACCCAGAGATCACAGGCCGCCACAGTCTGGGCGCAGGGCACCTGGCTCTGACCTCCCTGTTTGCGTGGAGTCTCGGTTCACACATCTGCTGTCCCAGGTCATGGGTCTCGCTGTAAGAGATTCCCCTTCCCGAGGGGTCCGAGCAGGAAGAGGTTTTGTCCCCGAAGCAGCCACAGAAAGGCAGGCTCCCCAGGATTTGACACTTACACCTCCCACTACTGCCCCTGGGGTAAAGGGGGACCTGTCTCTAGGCTGTGCCTAGGACCACAGCCTTGCCTTGTCCTTCCTGTGTCATCCATGCTGACCCTTAGCAGCGAGTCACCCAACCCACGGCCCGGGCAGAAACTACTTCATCTCAGGTGTGACCTGTCTGTACATGCAGCCTCTTGGGAGTCAGCGTTGGTTCTAAAACCAGCTTCTTTGCTGGGCTTTGTCCTTTTCGTGCCCGGGTCATTCAGGCTCCACCTCTCAGCCACCAGCCCTTAGAGCAAGGGACATGCTGGTGTTCCAGGTCCGCAGCTGGGGACTGTTGCCCCTCAGCTCCCTCGCTCTGAAGATCTTGGACAAGTCTCTGGGCACACAGTCTAGGGCAAGACTAACAAGCCATGGTTCCCTTCTCTAAGATCATAGCTGTCCCCCCCTAATCAATTCAAGTTTTCTCCTCCAACATTCCTATCCCTAATTGTATAAAATAATTCTCACTGGAGCCAAAAAGGTACACAGACCTAAGTCACTTAAGATGACTGAATTAGTTCCCAAAGCCCTCAGAATTGGGTCTTCTTTTCTTAATATACTATCGCGATATTTAAGATATGCCAAGAAAAGGAATAAAGAATAATTAAGATGCCCATGTCCTCATCCCCTAGCTTAAGGCATCAAACACTGTCAGTAGAGCAAGAGTGCCCCCCAGCCCCTCCCTCCTCACTTCTACTCTGTATTTCCACCAGGAGGCGGCCCTGTGACCCTGCAGCTGAATGACACCGCTGCTCCCTAAAAGTTGGAAATCAAAAGGAAGAGAGATTGCTAGTGAATGAGATCTTCTGTGTTCTTTTTTATTAGCACGTGAAATTGGGCTTCCTCTAATACATTTTTATGCTCTGCAAACACAAATGTGATGCGTATATCTTGGAAATTAATGACGTAATTTAAGAACCTGTCCTCTCCAGAGCGCTTGCTGGTGGTTAGAGGTAGATGTCATCTGTTTTTTCTCAGCAAAGTTGATGAAGCCCAAGTTGATTTTATGTAAATAAACGAAAGGATGCTCACAAAGGTTGGATATAAATAAGAATCACAAGTTGAACTTTTTCCCAATGGTGACGATTCCATTTCCGATCACTCCAACCCCTCCCCCTTTTTTTAATCAATTATTGTTTCGAGTTTTTGCTGTTTGTTTGCTTGAAAGAAATGTAATTTAAATAATGCTCAGTATGTCCACTTACCTGTATGTTAGTACCAGGTGATACGGTTTGCAGCTCCCCTCAATTTAAAAATTGTACCGAGAATATGACACGTACAGTATCTAAAAAAGTACCCAGCGCCCTGCCAATCGGCAGCATCAGCTCCACACGTCAACGTGAAAAGGGTTAGGTGTGAAGGGATGGCATCCTCAGGCCACAATAGTCCATCTATGGCTCCACGATTAAAGAGAGGTGCTCACTGGGTCTACCCCATCCATCCACCATAGAACAGGATAAAGACCAGAAATGGTTCACTGCTCCAGATATCAGAATTAGCCCCATCTGGTTCATATCTCTCTCTTTAACACCATCCAGAGAGTTCCTCTAACTCAGAAAATTAAAAAAGACCAAAAAATCCATTAAGAACTAAAACGTTATCTATCTATCCATCCAAAATCGTAATATATGATATATAATTACATAGATCATAATATGTTACGTCATTTACTAAAAGTTAAGTTTAACCAAATGTACCGTGAATTTCAAATAAAAGCTGTGTTTTCAAAATGCCTTGGCTGCCAGGCTCTCTCCCTGACCTCCCCAGCAAACCCGGCACACGGGGAAACCCTTGGCTGGGGTGGGAATGGGTTTTCTGTCCTGGTTCCAGCCTCCCTTTTCACCATCTTGATTAAGTGTGTCTAATCCATTTCAGTATCAACCTCATGCAGATTTCATGCCGATGTGGTCATGAAATTTGTCCTAACAAATCAGATAATATAGATGAGCCAGAATTATTTTATAAACAGAAAAAAATGAGGTCAGAGAAGCTAGGACTTGCCTAGATCCTGTTAGTCACTGGTGGAGTCAGACCTAGAATCCCACATTCCTAGCCGGCGGTATACCATGCTTTATCCACAGTGCTTTCTGTCTCATAAAGAAGATTGAACGATGCTAATTAAGAAAATGCTAATTAACCAGCGCACTCCGGGGGAACTCTCAACATTACATGTAGCAAGTTCAAGAGAAAATGTGCACTTCACAGGCCTCATCTTGACATTGTGTGTCTTCTTAGAGACAGTGAAACCATACTCTTAGGTCCTTTTTACTCAGAGTTGAGGATTGATGCTTACTTGAAACAACTGTTCCAAAGAATCCCAGAAACCCTGAGTTCTGTGGATCTCAGCCCCTGCCCTGAAATGCGACATGCACGCATGGCGCCGGCCTTCTCCCTGGCTTTGCAGCGGTGCATACATGTCTTCAGAAGGGGCCTTGATTTACAGATTCCTGTTCCCACTAGGAGTCCACAGTCCTCGTGCAGGCAAGGAGTGTTAAATAAACGTCTTGCATGAGGCAGACAGAACATGTTGTCCTGTGATATCAAAAATAAATCCAGTCGATGGAAAACAGTGCTGGAGGTTTCTCAAAAAACTAAAAACAGAGTTGCCATATGAGCCAGGAATCCCACCCTTGGGCATTATAGGGGGAAAACTCTAATTCAGAAAGATACATGCACCCCAATGTTCACAGCAACACTATTCACAATAGCCAAGACATGGAAGCAACCTAATGTCCTTTGACAGATAAATGGAAAAAGAAGATGTGAGATATACATATATATTATATATATATACACACACACACAAATATGTATATATATATGCACAAATATGTATATTATATATATACACATATATACACGATGGAGTACTACTCAGCCATAAAAAATGAAATAATGCCATTTGCAGCAACATGGATAAACCCAGAGGTTACCATAGTAAGTGAAGTAAGCCAGACAAATATCATATGATATCACTTATATGCGGAATGTAAAATATGACACAAATGAACCTATCTACAAAACAGAAATGGACTCACAGACATAGAGAACAGACTTGTGGTTGCCAAGGGGGAGGAGGCTGGGGGAGGGATGTACTGGGAGTTTGGGATCAGCAGATGCAAACTATTATATATAGGATGGATAAACAACAAGGTCTTACTGCATAGCACAGGGAACTATATTCAATATCCTGTAATAAACCATAATGGAAAAGAAAATAAAAAAGTATATATATATTCAGTTTTATATATATATACATAACTGAATCACTTTGCTGTACACCAGAAACTAACACAACACTGTAAATTAACTATACGTCAATAATAAATAAATAAATAAATCCAGTCATTTTCAACCCCCAAGATGTGCTTCTCACTCGTGCTTGACTTGCATCAAGGTGTGGCTGAAGCTCTGCTGCACACGACCTCCCGTTGGGACCCCGACTGCTTTTACAACCTGGGCTGGGATGGTGATGGTGGTCACAGCAGGAAGAGGACACGGGAAGAGGACACAGAAAACCTCGCTTTGGCTCTCGGCGCTTCTGCTCACGTTTCATTGGCCAAAGCAAGTCAGATGGCCGCGAGGGTTATCTGTAGGGTGGGGAGGCATAAGCCTCCCCTGGGCGAGGCTAGCAGATACTTGAGAACAATAAAACTACCAGGCATGCTAAGTCAACGCTAGACCCATAATTTTCAACACTTCCAGTTCACAGGCGTTTTGCTAAGACAGAGACCACCACATTTGCCCGTTCTTAGTTTCACCAAAACCACCATTTACTTATGCACGGTGTCCTTTGAACCACACTTATCTAGACTAATTTTTTCCTTTACCCTTAATTACACGAAGAACACATAAGTACATTCTTGTTGTGAAATACTTAGATAATAAAAACAAGAACAGTGTGGCAGCTGCTCAAAAAGTTAAAAACAGAACTACCATTATGATTCAGCAATCCCACTTCTGGGTATATACCCACAAGAAAGGAAAGCAGGGTCTTGAAGAGATATTTGTACACCCATGTTCACAGCAGCACTATTTACAATAGCCAAATGGTGGAAGCAATCCAAGTGTCCATCTACAGATGAATGAATAAATAAAATGTGGTCTACATAGAGAATGGAATATTATTCAGCCTTAAAGAGGAAAGAAAATCTGACACCTGCTACAATATAAATGAACGCTGAAGACATGCTAAGTGAAATAAGGCAGTCACAAAAAGACAAATACTGTATGACTCCTCATATATGAAGTATGCAAAGTACTCAAATTCATAGAGACAGAAGGCAGAATGGTGGGTACCAGGACGCAGTGCAGAGGGAAATGGGCAATTGGGTACAGAGTTTCAGTTTTGCAAGCTAAAAAATTTCTGGTGATGTTACCCAACAATGTGAATATACTTAACACTAATGAACTGTATACTTGAAAATGATTAAGATGCTGAACTTTATGTTATGTGGGGTTTTGTTTTTACCACAAACGAAATTTTTAAAAATTAGAAAACAAAGCAAGAGTCTCTTTGATGACCACTTTTGATCCCATGCACCTCTTTAGAGGTAGCATCTGCTTATTAATGTGGCATGTGTGCTTACAGACATTTTTCCATGTGTTTACATGCATACCTATGTAGATAAAGATAGAAATGAACAGTTTGTGCAGATTTTTAATTTAACACATATTACATAGCACTGCATGTATTTTCGGCAACATGCTTTTTTCACTTGACGATATATGTCTGAGATATTTTAATGCTGGTATATATTGATATGGGTTTCCTTAAAAATTGCTACAATGCTCCACAGCATCAAAGTATGACAGATTATTTAACCATTCTGCTTCTAACAAACGCTTAAGTTGGTTTCCAATTTTTCACTGTTACCATCAACATCTCTTTGAGCATATGTGAGAGTATGTCTCTATATTAGATACCTAGAAAGGCATTTTTGGCTCACCAAGTACGTATATTTAACATTTTAATTCACGCTGCCATGTTGCTCTCCAAAAGAGCTGAACCACCTTTCATGCAGGAAAATACCATTTCTCCACTTCTTCATCAACACTTGCTATTATCAGTCTCTTCAATTTTGCCAAACTGACGGCTGGAGACGATGTCTCCATCCTGTTTAATTTGCATTTCTCTGATTGCTATTGAAATTGAGGATCTCTTCATTTAGTTGCTGGTCATTGGCATGATTTCCTCTGAAATGTCTTTTCACGTCCTTTGCCCACTTTTCTTTTGCACTTTGTGTTACTGCTTTGTAAGAATTACTTGTATATTCTGTCTATTCATCCCTTGTCTTTTATTGTATGTTGCAAAGACCTTTTTGCATCATTTATTTTCCAACATCATTTACTAAATTTTTTACTGACTGGTCCAAAGTATAACTTTTGTTATTTACTAAATTCCTATATATACATAGGTCTGTTTGTGGACTCTATATATTATGTTCTATTGATCTGTCTATTCATTCCCTTTAAGTTACATTTTTAAATCACTATAACTTATAATGTACTTTGATACCCTCACTGACCTCCTATTTCAAAGTAGGCTTTGCTGGTCTGGTGCATACTCTCAAAAATTTCAGATGAAGTTTTGAAAACATTTGACATGGGCTGTAAGATTTGGGTTGGGGAAAGGAATTTTGACTGGCATTGCAACAAATTTACAGTTTAATTTGGGAACAACAGACATTTAAAAAATGTTGACTTATCTGAACTAGGAATATGGTTAATTCTCCATTTTTTTCAGGTTCTTTTTTGTCCTTTGATAAGTCTTATTTTTTTTGTCCTCATAAGTGTTACATTTCTCTTGTTGCGTTTATTCCTAGGAGATTTTGTTGGTGTTATGAATGGAATTCGTTTTTTCAATTATATTTCCTAATTGCTTTTGGTTGGCATATAGGGAAGCTATTACTTTTCATATGTGATTTTATACCTGTCCCCCCTGAGGCACTCTTATTGGTTAACTAGGTCTTAATTTATTCTCTTGGATTTTATGGACGGATAATCGCATCATCCTAAATCAAAGACATTTTTGTCTTTCCTTCCCAGTATTCATATCTTTTTTCTTTTTCTTATCACTCTGACTAAAGATCTCCAGCACAATGAATGGGACGGGAGCCTTTTCTTGCTCCTTTAATAATAATGCTTCTAATTTTTCATCATTCCGTATGATATTTGCAGTAGATTTCTGGCATATGCTCCTATAAAATCAGATTCCCAGTAAGAAACTGATGACATTTTGGAAGAGCATGACCTGAGAAGCATTTGTTTATGATGGAACTAGAATCACTGTCCATGATTCTGTACCTGCAAATTTGCTTACTTGCTAACATTTACTTGTAACCCTAAAATCAGTGCTTGTGGGGCTTCTGCAGTTACTCACAGTCACGAGCAGAGTGGCAAAATACTTGTCACTGACATGCACCTTCACAGCTGAGGATGGCCGAGGTGACACTCGGCGGAGCACCAGCTCTCATATCGTAAACACTATCCTCTTCACTGTCTACTCGGTGACACACTTTTCATATTTTTGTGCCTTTGTTGATGATTTTGCTGTTTAAAATCGCCCCCAAGCACAGCATGAAGTGCTGTCTAGTATCCTAAGCACAGGATGACTGCGTGTGCCCTACACTGAAAACACATGTATCAGAGAAGCTTTGTTCAGGCATGAGTTACAGTGCTGTTGGCCGTGAGCTCCATGTTCATGAATCCTACCCCTTTCCTGTCCTTCCCGGCCTCCAAGCCTGGCGGGGTCAGAAACCTGGGCCAGGTTGCAGGCGTGGAGCCATGTAGGGAAGCAGCTGAGAAGCCGCCACCAGGCCAGGCCCAGGGAAAAGATGGACGTAAAATCCACAGTTCTGACTTTTGCACAGGGCTGGACACTTTCAATGTTGTGAACAGAAGTGACCGGAGGCTTTTTTTTTAAAATCTAAAAGCAACAGAAAAGGTTATGTAAGCTGCTGGAGACTTTAGCTGGGAACAAGGAAGAAACCATAAAGGAGGGGAGAGAACATTGCTTTCTGCCTCTGCCCCCATCGGAGCCTTGCTTCTTCACTGCTGGGGAGAGATGAGTTAATCGAGGCATGAGCATTGCCAGACTGCTTGCCAAAACGAGCCGTAGCAACTCACACACCTACCAGCGAACACAGGAACGCTTCTTCATCTGAATCTTTGCCAGTTCTGCTTGTTTTAACTCCTGCAACTCTGCTGAATAAAATTATGTTGTGTTAATTTGCCACCCTCGGTTCACGAACAAGATCAAGTTCGTCCTGGAAGTTCAGTGTTTGGAAGCTGGACTAGACGTCAGCAATTCCCGCAGCCTCGAGAGACAGAGGACGTGTCGAAACCCCAGAGTGAACTGTGATGACCCTTTGCTAGGACAGTTCTCAGCTCCATGCCATCCGTCAGAGGCAAAATTCTTCACGAAAGTTCACCTTTTAAGAGGCAAGATGATCCGCTATGACCCTGAAATTTCTGGCAATACGATCTCATTCTTATCCAGACCATTATATTGGGTGGTTATAGGCCTGCCTCTCAAATACTTGGCGCTTGGTGGCCACTAGCATCCAGGTCTATTTAATGGCATCTCACAGACTTCTTCTCATGGGTTTTATTTTTTAGCTTTCCCTATTTTAAAACCTCAAATTGTCCACTTGTCTTTGAGAATCAAGTTAGCCCTGTTTGCGGTTGGACACGTGACACGCTTTGAGAACAGAATGACCCCCCGAGGTGCACGGCTTTGGAAAAAAGCCAGCTACATGAGAAGCTACCATCACACACACACTTTCCAGAAACTATTGATATATGTAGCTTAGTGAGTTTTACAGCCTCGCGTTGCACACTTTCAATAGCCCTTCCCCTGTGCAGTGGGAGGGGAAGGAGTGGCCCCACTGCCTTCCTCTTTCCGTGGATCAGAATATGCTGGCCAATCGCACCAGAGAAACAGCAAGCAGAGAAGATTTTTTCTTTTTTCTTTTTTTTTTTGCGGTACGTGGGCCTCTCACTGTTGTGGCCTCTCCCGTTGCGGAGCACAGGCTCCAGACGCGCAGGCTCAGCGGTGATGGCTCACGGGCCCAGCCACTCCACGGCATGTGGGATCCTCCCGGACCGGGGCACGAACCCGTGTCCCCTGCATCGGCAGGCGGACTCTCAACCACTGCGCCACCAGGGAAGCCCAGAGAAGATTTTTGAAGAGCAAAAAATACAGTAATTTTATTCTTGCTCAAAGGGAATAAGAAGCAGAACACAACAGGAGATACCATAGGTGTCTCCTTCGGCAAGAGCTTTGGTGGTTCTTAAGTCCCTTGTATGTTATGTTTCTCTCCCGCAACACAAATTCATCCCAGTTTAGCTGGTTTTAACTCAGCCTGCACCCTGAAGGTTTCTTTATGCATCACACCCACAAAGACTAGAGATTTTGCCCGGGTTTTAGGGACATTTTACACAAACAGCACACTTCCTGTGCATTTTCTCAGGCCAGTCTTCCTTCAATTAAAATCGTATTATCATCCCACGTGCATTTGTCACATATACATTTTTCTCTTCTCTAATACTATTCACTCCCTTCTATGGTGAAAGCTAATTCCCAAGTCCTGCTGCAGAAATACAAGATGATAGAGATAAGACAGCCAATTGCTCTGAAGGGTCCTTCATTATGAATCACCTTAGTAAGGCAGAGGCGGCCTATGGCCATGGTTTAAAGGACACGTTTCTAACTGAAGAAAACGGTTTTGGTTTTCACAGAAATACAATTGCTGGTAAAGCTGAGGAGCACACGTCTAAAAATGAGAACACGGCCGTTCCCTCTGGTATTTATTCAGGATGCGCTTTGGTCCCTGCTCTTCTGGCTGGGCCCCTCCTCTGTCTCCCTTCACACAGACGGCCAAGCTCAAAAGCTCTGTTTCTTCTCCCTCCCGGTCCCCTGCGTCTCTCCCCCGCTGCAGGGAGGTGTACACCATGCATGTGGCGCATCCCCTCCCCGCACCCCCCGGGACGTCACAGCATGGCTGACCCACGTCCTCTCTCGCCTCTGAGTCACTCCTGTCTCCTTGCGCTTCCCCAGTCTTGAAAACACCACCTCTTCCTTCCTTCCTTCTTTCCTTCTGCTGGAAAGCAACTGGCTTTCTTTCCCCTTCCCTTTATTGACACGTTTTATTTATTTGTTCATTTTTTAAAAATTTCAAGAGCAGAAAACAAACTTGTAAAAACATCAAACAGAACGGAAGCGTACTGAACGTGAAAGCCCCCCATCCGCCCTCTCCCTGCCTCCCCTTCACTCAGCTGTTAACAGTTGGGTGTGCACCTGTATCAGACGTCTATGACATATAAACAAACACAGAGCTATTTCTGTGGAGTTCCTCAACCCTAACTGGAGCATAGTACACAGCTCTCTAGTTTGCTTTTTTCTTTTTCTTTTCTGTTATTTTAAAAAATCACTTGAAAAATGTAAACAATACAGAAGCATATGTTATGAAACATTAAAGTCCCTCTTGTGGTATATTTACCCACAAAGCCAAGCTGTCCTGTCATCACTCTGGGTCACCAAAAACAGTTAAAGAAAGAAGTTCCCCATCCAAAATAATTGTGAAGTAATTTGAATCTTTACTGTAGACTTTTTCTCTCTGTAACCCCCTTCCCTCTTTTGACACACACACACACACCGCCGACACACACATACACACACACCCCCACACACATACACACACCCCCCCACACACATACACACACCCACACACATACACACACCCCACACATACACATACCCACACCCATACACTCACACACCCCACACACATATACACACACACACCCCCCACACACAGAGGAGTGAAGGGCATTCAGGTTCCTGGTCCTGCCACAAACAGTAGGGCAGTGAACAGCCTCATGCAAACACCCCTTTGGGAGCGTGTGAATATTCTGCAGTACAGATTCCTAGAGGTGAAAATATTGTATTTGAGTGACGCACATTTAAAATTTTGTTAGAACCTGTCAAATTGCCTCTCTCAAAACAGCTCTACCACTTTGTACTCTTACTAACAGTGAAGGTGAGTATGACTGTATCTTCACATCCACATTAACATGGTATACGATCAACCTCCTAAAAGCTTCTTCTCTTTGGCCAATTTAATTGGTTAAAAACAGGATCCCATTATTTAGTTTTTTCTTTTTCTGTTACATATTTGATAAGAACTGTCAACCAGCCTGTTGTTTGCCTTTACTTTTATTTGTGGGGATTTTCACTATGAGGACGTATTTAACTTGTCGATAGTCAAATTTGTCAAGATTTGCCTTTGTTTTCTCGTTTTCCTTTGTCCTAAAAAAAATCCTTCCTCACGTTAAGATTATTAACACATTTATCTATCTGTCTATCTATATCTTTACACCATTTGGAATTTATTCCTGTGTAAGGAATGACATAAAGATCTATTATTCTCCTAAATGAACTGCCAATCATTTCAACCTATTTATGGAATAATTCATCCTTTCCCTACTAATTTAAAGTGCAGCCTATGTCATACGCAAAGTGTGTGCGTGTGTGTTGTGTCTATTTATGGACTTCTTTTCCCGTCATGCTATATATTTCTGAATAATGCCACCCTATTATCATTACTGTCATTTTGATGACATAGAAAATTCCACTTTATTGTTCTTCTTGGCCGATTTTAGGAAACAATCTGTCAAAGTCCACTTTTAAATTCCCAGAAATTTTTAGTGAATTCTCTCTGAGTAAATAGATTATTTGGAAAAAAGTTCACAAGGGACATTTGAAATCTCCTGTACGTTCCTGGGAATCTAAAAGGCCACATGCATGTGCAGGGCTGTGTTCATGCCAAGGGTTGTGCACATGCCCAGGAAAACCTGAGAAGGCTGTAAGTTTTCACCTCTGGCTGACCTTCAGGCTATGTACAAATAAGAAGTGAGAGCTAAGGCAGAGTTGTCAACTTCTTACGGGAGCTTTGAAGGCATGAGGAGCACACACACAGAGTGAAAGGATAGAAACATATTGGTTCAAGGCACCTTAGCTTTAAAGGCATAAAGCATGACATGGCCTTTCCAGAAATCCAACCCAATGACTTTCACTTAAATCTCAACGATCTGAACTAGGGGCTATGGCCATATAATTGTAAAGACATCTGGGAGAGTCAGTGTCTTAGCTGGACACATTCACACTCTACAGGAAACCAGTGTTCTGTGTGTAAGAAAGGCAGGCTGAACATCACGAAGGCCGCTAGCAGTGTCTGCCACAACCTGTCGGGTTTTTACTTCTTGGAATTATCGTGTAGATCAATAAATAGATTTTTGAAAAGTCTATGTAGTTTAAGTTAGTGTGGTACAAAGTTTATGAGTCAATGAAAACGAACTTGCTAATAGTATTTTTATTTTCTCAATCACTGCTGTCAAAAGAAGTTTGATAAAGTCTCTCACCATGATTCTGTATTTCACCTGGCAACACAAGGACCTGAGAATGCTTTATTGATAATCATAGCTCACACTTATGAAGCACTTGCCGTGTATCAAGCACTGTTCTAAGTGGTTCACATATATTAACTAATTTAAGCATCCCAGTAACCCTATGAGTGATACTATTACTATCCTCATATTAAGAGAAGTAAATAGACGTACAGAGGTGTTAATTAACTTGCCTAAAGCAAGGTAATAGGTACCACCAGATAATTAGTACCAAAGTCAGAATTCAAACCAAAGAAATCTGGATTTAGCATCTCTTAATCATGAAGCACCATTCAAAGCTGACCACACATCCAGTTGTTCACTATTTTAGTTCTACTCTATTATCCCTACCCCTAAGTTAGACGCTACTTTATTTACTTTATACCATCTGTATCTATATTTAGCAATATCTTTGCTCACCATTTCTTCTTGTCCCTCAGACATTCCACCTGAGGTATTTTTTCCACATATTTTTAGTATTTCCTTTAATGAGTGTCTTTTAGAGAAAAACATTCTTAGTTATTCAGTCAGAAAATGTTTTTATTTAACCTTTGTTCTTAAAGATGGTGTCAGTTGGTAGAGAACTGTGGGTAACTCTTCAGCATCTCTGAGCACATTGAAAATAATTCACTGGCTCTGATATCATGGTCACTGAAAAATAAAATTTTACTCTCATTGCCCTTTCTTCATAGGTAATCTGGTTTTTCTTGGATGCTTTTAAGGTCTTTTGTCTTTCATGTCCTATAGTTTCTCTATGTTGTTTCTAGTTGTGGACTTTTTCCCCTACTTGGAGTTCATTTGGATTCTGATATTTTAGAATTTAAATCTTAGCAATATTTCTGAAAATATCCTAGTTACATGTCTTTGAAAATTGTCTCTTTGTATATGTTAGGACTCATTACTCTTACTTCCTTATTTTCGGTATAGTTTTATATTTTGCATCTCTGTCTTTTTAGATGGTGTTCCAAATAATTCCTTCTGTTCACAATTTTTAAAAAAAATTCAGCTGTGTCTAACCTGCTCTTACAGATTTGTGACAATTCTTTGTCAGTCATATGTATTACAAATACCATCTTCCACTCTTTGGCTTCCATTTTCATCTTCCTAGTGGTGTCTTTGATAGACAGAAGTCCTAATTTTAGTCTAGTAACATTCATCAATCAAGAGACACTGCCAAGCTTTGCAGAGATGATGCTTTCCCTCTCAGTAACCTTGAAGATCAAAGAGAATATGCCTGAGAGCTAGCAGCCTAGCAGTCGCTAGAGGGGGCAGAATGAGTGCAGAGCTCCCAAAAGGGCCATTCCCAAAGAACTGTCAATATTTGACCTGTCTGACAGCCTGCTGAAAAGTTCCATTTTCAGGGCATCTCTTTCTTTGATGTGACTTTGAACTCCCTCTGTGAGAACAGCCCTAATGACAGGGTATTTGTCAAAACAATCAGCATTAATTGTTTAACACTGCAGTTGCTTAAGGAAGCGTTACAAGTTGAGGCTAACAAAAGGTTATGAAAAAAAAACTTAAAAGGAAACACTGGACACGTGATATCCATAGGGTGCTTTCAAAAGTTTCTATATATTCCTGGGAATCTAGAAGACCACAAGCACACACACAGGGCTGTGTGCATACCTAGAGCTGTGTCTATGCCTAAGAAACAACTGAGAAGATCCTAAGCTCTCAATTCTGGCTGACCCTGAGGGTCTGCACAAGCAAGAAGTGTAGGCTAATGCAGAGCTGTAAGCTACCTGTGGGAACTTGGCAAGCATGCCCCAACACACACACAGAAGCCCCAGAGAAAGGACGAGAGACTCATTGGTTCAAGACACATAAGGAAATCTTAGTGCAATCATTCGCTGAACACTAAGCTAAGTAGCAGAGACTTCAGTGGCTATATATGACAAAGAATACAGACTTTATAAAATTTGTCTAGGAAAGTCACTGAACAAATAAACAGAAAACAGCAAGAACAACAGCAAAACACCTTGGGAAGGAGAGAATCTTATTTCTAGGGTGGGCACATTATTTATCTAGAATGTACAGCTTTCAGCAAAAAAATCACAAGACATGAAAAAAAAAAAACCCAGGAAGAATATCTTTTCACAAGAGAAAAAGCACACAAAAGAAACTGTGCACGAGAAAGGGCACATGTTAGATTTACTAGACGAAGACTTAAAGTCATCAATCATGTAGGAAACCATGTTGAAAGAACTAAAGTATGAGAATGACATCTCACAAAATAGAATATGTCAATAAAGAGATATAAATTATTTTTAAATGAAAATTCTGGAGTCGAAAAGTATAAAAACTGTAATGAAAACTTCACTAGAGGGGCTCAACAGAAGATTTGAACAGGCAGACAAAACAACCAATAGACTAATTGAGATTATCCAGTCTGAAGAACAAAAAGAAAAAGAATAAAGAATAATAAACAGAGCCTCAGAAACCTGTGGGACACCGTCCAGCCTACACATAAGGGGAGTCCAAGAAAGAAAGAAAAGAAAGGAGAAAAAAGAATATTTGAAGAAACAATGGCCAAAAACTTCCTAAGTGATGAAAAACGATCTGCTCACCAAGGAAGCTCAATGAACTCCAAGTAGATCATTTTAAAGAGATCTATACCAAATACATCATAATCAAATTGCTAAAAAGCCAAAGAAAAGGAGAGACTGATGAAAGCAGCAAGAGGAAAGCAAACCCGTCCTGCACAAGGGATCTCAATGAGGCTAACAACTAGCTTCTCATTCAAAACCATGGTTGCCAGCAGGCAGTGGGATGACATAGTCAAAGTACTAAAAGAAAAACACTGTCAACTAAGATCCTACATCTAGGAAATCTAGTCCTTCAAAATGAAGGAGACGAAAAAACGAGAGGCTTCATCACTATCAGACCTGACCTACAAGAAATACTAAACAGAGTCCTCCAGGCTGAAATGATGGGACAGTAACTAAAATCCAAATGAACAATGAAGAACACCAGAGAAGGTCAATACATGGGTTTTACAAAGATAGTACAAATGTGTCTCCATTTGTAGTTTTTTTCTTCTTTTGGATTTAAGGACAACTGTACAAAGCAACAATTATAAAACTATCTTGTTGGGCTTACGGTGTGTAAAAATGTAATTTGTATGACAATAAAAGTATAAAGAAAAGGGAGGGAATGGAATATAAAGAAGCAAAAGTTTAGCAGACTATTTAAATTGCTATTAATCCAAACTAGATTGTTCTAAGTTACAATTTCATTTTAATTGCCAGGGCACCCAATAAAAAAACCCTCAAAAATATATAGTAAAGAAACAATAGATAATTTAAATGGTATGCTAGGAAATTTTATCTAACACAAAAGAAGGCAGTAATGAAGAAATAAAGGGAAAAAGACATGACATAAAGAAAATTTTAAATGACATACAAAAGCCCTAACCTACTAGTAATTATGTTAAATGTAAATGGATTAAACATTCCAATTAAGAAGTAGAAATTGGGAGAATGAATTTTTAAAAGTCCAATTATATGCTGTCTACAAGAGAAGAGCAAGCAATGACACAGAATGGCTATTATCAAAGAAAAGAAACTTGTGCACTGTTGGTGGGAATGTAAATTGGTATAGCCACTAAGGAAAACGGTATGGAGATTCATCAAGAAATCAAAAACAGAGCTACCATAGGATCCAGTAAGTTCACTTCTGGGTATTTATCCAAAGGAAATGAAATCACTATTTCAAGGGCATATGTGCCTCAGAGACAGGGCAGATGTGCCTGGAGTGGTCGCTGGAGCTGGATGGTGGTAACACACGAAAAACACGTGGTCCAGATGCCTCTAGGATGGGCTGGGGGACATCTGAAAGAGCAGGGGAGTGGAAATAGAGTGGACACCAGTTTCTTTCTTGTCTCCTCACATTCCTTCCCTGTGGGGACTACCTCTTCCTCTATTTCTGTTATACTAGTGGAACTGCCAATCAACCTCCTCTCTGCACTGTCCCCCTGCCCCACAGAGGTGGGTATGTGACCCAGGCTAGCCTACAAGAGAACACCACTCTGCAGGAATCAGGAAGAGGTATGTAAGCTTGGGCATGCAACCCAAGCAGAGCCTACTGGGGTCCTTTTGTAGGATTGAAATGGATGCTGGAAGGGGTTTCCTTCTTCGCCGCACTTCAAAAACCACTGCTTTCACCAATGGAGAGATTTGGCAAAGAATACAGCCATCAGGAAAACTGCGAGATAGAGAGACTGAGATATATTTTGAAAACCTAGCTCCAGACATACGTACACCTGGTAAATCCTAAACTTTGCAGTTATGTAACAATAAATTTAAAAGATTTCCTAGAGTTGTTTGAATCAGGTATGGATTACCTGCAATTGAGTGATTCTTGACTAACAGAGAAGTCGTTGTTTCTGTTTTTGACCATTTAAAACTATGGTTGGCTGTGGCTTGTGGAAACACGAATCTCCAAGGAAGAAGTCAGGGACAGATTATCCTTGGTCTCCTACTATTTTAGGGAAATGGTTAATAAGAACACAAAGATTTATCTTTGGGAGTATTCAATAAGGTGATGGTTTGATGAGATGATGATAATTAACTAAAATGACGTGCCCAAGAGTACTTCCTTGGAAGTATTCCTATCTCTCCTCTCCTGAATAGAGCCTTATATTATGGGACTGGGGACCTGGATCTCCAAAAGACTGCAATGATCTCATAGCATCTGTCTCTGAGAAATGAGGAGGATAGGAGACAATGAAACGGGGAGCTGTCTTTGAGGGTAATAAGATTTCCAATCTGTAGCCAGTTGGGGAGGAGCTGAGAAAAGATAGTGGGGCTTTATCCTTCCCATCACTGCTTCATGTAGAATCTCTGCTTCTCATCTGGAATCCCCTCCGGTTATTCATCATTTAACTAATGTGTCAATGCCTCTTCTGTGCAGGCACTCTGCTTAGCACACAGCAGTGCACAGGTAGAAAAGGGCTTTGCCTTTATGGGGTTTCAGCCCAGTTGGGGGAAGACAGACAATTAAACAATTAATTAGGGCTTCCCTGGTGGCGCAGTGGTTGAAAGTCCGCCTGCCGATGCAGGGCACGCAGGTTCGTGCCCCGGTCCGGGAAGATCCCACATGCCGCGGAGCGGCTGGGCCCGTGAGCCATGGCCGCTGAGCCTGCGCATCCGGAGCCTGTGCTCTGCAATCGGAGAGGCCACAACAGCGAGAGGACCGCGTACCACAAAAAAAAAAAAAAAAAAAAGAAAAGAAAAGAAAAGAAATACACCACTTCTGATGATATATCCTTAGGCTCTGGACTGATGCATGCATCCCATGTTTCTCTAGAGGATGGTTTCGGACCTGGGGTCCCAGAGTGCTTGCAGTGGGGATGGCCACCTGTTATTAAAATGAAAGCCATCCAGAAGTGTTGCCACTGGCATCTGATCTGTGTCCAGAGGAGTCCTCCAGTACGGGATGAGGGGGAGGGAAACCAACATGTGGGATCTTCCCGGACCAGGGCACGAACCCGCATCCCCTGCACCAGCAGGCGGACTCTCAACCACTGCGCCATCAGGGAAGCCCTCCCCTATTATTAACATCTTGAATTGTTGTGGTGCATTTGCTATGACTGATGAGCCAATGTGGACACATTATTATTAGCTAAATTCTGTAGTTAATATAAAGGTTTACTGTCTGTGTTGGACATTCTGTGGTTTTTGACAACCGTATAATGACGTGTAGCCCCCTTACAGTATTGTTAAGAGTAGTTTCACTGCCCTAAACATCCCCGTGCACTACTTATTCATCCCTCCCACTTCTTCCCCCGACAAGCCTCTGGCAACCACTGATCTTTTTAATGTCTTCATAATTTAGCTTTTTCCAGAAGTTGGCATCATAAAGTATGTTGTTAAAAGAGGACAAACACAATTCCCCTAGGCCAGCAGCTAGCAGGAGGTAAGAGTTTAGTCCAAAACCACATCTGTCTGACTCTGATTCTCTACGTTTTCTGGACCCCATCCTGCCTAACGGTGCTGGCCCGGCACTTGGTCTGTCCACCTTCACCCTGGATGGTGCTCCTAGGGCTTAAATTCTAGCATTTCCTTTCCTTAACAGTCTTTGGAATCTTGGATCCGCTGTTCTTTGAGTATCATCAGGGTGGCCTGTCACTCATGATTCCTCTGGACCTGCGTGTGATCCTAACCTGCCTGATTTCGCTTTATTTATAAATTCAGCCAGTTTTTTCGACATTTTCCCCTAACTTTTTGCTGAGGCTTTGAGCATCATCATTCTTCCCCTGGTTCGCACTGAATCTTTTCTGCCAGCAAGTTGCTTGCTTACGGGCCTTGTCATGGAGGGTCTCCTACAGTTTTACTGAAGACGAAGTCTGCTGGGTGAGGCTGCTAAACGGACCACAGTGCTGACAATTGTCTTGGTTGAGTTCCACCCATACACCCATCAGGGCCTGGAACACTTGCTCTCAGAATTTACAGATACTAACTCTATGATCCGTCTGCTTGTTGCCCGGGCAGAGCATCTCTACAATCTATTAAATTCTATTTTACTGCCAAGAGTAAAAAAAAAAAAAAAATCCCACAATCATATTTCAAGTACTAAGGGATATTCTGCTAAGAATAAAAGGTTTATAAGCTCCAAACAGAAGTGAAATAGCTTGTGGAAAACCATAAAGGAATGAAAGAGTAGAATTCAGATTCAAATCCAGATCGAGTGCAAAGGCAAAGCGGGTGGTCCTTGAATCACACCAGGCTTCCCTCTGTGAAATCCTATGATGGCAGTGTCAGCGGGTTAAGGAGGCTGTGTGGGATTCAGGAAGAGCCCCAGCACAGGAGACCTCCTTAATGCAACTTGAGAGCATCCTTTCACCAACGAACAGTTGAAACTGAAATTTTCTGTTTTAAAACAACGTGTATGTAGTCACTGATTATGATACCAAACACTCCAAAGTGCCTTGCAAATACTAGCCCATTGCTATGTGTTCACGAAAACGCTTCTGAAGCTAGTAGCACCCTGCAGTTATATGCTTTATAAATTGCTAGTGTAATTCCAAGAGTATCGCACCCTGTGGCTGATAATGAGTCCCCATCACTGACCAAGGACATTGCGGGGGGAGGGGGGTTGGGTAGGAAGCGGGGAAAGGACTCAAAGGCCGTGGACACCGTGCTATCGTTTTTCCTGTTTTCCTGCAAAGTTAGAGAGGAGGCTGGCGGGGTTAATCTATGACCTACTTACCTCTCTCATGTCACAGGTTACTGGATCTCTATAGACTGTGGCTTCTGCTTGGTTTTGGGCGCCAAGAGGGAGCCTGTGAGGCGAGCGCGGTGGGACCCGGGTCTAGTTTCTGCCATCTCGGGGAGAGTAGCTCCGGAAGTAGCCGCGGAGACAGGCCCGCCGGCCAGGTGCTCGTCCTACCGCCAGGGGCACAGGCAGATTCAGGCTTCCGGCCCTTTCGGACAAGGGGCGAGGATACATTATTTGTTGAAAGTAAGGGAACAGCAATAAAATATTCCAATGACAAAGAAATGAAGATTTATCATAATTTAAAAAAAAACCAACCTTGAAGTGCCTCCCCAATCTTCTCATTTTGGGGGAGGCAAACTGGCCGCGAGCGCGGGGTCCGCTCGCCGGGGCCCGCGGTCGGGTGGACAGTCCGGCGGCCGCGCCAGTCGGGCCCGCGCGGGGGGGTGCGGGGATCCGAGGATGGAGGCGGGCTCCCACTGCCCGAGGGATGGCCGCACGCAGGCGGGGCGACCACCAGCGCGTCGGCAGGCACCGCCCACCCGCGGGGGAATCCCAGGTTAGGGCGCGGGGCGCGCGAAGACGCCGCGCCCCGCCCCCCGCCCCGCCCCCGCCGCCGCCCGCTCCCGGAGCCGCCGCCGCGCCGCGCTGCCATTGGTGCCAGGCGGTGACGCTGGCGAGCGGGCCGGACGGCGGGGCGCTGGGGGCGGGCGCAGGGAGCGGGGCGCGGCTGATGAAACCGGCTCCCGATCTCTCCCGCCCTCAACGCTCCATTCACTCAGCGCCGGCAGGTGTGAGCGGCAGGTCAGCTGCCGGCGGGGCGCGCGGCCACCCGGCGTCCGTTACCCGAGTCTCCCGCTCCGGCTCCCCACGCGCCGCGCCTCCGCCCGAGCGTCCGTCAGTCCCGGCGAGCCTTGGTCGATCGTCCGTCAGTCCAGCCGCGGTCTTGCTTGCATCCCGCCACCCGCCGGCCCGGTGAGTCCCCGTCCTCCGCCGGCGCCGGGGCAGCTGCCCGGGTCCGGGTCACCTTGGGGGGCTGACCCCGGCGGCGCGGGGAGGGGCGCGGAGCCCGCGCGGGGAGCCCTGGCATCCTCCGGGTGGGCGCGGGCAGGGCGGACGGGGGTGTACGCGGCCGGTGCCCATGAGGCTGTCTCCGCCACGGAGTCCATTTTGGTTCGCTGAAGGCGCGGCGTGGTGCATGATGCAACACCCCGTGAGGAAGCGTGGGCGACCTGGCGCCTCCGGGGTGCTGGCCCAGCGCTCCCTGCGGGGCACCGGGCGCCGGGACGCGCGGGTGGTCGCGGGGGCGTGGGGACGGGGAGCGGGCACTGGGCCCGGCAGGCGTCCCGAGACCTTCCCTTACATGGCGCGGAGCGGAGCACGCCGCCCCGCCGCGAGGTCCACGACGTGTTACCGGCCGCGGGTGGGGAGCCCGCCGGGCGGCGGAGGGTGGTCCCGCGGCAGGTGGCCAGCCGAGGACGGCGTCGCGCACCCGCAAGCTGGCCGCGGCGCCCACGTTTCTTCCTCTCTGGAGCCCTGCACACTCCCTGGCCCGCCTCCACCTCTCTTCCGGGTCCCCGGAGTTGTTTCGGGGAAGTCCCCCCCGCCGGGGGCTTCCTTGTGACCCAATCTGGCCCGTAGAGGCCGGTGCTCAACGCTTCCAGATGGTTTCGAGCAGGAGGCAGTTCTTCCGGCTTCACCGAGACAACCTATTCTCAGTGTGTTCCTTTCTACGTAGTAGGAAACTTCCCGGGCCAGGCGGGTCCCGCAGTCATTCTAAGACCAGTGTGTACACGGCAGCAGGGCGCTGTAGTACTACTGCCTTCCCCTTTTCAGTGGCTGTGAGAACCCGAGACGAGTGGTGCTTGACTTGTACGATTAGGACAGCCGGACAAGTGCCTTCCGGAAGAAACGGAACACTGCCCAGTACCCGCCCTCAGGCTCTCACGTGTAGAAGTAACCTGGAGTAGGTTTTACTCCAGATTTGTAAACAGAGGAGGGGGTGAGGGTTTCAATCCTAGGTGTATTTCCCTAAATGAGCTCTTAAAACTGTGACCAGGACTGTGTTTTGGCCTCTGGCTGAATTTCCTAATTGTGTTTCATTTGAATTATAATTTACTCGGGATTCATCTTAGCGTTTTTTGCCACTTAGGTTTGGTTCCCATAATAGGAAACCGTGATACCTACAAAAATATCCCCTGATATTTTTAGTTGATCTCAGTGGAAATTATTATTTTTATATGCACACGCCCTTCTGTGATTAAAACAAAAAAGTCTTGTTTAAGTCACAGAATAGAAACTTAGGGGACAAAATCAACAATGGATTAAAATAGTTTTTAAAGGTTTAGCATATTAAGATCATGTTTAATTATTACAGGTAAAATTTAAAGAGTGCCAAAGGGGTTTTGACAATTTAAAGAGTGCCAAAGGGGTTTTGACTAAAGAAACAGGATGAGAATTAATAGAGATCAGAAATGTACTCAGTTGTTTAAATCTGGATTGAACCACATGGGTGCTTTTATGCATATAATTATTTGCTTTAAAGGAAGAAAGGCTTGAAAGACAAGATGCTGACCTCGAGGAGCTTGCATTTTAGGACACACGTTAATTGTATTGGGTTGGGGCTTCCATTCTTTGATGGGCTTAAACACATGTTTACTAAGTGTTCTAGTCTGTCCTTTCTTGTCTACTCAGGCCAGTAAAAATATGTAATTACGTTGAAGGCCCAGCATTATGTCTTATTAAATTAATCCCTTACATTATTAATTATGTATTTGAAGGTATTGGTTTATTAATCCCAGAGAGGAATTTGAAACAGGAATGGGTGTGTCCTTGTTATGGAGAAACATTTTCCTCTGACCCTGGAGGTGTCTGGACCACAGGCATCTTCTGAGATGGCCATCCTTCCACCTGGGGCCGGGTCCTCACTCCAGGTGGGACCTGCGGACGGGCGGGCCCTGGTGCTCTTCTCCAGTCTGGGGCCCTCACCCCTGTCTGCTCCTGTTGCTGGCAGGCTGTTTCTCTCAGAGAAGCGGGGAGTGCTGGGTGGCTGTCAGGGAGTGGAAGGGCCACTTCAGCTCCTGGGTGGAGAAGAGATGGGGGACGGGCAGGCGCAGAAGGGGGGAGGCCAGAGCAGAGACTGGTAACTTAGGTCTGGGAAAAAACCCAAGCCCAGCTTATTTCTGCACGAGAGAGTGTGTCCATATGTCATTTCTGTGAGAGAGAGAGATGGTGGCAGCTTGGACACGGTAGGAATGTGAGCTGGTTGAGTTCTGCTCAGTCTGCAGGCTGGTGTCCTTGCTCTGTCTGTGGATTTTAAAGGAAGATTCCATGTGAGGTGCGAAAGGCTGGATGAGGTTCCACGTAGAGCGGAGCCACTGTGCTAGTGAGGTGGGGAAGGCTGAGGAGAGCGTGTCGGGAAGGACACGGTAAAGTCACAACCGGCTTTTTCCAGACGCTTCCATCCTCACGGGCCGGGGCTGAGCCGGAGCTGCCTTGTTGCGCCCACGTGCCGCCGCGGCGTGGGGCCTCCTTTCCCTCCGCCCGGCAAGCCTGCGGCCTCCCTGATCTCCCCTGCGCTCTCCAGTGGGCATCTTGGCCGTGGGTTTGTCCCGTGGCCCGCTTGGGGGCTGCAGCCCTGGGGCGCGCCTACTTTTTCATTCCTGGCCTTCAGGAGGCCTGCCTGCTGGGGGTTTCTTGGGCCGGAGGCCCCTGGCATTGGACCCCAGGCCAAGGTTGTATCTGCCCAAGGTCTTAGGTCTGTTCCAGTCAAGAGAAGAGTAGCAGCTTTGGTGGCAGGTTGTGGGCCCTGTGGTAACTTCAGTGGCTTCTCTTTCTCTGTAATCATGTCCCCACCCCCAACTGCAAAGCCGCTTTGACAGCAACTACCCCTGCACTTGTTCAAAGCAAGCCCCAGTTTATCATGGGGGGGGGGGTTAGTGCATTTGCCACCTGTGAATCTGCTAGAAGGACGGGCAGCACATTGGTAAGAGGACTTGGTGGACTGCTGTCTTCATTTGCTCCGAAGACGTTCCTTCAGACCTTTGGCCTCGGCAGAGCAGCGGCTGAGCTGTTTGCTTCACCCATCGGTCAGGATTCGCTCACCCGGGGACACAGGCTGCAGGAGAGACATCTCTGCACGTTGGGATAGGTTCTGGCACGAGGTTCCCTCGTCACGCCGCACCCGAGTCTTCCATTTGGCTTTTCCTCTGGTTATTGTCATTAGCACTGGGGACCGCCAGGCGGTAGATTTGGTGGACAGACCACGTCAGCTGAGGGTGGAGCTATGTGGAGTTAGAGGCCAGCTTCAGCGCAGCCTGAGGTCATCGCCCTGAAACGCAGACGCTGCTTCTAGGAGCTGGGGCGGGTGGTCCAGTGCCGGGAAGGGCGCCATCCGAGGCGTCTTCGGTGCAGGTTTGCGGCCGTCTCTGTGCAGCCTCCAGTATGTCCTTTGGGCTGTCGGAACCCTGCAGACGTGCTCCTGCCCTGCCTGTAGCTTGGGGAAGCCCGCCCTCGCAGCCTCATAATGATGAAGCCAGTAAACATGAAGTGCAGAATATTCTTTGAAAGAATAAAGGTCAGTCCATTTAGATTCTTTCAGAAAATAGGTTCTTTCCATTGCCAGCCTTCTCTTCTGATAAAGGCAGCCAGAAATCAAGCTCCGTTCAGCCTTCAGGGGCTACCAAGAGGCGGATTTATACTGAGGAGGGAGAAAGAATGTCCTTCGTCCGGTAGGACAGCGTGTGTTTCCACACCGTCTCCCTTCTTCCTGAGTCACCTTTCCCCTCTGGAGGCAGTTGTTTCTGAGACATTCTGTCTTCCTGCCGTAGTGCTTTCTTCAGAAGACCCATGCAGATAAGGTTCTTGCCTGTGAGAACAGCCAGGTACTTTGCCACGTGCGTAGGAGTGGGTCCTGATTCTCCGCACGTGCTGGGCGCACAGGGAGCCTCGCCGTGCCGACTCCGGGCGGCCCCCTGCTCTCCCTGACGGGCCACGCACTGCGGGGACGAAGGAGGTGCCGTGGGCCTCCCCCCGCCCCGGAGTGGGCTCCGCTTATAGGATCAGTGCCTTTTCTAAGATATGTCTCGGAGCCACGTTTGAATCCTTTTCCATATTGCCTGCATAATAATTGGCTTCTAGTGCCTGCCTTAAAGGATTGAAAGGATTTAAATGAGGCAATCATCCAGGTTCCGCACTTAACACAGCTTCTGGCGCATACCAGGTGCTTCGTATAAACGTTAGCTGTTTTACTGGAAACAAAGCACAGTTCTTTGATTTTGGCGTGGAGAAGAAAATCTGTAACAACTTTATTTGCCCTCCCATTTTGCCAGGGTGTCAAAAGGTTGTCCCTTCTCCTTGGAGTGGTGTCTGCCTTGCAGTGGGTGGCGTGGCACTGGGGTGTTGGGGAGGCCAGTCCCTGCAGGTCTCAGATCCACAGCCTTGGGTTTGTCCCCTCCTCACGCCTCTGGGAAGCAGAGCTCACGGTCCCATCCTCAGGGGTGGCCTGCCTGTGTCTGTGTGCACGTGCGTGTGAGTGTGTGCGTCTGTGTGTTTTGGGGGTGTCTGCCCTCGTCCATCCTGACCCCAGACATTTGGTCCAAATTACCCCGAGCGCTTTGGGTTTAAAAACTGGGGCCAAGTCTGTTTCCCACCTTTTTTCATCCCTTCCTTTGAGGGCTGAGGTAGATGCCCCAGTGCATTGGCGTGGGATGGGGGCCCCATCACGGGGCAGCGGCGAGGGGAAGGGAGCAAACGTCTTACCGGCATCTCATCACACTGTTGTCACCGTCGTCTTCCTGCCCATGAAGATGCTGGGGGTGACCTTTTAAGGTCGGCTTGGAAATGCTCTCTTCCTCTGTATCTTCTTATCTGCCTACCAAGTACCATTAACCAAAGTCTCTTACACCAAATAGGAAGGAAGGGAGAGGCCCTGGGGCTGAGTAAGATCCAGACTCCAAGCCCTTGTTAGTGCTCACCGTGGGGCTCGCTCCGCACTTTGTTGTCATTTAATCCTCACGGCCGCCCCCTGAGGTTGGTCCTGCTGTTTGGCTGATGGGGCGATGGAGGCCCTGAGAAGTGACACAAGTTGCCGATGGGCACAGGGGTGGGTCTTAAGTGGCAGAGCTAGGATCTGCACCTGGGGCCTGGCTCCAGGGCCCTAACACCGAGCGTGCTTTGGGCTGTGGGCATCAGCCTGTGCCTGGGGCTCCGGCCGCTCGCTCTGGGAACCGTGGTCTGGCACGCGTGTGTGCGGGGCCACGCCGGGCCCTGAGGTTAGCACATGGACCTGGAGATGCCGGGCTGCCACGCGCCTCTTGGTTCCAAGTAAGTCCTGGAGGCGCGGGAGCCGGCTGTGCCACCACTGGGCGGCAGCCTGCTGTTTCTCTCTAGCTGCCCCAGTTCCTCTGAGCGCAGATCTTTCTTCTCTGAGCCCTGGGGTCCTTGACACAGCTGTGCCGAAGTGTGACAGAGGCTGGGCTGCGTTCCTCCTGGGTCAGTAGTCTGACATTGGCATCGCCGGAGCTGGCTGGACGAGGGGTTTCCTGCCCGGGCCATGGGAGCCCAGCCTCACTGATCTCCATCGGTCGTCTCTGCTCCCCCTCCTCCGCCGCTGGGGGGAGGGCCCTTTGCAGGGGGTCGTCTGGTTTGTAGGGCTAAGTGGCTCCCTTCTCGGTTCTCCCTCCTTCTCAAGGCCAGTGGCGGTAGCCGTTCTCCCAGGATCTTCACTTTGCTGACTTCTGTAGTGTCGGGAGGTGGGAAGGGGTCTTCTTTCTTGGAAGGTGCTTCCCTGACGCCCTCAGGAAGCCGGGGCTGGGGGCTGTCCGAGCCAGGGTAGCAGCAGGCACTGTCTACGCTGGAGAGACTGTGTGCTGGCAGGGCCCCTGTGGCTGTGGCCCCATGGGGAGGCCGTGGGTGCTGGCAGGTGGAGTGGGGAAACTCATGCCCCTCCCTTCCTGCCTCTCTCCTTTCTTCCTTTCCTCTTTCAACTTTTTGTGGATAGCATTTCAAACTTAAAGAGAAGTTGCAGGGGTTACAAGGAGCGCCTCAATTTTCTCAGATTCACTGGTTGTTTACATTTCGTTCCTTCTTTCTGTTTATCTGTCAATCAGTTAATCTGTCTACACACGGATGCATTTTTTCCTGAACCATCTGAGAGTAAGTGGAAGACATCATGTCCTTTTATTTACCCCGGCATGCTTCAGTGTGTTTCCTAAGAATAAGGACATTCATTCTCTTACGTGACCACTGTACAACATCAAAATCAGGAAATTTAACATTTGTGACATCATCAAGTCCACAGTCCATATTCAACTTCCAGTTGTCCAAATAATGTCCTTTACATATGCATGTAGGTAGTTGGTTTTTTGTTTTTCGTTTTCTTGGGTTTTTTTGTTTGTTTTCAGGAGAGGCTCTTTCAATGGAACTGTGGTCTAATTTTCTACCTTATAAGCCTCTTTAAGAAAAAAAAAGTCCCTAAAAGTTAGAATGTGTATTGTGAAGAATTTGGAAACTACAGAAAAGTAAAATAAAGGAAAATAAAGAGCACCCATAGTTCGGGCAGAGCGGCTGAGCGCCCGGCCAGGGTAGAGGGCTCGCAGGAAGGCGCTTGGTCGGAAGACTTCAGCTCAGGGTGACGTGGTCCCGCAGACTCGCACCGTGAACACACAGGGCGGGGGCCCGGAGCAAGGCCTCGGGCTGCCGGAGCAGCAGGCGCCCTGTCTGGAGCGGATGCCTTTCAAGCCCCTGCCCACCACCTGGCCGTTGGCCCACCTGAGCAGGCAAACATAACCCCCTCGGGGTGGGGAAGGGTGGAGATGATTATTAAATCCCCAGAACTTGTTCAAGCCTTGAAAAGAAACGTGGCAGGCCCTCTCTTGTCTGCTGTGTAGCCCTGGCTTCCCAGACTAAGCAGAGGGTAGGGATGGGCAGGGGCCCTGATGGAGAGGAATGGTCCTGGCCTCTTGGCCTGTAGCTTGCGGTTATTTCATAGGGTTGTTGAGCCTCCCGGCCGCCACGAGCGGGCCAGGGGAGCGATAAGAGGAGAGAGTCTAAATGGTGAGTTGTGTTCTGTGCTAGCCCAGAAGTTCCTGGGGGAAGGTTCCAGACTGTTGGGGGAGGTGTGGCTCTTGCTTCTTTCTGTGTTTCGTTTGTCAGAGCCGTCCCCTTTGTCATCACCAGCAGCGCCCCCGAGACTCCGCTCTTTCCCCGGCTCTGGAAGGGGCCCTCGCTGGGTGGGGCTGGTTTCTGGAAGGGTTTCGTTCTTAGAACCCGGCTCCCCATGGTTCGTACCTCAGTTTCCCTGAGCTGTGAAACCTACACTGTGTGTGAACAGGGCCTCTGAAAGCCATGATCAAAAGCCCCAAGTATTTTTCCATGTTTGTTTTCTCTTCTCCCGCACTAGACCCTCTCCTTGAAGGAGGTGGCCTGGAGAGGGACTGCGGTGGGCAGCCGCCCAGACTCTGCACACCCGCTGGGGCCACGGAACTCCTAACCTGGACGGGCCAGCACCGGAGGCTGCTCTTCAAAGAAACCCTTTGAAGTGCAAACATTTCCTTTCCTGAGAAGAAGGGAAATTGAAATGAAAACGTATTGTTCTGTGCAGACAATGTTCTCTTGGATCAAAGAGGGAGTGGGGCTTATAAAAAAGGGAGATTCACAAGTTAGGCCTTAACGTGGCGCACGGGGAAGCCGTGACCGTGTACATGTCCACTGCCCGGGGTCCGTGATCGGTAAGGTTGTATCTTCCCTCTTTTACCCCCTTAAGGTCCTAAACCTGGATCTAACATGCTGTGTTTAACTGTGTCTCTCTCTCTCGTTTGTGTTTTTATCCTGTGGTCAGCATTTAGAAATGTCCTTTGGTAAATTATGACACCATCCACGATGGAATACCACGTAGCCAATAAAAGTGATGTTTTCAAGGAACATTTGATCTTAAGGGAAAAACTTTACTGTTAAAAGTGAAAAAAATCTGGACGCAATTTTCCATAATCAGTGTTCTCTTAATGAGATACATGTATTTGTACAGAAAGAAAACACTGAAAATCAGGCTCTGTTTTGTTCACTGCTAGGTGTGTAGCACCTGAATTAGTGCTCAGCAAATATTCGTTGTATGAATTATTTTTATAATTAGTGAAACAGCAGTATAGTTTAAAGGCGGGGTGTCTTTGAGCTAAGTAGTAACATTTTGGCAAGTGGAAAGAACAATAAATTATTTTGAATTTCTACTGTAATTCTGTCCTGGCATCTCGATTTGGGGTTTATTTTGGAGAGTTTTGGCTACAAACATGTACCACATTTTGTACTTTGATACACATCACCCTATGAATGAGTGACTGTGACGTTTCTACTTTTGGAGTAATCGGGTCTTGTTGAAATTAGGGTATTGGGATAAGTTTTTCCTGGGTTGGCTGCTAGGCTCCTTCACAGATGGGGTAAGGAGACAACTTCTCAGGTGCTCTGTGGCTGGTGTACCATTTCACCGGCTTGACCTGTCCTGTTGTTGAGAATTTTGCCTGATTTGCCCAGGGAGAGTTTCTCATTTTCTAGTGTCAGTACCACCAGGATATCCTAGCAGGCCGTACATCGCCCTGTTTCTGATTCAGCAGGTTCTTCAGTAACACAGCATCTCAGGTTGGCTTTGAGGATGGCCCTGGTCTCAGTGATTGCGTGTCACAGCCGCCCATGCTTCCCCCGGTGAGATTGTTTCGTTCCTCCTTCAGAAGGACACAGGCACTTAGGTTTCAGAGCCCGATCTGCACAGGGTTCTGGAAGCCCCTTGGGGAGGCTTCCTTCGGCCTGGGGTAGGGCTGCTGGGGCCCACACCCCGGTTCTCCCGAGGGTGGCGGCTGTCAGCTTCTTTGGCTGCAGTCTACAAGAGGAAATAAACTGAAACGCTGCTCAGGTGCACACACAGGGAAGTACGTATTTATATACAGATTAAAATGAAACTTCCCACCAAACAGTACTCATTCTCGTACTTGCACTGCACTCTGATGATTTTTACTCTTTTCTATCGCATCGCAAAAAATCCTGGTGGCGACTTGCAGTTTGCAGACACTGCTGGGCGTGGGCGTGCTGGCCTCCATGCCCACCCTCCCCTCCTCTGTGGTGTCCTGAGTTTTACACTCACTGGACTAGGGCCTGGGAGGAATTCTCTGTCCACACCGATTTAGACAAAGACAGTCAGAGGGTAGAGGTTTTTTCTTTTTGTGGTGATTTAAGGGCTTCTGACCGAAGTGGACATTATTATCTATGATGATTCCCTAGAAGGCAAATGGGGACACAAGGCAAGACCTGTGTGAATTCCCAGTGTGGTTTGCTGCTGATGCAAACCCGGGTAGCTCTGTCCTAAGCTGACCTCACACTCTGGTGTTTTGAAGGTGGCCTGGTCAGGCTGTGTGTTTTTTTTCAGGGATGGCCCAAACATTTGTTAATTTCAGCACTTTGACCTTTTTTTTGTGTGTTTACTTTTTTCAGTGTGATTTGAGGAAGAGTCCACCTGAAAGGTGAGCCTTCTCTTTCAGAGTTGAGGATTTGTAGGAAGAAGAGGGAGAAAAGTCACTCTTACAGAAATATTAATTTTTAGACTCTGAGGTCTGATGGATTAAAATTGAACAGGGCCTTGAGATTATAATATTAGCAATAGCAATTGTACCATTAAATAGTTCTTCTTGAAAAGGTTGAATCAAGCATTTTGTTCTCTTTTTTGAGAAGCATTTGACTTTTTTTTTTTTGCTTAGAAAATTAATATTCTTTAACTAATAAGTCTTTGTATATAATTCCTAGAACACTTGTAAATCTCTGTGGGACAAAAGCACAGTGACAACAGAACTAGGACAAGATAAATCACCTAGTTTACTGAGACTGTACAAATATCTGGCCTTGTTTCTTGTAACTTCTTTTATTTGCTGTGCTTCTCAGTAAGTTTATTGTAAGAGTTCAGAGTGCTTAACTTGTAGTCTTTTAAAAATTCATTTATAAATTACAAATATTACCACTGTTGTTAGTATTTGAGAAGAATCCTCATGAACTTGATTTTATGCTGTTACATATGTTAATATTATGTGAAATAGGGGATTATCTGCAATTGTAATTGTATAACATGTCCCCCATAAGTCTATAACCTCAAATTTTTAGCAGCAAGTTTGGTTTTTAAAGGAAATCTTTTGTTGGAAGACCTTTCTTTCTCCCTAGAGGGCAACCTTGGGAGACATTAGGCAACAATATTCACTAATTCTTTGAGTAATGCACATTGAACTGGGAAGAATGTCTTCCTAGCCTCAGAATTTGATGCAATCAGAATTTGGAGAATACCAGCTGTAACTTGTGCTAGGACTCGGGCCTAGTTACTGAAAGGCTCTCAGGTCTGTGGTCTGATGAGTCACGGCAAGGGCTCTGCCACCTTGAATTCCTCAGGCTTCCCTGCAGCTCCCGGCTGCCTGTGAACTGTCCTGCCTTGAGCATCCGCAAGGCAGCTCTTGCTGAGTCGCCCTGGAGAGCCCCCCCGGTTACTGGGAGATTCGCAGCCTCTTCGGGGGCTGCTGGCTCTGACCCGAGCCCTCACAGGGTGTCTCTTTCCAGCAAGGTGTGTGGCCCTGGCAGCAGGGGTAGAGGCAGAAGAGCCCTCCCTCCAGTCTGACGCTGCGTGGGAGCGAGCAGCGCTGCCCCAGCTCACGAGGGCCGGCTCAGTTCTCCCAGCCCCTCCCCCCGCGCTACACTGCCCCCAGCCAGCAGGACTTCCGGGCCGACTTTATCGTGCGTGTGGCCTGAGGGCCACAGCCCTGCTCGTCTAGACCTTGCCTTAGTACCTGGACCTACAGATGCAAAGTGTGCGCTAATAAATATAAAACTGTAAACCGAGGGGCAAGACTAACCATGGCTGGGAAGGTAGCGCACAAAACAGGAGACGCTTCCATGGCACTGTGCCTACTGCCTCTTCGTTACGACAGCTACCCCTCCATCCACATCTAAAACGCGCATAGGTAGGATGGGACAGATGTGGCAGCAGGGGCAGGATGGAGAAGAGGAATACATTTTGCAAAAGTATGTAAGTTCAATTTGCATGGTGTCCTAGTGCCTTTCACATCCTAAAGTCAGACCTCAGGTGTCTAACTCATCTCACGGGCTCACAGGTGCCCGCGCACAGATCCCCTCTGGGCATTTCGCCGACCTGCAGATCTGTTTCCGAAGGTCTGGGGCAGAGTTTCTAACCAGCTCCTGGGTTCTCTGGGAGTAGCCGGCATCTGTCAAACTACTGGCAACTGGACCTCGTCCAGGAGACCTCAGCTGCTGTCGGACCGCAAGCCCCTTGAGGCCAGGCTCCTGGACCCACCAGTGCCTGGTGTTGAGTAGATGCTCAGAAGATGTCTTTTCAGGAACCCAAGCGCTTGCTTTCCCCGGGCCCTCGGGGTGGGAGGGGCGTGGGGCGCATTCATCTCTGACCAGCCTGGTTATCTGTTTGCCACCAACTGCAGATAGGGAGTGGAAACTCAGGCTGCAGGGGCAGAGCTCCCGGCAGGGGCAGAGGCGATAGGAATAGCGTACGTAGAAGGAGGCACCAGCACTTGGCAGCTCCCGTCTTAGGAGTCCGTGTGTGGGAACACCTGCAGCTCCCAGTTTCCCCATTTAGAAAATGGGGAGAGCTGCAGTCCCTACGCTGTAGGCTGTGCTGATGATTAGATATGTAAAATGAGTTTAGAACGCTGCCTGGTGTTCAGTAACCATGAGCTCTGGTTAGGGTTGGTGTGTAAAGGGTTAAGCTTCAGCCTCTGGAGGCTTCTGCCCAGTGAAGAGCCCACCTCAGAGGTGGTGACTGCTGCAATGCAGTAGGTGTGAATTAGCTGCAGAGGCTTCAGAGACTGCGGGGTGGTGGAAGGGGCTAAGGAGAGGTTGCTACTTGTTCTCTCTTGGTCAGGAAGTTCTTAATGGAAGAGGGGGTGTCAGGACCTTTAATTAAAGGGGAGCCGTGTGGAGGGATGGGGCCTGGGGGTGCCGGGGTTCCCTGCTTCCAAGACCCTAGACCAGGATGCTGCTTGGCGAGGGAGGGTGTGGGTTTGGGCGGACTTGCAGGTGTTAAGCCCCTTGCAGTTTCCTTCCGTTTGCCTCTGAGGAAGTTTCGGGAACGGTCGGGTGCTCAGGTGTGGGTCCATCCTCCTCCCGCAGCCCAGAGGCCCCAGAGGTGTGGCCTCGGCCCCTTTGAATTGATCTAAACGCTCCTTGTCACAGGGGAAATAGTGAGGGAGGAAGTGATGGGAGCGGAGTATTACTATACTCGGTCGCACTTGAGTTTTCTTTTCGCCGTGTTATCTGGCTCGTTCATTCATATGCTCACGGGAAGGCTCTCTGTCAAGTAGTATATGGAAACATCATTTACGTTTTTCTTTAAAATCTGGGATTTGTGATCACTTCTGTAAAAACCGTGAGCCAAGACCGGTCGCTCTTGGAGGGCTGTGCACGGCGGTGGTGATGGTGGGGTCTGAGGGGTCGGGGTGGGGCCTGACCCTGTCCTTGACTCTGTGGCCTTTGGTAGTGTCTGCATTTTGCCTCCTGCATGTATTGCTTTATGAAATCCCACCACGGCATTGTTTCTTGGGGAAAATCAGATTTAATTCATGGCGTCTCATGCAGAGTGTCTTATAATCACCTTTCGTACACTTTTCAGTCTCTAGAGACGTGCCCGTTATCTGTCTCACCAGGTGGCAGGATGAGCGGTGTGTTACGTGGGTGAGACCTTGTGGTCGGGCCTTGAGGAATCCCTCAGCTTTTCCGCGCTCGTCACCTTGGCAGAGGGGAAGGCTGTCAGCCGAAGGGCATTAGTCTTGATAGCTCAGCAAAGCGGCCAGTGGGGAAGTTGAGACGTGTGTGTGTGAAGGTGTGGGGAATGTCTGTAAAGGGGAAGGTGGTGCCGTCCAGCCCAGGAGATGTGCTCCCCGCCTGCTTGTGGGTCGTCTTGAGGTGACAAGGGGTGACTTTCGGAAGAGGGATGCGGTCCCTCCCAGCTCTTGAATGAGCCGGGAGTCAGGCATGGTGGCGTCAGGGGAGCCGGGATGGATGGACGGGGGCTAGAGCTGGAGTCCTTCATGCCCTGCTGCCCAGCCCTGAGGTCCCCCTGCGGATTCACCACCCCCTCCCCAGCAAGTGCCCCAGGCAGGCCTCTCCGCTCCCCCCACCCCACCCCGTTAGACTGGCCTGGAAGTCCAGAGACCTCCTTGCTGCCAGCCGAGCCTCGGACCGAGTGACCCTGGGCGGGTCCGAGCCCTCAGGGCCACGCTTTCTGCTTCTGGAGTCCGAAGAGGTGGCACTAGGATACTCGCTTTGGGGTTTCCAGCCCTAAGCGGGAAGTGGTGACATTCTGTGACTATGGAGCCTCTGAAGAGCTCCGTGCAGCAGTTTGGTGTCCAGACTAAGAATTGTTGTTGAGTAGGAACAGTAGAGATCCAAGGTAGCAGAAACCAGAAGCTCCGGGGTTAGGACGCTGACAGAGATTTTGACTGAGAAGTGTCACTTGGCCTGTATGAGCCCAGAAATGTCGAGTGGCGTGACCTGTTGCAACCAGAAGGAGAAGAGTGGCTGTTATAAAAAAAAAAAAAGCACCTGGTCGCGGGCCTCCACGTGGTCCATCAGATTCGCACCCCCTCCTAGGAGCCCCCCAGAAGAGCCCAGGCGGGTCAGAGCAGTGTGTTTCCTCAGCGCATCTCTGGTGAGAGCGAGCAGCAGCCTTGGACCAAGGATTTCACGGTCTGATGCAACACTGCCGGCCGCTTACCCGTAGTCCTGGGCAAGGACTTCCTAGCAGGGGCAGCCGCGTGCTGATGTGTGTGGGGGGCGTCTCCTGCGGGTTTTGGAATGTCGGGATAGGCCATGAGAAGTTTCATTTCCAAGCTATCTCACCAGAGAGGACGCTTGAGAGAGGTTATCTTTCAAAAGGATTAGGCGGCCACACACACCAAAATATACACAGGCGCCGTCAAAGGGAAAAGAAAGCGAGCTTTGCCCTTGTTAACTCGCCCAGCTCGAGTATGGATGGAGCCACGTCAGCCGCAGAGCCCAGCTGAAGCTCTGGGCCTGTGATTCTAGAAAGAGCTGTCTTTCACTGGAAACACTTCTTTTGGAAAATCCTTCTCAGGGTCCTTGTTTCTGCTTCTTCCCCGCCTCCTCCAAGAGACATACTTCTTGGCAGTGGAATGAAGACAAAGGTGGTCTCGAAGATGTGAGAGAGAACGGAGGCTCCCTGCCTGCCACCAGGCCCCGCAGGCAGAGAAAAGGGCAAACGTGGCTCTTTAAGGTTCGCTGCTTTCGACAGGCTGAGACGGGGAGCCGATGGGGGCGATACTGAAGGGTCACTGCTTTCCTAGCATTGGTGGGTCCTCATGGTGCCCTGTCTTCCAGGAAGAAATAGCAGACCAGAGCGGATGTCCCAGACTTGGGTTTGTCTCTGCATCCAGGCATCCTTCGCTGCCTCTGGGGTGGACCAGCCTGGAGACAGACCCTGAGACACCAGGCGCCTTTCCTGGGCCTCGATTTCAAGGAGCCCCTTAAGGAAGGGCGTTCTGCCCAAGGTCCTTTGGGTTTGCCTTAGTGGACAGGATCGGAGATGACAGAGCTTTCCTATTTAGATATGCAGATGTGTATATAAAAATAACCTGCCCTTGTATTGGGCAGTGCACACTCAGCTGTGCCACCGAGTTCATGTAAGGGTCAATGGCAGACAAAGGATGGCAAACGGTCAGATCTGCAAAAAAGACTTCGACTGTACAGCCACGATTCAGATGTCTTAAATATCTGCTCTCTGGATAGAAATCCGATAAGGGTTGTATTACAGGAGAGGGGAAGTTTCTAGTCTGCAAATCCCAGCGAAGCCTTGGCTTTTGTTTGGGGATGGAGGAGAGCTCAGCTCGTACAAGGGCCACGTGGAAGGTTTGGGACCCCCCCGCCCCCAGTCTGGCAGCACCGGCAGAAAGAGATGCGACCCGAGTTTGAAACTCCTGTAGATCATGGCGTGGCGAGCCGCAGATTTCCCCACCAGCCCTGGCGGTCAGCTCGGCCCTGGTCAGGACTTTTCAACTCCCTCAGCATGAAGAAAAACCACATAGTGCTTTCCGCAGCTGGTCAATGACAGAACCAGAGGAGCAGAGGTGGAAAAGGGAAGTGGACGCAAGAAGGATGGCATTATCCCCGGCTGGCTGGCACGTGGAGCTGGGGTTTATCACGAATCTTTGGAGATGCTATTGTGGGATATGCCTACGTACAAAGTTTGCTTTGTGAGCTTCCCCAAAGACAGGACTCTCGGCCAGAGTAGACCAGGTTTGACCGAGATATAATTTCTTCTGTTCTTGGCTCTCTGAGTCTGGCCTGCGTGGCATTTCAGAGGAGCAGGGCGAGCTTGGTGGCTAAGACGCCCATCTGCGTTGTCTTGTTTACACTCTGTGGTCCTTGTGAGGTGAGACACAGCCCAGGATGGGCACAGCCTTCTCGTCTGAATTAGGAGCCCCCTCTTGGAACCAAATTCTGGAGTATTGCTCTGCCCTCTGCAGGGCGCTCTCCCTCCCGTCCACTCCCCTCCAGCCAGTGCCCCGTCCTCACTTCCCTGGCCATCCCGTGTCCCCCTCAGCCTCTCCCACCCGGTGGGGCGCATTTGGCTCGCGGGGGCCGGTTGAGCGTGGTGCCCTGCTTCTGCAGACCCTGACCCACTTGGGTGGGAGCCCGGTGTCAGGGCCAACAGGACGCCGCCAGGAGCAAAGTCAGCCACAGAGAAGGTGGCACGGAGGAGAGGCGCCCGGCGAGGGCGCCTTCAGCCCCGTCTGACTGTCAAGGTCACCGTGCCTTAGGCGCGTCAGACCCCAGTGGCGGCAGACCACGTTATGTAGGGAATTGTAGTTGAGTTCTAGAATTGGCCTTGTGCTTCTCTGTTGAGAGTTTGTAAAGTTTCATATTGGCATTTAAATGCAGGTAATCGATAATGAAAATCAGCAGTGGAGACGACCAGCCACGGCGAGGGCTCCTCTCACCTGGGCCGCCTGGATGGGAAGTGGGAGCACCAGGTGCCAGACAGACCTGGGTTCCAGCCCAGGGCCTGCGTCCTTCAGATGGGCGCTGCCCGCTGGGCCGTCTGGGAACCGAGGGGGCGTGGCCGACCGGGGCCCTCAGCCCGGGGCTGCACTCAGTGCTTGGCCAGTGGGTGTTCCTTCCCCTTGTCTGTACTTTTCGTTCTTCCGTTGACTTTTAACGTCGGTAGACACGGCACATTTGTCGTCTGGAAAGACCACAGTGCCCTCATCTGACAGGGGTCCTCAGCGGATGGCCTCAGGTAAGGCCATCGGCACAGGAGGAGCAGGTGACCCGGAACACCTTCCTTCCAAGTCTGACATTCCCCAGCCCCACGAAGTACTGTAGGTCTCATTTGAGATTGGTATTGTTGGTGTCAGCCTTTAGGGCGAATTGGGGTCCCAAGAAACCAAAGATATGGTGCAGTGACCAACCCCCAGTGTTAGGACTGTGTCAGTGGGGTAACTGTCTCCCTGCTGTTAGAACATTGGTGGGTCTCAGCTGAGACAGTCGTGTGGTTCTTTCCACCTGCAGAAAGCATGGTCTTCCTTGACTCTGCCGGTCCTGTGAGTGTTTGCTCTTGTTCACAGGAGCGCTAGGCAACCCTGAGCATTAATGACGTTTGCTGAAAATTAATAATAAAAAGTGTATCTCCAGCACTGAACGGTGAGCTGTGGGTGGATAGGTGCTTCCTTAGAGGTTGCAAGGCAGCGGCAGATAACCGGAGCTGGCACCAGCGCCCCCCGCATGAGGACAGAGATACATTCCCTTGGCCAGGTTTGAAAAAAACAAGTACTAAGAACACAGACTCCATTTGAATTTAAACGTTTCAGGCATTGGTATGAAAAACCTTTGGTTTAATTTGAGCCTTAAACCCGCTTTTAGCTTAGGTTTTTTACTCCATCATAAAATACCTAAACGTTTAGCAGCAGAGACGTGGAGCACGTTTGCTTGACGCCAGGGGATGTTGTGTCCCAAAGCTCAGCACAGCGTTCACGTTGTCCAGGCTCGATCTGTTTGTAAATTCTAAATTACAGGCTTTTAGCAGAATGGAAACTTCATAGTAGCAAAGCAAATAAAAGTTCCTTTATAAAAACTCAAAGTATGCTGGGGATTTATCCTAAGTTAGAAGCAATATGCAGTACTCTCTTTTTAAAAATATATGTCGTCCTCTTTTTTTTGAAGTTTTTTGCTGTGATAAGGCGTCCTTGGGATTTCTTCCAGCACAGAGCAAGGGAAATTGGCGTGGGGTTGAATAATACTTTTATGTATAAATAAGAAAATTGTGGTGTTC
Organism: Leucopleurus acutus; assembly: GCF_964270905.1. Lineage (NCBI taxonomy): Eukaryota > Metazoa > Chordata > Mammalia > Artiodactyla > Delphinidae > Leucopleurus > Leucopleurus acutus. Next base: position 6,597,160 of record NC_139160.1, on the reverse strand, counting down.
TTGGATGTTTGTTTGATTAAGCGCTCCCGTAACTAAATACCTGCCACGGCAGTTACACAAAGGGGCGTAGAAAGTAACGGGTTCGGAACTCGATTGACTTTAGTTTGGGAAGTGGTGGCCTTGCTTCTCGGCTTTGTGCCTGTGAATCTTAACGTGTGCGTCATCGGGTGGAATGGCAGGTGTTTTTGGTTCATTTGTTTGGTTCGGGCCCAGCACAGATGCTCGTGACCCGCCCTACAAATAATCCTCAGCATGACTAGTGGAAGAGCAGAGAACGTCAGCTCCCGCGGTGCGTGCCAGGCAATGGAAGGTTGGCCCTGGACTTCGATTTTCAGTAATTATGTACGATTTCAAATTTCAGAACAAGTTCTTTGAGAAAGTGTAGATTCATTCATTCACGCAGCAGCATTGATTGGCTGCCCACGGGCACTTGCCTGAGTTGCCCAAGTGCTGGCTGGTCCTTCCAGGGCACATTCTGTGGCATTCTCTGCAGGCACCGTGAAGATGCAAGCCGTTGGTGAGAAGCCGTTTCTTTATGCTTCAGCTGACTAGAGAGGACGCCAGGCTCTTAGCTAGCACCTGTTTTCACCCCTCTGGAAACTAAGCTGCTACTGGAGCTGCTCGCTTTTAGACAGCCTTTTCTCATTAGACCCTCTAGTGGCCTGTCATCAGCCCGCACCCCCGTTGTCTCTGAAATGTTGCACACGCCTGGCCATTCCCTTCTTCCCGCAGACTCTCTCCTTTTCTGCGTCTGTGGTGGCAGCTTCCTCCATGCACAGTATGGGTGTGTGGGGGGAGGCTCGGTAGATACGGATGCGGGGGGCGGGGGTCTTTACTTGCTGCTTGGTCAGCGGAAAGGCCCTTGCAGAGAGGCCGTCGGAACTCAGGGCTGGTGATCAGGGGCACGGAGGGTGTGGGTGGAGGTGAGGTGCTCAGGCCTGGGCCGTGGACACCAGGCGAGGGTTCCCAGGTTGAGCAACTAAAAATGCTGGACGGATGACTAGTTAAATTTGGACATGCAGTTAAATTTGAATTGTAGGTAAGCAATGGATACTTTTTTAGTACAACTTTTTTTATACTGAAAAGATATCTATTGGCAATATTGGGGACGTAATTATGATACACTCAGCCATTATTCGTTGTTCATGTGAAGTTCTGATTCAGGTGGGCGTCCTGTGTTTCATCTGGCCTTGTTTTGGCTCCTGGCTCACGTTGAGAGGTGAGGGTGTGGGCCTCAGGGAGAAACATGGAGTCACGCCCCTTTCTCCACTTCAGGAAAGTCCAGCTGCTTCGGACTTTTTGGTTGCACCACACGGCTCGTGGGATCTTAGTTCCCTGACCAGGGATCGAGCCCGTGCCTCCTGCATTGGAAGCGCAGAGTCTCAACTGCTGGACCACCAGGCAAGTCCTGCTTCGGACTCTTTCTAAGGTTGCTCTTGCCCCTTCCCTTGAGCGATGCTTCCTGCTTGGGCTCAAAGCGTGGGCCTGCTCCCCACAGGGCTCTTAGCAGCCAGCTTCCCCCCCGCGTCCCCTGTCAGCACTGACCCCTGCACGAGCCCCACCTGGAGCCTTTGCTTCAGCTGCTCGCGTGCCCCGCTGTGTGCCGGGTGTCTGTGCTGCTGAACACGGGGCATTTTGACACACGGTTCTGTTCTGAGGAGGTTTTGATTCTGTTTGTGAATATAAACACTTTATCAGAAATATCATCACAGATGAATTTTGGATGAAAAAGTTTCCCTGAGTGAACTTCAGTTTAAGTCATTAAGTTTTTAGAGCACAGACAAACCGTGCAAATTTTGCTTTTTTCTGAAGTTATTCTCGTCAGGGTAAATTACATCGCATTTAAATTGCCAGCATTTGTCAGCCGTTTGTCCACAGCAGATTCTGGTGAATTTAGCGTCAGCCACTGTTTCTTTTGTGCCGTTTATTCCTTCCGAGTGCAGTTTTTCTAGATCAGGTTTTGCAGATTTGAATTGTTAACGTACTCAGTTGGCCTTTGCCAGTTGTGCGTATGTGTTGCTTGTCTCTAGTTGGTATGTTGGTTAGTTGAGTTCTCTAGCGTGAGCCGGCACTGGTCTTCCGTGCTGCTAACGCGCTGCTTTTGTGAGCCTGGGATCACTTGTATTTTGTAAACCAGAGCTGAGAGAGTGAGTGGTGGAGTCAGAATGGCAGGTCACAGCGTCTCCCTTGGTCTCACCCTCACCCCGAACTCAGTGCTTCCAAACCTGGACTTGGGTTTTGCTCCCGAACGTGTGTTCTTGACGTTGCCTCTTGACGAGTCCTCAGTCTTCCAGTCTCCCAGGCTTGAGAGCTTAGGTTACCTTTGACTCGTCCCCATCTCTTGCCTCTACTGTTGTCACTTATTGCATCCTGTCGGTCCTTCCTTCCCCATCTGTCACAGTCATCTTTTGTCCTGTGCAGTAACCTTAGAGGTTTCTTTCAGCTTCCCAACCCTCCCTCCACCTTTTGGGAATCCTCTTACATATTCACTCTGTGTTTTTTTTTAATGTCCTTTCTCCTGTTACATGACCAACCTCCAGGGCAGGGAGCACGGAGCTTTCTCTGTCACCTACAGTTCCAACAGAGCGTGTGCGTGCGGTGGACGCACCGTAAGCAGCTCTTGGATGGGGGGTCCTGGGGGTCCGGGCTGGTGAACTGGGCTTCTGCACTGTGGGCGTGGCCGGCAGTAGGTCAGGGGGTCCAGCCGCGGGCTGTCCCTCCTGCCTTTGGTCCCCGGGTCACACACCCCACAGGTAAGCTCAGCTCTGGGAGCGGGTGCCCCTGGCTGCTGGCCATCTGGCATCGTTCCCGGTGACATTTCACTCTGACCTTTCCTTTGAAGAAGGGTTTTGAAGCAACATTGTACACGTAAAGGTCAACAAAGAAGAGTGGATGATAGGCCGACAGAAACGTAAGTTAAAAGGCAGGAAGTGGGGCTCTTAATATAACCAGGTTGGAGGCGATGAGCGGAAAAAAGATGCCCTTGAATTTCTTCTTTAATCATTTGTCTCTTGAGACGTAGAGTGGGACACAGAAAACAAACATTTCCATTCAGTGTATATACAGTTTGGCAAAACAAATAACTGGGCTTTGTGCGCGTCCAGACCTCTTGGCGGGAGGAAGGTGGCCTCTCGACTGGGCATCGCTTTCCGCCAGGGGGTTCGCAGTGGAAGCAGCCGCCCCCGCGGCAGGGCAGGTGAAACAGAGCATTTCATTTCCTAACGTGGCCGGATTTGGCCCGAGAGCCAAACAGGTGAAGAGGCCCCTGGGTGGAGTGGTGTCAGCCTGCAGCCCGCACCATCTGAGCTGCTCGCCTGCGAAGGAGGCTCCCAGAGCAGCCCCCCCACCCTGGCTCCTAAATGACAGTGGACACCAGGACGGCCACGGTCACCGCCAGCCCCCGACCCACGCACCGCGGACGACGGCGGACGACGGCGGCCGTCAGCGCTACAGAAACCGGGATGTTTACAGATTCAGAAATAAAAATCAGTGGTCAAAAACTCAATATTAGTTGTAATGTGTATGTCTGTTTCTTTGTACATTTCATATACTTAATATTTTTAACAGTTTTAAGTCAATTTAAGTAGTTTGAGGCAGTAGCCCTCAAACCTTCAACCATCTGAACTGGTACGGATGGAAATAAGTCAAACAGTAAGCTTATTTTTATTGGTTTGGCCAAAAAGTTCATCCGGGTGTTCGCATAAGATGACAAACTTTTTGGCCAACCCAGTACTTTTTAAACTGTATGCTTGTGTAGTGCACGGTCAATTACAGGATACCTTCATATAATTAAAAACAGTTGTCATTTAAAGTGCCTGCTTAATCTTCAAAGCACTTTACATGCTGGTTGTTAGTAAGCTCTCTTACAGATTAAGAAACTAGTACTAATCAGTGCTTCCTGTGTGCCAGCTGCTCCTCAGGGCCCTGCACGTGTTAATCCGCTTGGCCCTGCCCCAGACCGGGAGGTAACTATGCGGAGGGAGAGGGAGCCCGGGGAAGGTAAGTCACTTGCCCGCCATATTCTGAATCCGGTTGTGTCTGAGACCTTGACCTCTCTCTTCCCTCTCTGCTCTTTGACCTCCACAGCCGGGAGCAGGCAGGGGTCAGGTGGGGAGGCGTAGGGGAGGCAAGACTCACTACCCGGTTTTCAGGTGGTGAGGCCGAAACGGAGCAGTCTTTCCATCAGAAAACCGGGTAGTGACGCGTGCCCGAGCGCACCCAGCTCGGGGGCGCTGGGACTTCTGATAAAATGGGATGTAGGAAAGGTGTGTCCATCTCGCACGCGCTTGGTTCAACAGATCGGTAACTTGAGCCGAGCTTCCAGCCCCCCCCCCTCCCCCGGGTGCCCGGATCCCTGTGGTCTCTTCATGCTGAGGTCAGGGCAGAGGACCTTCAGAAGAGGCACCGCCGGGCACGGTGGCCACTTCATTCTGTGCCATAAGGACATTGTGACCACACCTGCCCAGGGGTTCACGCTCAGGCAGGAGCTACCAGGTGTTTTCACTCCGTGGGCCAGGCCAGGCAGTGCGAGAAGGAGGCTGTGAGAGAGCTTCCGCGTTATGTCAGGAAACCTGCCCCCCGTCCTGACCTCTTCTTTCTATTAACCTACTTTGTGTAATGTGACTGGGACATGTCTGTGACATACCAGCTGCTCAGATTTCATTAAATTGAAGATTTTTTAAAAATGCCTTCTTATAATGCAGTGTGTCGTTATAACGAATCACTAGACTCTGGGCAGTTTTGAGAGTGAGGGGGGTCTAGGCTGGCCCCGGAGCTGCGCCCTTTAGGGGGAGGAGGGGCCACCAGAGGCTTCAAGGCCCGTCCAGCTGTGCGGCTCTATAATAGAGGCCTTGTCGGTGGGGTGGCCTGGCTGCCCGTGTTCTTGACGGGACATCAGCAGCTGCAGACATCCAGAGCTCACTGCCTGCAAGGCCGCAGCCATCAGGGCCCCTGCGGGCAGCAGGGCGCTCTCAGACCGGGTCGTGTGAAGTGAGTTTGGTACCTGCTTACAGAGGCGGGGACAGGGCAGGGGTGGTCCGGCGTGTTAGCGGCCTGTCTCGGGTAACCAGGGGGCTGCAGCTGGCGGTGCGGAGGGGTCTTCCATCCCGGGGGTCTCCTCCCTCACCTGCTGGTGCCGGAGTGATCAGGATGCACACAGGTGAGCCTCAGTGCCTGGTGGGAGGGGTGGAGTGGTGGGGGCTGAGGAGGCGGGCGGGAACAGGTGGAGGAATTGTGTCCTGGCCCTGCTCCCGCCCCCATCTGGTTTGCTGTAGACGAGACTCACTCCTTATAATGACGTTGAAGTGGTTGGACGGAGGCCCGCCTTGAAAGCGTTTAACTGATGGCCTCTTGGGTGGAATTCCTTTATCAAAAGCCTGAAGACCTGTGTGCGGTGGATCTGAGTCATTCAGCGGAATTGGTCTTGGGTCGCCTCATTGGCAAAGTAGAGGTGTAATGAGAACGAGCTGAAGAGGGCTGCGTAGCAAATATTTTTGGCTTTTTGGGCTGCACGTGGTCTCTGTTGAATAATGATCTTCGTCTTCCTCTTTTTTTGTTTTCAACCAACTTAACAGAAACTACTCTGAACTCAGGGTCAACACAAAAATGGGCCCAAGTGCCACAGTTCGCCAGCTCGTGGGCCAGAGCGTGCTGGGTGTGCTCTGCGTGCGAGATGATTTCAGGGAGAACGCGAACATTTTTATCGTAATAGCGCGTTAAATTCTAACGTCTGTTAGATGCTGACACGCCCGGCGCTCACTACCTGTCAGGCCCTACCCTTCGGGGTCCCCGCAGGAAGCAGACGGCGCTCCCATGGGATGACGGAGCTGAGTTTCGTATCTGATTTCAGATCTTTTGGTGGTGCTCCATTTATGAGAAGAATACAGGTTTTCTGAAAACATTTTAATTATGACAAGGTGGATTCCTTTAAGGAACAGTATGACAACAGTATGAGGCACGCAGATCCAGCAGAGACTCTTGAGGGTGGTGTGCTGGGAGCCTGGTTCGGAATGTTGTAGATCATCTCGTAATTCCTTCCCAGCGCCGGCCTTCCTGTTTCCTACTTCATGTGCAGCGTGTTGGGACCACTTCACACAGATGAAAATGTTCTCAAGAAGCTCCTCGAGAAGAAATTTTGTGTAAGTTTGGTGGAGAAAGCGAGAACAGAGCCATTTTTGACTTGAGTCCCGGCTGATCGATGGCAGGTGTGCGGTGCCCCTCCCGGGGAGCAGGGCCCCCTGAGCGGGAGCCTCTGGGAGGCACCATCCACTCTTTGTAGTTAACGTTTCTCTGCCTGCCTTCGTGTGTAGAATTGCAGCGACACAGCCAGTGGTTAGCCCCAGGAGGACGAATTGAGTCTATCGGAGTACAGAAATTCAGAGGCCCAGGCCTGCAAGTGCTTGCCTGATCCCCTTCGGTAATGGCAGGGCCGCACAGGCAGGCTTCTCGTTCCCGGACCCGGGCTGCTCTCCTGGCCACAGCCAAGGCTCATTTGTCTTCTCAGGCTTCTCCAGAGCCACCGCGCTGTCAACGGCCACATCGTGGGAGGAGAGGGGCAGGCAGACACCTGCCCGCAGGGAGATGTACCCGGAGCCTGTGAACGCCCAGGAGGGTGGCGTGAACTCACCTGCCAGGTGTGCCTTGGCAGACAGAGGCCTGCGGCTGAGCCTTGGGAGCGTTCTGAACATTCGGGACGGGAAGTGCCCCCCCAGAAATCGCCTCCTGTGCATTTTTCCTTGCAGCTTCCCAAGCTGGGCCTGTCTTTCCCTGCCTCACCGGTGATTTATTCGTCCTGTTAGTGCGCCGTGACGGTCTTAGAAAATACTGTGCTGGTGCTAAGAGACTTTGTTAATTTTGTTAATTTTTTCGCTGCCTGATGATCTTTTCTTCTGATTCACTTTCCTCTGAGGTCCTGGACCGTAGGCACACACAGAGCGAGAGGGATACCCCTCCCCTGGGCCCTGTGTGAGCTGGAAGCTTAAACTAAGTATCATTTAAACCAACACCTGCTGCAGCCTTCCTCAGTTTTGCTATTCTGTGCCCTGTCACCGTGGAAATTTAAGCTGGGTATTGAAACTGGAGCCTGCGTTCAGTGTAACGGGACAAAAGCGGAGGCAGTGCGTGTAGTTAGGGCTTATTAAACAGGAGCTGATTTCACGTTCGTGAAACTCGCAAAGCAGAAAGACTGTTACGTATATTAAATGGCTTGTGCAGAGAGTGGAGATCATCTTATCAGCTGCAGCCAGAGCTATAATTATTGATTGGGTGGGGTGGGGAATGGCAGAGTTGACTTGAAGCAGAATTAAAATAGGGGGGACAAAGTGCTGCTTTCACAGCTGAACTTGGATAGAAGTTGTAGAGTCTGCCTGGGCACCTTTAACAGAAAAGCCGTTACTGGGCAGTTCCTTGTGGGTTGGGTGCCTCTCGGCTTTTTTTTTTTTTTTTTTTAAAAACAGCTTTACTGAACATAATTTAATACCATAAAATTCATCCATTTGAAGTATAAATTCAGTGGTTTTTATTAGATCCCCAGTTAGGCAACCCATTCCCACAATTTTACAACATTTTCATCACCCACCCACCCACCCAGGCAACCACTCATCTACTTTCTGTCTCTATTCTGGACATTTCATATACCTGAGCTAACACAGTACATGGTCTTTTGTGACATTAGCGTAATGATTTCAAGGTTCATCCACGCTGTAGCATGAATGAGTACTTCCTTCCTTTTTATGGCGGAATAGTATTCCCTTGTATGGGTAGGCTACATTTTGTTGATCCGTTCATCAGTTGGTGGGCATTTGGGTTGTTTAACCACTTTGGGGCTATTATGAATAATGCTGCTGTGAACATCTGTATGCAAGTGTTGGTATACAAGTTTTTTTACATCTACCTTGGTTATATATCTAGGAGTGGTTGGGTCCTAGAGCAATAACTTCAGATTTTTGAGGAATCTTTTTAGTTTTTTTTTTTTTTTTTTTTTTTGCAGTACGCGGGCCTCTCACTGTTGTGGCCTCTCCCGTTGCGGAGCACAGGCTCCGGACGCGCAGGCTCAGCGGCCATGGCTCACGGGCCCAGCCGCTCCGTGGCATGTGGGATCTTCCCGGACCGGGGCACGAACTTGTGTCCCCTGCATCGGCAGGCGGACTCTCAACCACTGCGCCACCAGGGAAGCCCTCTTTTTCGTTTTTGAATGTTACTTTTTTATATATATACATAAATTTATTTTATCTATTTATTTTGGCTGCTTTTGTTCTTTGTTGTGGTGCGCGGGCTTCTCACTGCGGTGGCTTCTCTTGTTACAGAGCACGGGCTGTAGGCGCGTGGGCTTCCGTAGTTGTGGCTCGCGGGGTTGGTTGCCCGCGGCATGTGGGATCTTCCCGGACCAGGGCTCGAACCCGTATCTCCTGCATTGGCAGGCATATTCTTAACTACTGCGCCACCAGGGAAGCCCTGTTACTTATTTTTTATTGTACATTTTGAAGTATACATTTCGGTGGCTTAGGTCCATTCACCTTGTTGTGTAATCATCATATTCCTCCTCGTAGACTTTGATGACACAGTAGACACCATTGCTCGGGCCCCAGAAAGGGAAAGTGGCCTAGACTTGGACTTGGCAAAGCTGTGGGTTAGTAATGAGCCCACTCACTGCCCTCTGAGGGTGAGGGGTCCTTGGCCCCAGACCATAGGGTCTGTCTCTGCATTGATGCTATGGCTTTAAAAATAGAAAGTGTTGGTTAAGAGGGGCAGGAGGGGGTAACTTGATGAGGCTACCCAGGAACCGGGAGCAGGGAAACAGAGGGGGGCTGCTGTCTGCCTCCTGGGGGGCGCCCACTGGGCGTGGCAGAGGGACGTCATCCTCTCCCGGCACACAGGCTTATTTGCCTGGTGATCGACAGATCTGCCTGGGCCCTGGCAGGTGGCCTGAGGGGATCCTGAGCACAACGGGCCGTGGATTATGTTTTCTGAGTCTCAGGAGAATGCATCGGTGTGAGGCCAGAATGTGTGTTTCCAGGGAAACCATCGTCGAGCCGGAAGAGATCTTGCAGAAGCTCAGCCTGGACCGTGGGCAGCAGCACCCTGACCTCGGCTCCCTCTGCCGGCCTCCTGGCAGGCTGGGCCCCGCTCTCCTGGGACCGCTGTGCTCCTCCCTGCCCACCCCCACCCCCCGTCCTGTCCGATGGGCGCCCACCTTCCTGCCTTAGCCCGGCCACGCCTCCACCTTGACCACTGCCCCCCTGATGACTCCATCCTGAAATTCCCCTCGGCTTCCTCTCTCTGCTGCTGTTTTGGAGAAAACCCTGCAGTTTTTGTGTTGTATTCATATATTTCCAGAGTAGCTCTTTCACCTTCCCAGCAATAGTAACGTCACTTCCTCACTGGCAAAGACTCTCCTTTTTTAAACTCTTTGGGTTAAGTCACTGGCAGGCAGAAGCCTCAAATGTCCACATCCAGGGCAGGCGGCATCGTGGACCCCAACCGCTAGTTCGTGAGACAGTTCTTTTAAAATACTGATGCACCATGTAATTAAGGGCTGACAGTCACGGGTCAAACAATTCTTCGCTTAAGTGGGAGGATTTCTGTAGATAGCAGCTCCCCTTGGCTGCATGCTATCTGTTGGTGTCGCCCATTAGCTCTTTGGCAGAGAGATTCCAAAATGCCAGCCAGGGGACTTCCTGGCGGTCCAGTGGTTAAGACTCCATGCTCCCAACGCAGGGAGCGCCGGTTCAATCCCTGGTCGGGGAGCTAAGATTCCGCATGCGACACGGTGAGGCCAAAAAAAACCCCCAAACAAACAAAATGCCAGTCAGGAGCCAGTGCAGTTGGGAAACAGTATGAAATGACGAGAAAGTATTTCTGAAGTTACGTCACTTCCTCAGAGAAAGCCTTCAACAATGAATTAAGAAGTGCTTGATGTATTTATAGGCATAATCTCAACTTCCAATGATTTTTAAGCAGTTCTGTGAGTTTGACAGTCGTTTCCTCATTGCAGAAGTGGGGAAATTGGGGTTCAGAGTAATCTGCAAAAGCGCATTCAGGTAGTCAGGGGTTGAAAGCCAGGTCATCTTCAGGAAACGATTTCTCCTCATTCCACTGCCTCTGACTGTGCTTGCGAAGTGGGAGGGTCATCTTTGTGTCTAATTAAAGTTTTACTGAAATCACATGGCCCGTTGTCCGCGGGGACCTACTAGAAGCCTCATGCAGAGTTTCAGTAGCGTGAAAGGTAATTCAGGGGCCTCAGAGTGGTGTTAGACGCGCTGAGGTTTGAGCCGGGGCTCTGCTTCCTACCTGCTTTAGGAAGCTGCTTTTCCGTAGAGCAGTGGGTTGTGCTAGCTGTGTAAACGTCAGAGCTCGGTCTGGGCGGGACCGAGTAGGCGCCTAGAGTAAACGCCAGCTGCCAGGATCGCTGCTGCCGTCCTTGCGGAGACACCTGACGGCAGATGCCTGCCGGTTACTGCTGGACCGGAGGTGGAGCTGGGTGGCCGTGTCGGAGGGAAATGACTGAATGGAAAGTCAGCGAGCCCTCCGTGGCTCCCCCTCCTCTCTCTCCCCACCGCTTTCCTGCCCTGCTCAGCTTTCCCTTTTACAGTCTGCGGCGATTTCTGAGTTAGGTGGCCAGGTGGTCCCGCCCAACGCTTAGAAGGTAAGATTTCGCCTCTCAAATCGTCAGGTGTTAAAAATAGAGGTTGGCTGCTCACTGGCAGGCGCAGCGTTTCTGGGACGGAAGCCGCGGTCCTCGCGTGCGGACCGCGCCCCCTCTTTGTGCTCCTCCAGAACCGCACAGCCTGGGCGTCCTCCCCACTCAGACACTGACGCGGTATAACAAGGGCGGCGGTGGAGCCTGACAGCCGCTCGAGGTACTTAACCTGTTCTGAGCCCCGCACCGCACCTGTGAAGCGTTGACGGGACCGCGTGGCGGGTGCCCGGTTCCTTTCTCTCTTAGGGGGCCCCCGCCAGCGGTCCCGTCCCCACGGACTTTTGAGCATGTCCACGTGACGCAGGGTGAACGAGCTCGCGCAGAACTTCAGGGTCCGGTTCACTCTAAAAACCTGGATTAAGAAGCGCAGCTCGTCTTAGTCCTCGGCACGTTTTTTTCATCTTGTACTTTTTCCTTTGTCTGCTTGCCTCTTAGTAATTCTCAGCCCTGGTTTGGGGACATCGAGGGTTTTCCAGCGACGTGGTGACAACGTTTTGCTTTCTTGTGAATACATGTTTAATCGCAGGCATTATTTGTAGGTTTTTTAAGAGTAAAACATTTTAAAAACCACTTCGCTTATTAAAAAACTGCATCTGTGGAGCACTTCACTCACAGCTCTACACAGCGCGGCAGGTTCCCCCCACCTCGGCGCTCTGCACCCTTCTGTTGGTGGGGACTGTGCTGGAGCTGGAGGATGTCCAGCAGCGTCCCTCGCCTCTGCCCGCTACATGCCAGCACCACCCTCCGTCAGCTGCGATGACAAAGCTGTCTTCAGACATGGCCAAGTGGTCCTTAGGGGGCAAAATCACCCCCAGTTGAGAGCCACTGCCCTCCAGCCCCCGACTCGGTGCCCCCAGCCCCCTAGGCACTCTGGATGCCCCCTCCCTCCTTGAGCCTCCCCGGGAGATTTATGCCCGTGGGCAGCACGGCCTCGCCTGGCCTGCCGCAGCACACAGCCGAGAAGGATTCAGTGTCCTTGTCGCGGAGTATCTTGCGCCTCAAAGGAAGGGTGATCTATCAAATTGTGGTCTTTTCCTTGGTGCAAAACTGGCGGGAGGGATGTTAATTATTGAAGGGTTGGGAGTGGGATTAATATCTTGCTGTTACTTCTTTGACCACATTTCCTTTAGAGTTTGTAACATTTTCCCCCCTAATAAGCATTGTGGAACCACAGGTGGCTACATATATTGTGAGGTCTTTCAAACAGCTTTTATGTTTAAATGTTATTGCTGCCTTAGTGGGTGGACAGAAACTGGTGTTGGTCCCCAGTAAAGGTGGAAACAGGGTGGACAATGGAAATTGCGGGAAGAGGTGATATAGTCACATTCTCAGTGGACGCTGGAATCCATTCTGGGGAACGGATTTAGTAATAGCTGTAAGACCCCCCGTCATCACGAGCCCCCTGTCCTCAGGTGGAAGCCAGCCCTTTCTCACTGACCACCTGTGAACAAGAGCATGGCCTGCTGTCATAGAGCCCTGGGCGGCAGGAGGCGTGGGCCACGGGGAAGGCTGGGGACGCGACGTGTAAAAGTGCTGTGGTTTCTGGCACCGGCCAGGTCGGCCCCTCGCGAGTGTATTATTTCAGTCTACGACAGTCGGCTCCTTTCTGGATAAATGCCAAACGCAGAGCTTCAAGACTGGAAGGCTCAGGACAGAGGGGATCGCTCCCAGGTTCTGGTGGTCTGGAAGGCCATGTCGGAGTCACCAGCTCGCGGCGCATGGCAGGAGCAGCTGCCGTGATGTCAGTTCTTGAAGCAGCCCCGTGGCGCCCGTCCTGCAGGGTCATAACGGAAAGGGGAACAAAGTGCGAGCGTCTCTGAGGATGGTTTTGGATCCTTGGGTGATGCCTGGAGGCCTCTCTCCCCCACTCAGGTTTTGAGTCCATCATCCTCTCTTTCCTTGAACAGGAAGGATATTAACTTCTTCGCGGTACTCGTCAGCCTCTGAGTCCGTGCTCCCTTTTAACAAACAAAAATCTCGTGCTGAAATTTCAGAACTATTCATACCAAAGAAAAAATTTAATTAAAATATTTGTGTTTTCAAACTACAGATGCCCTCCTTCCAGGTTTCCAACCCCCCATGCATCCCCTTGGGAGGTCCTTGTCTGTTCCAGGGGCTCGAGGCCAGCCAGGGAGCTCTGTTCTTGCCACAGTGCTTGGTTGCAGTCAGAAGACTTAACAGAATTCCCCTAACTGCGTTGAACTCTTCTTGTAGCTTCATTCCTTACAATGACCTTCATATCTGACCTTCTCATGGGCTGGAGCACTTGCTCGTATAATGGGGGGGCTCATCTTATTTCTAATAATTTCATGGAATTGCTTTAGGAGCTCAGAAGCGTGCTACCTCCTGTTGATATTTCATGCATCCTTATTTTTCAAAGACGTGTTCCTAGTCGCAGAATGTAAATTCTGCCGAGGCAGGATTTTGGTCTAGTTAGTTCACCGCTGCATCTCTGGTTTCTAGAAGTGTATCTGGCACTCAGAGACATTTGTGGCATGAAGAACAATACACAAACTCATTCAAAGGCAAAGCAGCTATTTAAGCCGCCCCAGAGTTGGGCATTGTGTTTAATAAAGCCAAAAACCTGTTTAGTAGTTGCTATCAATGTACTTGATGGGAAGACCTTGATTCCTTTGGGTTTATAAATTATTCAGTGGAAGTACGTTGGCTGATGTTTTCAGGTTATTTTATGTATGTATTTCCCATCAGTGTGTGGGTGTCGCCTGTTACACAGAGCCACGGGGTGTCATGGTCACACCTGTGCAGTGTCTGTGCCCTTGGAAGCCCGGCAAGGGTGGTGTTGGAATGCTGCTTGCTGTACTTGTGAAAGGAGGGAAATCACATTCTTTAGGTATGAGGTGGTTGTAGCATTCTCACTACCCTGTTTATAACAAGTGAAATTTCAAATCCGAAGTAGAACAAATCGGTTGAAACATTCTTGCATTAAAGAAAGGCAGTGCTAATGAGTTTTATGACTATGCATTCCAATCCCATTAATCCTGGTGGGTTCAGCCTGGTGTAACGTACGGCAGGCCTTTCTTTAGCACTGAAGTTTGGCATTAACTGCTTTGATACCATGACAGGGAAATGTGGGCAGAGTGAGGCCCCCTCTCAGGCTGCCTCGTCCTGCCTGAGGAAGCAGGAGGGCAGCTCTGCTGACGGGGCCTGTGTCAGCCTGGCTGGGTCCACGCCGTACGGCATCCCTAAAGCAGCGGTCCTCAAGCTGTTTGATCTCAGGACCCTTTTCACTCTCAAAGATTATTGAGGGGCTTCCCTGGTGGCGCAGTGGTTGAGAGTCCGCCTGCCAGTGCAGGGGACAAGAGTTCGAGCCCTGGTCCGGCAAGATCCCACATGCCGCGGGACAACGAAGCCTGCGCTCTAGAGCCCGCGAGCCACAACTACTGAGCCCACGTGCGACAACTACTGAAGCCCGGGCGCCTAGAGCCCGTGCTCCGCAGCAAGAGAAGCCACCGCAATGAGAAGCCCGCGCACAACGAAGAGTAGCCCCGGCTCGCCGCAACTAGAGAAAGCCCGCACGCAGCAACGGAGACCCAACGCAGCCAAAAATAAAATAAATAAATAAGTGTAAATAAGTAAGTAAGTAAATAAATAAATAAAATTTTTTAAAAAATCGTTGAGAACTTTCGCTTATGTGGGTTGTATCATGTTACAAATTAAAATTCAGAACAACTTAAAATATTTATGTATTAGTCCTGCAAAAAGTACCAATAACAATAAACGATTTTACGTTAACAAGTAACATTTGTTATGGAAAACATTTTTATGGAAAACTAGTTTCCAAAAGAAAAAAAGTTTAATAAGAGTGGTGTTGTTTTCCATATTTACAAATCTCTTTAATGTGTGGCTTGACAGAAGGCCATTTGGTTCTTATGTCTGATTATACCTCATTCAGTTTTGATGTGTTGTTTTAGTTGAAATACATAAAGAAAATGTGGCCGCAGATCTGTACTTGGAAGCGGAAGCGTACTTTAGTAGCCTTTTCAGGTGATTGTGGAGATTTTTTGGTACCGCACAGAAACTCGACAGGTGGTAGCTGGTACCCCGTGGAGTCTGAAACCATGTCCGTGAGCTTTTTGTACTCTGAAATGGGTCTGTTTTGTACTTGATCAATCTTTTACCCATCTGTGATTCTGTTTCGGTGGATGTGACTGTTTCACTGAATGATCCAGATGTAAGCGTTGACAGATTTCATCGTATGTGTTTACTGGAAACACATTTGTTAACATCACCACCGAAGTCTTCAGAAAACTCTTAAGTTTGGGGAAGCTGTCGACTGAGATCTTGGTGACAGGTACCGGTTTTCCACAGTTCTAGGATTCTTGCTTGAAAGCTCAAATTCTGTCCTTGGCAACAAGCATTGCCAGTTGTTTTCCTTCCGGATGCTGTTCCGTTCATTCCGGGGCTTTCTTCCTAAAATACAGATCCTGTCATGGTCCTCGGCAGCTGGACTCGATGGCTTGGCCCCAGCGCCTGCACTTGGACAGCTTCCAGCCTTGTTTCAAGCCTCTACATGCAAAAAAAAGGCTTTAGAACAATGCAAATTTACTGGGTTGGCCAGAAAGTTCGTTCGGGACGTCCCGTAACACCTTACTTTTTGGCCAACCTAATATTAGTCTTCAGTTCTGCAGGTCAGAAGTCCAGAATAGGTCTCACTGGGCTCACGTCCAGGTGTTGGGAGGGTGTGTGCCTTTCTTAGGGCTCTCGAGAGAATCCAGTTCCTTGCCTTTGTGGGCTTCTGGAGGCTGCCCACCCCCTCCCCCATCCTTCAGGGACCCTGGGGATTACATATCAGACCCACCCCAGGAACGTCTCGTCCAAGGTCAGCTGATGAGCACCTTCGTTCCTTCTGCAACCTCCCTGTCATGTAACCTGACGTAGTCACAAGTTCCCAGAGGTAGGATTTGGACATTTTGGGGTTGGGCGGCATTGTTCTGGCTGTCATATTCTAGCCTCTCCGTTTTTGTGTTCCGTTCCCGCTCTCTGCCTGTAAGTTGGGTAACCTCGTCCTCTGCAAAGCCCCAGATTGCAGAGACCTGTCCTGAGGTCTTCAGGTGGAGCGACCACTTTCTCTTCTGCCAAGACAGAGACTCGCGTGTGAGACAGCTCCGCCTTTGTGCCCAGCTTCCAGGAAGGATCTGTGTGTCCGTCTCCCCCTGGGCTGTGAACCTGGGCCTTAACTCATCTTCGTTTCTCTCACTGCCCTTGTGGTACTTGGCCCATGACAGACAAATGCCAGTATGTTGTTGGTTTTGGACATTGGATCGTGGGCTATGTTTTAGAGGCTACTGAATGAATATTCGGTTTCTAACAAGTGACGTTACAGTTATGTGGGTGAGTTTCATCCTTGGGAGTTACCAAAGTACTTACAGGTCAAGTGTCATGTTAGCTATTACAGCTCAGTATCAAATGGTTCGTGAGAAAAGTGTATATTTACATAACGATAGAGCAGATGTGGCAAAACGTTAAATATTGGCAAATGTAGATGAAAAGTGTGTAAATGTGTGCGTTAACTTTCATGTAGGTTTGGACATTTTCAAAGTGGGAAGTGGCAAAGACTGAAACATTAGCACAGAATGAATATACAGAAGGTGTTGGTGGGGTGGAACGGTTGGCTGCAGCCGCTGGAAACCTGCTTTGCTGCGTTGAAGTGATGCAGCTTGAGCCGTTGATGAGCATCTTCACGTGAGCTTTTGGCTCAGCAATAACCCGCACCTGGGTTCACATCGGTGCAGAGTCATGTGCAGGAAGCTTGGCTAAACCACGCCAGCCCCTGGGTGGGTGAGCGCGTGAGCCTGTGTAGAGTAGGAACCCCGCAGTTGGGAAAACAGAGGACTTTATATGCCACTCGTCCAGGAGGTTCTTCCTGGAGGCCCCTGTGAGGAGTGACCGTCACCACATTCATTCCTTCTGGGACTGCAGGCCGCTCCCCCGGCACGTGGTGACAGAGCACGCCCCGCGTCAGAGCAGCGTGTGGCCCACCTGAAGTCACGGGCAGGTGGCTGCCCAGGGCCCGCGAGGGTGGTGCACTAGTGCCGTGTGCTCTGCGCTGGTGCCCTGACACTGAAAGCGCCGGCAGGGACAGGAGAGCGGCCGGTCACACTGACCGGAGCCCCGCATTCCCTGGAGGACACAGCTGAGGCTTTCTGCCCCTGCTGACCTCGGTTCTCAGTGCCAGCGTCAGGAGAGCACTCGCTCCCCGGGCTGGCCCCTCGCAGAGCGCGCACAGCTCCACCTCTGTGTCCTGGATGTGTGGGCGTAGCCTGTCTGGAGGATGCTTTGCTGTCGTCCTTAGATATGACCCCACGTTTGCAGCGGTGGCGGGGTAGAACCTCTGGTTTGGAGGCTGTCTGGTCTGGTTTCCCAGCTTCTCCCCAGCGGTGCTCCCCACGTGCTGCCCTGTCCCCGTGGTGGGACCTCGTCTGCCTTCCGGATGCTGAGCTAAACAGAATCTTTCCTCCCTGCGATGGCCGCAGGCTTGGAGGTTCTGGGGTCAAAACAGATGGAGTCTAACGTCTCTTCCTTGCCTCCCAGGAGCCTGCAGCCCCGTCTCGTCCCTCCTGAGACGTCTTCGCTCCAGGACCCAGGGATCCTCGGGTGATAAGGTGACAGTCCTCACGCCATAGTCCAGGTACGGTCTGCCTGTCAGCACCCCGGCAGGGGAGTCTGCTCTTTTTTGCTGGAATGTTACTCATTTAGGGCTTTCGCTGGCCACTGGCTTTTTAAGTTAACTGATAACTAAGCCCTAAGTTGTCTTTTTTTTTTTTAATTAATTAATTTATTCAGTTTTGACTGTGTTGGGTCTTCGTTTCTTTGTGAGGGCTTTCTCTAGTTGTGGCGGGCGGGGGCCACTCTTCATTGCGGTGCACGGGCCTCTCACTATCTCGGCCTCTCTTGTTGTGGAGCACAGGCTCCAGACGCGCAGGCTCAGTAGTTGTGGCTCACGGGCCCAGTTGCTCCGCGGCATGTGGGATCTTCCCGGACCAGGGCTCGAACCCATGTCCCCTGCATTGGCAGGCAGACTCTCAACCACTGCGCCACCAGGGAAGCCCCCCTAAGTTGTCTTTTTAATGTCTCACTGCCGCGCCCATCCAGCTCTTCCGTCCCATTGCCTCACCAGGAAAGGTTTGTCTTTTCACTCTAATGGGTTCTTGACTTCTTACCTGCACTTCTGCTGCGTACAGACCTCTTAACATCCTGCGACAGCAAGGCCTTCGGTGCAGGGCTCCGTGGGGAGAGGGTGTCCCCTCACTCCGGGCACCGCCTGGTCTGCAGCCCTTGGAGGGACTGTGCCCCGTGGGCGGCCACAGAGCCTCGGCCGTGATGCATCCGCTCCATGTCTGCCTTTGACTCTGGGAGACTTTGCGGTTTCTCAAGGTCAAGGGCCAGTTCCACTTTCCATTCTGCTCCCAAGCTTCTTGTCTTGCTCCTGTGCCTCTCACTCCTCTGCTTGTCACTCTTGTCCTTAAGAATTCTCCCGTAGCTCGTTCTTGGGTTTAGGGGCTATAACGACCTGCTGTAGGTCGGTGTATTTCGGGCCGGTCCTTGCAGCCCTGGAGTCCTGGGCAGGGGTGGGGCACAGGAGCAGGCATGGAGGGCGGGGAAGGTCAAGGCCAGCCAGGGGGGCTGCTCACCCCTTGTCCCTTTACATAAGAGCGGGTCCCCCTTCCCCTGATGCTTGTATTTGGGTTTAGCGTAGGGTGTAGTTTGGGGAAAGGATTCTACTAGAAAAATGCTGGAAAGCTGTTGCTCTGCCTAGGTTTTGATTAAGAAAACAGGTTCGCTGAGTGTGGAGACAGTCATTTTCGTCATTGTTTCATTTATCACAAGGGGTTTTCAGCTCTGCACCTGGCTCCCCCGCCGCCCTGCAGTCTTCCAGTCGTTTGGGGCCGTTCATGTTGTTCCTTCCGAGTGTGGAGCCGTGCTAAGAACGCACACATGATCAGGATCTGCAGCCCTCTGAGTCCTTCGTCAGGCGGCTTGGCAGACGTGCCGCCGGGACCTTTGCCTCATGGAGGTGCCTCGCAGGGACGGGCGGGGCTCCCCAGCTCCTCCTTCCCGAGAGGTCCACGCTCTGAGTGAGCACCTTGTTTACAAGCCGTTGCAGCTTGTAAATGTCAGAAGCAAAGGTTCCCGGGCGCGCTTCCCCGAGGAGTCAGGTCAGATCCGTGCGGCAGGGAAGGGGGAGCGCGGCCCATCGTGAGCCTTGAGTAGCCTGGTCTCTCCTCCTCCTTTTCAGCACCTGTTTAGTAGAAGTGCTTAAGTGAGAGTCGTTCACGCTGCATCTCCTCCTCTCTGCTGCTCAGCCTCTCCTAGAGCCCCTTCCTCTGTCACCTGGTACCCAGGCTGCGGGGAGTGTTCACATTTGAGTGAAGAGCCTCAGGTTGCTGGCTTCTCGGGTCGGCAGGGCCGTGATGAGGTGTCTGGGGAAGCCCTGGATGGTTCCTAGTGCTCGGGCAGATCCTGAACCGTGTCTGAATCAGGGGACTTCACAGCCCACCGGCCACACCGTGACGGCGCCCTTCCTGAGTGAAGAGGCCAGGTGCCAGGTGGTGGCGGAGGTGGCGTGTCCCCGGAGGGCTCGGGTCTCTGCTGCCTATTTGCGCTCTTTAGTTTGTGGTATTGTCTTCTCCTGCCGGGAGAGCAGGGAACTTTGTTCTTTCCCTACAGCACAGGGAAGGGAGAGGCATATAGTAGGTGTCCGTCAGATAAATACTTGTTGGATGGATCGATGGCTAATTTGGTCTTTTTTCCAGGCTGCGAGCACCCTGAGAGCAGGGACAGCATAGTGCTTATCTTTGTAGCTCCTGCAAGTCCTAAAAGAGGGGCACAGGGTAGAAACACCATTTTTTAAAAGTGAAATAATAGCTATTTAATGTACACCATTCTTCCAGAAAGAGGAAATTCCTTTCAAATCATTCTGCCTTAACCAAGAAAAAATAGTTTCAGGTGAATTAAAGGTTAACTCCATCATTGAAGCAGAGAAAGTTAAAGAAACGTTGGGCTCTGGTTTTTGGGTCCTTGAAGGTTTAAAGAGAAAGTGAATGCAGACTCACTTGTTACCTCATGGCTGTCTGGACCATGGATTAGTCAGCTGTCACTGCACACACACCGCAGACTTGGGGGCCTAAGACATCTGTCTTCTCATGGTTCATCTGGTCGGGAGTCAGAGCGTGGCTTAGCTAGCGAGGTGCCTGGAGCACCGCGAAGCTGTAGTCGGGCTGTGGACCAGGACCTGGTTCTCAGCTGAAGGCTCAGCTGGGGATGGGATCTGTGTCCGGGCTTCCTTGGGTTGTTGGCCAAATCCACGTCCTCATGGTTTTGGGACTTAGGGCCCCAGTCTCTCGCTGGCTGACTTGGAGGCCACATTGACTGCCGCTTGGGTTTTCCCAATGTGGCCACTCACTTCCTCAAGCTGGTAAGACAGAGCCTTAAATAGTGTCACATAATTGTGGGGTGACATCCCTCCCCTTTGCCAGGTTCTGCTGGGAGAGGCAAGCCCCAGCTCCCACCCCACTCCCACTCCCACCAGGGGGAGTGGGTCACGGGCCACCTTAGACACCGTCCACTGCAGATCACCTTTCCTTGCCCTGAGAGGAGGGATTAAATGTGCTCCCATCTGATACTCATTTTGGTGAAAAATTGAGTTGCTCCTTTCTTTTTTCCACAGTGACCCATGACTTTACATCTATTAAAGGATCACAACTTCTGCAGGATCCATTTATCCTCCCAACCCACGTTGGTGTCCTTGTGCCCTCACTGGCCCCGCTGGGCAGTGGGCAGCTCCAGAGAGCTCGGATGCACTTCAGGAACGTTTCGGGTTAAGCTGCCTTTTGTGAGCTGCTTTAGAACCCAGTGGTGGCTTTGTCCCATTTTTGTATAGGAAAATGTGACCCTGAGTCTCAGGTGACTGATGCGGCTGTGAACTTCTAGGAGGAAGGCAGGCGCCCTCTTCGTGGGGCTTTCTGTGCAGTGGGGCAGGTAGAGAGCATTACTTGGGGCATAAGTTGCAACTTCTATTTTCAGCCTTTAAGAATTCCTTAAAGACGATAGGAGAAGTCTGTGCTGTGTTTCCTCGTTCTCTGATGATGTGGGTTCTAAGGGTCACTAAGTGGGACCAGAGAAGGGAGAATTTCAGGTCACTGCAGTCCGGATATTGAACGTTGGCTTATGGCGAGGCCCTGGGGTCACGTTCGGGTGACATTCTGGGGGGACAGCCTGTCCTTAAGGTTATTGCACTGGAGCGTCCATTACAGCAGAGCTGGGGGCTCTGCCTGTGACGTATGGTGTACACACGGTCCATCCGACGTGCAGGAAAACAGCCGCTTCACACTCAGCACCACTGGCCAGCTCTGGTCTCGTGTCCAGCGCTCTGGGCTGCTCTCTCCGTCTTGGGCTCAGCCTTACCCTCTGGTCCACTCTCTCCTGGCCCTTGAGCACTCGGTCCTGCATTCCCGTATTCACAGGCCCTCGTGCAACTGGCCCTTTGCTTCCGATGCCTCACAGTGACTTGGGCTAAACGGCATCACGTTCTCTGTAACGGAGGCGTTCTGTTACCACCCACTGGACGTGTCCTCTAAGTGTGTGACGTGAGAGAAAACCTTGTGGCAGGAAAACAGGTGAGGTGGCGAGCCACGAGGGAGGCCGTGGTGTTTCTTTCAAATCGTAAATGCTTTTCTCTTGGGGGTGAGTGTCTGAAGTTTTGGCCACCAGTGAAAGTAGGTTGCCAGTACGCCAGCAAGACCCATCATAAAACATGCATTTCCTACTAGGGTTATTCCTGCAGGGCGCACCCCACCCCGCACAGATAATCCCCATGGTAACCAGGGCGTGGGTGCTGGGAATAGTTCAGGGCTCCGCGGGGAGAAAGCAGGGACAGGGAACAAACGCTGGTACATATGAAAGAATACAGCATTTGCTTGTGCAAAGGGACTTCGTTAGTTGGATTAAAATACCTGCTCAAAGGCGAACACATCGATTTGCTACCCAGGTACAGAAGGCGTTACCCTCTAGTCTGTCCTGCATGAGACCTGATTAATCCTCCCGGTGTATGTTGTTGATGCCCTTCCTCTGCACGAAACTTGTACATCTCGAGTGTGAATCCCTCAGCTGCCCACCCTGGCCGGTCCAGCTCCCCACACCCCGGCCCAGCCTCACCTGTGCAGTCTGGCCAGGGTCACCTGCGGCGCAGTGGGCCTGAGCTTCGTCTCCCAGGCAGGTCAGGGTGTGACCTGCTGAAAGGTGGGAGGTGAACCTTAGAATTCACTTATGTCCCGCACAGCGCATAGCGCAGAAACACGGATCTACAAGTTTCTCTCTCCCAGCTTTTGAATAACCTATGAACCACTTCGTTTTTCCTAAACCTGTGCTGGTTTCTGGTGAGGACGAAATGACCTCGTGTGTGTGTCTGGCGAAGAGCTGGTGTGTGTAGATCAGTGCTGGTTTCCAGTGGACCCCAGCTCCCCAAGAGTCTCTTCTCCAGCTCAGTTTTGGGAAACTGTCCCTGATTTTTCACACCTTCTTTACTTTTGAACCAGTGCATTTTCTGGAAATTCCGAGTTTTTTCAGAGTTGCTTGTGATGGTGAGAAGACTGGGGGAAGGGAGGAAATTACAGGCGTTTGGGGATTAAGGTAGGTGCAGGCTTACGGGTAAATCGATGCGCTGCCTGGGTGTGTTCGGGTTTGTTGAGTGAGTAACTGAGTACATGGAAGAATAACGGTCTGACTGTGCAGCGGAATTAGATCAGCCTGGCAGGAACCCCCTGCCTGCTCTGGTTCCAGATGCCAGGTGTCCTGGTGCATTTTGAAAGAGGACGTTTCTAGAAGGAGCCACCGAAGACTAATTGACCTTTCAGGATGCCTCAGAGGCCTAGAGAATTGAAGAGGCAATGTTCTGAGAGTTAGTCTGAGTCCTGTCTTAGGGGAAATGTATTTAAGACATTTCTTTTCCGTTTGAGATTGGAGAGCCAGTTCGGTAACGGTCGTCAAGGCCCAGGTGAAGTGCTCACAGTTCACACGCGCACGACCTGATGAAGCTCAGGACCGGGCCCCTGTGGACCCTGCGCTGGAGGGCCGAGGTGACGAGTCTCCCCCTGGACCCTCCCCCCAGAGTTTGTACGTCGCTCGGTTTCACATCGCTGGGAACCAGGGAGAGAACTTTGTTTTCTTTACATCCTGGAGAATAAGTCTGGCTAAGGCATGTGTCAGAGGAGCTCGGAGCTCCTGACGGAACACGCATTTCTGTTGTAACGTGTTTCTGCACACAAAACCGGGCATGTGTCCGGATAAAGCGTGGCCTCCCTAGTGATGGAAATGCCGTCCAGAGACATAAAGACTCTCTAATCACATCCTGCTGGCTTTAGGAGGAAACGTTTCCAGATTGTGTCTGGTTTTCATGAAGAAGGACTTACTGGATCTTCCGCCGGCTGCTCTGCTCTTGTCATTCTTGGATTTGGGTAAACAGTGTTGGAAAGGTTGTGTGGTTAAGTAGGCAGCATTCACAGCGTCTGGCGAGGTGTCAGTTCATGACTGCCTTGTGGCGGGAACGCAGAGCTGCCGGGAGTGTGTGCCCCCTGCTTCTGTGAGGCAGAGGCGACGGGCAGGTGCTGGGACTGAAAAGGGAAGGAGCAGTGCTGGCTCGGCACTGGAGGGATTTTCCTCTCAGTGCGCTTATCGTTACCTCATTTAGTCCTCGTGAGCTCCTGCACGGGCAGGACCGCAGGGCCACCCCATCTTTCAGATGTGGAAACTGAGGCCCCAGCCACGCGGACTAGTTTAACATAAGGAACCTGAGCCTCACGAAAGCCCTGGGCAGAGGGGACAGGGACTCCAGCTGTCCCCACAGTGGAGCGGGGTGGGCTGGGGGTGGGACACCCCCCATGATGGGAGGGACCGTCCGGAACTATTTCAAGGCTTCATAGACCAGACTATGTCGCTTGGGTTAGATTTTAACCCAACTAGCATCTTCTTGCCTGTGTATTCACTTAGAGAAACAGAACCGAGCTCCTTGGTGAATCAAACCTTTAAATATCCAGCTAATAAGATCTCCTTTGATGGACAGACCCTCGTTAGTCGTTGATGGTCACGCCGAGTGTATGACCTAAGATGAAGGACAGAAAGACAGCCCGTGTCCTGTTAGTTTCCTGAATTTAAGTCAGCGATAGGACTGCGTGTGTGCTGTGGGCACTCTACGTGTTACCGGTCCCGTAAGCACTGCTGGGTGCCTCCTGCGTGCCGGGGGGACGGAGGGTGACTAGATGGGGCCCTGCAGGTGGGACGTGTGGATGCCCAGCCCCACGATGGGGGACCGCTCCCCCTGGCCATTAGCTATGCCATCTGTCCCCCCTTCTTTCTTTCTTTTTTTTTTTTTTTTTCCGGTACGCGGGCCTCTCACTGTTGTGGCCTCTCCCGTCGTGGAGCGCAGGCTCCGGACGCGCAGGCTCAGTGGCCATGGCTCACGGGCCCAGCCACTCTGCGGCACGTGGGATCTTCCCGGACCGGGGCACGAGCCCGTGTCCCCTGCATCGGCAGGCGGACTCTCAACCACTGTGCCACCAGGGAAGCCCCCCCCTTCTTTCTTACACAGCCTCTCTCCCCCCCCCAGCACATCCCCAGGACCCAGGAGATCCTAATTCAGAGGACAGCTCAAAGCTCTGGAGGCAGTAAGATGTGGGTCTGAGCCCTGACTCCATCTTTGATTGGCTTGCCTGCCCTCCACCAGGTGACCTGGGAGAACTTCACAGAAGTCACTTGATCTGTGCTGGGCCGGCATCGTTAGTTTAAAAACTGTCCCCACGGGACTCTGATGGGCGGCCAGGGTTGGGAATGACTGAGTTCTAGTCTGCCTGGGTCCCCCTATTTCCAGAATGCAAAGTATTGCCTGCTGGATATGGTGATGTGAGAATTAAATAAGGTCATTTATGTAAACGATCTTCCCTTTGGCTGGTGCCCCAACTGTTAGCTGTTGCTGTTGTTTTTCGCTTTACGAAGTAACACATCTCACTGCCATAGATGACATGGCAAGTATAGAGAAGATCCGGAAGGTAGTCTCAGGTAATATCTTGGTATTTACACCCCACCTCCACTTAATCCTCATCGGGATCATACCATGTAGTTTTTAATTTGACGTTTTCCCACGGTACTAGAACTACTGAAGACACGTCACTGTCTGCACCCCGTCTGGTAGCGGATTTGCACCTGGACGATCTCGCTCTAGGCCCCGAGCTGGTGCCGCATCCTCGTCCTCAGCCTGGGATTGTCTGCTTGGGCCTCTGCAAGGCATGCTCGCGGGTGATGGGACCGCTTCGGCCCCCGGGCCACACGGGGTTCCCTGCCCCTCAGTGGCTTGGTGCCTGGCCCACAGGGGGCACTGTGCCCGTGGTCAGCGGTTCCAGTTCCCTGTGGCACCCCTGCATTGGAATCTGCCCCTGGAAGCTGCTCTGCGGGGTGGGTGCGTGCCTGAGCTGGACCCCAGGGCCGCCCTCCTGGGCCTGGTGGCTGGGAGTTAGGACTGAGGTGCAGAACATACCTGCCGTAGTTTACGGCACCTCAGAGGCCTCTGGCGCGTCCTGCGGTTCGTTCTGTTGAATCGGTAGGAAGGGTCAGCCCGGGGGCAGGGGTCCTGGGGGTTGGCTTTCTGGTAAGGCCGAGGATGGTGGGCCTTGTGCCCCCCATGCCGGTGGAGACCACATTACCTGTTGGTTGTGGATTTCAGCCAAGCACAAAGTGTCTTCACTGGAAGCAG
The DNA here is from genome assembly GCF_964270905.1 of Leucopleurus acutus. Classification (NCBI taxonomy): domain Eukaryota; kingdom Metazoa; phylum Chordata; class Mammalia; order Artiodactyla; family Delphinidae; genus Leucopleurus; species Leucopleurus acutus. Next base: position 6,571,703 of record NC_139160.1, on the reverse strand, counting down.
AGACAGGCCCAGGCGCCTTGCGGGCTTTAGGCCTCTGTCCTCGCTGGGTGGAGTGGACCTTTTCTTCCCCGTGGAGGTGGTGGTCTTTGAGACGGACCGTTAAGCCTGGTCCCACACCCCTCTTCAGGAGCCCCATCACCCCTCGGCCCGGCCCCGACGCTCTGCTTCCTGGGCTGGGACCGGGTTTATGCTTTTCCCTAAACCTGGCCGTGTCAGCACAGGGCATCTTAACAGCTGTGAGATCTGCGAATTTTGGAGGAATTCAGTTTTATCCTCAGCATGGCCGTGCTGCCTGGGGTCAGACAAGTGTAGATCTTGAGGGACTTTAAGAGAGACTCTGGGTCCTGGAGGCAGACAGGCTCCTGCTGCCCATTGAGGACGTGGGGTGTGAGCCGGCCGGCCCCTGTCACCCACCGCAGACCTTCCCCGCTGTGTTGTCCCCTCCCCCCCATCCCCCCTGTGCTTTTCGTTCCCTTCTGTTGTTTCCTTCCCTCCTTCCACGTGCCCACACGTTGGGTCTCCATCAGCATTGGCTGGTCCCCTCCACGCCACAGTTTTTTTTTTAACTTTAAGCTCTCGCACCTGGTCCTCCTGACATCTGGGGGCTGTGAATCTGGCTTGGAGAAGAACTTCCTTCAACTCAGATTTTGTTCCTTGCCATGAGTCTCCGTCCCCACGATGGCCCACGTCCCGAAACGCTCTTTTTTTGGACCCCCTTGGACCACATCTGGTTGAGAGGGCCCTGTCGTGGGCCCTCTGCTCCCTTCCTTGTGAAACCTGCATGCGCTCTAGAGCCTTGGGGGCTCCTGGGGGGAGTCCCCCACGTGGCCGTAGGAGAGCTGAAGTGAGTTTGCTGACTCGTCGGCCCCCCGGTCTGTGTGTCCCACAGGTGAGCGCCCTAGCGAGGACCTACTTTCTCTAGGCCGGGACACGTGTGGACCACGGGGCATCATTCTCCCACGGGAAGGGCAGATGTCACTCTAGGTGGCTCCCATGTCTGGGACCGTTGTAAAGATCGCTTAAAGGAAAAGCACAAGTATGGGCAATAAAATTTCGATATTAAGACTTTCCCCAAAGGATTTATGAACTTAGTGTCTACCGCAGCCTACGTCTGACCTCTTCCCCTCCCTCCCACGAGCCATTAAGAGGACTTTTTCAGTGATGGGACTGTCATGACGTTTGAGAGTAAAAAAAAAAAAAAAAAAAAATCATCCAGTTCCCACTTGCCCACCTTTGTCAGACGCCTTGAACACAGCATCTTTATCTCTGCAGTCTGGACCATTGGTCACTTGGCTCCTATTGCTATATAGTGGTCACCAGAATAAAACTTGGGGTTAGAAATTCTGTGGGAAAGGGGCAGATTTGCTTTGCTTTTCTGAGAGGATAACACATAAGGTAAGTGCTCTTTAATAATAAATGAATCGGGAGGAAGACAGAGCTGAGGCTCTTGCTGTTACAGGATTTCTGTCAAAAACTGAAAGTGTAGGTGTCGACTGTTGCACAAATTCCTCCCCACGTGAGAGGGTAACGTAATTTCCAGATAATCCTTTCAAAGTATTTGGTGACTGCGTAAATCCCAGCAGCAGGAAGTCCGCATGACCCTGACGTTGCCGGTGTTGACGTGGTTAGATGGGTTTCACACGGAGAAGTTTCATTTGGTCTCACTGCTGGCTGAGTGCCCACCTTAGGAGTCCAGGCGTGAATGAGTCGCGCCGTAATGTGTACAAAATGCCGCCAGGCGATGCCACCCGGAGAATAGTTTTTGCACGACTCCCAAGGAGACAGAAAGGACATTTCTTTAAAATAAACCTGAACAAGGTTAGCGAGCATCTCATTTTCTCCCACCCTGGAAAGTAGAAACAGCGCACTTGCGTTTTCCTCATTCTCAGCGCTAGGGCTCAGCAGCTGCGTTTCTGTCCCAGTGGCTTCCAAAGAAGTTGGGTTTGCCCTTTCCCCAGACAGCAGGGAGCTCCGAGGAAGTAACCAAGGTGGAACTAACGGGCCCTCCTGTGCTCCCGTCCACTGGCACCCAGAGCACTTCCCTCCGGCTCCTGTGAGGGAGGAACAGCCCAGGACCCTTCGTGAGGAACGGGGGCGCTGTGTCCCTGCTTAGAAGTCCACTGCCTCCCTGGAGTCTCGGTTTGTGGGCTCCACCAAGAAGTCCCTTTCACATACGGTTGAAAACCTGTGTCTAAAATCGGTATCTAAATTGACAGAATTTGATGCCCCGCCCCCTTTATTTTGAAGATGGTGCGGGGGCCCCCCAGGGTTAGTGAGTGGGTTCTTGGAGAGGGTGTCCGTTTGTGCCGGTGATACCACCCAGGGGCATGTGGCACACGCACTGCAGCTGCGCATCCAGGGGGGTCATTCCGGCCTAAAGTGAGGTCACCGGGCTCTCGGGAAAGTGTCCCCAGGCTCCAGTGTGCCCCTCGCCAGGCGTCCCAGTCGGGTCACTCCGGCAGCTCTTGCTTCTGCTCCAGACGGCAGCACATCTGGAAAGGCGTGTGCGCTGTGGACCCAGCCCTTGCAAAGAGCCCAGGGCACAGCGTGTCTGGTCGTTCAGAGGGAGGCAGGTGCCTCCTGGGCCCTGGGGTTACTTTCCTCTGTGAAGCTGAGGAAAGAAAACGCTATTTAACTGCACTGTCTTTGCTTTGCACTTGGTTTAGGGGAGAGAATCCGTCTGCTATGAACCAACGACTACATCTAGGAGAGCACGCGAGCAGGGCAGCGCTCTCTCCAAATGTCAGTCCCATTTACCAGGCAAGTTGGAAACAATGCCAGTAATGGGGAGCGTTCACACTCCGCTCCCCTTGAAGGTTCCTGGCTTCTTAAACTACTCCCCTCCCTCCCCAAGATGATGCTGAGCAGTTATGTGCCGCATCTTCACACATTCCTCTTCTGCTAAGGGTTGTGTTGAAATGGTGCATCTGCCCTTTTGACTTGTTATCCAAGCAGTGGTTTAGTAAAGGCTTTGCTGTTGTTCACAGCCTGACCTGAATGAATCCAGGTAAATCCTGGGAGGAAGAAAGGGAAAGGCAGGCCCGGGAGGACTCGCGCCCTGGGCTCCCCGGACAGCACCGGAGCCCCGGCAGGTCCTCACTGCCCGACCGAGCATCGGCAGCTGGCCCGTGAGTGGCCGGAACCCCCCCGGGCGCCATTGCTCCTTTGCGTGTCTCCTGGTCTGTCCCTGCCCTCTCAGCTCTTATCAGCCCCTGTGTCTGTGATTTTCCTGCTCCACTGCTGTTCCACTAACAAGGTCTTTTTCCCTCATTTCCTCCCACTTCCTCCCCACCTCACTGACGGTGATATCATTTCCCGCCCCCCACCCCCGCCAACGCCAGACCCAGATGTGGAGCCTCCCCCGCACCTTCCGAGCTCGTGACCCTGTCTGACACTGGGTGTCTGAGTTGTTTTCCCTCGTCTTTACGAGAAGGAGGTCGGATCGGATGAGTTGATTGCCCACTCTAGCTAAAAACTGAGTCTTGAGAAACCTTCTCTCTCCTCTTGGCCTGGCAGAGAGGACCATCCACTGGTCCCTCTGTGACCGGGAGCTGGCCAGTGACATGACCCACGGGGGCCTGGCCTGAGGCTGGGAGGGGGTGGGGCCACAAGGGTGTGGGCGGGCGGTCCAGGGCGCCAGGTGGTTGGGTGTGGACTTGGCTGGACCTGCCGTCTCCATTTAGACCGTTTTGCTTTCCAGTGACTTGCTTACAGCAAAGGTAGGTCAGTAAATACCAATGGATCATAAAGATGAATTTTTAGGAGCTAAAAGTCATGGTGATAGCTTATCTCTGCACATGCTGTTGTCTGAAAACTATCTTAGCACACGTTTACAGATCTATAGGAAAGCCGTGAAGCTAGTGCAGAGAGTGCCCACGCGCCCCGCACCCACTTTTCTCTCTGGTTGACATCTTACACTAGTGTGGTATTTTAGTTACGATTAACGAGCCGATATTGATACAGCGGAAGTCCACACTTTATTCAGACCGCCTTAGTTTTCCCTGCCATCCTCCTTCTGTTCCGGGATCCCATCCCCTCCCACGTGACGTGTGGCGTCCTGTCTCCTTGGGCTCCCCCTGCTCGAGACGGTTCTCCGACCTTCCTTGTTTTCGATGACTCCTGACGATTGGTCAGGTGTTTCGAAGAGAGTTCGTCTCGCCTGTGATTTGTCTGATCTTTTTCTCAGGGTTAGCCTGGGCTTATGGGTTTGGGGAGGAGGCTGTCAGAGGTAAAGGCCCTTCTTATCACATCATGTGGTCAACTATAACTTGTCACTGTTGATGTCGACCTTGGCCACCTGGCCGGGGCCGTGTCTGTCAGCGTTTAAATCACTGTCCTGGGATGCTGTTCACGGTGTGGGTGGCATCCTGGGACCCCCACTGGGTGTGTCCCGTGTGAGAGTCGGAGGCCGGGAGCCGTGTGTGCACGGGGGCCCCCTCTTGGCGTGTGATCAGGAGTGCATCACACAGCACTTGGGGCCAACATTTTGGTCCAGGGAAGTGCTTCCCCGGGTAGTGACGGTTACACGGAGCCCTAACTTGTTAGCAATTCAACGCTTTTCTGCTCTGGACCTAACTCTGTGTTACGGTGGAGACGGCCTGACCCCTGCCGTCTCAGAGGATCCCAGGAAGGTCTCTAAAAGGCGTTGTCATTGCTACTCAAGGCCTCTGGGTCCTAATAATTAAATTAAAATGTGGTTTGGTTTTCTTTCCCCAACAGCCCACTTGGAATGGCGTCTTGCTTTTCCTGGCAAATCGCACGATTATTGAGGGCAGGAACGACGTCCTCAATGTGTGCCTCTCGTGCTCCTTCTGCCCGTAGGAGGCTCTTGGTTAAGAACTGAAATCAGTGTGGAGGCTCAGCGACCGGAGCCCGGTCGGCCGGCGCGTGGGCCTCCGGGCGTTTCTCCCGCTGGTTAAGCCTGAGACCGGGAAGCCGTGGGTGGGTGTTGTGACCGCGGGCCGTGGAATCGTGACGTGCGAGGCCTTAGCTGTGGATGACGACGCGGGCGCACCTCGCCGTCCGGCTGTGATGAAGGGTTGGTGGTGAGGGCGGGGCGCCACTGACACACCTTGTTCTTTCTCTCGGCAGGTTTGAGCCGCAGGGCGCGCCTCGCCGTCCGGGCTGCGATGAAGGGTTGATGGTGAGAGCGGGGCGACGCTGAAACACACCTTGTTCTTTCTCTCGGCAGGTTTGAGCCGCAGGATGGGGTGCAAGGTGCTGGTGGGCATCGGGCAGCAGATGCTGCGGCGGAAGGTGGTGGACTGCAGCTGGGAGGAGAGCCGGCTGTCCCGCTGCCTCAACACGTTCGACCTGGTGGCGCTGGGGGTGGGCAGCACGCTGGGGGCCGGCGTCTACGTGCTGGCCGGGGCCGTGGCCCGGGAGAACGCGGGGCCCGCCATCGTCATCTCCTTCCTGGTGGCCGCGCTGGCCTCCGTGCTGGCTGGCCTCTGCTACGGCGAGTTTGGCGCTCGGGTCCCCAAGACGGGCTCGGCCTACCTCTACAGCTACGTCACCGTGGGTGAGCTCTGGGCTTTCATCACCGGCTGGAACCTCATCCTCTCCTACATCATCGGTAGGTCCGGGAGGCCCGGAGCCTGCCCCCTGCCGCCTCGGTTGTTCCCACCCCAGCCGTGGGCCGCGCCCCGCTCGGCTCCCTAGACACACAGAGTCTGGCGCCTCCCCGGCACCTGCGCCTCGCTGAACTGCTACACACTTTCCCTTTTCCTCTAACGCAAGGCGGAGGCCACCCTCGGGCATCACTGCCCTTGCTTTTTAATGATCAAGTACATGGGATGACCTTAGTGGGGACAAGCCAGGCCAGCAAGGAGGCCAGTCCTGTTAGCACGACAGACACAGAATCAGTAGGGTGTTTGTATCTAGTTAAAAAGGACGTAGTCTCTTTCAGTATTTTTTTTCTGATTACTTGAGTAAATACATCACTGATACAGAAAAATTTAGGAAATGTGGAAGAGCGCAAAGAAGAAAGTAGAAATTACCCACTCTGACAGCCTGGAGAAATTAATTCTCTTATTCATTCATCCTTTCAGCGAACGTTTATCAGGTACCTCCTCTGTGCCCGGCATCCCGCTCAACGTTAGACCCCGTGGAGGAGCAGGGTGACCTCCGTTCACAGAGTTTAGGGATGTAACACGGTTAATATTTTTGTGAACCTGAATGTATATTTTTCTGTCTAGCGTGTCTCTGTACTTGTAAAACAATACATAGTGTACATTTTTCATAGTGTTAGTTATTTTTCCATAGTAATGTTCTTTTTTTCTTTCTGTACGTTTTATTTTTGGCTGCGTTGGGTCTTCATTGCTGTGTGCAGGCTTCAGTAGTTGTGTCATGTGGGCTCAGTAGTTGTGGCTTGCGGGCTCAGTAGTTGTGTCTCGCGGGCTCTAGAGCACAGGCTCGGTAGTTGTGGCGCACAGGCTTAGTTGCTCCGCGGCATGTGGGATCATCCCGGACCAGGGCTCGAACCCGTGTCCCCTGCCTTGACAGGTGGATTCTTAACCACTGTGCCACCAGGGAAGCCCCACAGTAATATTCTTGATGATGTACCATTATATAGATTTATATACAGATAATTGATTGGGTGCCTTTGTGGGGTATTTAGATTGTTTCCAGCTGTGTTGTTGTTATAAATAGTAAATTACTTAATGACTTTGGCATAAAAAAGAAAAAGCTGTGCTTTTTCCTTTAAAATGGTCTAAGAAGCAGAATGTCTGGGTCAGCAGGCATGCGTATCTTCAAGGCCCGTGTTGCCTGCGATCCTCCTGACGGCCAAGGGCCCCTTTTCCTCACGTCCTTGCTGACTCTGGACTTGGCGTCAGCGTTAGAAACAACCAACCAACAAACGAAAACACCAAAAACATAGTCTTTTCTGTTCGATAGGTTTCAGTGTTATTCTCTTTATGTTATTTGTATTTTGATTACAGCCGAAGCTGAATACATCCACTTAAAAGAAACAAACGCCTGAATGTCAGAATAACTGAAGGATACGAGTGGCCGGTTCGCAAACAAATAATACAAATGGCCACTAACTGTTCCAGTTCTGCTTTAGCTCTTTGAAGTAATATCAGAAAACCGGGGCGTGGGATGAGTTGAACCCCGTGGGCCCCGCTGGCTCCCATGCCCGCCCTCTGGGAAGCCTTGTGTGGTGCTGGGCCTCTGCCTGGGCTCCACCAGGCTCCCTGGGCGACACCCTCCCTTTCTTTCCAGCACCTGCCGAGAGCTTACTCTTCTGGGTTGGAAAATAAAATTCCTAATCACGTTTTTCTCAGTGCAGCACCAAAACTTGCAACCATACACGTCCTTACAAGCTGCAGCCTCTCGGTGGGAATGCAGCTATTTTAAAGGGGCCGTTATGTTTCCAGAGGATTTACCTGCGAATAAAACAGAATGGTGAACGTGAAGCACCTGCAGCTTCTGGACCAGCAGGTGGCGACGGGGTCTTGGCCGGAGTGGTGGTGTCGTGTGAGACGCACCCCCGTGCTACTGCAGGCGGCTCTCGGCCTCACCTCCTGAGCAAGGGCAGCTTTTCTATCAAATGTGTTTCTTTTAAAAGCCACGATTCAAGGGTGGGGAGGGGTAGGCTGGCAGGAAAAGCTGGGCAGCCCTGTTGGCAGCGAGCTGGCCTCCGGGGCAGGAGAGGTAGTGACCTGTTTCTTCACTGGGTTGTGGCCTCGAAGGACAGAACTCATCATAGGCTGGCTACTCGGGATGAAGAAATGTGGTTTCCTTTTTGAGTTGTTGGAAGAACACTTAGCGTGAGACCAGACCGTGAAATGGAGTCCTGCAGGTCACTCTGGCCAAGTTCTGTGGAAGATCCAGACCACGGTCACCAGCAGGGCCCCCTTTGAAGATAAAGAAACTTTTTGTGGATATTGGAACTTTAGCGACATTTCCCGGGAAGCATTGCTGGAAAAGCAGTGCCGTTATTCAGATTAAGAGACAGAGAGAGAGCAGTCAGCTGCTCTTGGCCTTTGGGATGCTGGACGCCGCACCCAGCACATCGGGCAGACCCCTGGGGCTACGGCCCGCGTCAGTGGTGCCCGCCCGGGCCCGGAGCAGCAGAGGCAGGGGTGAGCGGGGACTTCGCTGCTGGCGTGGAGCCAGCCCTGAGCCGCCGCCCTCAGTCCCCCGCAGCGGGCGGCAGGCCTGTCGGCTCTGCTGCTGGGGTCTTAGGGGAGGCGCTTCCTGAGGAGCGTGGCCCCTGCTCACTGCAGCCCAGGAGTGGGTCGTGAAGTCACCTGAACGGTTCGCCCTCAGGAGTTCTTGTCGGATGAGATCAAATAAGTAGAACTCAGTACTGTCAGAGTGCCTCTCTGTGCTCAGGGTAACATTAGTTGGTTAGACTTTTATTGTAATCGAGTTACATGTACGTTCGAAACGCATGCTATACACGTCGTATTGATTGTGATGGAAAACGGGTTTCTTGCCAGGCTCCACTTCTCACGTCTCTGCAAACACTAACTGACCCTCACTTTCGAGTCAGCACATCCCGGGGTCCGGCGGCTGCCGCTGGACCCCCGTGCGCCGGCTGCGATCCCTACGTGAGTGCCGCCGGTGCCGAGCTTGGTGACAGGTGCTCCGTTAACTGTTTCCCTTCAGTTTTGTCTGACGGTGTGTTTCGTGGCAGGTACTTCGAGCGTAGCCAGAGCCTGGAGCGCAACGTTTGACGAGCTGATTGGCAAACCCATCGGGGAGTTCTCGCGGACGCACATGGCCCTGAACGCGCCCGGGGTGCTGGCCGAAAACCCGGACATATTTGCCGTGATCATAATTCTCATCTTAACAGGTAAAGCCACACACCGGAAGGCACTGGGTTGGAGCGAGGGGTCCAAGGTGTAGGACAGGCTCCCATTAAGTTGCTTTCTTCCTTTTCTCTTTCTCCCATCCCCCCATTTTCTTCTCCTTTTTGTAATTGATACAGACATCTTTTTTGTCAAAATGACTTCTTAGAGATTCACGTAGGATTGACCTCTTGAATCAGTCGAGTTACGTGTCATTTAATTAAAAGAGAATCTCAGGTGTTTGCGTAACTGTGGAATAAGATTTTGTTAATGCTGCAGGCTTTTTGATACAGAAATACAAATTCTTTGCAGTCAGCGGATGACGACTTGGAAAAGGAAAGTTGGCGTTTGTCAGCCAGGGCGATGTGGAGGAATGAGGGCCTCAGTGTTGGCGAAGGCTCGGGTGGTTTACACCCAACGGCCGGCAAAACACCCTTTAAGTAAATAAGCTTCACCACGAAGTTGCCGGTACGGAATTTTAAAATCGCAGACATGGCTTGGACACAGCTGACGGCAGCTTCTTAGTGACACTTATCCGAGTCAGCCACTAGGATGGGAGTTTTGTTTACATAAACATTAAGCTGAAATGCAGATAAATTCTCCTTTGAGGTTAGAAAATCTTGGATGGGTTTTAAAAACAACGTGCCGTATTTTACACACCACATAATTGAAATCATTCCGCACAGGCCAGTCTCAGCAGTATTTCTGGTCCAGCTGGCAGGAACATGTATCAGAAATTAAGTCTGCACGAGTGAGATTTTCATAAACACGAGAGGGAGGGACGCTGAAGAACAAACACGGCGGAGACGTGTTCCCTGTGATGAATTGCTCAATTCTGTCCTAATGCCTGTTTTTCAGAATTCAGTCTATTACGTAGAGCGTCTTTTGTTTTAAAACGTATGAGAGACCTACACGGCAGGGCAGTAGTTTCCAATCAGGTCAGTGGTCACGTGTCACCAGGCACCTTCCCTGCCTCTCTTCTTGCCCAGCCGAGCGTTCACTACAGAAGCGTGCCCTGCGGCAGTGGTGTCATGTGGCTCCCGTGGGCTTTTATCATTTGGTGTCGTCTTTATCCGGAGTTTACAAGCTGGCACTAGTCTAGCTTATACGTTGTTCTCCGTGCGCTGAGTCCCAGGAGGACCCGTACGCGGCAGGGGTCCCACAGCCCAGGTGGCTGTCACTGCTAGCGCCCCCTAGCAGTGAGCGCATGACTCCTCTTCTGGGAAACTCTCACCCTCCCGAGAATCCGAGCAAAGTGTCTCTTGGAGGAAATGAAATCCTGCCCCCGAGGGTGGCTCTGGGGGATGGAGGTTCGGGAAGAGGGAGGGCCTTGCTCCCGGGGGCCGTTGGCTGGCACGTCGCTGCCTCTGCTGGTGCCCCTGGCCCGGCGTCTCGAGTCCAGAGGGGATCTGGAAGGCCAGCCTTGATGGCTTTGTTCAGCACCCCCGCAGACCTTGGTTATTTTGATCCCTGCCTCTAGAATGAGAATGAATTCAGCCCCATTTCCTCCTCGGAGGTCTGACGCTGCTTGGATTCTTCCTAAGTCACCCTCTCGTCCCCGTCCCCGTCCCCATCCCAGAAGGACGTGCCTGGTGTGAGGTTCACACTGAGAGAGTTTCTGTTGACGCGCTTTTGCAGGACTCCTGACCCTGGGCGTGAAGGAGTCGGCCATGGTCAACAAGGTCTTCACGTGTGTCAACGTTCTGGTGCTGGGCTTCATCATGGTGTCGGGATTCGTGAAAGGATCCATTAAAAACTGGCAGCTCACGGAGGAGGATTTCCAGAACACATCTGGCCGCCTCTGCCTGAACAAGTGAGTGTCGCTCTGTGTCTGGGTGCGTGACAGTCATGAGGTTGGTGATGCCGTCGGCTATGACAATACGAGTCTTTTTTTTTTTTAGTGTGATTTGAACTAGAACGTTCTGTTATTATTTAATTGTTTTTTTGGCAGTCAAGTAGCTGAGGGTGTTTGATTTGTTTGAAGTTTGGGTTAAGTTTTCTTTCCTTGTGCGTGACTAAGGAAGGTGTCGGGGAAACAGCATCCTCGTTCTGATTCCAGGACTGTGCGTGGTTGGGGCTCATGGTCAGACTCACTCAGGAATCCCTTTCCCCTCATATTTCCCTCATGATCAAGCTCTGAATTTGCTTTCAGAAAAGATTTTCTCGCAGCACCGTGGCGGGAGCCACTTTATCTGGAAATGCCTTCCTATTTGACGCCCCAGAACAAAGAAGTAATACGTGGAACTTTCCTCACAGGCTTTTTTCAGAGGTTTTCAGAGTTACTGAAGTATCAGAATGTGATTACGGTAATCTCTTTCACTCTCACTCAGCTTGTGTTGCGTCAGCCCCGAGAGACCGTGGCCCCACCTCCCTTCCGTATCTGGGGCTCAGGACACCCAGGGCTGGAGGCAGGTGCCTGGCCAGCTCCCCAGGCCTCTGGGTGCACCCTTACCGACAGGCTCATCTTATCCAGGAAACAAAAGCCAAACGTGGAAACGGGCCTTTCTGATCTCTTGTCAGATTTTTGGGTAAATTTTAGGGTCCTAGGATGGAGAGTGGGGAGTTTTCATTTTGTTTTAATTGTGGCTAAAGGTTAAACGGCTCTGATGAAGAGACCTTCCTACCAGTACAGTGGCTTTAAAATGATGTCTCAGGTCCTGGAATCAACAGTCGGGGGGGGGTGGCGGCTGGCCAGCGAGACCACACGCTGGCTTTCAGGGACCAGATCATCCGCCCGGCTGTCCCGTCAGCCTTGAGGACGTCGTCTTCGTGCGCCTGGTTGCATCTGGGCTGTGGGCACAGGCATGGCCCAGCTCTCCCACGAGGGGACAGAGCGTGAGGACAGTGCGCTCAGATCCGGAAGACCCGCCCCACCCGCACGGGCACCCGCGCCGTTCACCTGGCGCACGGGAGGCAGGGGCGGCTTTTCTCCACCGAAACAGTTCACCCTTTCTAAACGCGGCATCTCTGGAAATGCTTGTTTTCAGACATGAGCTGCTGGTAAACGTGCAACACTTCGCATTTTGGTCCTGGGCGGGCGGGGACCGCCGCGCCTGGCGGGCAGCTGAGCCATGCTCTGGGGGTCCCGGGGGAGAGGCTGCGGTCGCCGGTTCCTCCCCTTCCTGACGGGCACCCTGCCTTGCGGTCCCTGCCCCACACAAATCAGTGTTCAGCCGGGGCGTCTGGAAAGGGCTTGGTGGCCCCTTGCAGCCCTGGCCGTGAAAAGCAGGGAGGCCCGTCGCCCAGGAGTGTGGCGGCTGTGACCGCTGTCCCAGGACCGTTCACCGTGGGGGGGGCCCGGCCGCAGGGGGGCAGCTGGGACGGCTCTTGTTGGGGACCACGGAGCGGGCGCTGGCCTCTTGACCGTGGCTCTCTCTTCCAGTGACACGGAGGAGGGGAAACCTGGTGTCGGGGGGTTCATGCCCTTCGGGTTCTCCGGTGTCCTGTCGGGGGCAGCCACCTGCTTCTACGCGTTCGTGGGCTTCGACTGCATCGCCACCACAGGTACGCCCGCCCCCCTCGGCCCACCCGGGCCCACCTGGCCAGGTCGCTGCTTCCCTTCCCGGGCGCGCGTGCGTGCCCGTTGCCGCTCTCTCCCTCCTGGGTACCGTGTGCGTGCGCACCTTCCTGCTAATCTTCCGCTTCATCACTCCCCGAGTGGCAGGCCTGACGGGAAGCGGCACCCTGAACGAGACCACCAGTCCCCTGCGGGCCGGGAGGATGGCATTAGCTGCGGCTGATTGCAGACCTGTGCACCCTCCGGGAGACATAGGGCCGCTAAAAACACCATCGTCCTGGTGACCGAACAGGCCGGGCTCCCGGGCCTCCCGCGTGTTCTCTGCTGAAGGCGGCGAGTCTTCCTTGCCGACCATCAGTGTGAAGGCCGAGAACACTGTCCCTGGGCTTGTGGGTGTCGTGGTCTGTGGTGCCGGGGGAAGGCCCTGGTCCCCACAGGGCCGCGCGCCATGGGGTGGTCCCGAGCCCCCCGCTGACCCCTTGCTCCTTGCAGGGGAGGAGGTCAAGAACCCCCAGAAGGCCATCCCCGTGGGCATCGTCGCGTCCCTTCTCATCTGCTTCGTCGCCTACTTCGGGGTGTCGGCCGCCCTCACGCTCATGATGCCCTACTTCTGCCTGGACAAGGACAGCCCCCTGCCAGACGCCTTCAAGCACGTGGGCTGGGAGGGCGCCAAGTACGCAGTGGCCATCGGCTCCCTCTGTGCCCTTTCCACCAGGTGAGGAAGCGGAAACTCCCGGGAAGGCGGGTCTGCTGTGAATATTCCTCTTGTCCCTTGAAATAGAGCCAAACCCCAGCCCTGATCGTGTGGCTTCTCCCCTCGTGCTGCTGTCGGTCACCCCAAGGGCTGTTTGTGTTACTGACATTTCATCTCGAAGAACCTGAAGCCCACATTTTAGCACTGTCTACTCAGCAAGGTCCTGGTTCTCTGTCCCCATCTGTGGCCACTGGACCGGGCCGCCTCTGTGAACGCTGTCTTTTGGCCCTTAGTTTGGCCATAAAGCAGAGGCTACCTTGAAAAGGGGAGCACGTGCCTTTTAATGAGAAACACTTTGCTCTGATGTTTTCTGCTGGCCTGGACACACAGGAAGTATTTGCTAAAAACAGATTGACCACAGAGAAATCCTCAGGAACGCAGCGATGCTTTTATTTTCTGCTTGATTCAGCTAGAAATAATCACGGGAATAAATACAAAATTTCTCTTCCATAAAACTGTGTCTAGCTGCCACGCTAGTTTACGTCACACATCTCCCGTTCCTGTTAGCCTTTGCAGTGAGTGCTTTTCCGGGGGTTGGTGTGTTGAGTCCCTGTCTTTTAGGTGCGGGCTTCACAGTTTGGAGACAGCTAGCTGCCTCTCCTCGGTGGTAAACACGCATGGCGCGTTACGGTGCCTTTATTCCCATGAGATATCTTACGGATGCATTTTGCTTTTCTTCCCATCTAGCCTTTTAGGGTCCATGTTTCCCATGCCTCGAGTTATCTATGCCATGGCTGAAGATGGGCTGCTGTTTAAATTTTTGGCCCAGATCAACGATAGGACCAAAACACCAATAATCGCCACGTTAACCTCAGGTGCCATTGCTGGTAAGAACTGGAATTTCACGTGCCAGTGTTTTAACAGTGGAGTCATTATTCCCTAGGGAAATATCTTGAATTGTGCTGGTCTGAGAGACGCTATAACTGGTCTTTTTTAACTTTGGGTTTTTACTCTTGTACCTGGTTTACTTCAGGGTAACTAAGTGCCTTTTTGACAAAAGGCAGAAGCCAGTTTTACAGAGCATGTGATGGAATTCTCAAACAATTTGAATTTTTAAATTGTTATCGTTTCATTGGACAGAGCTTAGAATACACGCTGTCCCTTCAAAGCCCGGCGTCTTTCCCCTTTTCTGAATGTCCCCGAGCAGACCTTGGTGGGATGACATTTTACACGGTACAAACCGGGTGACATTTTGTTGGTACTGGAAATTCACCATCCGTGCGTCTTAGCTTGTGAATTCTCTGGGAAGTGAGAATCCCTTATGATCGATGCTTTATAAAGCGTGTCACCTATTCCCCAGCGGACATTGAGGGTGTGGCTGGTGAAGCCATTCGCCCTGAGTTTGTAAACAGTGGCAGGTCCAGAGAAGGCTGATCTGACCGCCTATCGGGTCCCCCGCCAAGAGGACAGTTCCGAGAGATGAGAGCCGGGGGCTAGAGAACCCTTGGAGCTCTGTGTGTGCCAGGAAAGCCATGGCAGCACCGCGAGGAGACTGTGCTTTTTTTTTATGTTTCCTCCTTGAATTGCGTTTCATAGCCCAGGAGGCAGGTGCACACAGATGAGAAGCGGAGGCTCAGAGAGGTAAAGTGAGGGTGCTCTCGCCCGGTGAGTGCAGAGCTTGCCTCTTGGTTCCTGGTTTGTTTTGGGGCCAAAATGGCTGGTTCCTTCCAGCCCATGAGTAGAGCAGTGGGTCTTCTTGGTAAATGATGACACAGGATACCAGTGACAGTTGCATCACAGGAACTTGTCAAATAGCCTCGAGTGAGGCGCATGACCATCTTACAGAGTGAATTGTTGTCAGTAGCGTTTACGCCCTTAGCAACGTGTGCGTATAGTTTTTTGGATTAACATTACATAATGAAGGAAAGCCAGTTTTTCTTATTTTACACGTTCGTTATGTGAGTCTGCATTCTTGAGGGTGATTGCCGTGGGCAGATTAAGGGGCACCATGTGTCGAAATGTGACCAGTATGTTTAAGGGATTAAGGAATTGGAAATAGTGTTTTTTCAGTATTTACTTGTAATTTGATTGTATTGAAGACTGGCCTTAATTTCCTTCCTGTGCTGATTAAGGGACATCAAACTATAATGTTTAAAGTGACTCACATCGCCAAACCAAGGGTTTGCTTTTTCTTTTCGTTTGGCGGGGGTGGTAAGTAAGTACTTAGTTTTCTAGAATCACCTCACGTGGAAGAAGTTTGGCTCGAGTTCCTCTGAGTGGGAGCGTAGGCGTTTGTAGCTCACACAGGGGGCTCCTCTTCTAATTATCCAGAGGGGCCTCACTGCTCTTTAATTCTGTTTTTTAGCCTCAGTTTGAATTTGTTTTACTTGCAGTGGTCTGTGTGGGCTTGAGAAATATTTGTGGAAGAGTTACGGCTTAGTGTTTATGTTTCAACTTGTGTTGATTGCATGTGATTTGAAAATATCCCAGAGTAGATCCAGCCAAGTTATTTTTTAAATGGGAAACTCGACACATATACCCACATAAATAGCCATGCATATTCTCATAAAGATCTACAGAAGATTTTCAAAGAAGCATGCCTGTTTTGTTTTGCTTGAAGTGGGGTCATGGTGAAGGGACTGTATCGTCTGGGAATAACACTGCTTTCCACGCCCATCTTCTGGGTTAGAATCCTCTGTTGAGGGCAGTGGACTTGCCCCCAGCCGCTGCCTCACCACTGTTGCCTGCTGATGCGAGTCTCCGGTGAATGCTTGGGGAGGCCAGCGGCTGTCTGGTCTGCCTAGTTCAGTGGCACATACCTAGCACCTAGTGACTGGCATGCTCACGAGTGCCACTGGATGAGGGATGAGGGATGAATGGGTGGATGACGGATGGAAGGATGGATGATGGGTGGATGACGGATGGATGGGTGGTGGATGGGTGGTGGATGGGTGGGTGGGTGGATGGAGGATGGATGGATGGATGGGTGGGTGGATGATGGGTGGATGGGTGGATGGATCATGGGTGGATGGTGTATGGCTGGATGATGGAGGGGTGGATGATGGGTGGGTAGTTGATGGATGGATGATGGGTGGGTAGATGATGGGTAGGTGATGGATGGATGGGTGGTGGATGGGTGGTGGATGGGGTGATGGATAGATATACATGTCTGTCTATACGTCTGCATGGTGTAGGGGAAGACACATTGGACTCAGAGCCATAAGAAGCTAGCTTAGAGCCTGACTCTTCCACTTAATAGCTGTGTGACCTTAGGTAAGTCTGTCAACATGTCTGAACTTCACTTTCTCCATTTTTAGTGTAGGGATGGCTGGCAAAATTGCCATGAGGGTCAGAAAGGATCATGTTGATAAAAGTACTCTCCACATAAATGTTAATTACTATTACTGTCTGTTGAGAGCTGCGTATATGGTTAATCCTGAGCTTCTCTCCCCTTCAAGCAAAGTCACGGTGTTTTTCCATGGAAAGGGCCGGGGAGAGCCAGGGGGAAAGCAGAAGCGGCACGCCTCACACAGCCTGGGCTGCAGGTGGGTGTGGTTCTGGCCGGCTGTGGAGGGCCGTGCTCGGTCCTGACGTTCGTCTCCTCCCCAGGGGTGATGGCCTTCCTCTTCGACCTGAAGGACCTGGTGGACCTCATGTCCATTGGCACCCTCCTGGCCTACTCTCTGGTGGCTGCCTGTGTGTTGGTCTTACGGTAGGTACGGCTTTCTGGGTTCCAGGACAGGCACCCTGCCAGCCTTCTTTTTAGTAGTTTGTGTCAATGGTCTATACAGTGTAAACTTTAGGCTGCGGACAGCTCCTTTGGGGCCCGCCTGGGAGAGGGTGGCATCTGGTGGTTGAAAGCCTGGTTACAGAGAATATCCCTGAAGAGTCCGGGGTGGCCCCACCTGTCTCTCTCATGGGCCCTGATTTTCCTGGCTAGATGTTGGGAGGGTAGAGACAGGTTATCAACCCGACTGTTGGGCCTGGATCCTTGGATCAGAATTTTTGAAGGCTTAGGGTAACGATTTCAATTTGGTCCAGGTTCTGGGACAGAGAGGACTGGGGTCAGGCCCTGGTGGGAATTGGGAGAATCCAAGACCTGTGAAACGTGGGTCAGTGTGGTGCTCCCGTGACAGCAGTGCACCGGCCCCAGAGGAGTGAGTGCCGTTACAGGAGTAGCCGACAGTGTTCAGGAAGACTCTCCCGGTTCTGGCTTGGAGTCCTGTCTGGACCGGGCCAGCCCCGTGGAGGGCCCTAATAAAGCAGTTCTGGGCCGAGGCTTGGCGTGCTGGGGTCCTCCGCTGCCTCGGTGCCCCTCCTTTCAAGCACACCCCTGCCCCAGTTTCCCTTTGATCTGGGAGACAGGGCTCTGCTTTCTCACTCCCAGGAACGACCCCAGGTAAGGGTACATGATGAGAACAGACACTCGTGCAGGTGCTCAGTGTGGTCACCTGGGGAGCGCCCCCCCCCCCCTTTCTCAGGGCTTTACACTTGCCAGGACACTGATTCCATCCCTAACGTGCTCTACAGCTAATTACCTGGCTCTGGAGAGTCAGCTAGAGCTAGCTTGCTAGTTTCCCACCCCTTCTTCCTTCCCAAGAGCTCAGTGCTAAAATCTCTCTGAGGTCCACCCCACTGTCTTAACAGACCGAATGGTATTGTATGAGTGAGTCAGTGAAAAAAGCGGTTAAATATCTTTATATTCGCTCTTAGATTATATGCAGAATAATTCGTAGAGCACTCCGTTTTGCAAAGCGGGTGGGAAGGATCCGACCTTTGATCATCTTGGCTGGGAAGATACGGAGCCTCATTTAAAATGAGTGTCTCACTTGCAGGTGGCTCGTGTCTTGAAAATCCTGGTCCTTCACCCAGCTCTAGAGAGTTATTTATTCCAAGGCACTTGGAGTTTTAAAATAAATTGATCCAGTTAAGTCTTGCAAACAGAGTTCCTCGAATTCATCAGGCTGCAGACATAGTTCTCTGGCTCTCTGCACCAGACAGGGTCCTGACGTAATTGCTTTCTATTTGTGTCTGTGCTGTTAGCCCCCTTGCAGCCATAGTTTTGTTGGAAGTGGCCTAACATCTTAAGCATCCAAGGGCCAGTGCTACTTTTCAGAGCAAGAGACACTCTTGGGACCTTCCTCTGGGCTGGGTCATGGTGGAGGTCAAGTTGCCTCATAACAGAGACACCAAGGAGGGTGTTGCCCAGAGAGGTAGGAGCAGAAGGTGAGGCCTGGGTCTCCTCCTCTCTTTCTGTTTGCAGGAAAATGTACCATTCTGATCACCCTCTTCCCATTTTATGCCCTGTGTCCTGGGCAGCTTACCTCTGAAGGCTTACTAAGAACTTGAGTTAGTGTGTGTCCTTTTGCTTGTTAATTAAAGCACATTACGACGGTCAAGCAAACTGCTGCTTCACAGGTACCAACCGGAGCAGCCTAACATGGTATACCAGATGGCCAGGACTAGTGACGAGCTCGACCCAGTCTACCAGAACGAGTTGGTGAGCACCAGCGATTCCCAGATGGGCTTTTTACCAGAAGCAGAAAAATTTTCTCTGAAAACCGTACTCTCACCGCAAAATACAGAGCCTTCCAAATTCTCTGGGCTAATTGTGAACATCTCAACCAGCCTCATAGGTAAGAGCCTGCCCTCCCCTGTGCGGCGTTTGGGGTCTTGCTTATCCACGGGGGTGGGCAGGAGCCGCACTTGCCCTGGACCGTGACATCAGTTATCCTGTCCTAACTGGGGTGGGTGCCTGCAGAAGTGGAGCCTCGCTCTCCACGGGTTCTGGGGAGAGCTGAGGATATGTGTGTGTGGGAACTTGGGAAATGACTGCAGTGCGTTTCCCTCTCTCCCTCTTAGCCCTGCTGGTCATCACCTTCTGCATGGTGGCTGTGCTTGGCAACGGGGCCCTGGCAAATGGGGAGCTGTGGGCAGTCTTCGTGCTCGTGGGCTCCGCCTTCCTCTGCTGCGTGGTCACAGCCATCATCTGGCGGCAGCCCGAGAGCAAGACCAAGCTCTCGTTCAAGGTGAGCAGCTCGGCCTGACCGGGCTGGAGGGAACCCCCCGGGAGGCTGTGAGCCTGGCGCTCCTGCCGGGAGGCCGCCCTGCCTGCCTGGGCTCTGCGAGGCCTGGGTGGGCGGAGGGAGGTGCTCGCTGGCCGGCCTCGAGGGATGTGAGCCTGGGGCTCCCGGGCACAGACGGCGCCTGCTGAGAGAGGCTGGGCCCTGGCTCTCAGGTGGGGTAGCGCCCTGTGTTCTCTGGGCTTCTCATAAATAAACGTTGGCCCTGGTGGATCGCATGTCATCACCAAGCCTTGGGGATGACCAGGGCTTCTGCATTTTTAGATTCTACACAAAATAAGGTAGTTCAGCCTTAGAAATAAAGCAGAAGCTCCTCTTCCGGCCCCTTCAGGGGAAGCGTGAGAGGGGAAGTCAGACGACAGCTCACTTTGGCGATTAGTAGCGTAGGACAAACTCCCACCTACTAGGATTTGCCTGCGGGGGTGTATTTGGGGGGTGCTGGGGGTACGGGGTGTGCGCTGGGAGACGGGGTGTGGGTACGGGACTGGGGACTGGCACTCAGCCCCTCGCCACGTAGACCTGGCCGTCCGTATCAGCCTCGGGTGCGCTCCTTTCTTGGGTAGTTTCGCTAAATGAGTCGAGCAGACGCCGTCTGTCCCGCCCTCTCCATCGCGTCAGACCTGACGCCCCGCCTCCTGTCTCCGCAGGTGCCCTTCTTGCCGGTGCTTCCGGTCCTGAGCATCTTCGTGAACGTCTATCTCATGATGCAGCTGGACCGAGGCACGTGGGTCCGGTTTGCAGTGTGGATGCTGATAGGTACGTGACTTGTGGTTTCGAGGTGACCAGCACGTGACGTCCCGGCAACTCTTGGAGGCCCCCAGCCCCGCCAGCCTATGCTGAGCTGCTCATTCGTCCTCCCTGCTACTGGCTGGATGGCTTGTGCCCTCCAGCCGCCCCCGTTTCAGATTTCAAAACACAGCGTAAACACGCGTAGTCAGCGGTTTCCTCTCTGGCAGTGAGGAGCTCCTGGTAGGCTGCGGGTCCTCCCTTCCCTTTTAGATAACTTTAAAGCCTTTGTCTGAACTAATGATCTCGGGCCAGAGCTTGACATTCTCAGAACGAGCCCGTGAGTCTGCTGTCCATCCCAAACACTGGGCCGTGGGGACTGGCTGGGCCTGTGGGAAGCAGGGGGGTCACCCTTTGGGTGCTGGCCCCATTTAGCACCAACCGTGGCCCCTCTCTGGGCCTCTGACAGCAGGCGCTGCAGAGATGGACCCGGGTTCCTTGTGTAGTGTCGGAGGCCGGGGGCCGAGGCCCAGGAGACTGGCCTTGACCGGTCGGGGCCACTGACGAGAGCAGTGACCTCCAGGCCGTGTTGCGGCCAAACCCCCCAGCCCCAGTGACTGCGGGAGTGGAGGCGGCAGAGGTGGGGGACGCCCGCTTCCGAGCATCCCCGACATGCTCCTGGGTCCCAGGGCTTTTGGTGGCTGGGTCCGTCCTTCAAGGCCTGCTCTCCTGTGTCACGGGCACAAAGGTGGCCCCGGGGTGGGGGGACAGTTAAGGAGCGCGGACCTCTGTGGCCCCTGACACTCACTGGAATGACTAAATTCACGGGTTGCACGCAGTCCCAGGCTACCTGAATGTCTAAGTCACTCAGGTAGGGAGAACGAGGGCTGTACAGACGGCGCGAAGAGCCTGGGGAGCCCTAGCGCCCTGGGACGTCCACCGTGGCGGGGACAGCGTGACTCCTGCAGGGTCTGTCCTGGCCCCCCACCAGCGGCCGCGGGGCACCCCGCCAGGTGGGCAGCAGATGAGGCTGTGGAACCAGTGCCCACCCCGCCCCCGGGGCCCCGAGCCCAGCCGCTCCCCCGGCCTGAGGCTGCCCAGAAGGACGCGCCTTTGCTGAGCGTAGAGGCGACCCTGCACGATGAGTCGCGCCCTCCTCCACGGGGGCCCTGCCTGGGGCCGCCAGCTGCGGAGGCCTCCCGGCAGGGCCGCCTGCAGAGGCTGCTGCGGGGACTGCTTCCCGGGACCCGACGGTGCCCACTCACACCCGGTCTCTGCCCTCGGCCCGCAGGCTTCTTCATCTACTTTGGCTATGGTCTCTGGCACAGCGAGGAGGCGTCCCTGGCCGCCGACCCAGCAAGGACTCCTGACGGTCACTTGGACCATTGCAAGTGACGCACAGCCCTGCCCCCAAGGCCCCGGCAGCACCTCGCTCACCCTGCGCATGCACGGGACCCGCCCGCAGCCAGAGAGCACAGTGCCGCGACGGGGCGGCCCACGGCCTGCGTGTCCTGCTCAGGCCGGCTTGCTGGGCCCGTCACCTGGCAGCTCCCAGCTGGGGCCACGGGGCCAAGGCTGCCCACCTGCCTCTGAGCCTCTCTCTGAGCAAGACAGCAGCCCTTCTCCTCGCCGGCCGGGCGCCCCTGCTGCTGCGGCCTTGGGCAGAATGGAGGTCACCTCCTCTCATCACCTGAGCGGTCCGGCCTCCCTTCCAGGGACTGTGCTGGACACTCCAGTCTCCGCCTCCCCGCCCAGCCCCGAACAGCCGCCTCAGATGCCAGCCGAGCACCGCGACACGGTCTGTGCCCAGCTGTGCCGCCCCCAGCCTGAGGACAGAGTTTACTTAGGAAGGAAAACTAGACGGTCTCCTTTTCCTGCTTCTGCTGAACTGCCTCCGGAGGGGCCATGAGGACTGTGACACCCCCCCTTCCAGGCAGGGGCTCCGGCCCCCCTCGCACACTGCACACTCGGGCCACGGGACCGGGCTCTGCGCGGGGCCAGGGCGGTGGCCACTCCACCCGGACCTCCTGCGGCCACCAGCCGTCCAGGCCCCGGGCCGGTTCCTGCTGCTCTGGCGCCTCTCAGCGCCGGCCGAGTCCTGAGTAACTGGAATGTGACACTGTTTCTGTAGGACCCGCCTCGAGCTGAGCTGAGCGGAGAACAGCGCTTTCTGTGGTCCTGGCTCCGCCCTGAGTCCTCCTCTGCCGCTCGGAGGTCGGCTTCTTGGGTCTCAAGGTCTCCGAGGCCGGCGTCCGCTCATCCTGAGTGACGGCGTGGCCCTCCAGCTGCTTCTGGCCCCTCTCGTGTCTTATCCTCACGTGGAGTCCTCCTGTCTGCCGCTGTGAATCGGTCACTCCACTGAACTCAGCAGGCGCTTAACAGTGGCGCGGCACACGGCCGAGTGATCACCCCGAACTGTCCAGGGTGCGGGGTCTGCACGTCACATGGGTTGGGGTCACGTTACCGTGCCTCTCGTGTGGGTGTGTGTCGTCCAGACGCTGCGGGTTTGTGTGCGGGTCGGTGACCCTGCCCCGCACCCCTGCCTCGGTGTCCGTGTGTCCCTGTGCACACGGCGCTCCCTCCCGAGGCCCTGGGGACTCTTCTGGTAGCCGGGCCAAGTCTTCCTTCCCGAGAGTGTAGTTCAGTAGATGGAAGGGCCGGTGTTGGCAGGTGGGGCAGGCGTGTTGGACTCCACGGGAAGTGTAAACGCTGCTTGGCAGCTTCGCTCCCCATATGCTCTCCCTCTGGCCTTTGTCACAAGCCTGGTAGAAAGAAGCCTGATGAACTGATGGCACTCGGTTTTTCTCCCTCTGCCCCAGAAAGTTCTTGGAGGAAAATGCAAGAATGCGTGAAGCAGCCAGTTGGCAGGGTCGGCCTTCGTTCTAGGCTCTGGTGGCCGCTCTGGTCGCTCGTGGAAGCTTTATTCTCAGTGTCACTTGTGAATCTTCCAGCGGGAGGATTGTAAGAGCCCAAAGCTTGGATTTCCAAAGAAAGGTATTTAATTTATGTAGCTTGGTGCATAGTAACGTATTTTGTGGGGTTTGGTGTCTGCCGTCCTCTGGGGCCTCTTAGCCGTTGGTTTGCGTGATGTGTCTGCTGTTTTTCCACAGAGGCAGAGAGCGCAAGGGAGAGAGGGTGTCCCAGAAAGGTGGCAGGTTGAGGTGTTCTTTCTCGTTTTCGTTCTGGCTGACATTTCCCCGTGCGACGCCCCCCCCCCCCCCAGCAGACGGCACGACTGACGTTTCAGCCAGCAGCGCTCGTGGCTCTCCAGCCAAGAAGGTGTGTCTCGGCATCTCACGGGGCGAGCGCGTCCTGACACGTGGTCCCCTTCCTCACCCAGAGCCGCGAGGTGCCGCGCAGAAGGGCAGTGGCTGCCTTGAGAAGCGCCCCGCCCTCCCCCCCGGAAAGAGCACCTGGGGTCCCGGGACGGGGCCTGTTGAGAGCGGGTCTTCACGCCGTTGCCGAGGGTTTTCTCTTCTGTGCGTGGGCGGCGCCTCCGAAGTCAGTGGGCCTTCTGATCACACCCCTCCTTCCTGGCCCTGAGCTGGACACGCGCACAAACACGTACACACAGAGACCTGCCAGACAGACACACGGACACAGACACACGGCCAAAAGTAACTGCCGGAAGTGCCCGACGGTTTCACATCCCAGCCCCTCCCGCACTCGGTCCCACGGCTTGGCTAGTTTTCCTGCAGAGTCAGAAGTTCCACATTTCCAGTGACGCGCCCTTCGGGGATACCGCGTCTCCTTTTATCTGTGCACCAGCCCCAAACGGTCACATTGGAAAGACCCGCTTGTGATGGGGAAGCGCCCCTTCCTGCCGCCCGCGGCCCCCTCCCTGCGTGTCCACGGCCTTGTGAAAACCCACGCGGGGTCCCCGGGACCTGTGCCAAAGAGTGAGGGGTGCGGGGTCTCCGGAGAGGCGGTGGGCCCCGAGCCACCCCCGCCCCGGGGTGGGGGATGGGGGCCTCGGGCAGGAGCTCGAGCCTCCGCACGGCCCCCGGCTCACCTGCTCGCATCTCCTCTGCCCGACTCTGGGCCGGCTTTGCTTTACAAACCCAGAGGGCCGCGGGACGGAGCACCTTTCCAGGCCGGCTTGCAGAAGCTGCAGAGTTTACACTGTCGTCAGGGTCACTTGCGTCTCCCCCACGCTGGTTTTGTTCCGTTGAGTCCGTGTCCATCAGGTGGTCGGCTTCCTGGTTCCGTGTAGTTTGGACACCACGGGCCTTGCCCTGCCGTGTCCACTGGCGACTGCAGCAGCACTGCGGAGGCTTCTGTGCCCACCCGGAGCCCCCGGGCCCCCGGCACTCCCTTCTCCACCTCTGACACATCTGTTCACACCTGAGAGGGGCGCGGGCCCGGCGGGAGCCTCACGACGTGTTTGCTGTGCTTTGTGCACGGCGTCAGGGGGGCGGGAGGCGGGGGGGGGGGGGGAACCGGGCTGTACCTGGCCTCCTCTCCTCCACCTCGTCCTCCAGGCAGGCAGCGTGAGTTGACAGGTCTTGCCGTCCCGCCTAGGATGGCGTCTAGCCTGACGTTGTAGGCAGAGCTGTCAGCATTGGGTGTGTGGACACATCTCCTAACGGCCCCACCCAGACTGTCAGCGAGCCCACGGGCGTTTGACGGGGCCTCGTTGCTGGAGAAAAGCTGCCTGGCTTCATGCTGGGACCTGTCTTTCCTGACCTGGATGCCCCGCCTTGACACATTAAGAGCCGCTTGTTCTGTTGGCACCCGAGAACCAGCCCCGTGGAGACAGGAGGGAGGGGACTTGGTGCCGGGCCCGGTGGCCCGAGTGTTGTAGGATGGATGGAGAGGCATGGCCGGCATGGCCGCACTCTGGGCGCAGGTGTGTGACGCTTGTGAGTTAACTTCAGACGGAACTAAATATATGTTGTGCATAATTGTTAGGTGTAATTTAAAATGCATCTGTTTGCCTTGGTAATGAGAGTATTGTATGTAAGGCTCCTTAGGGAGAGCAAGATGTACATTTTATCAGACTCTTGTGGACTTTTTTGGGTAATGAAATGCTTTATTGGTCCAGTGGTGCAAGAAGCTACATACATTCTGTATCTCGTCATCGTAGTTACAATACCTAATGGGAGGTTAAGTCAGAAAAAAAAAGTCAACTGACCTTCCCATTCATCACTATGGCCCAGTCTTTCCTTGCCCGCTGCTTCGCTGGGTGGCAGTGCTCTTCCAAGAGGGGCGTGGACTGGCCAAGGGTCTGGGGGCGCAGTTCTCCGGAGCCCCCCTGGCCCACCTTGTAAATGTGTTGAACTGCTGAAAACCCCCGTGAGATGGAAGACCTTGGCTTGAAGTCCAAATGGGATTTCTCCAGAGTCGGGGAGGAGGGCTGGGGAGATGCATTCAGGCTTTGTTAAATTATTAACAAGGTGTATGATTTTGTGTTTCTTGATGACAAACTTTTTAAGTTTGGGACTTATTTTCCCATTGGAGAAGTTATATATTTAAGATAAGTTTCCTGCTTACGTTGTGCCTTTCAGCATTGATGGGTCTAAGGAGCACAAAGGGTGATGGTCTTCTTGAGGGTTGGTTTATAATCACACCTGAAGAGCTGTGGTTTCTTCAGTACTCTTTCTTCTACTGAACGTGGAGCCATTATTAAGAGAATTGTGTGTTTTTTATTATGTAAATTGTATAATATTTTTGCTTGTTTGATGTTCTATTTTTCTAATAGTTTTCTTATAGTTTCTTATAATTGTGATACTAGATTTAGATTCTGATGCTAACTGCAAATCAGATTGGCCTCTGCTGGTTCCCCCCCCTCCCCCCGTTTTTATTTTAAGGACAAGAGTAGATGTTGTCCATCGCCTTTAAAAAATGTGAACCTCTGCTCTGTATCCCAGTTTTGCTGACAACACTGTGCATTGATACCGTACTTCATGTTGTAAAGTCAGGCTATTTTGTGGTACATCCTCTCATGCTTCCGCAAATCCTAATAAATTCCGTCTATGGCCTGGGCGTGCTCAGTGTGAGCTCAGGAATTCCGGCAGCTCTGGGGGGTGGAGGGGGTGGGTGCCCCGGGGTGGGTGCCCCGCAGGGAGTTCAGATCCTGCTCTTTGCTTCTTGAGAATCTGCCTGCTTCCCCACAACCGGAAGGATGTCGCGTTGCCTCGTTCTCCTTCAGCCGTTTGGTGGAAATCCTCATTCCGGCTTTACCGCCTCGGCCAGGGAACCCCTCGACCCTCATTTAGGATCCTCTGATGCTGTCTCCCCATCTTGCACTCTTTTCCGGACTTGGCTTGGGTTTGGGCCCAGAGGTCTTCCTGCCAGTGGGTCTGCGGGGCATGACGCTGCTCGTTTGCAGAAGGACTTGGGTGTCAGTGCAGCAAACCCCTCTGCCTTGGGCACTGGCCTTGTGTTGCCCGCCACACGCCCGCCACCCATCTGGAGGGTGGGGTGCGCGCAGGAGCGGGAGGGTATGGGGAGGGCTGTAGCTGTAGCTCTTCTCATAATCCTTGATCTCTCACCACCCCCCCGTCCCGCTTGAGAAAGGAAGCGCTTTCTTACACAGGAGGCACACGCAGTCAAGGGGGCCTGAATTCCCAGGCCCTGAGGCTTGGCGTGATCACGCTGGGAGGTCTGCTGCCGGCCCCGCACGCTCAGCATCAGGGACGTGAGTGGCGTATGTCGGCCGCGCGGTGAACCACCCACCAGGCCTGGACCGCGTGGACGCTTTCCCTCCTTTTCCCCAGGGCTCTGCGGGGACGAACGCAGGCAGGGTGCCCCTTCCTGCCCTCAGCCGCCCCGCCCTCCCCCGCCCCCAAGGCGATCTGTGACAACTGGCAGGCGCCCGTGAGCCCAGACCCCGACTTGTAGACGGGCCGGCTTCCCCGAGCGCCCCCGAGCAAGTCTTCCCGGGAGCCCGCCTCGGCGCGGTGCGGCCAGTCCCGTGGCGCCACACTGCCGCCTAGCGGCCGGTGCGGGCGGGCGCCTGAAGCGCCCCCGCCAGGCTTCCGGGCAGTTTCCTAGGAAACCCTGACGGGGGGGGGGGGGGGGGCGGGGGGGGGCGGAGGCCTGGGGGTGGGGAGTTACCTGGAGCACAAGTTGGTGATGAAACACGTCTGATGAGTCGGACGGACAGCCCAGCCTCCGCAAAGGGGGGGAATCTCACGGACTCCTCGGGGGGTGCTGTTCAGCCACCAGACGGCTGGGAGGGCGGGGACACCTCCCCGGGGTAGCCCTGTCCGCCCCTCTTTCAAGGGGCATCGTTTCGCTTTACTGTATAAGCCTGTCCACCAAGCCATAAATACGGCCAGAAAAAATGCGATGTGAGAGGGGCTTCGGGAATAAAGCAGGTGGTACGTCCGCTGATGACGTGAGCTCTGGCCGCCTTCTCATCACCGATCCGCGGGCACTCAGGACTGAGGTGCGGAGCCGGGAGAAGCTGCGCGGTCGGACTTTCCCACGGACGCTTTACATCTTTACTCCTTGAAGCCGTGCATTTACTTGTTGAGCGTCTGCTAACGCAGCCCCTGCTACGTGGATTTGGGTGCAGGTGAAACAGACAGCAGCAGCTGAGCCTGTCCGGGTTGTCTGTGGGGAGGGACCCGGGCATCCCGCAGGGACGGGAGGGCCCAGCTTAGGCTGCACCGCACTTTATCCCGCGTGGTGCTGTCTCTGGAAAACTCGCCCAGACTTGGTGAGGGAGGCAAATTCGCCTGCATGTCCCCCATGCTGAGGGGGAAGGAACAGAGCTGGGCGTTCAAGAAACCCGAGGTGTCCTGCTTTTGTTTTTAAAGAGGTTTGAGAAAAGCAGACAGGTTCAAAAAAAAAAAAAAAATTAGCAAACTTAAGCGAATGAGCTCTAGCCTGTGATGGTGGTGGTGACTGTTTAGAGCATTTGACCCAAACTCCCCGGCGGGCAGGACCCTGCCTCTTGCCTACAAGGGATGCAGGGATGCGATGCGAGGGTGCCCGTTCCCGGATGCAGCCACGGAGTGAGAACAGCCTCCAACAGCGGGTGGGACGCCCTGCCCCCCGGCTTCTACCTGAGCTTCACTCTCCTCACTCCTTCCAGCCTCGCAAGCAGGGAGAGCTGGCCATGGCCTCCCTTGGCACAGCGGGGACCGAGCGCTGACTTCAAAAGGCTCTCTGCCTCGGCAAGACAGCTGTGCGGGACACAGCTCTCCACGGATGCGAGGCCCCTGCACCCTGGTTTCCTCCGTGGGCCGGGCGCCAGCGCCCCTCTGTTAGGCGGCTGTGCTGACGGGGAGGACAACGCAGGGTGGGTATGATAAAGGTGGTGGCACAAGACCCCAGAAAAAACGAACAAGTTGGGACGGGTCGACAAGCAGATCATGAATAGCGGCCGTCGCCGATAACCTGGACACGTGGGTGACCCAGGGGGTCCGGCAGTGGTGCTGGCGGGTCCGGAGTAACTCAAGGGGCTCTATCACCTGCCAAGGGGCTCCTGTCCGGCAGTGGTTCGGGAGGGCAGAGTGGCTGGAGTCTCCGGAGGTCCCTCCAAACCCCACAGGGAACCAGCCTGCGACCCCAGGCAGGGCAGGCCCCGAGGCTGAAGGCCCTGGTGGGGGAAGTGAGCGTGTTTAGGTTCAGGGAGTGGCCTGGCCCCCGAGAACCCCGAGGGCATGAGAAAGCGCATGACAAGGCAGTGCTGTGACCACGGGCCCCCAAGCCGGGTGGGCCTTTTCCCAGTGCTCTGAGAGGAGAGCTCTGTGACCAGCCGGGTGCAAAGGGACGGGCTTGAGGACAGACCGAGCCCACTCTGGGGTAGAAGCAATAGGTCCACGTCTGAATTCGACGTTGACGGTGAGGGGACTGGCCTCAATCTCGTGTCCTTTTTCCAACCTCCTCCAACCCACCCGGGGCCTCCCCAGGACGGGGGAGACGGAGCAGAGCCGCTGAGCCTGGGCAAGGCTGCTGAAGGATCCGGGCTGGAAGATGGGTGCAGGGATCCTGAGTCCGCCGAGTCGGGGGACTCAGTGACGGCCAATCGGCGCACGCACAAGGGTGGGGGGGGGACCCAGTGATGGCAGCCGGCGCACACACAAGGCGGGGGGAGACTCAGTGATGGCCAGTCGGCGCACATACAAGCGGGGGGAGACTCAGTGACGGCCAGCCGGCGCACACACAAGGTTGGGGGAGACTCAGTGATAGCAGCCGGCGCACACACAAGCGGCGGGAGACTCAGTGATGGCAGCCGGCGCACACACAAGCGGCGGGAGACTCAGTGACGGCCAGCCGGCGCACACACAAGGTTGGGGGGGAGACTCAATGATGGCAGCCGGCGCACACACAAGGTTGGGGGGGAGACTCAGTGACGGCAGCCGGCGCACACACAAGGTTGGGGGGGAGACTCAGTGACGGCAGCCGGCGCACACACAAGGTTGGGGGGGAGACTCAGTGACGGCAGCCGGCGCACACACAAGGTGGGGGGAGACTCAGTGATGGCCAGCCGGCGCACACACAAGCGGGGGGAGACTCAGTGATGGCCAGTCGGCGCACACACAAGGTGGGGGGAGACTCAGTGACGGCCAGTCGGCGCACACACAAGGGTGGGGGGGACTCAGTGATGGCCAGCCGGCGCACACACAAGGCGGGGGGAGACTCAGTGATGGCAGCCGGCGCACACACAACGTGGGGGAGACTCAGTGACGGCCAGCCGGCGCACACACAAGGGGAGCCCGGCCTTCTGACCTCCCTGCCTGACCTCACCGGACCTCCTGCAGCCTGGGAGGGCCAGGCCAACGGTCACATCAAGTGCATGTCACAGAGGTCCCTCAGGTTCATTTTAATATGCTTCAAACACAAATCGGCAACACAGAACCCGCAGGGGCCGTAAGAGGAACGAGCGACCCCATTCAGATGGCCACCAGGTGTCCCACCCCGCCAGAACCTCGCCGGGTGTGTGCTGGGCGGCGGGAGGGCAGGGCGCCGACGGGGTCCCACGCGCCAGGAAGAGGTTGGTGCGGTTTCGCGGGTCTGTGAGTGGCAGGCGGGGAGGCTGCGGCATCTCCGCGTGGCAGCAGCTCTGGCCTGGGAAGTGGACGCCAGGGAGAAAGAGGTCCAAGTCCTAACAGTGTGGGGGCTGGAGAGGCACAGAAGGGGCCCGGTGGCCGCCACCCCTCGTGTTCTGGGATAGGAGCCGTATATGATGGGCATCCATGACAGGGAAATGAAGCCAGGGCAAGGGGGGAATTAGCTCAAGCACCCAAGGTCAAGGCTGGTTAGAGCCACGCTCTAGTCACCTGGTGAGGGATTGCTTCGTTCTAACACCACTACAACTTTGACTGCAATAGGCTAACACACTGGACCGCATTCTAACATAACACTGGTGTCTGTATTGCTGCGTAACTGCATTTAGCAAGTGCCGTTAGGGAAGCAGCTCCTAGTTCAGAGGGCTGAGCTATCGTGTCTGCAGGTGTGCCTGCTAGAAGAATAAACACGTGTGTGTCTCGTCAACGTGGCATGATCTACTCTAATGGGAGGCCCAACTCAACATCACAGCATCATGCAGAGCCACTAAAGGAAAACAATGTTTCTTCAGTGGATACTCCTGTGTATGTCCCCAGGATGGGCAAACACCTGGAGGTTTGCTAGAAATGAGATGTACACGAGGCCAGGAAGCCCAACCTTGACTCACGCAAGGAACACAGACCAGGTCTGTCTTTACGCCGGCCCCGTATTCACAGAACAGGCAGGGCTCTGGGCCAGCCAAGCCCTTGCGTGGGCCGTTTCTTCCCTGCTCTGTGGCTCTGGCCCACGAAGCAACCCTACATGAGGCCGCCCGCCTCGGGTATGCTCAGAGCCAGTCCTGTGCTCAGGACCATTTTGAGGGGCCTTAGGGAGAAAAGTGCAGGGTCTTCGTCACAAACAGTGAACAAAGGCATCATTATCATCACCATATCAACTGTTGAAACCGCTTCTTTCTTTTGTGTGTCTTGCTTCTAACCGTCCACAGCACTACAGGAATACCTCTCAGGTTCTAATTCTACCATTTCAGAGCCAAACGCCAGTCCAGAAGCCAGCCACCGCTGGCTGGCTGTTTCCCGGGCTCCTTCCTCTGTTTGGAAGAACCTCCTGGGCCAGAGACGGGACCTCTGTCAGCTGTGGCACTGCTCGATCACCCGGCAGAAAATGCACCTGGGTTTCTGGGAGGCCATGTGATGGTCTAGCACAGCTTGGAACTGATACCCCAGGATTTCTGGAAGCCCCTGCTGGAACCCCTGAGCTTCTCAATGTACAGGAATGAGGTTGGGTTACGGAACCAGACTGAAGCGGGGTGCCAGTGAAGTGGGGCTGAGGGTCATATTTTGGTGAGTTGACCATTTTCAGCATCACATCAGAGTAAAGCAACTAGGATGGCAGAGTACGCTTTCCTACCCTACGCCTAGTCAGAACACAGACCCTATTAGCAGTCTTCCTTCTTGAGGACGGCCAACTCCAAGGTCACTCTCACCCTCAACCTATAAGGTCATGTGCTTCCATATTTTCCCAAAGATGAAAGAGCTTAATGATGGATTCCAAGATGCCATTTAGGGAAAAAAAGCAGAACTTGTGTTTACAAGACTATAGATGATCCACTGTCATGAGTGACACCTGCCAAACTCCTCACCCCCTCCGGGTTTCCCACTGCTGCCCCTTATCCGCTCATGACAGAAGTATTAATGATTGAAACTCGCGGATGGAGTAATGGTGACCTCACATCATGTGGACTAAGAAGCCGATTGTTCCGAAGGCAGGTACCGTTCGTGAACGGCCGGTGCTGGTGTTGAACAGAGTACCACGTGGTGGTAGGTCGGAAGGCGCTGCTTCTCTATATCTTTTTTTTTTTTTTTCCTTTTTCTATTTTGGGTAGAAATATTCCTGGGAAGGTAGATAGAAATGCATTTTCATTTCCCAATAATTCTTAGGCACGAGTTAGAAAACTGCTGACCTTCACCAAAATATGTCAGCACTTCATGTTATAAAAAATGCAATTCAGAACCGCTGCATGTGTATATACGTATATCTAAATATACACACATATCGGTGCAGTACACAATGATTATTCAATGGATATTCAAAACTGAGCTATTTGTAACTAACCTGATATTCTGCAGTGAAAGTTCATTGCTCAAGAACAGTTGGCGTTTCTTTCTTTTGGCTCTAACTACGGTCAAACGTTTGCACATCAGACGCTACCATTTACACTTTCCGAAGTGCCAGTACCAGGACAGTCTTACACGAGGATCAGAAAAGGACTCTGCCTAGGATGCAGCTATACAGCTACTGGGCATGCGCGCAGGGTCAGTCGGGCCGGTCCACGGTCACCACTCCCTCGAGGCGGAAACCCTCGTGGACCAGGCGCCGCAGCTCGACCCGCAGCGTGGTGGCGTCATCTGGGCGTCATGCTCACTCTGGCGGGAGAGGAGGGCCCGGAGGAGGAGCCTCGGTAAACGGGGGACGTGGGGGACAGTTTAATCGGGCTGGTTGGGTCCCCCGTTTGCAGCTTCCAAAGCAGCTCTTCGTTGGTTCGGCTCAATCTTTTCTTCTCCTGTGTTTCTTTCTCCACGTATTCCTGGAGGTTAGCATTCTCCTCTGACAGCTGTCTGCACAGGGAGAACAAGCAACTGTCGAGCAGCAGTCACGCCGGAAGGCACTTAACCTGAGGTCTGCAAGGCCGAGGGTTGCAGGGAAAGGGGGTAGGTGGTGGGTGCCCGCGGGGAGAACAGGGTCCTGCCAGACCCCAGGGACCAAGAAGCGGGGTTGAAACGCGATCGCTACTCATCCCAGCCACACATCCGTTCCCAGAGACCCTCTGCCAACAGCCGATCTGCCCACAGCCCCTCTGCCCGGGTCAGGGGAGGCGCTGGGGGCCAGGGGAGAGAGCAGAAGCCACCGGGAGAGAGAGCGGGAAGTGCGGCTTGGTGTGGGACGCCCTGCCCCTGGCTCAGGCCTCCCTGGCAGCCATCACCTCTGGTCTGTGCATCTGGCCGCCTGCTGGACCGGGAGCCCTGGAGAACAGGCCCCAGAGCGGTCCTCCTCGAGTGCCCGGCACCCAGTCTGAGGCCTGGTGCGTAACGGATGCTTAGTTGATGTTTGCGGCTAATGGATGCTAAATGAAAAAGGAACCGAGGCGTTCTGTGCCTCTGTCGTGACAGCAGTGGGTCTGCCCCCCCATCTCCCTTCCTGGGGCCCTCCGAGCAAGGAAGGCAGCACCAAGATGGAAGCAGTGTCCCTGGGGAGCAGCTGCATTGGTGCGTCCCCTCCCTGCTGCCCTTTGGCCAGGCCAGCTCTCCTCTGCCATGACCACCTGGCCCAGCGCTGGCGCAGCAGCCGCAGGCCCCAGCGATGGAGCTCGGCGTCGGCTCACACGGTGGTTCTCTTTAGCCTAGGAACCCCCAGCTGGCAGCCTCTCCAAAACCTCCTCCAGAAACATCCCCGTCACCTCCCAGCTGTGCCCCAGGCTTTGGCCGGTGTCACTTATTTCCACCAAGGTGGGACCCACCGCTCTGCGGAGCCCGGGCATCGGCTGGGCGCTCAGAGCGGTGTGTTCTATGCTGCCCTCGGCGCGGGGAGTGCCAAGAGCCTGTGTGGGGAAGCCTCGGGGCTCGGAGTGGGTGAGGATAAAAGCAGAGCGCTCCAAGGTCAAGAGCAAAGCCATCCTGCCGGCGACACATGCTTTGGAAGCTCCGACGCCCAGGCCCACCTACCTCGTGACGACAGTGTTCTGGTCGATCCTGGCTTTGAGGTCTTCATTCTGCTGTTGGAGAACTTGGATCTTTTCCTCCAGGATAATGTTCTTCTCTGCCTATAAAAGACGCAGTGTCAAGAGCTGCTCAGCAAGGCCCTATGGACAGATGGCAGACCAATGCCCT
Source organism: Leucopleurus acutus (assembly GCF_964270905.1). Taxonomy (NCBI): domain Eukaryota; kingdom Metazoa; phylum Chordata; class Mammalia; order Artiodactyla; family Delphinidae; genus Leucopleurus; species Leucopleurus acutus. The sequence goes on along the minus strand of NC_139160.1, from coordinate 6,538,038 downwards.
TGGCTTCTGGGCTTTGGAACATCATCAAGAACAGTGTTTTCCAAACCGCAGTTTGCAATGCATCAGTCGGTTGTAAAATCAGGTTAGAGGGACGGGACCAGCATTTCTTTTTTAAACAAAACAGAAAAGAAAATACCAGAGTGCACCGTGTGTAGTAGAAGTATTGTTGTATGTATTTTAGATACAGTGTATATCTCCCTCTTAGATGTATTATGTGTGTGTATATATTAGTGTATATAGTGGATTGCATGTACTGTATATATACAACTTACGTGTGTGCCTGTACTGGATTCCTACGTAGAATGTATCTCTCATAGTGAGTGTCCCCAGACCCCTGCCATTGTCGGAAATGAGCCGCGAGCACCACCTGGACCCCGTTTGGCTGAAGGGTCCCCCGGTTCTTCCCATCAGGCCGTCTGCCCTGCACTGGCATCTCTGGCCAGGCCTGTGTGCATTCTACGACATTCTGAATTAATGGAGGGCTGGAAATGCAAACAGCATGGACACGCTCTCTTCCTTCTGAGGCTCTGGGCAGCCGGGAACGTGCAGCTCGAGCCCAGCGTGGCACACGATCAGAAGAGAACATCCTCTGTGGTTGCCACTCCTCTGCAACTCACGCCCCGCTCTCTCTGTCGGTGTGTCCCCAGGGCCTGAGACCTAGCCGAAGTAGAGCTCCATTCTAAGATGCACTGAGAAATAAATGCTAGAGGAATCTTTAAAGAAAACCGCCGCTTCTCCATGACTCAGGCTTAGGCATCAGAGCCAAAGGACTGGGCTCTGCCCCTGCCCTTCAGCAAGGCCCTCCCAGGAAATGGGAAGTGATTAAATCAGTTCTTCCCCCCACCCCTACCCACTCCTCTGCCTGGAAAGATTTCTGGAATGAGAACTCTTGCGTACCTGCAGAAGGCCTGGAGCATGGCTAAATACAGCCAAAGAAGCCCGGAGGCTTGTGGCTGACCAGATAACGATGCAGGTGGCCCTGCCTGGAGGAGGAGGGCTGCAGGGCTGAGACGGGAGGACTCTGTTCGCGAGCCCCCCGCTGGCCTTAGCTCTGGCCTTGCTGGGAAGCTCTGGGCTGCTGGAGGGCGCCAGGACGCCAGCATTGCCTCTGATGCTGGCAATAGGCACTCACACCCCCGTCTGCCCTTATCCTGACTGACAGGCATCCGTGCAGCGAGAGATGTCCCCAGAGAGGGACGGTGCTAGATCAGGAGGGGGACGTGCCGACTGAATGCAACAGGTGGTCTGGGACCAGCTCCTGGTTTGGATATAGCGGCTTCAAGGACATTTCCGAGACATACGGAGAACTTGAAAAGTTAGAGGAGGTGATCAGTTACTGAGATGGTAAGCTGAGGGTTTACTAACTGAAAGAAAGCAGGATACAAAACACTCGTATGTACGTGTGGATCGTATATCAGGGTGTGTACACTTGTACAGAAGAAAGGCTCTGGAAATATTAACAGTGTAGAAATATGTCATTTTAATTTTCTTATCTATATCTTATTTCCTTTTAGAGGAAATTATATTTCCTTTTAGAGTATCAAAAATTTATTTTAAATATAACAATAAAAAAGAAAAAATTAATCTACCTGCGACCCTTGGGCCAACCTTCCCCTCAGAATGGCATCTCCCTGGAGGCAGGCTTCTCTGCTGCTGACTCTGGATGACTGTCTCAGCTTCAGCCCTCGCACCCACAGGGGCAGGGAGTGAACCCTGGCTGCTCTACTCCCCCGAAGGGGTGCCCTTTGCTAGTTCTGCGGGAGCCAGGCTGAAAGGCGAGGCAGAGCGTGTGCTGAAAGCCGGGGCCTGGAGCTCTGGCCCAGGGCTCACGCCTGGGCTGGACCACTGTTTGGCCCTGGGTGAGACAGGACCTCGTCCTAAGCCTCCATCTCCGCATCTGTGAAAGGAGGCTCCTGACAGCACCTACTCAGTGGATTGCTGTCAGAGTTAAAGAACACACGCGCACAGCGTGTCTGCGCCGTGCCTGGTGCACAACAGCGATGCAGGCTCACCGCACACCTTCCCCGGGGGGGGGGGGGGGGGAGGAACTGGCACGTCACAGAGGTGGGTGCGGAGCCGGGCGGGGCATCAGACGGCCTCCGGGTTTCTACAAATGAGCCACCTCTGAGACTTCTGAACTCCTGGCTTCCTAAGAAAGGCGTTTCCTGCTCACTTGTGAGCACCGGACATGTAAGGGCCCCCACCTGGATGGGGCCGTGGGTGCTGTTAATATTGACATCCACCGTGGCAGCAGGGATATCATGCAGGTTACTGGGGCCTCCCAAGGTAAGAGGCCGACTCACCAGCTTTTCCAGCTCAATGATCTTCTTCTCCTGCTGGTGTATTTGCTGATTCTTCATCTCTAATACCTGCTTCAGACTCTTCATGTCTTCTTCCAGGTGCTGATAAGGAGCCAATGCGATCTACAGGGGCAGAGAGCAAGGAGCTGTTTACCAGGCAGCCCGGCGAAGCCCAGTATCCACCAGCACCGTGAACTCAGCGCAATCTAGTCATCCGTTAACAAGCTTCCTAACAGGCACTGGAGAGTGAGAGCGAGAGGGCGAGAGGGCGACAGTGCTCACAGCCTTCCTGATAACGATGCCCACGCGTTTCCACTGGGGGAGCTACTGAAAATCCAGCTCCTTGGGGAGCAGGAGAGATGAAGCCGTTGTTCCCTGAAACGTCGGATCCTGGGGTGGCCGGATACTACCAGCCTACCGCCCCAAGGGAATTTAGCGGGCAAAAACAGTACATTCAACATTGGCTTTTAACATTCACGCAGACTACTTGATTCAACAGACAGGTGGGGATTGAAAGGTCCCATCTGTGCCCATGGAAGGCCCCGCCCCCTGCCATGCATAGGAAATGAGCAAAGTGGTTTAAGAAGCAGAAAAGGCTGTTGTAGAAAAGTAAATGTGAGAATAAGGTTGCCAGATGTGACAAATAAAAAGACAGGATGTTCAATTATGTTGGAATTTCACGTAAGTATTGCATGAGACATACTTGTTACTAAGAAACTCACTGATCTGTAATTCACGTGTAACTGCGTGTTGTGTATTTTGCCTTGTGTGTTTTATCTGGCACCTTACATCAGAGGGAAGGAACTGTGCCAGCCTGAGGAAAACCCCTCACCCTACCAACTGGGGCTTCAGGGATGCCTCCCTTGCAGGCGGCACTGGGAGGGAACGGGACGTGGGGCTGGAATGGGGCCTGGCCAGGGTGGGGTGTTTCCAGACCCAGCTCGTCACAGCAGCCCAGGGACAGGGGCTGGGGAGCCGTGTGCAATGAGGCAAGAATAACACTTAGATGGAGAACCCAGGGCCATCCCGACTCAGCACAGGTGCTGACAGGCACATGCTTAAAATCCCGGGAGGCCCTGACCGCTGTCGCTCTGGCGTCAGATCAGCACAGGGGCCCTGCCTTCGGGTGACTGCTGGGGGAGCCCCGGGTTTCCTGGAGTCCAACAGAACTGCCTTGCAAGGGCCCTGCGGGTGCTGGGAGACCCGAAGCGCATGATACCTCCAGCTGCTCCTCAGTGTTTTTCCTCAAAGCTTCCTCGAAGCGTCTGGCTCGGTCCCGCAGAGACTGGCTCTGGAAGGTCAGCGTGTCCACCTGGTCCTGCAGGTAACACACGAAACGTCCAGCCCGGTCCCCTGCAGATGTGGCACCTGGGAGGCGGTGATGACGGCCACCACCCTGCCCTGGGGGCTCTTCCCAGGGCGTCCACATCAGAGGTCCCCCCCACCAGGCTCCACCAAAAGGCCTTCGCATGCAGCAGGGAGAGGCCCCCAGTCTCCCTGCCTCCGTGCCTTGTCCAGAATGGACCACAGAACACTGACAGATGCACGTTTCTGTCGCACGGAAAGTGCACGCACGCTGGCGGGGCACTCGAAGCAGGTGGCCCGACTCAGAGCCTCCTGAGATCAGAGAGCTGTCCTCGCCCCCCACCCCCAGGAAAGCAAGAAGCTTGCGGAGCGGAGGCGTTTAATAATTTATCATCTGACTTCACAAAAGCAGCCCATCAGCAGAGAGGCATCTTAGTCTGGGGGGGACTCTAGCCCCCCCGCTTCACGAAGGACGGTTAATCCATCCCAGAGAAGAACTGTTCTCATCTGTTAAGTTCAAGCCAGAAGCTGTCGAACCAACCTTGACTTCTGGCTCTGCCCGAGCCCCTCCCCCCACACTAAACACAGCATTGGCAGGGCCCGGAGGATGCGGCCTCCTGCGTCACGTCCCCGGATCCACAAACACTCCTGATCCTACTCCCTCCACCGGGTGGAGCCACTCGCTGACTTTGTCCCGGACCGGCAACTCGTTTGCCCTCAAGGGGGCGTCAGGGTCGGGCGCGGGGGAGGGGGAGCTTTCTAAAGCGCAAGCCTGAGCCCCTCACCCCCCCACGCAAAACCCCGTGCCCTCGGGACCAAGTGCCGCTGACGCAGCGTCTGCAGCCTCCGCATCCGCCTTTCTCGTCTCGCTGCCCCCAACCCACCTTACATCCGCTCTTCCCCCACAGCCAGCTCCCGCTCACCCCGGCCCTCTTCTGGCCTCCGCTCGGCGGCCCTGGGTGGCAGGCCCCTGGCCTGAGCTGCCACGTGAGTGAAATCTGTCCCGTTCAGACGCTCCCCCCCGACCCGGAGGGCCCTCCTGACCCCCATCCCAGCACGTGCCCGCCACGGGGCTGCTCTGTGTGTGAAGGTGGAGAGAATGGAGGCGTGTGTGGGGAGGCCCGGGGCCCCAGCCCTGCCGCCAGCGCAGGTGCCACCACGCTGAGCCCTCTCCCTGCAGCCCCGGCCCTGACCGATGGCGGCGGGCAGCAGAGGGAGCCGGGCAGAGCCTTGACGCCCAAGCAGAGGGAAGAGACGGTGCCTTGCTGGTGCCACGTGTTCCAAAATTCTCCACCCCCATCACCACTTCTGTAACATTGAAACCCAGGGACTGAGGTCTTCCCGTGAACACTTCTGGCAAGAGAGATGGCCCCGCTCACCACATGTGAGCAGCTGGGTGCGGTCAACGATGGAACTGCACACGAGAGCACTGCCACATAGCACGTGCTGGCTCGACCGCTTTCTTGTCATCACAGAGAACCCAGCCTTGGCGGATTCCTTTTCCTTCTCTCCCTTTTTGTTCCCAGTTACTTCCATTTCATTTTTAAGAAATAAAAGCCCCCCACAGTGCCATTAAGTGCACATGCTGCTGCATGAGGGCAAGACAGTGTCAGTGGGAGCTGGAAGGCACATGAGCCAGCGGGTGTAAATCAGGGCTCGGGACAGCCGGCTGGGCCCCAGCACGCATGCGTAGAACGTGACTATAAAATGACTGGAGCGCTCCGTAGTTTAGCCACTGTGTCCAGGTTTCCCCATCTGTAAAATGGGTACGGTAATAATAATACCTAACCCAGAGGATGGTGGTGAGTTAATACTTAGAACAGTACCTGGCATACAGTAAGTGCTCTATAAATATTAGATATTATTTTATTGCAAAAATTAAAATGACTGGAGTGCTACCCACCTCCTATACAAGCCTCGTCAGAGCAAGCATTCCTCTCGAGCCTCTTGTCCTCCATTAAAAAGTGAAACAGTGAAAAACTCAGGCAAGTACCACCTAGGTGGCATCTAAACTATCACACTGTGTTTTTTCTGCTTTCTTCGCCATTATTCAAAACAGATCCTCAGGCACACAATGGTGCCCCAGCAATCAGACAGGACGTGCTGTTCTTCAACTTGGATTGGCTACTTTATGCCAAGGTAAGAGCACCAAGACCCAGCTGGTGACCTGGCCCGGCAGGGACCACTTGGAGTTAACCAACGGCCCCATAATAATGATGATGGTGGCAAATGTAACAACGCCTGAAACTATTATAATAGCACTAGCTGCTGCCTAGTGCTCTATGCCCTTTACACACGATGAAATCAATTTATTTTTAAGGCAGGACCAGAAAATTTTTAAACAGAAAATTCTCTCTCTGCCCATCTGGGCCACTACCCCTCTTTAGTGTGCACGGTGCATCTGCATTATACATTAACTAGATCCCCTTAGAAGACACAGGAATGCCTGCTCACCGGAAAAAAAAAAGCAATTTTCTCCTGGAGCCAGCAAGGTAACTCCTTAGGAGCTAACATTCCTTTCTCAATCCTGTAAGGGGTCACGACGACCCAGTACTTGCCCTGCTGGACTACGTACACTGTCAATATGTTACTTTGATGTAAGACCCTTTGCCTCAAACATTTATATAACTGTGCATTGACCTCTAAGGGACAGTCCTTAGTGCTTTGTCTTTTAATCTTTAAAAAAAAGTTAATACAATTTTTAAAGGTTACTATTTACAGTTATTACAAAATATTGCAATTACAAAATATTCCCCGTGTTGTACAACACATCCTCGAGCCTATTTACACCCAGCAGTTTGTACCTCCCCTCCCCCATCCCTACGTGCCCTCCCCCCCACTGGTAACCACTAGCTTGTTCTCTGTATCTGTGAGTCTGCTTCTTTTATGTTACATTCACTAGTTTGTTGTGTTTTTTATATTCCACATATAAGTGACATCATACAGTATTTGTCTTTCTCTGACGTATTTCACTTAGCAGAATGCCCTCCAAGTCTATCCATGTTGCTTCAAATGGCAAAATTTCGTTCTTTTCTATGGCTGAGTAGTATTCCATTGTACACCACATAAAGACTGTCTCCCTTTGGTTCTAATCCTCAGGTTGGCTCAAATAAAATTCTCCATTTCTTCCTTGGATTGACTATTGATTAATGTTTTCATTGACACACATATTATCTCCCTTAAGCTGCTCACACTTTGAGGAAGGAATTGGCATTATCCCCATTTTGCAGATGGGTAAACTAAGGCTTACAGCTTATGTAGCTGTCCAAGATTTCAAAGCTATTAAGAGAAGGTACAGTGGGGATTTAAACCTCAAACTCAAATCTTTTACCCCAAACCTGTTTCTCTAGCTGCCAGCAGCCCAAGGAGACTGGCCTAAGCAACTGTACCCACCTCACACCAGAAAATCTCCAGCTCAAATGGATTCTGCCCATGAGTTACCACTAAAATGTGCACAGTTCACGACTGTGTGATGTGAGTGGCAAAGTGAAGACTCATGGATGAAGCAGAACTCTCCCTTCTTTTGGTTTTGGACCGTTTGGGGTTTTCTGATACATCACAGTATGGCTGTTACCTTCCTGGGTTGTGTTCCTTAAGGGTAATGTATCTGGGTGGTATGGGATGTGGGGCACACAAAGAAGTTTGGGGTTAATTTGCCAAGGACAAGCCACACAGGGAGCACGTGGGCATGTGCAGGCCCCCCGATGGGTCCATGGATCGATGGACCGGGGGTGGGTTTGCAGCAGGTGGTTTCCCATTTAAAAGTTTTTGAATAGTACACTCAATAGTGTGACACTCCATGATCCTAGATTCTTTTCTCGGCAGGGCAGGTTCTGTGCAAGAAACGCTGCCTGGGGAAAGTGAGCCATTGAAGAAACAAAACTCCTGCCTTTGTATCTGAATTATGGTAATCACCTCCCAAATTTCCAGATGTGAATGTCCCTAATATTTAAAAGGTAATCTTTCTATGACTGGGACGTCCACAGCTGGCAATGGAAGCAGGGCCACCAGCCTCCCCCTGGCTTCCCAGGCAGCCCCTCTCTAGGGCTGGGGGCGGTCAACATCTTTTCACAGAAGCAGCTGCTTGGGGTCTCTGGAAGGCAGAGACCTCCATTCTCCCCTCCGAGATCAGAAGGAAGCCAGGCAGCACCCCTGGCATCTGAGACCCACACTCTGTGTAGGTTTCAAGCGGGACGCCAAGAAGCTTCGTTACATCTCCAGGGGATTGAAGTTGCTTTTACAATTCCCAGAACATGTCCTGTGATTTCTGCCCTACATGAGTCTCCTTACCCCGTTACCCCTGCCTAGAATGCTCTGCTCCCTAATCCTCCCCTTTCCCCAAACATGACTCTGACCGCAAGCACATGGGCCATCTCTTGGAACCCCTGTGGCGCTAACGGTATTATTCATTCTGTGCAAGTATGTGTTACCTTCTGTGCTGGTCTGTCACTATTTGTATCACAGCTCTGAGTAGACAGTAAACTCCTTAAGAGCAGGGAGTAGGTCTTATTTACCCCCATATTCCAATGCTTAGTACAGGATCCAGTACACGGTAGGTGCTGGATAAATGTCTGTGGACAGGAATAACAATGCTGCCATTACCTTGATGTTGGAGTTAAGGAAACACTAACCTGTAATGATAGCCGCAGCTTTTCAAAATTTTCTTCCAATTCTTTCTTTTCAAGCTCGTGGGTAGATATCAGTTCTGGAGAGAAGACATCAAATTGTTAGGCTGATCTTTCTTTTGAAAAGGGATCAAACAAGATTCTTTTGCCAGGCTAAGACTAGTGACGTAGGTGAGTAAGGGACACCAGTATATAGCGGACTTAAGCCTAAAGAGACCTCTCCATTAGTTTGAAATTGTATGCAATGTTATTTAGGAGAGAGGGAGAAAGGATGAGGAAGGAAATAGGAGAAAGGGCGAGGGTTAAGAGGAAAGAAAGGAGGGAGGGAAGCAAACAGAGCACACGCACACGCACGCACACACACACACACACACACACACTCACTTTTATACCCAGCTCTACCAAAACCCTGGCCAAGTCAGATTCTCCATTCACAGCACTCACTGAATTCTCCAACTATTCCTAATGGTAAAACCACTAGGTAATTAATGTTAAATCTCCCTTTTCTTCCCTCCCAGGATCACTCTTCTTTTCTACCACGAAGCCGCAATCTCGGGCTGAAGCAGGGACCTTTCCAAGGAGAGCGGAGCATGGGCTGGAGAATGGACAGGTGAACGGGACCAGTGCTGTGCCTGCAGAGTCACCTTGGTGGCCTCTGGGCCACACTCTGGAAACCACAGATGCTAGGATTTGCTTGAGCAAAGAGTCAATGTTAAGCCACTCAGACAGAAGGAAGGACTCATTGGACTGGTTCCTCTTGGGGAGTTTGGAGCAATTCTATTCCGTGAGAAGTGTCATTCCAGTGATAATTTGCAAGATAGGCAGCAAGAGATGTCATGTAAGAGTTATTAAGCAAATGGATTCTATTTTCCTCCAGATGGGAATAGTCTTATTAGCTGGGTGAAGCCCGTCTCATTCTAGCTACACAAGCAATTTGTTTTCATGTTATAACTGGAGAGAGGAAAGGTCTCATTAATCAGCCTGGATCATATGCTTAGCACAGGAGAGTACTGGAGACCAATAATTATCATTCCGGCTGGCATAAGCTGCAATTAAGAAAAACTCTGTGATTTCCATTGACCCAAATCTTTTAACTAATGATGGTTAAAGGTCTCTTAGAAATCCAGTTGTTATAGCTGAAATTTACATTTGGGAAAAAAGAAAAAAGTTTGTGCTTATTTTATTGACATAAAACCATGTGGGTTTCTGGTCTACCTGCCTTTGTCTAAATGATTACTTTTAATAGTCATTGAGAGCACCATCCATAATAATGAAGTTTTTAGCTACCATTACATACGCCTACATTGTATCACATTATATGTAATTCAAAGGCCCTGGATGTGGCGTCTAAGCGAGGCTTCATTAGTCAGAAAAATCTACCAAGTCTATTTATACGAAAATCCGGAAACAAAAGGCAACACTCATTGTAACATTTCCGTTCCTGTTCCCTTTCCTGAGACCATTTTCCTACAGTGTAGTGATGGGCTTCAGGGCATTTTCAGATACCCTATACCTCACAAGCAAAGAAAAGTCCGTATCTATTAGGTGGCATAAACCATGGCGACTATCTATGTACTCATAATGTAGTTTATTATTTTAAGGTCCTGACACTCTGTCCCATGCTTAAGACTGTGCTCTAAGAGAGTGCTTCTCCAATTTTGCTACATATTAGAATCACCTGGGGAGCTTTAAAAAATCCCGATGCCTGGGCTGCACCCCAGAGCAATTAAACCGGAACCTCTGTAAGGGGAGCTACACATCAGTATTTTTAAAAAACTCTCCAGGTGGTTCCAATGTGCATCCAGGGGTGGGAGCTGGTCCTCTAAGCATGAGACACACTCTCAGGAACAGGTAACGCATTTAACTAGTTCTCAGGAAATTCCTCTCCCTTGCGTCCAGCTTGGACTTTTCCACGTATGGGTGTTCCCAGAGGTGGTGGGGTTGGTGCTCGAGGGGGCAATCACATGAGCATTGATTACTGCACAGTGGGCCTTGCTGTTTACAAAGAACATTTTAAGATAATTTTAAAACTCTGATATTAATTCTGAAATTTTTGGAATTTATTAATCTATTGTTAAATTAACTGTTTTTCATATACTTTAACAATCAGCTGACTGGGGAGGAAAAAATGAGGAAAGGGGAAATTGAAAAACAAATTCTCTATATGACGTAAATGCACGTTAATGTATAAAAAGCTTCTTTCACAGTCAAAATCTTAGTAATATTTAGTTAAACGCTGTCGCTATTGTTACAACCCACATAAAATCCTACATATCCAAAGGTAAGTCAAAGTTATAAAAAATGTAAAAAGAAAGATCCTGAGAGTCCACTTACATCCATGGTGAATGTGGTCTGAGTGCAAGGTGTGGAGAGCCAGGCCCAATCAGATGCTGGTGTGGCCCTGACAACACCACACCTGTGGGACGGTTATAAGGCCACAAAACAAGACAAAGCCCAGGATTTCTACACTTACTGTAGAACAGTGGGTCTCAAGCTTGGCTACCTGTTACATTCACCTATGAGCTTTAACAAGCCCAGGCTGTAACCCAGACCAGCTACCAAACCCTGCTCTGGGACCAAGGCTCCCAGGGATTCCAGTATTCAGGCAGGGTTGAGAGGACTGGCTTCAGAGGAAAGTACAGTAAGTCCCCTACAAAAGAACCTTCAAGCTGCGAACTTTCAAAGATGCGAATGTGCATTCCATCAACGTCAGGCGTGAGTGACATTGCAGCTGGCCCTCCGTCCCCTATTGCTGACGATCCTTCAGCTCTACCATCTCCCACCTCCTCTCTCCCCTCCAGTCAGTAACTCTTCTTGCCTGTTCGGGCAATGCCAGCCCCTGGATGCCAGCTGTTGTACTGGACTACTGTACTTTTCAAGGTACTGTACTGTAAGATTAAACATGTTTTCTTTACTTTTGTGTTGTTTGTTTTTTATGTATTATTTGTGTGAAAAGTATTATGAACCTATTACAGGAGAGTACTATATAGCTGATTGTGTTAGTTGGGTACCTAGGCTAACTTTGTTGGACTTATGAACGAATTGGACTTACGAACACGCTCTTGGAACGGAACTCATTCATATGTAGGGGACTTACTGTAGTTACCCGGGTCCTGGATTTCTGTCTTTTCTTAACCCAAGAAGCAACACAAAGGACACACCAGGAAGGAAAGGAAGGAAGAAGGGAAAGGGAAGCAAGAGGGAAAGGGAGGGATCCCCGTGTCTGCAGCCGGAGAGGGTCAGTGCGCACAGCCCACCCTGCCCGCCCACCGCGCGCACCAAGCCTCATAGCTACCTTGCACCTTGTGGTCGTGGTCATCCTGCAGGAGCGAGATGGCGACCGTGTGGCTGTTTTCCATCTCTAGGAGAGCCGCCTCATGGCTGGCGGTGATGTCTTCCACCTGCAGGAGATCACAGCTCTGGTTACACAGAGAGCCGGGGACCGGGGGCTCCAATGGCCTCGCTGCTTGGAGGACCAAGATGGACTGCAACGAGGGGAAATATCAGTGGCCCAAACATCAAGGGCAGGACACTGTACTGTGACGGCGGCCACCCTCAGCCTTGTGCCAAGGCAGCAGAGCCAGGATTTGTTGGTGACGCGGGAGTCCCGGAGTCAGGGGCGGCGGGGCAGGGGATGTCACAGGGAAGTCACTGCCACAGCCCTGCCGCTCATGCAACGGGAAGCAGCTCCCGGGGTGGGGTGGGTAGCTGCCGAAGCCACCTCTTTACTGCCCTGGGCCCCCTCTGGACCATTTCCTTCCACCCCATTCCTTCCCCTTCCACCAAGCATTCCGTGAGGTAATAAGGGACAGAAGACGGTCCTCCCCTACCAGATGGTCCGTTCTGCTTCCTGGCAGCCGGTGGGAGCTACAGCACGCGAGGTATCTGGAGGGAGCTAACATTTATTAAGCTACCCACTCTCGGCTTCTCCACTCAAGCCTCACAGCAATATGATAAAGTAAATGTTTTCATGTTCATTTCCCAGACGAGGAAACTGAGGCTCAGAGAGGCTTGAAGTGTTTTGCCCAAAGGCTAGTAAATGGCAGAGCCAGCAGTCAGCGCAGGGCTGTCTAACATCCATGGCGAAGCTCTGAAACGCACTGCCCTTGCCTCCCCCCGCAAGACCAGCAACCAGTGCCCAGGGACCCTCTCACCAGCCCCAAGGCAAGTGGGCAGGTGTGTGTGTGTGCTCGCCACCACTGTTCCAGCCATGAACCTGCCCCCCGAATCACGGTACAGACCTTCCCCTGCCCAGGCTGTGGGACCTGCTCCCAAGAAGCTGCTGTTTCTCTGGCTGATGGTACATTTCCAGGAGTTTAATCACAGGTAGTGCAGCCAGCCCAGGAATTTTTTTTTTGTTTTTGACTTTTGTTTTTCATTATATATATCTATTTTAAACATCTTTATTGGAGTATAATTGCTTTACAGTGGCGTGTTAGTTTCTGCTTTATAACAAAGTGAATCAGTTATACATATATCCCCATATCTCTTCCCTCTTGCATCTCCCTCCCTCCCACCCTCCCTATCCACCGCCTCCCCCCAGGTGGTCACAAAGTACCGAGCTGATCTCCCTGTGCTACGCCAGCCCAGGATTTTTAATTTTCCCCCTTCCTGATCTCTGGCCCCACCACACACCTTCCATCTTTACTGCTTTTGCTACTTTTGTTGTTGCAGCTGTTATTTTAACTTCAAATGTATGACTTACAGGAGTCATTGCATAAGACGACCTCTCCCTGTGATAGCAAACCAGAACAATGTTTTTCCAAATTCTCTGTCGGTGACCCACTGTAAAAACACCATTGTACATTGTTACACACACACATGCATACACGGGGCGTGTGTGTGAAACCAAAGTTTCACAAAATGACACTTTCCCCTCTTACTTGCAGTAATCTCGTTTTTAAATTTTTATTCTATGTTCCTTTGTTGTTTTTCAAAATGCAGTTACAAACCACTAAATTCATTTCACAACGTACTAAGGTGTCAAAACCTAGCATTTGAACAACACTGAACCAGCGCACCTGCCCATGCCCTGAAGCTCTGCGGCGGACCGGCTCAGAACACCGTCCAGCCACCTCTCAGAGGGTCTCATTTCTCTGGGGATAATTCACAGGCTGATCTTTGATCTGTAAAAGGAGGAAGAACTCTTCACAAGAAAGGAAGCCCGCTTGTGAAGGGGACACATGGGAGTGTTTGTATTTTAAAATGGGATAGATTCCCATTCTGGATACCATCATTGCTTGGGAAAGTTGGCCCGACTTCTGTCTCCTATGGTAAAAGGAAGTGTCATCCACTAAAAGAGAAATATCACTGCCAAGACCAACAACGAACTTGACAGCGTTCGGAAAGCTGCATTACGCCATGAAAATGGACATGGTACGCGACGATTCACTTTTACCTACTGGCCATTCTTGATTAAACAATACTTCACTCGAGGCTCAGAGCTATGAATCCACTCAGCAGAAAGACCGATTACCGCAGTTTTTAATTGTCCAAATCCTGTTTATATGAAGGTTTTTTTATGGAATCTTTGTCCAAAGACTTTCAGTCTCTTGGAAAAACAAATCATCGGTTAAAAAAAATGGAACTGGTTTTCCTTATGCTCCGCTGGTGACTTCCGTTAGAAACAAGTACCCACACATTGTTTGGAGGTATGTTAGTTCAGTATAAAGAAGAATCTTTCATCCGTCCTTAGTATGATTCTAATTTATTGGGTTCTTACCCAAATTGCCACGGGTGGTTTCAGAAGAGAGAGATGGATGCCGGGACTACGTTCCAGAAGAGTCCCTTTCGTCCTGGCGGTGGATCTGCTCTGATCAGCAAGGGTGGCGCTTCACCGCATGCCCTCCTGCCTTGGTGGTCAGGTCTTTGATTTAGTGGTGATGGAATACCACACCCAATATACCAAGGATGATGTAAGGGTGTGATCTGTCTGTTACAGCCTCTCAGGGGGGCTTTTGGGGATGAAATACTGATCCCCGAATTCCTCCACATGCAATGAGAGGAAAGCCCAGGATGTTCTGAAGGAAACCGGTGAGAGTCAGTAGCCCAAATCTGGGCATCATGGTCCTTACTCTCGAGTGATTTAGGTTTCTAGACATGCGTATGGTTTTTAAAGACTGTTCCCTCTACAAGGAAGGGGCCGTGCACTGTTGGCCGTCCCCTTTCTTATCCCAGTTTCAATCCCCATGGCTTCTCCTCTATGGCTCTAGGCTTCTTTCCAGAGCACGGGGCAGCAGTCCGTCCGAGCTCTCAGCCTGAGAAGACCTCCAGGTCGGCAGGCATTTGAGGGGATTCAGACAAGTTGACCCAAGGGACACACAAGGTATGTTTTGCATTGTAGATCACCGAAAATGAGACAGAGGCGCTAAGCCATTATCCGGCCACAGCCAACTTATGCTGGGTAGCTTCATTTTCTTCCTTTTAGAACCCTGGGTGCCCCCATCCCCCCAAAATCTCTGCTGGGCCAGCCTCCTCCCTCTTCCAGGAGGACAAAGTTCTGAGCTGGCTGCGGAGGTCTGTCCATGTGCCCATCAAGTAGTCCCAGGGGTACAGAGCAGCAGCTGGTCCCTGCACCAGGCTCTGTTCCTGCAGCTGTTTGCTGTTTAGCTGAGTTCCAGCAAAGCAAAGGGCTGGGAAGCCGCCCTCTCCGATGGGTAAGAATAGAGCTGTGGGCTTACTTCATTCAGCCATTTGCAAAATGCAATTATGGGAGCCTTCGGCAATTCACTGAGAGAAGACTTCCATTTAGAATGAAGACGCATGGGCTTTACATTGTCTCGGCTTTCCTCATTAAAGAAAACCAGATTAAACTCCCATTTGCCCCCATCTGCGACGTGTCTTCCTATCTGATGAGACAGAGGGAGCTGCCCCTGTCTTTTCTCTCCAGGGCTCTCTGAACGACTCTCCTTCCGGAGAGACGACTCACCATCCCTTCTGTCCCTGCATCCCTGCTACATCATCCTGGGTACCGACTCCGAGCAGGCAGCCAGCCCCGCCAGAGCTCCTGGGCTGACCTCATGCCCCTCCGGGCGGTGCCTTTGCCCCTTTGCCGCCCACCACGTGGGCAGGTGTTCACAGAGGCTTCTATCTGCCCGGCTCTGCCTCTTTCCAGTGTCCGGAGGCTCTGGGCTGCGATGGGCGGGTCTCTGGCGCCGGAAGACAGAGGCGCCCTCGGGACCTCATTCTATTTGATCAGAGAGTGTGGTTTCGCTGATGGCAGCCGTGCACTTGCTGTGCGGGACGGATATGGGACAGAATGCGAGATGATGGCCGAAGTGGCCTCTGCACGGTCTGATTAAGCGTGGGCACGCTGGGCCTCCCAGTTAAGTCTAAAAGGATGATTTCTTTAGGAAAGGTTACAAAGTGTGTCCCGGATATGAGACAAAGCCAACGTAAACGCCAAAGGCTGAACACTACTGCTCCTCTGGAAAGGAGTCTCTGCTCAAAATGCAGAATCCAGAATGCCTTTAGGAACCAGGGGGCCCTGCACGAGGGGCTTCCGGGCCGGGTCAGGGAGAGAGACAAACTGCCACAGGGTCTTGGAGGGAGAAGGTCAAAGGTCACAAGTCTGATCACTGAACACCAGGCTCCGTGGGCGAGTACATTTGGAGCAGAAAAGGAAAAGCATTTGTGTTTACGTTGAAAAATCTATTTCGTGTGCCCTGAGATAGGGAAGCTTGGGAAATCTGGCTTCTGTTAATGTGCAGCTAGCTCTAGAATGAGCACTGATTTGATGAAACACCTTTATAATCCGACTTTTAAGATAAGAGTCCTAGCATATCTTTAAAGGCACGTAAGAAAGCCAGGAGGCCAGGCCACGCCCCTGCTCATACCCTAACTTGTCTGCAGGGTTAAAGAAGGAGGCCCTGCACATCCCCCGACACCAGACAGCTGCAGCTCTGGGCCCCGGGAAGCCCCAGTCCGTGACTCTGATTCCATCAGCGCGGGGTGCAGACAAGAGGAGTGCTTTGCCAGAAGCTCCCCAGTGACGCCCATGTGGAGACAGAGAGACGGTCTTTGCCGCTCGAGGCAAGTGGACGGCTGGATCTTCCTAGGGGCATCCTGCGGTAAGGTCAGAGGTCAGCCAGCCTTCTCGAGGGAGTTCCTCATCAGAGAAAAGCCTCAGAAATTCCTGCGTCAGAACGGAAGCAGCCTCCGCGCTACCAGCCGGGGCACCGGGGCGCCAGGAGAGGCCCCATTGGTGAACTTGAGTTTTAAGGCTCGAGATGGCAGGATCTATGGGTCAGCCTTGCCGAACGCCGACTGTCCCCCACAAAGAGGCCCTGAGTGTGGAGGGTCGGCACAGATCGCTGGAACCACAGACGTTCCAGACCCCCACTGCGGCCAGGCACCGAGCCCCCTCCGGGACCAAATACATGAGCATTTACTCTACCTGGAAATTAGAATATGGCTTGATGCGCATTTCACCTTCTTCCTGGTTGTCTGCGCGCTCCCTGCTGGAGAAGCTGAAGGTCAAGACAACAGCCAACATCCAGCAGCAGGAGCCAACATCCAGAATCAGGAGCCTGAGTGATACGCAGATTTCAACCATCCATCCCTCCCCCTGCCCCCAAACCAGTGGGTTTCTATAGGAATGATTTACTCGAATGTAAAGCGTGCAGATGCTCTTTCCACCATAAAGCTTTCCCTCATCCTCCCATCTGGAAGGAAGCTCTCAGTTCCTAAACACAGAATCTGTATTTCCCACCCAGTATTACAGTTTCTGGAGAAAGTGCCTCAGAACTTCCCTGGATCTATAACCCGAGGCTACGGAACAAGCAAGTCCACGTTTTGTAAATGTTGGCATCTCTTGCAGTGTGACGTCATGAGGCCGCGTGTGCGGCGGACCTTCGCTGACTATTCTTTGCTTAGATGGATGAATAAGCAAATGAATCACTTTAGCTGTAAAGGATCAGGGAGAACAGGATCAGAGCTCTCAGGAGACAGAGCACTTTTAAAATATGCATAAGTAGCTCATGTAACTCACTCTCAAGTGGGAAAGTCAGGGCCTCCAATCTCTCCCGGTATGAAATCTTTAAAAGGCCGCTGTCCCAGCTCAAAGGCAGATGAGGCCACAACCCCCAGCACAGGCTCCTGCACCGACAAAACTTAGCGAGGTTCTGCCCCGGCTCCCTCCACTGGCGGACAGGCTCCACTCGGCAGTGGCCCTGGCTTCCCGGTTTCCCACACACGACACCCCAGCATGAGCGTTTGTTCAGACGCTCATCCTTCTGCCAGGGGACCACCTCCTGCCCTTCCTTCCATCTCTTGGCATCTTCTCAACCAACCCAGAACTTTGGACCAAAAGTCAGTGAATATGGGTATAAATACATTCTTTGTGTAAAATTGGGAATGAATAGCCCCAGGATACAGGGCACAGAACAAGCCAGTGTCTGCACCAGGTCTGAGCTGTATCAAGGGACCACGAAGCAGGTAAGACTGAAGACGGCAGCCGTGCAAATGTCCACTTAACGCCAGCTGAGAAGCCAAGGTGCTGAATCTAATCTAATCTTAGCCCAGCAGGTAACCTTAGCTGTAACCTATCTGTCTCCCAGCCTCTAAGTCTGTACCACCTCAAGCAGGCAGATGCGTCTGGTTTCCACAGGCCTCTAGAAAAAGGAGGACGACTAACCCAAGATGCTGAACAGAAGAAAGTGTTGTCAAACAGGAGACCGTTTATCCCCACAATAGCACTTATTATTACTCTGAGATTTCTCCCATGCCCGCCATGATTCACAAGCCTCTGGGGACCAGCGCCATCCAGATTACCCACCGGGGAGGCAGCCCAAACGTTCATGATAGTGAAGGGCCACTCGGCACCAGCCTGAGATGTAAAGTGAGCTCTTCACAAATGCCAGTTTACCTTAGGGATACCATGAGCAGACTAGGGGTAACGATACACAATTAGAAGGTGGGCATTAAGGCGTCAGAGCCTTGGGGAGTCAGGAGGAAGAGGGAGGGGCAAACGAGCTCCCTCGGAAGCAGAGTGGTCTCGTCTTAACCTGCCTGTCACACTGGCGCCAACACGGTAACGGACACGGCAGCTGGCCGTGGGGATGGGCACGCCAGGCTCCTACCTGCTTTCAGGCTGACAGGCTCCCTGGGAATTCTTCCCCAGCTCTGCCAGGATGAATGACCCTCTCTAGGAAGACTGCTGGGCTAAGGTTAATGAGCGGAATCCTTCTTTCATTCAGCAAATACACACTGAAGGCTCGCTCTGTGCAGGCAGGCGGTCCTGTGCCAGAGATTTAGCAGTAAACCCGGCAGAAAACTCTAGTTCAGTGCTCGAGAGCACAGACCCTGGGATCAGACTGGGTCCAACCCTGGCTCTTTCATAAGCGTGAATGCTGGCAAGTTATTTAACCTCCGGGTCTCAGTTTTCTCACCTGTAAAATGGGGACAATAATGGTACCCCCTCTAAGAGTTATCGTGGGGGTTAAATGAGTTAGTACATGTAAAGAGGGAAGAGCAGGGCCTGGCACACAGCACGTGCTAGATACACATGTGTCTGTCATCATCACTGTCCTTATGGAGTACGCAGAAGATCAACAGGGTACAAAGTAAAAGTTCTCATACGTTAGGTAGTAGTAAGTGCCGAGGAAAAACTAAACAGGAAGAGTGTGCACGACGTGGGGAAGGAGCCGTGATTGTGGATCAGGAAAGGCCTCACTGAGAAAAGTCTGCAAGGGAGGCAGAGAGGGAGCCATGGGGTTTCTAGAGGGAGAGCATTCCAGGCAGAGGGCACAGCGAGCAAAATCTCGGAGGTGGGAGTGTGCCTGGGAGCACAAGGCGCGGGGAGACCAGAGCGGCTGCAGGGGACGACGGGAGGGGACAGAGGAGAGAAACAGGTGGGGAGAGCGGGCTTGAACGGAAGCTCACCTGCTTGCTGCACGGACTCCTGGCCAAAGCGGCTCCCCTCCACCTCCCACCCACGTCTCCCGACGACGGCAAGGACAGGGCCCGGGCCGGGGCGCAGACTGACCTGCCGCTGGTGCTGACACCCGATCCGCAGCAGCTGTGCGCGGTGCTCCTCCTGGAGCTGGGCCACCTCGGTCTCGAACTGCAGCTGCAGCCGCCGCTCCAGGTCGCGCAGCTCGGCCTGCTGCCGCCAGCCCAGCCTGCGCACCTCATCCTCACAGCGCCGCTCCAGCTCCGCCTTCTCTCTCTGCAGCTTCTCGCACTTCGCCGCATGGAAGGCTGGGGACAGAGAGAGCGACGCTTAAAAAACTGGCCAGGACGCACCGAAAGCGCTGCAGCCCCCACGAGTACCGCATCAAGGTGGACGTAAGGACCAAGGCCAGGTCCCCATCCTTCTGCAGAGCTTCACCGTTTGTCAAGTGCTTTCCTCCCTACCACATTTGATCCCCAACACAGACCCTGGATGCTGGGGTGAACCTGGGCCCAAGGTCCCACTCAGCGTGTGAAGCATGAGCTGCGAAGGCAAATCTGGGCTTTCTGACCACAAGCCGCATGTTTCTGCCGCTAGATCAGGGCTCGCTGAGGGTCCACAGACCATGGGCATCACAGATACTGGGTGCTTGTTACAAATGCACGCTCCTAGGCACACCCCGGTGGATCAGAAACCCCAGACAGGAGCCCAGCACGTCAACTCTTCACAAGGGCCACGGTGACTCTTACACCCATCAAGGCTTGAGACCTGGGCACGCCTGGAGGCTGGAGACAAGACGGGAGGCACGGGATTCTCTGCAGGCTGACATGCCGCATGGGACAATCGCAGAGGAAGTGTGCGTGTGGGTCCTTTCAGTGACCGAGACCTCACCAGCAGCATCCTTCCCCACTGGAGGAAGGACGGGTAACCACTCAACACCCCTTTGCACGGGTGGGTCGCCCTGCCGCAGTTCTGGTTTGCTTCGCGGGGAGGGGCTGCGACAGCACTTAGAGTTCGTGCCTCCCCTGGGCCAGAGCGGACTGCTCTCATTTCAAAGTCTCTTCCTCAACTGCAAACTGCTTCCAAGAAGGAGAAAGCCTTCCCTGACAATCTAGTCTGTTTAGGTCCCGTGGAGGTGACGATGCCCACGCACGCAGACGTCAGAGTGGACGGACACCTCACTCACTCCACAAAGACGGGGGCCTCCACGCTCCCTGCTCTGTGCTGCAGTCAGGGGGGGCTTGTCGCTTACTGAAGTTGAGTGAGCGGTATCGGTACTGGCTCAGGATAACCTGCACACTAGGGGTGGCTGTTATGATCAGGACCATTCATCCAAGGTAGTTACATGGCGTTTGAAACACCCGAATCAGAAGTCCCACCCTAAAGGCGCAGCTAATTCAACGGTTTCTTTGCCACACTCGGCGCTCAAAGGGTTTGTTACTTAGCACAGGGGATGTTTAAAGACATTTGTTCCCTGGTGAAATGAGCTGTGGACGGGCTGGATCTTGCCCTGTGCGCACAGTGTGTAAGAGTCTGGCCAGCCCAGCAGCCTAACACTGTCCCCACAGGCCTTCTTGGTCCAGGGCTTCACCTGGCCCTGTGTCCTGCATCCCATCATTTTTTGGAGGATTCTGACACACAACCGTGAAGAGTTGTTAGGATGTGCCAGTGTAATCAGGGTGTACTGAGGGTGGGTGGGGGGAACCCCCATAGAGGACGTACCGTCTGCAGGGAATTTTAAAGCAATAACCACACTGACTTGAAAAGCCCTCTGCTTTTTGCTGTCACCTGTGCCAGCAACTCTAAAGCATGTTGGTGAAAAAATACTCCTCCGAAGTTTTTGGTTGGTCTACATTCTAAGCAATTGCTACAATTACCGTCGAGGTTTTTCAAAGCAATTTTTGTATTTAAAAAAAAATCACAAACAGAGAAAAGTCGGAAGTACGGTACAAGGACATTATTGTCCAAATGACGTTTTCCCCCTGAACCATTTGAGAATCAGAGGCTGATTGCTGTCTCATCAACCCCGAATTCCTTAGTATATATTCCCTACAAACAAGGACATTCTCCTACGTAACCACAATGCAGTCATCAAAGTCAGGAATCAACACTGATCCAACAGTGCCCTCCAATGCTCAGACCCATTAACATTTCACCAGTTGTCCTAATAATGTCCTTTCTAGAAAAAGGATCTCGTTCTGAATCACGAGCTGCATTTAACTATCCCCAGTCTCCTTTTGTCTGGGATACTTCCTCGGTCTTCCCTGGATTTTCAGGACCTGGACACTTTTGAAGATGACAGGCCAGTCTTTCCATTTGGCCTCTCTGAGCTTTCCTCATTATTACATTCAGGTCAGGTAGGCCTGGCAGGAATATCACAGACTTGGCACTATGTGCTTCTCATTTGAATATCAATCGAATCATCTTTAAATTGAAATTTCTTTTTTCTAATTGTTTATAGAGTGAGTCAGGAAAATTAGGCTTCTGACTGATTATCACGTTATCCTGAAAGTGCTTTTGTGGTACAGAGGAGGGAGTGTTACAAATGCTGGGTGTCAAATATGCTAGGGATTCCCTTGAACATGTATCTTATTGCCACACCTGCTGTGAGTAAATCCTTCCGGTCAGGTATAGGTACCTCAGGACGAATGGTTGGGCGTGCACCGGGCTTCCCACCACAAGTAGCGAAAGGGCGTTTTGCTCGATCGCTAACAAATACAGCAGGAACTGCAGACTCGGGCTGAGGCTTTCTGGTCCCTGGTAGTGAGGTCACGGGAGGCTACAGTCCCCACAGAAAGAACCTACCAGGAGGTAAAGGTCACAGTGGCTCAGGCCTGGAGGTGGTGGTGAGGAATCACCTGTTCCCAGGAGTCTGAGCCCCGGCTGAAACAGAGCTCCAGCTTTCCCCAAAGACCCTCCAACTTGGGGAAGTTATTAGAATTTCACCAGGGACCCTAGCTAGTGAAAAAGCTTTCGGGATCCACAGACTAGGGAAGAGGTGTATATATAAAGACAGGTTTATCCTAGGGTGACTGGGTTTTAACAGAACAAAGACCATGGAACGTCCATTAAAAAACAGTGTTTCATGGATTGAGACAAAGCCAGATTGAGGCCAACGGAGAAGCACTTAGTTACACACACAGACACTCTTTTTCCTATTCGTTTCCATCATGGTTTATCACAGGAGACTGGATATAGTCCCCTGTGCTCTGCCCATCCTATACGTAATGGTTCGCATCTAACCCCAAACTCCCAGTCCATCCCTCCCCCACCCCGCCAAGGAGCAATTATTTTACCTACATTGGGGGAGGGTGGAGTGTCATCCAAAACACGAGAATGGTGGGGGGTGGGCACAGAGTAATGACGGGTAAGTCCCGGGCAGCGAGCCCCGGGGCGGGTTTCTGGGTGCATGGGGGGCCTCTTTGGAGGGTGCTCTTGTTTCCGTAGAACTAACTTCCTAGCCGTCTTTGCCCCATGCATCCTGCCCCGGTGGATGGGATCAAAATGAAGCAGTGACAACAACATGTTTGTTTGTATTTAAAATAGGTCCACAAAGCAGTGCAGAGATGAAGCACAAACAGCCCAGAAACATGAGAACAGATGGTCGGCACCATCCATGATTCAATACGTGCAGATCGAAGCAGGAGATGTTGTCCACCTATGAGGCTGATCAAATGAAATATTCTGATAATACAGGGAGGGTCTGAGGAAACCGGCCTTCAAGGGACCGATGGGGGGGTATGACTGAGAAGCTCCTTTGGAGGGCCAAGTATCTTTCAAAATTTAAAAGCTAGGGATGGGAGCTTGAGCAGGGTGACAGCCAAAGGATTTCTTTTTGGGGTGATGAAAATGTTCTAAAACAGATTATAGTTACCGTTGCATAACTGTGAATATACTAAAAACCACTGAATTGTTTTCAATTCACATTTTAAATGAGTGAATTTTATGGTACGTGAATTATACCTCAATAAAGTTCTTACCAAATATGGAAAGAAAATCTGCAAAATAACATGACAGGAAAAATATCTCAGAGGATAAATTTAGATGTTTTTGTAGAGGAAAAGTTCACGTTTGGACTTCGAGATTCTGTATAACAATGATGACGATGTTTGCTGACAAAATAAAAATTCCACCACTACACTGTTTTATACGCAAACACACACGGATATCTGTGGAGCCTAAGGGAACCTGAGAACCACTCTTACTGTTTCTTAACTAGAAATAGCACATAAGACTCAAATGAAGATAATAAAAAATGCTCATCATGTATTTTTCTTTAACAAGTACTATTTTGTATGGGAAAAATGTATCCGTCATATACTAATATCAGTATCTTTAGGAAATCAGAACAGTAAGTTGACTATATAGATTGCATAGATGGAATAAAACAAAAAGGTAAAGAAATGAATAATAACAAATCAGCTACACTGGAGGAAAAATTAAATGACACATATCTTTTAACCTAACAATTTCACAAGGGCACAAAAAATTTGGTCAAGGATGACAACTACAGCACGATTTGCCTTCAGGAAATAGTGGGGGGCTAGTTAAATAAATGATGATAAATCCACTATTCACAGAGGACAAATCCTACGTGCAATGGGATATGGGTAACCAGTAAAAAAAATAAGGTGAATCTTTTCATGTTATCGTGGAATGATCTGTGATACACCGTTAAACAAAAAAGGCAAGATGCAGAAAGAGGATGACAGTGTACTTCTCCTTGGAATGGAAATGCATCTGTATTTCTGACCCTCCCTTAGAGGCTGTGTGTTTAAGTTACAGGGCTCACTGCCCAACGAACACCTGCAACAGTATGTATTTGAGAAAATCCTATTATGTGTTTTCATATCTTATGAGTTAAAATATTTTTAAAAATTCCTACCACGACTAAGGAGAAGACTAGGTTTTCAAAGGTTATGTAGCCTGTGGTCAGAAAGGATAGGACTTTTCCATCTAACGTGCGATTTTATTTATGTTCGTGGCAGGACGATTCATGGGCCTGGCACTCTTTTGAGGGGTCAGAAATGACTGATTTTCATCCTACAGCTGCCCCTGAACTGTACTGTTGCCTTAAATAAATCATGAGCTTGGCAGGCCTCAGTTTTGCTGTCTATGAAGTGGCAAAGCAATCACTTTCCCACATATAGCACCAACCCCCAAATTCCCAATCGCTATTATATATGAGAGGTGACACTTCTGTTCTTGAAATGACCCCACGTCATAAGCCCCAGGCCTGCAGAAGATATTGGATAAGAAGCGCAGCTGAGGCACCAGGGAAAGAGCTCCAGTAACAGAGTCCCTAAAGAAATAAACATCCTCTTGCCTCTGGTAAATCTTGAAAAATGTATCTATTGGGGTAGATAGGGATTAACGCAGGCTAATTTAATGGGTAACATCTGGAGTCTTGCTTTCATTATTTCTATTCATGAGAAAACATTTGGTACTTTATAGTGTGAGAGGCAAACACCACAATAATAAATCCCTAGAACCTAAGAAGCTGAGAAAATAATTTCTAAAAGAACAGGATTATGACAGGCCAAGAGTATTATGACATTTCTAATTCATAAGCATGAGTTTGAAAAGCAAAAACAAGATTATTAGAGTCTGTTGTACAGTTTTAAATCATTGAACATATAGATGTATGTATGCATGAATAGATAGTGTGTGCCTAGTATATACCTATATACCACAGTTCGTACATCAAATGAGAGAGAAAAAAACCCAGTGAGTAAGATCAATTTTCTTTAAACAATTGCCCCAAATGTCCCTTGCATAATTACAACTTGTTATTGGTTTACCAAAGAGGTAGCAAACATTAGTAATTACAGCACTAGACTTAAACTGGAGAAAATTATCTGGCTCTAACTCATGATAAAGCATAAGGAATGATACTATACTGCCTTTTATGTCACAGGAAGTGCTTTAGATATAACGATCATAAAATAAGCCATCTAAATATGAAGAAATGATACTGTATATAAATACATGGTACTATTATGACAGTCACTGTTACGGGCTCAACTGTGTGCCCCCAGAATTTATATGTTGAAGTCCTAACCGCCAGTACCTCGGAATGTGAGCATGTTTGGAGACAGGATTTTTACAGAGGTCATTAAGTTAAAATGAGGTCACTAGGGTCAGCCCTAATCCAATATGACTGGAGTCTACAGGACAAAGACACCTGTAGAGGGAAGGCAAGGTAGCCATCTATAAGCCAAGAGGAGAAGCCTCAGAAGAAACTAACCCTGCTGGCATCTTGATCTCAATTTCCAGCCTCCAGAACTATGAGAAAATTAATTTCTGTTGTTTAAGTCCCCCAGCCTGCGGTACTTTGTACGGTAGCCCTAGTAAAATAATAGTCAGTATCGTTACATATTGACAGGACATCTCACAGTAGATAAAAGATTAAGTTGTTTCTTTGAGAGATGGGGAGTAATTGAAAAGACAAAATAACTTTCAAGGAAAAAATGTAATTTAAAAATTACCCGCAACTCACTACACAAAGAAAATGAAATTTTCCCTTTGTGTAGTCCCTTCATAGCTGTTGCAGTGGTATGACTTCTGAATATTCTGTTAGGAAGTTTCCATGTCTTCCTACTTAATATTTTTACGGCTACCTTGTACTTCCATGTGGATGCACCGTAATTTACATGTCCTTATTGTCGGACATTTGTCTTGTGTCACTCATATACTGTTCTGCTTTGTTCATCAGGGCACATTTCTAGGAGTAGAGTTACCGTGGGGTTAAAGATTGTGAGCGCCTTTGTGAAGCTTTTTCGGGGTTTTTTTTTTTTTTTTTTTGATGGCAGTGATCCTGTAACAAATCAGTGCCCACCAGGGGGAGCTATAATGCCTGGGAAAGCCCTCTGGTGGCGAAGGTCTCTGTCCACACTTGTCAAATCACAATGACCCACAGGAGGCCGCAGGCTCAGTCCATGAGACGCGCTGCCTGAGATCCTGGCCACACTGCCCTCTACTGCCCCGCTCTCTCTTTCCCTTTCTTTAGGACCTTCTTTTTGATGAAAATGTCAACAAGAGAGAAAAGGAGGGGCTGAGATGGAGGAAAGGTTCAGAGACTAGGAGTAGAAATGGGAGTGAAAGAGCCAGGGGGAGAGTCCTGGGTCTCCCGGCATCTTTGCAGGTCCGTGCGGTATCCCCAGGGCCCGGTCAGAGAGGCAGGTGGAACATCAGTAGACAGTAATTGAATTTACTGAGCACCTGCTACGGGCCACGCCCAGTCCCATGGTGAATCAGACACGCTGTCAGGTGGGCAAAGACAGACGCGGGCAAAAATTTTAAACGGCAAAAAGTTAGATCGTGAAAACCTGACACAACTGTAGTGAAGGACGTTAAATGAGAGCAACGCTAGGGAAGGGCTAGGGCCGGGGTCAGATTCTGGCGGCCGGCGGATGAAGGAGGTGCCGGAGAAAACACCACCCAGGTGGATGTGAACGACGGGGAAGGGGCGGCGTCCAGAGAGCTAGAGGTAGGGGTTTCGAGGCGCAGGAACCGCCAGAGCAAAGGTCCGGAGGTGGGAACACTCGGCTCACTTAAGGAACAGGAAGACAACACGGGGCTCGAGGACCCGTGATGGAGCCAGTGGGGGGAGGTGAAGATGGAGAGAGGCGGGGTCAGATCACGCGGGGCCCGTGGTCCCCGGAGAGAAGTGGGGATTGTAGTCCTCTAACTGGAAGACCGCCCTCCCCCGCCCCCGCCAGTCTTAAACGGGGGCGGGGGGGGGGGGGGGAACAAGAGCTCATGAAGCTTTTACAAGAGCCCCCTGGTGGTTGCATGGAGAATTGCCCGACAGAGGCAAGGAAAGCCGCGCGGAGGACATATCTGGGGTCCAGGCGGATATAACGGTGCCCGGGACTGGGGATGCAGACTGGTGAGGGCTGGATGGGTGTGCGAGGCATTTGGGAGGCAAAGCCACCTTCATCTGCTCCTGGATTGGACGAGGGAGGTGAGGGAAAGCCAGGAATCGGCATCGAGGATGACTCAGGCTATTGGTCTGAGCGACTGGGAACGGTGGTGCCGTTTAAGGAGAGGCAAACATCAGAGGAGGAGTCGAACTGGGGAGAAAAGCACCCATTAGGCACCAAATAAATCTCTACTGAACTAATAGCCGGATTCATGTACATATAAGGGCCCATGGTTCACAAACGTTATGGTGGAATTCACCTCTGGTTCGCGGTGCCCAAGAAGGGCCCTTCTGGATGCTGTCAATTAGTATGAAAAATGTGAAATTCAGGACTGCTGAATTTTGACAAGCCTTGCGACCCTTCAATCATTAACGATAATATTTCATTTCACGTGGGCATATGCTGTGGCCTATTTTATAAGTGTTGAAGTCTTAAAAGCATGAGACCTCAGGATAAACTCTCATTATTAAATCTCCCCCAGTGAGGCGGGCACAGGTTGACAGATGTGCTTCCCTACCTGAGGGTGTGTAAATGGTTCGGGGGAGAATACGAGAGGCACGGGATGCAGTAAGATGAAGGGCACTTTCTAGCTGCTAGGCGTTTCCAATGCTATGGAACAAATACGGAAAGGTTTCTCATCAAGGTGGCTTTTTAGAGTGCATTAACATTTACCTGTGGGTCAAATTTTGGGAACACGGCCTCCAAACTGGATGACTATATATATAGGAGCCTCAAGATCCCCAAATGTGTGTCCTGAAGTGCCCACTTACACCCCACCCCTTTACAACTTAAACTTCCACACAGAATGACAGTAAGAAACCCTTCCTGCACACTGAATCCGGACTGTCAGAGTTTCCAACAGATTAGAAGGGGTGGGGAAGGGTTGGGGAGTGAGAGCCCAGGACAGAAGTGGTCAGGTGACACCCGGAAGGGACAGGAGACAAAGGCAAGACTCAGTAAGGCGGGGGAGGCAGAAGGAGCCCTGGTCTCCAGGCCAGCCTCTGTCCCAGGCTCTGCGGACACGAGCTGTGGGAATTTTGGCAACTCACTCAACCTCTCTGGGTCTCCACATCCTTATCCGAAAAATGAGGAGGTCAGGCACTGTTACAGGCTGAAGTGTATTCGCCTTAAAGTCACATCTTGAAGCCCCAATCCCCAGGACCTCAGAGTGCAACCCTATTTGGAGATGGGGTCTTTGAAGAGGTGATTAAGTTAGAATGAGGCCATTACAGTGGGGCCCTAGTCCAACATGACTGGTGTCCGTACTAGAAGAAAAGCCACCAGGGATGTCTCAGAGGCCAGGTGAGGACACAGGCGGAAGATGTCCTCCCAAAGGCCAAGGACAGAGGCCGCAGCAGAAACCAGCCAGCCCCCGATCTGGACTTCAGCCTCCAGAACTGTGGGAAAACAAATGTCTGTTGTTTAAGCCACCCAACGTATGGTATTTTGTTATAGCAGCCCGAGCGGATTAAGATAGGCACCTTTAGTGTTAAGCCCCCTTCTGCCCTGGCATGCTAGAATTCTATGGATATTGGAATGGTGACCAAGGGTCATCAAGAAGAGTTTATATTTGCCCACTGTCCTCTCTTGAAGAAGACAGGGAAGGGTATACCATTTTTATGAGGATCTCCCTCCAAAATGGAGCCCTAAAGAGAGAAGCTTCATCTGCAGAGAAAATGTGCTTTGCAGAATGACTCAGTGCCCAGCGACAGGAGACATTAGTAGCAATATCAACGACTGACGTTTCTGTGTCTTCATTTATGAAGCTCTTTAACACACAATATTAACTTGTTTAAATCTTTGCAACAAATTTCAAAGCTGGGGGAAGCCAGCATTTTTGCTCTGATTTTATACAAGAGAAAATGGAGGCTCAGAGGGGTTAAATCACTTGTCCAAGCTGACACAGAGAGAACTCAGGAGGTGGAAGTCCTTCCAGGTGCTCTGAATCTCAGCAGTGCTCTTTTGAATAGTAATAGTAATACTGCTCTTATGTTTTGGGAGAATGGAAACAAAGAAATATAAGGAGAAACAGATACAAAAATCCCAATTAGTTTAAGGTGCTTTTCGAGTCATAAATTACTTTGTGCCATTTTTATGTGTTCCTTAAGATAAAGGATGAACCTTTCAACAAATGGATAATGACCCATCCTGTGTGTGAATGTAATTGCAATGCTTAGAGGTAACCTTCTTGGTCTGAGAGGAGAAAAATGCAAGTATGGGGGCAAAGGAGGAAAGAGGAAATGGATGTAAGAAGATGGTTATAATGATGAGTTTTGAAAAGAGAAACCAATGCCATCTACATAAGAACTAATAACACCACTGCCCATAAACAGGAAGCGGCTTTCTGGGGAGATGATTCTGCACAGAATCTGCTCTTTCCTCCCCTCCGGGTTAATTTGGGCTGCAAAGCCGGTGCCGGCTCATCTAACACACCATGGGAGCCGCTCTGACGGCTGGCTTTGAACAGGCCAGATAGTGGGTCCAGTGAGCATTTACTGCTTTTAATATTTTTAACATTTTTTTTGTCCTGTCCAAAATGGTATTGAAAAATGACCCTTTAATTTTACCTCAAATTAATATTTGTTACATAAATTGAACAGTGAACATTATCTCTAGGTTGGACATCCTTTTTAGAAGGAGCTTTCAATAACTTCCTGAAAAATGTTTAAACAGAAGCTTCAGTTGAGATTTTGGACCCCTTCTCACTGGCTAGAACCCACCCTACAGGGTTCTAACCAGTGAACTCCTGTGACCCTGTCCCTTCCTTAGCTTCCTAGCTGGCGGGGATTCCACGGCGTGTTGCTGACCTCCACCCTCTATCCCAGTTTGGGGGCCCCATTCCCCTTATTTGCTTTTGGAGGGGATGGAGACCAAGGGGCTGCTAGATAATACATTTCAGTCCATTTGATGGTGGTGAGTTTAAAAACTCATTCCTTCCTTGAGGATGTCAAATGCATGGCCTGGATATTCTGTGTTCTCCATGGGATTTGGGACATTTTCTCGGAGGTTTTCCCAGACTTATGACTCTTTACTTGTTGTTCGAGGGTTTATCGCTTTTAGTTTTGCACAGGAATGAAGGGTTGATGTTTGAAATCCATAGAATCTAATTTTTAAAGAGGTGTGCATTTCCCCATGAACTCTTCCCATCCTTTTGCTATACTACTTCCAAATACATCAAATCGACTCCAAGGAACAAAATGGACCACCTCGAATTATTTCTACCCACCAGTTTTAAGCATAGACACAGAAGAAGTTAAAATTTTAGGCAATTAATGATAGCTCAAGAGTATGTTTATGATGAGCATTAATACTTGTCTATTACTCTAGCTAGACCCCGTGCAGCCTTCCTCTATGGACGCCCATCTCAGCACAATGCCAGGCCCGGGCAGATTTCCATAAATACATGCTGGCTTGAAGAGTACCTCCCTCAGAGGAGACAGCGGCCTGGGCAAGCCACACCCCTTTTGAGTTACCCAGGGCCTTCTCCAGTTGCAGCGAGCAGGGGCTACTGTTCGTTGCGGTGTGCAGGCTTCTCATTGCGGTGGCTTCTCTTGCTGCAGAGCACGGGCTCTAGAGCACGGGCTCAGTAGCTGTGGCACATGGGCTTAGTTGCTCCGCAGCATGTGGGATCTTCCTGGACCAGGGCTCGAACCCGTGTCCCTTGCATTGGCAGGCAGATTCTTAACCACTGCGCCACCAGGGAAGCCCATGGCTGTTTCTTTATGCTAGGTCCCACCCTAGCATTCATGAAGGGTGGGAAAATTCTTACTGTAATATTTCAGTGATTCTATGTACCCCCTCAAAAACAATAAACAGCTAATAATAGAGGCCAGGCACGATGCTGAGCCTGGCACTTACTCTGAATTATCCCATTTCAACCTCACACTAGAAGCTGGGAGGTAAGTCCTAGTGCAACCCCCATTTCACAGATGAGGAAACTGAGGCTAAGAGGGCTTAATCTCCTGCACAGGAGCATTGACTAAGACCAAGTCTGTTGGACCCTGCAGCCCATGGTCCTGCCACAGCACTTGGAGGAAGGAGGTCTTTAACTCAGCACTGTGTAAAGACAATAACAGGACTGACCAAGAATGACTGAACCTCTTCTGAAATAACCGAGGATTTTACTTAACTGAAATACGTTATAACCTTTCTTAAAAGCTGTAACATGGACCTCTGATATGGTCCCCAGATGTCCCCTACTGGGGATACCCACAGTCTTACTCAGGCCAGTCTAGATTGCCACCCCCCACCAGCACAGCCGGGATCCTGCTGGTCCAGAGCCTAGCCTAACCTCTCCATACTCATGCCTGTGTGTGCGGTGACTCTCCTTCTCTTACAGGGTCTCACCTCCATCTAACAGCTGCCTCCCACCCCAGCCTGTCGTGTACAGTAAGCACTGCCTGACTGGTTCCTTATTTATTGCTGGAGATTGTAAGCTCTTTGTGTCTCCATCACCCAGGAGCCTTTCGTACACCTGAAACTAACAACACTGTAAATCAACTATGCTTCAATGCTTTAAAAAGCCAAAAAAAAAAAAAAAAAAAAAGAATAATAGAGAGGCAGACATGAAAACAGCACCAAACAAAAACGCTGTCTCAGAGTAGGTCTGGGAGGCATGTTAGACGCTCTAGCTAGAGGCAAGTGCTGTTTTTGTCACAAGCATTTCTGGTTACTGATGGTTTTTAATCGGGGAAGTGACAGGGGATGGACGCTAGGGGCAGGAAGGAAAGGAAGGGAATGAGTGAGAAGGCGTTTGCAAAAGGAGAGATGAGGTCACTACAGGAATAAAAAGGAGAGGACAGAAGTAGGACGGACCTCCGAGCTAGAATCAACAGAACCTGGGACTTCCTGGACATCAAGCATGAAGCAGACGCAGAGGCAGAGTCGGCGATGCCCCCCATTTCCTGTACCGGTTTCCTCTGCAAACTGTGGTGTCAGTAACTGAGCTTCAAACTGTGGTTGAGCCTACCTGTCCCCCATCTCCCTTTCTTTCTTTTATTCAAAATACTCTCTAAGTGTTAGCAGAAACGGATGCCCTGCTGGACATGCCATCTTCCAGCCTCCCTTGCAGCTCCATGGGGCCACATGACTGTCCTTGGGTCAAGGGATGTGAAGAAGTGATGTGGCAACTTCTAGACCAGATTCTTACGAGGGAGCTGCTTGCCCTCGACTTTCCCTCCTTCTCCTTCCCTCAGGCTGAAACCTGTCTGCGGACAATTACACGAGAGAAAAATACCCCTCTTTCTTATTTATTCCATTGAATCTGGGTGCCTTTTTGTTACAGCAGCTTAGTTTGTACCTGAAATAAATTAGGACTGTGACAGGAGAAGTGGCGATTTGGTTCTGCTTTCAAGTGGGGAGCGTGGGGTAGGTGGAGACGAAATTAATTGCTCCTGAAGAGCTGTACTGCCTGTGGTTCACCAAGAGGTGACCTCAGGAGAGACCAGGACTGGAGCCATGGTCTCAGGAGGGCACTGCTTCGGGGGTAGTTGAAGCCATAGGGGTAGATGAGATCACCAGGGAGACCACGGAGAGTGAGGAAAGGGGGCTTAGGACAGCATCAGGGGCAAAAAGGGATTTTTAAGGGGAGAGCCACTAACTTTATTTCATGCTATAATCATTCACTGCCATGTCTGCTTTTCCAACTAGTTACAAACTCTTTGAGTTCTTGGATTATAGCTTACTGATCTCGGGACAAAACACTGAGAACACATTTATGCAAAACAGGCATTCAAACTGATCTTAAGAACGACACTTAAAATGCTTCATATTTCAGGAATAGGTTTGCTTTCTACTCTTGATATTTGAGGCTGTAGACTGAGGCTATCCTGAGTCAGTCTTTAAGTGCTGGGAATCAGAAGACAGATCATGAGCACGAAGAGGGTGGGCCAGGTGGGAGCGTGGCAGCCTTGAGAGCACCTGCGTGCCCAGGTGAAGGGGGCGTCTGCCGTTCAGCAAAAAAACAAACCGCGCAAGAAAAAGTGGGCGACAGACGGCTCATGGAAGATATCCAATAGCTAATTAGCACATACAAGTGCTCAATTTCCTTAGTGGTCAGAGAAACGCAAATTAAAACCACGATGAGACACTGTTCACACCTGCTCTAACGGCGAAAACAACAACAACATAACTGACAACACCGAATGTTGGCAAGCATGTGGAGAGACTGGAACCCTCAAACACTCTGGGGGACGGCGCAAGAATGGAACAGCCATTTCCAGAACTGTTTGGAAGCGTCTCCTAACGTGAAACTCACATCTGTCCTATGAGCCAGTCATGTCCCGTGTAGGAATTTAACTGAGAGAAATGAAAAACATCTCTGTCCACAAGAAGACTTGTGCGAGGATATTCATAACAGCCTTATTTATAACAGCAAAATGTGGACACAATCCAAATGTCCATTAGCGGAAGAGTGGATAATTCATGTTGGCATATGCATGCCAATGGAACGCGACTCAATGAAAAGGAACAAACTACTGATATGCTCAGCGATGTGGATGAACCTCTCATGTAGGGCAAAAGCACCCAGACACCCAGACGCAAAAGACCATATACTGTCTGATCCCATTTGTAGGAAATCCAAGACCAGGCAAAACTAATCTATGGTGACAGAAATACGGAAGTGGTGGCTTCAGAGGTAGGGAGGGGGTGGAATTGACTGGAGAAAGAGGCCTGGGGGAACTTTCGGGAGTGATGTAAACATCTTACGTCTTGTCTTGGGTGGTGATTATATGGATGTATTCACAGACAAAGATCATCAAGCTGAACACTTAAAACAAAATGAATAATCAGGGCTTCCCTGGTGGCGCAGTGGTTGAGAGTCCGCCTGCCGGTGCAGGGGACGCAGGTTCGTGCCCCGGTCCGGGAAGATCCCACATGCCGCGGACCGGCTGGGCCCGTGAGCCATGGCCGCTGAGCCTGCGCGTCCGGAGCCTGTGGTCCGCAACGGGAGAGGCCACAGCAGTGAGAGGCCCGCGTACCGCAAAAAAAAAAAAAAAAAGAATAATCACCTTAAAACAAAATGAGTAATCTTTTATATTTATCCACACATTTACCATTTTGACAATCTTATTTCTTTCCTATAATTCCAAGTTTCTATCATTTTTAAAAGATGTTTTCTCTGGATACTGACTTTTGCTTTTGTTTTTTTTATTATTCTTTAAGCAGTTCAAACATGTCATTCCACTGCCTCAGTCTGTTTCTGGCGAGGTTAACTGTCACTCACAGCCCTGTCCTCTGTATGTGATGTGTGTCTTCAGCTGGGCTGTCTTTGGTGTGATGTGTGTATTTGCATTTATCCTGTTTGGGGTTCACTGCTTCTTGGGTCTGCAGGTTGCTCTTTTAAAAAACCAAATTTGGGATGTCTTTGCACATCATTTTTTCCAAAAAGATCTCCCCCGATCACTCGCTCTTCTCCTTCTGACAAGCCAATTACACATCTCTTACACTGCCACAGGTCCCTGACACTCTGTTCATTTTCTTTTAATCTTTCTTTTCTCTCTGTTCTTTAGATTGGATAGTATCAGTTGATTGTCTCCAATTCACTGACCCCTTTTCCTGCGGTCTCCAACCTGCTGTAAAGCCCAGCCAGTGAGTCTTTCATTTCAGAGATTCGACTCTTGGGCGCTAACATTTCCGTTTGGTTCTCTTGTAGTTTCTGTTTCTCTGTTGTGCCTCCCCACCTGGTTACTCACTACATTCCTCTTTTTCTGGAAGTGCTTGAACATGTTTATGACAGTTTTTAAACATTTCACATCTGCTAGTTCCAACACGCATGTCTACTGACTACCTTTCCCTTGACTATGGGCCCTGCTTTTTGCAGGTCTAAGTTTTAAAAGTGGGTGCTCAACATCATGGATGGTATACTGTAGAAGCGCGTATTACTTTGTCTTCCTTTAGCAGGTGCTGGGTTTTGTAGGCAGGCAAGTAAATTACTGGATGCCTTTGACTCCACCACACTTGGTTTTAGTCTTTGTTAGGGTGGGTCCACTTGAGTTTCCTAGAGAGACCCTTACTCGGTCATGGTCCTTACTCCTAAAGCCTGGCCTTTCTCAGGTCTTGTCTCGAGGTGCTCAGTGAGGTCTCTCCACCCTGGCTGGGCTGGAATCCAACGTCTCCCAGCACGATGCAGCCTCTGTTGCCCTCACCCATGTCAGTCCTGCAGCAGCTGCCCTCTGCCAGGTCTCCCCGGACATGTGACGCCCATGCTTCATCTAAGACCACCCGGGAACCCCCTGTGCAAACTCCTGGGGCCTCCTCTGCATAGGTTACTGCTCTCCACTGCTCGGCCCCATGATTTCTTTCTTTTTTTAAAAAATTTTTTGGCCACGTGGCATGTGGTATCTTAGTTCCCCGACCAGGGATTGAACCGGCGCCCCCTGCACTGGAAGCACGGAATCTTAACCACTGGACCGCCAGGGAAGTCCCAATGGCCTCACGATTTTTAGCTGCTTTAATCACTGGATCTCTGGTAACTGCTTCTTCAGCTCAGCAACATGGCGGTCGCTGCTGGAGCACCTCTCTGTGCTGTGGTCTGGTAAGTGACTCCAGGCAGAAAGCTGGGGCCAACAGGGGACTCAGTGTGATCCCTTTTCTTCAAGGATCACGGGCCTGTGCTGTCTATTGCTTGGAAACAGCTGCCTTATATATTTTATGTCTTATAGCTGTGTACAGTGGGATTGTTAAGTCCAGTACTAGTTACTCTATAATAGCTGGAAGCAGGACAGGCATGGGTACTTGGTAGAAGCTCCCAGGTGATCCTAATAGGCTTCCATCTCCTCCCATGGGGATCCCTGGCTAAGAACTGAGGTCCCAGGAACAAAAGCGGTATACAGATGGCTGCCCAAGGCTATCTCAGTGAGATGCCATTATTATAATAGCACATGATTGATTCTGGTCCACTAAGCTGTCCTCTGATTACAATTTTAGCTTTCTAGGTAGATGTGCCTATAAGGAGACATATCATTACTTATTGTAAATTAATAAATTGGGATTTTCGTTTTCTATATCAGGCTCTAGTAAACTTACTTAAAAGGTGTTTCCTTGGAAGTCAGAGCCATTCCTGGTGCACTAACGATGCCCATACTTAGGTGCCAGCCTGGTCCCTCCATCTGGAACCATCATTCTGATTAGCGAAATTCTGACCAAATTCTTCATCACTAGCTTTTCCTTTTTTTTTTTTTTTTTAAGAAAATAGCTGTGTTAAGGAGCCCTGAGACCAGAAGCAGATTCATTATCACCAAAACCTAGTAAGCCTTTACACGGTTCCTTGCAATGCAGAGCTGGTCTAGTTATCATCTTCACCAGAATTAACCTCCTGAAGACCTGACATTTGGCTGAAAAACTGCAATTTTAATCAGAAAGAGTGATCTGAACATAACATAAGCATATACTGCAATTTATATATTACTTGATTCAAATTAACTGCCAAATTAAGGAAACAGATTGACAGTACTCTTGAAGCTGGACCTGGTGGTATCTGTGGTTACCTGAATGAGTGAGAGTAATTTCATAATGGCATTAGACAAGAAAAACCAAACGTCTAAAAAATCTATGAAGAGAGATTCATTGGAGTCTAACATCCCAAACACTGCCCTGCTTTGTATGCAAGTAGTTTAAAGAGTTTCACAGATAAATTCATTTGCCCTATTCCTCTGGTTTAGGGGTCACCCCATGAAAAACCAGTCTTTACTATTTTTCCCATCTCCCAAAGGAGAAATTGAGTCAATGACGTCATTAACGCTGTTGATATAATTGCTCAAGCGTAGAAGAACCACTTCTTCAATGACTCCTCCATTGCCTTTAAGCTCAGCTGTTTTACCCCTAAAAGCCCTTCCTGGACCCCTGCCTGGGTTACAAACCATCCTCTGAACCCCCAGACCTCCAGCACCTTACTCAGTACCCTGGGTTTTAAGTACCTGCTTCTGCATCTGCCTCCCCAGTGCCCAGGTGTCCCCTGAAGTCAGAGACCATGTCACATCCATCTTCCACTCCTGGTACACTAACAGGTGCATCTCCTGGGTTCAGTCAAGTTTATACAATGAAGCAATGAATGGTTCCCATTTAATGCGCTAAGCCCTGGGACGGGGCTCAAGATACAAAGAAAAATAAGAGGGATCCAAGTGCACGGGAAACTCACAAGTGGGCGGTGATTACATTTGCATAATTTGTATGTGATTGTCATTTAAAGCACTGTGTTTTGCAAGAGGCTCTTCAGCAATTTTCAGGTTAAATCTATATAGCAGGTCACGTCTTTTTCTGCTTTTTCTTATCTTCCCCAAGACACCAACTGAAATCTTACAACACAAAGGCAGCATGCTATGGTCATGCTGGAACAAGGTAAGGACCCAGCTCCATTATCCTTAGTAGTTACGTGATTTGGGGTTTGCTTTCATTCTCTATAGCCACAATTTAGTCACCTTTAAAACGGTGGTGGTATTATCTACCTTACCTGTCTGTCTCCTAGGGTTGTTGTCAGGATTAAATGAAATAATATGTGAAAGAGCTTTGTAAACCATACACCACTGTAGATATTGGATTTATTATGAAGTCACAATTGTATGGAAGCTGCTGACTCCAAGTTTCAAGAAACTGCTTGTCCGCAGGGTGGTTTACGGGCAGCCCTTGGTATCCTGACTTATTTTTTTCGGTCAATTCAGGTTAAGGATTAAACCCACAGATTTAAAAATATTAACATTATTCATAAAGGAGTAAATATTTTAGAGCATCACAAAACAGACATCTCCATATAAAATAACTAAAAGGTGCTATACCTATAGACTTCAAAGAATTTTATAAATATCAAAAAATGTGTTGCTGCCAATTAGAATAAATCACTGTCTCAAAGAAAGTAGCAGCTTTGTGGAACTGTAGCTGATGATGTATTTTCCATGGCAACCAAACCCAGTCTCTGGTACATCTAAGGGAGTTTGTGGTTTTGATATTACTGTGCATGGGTAAGCACCTGTTTGAGATAGAAACTAAAATGACTTTTAAAAATTACATTTACTGGGATAAAATCTAATCATGGCAGTTGACATCACTGGCTTGAATTTTTCCCAGCTCAGAACATCATTTTCCTATAGGAGGGGCAGGTAATTCCCAGACCTCATCACGCTGAGTGGTCCATCTTGCAAAGAAAGCAGTATATTTGAATCTCTACTGTCACACTCAAATTTCTGACAGCAGACCAAACCTTCTAGATCAAATCTTCTAAATAACACTATTTGCACCCCACCATAGAACCTAGGACAGTGATAGTTAAATAGTAAATATGTGTTTGGGTCCCCCCCTGCCAAAGTTGCTGAGAAGACTGAGAAGATTCAACTCTGCTGATCAGAGAGAATTTCGCATTCCAGAGATGTTGTGTTTTTTTTTTTCATTCAATTCAACATAAATTTCTAATTTACTTTGTGGTTTTCTCTTTGACCCATGTGTTAGTTGTGTGTTGTTTAATTTCCAAGTGTTTGGAGTTTTCCAGGTATTTTTGTGCTACTGACGTATAGTCAGATTCTGTTATAGTCCAAAACAGTCTGTATGGTTCAATTCTTTTATATTTGCTGAGGTTCGTTGTATGGCTCAGCCTATGGTCCATGTAGGTCAATGTTCCACGTGTATTTGAAAAGGATGTACATTCTGCTTGTTGGATGCAATCTTCTATGAATGTCAGTTAGGTCCTATTGGTTGATACTGTTGTTTGGGTCTTTTAAATCCAACTGATTTTCTGCCTGTTCATTCTCTCAGTACTGAGAGAGGAGGGCTGAAGTCTCCAACTGTAATAGTGGAATTGTCTATTTCTCCTTTCAGTTCCACAAGTTTTCGCTTCATGTGACTTGAAGTTCTATTTTTAGGCACACAGATATTTAGTATTATTATGTCTTTTTGGTGAACTGACTCCTTGATCATTATGTAATGGCCATCTTCATCCTTAGTAACACTACTGGTCTGAAGTTTACTCTGTGTGATATTAACATAGACGCTTCAATTTTCTTTGGATTGGTGGTAGCATAGTATATCTTTTTTCTATCCTTTTACTTTTAAATATCTATATCTTCATATATGAAGTGGATTTCTCTTCGGCAGCCATAGCTGCATCTTGCTTTTTTATCCAATCTGGCAAACTGTCTTTTAATTGGTGTGCTTCGAAGAGATATTTTTATAAATCAGAAAATGTACATTATTTTTGTGATCCCAAGATTAGGTATTTTTTCTGAGGTGTCCTCTTGGGTTTTGCATTTTAACTCATCTTTTTTAAAGCTGTGAGGGGAAGGAATACAACAGAATCTAATCTGAAACTTAAGGGAATTAGCATATACTGTGCCCTCAACTTTCTGCCAAACATTCTGCTAGATCCTTTGTTCTAATTCAGCTCGTGTGACAGGACTATTCCCTCCATCTTACTGACGGAGGCAAGTGAGGCTCCACAGCACAGCTCTCCCCTTCCTCCACAGTAACAAAATATCTGGGCAAGGTCACCAAGAAAAAAGAGCACATTTCCTAGTCCCCTTGTGACTAGGTTTGCCCTGTGACTTAGGTCTGGCCAAGGAGATATAAGTTCCTGGAAACTCTTCCCCAAGAGAAGCTGACCCACTGTTTCTGCTTCTTTGTTCGTTCCCTCCTCCATCCTACTACTGGACTAGAGATATGATGACCACGTGGCACCCAGTGCTGACCACTGCCACCCGGGACCACAAGGAGAAGTACCACTGTCTTGGGGATGGATGACGCTGAGCTGTTGGAAGCCTGGGCCCCCTGTGGACTCTGTGGAACAGAACCACACCTGCTTCTGGGTGCTTACCTCCTGACTTTTATATAAGGGAGGAATAAACATCTAGCTTGATTAAGCTACCATTGTTTAGGGAGTTTGTTATTTGTTCCTGAATCCGATCCTAATGGCTATAGCTTAGCGATGAATTAACATAACACTGTTACATAATTTACTCTAATCTACGTTTGGACAGATTCATACTAGCATCTATCATGGTTTTGGGTGGGAGTCATAGAGAATTGGGATACAAAACTATTTTGTTTATCTGATTTTTCAATCTATTAAATTAAAAGTTACCAAAAAAAGGTGGTGGGGGAGCTGGGGATGCCGTGGTAAAGTTACGCATGATGTGTAAAGTCACGCACCATGTGTAAAGTTACTCACGATGTGTAAAGTTACATACGATGTGTAGAAGAATTCTAGACTTGGGTTAAGACCTGACTCTGTCCCATCCCAGCTGTGTGCTCTTATGGAAGTCACTTAACCTTTCTGAGCCTCAATTTCCTATAAAGGACACCAGCACCTACTTCACAGAGCTGTCTGAATGAATAAATAAAACATACCATACGACAGAGCTTGGTAAGTACTAAGTGCTTTGTAAATCCAAGGGATTATGATCATAAATTGGAAGACACATTTTATGCATAAACCCTGGAAGGTGAAATCATCTCACAGATACACTTACAGTGGTGTGTGTAAACATATTTAGGTTGCTAGTTATAAATGAGAATAAGTTGAAAAGTTCATTCTATTTAGTAACTTAAGAACGTAATAACAAGTCAGGGTTTACTGTCATAAACTGAGATTTGTATCATACCTTTATGTCAAGCTCTCAGAGGTCTTTAGTATGACTATTTCATGTTATAGAAAACATTCAGGTATGATGTTTTGTTTCAATAAGCTAACTTTAATCTAAATGGGGATTTAAGCATTTAGCTTCCTGTACAATACCCGAGAAACTTTAACAGAAGGACTGCTTTGTTAATTACTGCTTTCTGTTTTAAAACTGTATTTCATGTTAAGTGTTTTTAAAGTTTTCAGTAGAGACGAAAAAGCAAAGTCCATCTTAAGTCTGAGGCTGGCAGAAAGCTAAAAGCCCATGGCCTTGGCTTGGGAACAGCCAGAGCAGAGCTAACAAGTTCAAGAGAGGAAGGGGTGACAGAGCCACACGTGGGTGCAGAGAGAAGCTTTGTCCATCAGCAGTGGGACTGGGGCAGTGGCAGGTAAAGAAGGCTAGGAGGAGGGTGGCTGGGTGACTGAGAGCTTCGAAGATGAGAGGCAATTTCACAGCACATTCAGACAGTCACAGTTCTGAGCGGCCTCGAGGAAGGAATCTGGTGGGAGATGTGCAGTGCTGTTAGCGTTGGTCCAACTTGTGTCTGCACGTACATCTCAGCAGGGCTCTGGTCTGCCTGTGAGAGCACTGGGGCTAAGTAAGGAGTGTGAGCCAGAGGTCCCATTTGAACCTAGCTATTTATTGCATGTTTTTCTGTGGAGTTCATCTAATTAATATTTTTTTAATTAGTATTTCTTATAGCTCAGGTTTTCTAATAAGGCAGCTTTGCTGGAGAGAAGACCATAAATATCTACCTGATGGTGGTCAACAACCTGAAGCGTAACGTCTCAAAAGGAAGTAACCTGCTTCCAGGAAGAACATCTCACAAATCTATTTCAGCATCTACAAATGTAAAGGATGAACCTTCAAGGATCCAGTATTTGACTCCCAAATCTGGAGAATGCCACTTTATCCAAAATTCAGGGCTCATATTTTATTAACTGTACTTTTGGGGAAATTTTAAGGTGTGATTAAAAAATCATATATTAAATATGCTTCTAGCATCTTTACTCCTCCTTCCCTGGATGTGATGCTGGATTCTGGTTTCCTGGAGATCCGAAATGCCCTTTCATCCCACAACCAATACAGCTAGAGGAAGGCTTTTCCAAGGATAGACCCAATTCAGGCCAACTCCAAAGACAAGGCAAGAGCCATCAACCCTGGAGGGTGACCTGAGATGAGAAGCTTTCAGGAGGATGACTAGAGATCCCTGTCTTCATAGGAGATACAAATACCACAGATGACAGAAATTTCAGCCACTCCACAGGGACTCTACCCTTGGACCACAAAAAGCTCCATCCCAAACTACATCTTGGCATATGACTGGCAATTACGTGTCCCTTCTCAGGTGTGTGTGAGAGAGAGAGAGGGAGGAAGGGGGGAGGGGAGAGGGAGGGGGAGGGGAGGGGGAGGGGAGGGGGAGGAGGAGGGAGGGGGAGGGGGGAGGGGGGAGGGGAGGGGGAGGGGAGGGGAGGGGAGGGGAAGGGGAGGGGTGAGGGGGGAGGGGAGGGGGAGGGGAGGGGAGGGGAGGGGAGGGGAGGAGAGGGGAGGGGAGGGGAGGGGAGGGGAGGGGAGGGGAGGGGAGGGGAGGGGGAGGGAGAAATTGATTTAATTCCCTTCTTATAAGGCAACCCTAGCTACACTGAGATCAAATCCACCATAATCTTGTGCAGTGATTTACAGAATAAATATCCAGGACACTGCATATAGATGAGTTTAAATCAAATGTGAAATCCTACCCAAATTATTGGTCCACACTTTTGAGATTATATTCCAACAAAATAACACAAGAGGAGAAAAGTAATTTGCAAACAGTACACTCACTGTAGCGTAATAGCAAAAACTGGTAAAACCCCAAACACTCAAAGGCGAAGAGTAGCTGATTCTAGTTTATGACAGTGTTTTGTAACTCTTAAGTGACAAGTGCGATAAGTGTTTTTAATCCATGGAAGGAGGAATGGGTTTTCCTTTCCAAAGGTACGCAGGATGGGTAATGCCCCCAAATGGTCATGGCGCCTATAGGTCCAGGGCACGTTCACTGGGGGCAGCAGGCACAGCTGGTGCTCAATAACTGTGCTCTTTCCCTTCCCACGTGCATCTACCCGAGCCTCAGTCACTGTACAGGCCCATCTCAGACGGCCCCTCCCGCACGGAGTCTTGGGTCGGAAGCTCCTCGAGGACGTGAGCTGTGTCTTATCCACCACTGACTTGTCCGCATACGGCACCAGGTCATAGCTAGTCCACATGGTGCCTTTGTGCAAATCAGAAAAAAAGACCCCTTCCTGTGGGTGGCAGCAACCGCAGGCTGGGGTCCAGGGCTTGGTGAGCGGCTGCAATGTGGGTGCATTTCAGCCCCCACTCAGAGGGGCGCTCCCTGCAAGGTATGACTGTTTCACCATCCATGGGGACCCTGCCTAGCCTGTGCCTGGCACATACTAGGCACCTAATAAATATCTGTTGAATGAACGAATGGACTGAGATTAAGGAGAACTAAGGTTTTCTTCTTGGTACTTCTTACAGTCATCCCAACTTTAGCCAAGATCTTTGACCATGTCTCAGTTTACCGATCTCACAAATGCGGTGAATAGACTATAGTCATTAAGACCTGGATCACCTCTGAAATGCTATGAAGCTGCCTGCTACATAAAGGTGCCCAGAAGCTTGTTAAATGAAGGAACTGGGCAGAGCCTCGGCGAGGTACCTTGGCTAGGTGTCGTAGCATAATACATTGCTTTTTGTCCCTGGAGCTCCTAAAACCCTTTGGATTTCCTGAGTGACAGGAGTGCCTTTGTATTTACGAGGAGCTCCTTCTCTGAGTTTATGCTAACGAGGTAACTTACTGGGGGGCCCCTAGAGAGCCTCAGGATGGGGCTGGTCACAGGACAGACCAGGTGATTAGAGGGATGGAATTTTCAGCCCCACTCACCAACCTCTAGGGAAAGGAGACACTGGAGAAGGGGTTATAAAATCTCTTGATTCAGAGAGCTCCCAGGTCAGTGCACACAGCTAGCTCCTGGGGGAGGGACCTGTCCTGGGAGGGTGTGGAAGCTCCGTACCTCCCCCTCCCCCCAAATACCTTGTCCTGTGCGTCTCTTCCATTGGGCTGTTCCTGAGTTGTATCCTTTATGATGAACTGGTAAACGTAAGTAAAGTGTTTTCCTGAGTTGTACAAGTCATTCTAGCGAATTACTGACTATGCGGAGGGGTTGTGGGAACCCCT
Source organism: Leucopleurus acutus (assembly GCF_964270905.1). Classification (NCBI taxonomy): domain Eukaryota; kingdom Metazoa; phylum Chordata; class Mammalia; order Artiodactyla; family Delphinidae; genus Leucopleurus; species Leucopleurus acutus. The sequence continues at coordinate 6,494,171 of NC_139160.1, read as the reverse complement.
GAATTTATAGCCAGTTGGTCAGAAGTATAAGAGGCTCCTGGGACTTAGGACTGGCACCTGTAGTCTAGTGGGACTGGCCCTTCACCTGTGGGGTCTGCACTCACTCGGAGAGCTAGTGTCAAAACTGAACTGAACTGTTGAACACCCAGCAAGTGTTCTCCATGTGGAAAAATCTCCTACACACCTGATGCCCGAAGTGGGATGAAAAAACACCACTTGGGCTTCCCTGGTGGCGCCGTGGTTAAGAATCCGCCTACCAATGCAAGGGACACGAGTTTGAGCCCTGGGCTGGGAAGATCACACACGCCGCAGAGCAACTCAGCCTGTGCGCTACAACTACTGAGCCTGCACTTTAGAGCCCGTGAGCCACAACTACTGAGCCCATGAGCCACAACTACTGAGGCCCACATGCCTAGAGCCCGTGCTCCGCAACAAGAGAAGCCACCACAATGAGAAGGCTGCACACCACAACGAAGAGTAGCCCTTGCTTGCCGCAACTAGAGAAAGTCCATGCGCAGCAACAGAGACCCCACGCAGCCAAAAATAAATAAAAATAAATTAATTAAAAAAAAAAAGGAAAACACCACTTATTTGGAGATGTCCTCAAAGTTTACTTGTAAGTCAATTGCCAGAAATTTCCTACTTAAAAACTACTATGGTCAGAGATTCCATCAGTGTGGGATGACACATCTCAAAATCTCTGAGAGGGATTCTAACTACACGCCTTCTAGAAGATTCTGCGGTAGCTCCCCCAGAGAAGTCACAGATGGAAATGTATTGTAAATGTGAAGTGTGTCAGCGAACACACCAGGGGGTTCCTTTTTGTGTTTAGTTCCCGGAAGCTCATCTAATCCAGATGGGAGAGGACTCAGAGGATGGACACCCAGCCTGACCGGCAAAGGCGAGGGAAGGAGGATGAGAAGGGAGGGGGACCTCCCTCCCCTCTCCCGGGAGCCAGGCCAACCCTAAGGGTGAGATCAAAGCAGGTGGAATCTGTCTTCTTTCGGCACCCTCCCTCACCCGCCTGGCTCCTCTGCCTGGGCCCCTCCTGCTGCCGGAGCCCTGGCCTGCGGGAGCCTCCCACTCCCCGGCCTTCTTCCTGATCCAAATCAAAACCCCTGTTCCTTCAACGCAATTCAGTGATTCTCAAACTGCACCTAAGAAACACCTGGGGAATGAAGCAATGCCTCAGCCTCACCCTCAAAGGTTTTGATTCTGTTGCCCTCGGGAAGGTCCCGGGAATCGAGGTTCTAAAAAGCATTCCAGGTGATTCGAACACGCACCAGGGCTGGGAACCACCAGCAAAGCTGATTCTGGCTGGAGGCTGAAGACCTTTGATTGAATTTCTTCACATCAAGGGTGCAGAAAGCTGACGGGTACTTACCAGCAGGTATCCGTAGAATTTAGGGCAGCATTTTAATGGTCGTGAAGAATTTTAAGCAGCGATTTTTGAATGTGGGGGACAGGCCAGCCCTGCTCTGGGATCTGTAGACGTGCCCCTAAAGGATTCTGACTTTTCACAGCTTCTTTTTTTTCTTCTATGTCAAATTTACAATCTTTAGAAATTCCATCTCCCCCTCAGAACCGCACCCCTGGCCCCTCCCCTCCAGTGACCCCGCCCCCCAGGCTCAGCTGATAAGAGGTCCAAATAAGGCTGGGGGGTAAGAAGACAGGACTCATCATCTCTCTACAGGATCACTGGGAAGTCTGGTTTGTAAGCTTAATACCCCTTTCCCTTCAAGGGAATACCCTGCAGGTCAAGACACTAGAATTTAGGACTTTACGGTTAACAGACGATCCTGATATTCCCGTCTTTCCCTCTCACAAATGCAGCCTCTCCAGTGGTTCAGGAACTCGCTGCTGAAGTGTCCTCTGGGGCTGAATGCTGGGCTGAAGGGCCCAGGCCGTGGTGCTGCCTTCCCCTCGCCCCATGGCTTTTTCATTTGGCAGGTGAATTCTTGTTCTATTCTTAGCACTAATGCAGAAATCAAGTAAGGCTTAAACACAAAATCCCAGCGTGATCCCCGTGTGGTTCCTGCTGCACTCAGAAGCTTCGGGAAAGCACAGAGGGAGGGGCGCTGGTTACCACATCCCAGGCTCTGGGGATCTTCCTGTCATTGGCAAGGTGTCCTGCAGGTCAGCCGGAACTACACCATCGTATCAAAGAGAAGGAGTTTCAACATGAACCCTAGCATTTTCTAAGCCATCCAGATCCGTGTTCTAGATCACAGAGTATTTCACGGCAGGGTGTACAGTGGCAGGAAGCAAGTTACAGGGAGCACCTAAGTTACCCACCAAAGCTGAGCTGCTTCTGCTGGAGCTGTGCCTGTCCAGGGGTGGGGCGTGACATGGAGGGGTGCTTGTCACCCCACACAAGGCAGACAGAGAGATGTGCTGCCATCTGAGAGGAGCAGACTCAAGCCTGATTAGTTCCACCGTGAACTGTTAGGAAGCTGCCCGTATAACAACGGAGACATGACATAGAAATCATAGCTCCCCGCGAGGCTACAAGAACCCACCACTGTGCTGGGGAGGGTACTTCCTTTTGTCCAGGCAGGTGTGCTCTGGTCATTACCTGAGACATAACTGCTTTTGTTATACGTTCACAGATAGCAGAAAAAGACACTTTTTACGTTCCTCATTGTCAATGCCCTACTTACCAACTTCATCCCTGATGTTTGCAAGTTCGATTGACAGCTCTTTTTCTTTCACAAGGGCACTTTCATTCTGAAAAAACAAAATGGATACCGAGAGTCCCCTCGTTTTAGGCTAAGTAAGCACTTTCACATGTTCAATTGATGAATCATATTAAGCAAATATTTATAAGCTGAGCCCTTAAGGAGATAATTTTCTCATTATATAAGCATATAAAAACCGTACAAAGCCATGTCTGACTCACTCATTTGTATCACATTCAAATCGCAAAGCTTGCCGTATAATATTAATAATATTAATAATACCCATGTATTATTTCTGCACTCTGTATACCTGTATTGCACTCTGTATACCTGAACTGCACTCTGTATACCTCAACCTACAGTAATTCTTTGCATGTCTATGTCCTACACATTAATCTGCTGTTATATATTATTATATATTTTTAATTATTGTCACTATTACGAGATTTTTGACCATGAAAATACTATATTTCTCTGAGGGACAGATGCTTATTTTCCCAGCTGTCCCCTTAAACTTACCCTTTTGTCCATACATGCACTGTTACCTACCTAATGAATAATGGGCAGAAAACCTAACATGAAACATTTCCCTTTGTAATAAGACCAACACCAAAACTTAAGTTTCCAAGGTTTTTTGTTCCATTCTCTGCATCGGTAGAAGGAAGACGAAGAAAACTCACACTCGAAGTGTTACTTACTGTGAAGAACGCCATTTGTCACTAAGTGATGGCTCAGTTGTTTTCAAATCAAATACAAACTATGACATAAAATAGATGAGTTGAAGGCATGAGTCAGCACCAGTATTTACATTTGTTGTGATTTTTATTACTACTAAAAATAACTAGGAAAGATGTGGTACATAAATTCTCTTCAAGTGACAGATGCCAAACGTACAGGCCCTCAAGGAAAGGCTCCTTCATCATGTAGAATGTACTCCCAAAGCAAACGTTTCCAAAGAGGGAATTTGGGCCAAAATGGGTACCAAGTATCTAGCACAGACATCCTCAGGGCCTCGTGAACGCTCTTTCTTTCTTAAACTTGCTTTGACTTCGATGTCAGCACCTCTGGACAACCTGTGCCGAATGGGAACAGACAGCTGTCACGATCTTGTCTCTGTGTCTGCTGCGTTTAGACCCCGGTGACACGTGTGCTACTTTGGCTTGATGGCAGGGTCGCAGGTTATCCAAAGGGCATTTGCTAAGCAATGTTAGAATGTCATGCCTAGGTAAAACTCTACTTGCATAATAAGCTGCGAGCTATTTTAGTCACAGGCATTAACAATGATTAAGTCATGCTTCTCCTAAGACTAATGTAGCAACCATACACTACGTGAGGGACAGTGGACCCCCATCCCACTCATGGAGCTCCCTCCTCACCCCAGCCCATAGCATCCTCGCCTTCCCTGAATTTGAAGGCTGGAAATCACCCTGAAAGTGTACATTCTCCTAATCACTACGTGACACTGCCTCGATGCCACGCCCACGGCACAGGGTTGTCCTGAGGGTTAAATAAATTAACGTACGTGAAGCAGTTAGAACGGTGCCTGGCACTTACAAGCTCTACACAAGTGTTAGCTGTTACTACAACTCTGTTGTTTCCTTTGATTTTGTTTGCCACTGGATGACATCCTATAGATGACAGGTGCTTTTCCACGTTGAGTGCCTGAATGTGTTTAGAGTTGGCATATGTCTTGTTGTCTGCTTTTTTTTTTTTTTTAAAGCACCTTCCTGACTCTGTCTTGATTCTACTCTAAGTTCAAAGACTAGAGAACTCCGAACAGGCAAAGTGTCTAGTCAGACTGATCACAGGCATAGGTGCTTGGTCTAACAGCAGCGTAATACAGCCGGCTGACTTGTTACTACAAATTAAGAAAACTTGGTATTCCTGAGAGGGTAAATTTCAGTATTTACCCTGAAATAATCTCAAACTAGTGAAAAAACTAACTTGTTTCTACTATCAAGAATAATTCTGGGGCTTCCCTGGTGGCACAGTGGTTGAGAATCTGCCTGCCAATGCAGGGGACACGGGTTCGAGCCCTGGTCTGGGAAGATCCCACATGCCACGGAGCAACTAGGCCCATGAGCCACAATTACTGAGCCTGCGCGTCTGGAGCCTGTGCTCCGCAACAAGAGAGGCCGTGATAGTGAGAGGCCCGTGCACCGTGATGAAGAGTGGCCCCCACTCGCCCCAACTAGAGAAAGCCCTTGCACAGAAACGAAGACCCAACACAGCCATAAATAAATAAATAAATAAAATTAAAAATAAATAAATAAAAGAATAATTCTGAACGCTCCTATCCTCAATTTCCAAAGCACAGCCAGAGAACTGAAATATTGTCCTCATTGGTCCAGAAACAGCATCACCAAGGATTCACTCTTGGGCCGCTGAGAGTTGCAAAGACTTAGACGAGGTTAGGCAGGGATCGACTAGAATGTAACAAAAAAACAACAAACTGACTCTAATCTTTCACCCAAAGCCAACGTTTCCCTCAGCGCCTGCAGAAGCCCTGGGACGAAGCCCTGGGTGGATGTTACCCGTGCAGAGGGATCCTGCGTCACAACCCATCACACCCCGCTTTCCGGCCACGGAAGAATCAGGCATTTGGGGACGGAGTGGCTTGAAGGTCCAGCGAGGAGGACAGGCCTCAGCTGGAGACAGTAATGATGCTCATGAAGATCTTCAGACTTGAGTCACTTAGATGAAAAGCCACCGCTGGTATCTGTGGCCAGGCCTGCCCACCCATCTTTGCTTTAGGAGAAACGTAAGTGAGAGAATGAAAGAGAAGACGCAAGAGAGGAAAGGGAAGAGGATGGGAAGGGAGAAGAGATGCAGGGGAAATAGGAGGGAAACCAGGGAGGTGAGAGACCCTGCACCTTCTCCCTTTTGAGAGGCAGAGAGGAAGACGATCCATGAAGACCCAGGCCCCCCTCACCCCCAACCTTCTGCAGGCACAGATGACAAAACCAACTGATCTCAGAGTCATCAAACAGACAAAGACAAGCAACAAACCTGGTGGCTAAAATGTCAAGGAAAACGAGCTTGGGTAAGGTCTGCTGATCACTACGTCAGTATTAACACCAACCTTGACCAAACACTTCCTAGATGCCAAGGCACAGTGCTGGGTAAGCCCTTTTGCTCACTTACTCCCCCAAATACTGTCAAGCAGGTCCTGGGTTTTATTTCCCATTCTGGAGGACGGGACTGGGGTTCTGTGGTTAGGTAACTGGCCAAGTAACCTGCACAACCAGCCAGGAAGTGGCCAAGCAGGAGTTTTCACCCAGGCTCCACACTCTTTATCAAACACTGACACAAGGAGATGCTTGTGCTCTGTCCCGTGCTTTCCTAGACCCAACACCGAGATCCCAATTGCACCCATCCTCAGCTTGGATCCGAGCTCTCATTACCACGAAGCTCTCCCCGTCTAACTGGAGGAGAGGCAGCGCCACCCCCGATGACTGCTCCAATGGAAGTGTTGCCTGGCTGCATTCACACCCCACCCGCCCCAGGCCCTCGCGGTGTTTGTCCTTGGTGTGGATTTGTCAGTTGCACTTCATTTCCATTCTAGCCTCTGTGTGGCGGTAACATCGGATAGGGCAGCTACTTCGCTTTTCCTCAGTCAGCTTTCTCAAGCCCTTCCCGATGGCCTCCCAACGTGCTCCTCCTGCAGGCGCTGGCACGGCTCTGCTCACGGAGGCCAGCCGGAGCAGTCTGGCTGCAGCCCTCCTTCCTTAAGTGCTTGATTTTGAAATGATATCAACTCTTCTAATCTGTGAATTCTCTGCATCAATTATGTTACGTTTTGTTTCCTGCAAACCAAAGCAGAATGATGCGATGCTGCCCTGCAACGGAATGAGTCAACAACTGAGACTTCAGGGACACTGCTCCTTAGGCAAGAAAGGGACCTAAAGGGAATTTCCACTCTCCACTCCCTGCCTCAGAGAGCCCAGCAGCCTTCCTGCCGGGCCCTGAGGTTCTGCTCAATGTCTGGAGTGAGGCTGCCCCAAAGGCTCCCTTCCGAGGGCTCTCATGCACCATCCCCCCCTCCCCCACCCTAAGCCAGGTCCGGAGTCCTGATGCAGTGGGAGGGCTGAAATACAAGCAGGGCCTCCTCGAGGCCTCAGTGTCAGATCAGTGCTTCCCTACATGGGGAATGAGTGGAAAATTCCTCGCTGGTGCCAAGCACATGAGCCCCTGCGTTCAGCCCGATGGGCTAAAAATAGAACTCAGCATTAGGCATCCCAACTCCCCTAGTGATACAGTCCAGAAACTGTCAAGTCGAAGACGCCCGTTTCTCTAAAATTACTGTTTACTCTAGGACGGGCTTAACTAGAAACGGACACTTGGAGAACATTCATCTCGGCCCCTCACCAGCAGCTGTGTTTCTTAGCCGCCTCTTTTATGTTGTCACGCACCTCTCCTTTGCAGTCCGAGTCCTCTAGTGTCTCTGGTGTGGTCCGCTGCGCTCACAGACGGAATCCCAGATGTGCTCTCCCCACGGAACATCCAAGTCTCCCCTCCACCTCTTGTCCTACCAGGTCTGCTACAGTGAAGCCCACATTTCTTCTTAGACATGGCGCTGCAAACTCTGGAGAAACGCTGCCTTTGATCTTTCCTAGCTACAGAAGCCTGGCAAAGTGTGCAACCCGCTCATCAGCCCATTAACCTCGAGCAACTGGATGTGTGGCCAAGCCCCAAGCAAGCCTGCCACACTCTGTCATCCTAACACGCTTGGTCAACGGGGGGCTGTCTGTTCTGGGGCTGCTGCTGCCTGTGTGACTGGTGGTGGCGGGAAGTGAAAACGCCCATCTGTGTTATCATCATCCACGTGACCCTACTTAGGCATCAGCCACCTAAGCCCCTCCCCCAATCAGAAATTGACAGGACAGCCTGGTTTTGATTAGAATTGAACAGATCTGTTTTGAATGATAATCAACACGTAAAACGCTGCGTGAATCTGAGGTGCTTTCACCCCAACTGATCCAGAAACAGGAATGTATCCAACACTACACGTATTTACTTAGTGTCTACTACGTGGCAGGCAGACAGGCCAGGCAGGATGCTTCTGCCTTCAAGAAGCTTAGGAGTCTCCCAAGAGTCAGTAAATAATTAAGCAATTGCAAAACAATGTGATACAACTCAGCCAGGCAGGGCTGGCTTGGGGATTTCCTGAGACCGGAGGATGCGTAAGCAGGGGGCCCAGGAAGGGAGCAGCCCAGGCAAAGGCCAGAAGGGCCACCGGCACAAGACAGCACCTGGGGCTATTTCTGGGAACCTCTGTCACCCCCATCAGAGGGGCCCTTTGCCTTTTCTTGCCAAGTGTCTGCTTCTGGTCTCTGACTGTCCCTGAAAGAATGCTTGATCAGCTGCAAGCGTACTGATGACAACTTCATAAAATTCACTTAGTTCTGAGTGTTTTTATCAGCTCCCTCTTTCCCATCTGATTTTTTTTTTTTTTTTTTTTGCGGTACGCGGGCCTCTCACTGCTGTGGCCTCTCCCGTTGCGGAGCGCAGGCTCCGGACGCGCAGGCTCAGCGGCCATGGCTCACGGGCCCAGCCGCTCCTCGGCATGTGGGATCTTCCCGGACCGGGGCACGAACCCATATCCCCTGCATCCGCAGGCGGACTCCCAACCACTGCGCCACCAGGGAAGCCCTGATGTATTTTTTTTAAAGAGGGACATATGTATGTACATTAAAAAAAAATATATATATATGTAAGCTTAAAGACTCCCAACTAATCTTTCCTATCTTTCTAGCCTGCCCTGAAATCGGTGCAGATCAGGAAAATTCAATCATGTGAGCTGGGCCACTTTTTCCCAGGCTAAACAAAAGAACCCTAACGAGGAGTGAAAAATTAAAATATCTACAGAATTCTGGTATTTGAGGAAACATCCAGATCCTTTTTATTATGAATTTTTGAAATCCTAAGTCATATACCTACACATGAAATTACAAAGAGGTTAAGGGATTTTTTTCATTCTTCCCAGAAACAATATTGCTTCTCACTCATGAGTTCACAGCTGAGGGTTTAATTCTACGCGGTAGAACTTGTCTTCATAGGGAAACATTTTCTTTTGTATTTCAAAATGAACCAGCCACCAGGTGACATCAACAGAACACCTAAGTCTTCAGTGTTGCTCTCTTTTCACCCTTTGTGAATACTGCATTCATTTTCAATATTAGTATTATTGTGAAGATTGGCCAGATTCATAATATAGCTCTGTGGAAAATTCCTTTGGGAGGTGAACCGACCTTTTATTCATTTCAGTTATTATGGCTTTAAGGCAGCATTGATGCCATGCTTTGACTTAATAAGTATTATTTCTTTTACATATAATGAACACAGCCCACTGTATTTTATGTCTGCTTTTCTACTCGGAAATGAAATCTAATATAGACTGGTCAAAGGGAGAGCACCATTCACATTTAATATTCTTAAATACGTGTCAGTGTCTAGTCGCGTGGAAAATGAGCAAAGCCATATCTGGTTTCAAGAGAAACCAGACTAAATTTTAAGATGCATCATTCCAGCCTTTGCCTTTGTGCATGCTTGGGTGTTGACGACCGCAAAACATCTAGCTTACCTAAGAGGTGGTAGTTAATAGGGGGGCATCAGAACAAACCTGGATTACCTAGGAACATTTAGGAAGGACAGAGACTTGTGGGGCCCAAGGAGAAGAAATGTGAATCGAAAGAAGTAAGGCTGGAAAATTCTGGATCCCAGAGCAAGCAAAAGAAAGGAAAATTAGCCAGAACCATGATTTTTAATCCACTTATGTCTCATTGAAGAAGTCTCTTGACCTTTCTGGATCCTATCGTCTTTGAGTGACCTTCCCAAATTTATTACTGTCCCATCATCCGTGCATACCTGGGAGAAGCAGTGAGGTGCCTTCCCCCAACTCACACCCCTACCAAGAACTTAGAGAAAAGGTAAGTAAGATTCGCCTCTGAGATGATAAGCAACACAGAAAAGGTTAGGGTAGAGATATGCAAAGTAACCCCTAAAGGGAAAGGGCCGGACCTAAAGCAGTAAGACAAGAGCGGGTCATAGAAATGGAAGCAAAGCAAAGGGAGATTGGAAGAGGCAGTCACCAGGGCGAGTAACAATCACACAGCCTCCCACGTGATTTCAGGCTGGAGTGGGGATGGGACATGAGGTCACTGGATGCCTAAATAACATTCCATCCTCATCAAAGCTTCTTATGAGGCTAGACTTTGACTCTAAAAACAAACCCCATGTTTATCGGGCTTGTAATCATTCGCTTGCCAGGTGTATTACTCACTGTTAAAAAACAAGTTGGCGTTCCAATTGTACATCTACTTGATTTCTCTTAGTACCTCAACGTTCCTAAGAGTGACCAACTCTGGGAAGTGTCTGCATGTGCAGAGCTGCTGGCTTGAGCCTGGACCACACTGAGTCCGCTGGTGAATGGACTCTTGGGGATCCATCTGGGTGTCCCAGGGGCCTTCCTGGGTCATACTTGTCCCTTCCAAATAACTGTAGAGAACGAGTCTTTCTACAGACCGCCTCTCAAATCCCAAGATGGATCCCTACTTCTTAACTCAAGTTAAAAAAACTGGGTCTGGTTTTCAGCCTAGAAAACATTTCCCCACACTCCTTATGTGCTTCTGTGTCCCCATGTTGACTCTCATCTTTCACCAAAGTGGGCTAAAACATCTTCACTCCTGCACTCTTTGCTTAGAGGTACAGTCCTTCTCAAAACTCTACCCCGTTCCTCAACGTGCAAGTCAGGATCCACTCCTTCCAAGAAACCTCGCCTTTGATTCCAGCACTGACTTCTCCTTTCACTGGATGCCAGAAACTGGTAGGATCAGTACCACATGACTTTCACTTAATGATACTCCAGTCTTGTACTAATGCTTGAATTGCCCTGTATGTGTTACTGTTGCCTACCTCCCTTGCAATTTCTCTGGAAAAGGTGGAAATACAACCAAACAAATAACTGGTAAACTCCATAGGATAGGCTGTGCCTTTTAAGAATTCTTTGCTAGTCCCCATAATAACTGGGCACAGAGCAAACGAGTAAGAAATACCGTCGATGTTTTTACAGGTGTTTTTAACGTTAAAATGCCTAGGCATGATCAGCTTTTAAAAACTATTTGTTCACTTAACAACTTTTTATGCATTTTATACTCTAGGTAAGATTCCTTACTTTCCGCCCCCCCCCCCCCGCCAATAAATTCATGTTAAAGAAGCATCTTAAGACTAACATTTCTTGGGGCTTCCCTGGTGGTGCAGTGGTTGAGAGTCCGCCTGCCGATGCAGAGGACATGGGTTCGTGCCCTGGTCCGGGAAGACCCCACGTGCTGCGTAGCTGCTGGGCCCGTGAGCCATGGCTGCTGAGCCTGCGCGTCCGGAGCCTGTGCTCTGCGACGGGAGAGGCCGCGGCAGTGAGAGGCCTGCGTACCGCAAAAAAAAAAAAAAAGACTAACATTTCTTGGCGTATCTCTGAACTGATGACTTATCTACAATTGTCTCCCCACTCTTTTCAAAACATCTTTAGCTGCACTACGATCAAACTGTTAAAGACATTTTTACTTCACAAAATAAAGTTTTCTATTTTGTATCTATACAGAGTTCGGAGGGAATGTTTCTTTTCTTTTTTTATGGTTTATTAAAATGGGCTAAAGTAATCAGAAACAACTTCATCGACCATTTTATCAGGTCTCTTTCAAACCAGGTTGATACTGGGATTGTCACAGCTGATCAGCAAACTGAAGGATTTTATTGTGGGACTTAAAGAGTAAACTGATTTCCAGAGTTTGGAATGGAATCCCATAATAGTCCTAGTAGACCATGCCTGGCTCAATAGGTAACTACTGAATAAACAAATGATTTTGGCATACTGCCTGCGAAGTTATGCTGAAAGGTGGGTAACTAAATAAAACAACAAATTTTTTAATGAAAAAAGGAAAGCCCTTAATCCCTAAAATGAGTACCTATGAACATACATCTATAAAACCGCCAGTGGGAATACCATTCTAAAATATAGCAAAGAAACATCAAGAAATGTGGGTGTAAACTTAATGAGAAAGTTTATAAATGCTGTGTAAGCTTTTAAGTTTTCATCAGGAAAGAATAATTTCCCTTAAGTTTGAAGTTTCAAAGCTTAAACATTTGCAAGTCACTTAAACATCACACTGCGATGAAATAACATTTAATTATCTTCCTAAAATCTCCAATTTAAAGATTGACACAGGGATAATAGTTTTCAACAACTTGATTTGAAACAAAAGAGGAGGATGGATTCACTTCAAAATATATTTTCTCTAAAAAGACCTTTAATCAGCTACTATTTCGAAAACTTTTGTACCAGTGCTTAGAAATATGAACATTATAATATTGTTGTACTTGTAGCAAATCCTTCCCTTTTATAATAATTACTGTTACAAGGCTTCCTTCAACAGCTTTTGGTGACCATTTCTCTTGAAAAAAGGGCTTAATCACTTCCATGTTGGATCTGCAGGTAACTGAGTGCAAATGTTGCATATTTCTACTTGTCAAAAGCACATAAATGTGTACATAAATATCTCAGTTCTTAGTCATGGTAGCAAAAGCCAATCCCACTGAGATAGTTATTTCTACTGGAAGAGAAGGACCAGGGGACTTGTAAGGCATCAGCTTAACTTTCCTAGGTGGTACGTAACCCTCCTTTAGGTCAAGGTTCATAAACACAACTGATAACTAAGATGTTCCCAAGTGACCTCCTCATAATGTGTTTTATATTAAGCCATTCACTTCCCTTCACCTGGTCACATACTATACCTCAAGCCATACGGCTGACGCCCATGAGTAGAAAGGAGGCAACTTCAACCTCTCGTTAAACTCCATTTCATGCATTTTGAGAAATCCAAATGTGTGTGATAATAAAATATACCACAGAGACAAGAGTGATATATTTTATTTTATATCACTACTAGAAATGCTAGCACATTTCTAATAGTGAAATTAAAAGCATATCTTAATCCCTCTGCAAGCTCACAGGCAATGTCAAAAGCAAAGAGGCTTTGTGTTGGAATTGTCATACAATCTTGCTCACACTCTGTTCTCCATTCCCTGGCTGTGAATTTTCCTTCCAGTGAAAACTGGAACACACCCTCAGGCTCTCCAGCTTCTTAAGTTTTCACCTCTATGTTCTTCACCCCTACGTGAGGCAAACACGTACAGAGAGAATAACTGGACCGGTGCTTGCTTCTCTGACCTTAAGAACAGAAATTACAAGGATGGGTGCTGTTTGTCAAAAAGAGCGGCAAACTTTCAAAGTTACCAGCTGGCCAAGGGAAACACGTCTAGCTAATCTAAATTCCCCACTGGACCGTCTTAGATTTCGCAGGTACATTAAAATGCAGTAAGAATATTCCAAGGATTTCTTGGCAGTTTGAATTTCAAGATGTTGGAGCAGAGCCCTCCTGTTTCAGGAGAATGCAACAGTTACATCTGAGACTGCAGGAAGGCAATTATGTAAGGCACTGCAGAGTATGGGAGACCCTGGTGTTTCTGCCAACACCGCTCCCATTCGGCACCGGGAGCCAGTCAGGGCGGCCTCATGCTCACCCACAAGACAAGTGCACACGCATGCCGGGGACAGGGACAGAGGCGCTGGCTCTGGCCTTCTCTCTGCCCTTTGGAAGGAGGAGGGGAGGGAGAGAGAGACAGGGAAGGCAAAGTACCGTCTTGTCCAGGCACTGAAGGCAGTTATAAGGCTTGCAGCAGCAGTGGCCCATCTCGGCAGGCTGGCTGGCAAGGGGACCTCCTTCATTCAGTGTGTCGGCGGGTAATCGCTAAGGCGAGGTGATGGCTCCAGCGAGAGGGGCGCGCCGCTGGGAGCTGTCACAACTTCCATGTGGTCCCCTCGGCTACCTTATTTCTCCTAATAACTTCTGGAATCCGGGAACCAGAGGAAGGAGAGGAGGAGGAGGAACGCGGGGCGGCCGCGTTGGGTTCCCGCTGCGGGGAGAGGCAGGGCGGGAGCCAGGAAGGGAGGGGACAGTTGGAGGGAGGGTCACTTTGCCACTGGAATCCTCAGAGTGAGGCAAATCAATCGTCGCGTAACAATCGAGCATTTACCAATGCCACCTCCCGGAGGGGACAGCCGGCGCGCCGCTCCCAGCCCTCCCCCTCGCGCGGTCGCGCCCGAGCGCGACGCAGCCACGCCTGGAGAGGACGCAGGAAACACAAAAGGGCTGGTCTTCCAGGGATGCTTGGGCTGAGGACCACGGAGAGGACTGCGAGAGACGTGGCTCTGCTCAAATACTGGCTTTCTATTTTCCCGAGAAAAAGACGCTTATAAACGTGATGCATAATACACGGCCTTTCCTCCATGTAACCCGCCTCTCAGGGCATCGTTGCCTGGGAGGAGGGGGGCGGCGCGGAGGGGACCACCCATTGCTCCTTTTCAAATTTGTGTGCCACGAACAGTTTTGCCCCATTGGAGGAAATCTTTATATTTGAAATACAATCGTGAAATCGCCTGTCTTATTTGACAGACCAAACCATTCAAGTGGCTTAAGTAATTAAAATTGGGGTGTGGGCAGCTATATCTCGTGGGCATATCAGCATAAAAGTCTTAGCGGACTGGATCTTTCTGGACGATTTGTAATTTTTCAAAAAGTTCAAAATCAAAAAGGGACAGGGGTGGGAGCGAAGGGTTTTTTTTTTTAATTTCAAAAGAAACGTGGTATTTAAAAATATGTTTGTGTAATCCTGAGAGAGATGCAAATATTTATGAAATTAACTTTATACTTCCTGATATCTCAGGGGAGAAATCCTGAAATTTACTGTCTGCAGAAGTATACAATTACATTTTTGCCCATTAAATTTACCTAAGACTGGAAGCAGACAATAGTAAAAATTAGATAATCTTACTAACTTGAGATTTTTCCAAGACGATTTTAATTAAGTAGCACAGGCGACTTAGATTTGCTTGTAGAGAGGTCAAGGATATTTGGTGATTAAATAACAACGGACCAGAATGTTTGTCCTAAACTTGAAAGAATAAACTCAAGTCTTTCTTTAGCACTAACAGGTAAACTGGTATAGTTCTTTAGGCTGTTTCTATTAAAATTTTAAATGTACATGCACTTTGACCCAACAGAGCGACTTCTATCCTACAGTAACACATATATACGAGAGTGTATGCATAAGCATATTCAGTTTAGCATCATTTGTAACAGCATAAAAATGGGAACACCCTCGATATCTAGCACCTTTCCAGTGTATGGAAACTTTTATGAAAAATGAAGCAGAACTATACACACATATGCATTTGTATATGTCTACAATAAATCTGTTGGAAAAAATCCCACCGTTCATCCAACAGCAGCTGATCCTTGGGGAATGGAAAATAGGGGTGAGGGAGTGAATTTCCACTGTTTACCATCTTGCCAGAATGTATTACTTTTATTGTTTTCAGACAAAGTGTATCAGGGGAAGGCAGTGACCACCGCCTGGGCTCTTTGATGTCAGGAGGTACACAGGTGCCTCCCTCTCACACGGGCTTGCCCTCTCTGGCAGTGAGCTCAGGCAGACCTCTCGGAGAGAGAAGAGCTGACAGGACCTTGAGCTTCAACCTGGGCTGAGAGCTGTTGCTGGAGGCTTTTGACACCATGGGAGAAAAACTTGATATTGCAAGAAGCGATGCCTTGGTACACCCATGTTCATAGCAGCACTGATCACAAACCAGGACACTTGGGAAGCAACCCAAGCGTCCATCGATGGATGAATGGATAAACAAAATGTACCCATCCATACAACGCATATTATTCTGCCTTAAAAAGGAAGGAAATCCTGTCACATGCTACAACGGATGAACCTGGAAGACCTTACGCTACGTGAAATAAGCCAGTCACAAAAAGACAAATACGGTATGATCCTACTTACATGAGGTCCCTAGAGTCGTCGAATTCCTAGACACAGATAGTAGAACGGTGGTTGCCAGGGGCTGCGGGAAAGGCGGGAATGGGGAGATACTTACTGGGGACAGAGCTTCAGTTTTGCAAGATGGAAAGAGCTCTAGAGGCTGAAGCCTCATAATGTGACTGCACTGAATGGTACTGAACTGTACACTTAAGTGGCTGGAGTGGTAAATGTTATGTCATGTGCATTTTACGATAGATAAAAATAAAGAAGTGGTGGCGTGCATTCCCCTGGGCGTAGGCGGTCCTTGCACAGCAAGTTTCTGATCAAATGAAAACAGAGCAAAGCCTTTCTTGTGGGTGGAGCAGCAGGGCAGGGGGGCTCTAAGAAGCTGGCCAGCGCCGCGTGCAGAAGGCTTTCTTCAGGCAGAATTGCTTTTCTGCACCTGAGGACACCCTTTCCTTCTAAATTAGGATTTAGATTGCACCGTCCTAGAAAATGACTGCTTGTTCTTGTGCAAGGTCTGAGCATGCTTGCTCCCGCTGCTGCCCACAGGAGAGAGGGTGAGAGGCGAGGCTGCCCAAAGAAAGATGGATTCAGCTTCTCTTCCTGTGCACAGAGGGCGCCAAGGGGCCCGGGACTGGCTGTGCTCAAATCGCACGCATGGTGAGATCTCAGAGCAAACAACCCAGATTTTGAGAAATGTACCAGTGTCCTAGAGTTACACCGTCTTTATTTTGTCAGTGAAAAAACTTCAAATGTACTCAAAAACAGAGGGATAAATATGAAGGACCTTCATATACCCAGTTTCAACAGTTACCAAGATGTTGGCGCATATGTTACATCTATCCCTTTTTTATTTAAACTTTTTTTTCATACGTCCATCACCCAGATTCAGCAATTATCAAGATTTGAAACTTTATTTTCACTTGTCCCTTTTCTTTTTTTTTTTTTGTTAAAGTATTTTAAAGTCAAGCCCTACACATTTTAGTATGCATTGCTGAAAATTCTGAGCATTTTCACATAATCACAATGCCGTTAACACCCCGAACAAAATTGACAATATATCCTTGGCATCTAACACTTAGTCTGTAATAACATTTCCCTGGCTTCTCTGAAACAAAATTATTTTACAGTTGGTTTTCTTGACCCAAACTAGGTTCACATATTACATTAGGTGTTAAGTCTCCTAGGCCTCTTTTATCAACCAGTAGGGCCCACCTTCCCCTTCCTATCTCCCTGCCGCCAGTGATCTGTTCAGAAACCGGGTTGTTTGGCTTATAGAATGTCCCACATTCTGGACTTGCCTCTTTGCTTCCTTGTAGTGTCATTTCCCTTGTTCCTACAACCCTGTAAATAAAATTCAGTTCTTGCTGCTGGATGGGATTCGAGGTTGAATGTACCTGGGCAACAATACCTCGGATGTGATACTGTGGACATGACCCTGCAACCCATCGGGAAGCACACAATGACTGGGGGTTCCATCGTCAGTGACACTACAGTGAATCAGATGTGATGGCATCATCTCTTCCATTATAAAGTTCCCCATCATCAGCTCATCTAATGCTTTCATTAATGATTATTACCTGAATCGATTATTTCATTAGGAGTTACAACATGATGTTCTGACTCTATCATCCTTTTGCATTTCTTGGCTAGAATTTTTATATAAGAAAAGAAGTTTTCTTCATCAACTAGAGCGATTTCAATTCCCAGCAATACAGGCTATACAGGAAAGATGGGATAAATGCTCACTCCTTTCCCTTTAAGTGCCAATTTTCTGAATAAAGACTTGGGGTTGTAATGGTACCCAATGAGGTTATTTGCTTTCTCTCACTTCTTCCAAACATCATTATAAATTCATGTTTTTATGTTAATATACACAATGTGTTTTAGTCGATTGCATTTATTACCCTTTTTAGATGCTCAGTTTATCTCATCTCTGACCAATGGGAGCACCTTCTTAATAGCCCCTGTGTCCTGCTGACACAACTCATTCGTCTCCCTTTCTTGCTTTCTGACACAACACGGTATCTTAGGCTCACCTGGGATGTTTCCTGCTACAGATCTGGGACCAGCCATCCCTCCCCTCCAGGTGCCCTGGTTCCTTCTAGTTGGGGATGGGAGTTACACATCACAAATCCCGTGTTGTTCGTTGTCTTTTGAGGGCCACCTGTTTGGACTGAGATTTCCCTTGAAGGAAGTAGTCCTTCCCTCAGACAAAACGTCCTTGGAAGATGTCATGAAGAAATCAGGATGGGGCCTTAGGATGGAATGAGACAGTAACAGCTCCTTCTCTTGGGGCCTTTACATGAGAAAAAGTGCTCAATGAAACTCAATTTGGGGGAGATCAACTGGCCTATACAACATGCCCAAGCCAAGGGCCGGCAGAGGAATTTTCTAAAGAGTTCCCCAAATGCATGGATATCTGAAGAAAAGGCTGAACTTCTTGAAGGCATATAGAATGGGGGATTAGACTATTGTAATTTAGCACAAAGGAAGCTGTGACCTCGCAGCCTGATGAAATCTGGGACATTTTAGTTCCTAATATTTAAAAAAAGCTTGAGATGCGTTTTATTGCTGGTATATATTTTTGTGCATGGGAGTAGGAACAAACATTCAGAAAAGTTATAAGAAGGTCTACTGGGATACCTCTTCAGAGAAAACCTCATAAACACGTGATGTTTTAGAGCAATAAATAATGATGAACATTAACTGATCATTAGTAGATGCCAGGCACTGTGCTTAGGGCTTGCATGCAAACAGCTCATGTAACCCTCACAGAGCAACGCGAAATCAGCCCTATTATCGTCTTCATTTTGCAGATGAGGAAAATGAGGCTCAGAGATCGGACATCCTGCCATGCAAACATCAAGCGAGGAAAAGATGGAGTGGGGTCCTGAACTCAGATCTGACTCCGAAGCTGTGTCTTTACCACTGTGCTTTTATCCGTAAGGCCTACATAATTATAAGTCTGTGTTATAATCTGGATGAGGGATGTGAGTATATAAAAATATAAAAGAAATTCAAACATACTTATGAAATTGCCCCACATTTTCAGAATTTGGAGCAAGAGCCTCTACTGTAGTTTTTTTTTTTTTTTTAAGGTACATTTACAAACCGATGTACGAATAACTTTAAACTGACACAGTAGAAACCTTGGGCATAAGTCAACGTTAAAATAGTCAGTTTTATGATTCTTGTTTCTCTGTCTTCCTTGAACTTGGAGTTCCTGACCTATCCCCCAGCCCCAATCACCCATCAGACGCAAGGCTCCCTCGGCTCAAACCCGACTGCGCTGCCCCATCAGTGCCGCTTCACCTCCTCCGCCTGACCCTTCCACTGCAGTGAATTTTCTCCTTCTCTCTGATTTCACGTCACTGTGTGTACTTGCTCTTGCTCATGACATTCTGCTCCATGTAATCGTAATTGTTTACATCTGCCTTCCCCAAAATATCCCGCCCCCCTGCTGTGCCTCCCTCAGTTCACACCCACGGCACCAGCAGTCTGCCTTGGGACTTGGTCTCCGTGACCACTGCCTCAAGTGACGTGGGAAGGACCTCGCAGGAGTGGAACTCAGTGATGCTGGCTTCCTGGCAGAAGCGTTTTGTTGTTTCGTGCGTTTGTCAGCCATGGGCCATGTGCAGGAGGTCAACGAGATCAGAACTGTATGTCTGTCTCACTACTTATTTCAAAAGAAAAACCATGAAAAACGATCATGAGAGAGCCTCTTACAGACTGTCAAGGCAACCATCTGTTTATTGTGGTTCCGCCGTCCATGCCCCTCCTGTCTCCATGCATCTAAAATATGGGCTGCAGCTCTTGCACTGGATTTCAGCAAAGGGGACGCCAGGAAAATAGGCACAGCATTTACCAGACACAAGCCATCTAGAGATTTTAATGAGGTGGGAACGGGCTGGAAAGGGAAAATATGAAACAGAAATTTTGAAACTGGAAGTAATTGATGGTTACGATCATTTGCATACAGACAATAGATGCTCTGAAACACCTTTCATGTAATAACCAGGATCTAGAATATTAAGAGTATTAAAAAAAAAGAAACAAATGACATATATACTATTCTGTTCTTAGATACTTGTCAAAAGAGCTGTCACTTTTCTGTAATACCCAAGTAGGAAGGCTGCTATTTAGGTATGACAATCTTTTTTGTTTTGAATCTGTTAGTCTTTGACAGTACCTTTATTTTTTTTCCTTTTAAGTCAGTGACTAGGATGACTGCAGGAGAGGTATCCTCCTTAAGTTTCTGCATTATATTCAGAAGAGCTGTCTACTCTTGGAAGAGCCGTGAAATTCAAAATGACCTTTACTAGCTGGATAAATAGGCTGGACAAGACTGGATAACTGATAGAATCAGATACAGAGATGGGCAACAGCTGGCAAAGCTGCAAAGTGCATCTATCTATTTGACATACATTAGATAAGAAGGGTGGTCACTGTGGACCACAAGCTGAATATCCATCAGCAGTGCGACTGACTGGCCATTATAAAGAAAGGGTGAGAGGACTTGGACACTGGAATGGTGTCTGTGACCAATCTAGGTGTCTATCCCAGTGCCCTAGCCCTTCTTACTATACCATGATGAAGCAGCAGCCTCTCCAAGGACAGACGGGATCACCGCAGGAATGGGAATGATGTGTAACTCACTGAACTCGGCATATGGCTTCTTTCTTTTGTTAAGACTAGTCCCCAGCACCTCAGTTAGGTGAAGGTTTTCCCAGAAACCTCTACTCTTCCTTTGTAGCACCTCTCACCATGGCAATCAAACAGTTCTCTGACCTGTTTGCCTTCCTGTATAAGGTCACCAGCTCCGAGAGAACCTCTAAGGACATGACAGCATCCTTATCACTCAGCACAGCCCCAGGCACACAGCAAGTACCGGTACACGTTGAATAAATACATTAAACGTTGAGCAGACTCATCCTAGTTAAGGTTGAAGAACTTCAAGACACAGAGATCTGCTAACAGGGAACAACACAGCTGTTGCTCTAATGTTTGGTGGGGGGTGTTTACGACCCCTGCAGAACATTAATCCTCAGGCCCAACTGCATAGATATCATCAAGCAAAGGCAGAGAAACCGCTCTGACATCCGCCTGGACCTTTCTTTCGATTTGCAGCTCTGAAGAAGTACAAGACATTAAGCGTGCCACTGTGCGTTGTTATCTTTACTACCTAAGCGTGGGAGAAAGCTGACTCTCCCAACCGCCCTACTATTTTCCTCTTTCTCTTTTTCCACTGATGAGAAGACCCTGGCCATTTATCTGTGTGGGTCGGTCGCTAAACGTTATCAGCAATGCTCGCTGTAGATTGCCACGTGGCCTCCAACCAACGGCTCCATAGCTTCTATGCTACATCATATGCCCAGATTCTCAAATATGCGACCACTTCAGGGAAGGAAATGGTAGGTGCCTCACAACTAGTGAGTATACCTGATGTTTGCAAAAAGTCTGCACTTGCAGTGAAGGTGATCACGACTCTTTGAAAATAATATAATGAACTCTAATCCTACATACAGTCCAGCAGCAAATCCTGTCAGCTCTCCCTGAAAAATAGCCCAAGAATCTGACCACCTCTTACACCTCTGCTATTGATTGAATTTTGAAATGGAAGAAAAGGACAGTGATCTCAAAAATGAAGACTAAAGTACTCAAAGCAAGATAAATTAAAATGAAAATTTAATAAAAGGCACTTTAAAAGGCAGAAAAGCAAACAAGAAAATAAAAATGAGAAAAAGAAAGAATTAAAAAAGGGCCATGGAGAAGATACGGGAAATGAAAAACAGATAAAGAGGGATTAATACTCATATTATTAGACTCCTGAAGAGAAAAAACAAAATAGTGGAACAGGTATGATACTTAAAAAACATACTGTAGGACAGGAATAAAGATGCAGACGTAGAGAATGGACTTGAGGACACAGGGAGGGGGAAGGGTAAGCTGAGACAAAATGAGAGAGTGGCATGGACATATATACACTACCAAACGGAAGGTAGATAGCTAGTGGGAAGCAGCCGCATAGCACAGGGAGATCAGCTCGGTGCTTTGTGACCGCCTGGAGGGGTGGGATAGGGAGGGTGGGAGGGAGACACAAGAGGGAGGAGATATATGTATACGTACAGCTGATTCCCTTTGTTATAAAGCAGAAACAAACACACCACTGTAAAGCAATTATACTCCAATAAAGTTGTTAAAAAAAACACTGTAAGAAAGCTTTTCAGAGAATTGAATCTTCATTTTGAAAAAACGCACTGGGTACCTGGGAAAAGTAGCCCAGATTTAAACAACGCTAAGATGTTTAACTTCTACTAAGTCTCTTAGAATTTAGAGATTAGAAAAAAAATCAAGATCTCTAGGCAAAAAGATCACCTAATTACAAGGGCAGAAATGTTAGATATTCAAAGTAAGACAACAATGGAGCAGTATGTAAAGATGAACAAAGAACAACTTAATGAAAGAACATAAAAAACAAGGACTTTCTGAAAAGTCAAGCTCCCCAAGTATCAAGGCTATAGAGAAAGTTTAAAACACAAGGACACAGGGAATTTTGTACCTATGAGTCTTTCTGAAGGAATAGCCTAGAGTTTGTGTGTCATTCAACTGAGAGATGACTGGGAAATTTTCATCAAAAGGACTGACGTAAGGATTTATGCACAGAATTGTAGATCTAAGACAAAACCAAATGTGAGTACGAGGATGGAAGACTAATGTACAAATTCTGTATGTCGTGACAACTAAAAAGAAATAATGCAACTAAAAAACTAGTAAGAAAGAAAACTAGGAAGAGGAAAACTAGAAAATAGGAAGAGGATAAAGAAAGTAAGTTAAGCTCCTTGGCTGCTGTGAAGGCAATGGGTAGGAGTTAAAGGATACAATTAAAAACTGGCAAACCAGATGGTCAAAGGTTAGATAAGAAAACAGGACTGGGAACACTGAAAAAGGTGTAAGGTAACCACTAAAATAAAAATAAAATGTTCCTAAATTCCATTCTTTAACATTAAAGGGCAAAGAATATACAGCTTTAGAAAAAGAAACACATCAATAGAACATAATAGATGTAATTATAAAACATTATGATAGAACTGAGACCAAACATATCAGCCATATCGATGCGTGTAATGGGCTAATTTCACCAATTATAAGAAAAAGATTCTCAATTCAGCTCACAACGTAAGACCCAACTATATGCTATATTCTTGTGATATAGAAAACAAAATGATTCAGCAAGGCAAAATATAAATGGATGGATAAAGGTATTCCAGGAAAATGAAAACAATAAGAAAGCAGAAGCAGCAACCTTGATATCTAACAAATAAGAATTCAAGCCTAAAAGTGTTAAACACAGCAAAGAAGGGCACCTTTTAATGATAAAAGCCAAATTTACAATGAAAATAAAATACTTATGAATATCTATGCTCCAAATAACAAAGTAACCAACTTTATGAAGCAGATTTACCACTCTCAGTTCAAGACAGATCAAGTGGATAAACAAACAAAGCAGAATCAATTAGGTCGGCCTTTTGGATATATACTGAACTTTATATTTTGATAATTTAAGCAAATATATCTTGTCAAGAGCCTTTGAACCATGCATAAAAACTGATCATAAAGAAACATCAGTAAGTTCCATGAATGAGAAATATTACAAGCAATACTCTGATCACAGTGCAATAAAAGTAGAGATTATTAACCAATGAAATGAAAAGAGAAATCATTAATCAAAACTAAAAACAGGGCTTCCCTGGTGGCGCAGTGGTTGAGAGTCTGCCTACCAATGCAGGGGACACGGGTTCGTGCCCTGGTGTGGGAGGCTCCCACATGCCACGGAGCGGTTGGGCCCATTAGCCATGGCCACTGAGCCTGCGTGTCCGGAGCCTGTGCTCCACAACGGAAGAGGCCACAACAGTGAGAGGCCCACATACCGCAAAAAAAAAAAACCCCAAAACTAAAAACAATCCCATTAAACAACTCTTGGGTGAAAGAGAAAATACAAATCGAAAATTTTTAAAGTTTTAAAAACCACTAAAAACAAACCACCAAACCCCTAACACATGTGATACATTTAAAGCAGTTATGAGAGGACAACTCATAGCTGGAAATGCTTTCATAACTGAAAAATGAAAGGATGCAAATAAATGACTCATATACCTAGCTGAAAAAACTGGAAAACAACAACAAAGTAAACCAAAAGAAAGCACTGGGAATGAAAGAGTAAAGGCAAAAGCAGAAATTAATGAAGCAGAGAATAGGAAACCAGTAGATTTAATTGAAAGAAGTTAACAAAATTGCAAGCCACTAGCTAACTTGAGCAAGGAAAAAGAGAGAATGTACAAACAAAATAAGAAATGACAAGAAGAAAACAAGAATTAAAAGTTGTAACAGGCCGCTATACAAATAACTTTGAAATCCTTTATTAAATGGATACTTTTCTAAAGAAATATAGATAACCAAAATTGAGCCCATCAGAAAAAGTTTAAACAGAGCAAATTTCCACAGATTAAAGAACTACCACACACACAAAAACAACAGGCCCAGATATTTTCACCGTGGTCTTCTATCAAACCTTCAAAGATCTGACTGTTCCGGTGTTCTATAAATTGATCTAGAGCACTGAAGATTGTGGCAGGCAGAATAATGCCTCCCTTCGCCAGAAAGATGTCTATGTCAGAATCCCCAGAACTTATGACTATGTTATGCTCCATGGCAAGGAGGAATTAAAGTTGCAGGCAGAATTAAGGTTGCTGATCCGCTGACCTTAAAATAGGGAGATTATCCTGGATTATCCAGAAGACCCAAAGTAATCACAGGCACTTCTAAAGGTGGGAGAGGGAGGTAGGAGAGTCAATGTCAGAGAAACGTGATAAGAGAAAAACCACTGCTGGCTCTGAAGGTGGAAGACCGTGAACTGAGGATTAGAGGCAGCCTCTAGAAGCCGGTACAGGCAAGAAAGTGGATTTTCCTTTAGAACCCCCAGAAATGAATGCAGCCTGCATTCAATCTTAGCTCAGGGGGACCCACTCTGGACTTCTGACTTTTACAACAATTAGATAACAAATCTGTTTTATTTTAAAGCACTAAGTTTGTGGTGATCTGTTACAGCAGCAAATAGAAAACTGGCTCAAAATACTGATGCAAAAATAAAGGAAAATTTCCTAATTCTTTTAATAAATTGAGTATTTTGATACCTAAACCTGATAAAGACTCCAAAGAAAGTAGAAAAAAACTTGCTGATCATCGTCACTCGTGAATATTGATACAAAAGGACTGAAAAAAAATATTAGCAAACAGAATCCAATAGCATATAAAGAAAATAATACACCATGACCAGTTGAGATTTATTCCAATAATTTAAGGTCATTTCAATATTAGGAAATCAATATTGATAGATCAAAGGGAAAAAATATAATTATCTCCATAGATGCTGAAAGAAACCTTTGACAAAAATTCAATACCCATTCCTGTTAACAGCACTCAAGAAAATAGGAATTGAAGGACCCTTTCTTGACATGATAAAACACCTTAACACGGGCTTCCCTGGTGGCGCAGTGGTTGAGAGTCCACCTGCCGATGCAGGGGACGCGGGTTCGTGCCCCGGTCTGGGAAGATCCCACATGCCGCGGAGCGGCTGGGCCCGTGAGCCACAGCCGCTGATCCTGCGCGTCCGGAGCCTGTGCTCCGCAACGGGAGAGGCCACAACAGTGAGAGGCCCGTGTACCGCAAAAAAAAAAACCCAAAAAACAAAACTTAGATAACGAGCATATACTTGTCATTAAATAATTCCTTATACTTTTCTGTATGTTTGGAGTACTTCACATGCGTAAGAACCTCACTTGTAGCAAGACATTCTCCAGTGTCATGGCAAACCTGCAGAGGTGACGATTCTGCTCTCTCACTACTAAATATGCCAAGTCTTTTCTGAAAGGTTTTATAAGTCACTTATACTCTGCAGGATTAAAATACAGAACCTCAGAAGCTAACTTTTTTGGGTGGGCTGTGCTATGTAATTTGGGTTTCTGTTCCAATAAATAAGAAACAGTATTAAACTGGACACTTTCATTTAAAAATTTTTGCTGCTTATAAAATTTCTAAAAACCCTTACCCTCAGGACTTCCCTGGTGGCACAGTGGATAAGACTCCGTGCTCCCAATGCAGGGGACCCGGGTTCGATCCCTGGTCAGGGAACTAGATCCCACATACATGCTGCAACTAAGAGTTCACACGCCACAACTAAGGAGGCTGCGGGCTGCAACTAAGGAGCCAGTGAGCCACAACTAAGGGCCCTGGAGCCGCAACTAAGGAGCCTGCTTGCTGCAACTAAGACCAGGCCCAACCAAATAAATAAATAAATAAATATTAAAAGCCCTCACCCTCATATTTGGATAATAAAGTCAAGAACAGGTTGTCAATATGATTTAAAGCTGAAAAAAATCTGTCGGGATTCTGATAAGATTATTTAAGAAGCAAATCAAAATGCTTAAGCCATAGCTATTTAACATGATTATAAGTGCTGATTACTCAAATGAAATTAATCACAAATTCCCCCAAGAACATTAAACTACTCCTCAGTGGGAAAAAAACCAGGCGCTTTTCCTCCGTCATTGACTATAAGCTGGATTATTTTATTTTCCTGAAAATATGAAAAACAATTGAAGATTTACTGGTCAGTATTTAAAAAAGATAAAAAATTTAGTTCCACAATCAATATAGCAATGGTGAACAACAAGAAAAGCTTCTTGAAGCTTAATAACTCAATGTAACATTTAAAAAACGAAACTTGCTATTACTGAATCTCCAGTGACCTCTTATTTGGAGTTAAGTAAGGATTCCAGGAGACTGGGCAGAAAGATTTCAGGAAGGCAGAAGGAAACCCGGATTTTGCGTTTATCAGAAGTTTAGCCACAAGCACAACTTTGAGCACATCTCCTTTTTGGTGACGGGGCAGCTATTTGCTTTACACATTCTGATTTGTCATGAGGACAAGTCCCAAGGGAACAAGAATGAAGCACATCTTTTTTCTACCCAACCTCTTCCCCTTCCTCATTCTGTCCATGATGTAGGTTTAAAGTCTAGAGGTGGTTCAGGGAGTCTGACAGGACACGGGGCTGACTCAGGCATTAGCACAGAATTGAATCTATCCATTCGGTGGTCTCCGTCTGGGGTAAGGAAGCCAGGGAAGCCTCCGGTGGCTCCAAGGACAATGATAAAATGGGATTTCTGTGGAAAGAAAGAAAGCCAGTGAGGCAGGCAGGGGACAGGTAATGGCCTAGACGCTCAAATCAAGGAGCCTGGCTCTATTTTGTTGACCCTGTGACCCTGGAGGGCTGCTGGAAGGTTCTTAACAAGGAAGGGACATGGTGACTGGTATTTCAGGTAGCTCCTTCTCAAGCAATCAAGACTTGAGATAGGAGACTGACTGTGGATGGAGTGTCCTGGAGAGACAAGATAAATAGATATAAGAAAGGTATA
Organism: Leucopleurus acutus; assembly: GCF_964270905.1. Taxonomy (NCBI): domain Eukaryota; kingdom Metazoa; phylum Chordata; class Mammalia; order Artiodactyla; family Delphinidae; genus Leucopleurus; species Leucopleurus acutus. Next base: position 6,467,136 of record NC_139160.1, on the reverse strand, counting down.
TAGATGTAAGTATACATATTCATGAGAAAAAACTGGAGAGAATAAGGCAAGGAGGGTGTATCAGTCCAGGTTCTCCAGAGAAAAAGAACCAATAGATATATACATATCTCCAATTACATAGCCTATATATATGCATCTGCACAGTTACACAGAAAATGTATGACATGTATAATGTATATACATGTGTATATACATATGCATGTGTATATATACGTATGTTTTAAATATAAGAAGAGATTTATTTTCAGGAATTGGTTGATGCAGTCATGGAGGCTGAGAAGTCTCACAGTCAGCCGCCTGCAAGCTGGAGTCCCAGGAGAGCAGATGGTGTAGCTCCCAATCTGAGTTCAAAGGCCTGAGCCAGTGGTGCAGGTCCAGTTGGAAAGCGGGCTTACTCAAGACCAAGGAATAGCCCATGTTTCAGATCGAGTCTGAAGGCACGAAAAAGCCAATGTGCCAGCTTGAAGGCAGTTAGGCAAAAGAATGCTCTCTTACTCAGCCTTTTTGAGTAAAAGTCTGTTCTGGATCAACCGATTGGATGTGGCCCACCCTTAGCGGACAGGGCAATCTGCTGTATTCAGCCTACCATTTCAAATGTTAATCTCATCCATAAACATCCTCACACATACACCAAGGTAACGTTTGAACAAATGCCTGGGCACCCCATGGCCTAGTCAAGGTGACACGTGGAATTAACCAACAGAGAAGACTACCAGTTTCCTAGTTTAGGTGACGGTGGTGCCAAAATGAAATAGAGTGAACAAGGGTAGGAGAAGGTATTCCAGGAAGCCCAGGAACACTGTTTGAGATCTGCTGAATTGATGTTCTCGGCAGCTGGGCGGAAACAAGCAGGAAGCTGGATGTACACATTGGGATGCTCAGGGCTAGAGTCTGGGCAGCCCTTAGTAGTAACCTAGTAACCAGGACAGGATTATCCAGGGATGGGATAAAAAAGAGGAGCTCAGTTTAAAAAGAAAGAGAGAAAAGAAATGGTAAGAAGTGGTAGAAAACAAGGAAAATCAGAAGAGTGTGGTATCAGAGGCTAAGGAAGTGAAGTTTCTAGAATTAAGGCACAACCAAAATGATCAGCAAAGAGAGTCTAGATAGCGATTGAAAAATACCCTTTACCACCGGCAACTCGGACATCATTGGGGATGCCCTCCATGAATGCAGCACCCACAGGAAGCTGATGAAGACGGGTGAAGGAGCAGAAAGATTAGACCACAGATAGAGAGGGGGCATGCCAGGAGCTGTACCTTAGGGAGAAGAGCATGCTTATAGGGTGAGAGGGGTCAGGAAGGAAGGAGGAACTAAAGAAATAAGTAGGGAGGGTGGTTGACAAGCAAAGCCCCCAGAGTAGAGGCCAGGGATTATAATCAAGAGCACAAGCCTGTGCACATGGGGTCAAGAGGTGGGGGCAGAAGACACTGAACTTGAATCAGACGAAGGGGCTACTCATCCTGAGACTGGTGAGAAACAAGGGAGGAGTAATAGAGAGGTATGTTTGCAGGAGAGCAGGGGTGGGAGAAAGTGAGGGAGATCGTGCTTATTAGTCTTATTCTTCATGACGAAGAAGGTTTTCTGCTAAGAAGGAGAAATAGGTTTTTCATTTAAGATGGTAGCTTGAGGAAATGCATCTAACTCCCTGCCCTCCCTCCCAAAGCTGAGCTTTAAGTTTATGGGCATTTATTGGAAAGAAATACAGAGAAGTGAAAAACAATATCACAGACCAACTTCATAGGAGACTGGAATACACAGGAGACAAAACGGCTCTGGGTGGCTCGATAATACGACTCTTCAAGAGGCTGCCCCAGTGATCGTCTCATCCTTCAGTAACAGGTGTTCCCTGCTTCCCACACTTGCAACTCTGCCATACGCATGATTCAGCTTTTCCTCTATTTTGTATTTGCTTTACTGCAGCTGATGCCCACTATCACCTCCAAATGCTTTTCTTCGTCGCGTGCTTTATGCTTACTCATACTGCCTCTTGGCTTTTGCTCACTGCTTTCTCTTTCTCAGCTTCTTGACTCCACTAGCCCTGCGGATTCTATTGCTATATCTCAAAACAAAATCCCTAAGAGAGAGGCTCTGACTGGTTCAAGCAGACACTCTCCAGGACAAAACATGCCACTGGGCAGAGTTCTTGTCTGTTGATGGTCAAATTTGTCGGGGCCAAGGTGCTGGGGTTTGGGTACCCAGCACAGTGACACAATCAAAAGGCACTCGCATATCATTGGTGATTCTTATATAGGTGGTTGTGGGCGGAAAGTTGAAAGGAGGAACAAACCCATGCACACATTTCATATTCAGAAATGTACAGTACCAATACGAAAAACGTATGGATATCGACACAGACACATGTGCGTGTGTGCACACGCATGCACACACACACACACACACAACTTAATTCCTGAATAAATGAGGTAATACCATTTTTTGCTCTTGATTAAATGATCCTATATTGTAAAGATGTCAATTCTTTTCAAATTAATCTCCAAATCTGGGGCAATTAAAATTTAAATCCCAATGAGCCATTTTTTATTAAAATTGACAAGTTGTTTTAATAATTCAACTGAAAGAGAAAAATGCCTGAGAATAGCCATGAAATTTATTTTTAAATAATGATGAGGAAATGCTTGATATCTCTATCTCTATCAACTAAACTACAGTAATTAAAAGTTTGGTCTGGCCCAGGTAAGTTGATCAATGGAACAAAAGGAGGCAGAAACAGAACAATGTACCTTTTGGAACTCATAATATAATAAAGGTGGCATTTCAAATCCATGGGAAGTGACGGAGTATCCATCAGTGGTGTTAAGACAATAGACTACTTATGTGGAAAAACAAAAAGGTGAACCCACTACCTCAAACCACATACCAAAGCAAATTTCATATGGATTTAAGATCTAAACATTGAAATTAAAACTATCACGGTATTGGTGGCAAATATATATGAGTATCATTATCATCTTGGGGATGGAAGGTCTTCCTAAGTATGAAATCAAACCCGTAAGACATAAAGGGAATAGTCATAGACTTGACTACAGAGCAAAGCAATCTTATATATGTTAAAAGACAGCATAACCAAGTAAAAAGAAATCTACAGATCAAAGAACATTTTTGCAACGCTTATGATAGATAAAATGCTAACGTCTCTAATATATAATTTATCATAAATCAACATGCAAAAGACAAACAACCAAAGGGAAAAAAGATAAGTAGGAGATGTGGAAAGTGGGCTTGTCCCATCTCTTCTGAGTAACAGCAAAGAGCATAAGATTTGAAATTTTAAAAATGATACCCAGGCCCACTCTGCTAAAGCACCAGGTGCACCTCTGAACTGCTACGCATACTATACCCTAGGGAGAGGGTTTGTTTAACTCGTAGGAATGAATAACTAATGATGACGTTTCAGCATTAACTCTGGCCGTTGTTGACAAAGGGCCATCCTACGACCCTCTGTTCAGCCCATGGAAGAAAAAAGGCCAGATTTCAGAGATTCCAGGAGAGATTACTGTCTTCTCTGATTAGATATTAGGTCTTTTCAGTTTATTAAACATATGCCGCAGTAATAACATCACACAATCTCCTCTTTTGCAGAACCTTGGGTCTTTATCATTTCCTCATTTCTGTGCCACTCAGAGATGTTCTTAAGGTCTCAATCAATTCATAAGCTCTTCCAAGGCAGTCTGTGTCCTTATTTCTTCTTTGTTGCCACCCACTGTTTTACTGGGGTTCTTCCTTCATTCCTCATTAAGTGCTGACTGCTTATAACACATCCATTTCCAGACATAACATCTCTTCTTCCAAATCAGACCTTCTTTCCAAGATTATTTTTTCTCATTTTTGTTATTTGTAAGTTCCTTGAATGAGAGTCTGTAGGCGGGTAAATCTTTTTTTTTTTTTTTAACATTTTTACTGGAGTATAATTCCTTTACAATGTGTGTTAGTCTCTGCTGTACAACAAAGTGAATGAGCTATATGCATACGTATATCCCCATAGCCCCTCCCTCTTGTGTCTCCCTCCCACCCTCCCTATCCCACACCTCCAGGGGGTCACAAAGCACCGAGCTGATCTCCCTGTGCTATGCGGCTGCTTCCCACAAGCTAGCTATTATACATTTGGTAGTGTATGTATGTCCATGCCACTCTCTCACTTCTTCCCAGCTTACCCTTCCCTCTCCCCGTGTCCTCAAGTCCATTCTCCACATCTGCATCTTTATTCCTGTCCTGCCCCTAGGTTCATCAGAACCATTTTTTTTTTAGATTCCATATATATGTGTTAGCATACGGTATTTGTTTTTCTCTTTCTGACTTACTTCACTCTGTATGACAGACTCTAGGTCCATCCAACTCACTACAAACAACTCAATTTCGTTTCTTTTTATGGCTGAGTAATATTCCATTGTATATATGTGCCACATCTTCTTTATCCATTCATCCAATGATGGACACTTACGTTGCTTCCATGTCCTGGCTATTGTAAATAGAGCTGTAATGAACATTTTGGTACATGATTCTTTTTGAATTATGGTTTTCTCAGGGTATATGCCCAGTAGTGGGATTGCTAGGTCGTATGGTAGTTCTATTCGTAGTTTTTTAAGGAACCTCCATCCTGTTCTCCATAGTGGCTATATCAATTTACATTCCCACCAATAGCGCAAGAGAGTTCCCTTTTCTCCACACCCTCTCCAGCATTTGTTGTTTTTTTTTAAACATCTTTATTATAGTTGCTTTACATTGTTGTGTTAGTTTCTGCTGCATACCAAACTGAATCAGCTATATATATATACATATATCCCCATATCCCCTCCTTCTTGCGTTTTCCGCCCACCCTCCCTATCCCATCCCTCTAGGTGGTCACAAAGCACTGAGCTGATCTCCCTGTGCTATGCGGCTGCTTCCCACTAGCTATCTATTTTACATTTGGTAGTGTATGTATGTCAATGCCACTCTCTCACTTCTTCCTAGCTTATCCTTCCCTCTCCCCATGTCCTCAAGGCTATTCTCTAAATCTGCGTCTTTATTCTTTTCCTGTCCCTAGGTTTTTCAGAACTATTTTTTAGATTCCATATATATGTGTTAGCATACGGTATTTGTTTTTCTCTTTCTTACTTCACTCTGTATGACAGACTCTAGGTCCATCCACCTCACTACAAATAACTCAATTTCATTTCTTTTTACGGCTGAGTGATATTCCATTGTATATATGTGCCACATCTTCTTTATCCATTCATCTGTCGATGGACACTCAGGTTGCTTCCATGTCCTGGCTATTGTAAACAGAGCTGCAATGAACACTGTGGTACATGACTCTTTTTGAATTATGGTTTTCTCTGGGTATATGCCCAGCAGTGGGATTGCTGGGTCGTATGGTAGTTCTATTTTTAGTTTTTTAAGGAACCTCCATCCTGTTCTCCATACTGGCTGTATCAATTTACATTCCCACCAACAGTGCCAGAGGGTGCCCTTTCTCCACACCATCTCCAGCATTTACTCTTTGTAGATTTTTTAATGATGGCCATTCTGACTGGTGTGAGGTGATACCTCATTGTAGTTTTGATTTGCATTTCTCTAATGATTAGTGATGTTGAGCATCCTTTCATGTGTTTGTTGGCAGTCTGTATATCTTCTTTGGAGAAATGTCTATTTAGGTCTTCTGCCCATTTTTGGATTGGGTTGTTTGTTTTTTTGATACTGCGCTGCATGAGCTGCTTGTATATTTTGGAGATTAATCCTCTGTCAGTTGCTTGGTTTGCAAATATTTTCTCCCATTCTGAGAGCTGTCTAATTTCATTCTTTTACAGGGAGCTGTCCAGTTTTCCCAGCACCACTTATTGAAGAGGCTGTGTTTTCTCCATTGTATATACTCTTGGCTCTTTTATCAAAGATAAGGTGACCGTATATGCGTAGGTTTATCTCTGGGCTTTCTATCCTGTTCCATTGATCTATATTTCTGTTTTTGTGCCAGTACCATATTGTCTTGATTACTGTAGATTTGTAGCATAGTCTGAAGTCAGGGAGCCTGATTCTTCCAGCTCCATTTTTCTTTCTCAAGATTGCTTTGGCTATTCGGGGTCTTTTGTCTTTCCATACAAATTGTGAAATTCTTTGCTCTTGTTCTGTGAAAAATGCCATTGGTTCTTTGATTGGGATTGCACTGAATCTGTAGATTGCTTTGGGTAGTATAGTCATTTTCACAATGTTGATTCTTCCAATCCAAGAACACGGTATATCTCTCCATCTCTTTGTATTTCTTCAGTGTCTTATAGTTTTATGCATACAGGTCTTTTTTCTCCTTAGGTAGGTTTATTCCTAGGTATTTTATTCTTTTTGTTGCAATGGTAAATGGGAGTGTTTCCTTAGTTTCTCTTTCAGATTTTTCGTCATTAGTGTATAGGAATGCAAGAGATTTCTGTGCATTAATTTTGTATCCTACTACTCTACCAAATTCATTGATTAGCTCTAGTAGTCTTCTGGTAGCATCTTTAGGATTCTCTATGTATAGTATCATGTCATCTACAAACAGTGACAGTTTTACTTTTTCTTTTCCAATTTGTATTCCTTTTATTTATTTTTCTTCTCTGATTGCTGTGACTAAAACTTCCAAAACTATGTTGAATAATAGTAGTGAGAGTGGGCAACCTTCTCTTGTTCCTGATCTTAGAGGAAATGGTTTCAGTTTTTCACCACTGAAAATGATGTTGGCTGTGGGCTTATCACATACGACCTTTATTATGTTGAGGTAGGTTCTCTCTATGCCTACTTTCTGGAGAGATTTTATCATAAATGGGTGTTGAATTTTGTCAAAAGCTTTTTCTGCATCTACTGCGACTATCATATGGTTTTTCTCCTTCAGTTTGTTAATATGGTGTATCACATTGATTGATCTGCATATATTGAAGAATCCTTGCATTCCAGGGATAAACCCCACTTGATCATGGTGCATGATCCTTTTAATGTGCTGTTGGATTCTGTTTGCTTGTATTTTGTTGATGATTTTTGCATCTAGGTTCATCAGAGATATTGGCCTATAGTTTTCTTTTTTTGTGACATCTTTGTCTGGTTTTGGTATCAGGGTGATGGTGGCTTTGTAGAATGAGCTTGGGAGTGGTCCTCCCTCTGCTATATTTTGGAAGAGTTTGAGAAGCATAGGTGTTAGCTCTTCTCTAAATGTTTGATAGAATTCGCCTGTGAAGCCATCTGGTGCTGGGCTTTTGTTCGTTGCAAGATTTTTAATCACAGTTTCAATTTCAGTGCTTGGGATTGGTCTGTTTATATTTTCTATTTCTTCCTGGTTCAGTCTCAGAAGGTGGTGCTTTTCTAAGAATTTGTCCATTTCTTCCAGGTTGTCTATTTTATTGGCATAGAGTTGCTTGCAGTAATCTCTCATGATCCTTTGTATTTCTGCAGTGTCAGTTGTTACTTCTCCTTTTTCATTTCCATTTCTGGTGATCTGAGTCTTCTCCCTTTTTTTCTTGATGAGTCTGGCTAATGCTTTATCAATTTTGTTTATCTTCTCAAAGAACCACCTTTTAGATTTATTAATCTTTATAAATTGTTTCCTTCATTTCTTTTTCATTTATTTCTGATCTGATCTTTATGATTTCTTTCCTTCTGCTAACTTTGGGTTTTGTTTGTTCTTCTTTATCTAATTGCTTTAGGTGTAAGGTTAGGCTGTTTATTTGAGATTTTTCTTGTTTCTTGAGGTAGGATTGTATTGCTATAAACTTCCCTCTTAGAACTGCTTTTGCTGCATCCCATAGGTTTGGGTTGTCCTATTCTCACTGTCATTTGTTTCTGGGTATTTTTTGATTTCCTCTTTGATTTCTTCAGCGATCTCTTGGTTATTTAGTAGTGTATTGCTTAGCCTCCATATGTTTGTATTTTTTACAGTTTTTTTTTACTGTAATTGATATCTAGTCTCATAGTGTTGTGGCTGGAGAAGATTGTTGATATGATTTCAATTTTCTTAAATTTACCAAGGCTTGATTTGTGACCCAAGATATGGTCTACCCTGGAGAATGTTCCATGAGCACTTGAGAAGAAGGTGTATTCTGTTGGTTTTGGATGGAATGTCCTATAAATATCAATGAAGCCCATCTTGTTTAATGTGTCATTTAAAGCTTGTGTTTCCTTATTTATTTTCATTTTGGTTGATCTGTCCATTGGTGAAAGTGGGGTGTTAAAGTCCCCGCCTATGATTGTGTTACTGTCGATTTCCCCTTTTATGGCTGTTAGCATTTGCCTTATATATTGAGGTGCTCCTATGTTGGGTGCAAAAATATTTACATTTGTTATATCTTCTTCTTGGATCGATCCCTTGATCGTTATGTAGTGCCCTTCTTTGTCTCCTGTAATAGTCTTTATTTTAAAGTCTATTTTGTCTGATATGAGAATTGCTACTCCAGCTTTCTTTGGTTTCCATTTGCATGGAATATCTTTTTCCATCCCCTCACTTTCAGTCTGTATGTGTCCCTAGGTCTGAAGTGGGTCTCTTGTAGACAGCATATTTATGGGCCTTGTTTTTGTATCCATTCAGCCAGTCTATGTCTTTTGTTTGGAGCATTTAATCCATTTACATTTAAGGTAATTATCAATATGTATGTTCCTATTATCATTTTCTTAATTGTTTTGGGTTTGTTTTTGTAGGTCTTTTGCTTCTCTTGTGTTTCCTGCCTAGAGAAGTTAAGGTTTTAATTTCTTCGTTGAACCTGAATGAGATCCTTGCTGGGTAATCTTGCTTGTAGGTTTTTCCCTTTCATCAGTTTAAATATGTCCTTCCACTCCCTTCTGGCTTGCAGAGTTTCTGCTGAAACATCAGCTGTTAACCTTATGGGGATTCCCTTGTATGTTATTTGTTGCTTTTACCTTGCTACTTTTGATATTTTTTTTTGTATTTAATTTTTGATAGTTTGATTAATATATGTCTCAGTGTTTCTGTTTGGGTTTATCCTGTATGGGACTCTCTGCACTTCCTGGACTTGACTATTTCCTTTCCCACCTTAGGGAAGTTTTTGCCTATAATCTCTTCAAATATTTTCTGAGACCCTTTCTTTTTCTCTTCTTCTTCTGGGACCCCTGTAATTCGAATGCTGGTGTGTTTAATGTTGTCCCAGAGTCTCTGAGTCTGTCCTCAGTTCTGTTCATTCTTTTTTCTTTATTCTGCTCCCTGGCACTTATTTCCACCATTTTATCTTCCAGCTCACTTATCCGTTCTTCTGCCTCAGTTATTCTGCTATTGGTTCCTTCTAGAGGATTTTTAATTTCAGTTACTGTGTTGGTCATCACTGTTTGCTCTTTTAGTTCCTCTAGATCCTTGTTAAATGTTTCTTGTATTTTCTCCATTCTGTTTCTGAGATTTTGGATCATCTTTACTATCATTACTCTGAATTCTTTTTCAGGTAGGTTGCCTATTTCGTCTTCATTTATTTGGTCTTCTAGGTTTTACCTTGCTCCCTCGTCTGTAACATATATTTTAGTTTGTTTGCTTGTCTTTGATGGCTGGGGCTGTATTCCTGTCTTACTGGTTGTTTGGCCTGAGGCATCCAGCACTGGCATTTGCGGGCAGTTGGATAGAGCCAGGTCTTGGTCCTGAGATGAGGACCTCTGGGAGGCCTCACTCCGATTAATCTTCCCTGAGGTCTGAGGTTCTCTGTTAGTCCAGCGGTTTGGACTCGGAGCTCCCACCACAGGAGCTCAGGCCCAACGTCCAGCCTGGGAACCAAGATCCCGCAAACTGGTCACTGGGGGTTCCTCCTGTCAGTTTAGGTGTCCGTGGTGCCCCACTAGTGCCTGGTAGGGGCCCTAGCTGTGCAGAGACACGAATTCCATGTCCTCCTAGTCTGCCATCTTGACTCCGACCCCCCGGTAAATCTTGTTTGTTTAAAAATGTCCTTATTTTCTCCACATTTTGGGAGTAAGTTTTATTAACATGGAATGCCAGTTATTTCTTCCCAGAACTTTATTCCACTGTTTTCTCTCCATTCTTGTTGCTATGGAGTTACTCCCCAGTTTGTGTTGCTCCTTTTGTAGATACTCTTTTTTTTTTTTTTTGGTCCCTATGATTGCTATAAAAATCTTCTGTTTGTTTTTTGTGTTCTGTAATTATACCACACAGTATGTGCCTGTGAATTTCTTTTAATTTATTTTGATTCATTTTTCTTTTTAAGTCTGAGGGTTCCTGTCATTTATTAATTCTGAAAAAAGTCTTGGTCATGATAGTTTTTAATGATGATTCTCCTAATTCTCTCTCTTCTTTTTTTCTGGAAGTCTCATTACATATATCGGCCTATTTCATTCTTACCCCCACCACCCCATGTCTCTTAACCTTTGCTATTTTCCATTTCTTTGTCTTCGTCTTCCTGGGCTACGCGCTGTAATTTCTTCAAATCTTCAATTTCATGAATTATCTCTTCTGTAGCTGAACCATAAAGTTTTAAATTTCAATTAAATATTTTTCAAGTTCAAGAATTTCTACTTGATTCTTTGGTGATTTTTTACAGTCTTTGAGTCATACTTTGGATTGACTCTCTTCTAAAACCACATATTGCTTGTAGACCTTTTGAGGATGGCCATTCTGACTGGTGTGAGGCGATACCGCACTGTAGTTTTGATTTGCATTTTTCTAATAATTAGCGAAGCTGAGCATCCTTTCATGTGCCTCTTGCCCATCTGTATGTCTTCTTTGGAAAAATATCTATTTAGGTCTTCTGCTCATCTTTTGATTGGGTTGTTTGTTTTTTTGATATTGTGCCGCATGAGCTATTTGTAAATTTTGGAGATTAATCCCTTGTTGGTCTCATTGTTTGCAAATACTTTCTCCCATTCTGTGGGTTATCTTTTCATTTTGTTTATGGTTTCCTTTGCTGTGCAAAAGCCTTTGAGTTTGATTAGGTCCCATTTGTTTATTTTTGTTTTTATTTCCATTATTCTAGGAGGTAGATCCAAAAAGATGCTTTATGTCAAAGAGTGTTCTGCCTATATTTTCCTCTAAGAGTTTCACAGTGTCTGGCCTTACATTTAGGTCTTTGATCTATTTTGAGTTAAGTTTTGTGTATGGTGTTAAAGAATGTTCTAATTTCACTGTGTTACATGTAGCTGTCCAGTTTTCCCAGCACCAGAATGGCCATCATCAAAAAGTCTACAAACAATAAATGCTGGAGAGGGTATGGAGAAAAGGGAACCCTCCTACACTGTTGGTGGGAATGTAAGTTGGTACAGCCACTATGGAGAACAGTATGGAGGTTCCTCAAGAAACTAAAAACAGAGTTAACGTATGATCCAGCAATCCCACTCCTGGGCATATAACTGGAGAAAAACATGGTTTGAAAGGATACATGCACCCCAATGTTCATTGCAGCGCTGTTTACAATAGCCAAGACCTGGAAGCAACGTAAATGTCCATCAACAGATGAATGGATAAAGAAGATGTGGTACATATATACAATGGAATATTACTCAACCATTAAAAAGAATGAAATAATGCCATTTGAAGCAGCAGGGAAAGACCTGGAGATTATCATACTAAGTGAAGTAAGTCAGACAGAGAAAGACAAATATCATATGATATCGCTTATATGTGAAATCTAAAAACAAAAGATACAAATGAACTTATTTACAAAACAGAAACAGACTCACAGACTTAGAGAATGAACTTACGGTTACCAGTGGGGAAGGGTGGGAGGGGATAGATTGGGAGTTTGGGATTGACATGTACACACTGCTATATTTAAAACAGATAACCAACAAGGACCTACTGTATAGTACAGGGAACTCTGCTCTATACTCTGTAATAACCTAAATGGGAAAAGAATTTGAAAAAGAACAGATACGTGTATATCTATAACTAAATCACTCTGTTGTGCACCTGAAACTAACACAACATTGTTAATCAACTATACTCCAACACAAAATAAAAATTTAAAAATTCCACATATTACGCACTTTTTTTTTTTTTTTTTTTTGCTGTACGCGGGCCTCTCACTGTTGTGGCCTCTCCCGTTGCGGAGCACAGGCTCTGGACACGCAGGCTCAGCGGCCATGGCTCAGGGGCCCAGCCACCCCGCGGCACGTGGGGTCTTCCCGGACCAGGGCACGAATCCAAGTGCCCTGCATCAGCAGGTGGACTCTCAACCACTGCGCCACCAGGGAAGCCCCTACGCACACTTTATATTTAAGCAGAATTTTTTTTTTTTAATTGGAGTAAAGTTGCTTTACAATGTTGTGTTAGTTTCTCCTGTACAATGAAGTGAATCAGCTATATGTATACCTATATCCCCTCCTTCTTGGACTTCCCTCTATGCATGCTTTTTTTTTGAACACTGTTTATGGTAATTTTAATAATGAAATCTTCTGTATGTGGTTCTCTTGTTTGTTGTTTTCTGCTGGCTCTAACATGGGACTTTTTGTGTGCATGTTTTGTGAGTTTTTAAAAAATTGTGTGCTCCTCTTTTTGGAACTCTGTCCGCAAGAATTCTTTGAGGTCTGGGTTGAGAATGCATTCCTCTCAGTAGATTTTTCTTTTATTCAGACCCAAGGTCATTTCAAATTTAAATTCTTGGTTTGCAGTTTTTCAGATTAGGCAAAGGGTATAACGAGAGACACGTGGGCTGGCCAGTGTACACATTATCAAGGGAAACTTTTAAATTCTCTTTGCACCAGCATGATCTTTAAATTTCCTTTGAAAATATAAAACATCAAACTCACAGAGAAGTACAGTAATAGAACAGATATCTGCAACGGTAACACAATCAAACAGGTGGTTTTTGTTACATTTGTTCACTTTTTTTTCTTTCTAATTCCTAATTGTTCCACAGTTCTCTTTCTTTCTTGGAAAAAAATTGTATTAACAAAATATAACAATTAACATTCAAAGAGATTAAAAACATGAGCAAATATTTTACTCTAATACATATTAAACAAAACTAGTTTAATTTATAAAGAGGAGTCGGGGTTTGAATCAGGGCTTGAAGGAAATGGTAAGCATGTGGAAAAGCTGTTGAGAGAAACTGCAGATGACAAAAACAAATAAAAGGGTTGATCAACAACAGCCTGACAGCTCCACCGTGACTGGAGGCACAGATCAGCCATGGCTCGTAACTGGGAGTATCCACACTGCAGTGTCCTCGTAGGACCAGAGTTCTGCTGGGTGGATCTGGCAGAAGGACAACAGTTAGGGAACCTGCAGGTAGAGCAGCTTACAGAAGTGCTGCTTAGATTTACTGTGCATATAGATCACCTGGGTATCTTGTTAAAATGCAGATTCTGATTCAGGGGGTCTGGGACGGGGCCGGAGACTCAACATTTCCAAAGTTCCCAGGCGTTGTTAATGCTGCTGGTCTAGGGACTCACCTTTCAGCCAAGGGGTCCTGGGTCATGGAGGGAATGGAGATAAGAAGGGTCCTGACACAGTGGAAGAAACCAGATGGCCCTAGCAATTGGAGGGAGGTCTTTGTGTGTTGAAGAAGAGGATTAGCAGGAGTCAGAGATGAGAGCTGGGCAGAGAAAGCAGACTGGTCAGAACGAGATATGACACTTTAGGGTATAAAGTGGATCTGGCTGAAGGCAGAATCCAGGACCTATTCATGGAGCAGATAGCTGAAGTGGAATTGTAAAGGTATCGGAAGTTAAGAAGGCCCAAGAAGTAGAGGTTTAGTTGTTAGCTGTTGGTAAAATCTACAGTAATTGTGGGAGGAGTCGGGGTAGCAAAGACGGGGAGCCTGCCTGACAGTCTTTGATGAATGGGGCTTGATGGGGTGGTCATGAGAGCATCTGAGAAGTTGGTAGCTGAGCCTGGCAAGGAGGGGTAGCAGGCAGACAGCCTCAGACTAGGATGAAGTTTGAGGTTTGGGTGGGAAACACAAGAAATAGTTGGTATGTGCACAGTTAAGAGCCTTAGTTAAGGCAAGGAAATGGAGAGAACATTTTAGAAGAAGCTCAATGTGGTTGTCCTAAAGCTCGTTACCTCTGGACAGGAGAACGCTGGGGGCAATTTATGTCCTTGAGGCTCTTTGTGGATCAGGCATGACTAGACCTCACCCAGGCCACACCCTTGCTCAGCTGCTTCCCTTTTCTTGCGCTGCTTCCCTAATGGCTTTTTCCTGAAGATTACACCCTCAATAAATCCCAAGCACCTGCGTCTCTATCTCAGCTCTGCCTCTGGGGAGCCTGATGTAAAGCAGGTGGTCCCAGAAGTAGTGCTGGGAAGCAGACCCTCAGGATGGATTCTGGAGGTGAATCATCCACCAGCCCCTGGCGATGATGGTGCAGGAGGAGTAGCGATGGTCCCTGGAATTCTACAGCACGTGTGCTGAACTGGGAAAGGACGCGTGGGGGGAAGGACACACTGGCTCGTGCGTTGTCTCTGGCTTTGTGAGATCTGAAGGGATACAGGGATTTGGGGGACCACGAAACTGGGTGGCTACTGCTGATGCTTTGAAGAGAAAAGGACAGACTGGGGCAACGAAGCATCAATCGAAGCTAAGTATGAGAGCCAGAGGTCTCCATGGCAGCACATAAGGAACCCTTCATCCCCGTCAACTAGGCTCAGGATCTAATCTAAGAGTAGAGGCACGTCCTTTCAGAGAAGGAAGACTCTCAGCTCTGGTAAGTCTCCTACATCACAGGCAAAGCCCTGAGGGGGAAGGGGTGGGATCTCGACACTCAGTATGAAGGTATCTGGGTAGATGCGCTCATATTTCCCTAAACGCTGCGGGCTGCAGAAGTGATTAGCCCCGCTTTGTTGGTGAACAGAACCCCCCCCCCCCACCTCTCCCAAATGAAGCGGGTGCCTTAGAGGACCACACTTGTCCTCCTCAGGTCTGCCCCACCTCCACTGGTAGTGACCACACTAATAACTAGGGTCAGATCTCAGCAGGAGCCAACCAGAAAGTCCTGGGCCTGCGGAGGGAAGAGAGAGATTAAAAACCAAAGGACCGGCAGGAACTGGTTAAGGTTTCACGGCAGGAACAGGAGAATACGCCTGGGAGTGGATCCCAAGGGTGCGGGTCGAGGGGAAGAGCAGAGTGTGAAGCTGGGTGATGGGGAGACTGTTGATATGGCACTCTCCATGACAAAGATTTCATTCCCTGCAAGGGTTTGGGATCCGGCCCAGAGAAGCCTGGAAAAAGCGAGAGCCCACAAGAAATGAAGAAGGGACCTCAGAACTGCCACAGCAGCCCACGGAGGAAGGGACACAAAGCCGGAGAAGGGGGCAAGCTGGGAGACTGGAAGACCCACCAGCTGACTATGGTCCTCACGAGGACCTTTTACTAAGGTGACAGGGGTTACACCGCTGTCACCAAGAAGCTCAGCAGAGGCTCTCCTCTGTAAGCCCCAGCTGATAGCAGGAGATGCTGTCACAAAACAGGACTTTCCAGTATCCATGGGAATAAGAGGATCCCAGGATGCCCAAGGCCATGTGGCAGCACTCAGCCATCAGCCAGACTCTGAGGACAGTATGCTGGGTGAGCTGCAAGACCTACAGAAGAGAACACAGTGTTCCTGGAGACAAGACATATGGGCACCCAACAGGGCACTGCTTGACATACAACCAAAAGAAACCAGGAGTGGGCAAGCCAAAGACTGAGGTGAGTCACCTCAGTGGAAAGCCAGGATGCCTTGTCCAGCTTCCAGACTGAGATCAGTTCTCAGACACAAAACCCATTTACTGAAGAAGAAGCTGGGTCCCCAAGACTCTGAAACACCATGACACACATATGTATAGTGATTCCTCTAGTCCTTCAGCAAAGAAACTTACGGTCTTGACTTGGCTAACTGTGTACTGTAGAAAGGGGAATACCCAGACCTCCTGAGGGGTGTTGGATCCAGGGCCGTGGCAGACACTGGTACCCAGTGGTCTGGTACTAAGCACTACCAGGCACCCCTGCTAGAAGAGGCGCACATGGGACCCAGGTAACTGATGGAGTCCTAGACCAGGTTCAAGTCATGGTGTATCCATCAAGTCCATGGACCTCAGTGATTATTTCCTTAATTCCTAAATATATGATCAGAATAGACATTCTTAGCAGAACCCTCACGTTGGTTCCTTGACTTATGGAGTAAGAACTATTGTAATAGGAAAGTCAAAGCAGTAGTCCATGAAACCGTCCCCTCCCATTCCAGGTAAGACAGGACATTATGAGCACGACTGTATCCTAGAAGGCATGGCAGAGGTTAGTGCCGCTTCCAAAGGCTTAACAGATGCAGGGCTTGTGGTCCTCCATCATACCCCACTCAATTCACTAGCCTGGCCCCTAGAAAAACCCAGGTGGATCATGGTGAGAGATACAGCTCCACCACAAACCTAACCCACCAGCTTCAACGTGCCTGATGTGGTAATACTTTCTAGAGCAGGTGGACACGGATCCTGGTGTGTGGTTTGTGGCTACTGAGTTGGCAGATGCATCCTCCACCCCGATCAAAACAGAGGATCTGAAGCCGCTAACGCCACAGGGAATGACCATTACTCATGGAAGCCTCGTCCACGGTTGGTTTAATTCTTCTGCTCTCTGTCACAGTAAAGTCTGAAAGGACTTAGGCCATCTGAACATTTGCAGAAGATCACACTGGTCCAGGACATTGATGAAACTGTGTCAATCCACTTGGGTGAGCAAAGAATGACAAGTACTTTGAAGGTCTTGGTCAGAATCATGTGCTCCCGAAGGTAAGGGAAGAACTCTTCAAAGATACAGGGGCCAGCACGTCAATCAAGTTTCTAGGAGTCCGGTAGTCTGTGGCAAGGGAGAACATTTCCTCCAAAGTAAAGGACCAACTACTGTACTTTGAACTTCCTGACACCAGGAGAGAAACATGGCCTTGGAGGCTGCTGTGCGTTGAGGGGGCAGCATATCCCTCTCTCGGAAACACTGCTGTGGCCCATTCATCAGGTTTCAGCATGGTCCTAGCAGCCCTGCCATTTCCCTACCCTGACTCCCTCATGGGTGTTCTTAGAGCACAATTCCCTGTAACTCATGGGCACCGAGATCCCTGTCTCAAACTCTGCTTCTAGGAAACTGAACCGAAGACAAGTTCATAAAAGGGATGAGGCAGTCATGGACGAGGGAGCTGGGCTGGCTTTTATGTGATGGCTAAGGAGTACAAGGATGAAAACAAACCATAATTAAGTGTGGTCGGTATCCTAACTGGATGTAGGTCTCAGACGGAAGCTGCCCCCTGGGCAGGGAGTGAACAAGAACGAAAACCTTGCTCCACTCCCTCATCACTGGCCTAGCATCTCCCCAGAAGCGTTTGATTTGGGGGAATTGCAGACATGTGGTTCCCATGTCCCAATTCTCCAGACACATTTGGAGAAAATATTTTGACGAGAGGCGCTACAAGCAAGCCCCCCAAACCCACTAAGAACGTGGCTGACTTGGATTCCTTCTTTGGATTCCACGCAGGCACGATGGTAGCTACACAGGAAATCCTTCCTGAATTTAATTTTATTAAAACAGCAAATCTGTACCAAGCACTGTGATAGTCACAACCTCCACTCCTAACATTACATTTTCAAAGGTTACAAATTGTATGGCACTCCGTAGTAATTCTTTTCTTGTCATTATTTCATTCAGCAAATATGACTGATGGATCTGAAGATCACACTAAGTGAAGTAAGCCAGACAGAGAAAGATAAGTGTCCTACGGTATCACTTATATGTGGAATGTAAAAAAAAAAAAAAAAAAAAAGATATGAATGAACTTATTTCCAAAACAAAAAGAGATTCACAGACAGAGAAAACAAACTTATGTTTACCAAAGGGGAGAGGGGGCTGGAGGGAGGGATAAATTAGTAGGTTGGGATTAACATATATACACTACTATATATAAAATAGATAACCAGCAAGGACCTACTGTATAATAGCATAGGGAACTATACTCTATATTTTGTAATAAACTATAAGGGAAAAGAATATGAAAAAGAATATATATATATATAATATATACATAATATATGTATTTTATATATATATAAAACTGATTGTTATGTTGTACACTGAAACTAACATGATATTGTAAATCAACTATACTTCAATTAAAACAAATTTAATTTTTTTTAATTTTAAAAAATTTAAAAAAAAACACAAATATGATTGAATGCTTACTATATACCGGGCATTATTCCAGGCTAAGCTAATAGTGACTCTGGGATTTTTTTCAACACATCATTTACCTATATAGATTCAAATGCCAGAGAACTGAAACATATAGACCAGGACTTTTTACATACTCATTATAGGTTCCCTTTGTTTGTGTTTCCTGGTGTTTTGAGATGTGGTCCTCTTTCATTCTTTGGATTATAAGCTTCTAAGTGACGCAAACTATGTGACTGTTCTTTTAAAGAGTCTTTCATCAATGTCTGGCAGTGTTCTCCCACAGGAGGTGACTGAGTGACATCCTTCCCACAGCTGAGCACAAGACCACAAAAATACAAGTTCATTAGTCCACAAACAACTGTAATTAGTTTCATGAAGCTCGGAAAGCAAGACCCCCAAACTGTGTCAGTGTAGGAGTCCTGGATGGGTGTTATGTACTTCACTTCAATTCTGACAGCATGAGAGACAGACCAGGACTTTTTCTCCTTTTCTCAGTGTACTGCTGATGAATTTTGCAGGACAGCAATTTTAAAACAATCCAAAAGACATTATGTTTTGGAAACATGACATGACAGTGTTCCCCCAACATAATGAATGTATTAATGAATTCTGACACAAAGAGTTATATTCTGGTCTTTTTTTTTTTTTAAATCTGCATGCTATTTTATTTCCATTAGAAAAATATTACCTATATAAAATTTGGTCAGCTGCTTCTCCTTTACCTCTACCATTCAAACTTAAGTGCTTTAATTTTACTCAAGTAAAAGCAGAATCGTGTTATCTGACACGAGAACTAAGTATTTCACACCATTAAATTAACAGGGTTTAACTGAATTAGGTGTGCTCTTTAGTATTTCTCAGGAATAGGAACTCATCTTTCCTACATGGCATTTCCCTTTACTTTTATTTTTCTGAGTAACTATGTAATACGTGTCTCTTCTCCCACATCCAGTAATATGAGTGTTATAGAGGTGTAATTTATAACATCAGTAACTAGATTCATCATTAATCTTCAATTCACATTCAATTCCCCTTATTATATGGTATTTCCAAAATAACTTCAGATATTTCAGTCAACCTTACGCTTCCCAACAAAGATTGTAAAAATTAAGATGTTAATTTAAAAACATTATTAAGATTCCAGACTAAATAACACTGGGCCCACTCAGAGCGATGCTGTCATGAGAGGTCCTTGCACAGCTACTGCTTCAGTCTCAACACTTTGCCCTCCTCTGGGCAAAGCAGCAACCTGAGCAGCTCTCGCGGGAAAACTACTCTGGAAATACTGCTTGTAGATGTCATTGACAGTATTGAAGTCGTTTATGTCAGCCGGCAAAACAGCTGTTCTTACCACGTTCGTGAAGTCACAGCCCGCTGCTTTCAGGATTTCACCCATGTTTGTAAGAGCTTGTTTAGTCTCTTCTGCCACCCCTCCTGGCACAAGCTATCCACTTGCAGGACCCACGGCTAGCTGTCCTGAAATGTAAATGGTCCTGTCGACTAACACAGCCTGACTGTAGGGACCAATGGCCGCTGGGGCTTTCGCGGTGCTGATCACCTTTCTGATCAAAGACGACATGGCTAATGCTTTTCCCTTGGAGACAACTACCCCGTGTACTGCTCCTACACGCATCTCACGGGTCTGTTCTGGTCTTCTTAAAATTGCCATTTAAGCAAAACAAGTAGCATCCCCAGAAGGGTTTGTTAAGTGGAAGTACAGCATAGCCTAGTGAACCGATGATAAATATGGATTTTAGGCTTCTAATTAAAAATCTTGGCCCTGCTGTGCATAAACGCTATGGATTTTCCTTTTTCTTTTCTTTTTTTTTTTGCGGTACGCGGGCCTCTCACTGTTGTGGCCTCTCCCGTTGCAGAGCACAGTCTCCGGACGCGCAGGCTCAGCGGCCACGGCTCACGGGCCCAGCCGCTCCGCGGCATGTGGGATCTTCCTGGACCGGGGCACGAACCCGCGTCCCCTGCCTCGGCAGGCGGACTCTCAACCACTGTGCCACCAGGGATGCCCTATGGATTTTATTAATAAGGCAAAACTCAGCCTGATTCTCTACGTGCCCTTGGAGCAAGGAGACCCCACCTTTTCAACGGCATCATTTGCAGTGACTCTGCTCCCAGCCAATGCCTCTTTCAGTTCAAAACATCTTTTCAGATTCAATGTAAATGCATCTTACAAACCTACTGTTTGTCCAACGCATCAATTGATTTGACTCATAAGCCACTCTTGACCCTCTTGTACATCCCTCTCCTACAAATAATTTGGGCCTCATGCTTCCTTACTCTTCCTTCCTTCTACTAGTTTCTCTTTAATAAAAAAAAAAAGATTATTGTCAAAACAACCTTTGGTTTCTCCTTTCTGTCAGTAAAAGGAAACAATGATTGAAACAGCTGTGCCCAGGAGCACACAGCCATCCAGAATGTAACAGCGTCTAGGAGATGTTGACAAGCGTAATTTACAGATCGTCACCGTTATGAGAAAAAGAAGGGATGGATAAACAAATGCAATGGCACTTTGTGATGGCAGTTCCACTAGGACAGACGGCTGGGGGCAAGACAACAGCCTCGGGCAAGATATATACAGTGAGACACAAAGTATGAACCTGTCTTTTCAGTTCAGATGGAGACAAAAGGCGAAAACGTGCCCATCAAAAATCATATACTAACAGAGTCAAACTCAAATTCTACTCAGAGGTGATAATCCGATATAAGTCATTCACAGACCATGTGCCATAGGGCATTTCCCTCGTTTTTAGCCCAATCTGCAATGCCTGCAAAGGTGGCTTAATTACTTCTCAGTTTGAAGATAAAATGATGTGTAGTAGGAAAGTCAAAATTGACTTGATTATTATAAGCTATGAACGTGGCTTTTAGCTGTCTTGATAGCTAGGAAGCCAAAATAAAGAATGAAATCCAAGCTCTGCGTGTGCAGACAGAAGCTGGACTTTGGATCCTAGAGAACCAAGTTTAGTCTGAGCATTCTTTCCGTTTGGGGAGATGGCAGAGGACTCTTCTGTTTAGAAAGCTCGGAGTGCTGCATTTCATCAGATGTCACCTCATTTACCCACAAAATGAATCAGGGAAAGCGTAAAGGATGAAGAGAAGAGGACAAAGCCAGCCTTCTGGGTCGCACCTTGATTCTTCCACTGTTGAGATCCGCAGCTCCCCAGGGCCTGGCACCGGCGGACTGAATGCCAACCCTGGGCATATACGCTGGGGTTGAGAGCAGACTGAAGGCCAATCCCGGGGACACGCTGGGGTTGTGAGCAGGCCCGGGATGTGCCGTAGCCCCCTCATCCTGGTTGCTGCCCAACCGCGGGGTGATTTCTTGTAGGCTGGTAGAGCTGGGGACAACCCACCTTGGCTCTGGGGCAGGGGCTGTGCTGGGTCCTCAGAGCCACACAGCTGTGGTTTCACAGGGCAGCACGACAAAGTTCTGAGCTCCAGCAAACGGTGCACAAGGTGAAGCGTTGCCACCACCATATATGCACTGTATTTCCTTCTTTCTTGCTTGCTTTTTTTTGATTATTTTACTTGAAGTATAGTTGATTTACAATGTTGTGTTAATTTCTGCTGTACAGCAAAGTGTATCAGTTATACATAGACATATATCCACTCTTTTTTAGATTCTTTTCCATTGTGGTTTATCACAGGATATGGAATATAGTTCCCTGTGCTCTACAGGAGGACCTTGTTGTTTATCTATTCTATATCTCATAGTTTGCACCTGCTAATCCCAAACTCCCAGTCCATCCCTCCCCCTCCCCCTTGGCAACCACAAGTCTGTTCTCTATATCCATGAGTCTGTTTCTGTTTTGTGAATATGTTCATTTGTGTCATATCTTAGATTCCACATATAAGTGATACCATGTGGTATTTGTCTTTCTCTTTCTGACTTACTTCACTTAGTATGATCATCTCTAGTTGCATCCATGTTGCTGCAAATGGCATTATTTCATTCTTTTTTAATGGCTGAGTAGTATTCCATCGTATATAGGTACCACATCTTCTTTTTCCATACATCTGTCGATGGACATTTAGGTTGTCTCCAAGCGTTGGCTATTATGAATAGTGCTGCTACACACATAGGGGTTATGTGCTCTATTTCTAGGTGGGACAGGCTAACGGAGCTTCTGGTTTTTATAATGATAGCTGTAAATATCACTAAGAGGATTTTAAAATGCTAACTGCCACTGATAGGACCTCAGTTCCTCAGATTGTGGAAGGTACCACATCAGTCTCAGCAAAATGGCATCACCGTCCACCCAGCTAAGCAACTGGAAACCAAGCTCTCCCTAAACACCTTTCCTAAGCACCCCACACCTCACAGCCAACCCTTCACCCACTCCTACCGTTTACCTTTCCCAGTATGGGAAGATGCAAGGAAAGGTTTGATCAGAAAGCTAAAATAATCATGTCTTTCTCCCAGTGGGTGAGAATCTTTCTCCTCTTCTGGCAAACAAGAAAATGTCTCACTTTGTTTCACGTTCGGATGAGATGGTGGTGTAGGTGCTGGCGATTCTGTCACTGATTGACTTGACACATGGCCGCTCCATCCTGCGTTCATCTGCCCCTAAGCTGGGGTGACAGGACAGATGGCCACCAGTAGAGGGAGGGCTCCAGTAATGCCAGGCAGTAGGACACCTGCACTAAAGACTTCAGCGCTGGGGAACACCGGGGCCCCTGCCCAGTGTGGGTGTGATGGGGCAGGGGGCTAAAGGAATTCTCTAGCCCCCTTTTCTGACGGGAAGCGCAAGACCAGTAAAGAAAAGGCTCTGGAAGGAAGCAATTGGGACCTTCTTGGCTGTCTCTGCCATCTCTAAACTTCCTAGCCCCTCTCTGCCTGGGCATTTGGGCAACAAGGGCGGCAACTCAGTGACCTGTGGGTGTGGGGTGCGCAGCACCCAGGGGTGCTCCAAGCATCGCTCCTCAGAGAACAGGGACAGGCTGAAAGAGTTACTCTCGGCGCCACTGGGACAATGAAACCGGAAATGATCTGGTCAGACCATAAAAGAACATGTGCTGGGAGAGTATTTTGGTAGAATCATCCTGTATTTCTTACAAATGATGACACATCTTCAGCCTGCCTTACGACGCTCCTGATACCTTACCTCACGCTCACCCACTGCAGCCCAGAAGTCAGGGTGCCTCTTGTTCCCTGAGGGACCCTGGGGGCCCGGCAGCATGGCTGGCACACCAGAGACCCAGAAGAAAAATGAAATGAATGGATGAATCGAACTGGGATTGGAATGAAAATCTGGTCCCAACACTAGTGTTATAAACTGATATGGTGGTTCCCCCTAATCGTATTTTGAAAACTGTCGTTAGATGTTTTCAGGTCACCAGTACTATCTGAGCAGCAGCTGTGGTCCGTTTTCAGCTGGGAATAACTGTCTCAGGTGAAGGGGCTTAAATTAAGGCAGTCTGGACACAGCAGTGGGGTGGGGACACTGCTGGCTGGCGCTGCCGCGTTTGAATGATTCCCAGGCTGTACTCGTGGCGGCACTGGCTGTCTGCAGTGTGTGGCCCGGAGTGAGGTCGGCAGCTGTGGCCGCACAGCTCTCATGTATCCGAGCTGTTGTCGGGACCGAAGAGAAGAGAAACAAACCACACAGAATACGCGCCTCGGCGATCCCAAGTAGCAGAGGCCCTTGTTTCAGTCCTGTTGCTCTCCAGGGGCCCAGACTGTTCAAGGATGTGGGAATTCTATAGTTTGGGCCGAGCCCTTCTCCTGGACTGTTTGGATTCCCACCCTACGTGCTGAAAGAGCACCCAGAGCATGAACACACGTGCTTCTGCATCTGAAACTACTTTCTGCTGGACAGAATATAACAGACCAGACCCTGGACTGCAGAAAGCTGGTATTTTTATTGAGTGGGAGCATAAATCCTGACTATATCAGAAGTTTCGGATAATACCAAGAGTCCAATGAACACAGGATCTCCACTGGACTTGGACAAGTAAATGGGATGAACCCATCAGGACTTTGTTCCATTATAAAAAAGTCTCTTCAACGGAAGAGAAGATTATCCTTTTGGCTGTGATATTTCCCCTTGCTGTCTTCCTCTCACAAAATATATTCATCCAAAGAGGATGTTTTATAAATACACACAGATATTTTTTCTCCCTTTCTTTGGGGATTCTGCTGTGCTGCACTGAAAAAGGATAAATCAGCTTAAGAGAATTTTTCAAAACGCAATCCCACTCCAGGTTTAATTATAGACAATATAGGTCAAGTTATTTTAAATAGGCCCCAAAGTGGTTGTCCCTGAACTACTTTGTATGTTTCGCATGAGTCAGTTTCCCTATTACTGAAAAAAGTGGACAGTCAGAAGCTAGACAAACGCCTCCTCTCTGTAGGTAGCCTGTGGACGGGCTCCCTGGACAGTAATAAGCAGATGGAACTAGAAGATGCTGATGTTATGGTCACTGGGTCTCCTTTCCTAGCACATCAGGAGGGCGAGCCCACACCCGCGGCTGCCCTCTCCTATGCTCCCGTGTGAACACTTTCTGATGGGCTCTGAAATCACAGGGGCTGGCTCCCACTCCCAAAGGAGGCGAGGGGAGACGGCAGGCCTGGCGTGGCAGCAACGCAAAGCCCAAAGCCTGGGAAGAGACATCCTCCCTGTGCCGACACATGTTTTTATTCAAATCAGAAGACATTTTTCCAGGTGAACCAAAATCCGAGAATAGTCATTTACTCCATTTCTGGCTTGGCTCTCCAGAGCTGTCCATTCCCTCTCAGTGCAGGGCCCCCAGGTTTGATTACAGGTCACCCCAGCTGCCCCCAATAGTTGAGATTAGGAGTGGAAATCGACATCATTTCCTTGAGGCCCTCACATCTATTTTAAAATATCATTTTCACTAAGCTGGCTATTAGATACTGCCTAAAGCTTTGCATGAGGGTGGGAAAGAAACACACATACATAAACGCGCACGCGCACACACACTCAGTTTTCATGTCATTTGAACTTGGGTTTGGCGTTTGCCATGACTGATCTGTCTTTTAACAAGACCAGAAGCCACTGAAATAGAAAGTCACAATTCCAAGAATACAAGTCTCATCTTCAAATACATCTCTGTGTTAAGCGGCTGGATGCCGTGACCCAATGTCTTATGTATACGCTGCAATCTTCAGTCGGCCTCCCACCTCGCTCCCGCTGCCCCTGTCACAGCACAGAGCTGTGTTTATTCTCTCTTCTCCTGCTCACGTCGGTGTATCACTCTCTTCCCTCCCACCTGTCCCTCAGCCTGCCAGGTGTGTCCCGTGTGAGTATCAGTTTTCCCAGGAAGCCTCTGCACTCACTTCCAGCACACCCCGAGCTCTGCTCATCAGTCACACACTGACTTATAATTTCTCATTGTGTCACGTGGTCATCTGATCTCACAGACGAGGCCAACTCCGGAAGGAAAAGCACTGTGTTTTATACCAAAGAAGAACCTCTTTGGACCCAGACCATGAAGGCCCCCAGGAGATGCTCTGCCACTTCCTCTTAAAAGTCAGACAACACGTACCAGCTACTGGTGTCAAGAGAACCAGTTCTATTTAGCCTACTGGAGATCTTCAGTGGATGTCTCAAAGGACCTCAAACTCTTCATGTCTGAGAACTCAGTCCAGGAACCTCCGCGGAGCCCACCCATCACATCTTCCATCTCAGTGAGTGGTACCCCATTCATGTGGTTCCCCAGCCAGAGACCTTTACCTCAGCCCTGGCAGCTACCTTTCCCTCACCCCTTATTCCAACACATCACCACTCTTACCCGACTTACCTCCTAACATCTCTCCCACCACCATGGACATCTCTCCATCTCCACATCCATCACGCTGGTCCAAGCCACCACCATCCACGCCCGTGTGGACCAAGCCTTAGCTTCCCATTTGGTCTCCCTGCCCGTCTGTTCTGGAAACGTGAGTCTGCTCAGATCACCGTCCACACAGGGTCTTCCTTTTGCTCCTCCGTAAGGAGCGGGCTCCCCCTCACTGTTTAGGATGCCCTGTAAGGTCGGGCCTGTCAACCAGCTCCCCAGCCTAGGGCTCTATCGGCGCCCTCTCAACTCCATGGACACGCACGTCCCCTCCCCTCCGCAGTGATTTTCCACACAGGCCCCTCTCCCCGCCACACCTGCTGCCATTGTGTCCCCTCTTTCTTCCATCTCAGAGCCTGCACCCCGGAGCTCCCAGACGAGGTTGCACCCTCCAATACCGTTTCTTGTATTTAAAAGACGTGCTCAATCCCTCCACCAAGCTCCACGAGGGCACAGAGCACGTCTGCTTTGCCCTCTGTTGTATTCCCAGTCCCGAGCACAGCTGCTGGTCCAGAGCAGGCACTTGACTTGAGGATTATTTCCTGATTCCACAGTCATCGTCACCAAGTGGCAGCATCTCCCAACCACTTTCGTGGACACTAGCTCGGTTCGCCCTCAGAACGGTCTCCTTTCACAGATGAGGAAAGTGAAACAGACAGAGGGTCTGTGCACTTTCCAGACCGCAGTGCTGACAAGGATCGGGCTGGATCCGTTTTCTGATGCCCAGTTCTGTGCTTTCTCTACATTGCGCTTTCCCACTTTACTGTACCAAGTATGGATGTAGTAATGAAGTCTGAAGGACCCTGCCCCTGGGCCAGACTCCAGCCTGGCTCTGCGTCACTGTGTGACTTCAGGCAAAGTGACCCTTCTCTCTAGGTCCCAACAGTGCCCATCCACAGGGCTGTGGAGAGAATTAAACGGGACAAGGGGTGGTGAGCTCCTGCCAAGGGCTTGGTCCACAGTAAGATACATAAATGTTAGCTAGTAACAAGGAGGGATAAGCAGTCTTACTTCCAGTACCTCTACGTAATTCCCCTACGCTAGCAGGTTACTTTCTACACTGTAACTACGCTAAATGCCAGAAGCACTACAGCTTCTGATTATATAGCATCAAACCCTTTTGCTTCGTCGTGTTAGGAATTTTAGCCCTTCTTTGCTTGCTACAGATGCAGACTTTCTCCTCACCCTGGCTAGCCTGCTTTATATGCCCCAGAGCTTCCCCTCTCTTCCTCAACTCCGGGACCACCTGTATCTGGGCAGAAGCCCAGAAATCTGCCCCTTTGGTCCCCCGGCTATAGACTCCCAGGGGCAGGAAGGATTCTAGCCAGCCACAGATTCTCATTTGGGTTGTTCTACCTCTTTCTTCCCTGGCTAGGCCCAATCCTCCTAAAATCAGTGTAGATCTTCCTAGAAGGGAATGCAGGAGCAGGCGGCCACGGCTGTGCCCGGGCAGGCACTTGCTCTGGGGCAGCCTAAGCTGACCTGCTTCTGCTTTGCTGAGAAGCGTACTCTGTCCATCCATCTCGGGTGCATTCCTTCTTCTAGCAGAACGACTTACCTATTGCAAACAGGTTAATGACTGAGACTACCAACACGGGACAGCTCACTGGCTACGCCAAATCCACCCCATGGAGAAACGAGTTCCCTGTCTCCTGGGAACTCCCCACTTTAAACCCTGTTATCTTTAAAGCAAGCGCTAATATGTGTTACTTGAAATAACAATACAAACTCACGGAGTACGGGTGAGTTCACGGTCTGAGACTGTTCTCCGGGGTCAGCTGAGATTCACAGCTGCCCAATGTCAGGACTGATGATGGCCACTCTGATGCCAGCACGACTGTGTCCCCTAAGCCTCTCTATGTCCCTGGCTATGGGACAGGGGTACCCTGGGATCTGAACGGCTGGTTACCCTTGTGTTTCTTCCTGTTGTGAGAGGCTTGTGAAACACCAGGGAAATAGGACAGGTTGAGAGTCAGATGCCTTCAAATCCTGGCTGTGCTATGCAGCCTCTGCGACTTAGCCTCTCTGAGCTCCAGTGTTCCATCTGAAAAAAGAGACTGTCTCATGTATAGTCTCTGGGTGGTTGTTATAGCCCTGGGGGGCCTCATCTGGCGGCTAGAACATATTACCAGGTCAAAACACACGACTTCCACCATTCCTTCCTATTTTCAGTTATAACAATTCTTTAAAGGTATGTTATATATATGAACTTCAAAAATTCAAATACTCCCAAGTATAGTTTTCTTTTTCTCTGACTGCCCGTAATCTCTACCTCAAGCCTCTGATTTTCCTCAGTTTGGGGAAAGGTAGTCTAGTTGCTTTTAGGCGAAAGTTAAATCGCATAATTTCTCAATTTAGATTGACAGAAATCAGCCACTTTCCAGTTCGAAACCCCCCTCTCCTGGGTTTTCTTCTCTCCTATGCCACCCCGGCTTGATTCCAAGTGGGTCCTGGCGTGGGCAGGGGCGGGTGGCCTCTGTTTCTCCTTCCATCATGCTCCTGGGCTGGCAGCCTTTGAGCTGTGACTCATCTGGAAGGATTCTGAGTGTCGTCTTTCACATCACACCCACTGCTGTGTATAACCATGCCTTAAGGGCTGTGATCCCTGGCTCTGTCCTCACAACGTCCTCACTATGGCCTCTCGTCCTCACTATGGCCTCTCGTTGTCATGTCCACGCCCATCCCCTGTTCCACCTCATGTTGGTGGTGTTCTCCATCCTTTGAAGCTCTCGGGAGTCTTATTCTGCCCTCCCCACTCTCCACCCGCCTCCGCTCTGTCACTCTCAATCCACTGCAGCTCGAGGGAGGTCAGGGAGGTCTGTCACCACCAGGAGTCCAAGTGAGACGAACAAGGCAAAGCTCCCCATCACCCTGGGATCCCCCAAATTATGGGGGTTCCACTGGGTTTTAGTCTCTCCTCTTGGACTTATCCTGAGGCAGGTGCATACAGACTAAGATTGCATCTTGAGATTCTTCTGGAACACTCTTCCCCCTTCCCAGCTTGGATAATTTCCCTCTAATTGAGGAAGAGTGGGAGGCTGGAGATTAACAGCTGCCCAGATTAACGGCCCTCTTCAAATCTTCTGGCTCTCAGGCTTTTCAGGGCGAAGCTGAGAATCTGAGTCCTTGTTGAACTACGAGGCTGTACTGTTTCGAGTGGCACCCTGTCAGAGGCCAACCAAGTTAGAGGCTGGGCCAGAGCACATCGACGGATGCTTTGAAGATGACTCACCACAAACTGACACTTTACACACTGTCCTGCTATAGATGTAACTTATTGCCGTGAAGAAGTGAGAATCTGTCTCACCAAACACTAAATCTATTTGCCTTTCCTATAAGCTTCAAAAGAATAAGACCCAAAGGATAATAAGAAAATGACCATATGGACTGTGACTTTTTCTTTTCAGAAAAATTTACTTAAAAAATTAAAAAATAGTAACATTGACTGTGTTGTGTGTGTGGGAGACTTTTATGTGTACGGTTCTATGAATTTAAAAACATGTATAGATTTATGTAACTACCACCACAACCAGAATATAGAACAGCTACACTACTCCAAAAATCTACCTTTGCACACCCCACATCCCTGAACCCTGGCAACTACCAATCTGTTCTCCATCACTATGGTTTTGCCTTTTGGAAAATATCATATACATAGAATCAGAGAGCATATGCAAATTCTCGAGTGTAGCTTCTTCAACTCAGCATAATGCCTTTGAGAATCACGCAAGGTCTTACGTGTATCAATAGTTCATTCCTTTTTAATACCTGTGGGGTCTGTGGAGATTTCCCCTCTTTCATTCCTGATGCTGGTAAGTTTGTCTTTTTGTTTGTCAGGCTTACAATAGGTTTATCGATTTTACTGACTGTCTCAAAGAACCAGCTTTCAGTTTCACTGATTCTATTATTCTTCTGTTTTCAATTTCATTGATTTTTCCTCCTATCTTTATTATTTCCTTTCTTTTGCTTGCTCTGGGGTTATTTTTGTGCTATACTGTACCCTACGATACATGCTACAAGCACACATTCTTTTTCTAGTGTCTTGAGGTAGAAGCTTAGATCACTGATTCAGACTTTTTGTCTTTTCTGAGTTTCTAATACTATAAATATCATCCTAGGCACTACGTTAGCCATGTTCCACAAATTTCTAAATGTTGTAATTTTATTTTCCTTCAGTTTAAAGTATTTTCTAATTTCCCTTGAAACTTCTTTCTGATACACGGGTTATTTGGTAGTATGTTATTTAATTTCCAAATGTTTAAAGATTTTCCTATTATCTTTCTCCTACTGATTTTTGTCTAATTTCATCAAGGTCAGACAACATATTTTGTATGATTCTAATTATTTATTTATTTATTTATTTATTTATTTATTTTATTATTATTATTTTTTTTTTGCGGTACGCGGGCCTCTCACTGTTGTGGCCTCTCCCATTGCGGAGCACAGGCTCCGGACGCGCAGGCTCAGCAGCCATGGCTCACGGGCCTAGCTGCTCCGCAGCATGTGGGATCTTCCCAGACCGGGGCACGAACCTGTGTCCCCTGCATCAGCAGGCAGACTCTCAACCACTGCGCCACCAGGGAAGCCCCATGCTTTTATGTCTTTTGGAGAACTGACCCCTTTATACATAATGCAGTGTCCTCTTTATCTCTGATGATCCAGTTTGTTCCAAAGTCTGCTTTGTCTGAAATTAATATTGCTACTCCAACTTTCTTTGGATTAGAGTTAGCATGGTATATCTTTCTCCATCCCTTTACTTTTGTGAGCATCTTTATTTTTATTTTTAATTGGAGTACAGTTGGTTTACAATATTGTGCTAGTTTCAGGTATGCAGGAGAGTCTTTATATTTAAATCGGGTTCCTTGTAGACAATATATAGTTGGGTTAAAAAAATCCTTTCTATCTCTGTCTTTTAATTGGTATGTTTAGACCACTCACATTTAATGTGATTATTATTCTAGTTGGGTTAATACCTTTGTAACTTTTCTAATCATTGCATTTATTCTTCATTTCTTTTTTCCCCTCTTCTTCGGCCTCCTTTCTGCCTGTAAAATAGATATAAAATTATGGCCCTGCATTTCTTTCAAACTGAAAAAATAATGGGGAAATACTGTTGCAGAAAAGTTTGAGAAATGATATCACTTCCTATTTATTTTGTCAGCACAGTTCGCATGTTGTCTCTGTTTTCGAGAGTACTGTCATGTCACAGAGGCTCAGTACATTTGAATTTTAAATGTTTCTTCCTCTGTTCCTGGTAAAGCAGATGTCACGGGCCTTCACGCTCTCCAGGGACTGAATTACAGATATAGATTGTCTGACTCTCAGGTTCGTGCAATATATAATTGCTTTTACGAATTATCTCATAGGGAAGCTGCTTGCAGTGTGTGACATCAATCTTATTCTTGCTTAGTACTTTGATTGTCAGGAATAAAATGAAAAATGAAAGCAGTTGTGTGATTTTAGTATAAAACCTAATTTCAATTACGTCTGTGGAACAGGCAGGTCTGCAGTTCGCACTTTAGTGAACAAGGGGCGGAGAGTGGCACCTGCTTTTTGTAAAACGCCCTGGAATTTAAGGGAATATTTGGCAAGCACTCTTCTGGGGGCACAGATTTCATTTCCAGCCAATGCCCTGTAGATGTCACCATTGCCACTTCTCACAGGGAAACGTTCACCGCGGGCTGACAGAGGCCAAACTTGCTAAACCATTTGGTTGTCAAGGAACCAGGAGAATCTGGTCGTCCTGACCTGTTCACAGATACTCCTGTGAGCGTGCCAAACTCTGGGATATATCCTCATTCTGTGTCATTTTCATCCACTGTCTGGTACCTGGTATTACAAATCACTCCAACCTACAGAAACTCCTCCCTCGTTTGGCTTCTTTGAGGTGGGACTTCCCCTGTTTTCAACAGCCTTTCTCACCATCTCCTGCGTTTCCCTTCTTTCCTGCTCCTCCTTGGGCTGAGGGGCTGTCCTGTATCTGCCTTCCTCTTCTGTACACATGCTCTTGTCAATTTCCTCCCTCTATAATGTCACTTCTATACAAATGTCTCCCAAGTCTATAGCTTCCTTTCTACAGCTTCCTTTTTCCTCCCCTGACATCTAAACCCACGTTTAACTCCCTAATGGAGCTCCCAGCATCACAAAGCACAAAGAATCTTGGAAACCAACGAAGGGGAGCCACACCAGGTAGGCAGGGATGCTGCCTATGGGATGGCCGGAACCCATCAGCTGAGCTAATTTAAGAGAAGCAGAAATTCAGAGCCACAAGTAACTATAAAAAAATAAGCTCATCCCACCTGAAGTTCCTGAGAGGATGGGAGATAGGGAGGATACTCCTGGAATGTGGGATGGCTTCCATAACTGACACCCCAGGCCAGGGATTCTTATTACTTCAAAGAGCTGCTTGGCAAAGCTGGGGCGGGGAGGGGGTGTTCTATCCCTTGATATTGGGAATATTTTGATATTTGGGGGTTACGCTAAGCATTTCCTTAAGCTCAAGTCCTAAGGGTAAAAGCTAACACTCATGGTTCTCCCAGCAAAGGAATGTGGTCACAATGACTTTTGGGACACAAAAGTCCTTTTAGAACAACAATCGTTGGAATAGCCAATTTACTATTTCATCAACATTCCCATCAGGTCATATACTGAACTGTCAGAAATGCCAACCTAGGTGCTCACTTTTTCTCTAAGGCTTTAGTTATTCAAGGTAAAATTAAGGAAGAAAAGATAATCACAGGGCACTGTTTATAAGGGGGAGAAGCACAAAATACTATATTTAAATGGACATTTTTAGGATTTAGGGAGCAACAGAGAGCGTACGGTTTTCAGGTTTTTTTTTTTCTTTTTTCTTTTTTTGGTTGCATTGGGTCTTCGTTACCGTGTGCAGGCTTTCTCTAGTTGCAGTGAGCGGGGGCTACTCTTCGTTGTGGTGCGCAGGCGTCTCACTGCGGTGGCCTCTCTTGTTGCGGAGCACAGGCTCTAGGCGCGCGGGCTTCAACGGTTGTGGCTCGCAGGCTCTAGAGCGCAGGATCAGTAGTTGTGGTGCACGGGCTTAGTTGCTCCGCGGCACGTGGGATCTTCCCGGACCAGGGCTCGAACCTGTGTCCCCTGCATTGGCAGGTGGATTCTTAACCACTGCACCACCAGGGAAGCCCCTCGGTTTTCAGTTTTGATCAGGTGTAATCATTGCCCTGAAGCTCCCGTCGGTGGGAAAGTGTCCTGACACATAAACTCCCTTGGCAGCCGGATACAACAGCTTCTCTGCTGTTTTGGGGCCCTAGGGCAGACTTTCATCCGATGATCCATGCGAATGTATCAAATGGCAAAAGCAAGCAAGCACGCATTTATTTTCCAAAAGGATTCTACACAGCCTGCTCGGATGGAAGCAGCCAGCTACGAAGCCCGGAAGGTGAATCTGGGCCACCTTGACCAAGAGGAGCCGCCGTCTGTTACAGAGGAACCTTCGCACTTCCAAAAACAGTTCCGAGTCCCTGGATCTCCATCCGCAAATCATTAACTAATCTACCCTGGGCTTCAAGATAGGGAGGGGCCACCACTCTGCAGACAACCAGGTTGGACTGTCCTCTGCCCGTACACATGCTCCCCCTCCTCTATACTCACAATAATCCCTCCCAGCTCTCTGTCCCGACCCCTGCCAGTCTCCTTCCCAGGGCGTCCCTTCCCACTCACAGTGCTGGGCTTCTACCAGAACATAAACCATTTTTGTTTGTGGCTTCAGGTTGACTATTACCTGAGATCATTTTCTCTAAGCATCCTCTACATGTGTTTAACTTTTAGATTATTGTTTCACATTTTGTTCTTCCCCCTTAACTACATCAAAACCTTGAAGGCTGGGTGGAGAGAGAGAGAAACGACCACAATATTGTGGGGAAAATATGGGGTGGATACGGGCTGACCTGCATTTGTACCGTGGCTCCGTTGCTTTCCAATTCTGTTGTCTCTGGAAGGCTACATAACCTCCCTGAGCCTCGGTCTCCTCGACTGTCACATGAGAATAGTGTCTACGCCAGGGTGGGTTAAAATACTATATGTAAAGTGTCTAGGACATAGGAGATGGTCAATAAACAGGGGCGATATTGTTATTAAGGTGCTTTGCCTTCTACTTTTTTGAACCCTCCACAGAACCTTTCATATGGTTGGGGCAGGGTCGATAAAAATCTACTAACATAAGTGAATTAAAGATGAAAAGTTAAGTATATGAACTATATTTAAAAATATGTATCCCTAACTAACAACAAAAACACAGATAAAATGGGACTAAAACTGCAACTAAAGAGCTGGCAAGACGCAACTAAGGAGCCTGCCTGCCACAACTAAGACCCAGCATGACCAAATAAAGAAATAAGTAAATATTTAAAAAAACATAGATAAAATGAATAAGGAAACATGTCATTAAGTATTAAACCTAAATGATGAGTATTTGGGTGTTATTCTTTCCACACTTCTCCACAATTATTCAATATATTTTTGTGATAAAACATCAAAGAGTAAAAGAAAAAAATATACATTCATATATATACACTTTAGGGAGAAGGAGGCTGATGCATTATTAATTTTGATTAAGCTTAGAAAGTACACAAATGCTTGACATAGATTTTCATGCCTTGTAGGCCTAAACTATTTAATAATAAATAAAAAATAGTTAAAAACCATCGTCTATCACATTCATAAAGTTAATGATAAAAATGACACAAACCAATATGAAAAAATATAGAATAAATATAATAAATCTGATTAAAACTAAAACGAAAATAAATACACCCTCAGACGTAACCTGTGTAAAACTCGATGCTACAGGGCGAGGCACACCACTTAATACAGGACCATCTCCTGGATTAGCCGCCAGGGGCTGCCGAAGAGTAGCGTTCCCGGAAACCAGGCAGCAAAAGATAAAAGTCTTTCAACTTGACCCTGAGAAGTGAGAGTCCCTGAGAATCACACTTACTAGTACAGTCCCCCCAGAGGTCTGGGACCACGGATTTCAGCACAGCTGTCTGGCCTGTGGTGAGGACCGTGCCTTGTTAGGGGGAACAGAGCTGCCTGGAACGAGCACAAGTGTGAGGTAGGTGTTGACACCTAAATGTGGCATCTTAGCATCCCTGGACGCTGGGCTCAGGCTGTACCACAGCTGACAGCTTTCACAGCCGCCCTGCCAGGAGCTGTGAAACATGGGGCAGAAATGAAAGATCCCTATCCGGGCTCCGAATTCCTTTTTCTAGTGACCTCCCATACTTAATAGCATCGGCACATTCTGGAAAAAATATACAGCAGCAGCAGCTGAACAGCTGGACTAGAAGATTAATTCTATTCTTAAAGTTCACCCCAAGCCAAATCCTTTATATACATAAAATGAAATAAGAGGGGTGTGGTCTGTGTTTCAGCTTTACATTCCTCACATATGTCTTATTCAACCCGCTGGAGAGTAAAACATTTGTCACATTTTCCTTGTCCTCAAAAAGAATGTTTTATTGAATATTTGTTCAAAGCACCTTTGCCCATTAATGCACTCCATTCTCACAATAACCTTGTAAAGAGTTATTATCAAACCTATTTGAAATTGAGGAAACTGAGAGTCAAAGATGACTCTCATCAGAGGTGATTCTGCAGCGGGAAGCCGAGGGGAGCAAGGACGTATTCCCGTTGGTGATGCTGTCACGGCTCAAAGAGGGGCCGCAACTCGCTCAAGGTCTCGTGCAAGATGGAGGTGGAGGTGGGACTGGCTCCTTGCTGGCACGGCCCCCTCTCTCCACTACGCCTGCTTTGTAGACGAATATGCTACAGCGTAGAAAAGATACAGGTGTAGAGTTCCAGCAGGGTCTTCTAAGCAGAAGAGCAAAGAGATACTGCTTTTTCAGGCTGGCTATGGAGGCCACGCCCTGCACAGCTGCCATGCTGGGCTGTGACCATTGCCCCATATATAACAATAATAATAATAATGCATTGGCTTCCCCCAAGAGGGACACGGGTCATGAGAGCATCTCAGGATCCTGAGCCCTTGTAGTAGGGGCCCCATCATCAGAATTCCCAGGTTGCCTGGCCTCCACTTCCCCGCGTCCACTTCCCCTCTGGTCACACCCCTTGGTCTAGTCTGGTATTCCTGGAAAACTCTCAAATCAATCATCTTGAACCATGTAGAACACATGCCAGCCTGAGTGGAAGCCACTTATGTTCAACTGCAGACTTTAAAAATGTCCATTTTTTCTTCTGAGGTGTCTCTGGAGAAAGAGTTGAGATCAGAAGGACGGAAAAAAGAGCACACCATGTGGGAAGTGAAATGCCATGGCCATTGGGGAGGCCTGTCTGGAGCTGCTGGCTGTGACTTACTGCAAAGAAAATGAAATTCGTGCCCACCATCCATCTTGCTGAAATGTCATGCCGAGTGCGGCTCCAGCCAGTAGGGGGGTCTCATGGAGATGGCTACAAATCACCTGCCCTTGGGTCTCTGCTTGAAGAGCCATGTGTATGCTGCAGTGATATAAAACTCGTGGTCCATGGGCCAAAAGGAATTTTCCTGGGGCCTAGAAATGCATCACTACAGGGAACCGACCCTTATTCAACACAGGAACTCTCTTCTCTGCCATGACGCCATAAATGGGGTCCAAAAGTTCTAATTTGAAAACACAGCGCATGTTACCAATGTGTTAATTCGATGTCTGCTGGCATATCTATCCACACGAAACCTTTATCAAGGATTTGTCATGAAGCTGGATGATGTATGGAAGGTGCAATCCCAGAGCGGGCAGAGTTACAAAGTAAATGTTATCACTGAACTGCAACGAACAACGCTGTTTTCCTCTCTTTATTAAAGACTTCACAGTCAGTGGAAAATACACATCCAGCTGAAGAACGGAAAACACGTCACTCTTTGTCTAATAAGAAAAATGCTCAATATTTACCATGGCAAGTCTGGCCCCTTTGGCACCTCAAAGATGTGTTTGTAACTTTAATTCTTACAGGGGTGAGAACGCAGCAACTGCAGCTCTTTAAGGTTGACCCCAATGGTACTAGAGCAGAAGGGAAGACATAAAATTCAAATTGGCCATTTACTGCTGGTGTTAACACTTTGATCAGGGAAGAGGCAGAAACTATTGGTAAAACTGAAACCTGTTTGTCTTGTCTTCCATCACAACAATAACTTGGTAATTAGCTCTTTGGGCCAAAAGCTTTAAGCAAGAAAGGAAACAACAGAACAGGTCAGCTCAGGCTTCCACACTGTAGGGCAAGAGAGGCTGCAGGCTATCGTCAAAGGTCAGAGAGCCCTCCACACTTCATGGTACAGATAATAAAGAAAACCAGCGGACATGGTGCTGGTTAATATTTTCTTCTTTAAATTAGTTAGATTTTTCTGATTTTCTTCTTTAAATTAGTTAGAAATTTAGTTAGTTCATTTTCTTAGTTGGGGGGCATTTATATAGCATTTTTACCTTCATTTACAGATACCGGAAGGTCCACACATGAAACTAATGCCTTATGGGTTATTGATGTGCTAACTGATAATGTTTAAACCTCAAAGGTAAACGTTCAAGTTCTCCCCCAAACAGGCCTTGGCCACCTCAGGGTGGAGCACGAACACACAAAGTTAGACAGACCCGCGCTCCCACCACCGCCCTTTCACATTCAGAGGCAGGAAAGCCAAACTACACCATGGCTGGTAACAGACTCGGAGTCCGGATGGCCCAGGAGCCTCTGGACACTCAGGCTGAGGAAACCAAGCCTCTCTGCATTGTCAGAAGGACCGAGGGGGCAGGGAGGACGCCCCTACCCCATGCTGTCCCGCGCGCACTGTGAGCGTGGCCCCGAGGAGAGACCCCAGCCCGGCACCTTCCGGGTCCCCTCAACAGCCAAAGTGGCACCGCCCCGTGGCCCTGGCTCCCTCTGTACTGAAAGGTGTAGACAGTTCAGACCCTGGCCGTCTCGGGTCTAAAATGCAAACAATCACGTGCTCCATTCTCTTCCAAGACCTCACCTTCAAGACGTTCATTTATGCCCTTTCCCTTCTTTTTTACACCATTTTCCCTTCTGCAGTCCAGGTTATGGATCCTTCCTCCCAGACTAACGTCTTCCACGCTCAAGTCTAAACTGGGCACCCAAAACATTACGCGGTGCTGGCGGAGATGCTGTATGACCTGAAAATCAAACTGGTCTCTAACCCCAAACTCGAACTGAAACACACACACACAACAACCGTCACCACCGCCATCCTCCCCGCAAACCGAAAGCCCTTCAACATTCACCAGATGTGGACTCACCTTCCTGAAGAAAAGCTGAGTGGACACGGCGAGTGCCTCAAAGCCCCGGACGGCCTTCCTCAGCTCCCCCTGCACGAGGCCCAGCTGCCGCGCCTGCTGTTCGTACCGCTCCTTCAGCCGCTGCACCAGCTGCCGCTCGGCCTCCCGGGCCTGCGGGTCCGGCTTGGGGGAGGCCCCGTTGCGGGGGGCCGTGGGCCTCTGCTTGGGGTATCCTAGAAAGAAAAACAGTCACCTGTGAGAAAACATTCAGCCCGAATGTGACAACCGCTCCTTATGACCGAAGGATTCCATCAAGTAGCTGACAAGGAATTGCCCATCATTTGTCATTTTAGGTGTTACAAATTAAAAACAGGGACTTTAAATATGGCTCTGTTGATGTGGTCTGAAGGGCAAGGTTTCAGGCTTGGAAAAAAAGAGTACCAGACAAAATGGCCCAATTCCTTCTAGCTGCCTGCATTTCTTCTGGGTCTGCTTAGAGAGACTGGAGCAGTTGTGTTTTTGTTTTTCTTTTTGTTTTCTTCAAGGGGATTCCTCTTTGAAAATGTCTAATGGGAAATCAATCAGTCAATCCAGGTCGAAGTCAGAGTTAACACCTAGCAACTCTTTCACTGGGCATCGGGGAGTAACGCCTACATGCCCTCCCCTCCCTTCAACCCTTTCTTTAATGTCAGGTTCAAGTCACGTGTCTGATGACCTCCGCTGCAGGGATTTCTGGCTTTAAATTCCTACAGCACCCATGCCCTGCATGTGAGCATTCACACCACCTCCACGGCTGAAGGTCCAGTCCCAGCCACCATAACCCCTCACCTTCTAACGGGAGCCCTGCTTTTTCTCATCTTTCACTGCACAGAAGCCAGAATGATCTCTATAAACAGAAAAGAGCCCACGGCCCGCGTGGACCCCTCCCTCCACTCCTTACGCTCCGCTGCAGTAAGGAGAAAGTGCTCGTTCCTTACACGGCCCACAAAGCCTCTGAGATCTGGTTCCTGCCGGGCAAATGTTAGGGGTGTGTGTTGAGGAGGGTGCAGAGAGGAAAGAACCAGAAACTCTGCCTGGGGTTGGGGAGGCTTTAAGAAGATTATTAGGCTGAAGCATTAAGGCGTAAAGGCCCAGGAAAGAGCTCAGAGACAAGCACTGCATCACGGTCCCAGACCCTCGGGTAAGCAAGAGTCTTCCTCGGATCGGCTGTACTTCTAGCATGAGGCTCAGACAGACCTGACACCCCCAGAGAGCCCCTGCGGTGGCCAGTGGACTTACGTTCCCAAGAATATTCCTTCCTTGGCTCCAACAGGTCACGTCCTAGAGGACATGACAGGGACACTGACCACACAATCATGAACAAACTTTAATGTTTCCACCGTTCTTTCGTCTCCCCGCTCTGCCTCCAAAACATCAGGGCGTAACATATAGAACAAATCGGAAAGCAGTGGCCTCTTCAGTACCTGATACCGTGAGCTGCAGCAGAGTCATGGGCCTGAGAACACACAATGGCCTCACCTTTTAAGGGGAAAAGATTGTTAATTGATCTAAATACTTCTGACTGTTAATTTAATGGTAACCATGCTAATTTTAATCAAATCTTCCTCCTTTTAAGAAATCATCAGAGGGCTTCCCTGGTGGCGCAGTGGTTAGGAGTCCGCCTGCCAATGCAGGGGACATGGGTTTGAGTCCTAGTCCGGGAAGATCCCACATGCTGCGTAGCAACTAAGTCTGTGCGCCACAACTACTGGGCCTGTGCTCTAGAGCCCATGAGCCACAACTACTGAAGCCTGTGTGCCACAACTACTGAAACCCGCGCTCCTAGAGCCCATGCTCCGCAACAAGAGAAGCCACCGCAATGAGAAGCCCGCGCACCACAACGAAGGGTAGCCCTGCTCACTGCAACTTGAGAAAGCTCGCATGCAGCAACGAGGACCCAACGCAGCCAAAAATTAATTAATTATAAAAAAGAGGAAATCATCAGAGACTGGAATATGACATATCTTCAACTAGTACGGCTTAATGGAATAGTAGAATGTGAAATTATTGCTTCTTTAAAACTGTCCTTGTGGCATAAGAGTATACAGCATTCCAGAAGGCAAATCAATCTTAATATATACTTAATCCCAACATTCTCAATACTGAAAACAAAAGAAAAATAACTACTGACAAAGCGTGAGAAATTTCACTGCTGCATTAAATTCTAAGGCACAGTCTAAGACCCAAGGCACACTTTCCTCAGGGCTACCGTCTGCCGTTTTAACGCTGCGGCTGGTGATTTTATAAACACTCCAGTGTTTGTAATGTGTTGAGGTACCGGGTGCCTGACACCATTACAACAGAAGGCACTTCTTTTAGAAATCTAAAGAAATAATAAAACATCCTTCCAGCTCAGTCAATTAAAGCTAATTGCAATCTATAGCATACAGAGTTACCTCTGAACTTGTGGATATTAGTAAATGTTCACGTTGCCCTGTGTTTCTGGCTGTCAGATTTATCCTCTGTTATTATTACCATCATCATCATTATTTTTAGGTTAGCAATTATATTGTAAACAGCCGATATGAAAGGATTTGGTGAAATCCTATTCTTGGTGTTTACTTTGATACTGGCGTTGTTATTAAACTGGTTTTATTCACACACTCAATATTCGAGGGTTCTACTGAACACCAGTATACTCAGTCCACGTTTCTACTCCTGGGGCCACCAAACCGATGTTCTGAGGCAGGACACTGGCTCCCCTGTTAACATCAGCTTTTGATATGAACATATCAAGCCAATGTTTAGCCGTACTGTGACACCACACCGCCTGATGAAACCAGTCCTTGCGTGGGACTCCAGGCTGGCTGCACTTCACAGCACAGACCAACGCTCAGGCCTCAGTGCTAAGAATACTGGAAGGAAACGTGGAGAAACAAGGTTGCATGTGAAGTTCTCTATCGCTTTTAGTTGAAAAGGGATATGGGGAGGGGGAAGGGTAAGCTGTGACAAAGCAAGAGAGTGGCACGGACATATATACACTACCAAACGTAAGGTAGATAGCTAGTGGGAAGCAGCCGCATAGCACAGGGAGATCAGCTCGGTGCTTTGTGACTGCCTGGAGGGGTGGGATAGGGAGGGTGGGAGGGAGGGAGACGCAAGCGGGAAGAGATATGTGAACATATGTATATGTATAACTGATTCACTTTGTTATAAAGTAGAAACTAACACACCATTGTAAAGCAATTATACTCCAATAAAGATGTAAAAAAAAAAAAGAAAAGGGAACTGCCATCTTTTTAAAAATTGGGTTGGCCAAAAAGTTCATTTGGATTTTTCTGCAAGATGTTATAGAAAAACCCAAATGAATTTTTTGGCCAACCCAATATATCAAATATAACTTTGCCTGTGACTAATAATCATTTGACTGTCGTCAGCATAGCTCTGATCCTCGCTAAAAACAGCATTCTTTTCCTGTGCTGTGGATTTTGTCAAATATGTCTACAGTTATTCCCTGAAGTATTGTTCTGTCACTCACTTTCCTGTCCGCCCATATGTCCGACCATCCCCAGGACGGTACGGAAGGATGGCCTCACAGCCTCACCCACCGTCCTGGGGACAGAGAGCTTATGTTGAAAGAAGATGAATGACACTCAGCCAGCTTCACCTGGTTCATTAAAAATTAAAAAGGATTTTGCTTCCTTCTGCTGTCTTTTCTTAAAAGCCAGCACATGATGAAGTTTAAATACAAACCTGCTTAGGAAGTAAAGGGTAAATGGGAACACGGGACAGAAAAGTTGTGAGCCAGTGATCACAGGCAGCTCACGGAGCACACGGTCGGCACTGGAATGACTGTGATGACGGTGACCCACTTCTGACCTCTTACACCCAAACTTCTCTGGAAAAGCCACCATACACGCTTCAAATGACGGCCGTGCCACATCCCCTGAGGACATTTCCATGCGCTGGAAGATTTTATTACCTCCTTCCCTGTTCTTTGTGGTACTTATATTGCTTCTGGGGAGGTCAAAGGTTCAAGGCAGGCAGACATGCCACTGACCTCTGTCTGCAGCCAGGTAGAGTCAAGTTACGTGTGTTTAGTCTCTTTCCAAAAAAAAAATCAAAACTCTGGTCGCCTAGAATATTCTGATTTCCATCCAGTTAAACTAGGAAACTGAGATAGCCTCATCCACCAGAGGGCAGACAGCAGAAGCAAGAAGAACTACAATACTGCAGTCTGTGGAACGAAAACCACATTCACAGAAAGACAGACAAAATGAAAAGGCAGAGGACTGTGTACCAGATGAAGGAACAAGATAAAACCTCAGAAAAACAACTAAATGAAGTGGAGATAGGCAACCTTCCAGAAAAAGAATTCAGAATAATGATAGTGAAGATGATCCAGGAGCTCGGAAAAAGAATGGAGGCAAAGATTGAGAAGATGCAAGAAATGTTTAACAGAGACCTAGAAGAATTAAAGAACAAACACCTGGAAGAATTAAAGAAAAAACAGACAGAGATGAACAATACAATAACTGAAA
This sequence comes from Leucopleurus acutus, assembly GCF_964270905.1. Lineage (NCBI taxonomy): Eukaryota > Metazoa > Chordata > Mammalia > Artiodactyla > Delphinidae > Leucopleurus > Leucopleurus acutus. The sequence goes on along the minus strand of NC_139160.1, from coordinate 6,424,455 downwards.
TGAAAAACACACCAGAAGGAATCAATAGCAGGATAACTAAGGGAGAAGAACGGATAAGTAACTTGGAAGACAGAAGGATGGAATTCACTGCCACGGAATAGAATAAAGGAAAAAAAATGAAAAGAAATGAAGACAGCCTAAGAGACCTCTGGGACAACATTAAACACACCAACATTCAACACACCAACATTCGCATTACAGGGGTCCCAGAAAGAGAAGAGAGAGAGAAAGGACCGGAGAAAATATTTAAACAGATTATAGTTGAAAACTTCCCTAACATAGGAAAGGAAATAGCCACCCAAGTCCAGGAAGCACAGTGAGTCCCAGGCAGGATAAACCCAAGGAGAAACACAACGAGACACACAGTAATCAAACTGACAAAAGTTAAAGACAAAGAAAAATTATTAAAAGCAACAAGGGAAAAACGACAAATAACATACAAGGGAACTCCCATACGGTAAACAGCTGATTTCTCAGCAGAAACTCTATAAGCCAGAAGGGAGGGGCACGATATATTTAAAGTGCTGAAAGGGAAGAACCTACAACCAAGATTACTCTACCCGGCAAGGATCTCATTCAGGTTCAATGGAGAAATCAAAAGCTTTACAGACAAGCAAAAGCTAAGAGAATTCAGCACCACCAAACCAGCTCTACAACAAATGCTAAAGGAACTTCTCTAAGTGGGAAACACAAGAGAAGAAAAGGATCCACAAAAACAAACCCATAACAATTAAGAAAATGATAATAGGAATATACATATTGATAATCACCTTAAATGTGAATGGATTAAATGCTCCAACCAGAAAACACAGGCTCGCTGAATGGACACAAAAACAAGACCTGTATATATGCTGTCTACAAGAGACTGACTTCAAACCTAGGGACACATACAGATTGAAAGTGAGGGGATGGAAAAAGATATTCCACGCAAATGGAAATCAAAAGAAACCTGTAGTAGCAATACTCATATCAGATAACATCAACTTTAAAATAAAGAATGTTACAAGAGACAAGGAAGGACACTACATAATGATCAAGGGATCAATCCAAGAAGAAGATATAACAATTATAAATATATATGCACCCAACATAGGAGCACCTCAATACATAAGGCAAATGCTAACAGCGATAAAAGAAGAAATCGACAGAAAGACAATAATAGTGGGGGACTTTAACACCTCACTTACACCAATGGACAGATCATCCAGACAGAAAATTAATAAGGAAACACTAGCCAATAGACCAGATAGATTTAGTTGATATTTATAGGACATTCCATCCGAAAGCAGCTGATTACACTTTCCTCTCAAGTGCACATGGAACATTCTCCAGGATAGATCACATCTTCGGTCACAAATCAAACCTTGGTAAATTTAAGAAAACTGAAATCATATCAAGCATCTTTTCTGACCACAACGCTATGAGATTAGAAATGAATTACAGGGAAAAAAATCGTAAAAAAAAACACAAACACATGGAGGCTAAACAATACGTTACTAAATAACCAAGAGACCACTGAAGAATTCAAAGAGGAAAGCAAAAATTACCTAGAGACAAATGACAATGAAAACACAATGATCCAAAACTTATGGGATGCAGCAAAGGCAGTTCTAAGAGGGAAGTTTATAGCAATACAATCCTACCTCAAGAAACAAGAAAAATCTCAAATAAACAATCTAACCTTACACCTAAAGGAAGTAGAGAAAGAAGAGCAAACAAAACCCGAAGTTAGTAGAAGGAAAGAAACCATAAAGATCAGAGCAGAAATAAATGAAAAAGAAACAAAGAAAACAATAGCAAAGATCAATAAAACTAAAAGCTGGGTCTTTGAGAAGATTGATAAACCTTTTGCCAAACTCATCAAGAAAAAGAGGGAGAGAACTCAAATCAATAAAACTAGAAATGAAAAAGGAGGAATTACAATGGATACCACAGAAATACAAAGCATCATAAGAGACTACTACAAGCAACTCTATGTCAATAAAATGGACAACCTGGAAGAAATGGACAAATTCTTAGAAAGGTATAACCTTCCAAGACTGAACCAGGAAGAAATAGAAAATATGAACAAAGCAATCACAAGTAATCTGTGATTTAAAATCTTCCAAAAAACAAAAGTCCAGGGGCCAGATGGCTTCACAAGTGAATTCTATCAAACATCGAGAGAATAGCTAACACCCATCCTTCTCAAACTCTTCCAAAAAATTGCAGAGGAAGGAAAACTCCCAAACTCGTTCTACAAAGTTGCCATCACCCAGATTTCAAAACCAGAAACAGATACTACAAAAAAAAAAAAATAAAGCTACACACAAATAACACTGATGAATATAGATGCAAAACTCCTCAACAAAATACTAGCAAACAGAATCCAACAACACATTAAAAGGATCATACACCACGATCAAGTGGGATTTATCCCAGGGATGCAAGGATTCTTCAGTATATGCAAATCAATGAATGTGATACACCATATTAACAAATTGAAGGATAAAAACCATATGATCATCTCAATAGATGCAGAAAAAGCTCTTGACAAAATTCAACACCCATTTATGATAAAAACTCTCCAGAAAGTGGACATAGAGGGAAACTACCACAACATAATAAAGGCCATATATGACAAACCCACAGCAAACATCATTCTCAATGGTGAAAAAATTAAAGCACTCTAAGATAGGAACAAGACAAGGATGTCCACTCTCACCACTATTATTCGACATAGTTTTGGAAGTTCTAGTTTGGGAAGTTCTTCTCTAGAACTAGAGAAATAAAAGCAATACAAATTGGAAAAGAAAAAGTAAAACTGTCACTGTTTGCAGATGACATGATACTATACATAGATAATCCTAAAGATGCCAGCAGAAAACCACTAGAGCTCATCAGTGAATTTGGTAAAGCTGCAGGATACAAAATTAATGCACAGAAATCTCACGCATTCCTATACACTAACAACGAAAGATCAGAAAGAGAAATTAAGGAAACAATCCCATTCACCATTGCAACAAAAAGAATAAAATGCCAGGAATAAACCTACCTAAGGAGGTAAAAGACCTGTACTCAGAAAACTATAAGACACTAATGAAAGGAATCAAAGATGACACAAACAGATGAAAAGATATACCATGTTCTTGGATTGGAAGAATCAATATTGTGAAAATGACTATACTACCCAAAGAAATCTACAGATTCAATGCAATCCCTATCAAATTACCAATGGCATTTTTTATAAAACTAGAACAAAAAATCTTAAAATTTGTATGGAGACACAAAAGACCCTGAATAGCCAAAGCAGTCTTGAGGGAAAGAAACGGAGCTGGAGGAATCAGACTCTCTGACTTCAGACTATACTACAAGGAGACAGTAATCAAGACAGTATGGTACTAGCACAAAAACAGAAATATAGATCAATGGAACAGGATAGAAAGCCCAGAGATAAATCCACGCCTAATCTATGGTCACCTAATCTATGACAAAGGAGGCAAGGATATACAATAGAGAAAAGACAGCCTCTTCAATAAGTGGTGCTGGGAAAACTAGACAGCTACATGTAAAAGAATGAAATTAGAACACTCCCTAACACCAAACACAAAAATAAACTCAAAATGGATTAAAGACCTAAATGTAACACCAGACACTATAAAACTCTTAGAGGAAAACGTAGGAAGAACACTGTTTGACATAAGTCACAGCAAGATCTTTTTTGACCCACCTCCTAGAGTAATGGAAAAAAAACCAAAAATAAACAAATGGGATCTAATGAAACTTAAAAGCTTTTGCACAGCAAAGGAAACTATAAACAAGATGAAAAGACAACCCTCAGAATGGGAGAAAATATTTGCAAACGAATCAACGGACAAAGGATCAATCTCCAAAATATATAAACAGCTCATGCAGCTCAGTATTAAAAAAACAAAAAAAGAACAACAAAAAAAAAAAACCAAACAACCCAATCCAAAAATGGGCATAAGACCTAAATAGACATTTTGCCAAAGAAGACTTACAGATGGCCAAGAGGCACATGAAAAGCTCCTCAACATCACTAATTATTAGAGAAATGCAAATCAAAACTACAATGAGGTATCACCTCACACCAGTTAGAATGGGCATCATCAGAAAATCTACAAACAACAAATGCTGGAGAGGGTGTGGAGAAAAGGGAACCCTCCTGCACTGTTGGTGGGAATGTAAATTGATACAGCCACTATGGAGAACAGTATGGAGGTTCCTTTAAAAACTAAAAATAGAATTACCATATGACCCAGCAATCCCACCACTGGGCATATACCCAGAGAAAACCATAATTCAAAAACACACATGCACTTCAATGTTCACTGCAGCACTATTTACAGTAGCCAGGCCATGGAAGCAACCTAAATGCCCATAGACAGACGAATGGATAAAGAAGATGTGGTATATATATACAATGGAATATTACTCAGCCATAAAAGGGAACGAAATTGGGTCATTTGTAGAGACGTGGATGGACCTAGAGACTGTCATACAAAGTGAAGTAAGTCAGAAAGAGAAAAACAAATATCGAATATTAACACATATATTTGGAATCTAGAAAAATGGCACAGATGAACCAGTTTGCAAGGCAGAAATAGAGAGACAGATGTAGAGAACAAACATATGGACACCAAGGGAGGAAGTGGGGGGGGGCTGGGGGGATGAATTGGAAGATTGGGATTGACATATACACACTAATATGTATAAAATAGATAACTAATAAGAACCTATTTTATAAAAGAATAAATAAAATTCAAAAAACAAACAAAACAAACACAGACCTTCAAAATGGGGCTTAGTGATGGTTTGGGAGTCGTTAAATGAAAGAGTAAAAGTACTAGTTTTTTACTCTCTGACCTTTGTAAACTTCCCAACTGTTAATGAGGCTTATCCCCAGTGCAAGTGTTCGATGTGAAATATATGAACAGAAATACCTAGACCAGTGTCTTGCGGTGACCTTCAGACAGACGATTTCACATGTGCACTTCACGTCATGTGTTTTGTGGGGACCAAAATATCTGACGACTTTTACCAAGCACCTGCTCTGTGAATGACACACGCACGGCCCAGTGGATATGCAAAGGAAAGAGGTCCTGCCCTTGCCAGTAAGCAAGCGTCAGGAGGGGCCCGGACGCGTCTGGGTTTCTAGTATTGATTCCTCACCGGGGCTCTCACCACTCAAGCGCACTGCTGATCCACTCTGCAACATCTCTGACAGATCTCACGGGTTTGGGGGCATACCCTAAATCTAGAACATTCTCCCATTATCTCGGTCTTGCCTCAATCACATCCTACTGGTTGCATTACTCTGATTAGGGGCAGAGAGAATCTACGATGGTCCCAGTGACAGCTGACAACCCAGAGGAAAGAGCTAGTAACCTTATATTGTTACAAAGGTGAATGCAAACAGTTTGCGTGCAAAGGCTGAGCGCCAGCAAGAACACGACCCTTCAAAATGGAAAGAGAACATGAAAAATTCATCTGCAGTCATCTGGTCACTATCCAGAGGATTCTAATGGAGGGAAAAGCCTGGTTTAATTTAAAGCTGGAAGCTTAACTGACATTATAACAAGCAAAGTGTGCAGCATTGGGACCTGCATATTTATAATCTCAGAGAAGGCCCATGATCTTAATACTTGTCAACGAGAAAGAAAAGAATGAAAGGACACAACTTTGACAGCCCTCCAGCTTAAGGAAAAGCACTTCATGAGTTTGGTCCACATCCTAACAGAGAGGGGGTCTGTTTCTTGCAGGCTAGCACCAGCATGACACCCCGGGGAGCACCCCAGGCCAAATTCTTTGTGGTCCTGGACAGGCTTTTTCTTAAACGGATCTAAATTTATTTCAGAAAAATTTGCCCAGCGGCACACTCCCTTCTACTTAGCACTGGCACTCGTTTGCCTGCACGTGGTTAGTGGTGGGGAGAGGTGAAGGGCAGACGGCATCACGGTAGGAAATTTCCTTCTGGCCAGTTCCGAGCACGGGTGAGGGCAGGAATTACTAAATTGGGCAGCACCCGGCCGTATAATAAGTACCCTAGAAAGAAGAGGTTTACCTTTCCCACTCCAACGAAAGAGCAGAGTTTTCTATTTTGATGTATAGAAAAAGAGAGAGAAAAAAAAAAGGATGTTACAAGCAGAGTTTCCAAAGACAACTATGAAAAATCTGTTACTATAATCCACGCTCTAGACAAAAATTGATGTAAAATATTCTCATCTTCAGGAAATTTCTTATTATTTACCAGAAGTACAAGTGCTATTTATGAAGGTAAATCTGATTGCCTCCTTTCTTTGAGGGTGAAAAATCATGGTTTAATAGCATTATAGCAATTGCTTAATTTTTATATTAAAAATTATAGCTACTTCTGGCCAAGACGAAGTAAGGATGGGATTTCCCTTCTCATCTGAAACTACCCAAAACACTTGACCAAAATATATAAGTCAGTGGATTTCAAGACATTAAATATTAGGAAATGAAGCACAGTGATCCCCAGAGTCAGAAAACAAATGAGGTGCCCCCCACAATCCCTACAATCACCTGACCCTATGGCCTGGGTGGCCTTCCAGCCCATGGCACAGAGAGTCAGGAAACCCACAGGGGGCCTGCTGGCTTCCCCAAGTCGGGAAGGTGGAGCTGCAGGCTCGGGAAGTTCAGAGGTCAGAGGTTACAGGTCAGAGTAGTCAAGAGGACAGAGACAGACAGAGACACACAGAGGGACCCCTCGAGTATCTGGACAAGTCTGATCTGTGCAGCCTGTGAGGACAGTGTCCAAGGCCAGGGAAAGCATTCCAAGCAGGATTAGAGGGAACACTCCCAAGAGCTCACAGGAGGCCAGGATTAGTTCTTGTTCCCACTGGTAGAGTGGAAAACCTCACAATTCCCCGGGCATCTGAACACCCGGGAGGGTCATGCCCTGGTGCTGTGCTAAAATCAGCCTTAGACTGATCGCTAGTCGGGACCATGTAACAAGGCTGATGAGAAAGACCCAAGATGCTCAAACTCTTTCCAAGTCACATAGTTTCACCCAAGAACAAAGCTTAAGAATATTTACAGGACTAAAAAAAATCCAGTACCCAAAAAGGAAAAATTCACAACGTCTGTCAGCTAAAAAAATTTTCAGGCATGCAAATGTGCAACCCATAATTGGGAGGAAATGCAATCAATTGAAGCCCGCCAAGAAATGACACCTGTGATTAACAGTTATTATAACTATATGCCATATATCAAGAAGCTGGAGGAACAACTGAACATGTCAAGTAGAAACAAAGAAGACAAAAAAAAAAAAGACCTAAATAAAAATTCTAGAGATTAAAACCTCAAATGTCTGAGATGAAAAATACACTGGATGGGATTAAGAGTAGATTAGACACTGCATAAGAAAAGATTAATGACATGGATTTTCATAGCAGCATTACCCACAGTAGCCAAATGTTGGAAACAACTCAAATGCCCATCAACTGATGAGTGGATAAACAAAATATGATATATCCATGTAACGGAATATTATTTAGACAAAATCAGGAATGAAATATTGATCCATGTTTTGACATGCATGAACCTCGAAAACATGCTAACTGAAAGAAACTGATAGAAAAGGGCACATACCGTATGATTCCACTTATATGAAATGTCCAGAATAGGCAAATCCCTGAAACATAGAGTAGACTAGTGGTTGTCAGGGGCTGCGGAAAGCAGGGGATGGGAGTGACTGCTGAGGGGTGTGGGTTTCTTTTGGGGGTAAATGAAAATGCTCTGGAAGTAGTGGTGACAGCTGCACAATTCTGTGAATATACTGAAAACCACTGAATTGTTCACTTTTGGTGGGAATGTAAATTGATACAGCCACTATGGAGAACAGTATGGAGGTTCCTCAAAAATCTAAAAATAGAACTACCATATGACCCAGCAATCCCACTATTGGGCATATACTCTGAGAAAACCATAATTCAAAAAGAGTCATGTACCAAAATGTTCATTGCAGCTCTATTTACAATAGCCCAGAGATGGAAACAACCTACGTGTCCATCATCGGATGAATGGATAAAGAAGATGTGGCACATATATACAATGGAATATTACTCAGCCATAAAAAGAAACGAAATTGAGCTATTTGTAATGAGGTGCATAGACCTAGAGTCTGTCATACAGAGTGAAGTAAGTCAGAAAGAGAGAGAAAAATACCGTATGCTAATACATATATATGGAATTTAAGAAAAAAAATATCATGAAAAACCTAGGGGTGAAACAGGAATAAAGACACAGACCTACTAGAGAATGGACCTGAGGCTATGGGGAGGGGGAAGGGTAAACGGTGACAAAGCGAGAGAGAGGCATGGACATATATACACTACCAAACGTAAGGTAGATAGCTAGTGGGAAGCAGCCGCATAGCACAGGGAGATCAGCTCGGTGCTTTGTGACCGCCTGGAGGGGTGGGATAGGGAGGGTGGGAGGGAGGGAGACGCAGCGGGAAGAGATATGGAAACATATGTATATATATAACTGATTCATCTTGTTGTGAAGCTGAAACTAACATACCATTGTAAAGCAATTGTACTCCAGTAAGGATGTTAAAAAAATAAATAAATAAAACACACAAAAAAAATAAAAATAAATAAAAAGGTGAAACGTACAGTATGTGAACTACAGTTCAGCTAACAAAAAAACTCAATCAGAATGTTCTGACAGACCCGTCTGGACACGGGGACTCGGGGCGCTTTGCTGCCGTTTTATCAAAATGCCAGGGTCAAAACAGCTGCCTCAGAATGTCCTGTGTCCCTTTAAAATATGCTTTCTGTTATCAAGAAGCTTAGAGTCATGGAAGGGTAATAGGTCTGATATGTTGGTGCTTTACACGTGTTATCACTCACCTTCCCCACGACTTGCAGCACAGACATAATTCCTATTTTACCAAAGAAGCAGGTGAGACTCAGAGAAGTTATGTTATTTGTCCAAAGTCATATATCACGTGAACTACTGAGCCAGGATTTGAACCTGGTTCAGTCTATTCTTTTGGGCCAAGCAACCTGGCAACCTTCAGAATATGCAGAAGAGTTTCGAGTGAAGGCAACTCAGTGTAAGCATTTTCAGATGCAGGAAGAGAGCCAGTAGGAATTGGTGTCACAGAGTTGAAGGAAGGAAAGTTTCAGGAAGGGAGTGATCAATAATGCCACATGCCACAGAGATGTGATAAGGAACAGGACACGTCCACTTAGACCTAATAACCAGAAGGTCACTTGTGGCCTTTGCAGGGCAGTGGAATGGGCGGGGTGGGGTGTGGCGCTAGCCGGCAGCGACGGGAGGAGTCCCTTGTAAGCAAAGGGACAAAGACGGGGACCATGGAAGACTCTTTCCCAAGCCTGGCTACAAAGGTGGGGAGAGAAGTGGGTCAGAAATACGCAGGTCAGGGGAATTTTGTTGTTATGGCTTGTTTTGTTTTGGGGATGGGACTGATGACATAAAACACAGTGACCATCCTCAGCTAATCTACAGATCAGCAGGGGAGGGGAGCACACCTCAACTTCACCAGCCACTCCTCACCCAGATGACAGTAGAAGGCTCAAGGCCTGATATAGGCATCACTGGTCCAGTTCCCTTTCTTCTTTGGTATCCAGTAATCTGAAGAAAGGAGAGTCACCCTCAGAGAGGGATGAAGGAAGCAAGGAGGGGAGGCTGGAACCAAAATACTATGCCCCCAGGTCTGTCCATTATCCATTACACAGGTTTCTATTCACCAAAGCTGGCTTGAAATTCCCCTGTGGTAATCTGGACTCGTGTTTCTGCTCCCTTGCATGCATATCCTGCTGTTTTGAACTGAATGTTCGGGTTCTCCCAAAATTCATGTTAAATCTCTAATCCCCAATGTGATGGTATTCTGAGGTGGTGCTTTTGGGAAGTAACTAGGTCATGAGGGTGAAGCCTTCATGAATGGAACTAGTGGTCTTAAGAGAAGAGACACGAGAGAGATTACCTCTTTCCCCCACATGATGACACAGCAAGAAGGCATCCACCTGAAAACCAGGAAGAGGGTCCTCACCAGTAGCCAAATCAGCCAGTACTTGGATCTTGGCCCTCCCAAGCTCCAGGACTGTGAGAAACACATTTCTGTTGTTTAAGCCACCGGTATGGTATCTGTTAAAGCACCCTGAGCTGACTAAGACACCTGCAGAATGCCCTTGAGTGTGAGTGGAATCTGTGAATAGGACGATTACATAACATTACATACAAAGGGGGAGATTATCCTTGGTGAGCCTGACTTAATCAGGTGAGCCTGTTAAAAGCAGAGTTTTCTCCAAATGGTTGCAGAGTGGGAAGTCAGAGATTTGAGGCCTGAGAAGCAATCAACACACCATTACTGCTTTGAAGATGGAGGGAGCTGCATGGCAAGGAATGAGGGGGCCCTGAGAGCTAAAAGTGCCCCTACAGACAGCCAGCAAGTAAACAGAGACCTCAGTCCCACAACTACAAAGAAGTGGTTCTACCAACAACTTGAATGCGCTTGAAAGTGGATTTTTCTCCAGAGCATCTATTCAAGAACTCAGCCTAGCCGATACCATGATTTCAACCCTGTGATATGCTGAACAGAGAACCCAGTGAAGCTACACCTGGATGTCTGACCTGTGGAACTGTGACCTATAGAACTAATAATTGGGTGTCACTTTTAAAATTTATTTATTTATTTTTATATTTATTTTTAGCTGTGTTGGGTCTTCGTTTCTGTGCGAGGGCTTTCTCTAGTTGCAGCGAGCAGGAGCCACTCTTCATCGCAGTGCACGGGCCTCTCACTGTTGCGGCCTCTCTTGTTGTGGAGCACAGGCTCCAGACGTGCAGGCTCAGTAGTTGTGGCCACGGGCCTAGTTGCTCCGCGGCATGTGGGATCTTCCCAGACCAGGGCTTGAACCCATGTCCCCTGCATTGGCAGGCAGATTCTCAACCACTGCACCACCAGGGAAGCCCGGGTGTTATTTTTTAAAAAGAAAAGGGAAAGGAAAAGATTAGCAAACATATAGCAGGAGAAACTAGCCAAAATTAAACACACAGAGAAAGAAGACTGAAAGAAATGAACAGAGTATCAGTTTGGACAGGTGTGGGGCAACTACCAGGGGCCTAACATATGTATAATTGGAGTCCCTGGAGATGAGGCTGTTAGGGTGGAAAATTTTTGAAGAAATAATGGGCAAAACTTTTCAAATTTGATGAAACGTACATACCCACAGATCAAAGAATCTCAAGAAAATTCAAGCACACACAAAAAAATCCCACAAAGAAAATGACACCAAAGTATAGTGTAATCAATTTGCTCCAAACCAGTGATAAAGAGAACATCTTTAAAGCAGTCAGAGAAGAAAAAGACACACAGGCACAGAGAAATAAAGATAAGGATGACAGTCCATTTTAAATTGGGAACCGTTCAAACCAAAAGACAGTGGAACAACATCTTTAAATACCTCAAGAAAAAAATAATGCCAACTTGAATTCTGAACAAAATAAAAGTATCTCTCAAAAATGAAGGTAAACAAAAACAGGAAGATTTTATCACCAGGAAACCTCCACTATAAGAAATTTTAAAGGAAATCCTTCGGGTAGAAGAAAGATGATAGCAGATAGAAATCTGGATCCACATAAAGGAATGAAGAGCACCAGCAGTGAGAACTAATTGAGTAAATCTAAAAGACTTTTGCTTAAGAAGAAAACTGAGTGCTGATAATCAAAAATAACACCGTAGTGTGGGTTTATACACAGAACATACGTAGAAGGAAAATGTTTGCTAACAGTAGCACAAATGCCAGGAGGAGAGAGATGGCAGCATACTGTTGTAACTCTTATACTATATGTGAAGTGATATAATAATACACTTGAAGCTAGAATGTGTAAAGATGTAGACTCTGAACCTTAAAACCACCACTAAAATAACACGACAACAAGATATAGGTAGCTAATACATCAACCAAGGGGAAGAATGGAATCATAAAAAATAAGTAATGTAAAAGAAGGTAGTAAAATGGGGGAAAAAAGAACATGTGGGATAAATAGAAAATAATAGCAAGATGGTAGATTTACTCCCAATCAAACCAATAACACTAAATGTACATCAAAGGTAGAGATTTGAGACTGGATAAAAATGGAAGAGCCAATGATAAACTGCCTATAAAAAACCAACTTAAATATAAAGAGACAAATAGATGAAAAGGAGAAGTATGGAAAGAGGTATTCCATGCTGAAATGAATAGAAAGCTGAGTGGCACTATTAATATTGAATAAAGTACACTTCAGGGAAAAGAATATTACCAGGGATAGAGGTTCATTTCATAACGATAGTGGAAAATTCATCAAAATGATAAACAATCCTAAACATTTATGTACCTAATAACAGAGCTTCAAAATACACAGAGCAAAATGATGATAGAGCTGAAAGGAGAAAGACAAGTCCCCAATTATACTCTGAGATTTCAATAACCTTCTCTCAATTACTGATAGAACAGTAGACAGAAAATCAGTAAGGCTATATAGCATACTTGAACAATGCTATCAACAAACTTGAACTATGACACTGTAGAATATTCCACACAGAAACGGCAGAAAAGGCATTCTTTTTAAGCACATATGAGAGATTCACCAAGACAGCCCTTGGTGTGGGTCATAAGACGAAGTCTCAATAAATTTGAAAGGATTCAAGTCATCCAAAGTATGTTCTCCAACCACAATGGAATTAAATTAGAAATAAAATCAGAAAGATCTCTGGAAAGTCCCAAATACTTGCAAACTAAAAAAACACATTTCTAAATAATCAAGGGGACATAAGAAATCAAAAAGGGAAACTTGAAAATATTGTGAACTCAATGAAGATGAAAACCCAATGTATCAAAATTTGTAAATTATATATCTAAAAGCAGTATATAGAGGAAAATTTACTGTACTAAGTGCACACTAGAAAAGCAGAAAGACTTCAAATTAATGACATTAACTAATTAAATCCAGTGTAAGCAGAAGAGAAATAATAATGGTCAGAGTAGAAATCAATTGTATATCCTTCTGCAAAAAGAGAGTCAAGCCATACCTCACACTATATACAAAAATTAAATTAAATGGATCATAGACTTAAATATAAAACCTACAACTATAAATCTTTTTAGAATAAAATGTAAGAGAGAATCTTTGTGACCTTGGGTTATGCAAAGATTTTTTAGATAACACTCACAATATGGTCCATAAAAGAAAAAAAATATGAATTGGACTTCATGAAAATTAAGAACATCTAATATTCAAAAGACATTGTTAAGAGAAGCAAAACAAGCCACAAATTGTGAAGAAAAAACTGCAAATCACATAGCTGAAAAAACTGTATCCAGAATATATAAAAACTCTCAAAATTCAATAAAAAGAAGACCAAAAAAACCCAAGTGATGAAAGATTGGAATATATATTTTATCAAAGAATATACACAGATGTCAAATAAACAAAAAGATGCTCAACATTATAACATCATTAGTTATTAGGGAAATGCAAATTAACACCACGAGATACCACTGTGTACCTACTATAATGTATAGTAGTTTTAAAAAAACTGACCATACCAAGGGTTGGCAAGGATGTGGAGAAACTGGATCTCTAAGACACCACCGATGGGAATATAAAATGGTAAAACCACTTTGGAAAACAGTTTGGAAAACGTTTAAACAGTTTTAAAAAGTTAAACACATAGCTACCATATGACTCAGGCATTCCACTCCTAGCTGTGTGCCGAGAGAACTAAAAGCAGAAGGCCATACCAAGACTTGTACAAATGTGCATAGTAGCTTCATTTATAACAGCCAGTTCCTTGGGGAAAAACCCCCGAAGTCTCTCAATAGGTAAATGGATAAACTGTGGTATTTACACAGTGGAATTCTATTCACCAATAAAAAGGAATGGACTATTGCCATGTTGGATGGATCTCAAAAAAGCCATGCTGAGTAAAAGAAGCCAGATAAAAGTAGAGTATATATGATTCCATCTGTATCAACCTTTAGCAAATACAAACTAATCTTTAGGGACAGAGTCGGGACTGGGGTGTGGGTGCAGAGGCCTAGGTGGAGGGGATGACAAAGGGGCACCAGGAAACTCCAGGGGATGGTGGACACGTTTGCCGTCTGGACTGTGGTGATGGTTTCACCTGTGCATACATATGTCGAAACTCACCAAACTCTACACTTTCAATAGGTGTAGTTTAATCTTTATTAATTATACCAAATAAAGATGTTTCAATACAGAATACCACACACTTTTTTTTGTTTCATATTTTCTTGGCATAAATATTTCAGTCCTTTTATTTTCAACCTTTTAGGATTTTTTTTTTTTTTTTTTTTTGCCACGTGTCATGAGGGATCTTAGTTCCCCGACCAGGGATTGAACCCGTTGAGGAACTAAGATCCCTGCAATGGAAGTGTGGAGCCCTAACCACTGGACCACCAGGGAATTCCCTAGTATTCTTCTATTTTAGGTGTGTACTTTGTAAAACAGTCTAAAGCTAGATTTTACATCATACAATGTGCACTTAATAAATCCTGTGTGACTGTTCAATAATGAATCCAGTCTGGTAATCTAAATCTGTGATTTAGTCTAAGAGTTTAGTTCATGTACATTCATTATGACGTATTTAAATTCATTTCTTTTTTAAAAAAAATTTATTTATTTATTTATTTTTGGCTGTGTTGCTGCGCACGGGCTTTCTCTAGTTGCGGCGAGCGGCAGCTCGGCTACTCTTCGTTGTGGTGTGTGGGCTTCTCATTGCAGTGGCTTCTCTTGCTGCAGAGCATGGGCTCTAGGCACGCAGGCTTCAGTAGTTATGGATGCGGGCTCAGTAGTTGTGGCGCACAGGCTTAGATGCTCTGCGGCATGTGGGATCTTCCCGGACCAGGGCTGGAACCCGTGTCCCCTGCACCGGCAGGCAGATTCTTAACCACTGCACCACCAGGGAAGTCCCTGAATTCATTTCTAATACCTTATTTTATTCTTTCAATTTCTTCCATATCCCTACCTCCTCCCTTCCTTCTTTCCTCTCTCTTCCTCTCCCTGTTTTCTTTTTCCTTTCTCCCTCTTTTGCTTTCATTTATATAGATTTAAATTTTTCTTAACCCCTCTTTTCAACTTTTCCCCTTACTGGTTCAGAACTCTATTTTATTGGTAATTCTAAAAATGTTAACATGTAGAGTTTAACTTAACCAAGTCTGAAATTACACAATGTAAAACATCTTTACTCTCTTATTGGTGAATAGAATTCCACTGTATAAATACCACAATTTATCCATCTACTTACAATATAAGGACCTCACTCACAGTGGCTTATTTCCTTGTGTGTGTAGCAGTTTCACATTTTATTCACCAAGTGGACACAAGTACTGTAGCATTTTAAGTTGAATTTTCAGACTGTAGCGGTAGCAGGCATTCCAGCTCCCTGATTGAGGCAGGGCGGATTGAGGTGAGGATTTCCTAAGGGAGGACTGGTTCCCTTCCCACCTTCTCTCAGAGCCAAAGCACAATAGGCCAGACTCCTCCTGCAGGGTGAGCTTTTTTCCCTTCCTAATTTGTCTAGTGAGGGTGTTGCCCTTCAGAAATTCCAGATTTATGAAGTCTTCTCTGATCTCATCTCCCACCCTCTTTAGGCACTGGGCTTGTAATAGGGAAGAACAAATCTGACTCCATATTAGATCTGTTTCTTTTGCTTTGCTGCCTGTGCTTAGTCATGCTGGCTCTGCACCTTTTGTAAAAGAATGTTGCCTATAGCCTGAACTATACAGGATAGCCTATTCTCAAGGCGCTGACCTTTAAGAAGGTCATTCTTATAAAGAAAAAATGTTGCAGAACAGAGAAAAGCATTTGTCTTGTTGGAGGTTTACAGGAACAGCCTAACCTGACCTACACCCACAGCTGCAAAAACAAAGGATTTCGACACCAAGAAGTTTGCAACAACTAACCACGCCCCTCCCTTACCTTGCCTTTAAAAATGCTTTGCTGAAACCCTCTGAGCAGTTGGGGGTTTTGTGGGCACAAGCCACCCATCTCCTTGCGTGGCCCTGCACTAAACCCTTCTCTGCTCCAAACTCCGAAATCTCCGTTTGTTTGGCCTCGCTGGGCATCATGCACACGAACTTTCGACTGGTAACAGGTTTTGTCTCCTGACCCTCTCATGTGTGGCTTTGGATTACTTCCTATACATTTTTAATTTACCAGAAATATTAAAAAGTTCACTATTCTCCAAGCTTTCTGGTTAACAGTGTGGCAACTAAGAGTGCAGTTTTGGGATTCAGAGTGTCTGCATTCAAACCAATACTCTACTACTTACTTCCTGTGGCTCTGGGCAAATTAACAAAAATCTCTGTACCTCAATCTCCTCACGTGTAAAGGGAGAGGCAATAATAGTACCTGTCTCCCAGTTACTGTGGGCCTTAAATACATGGATATATCTAAAGGGCTTAGGACTGTGCGTGGTAGACAGTAAGAACTCAAACATTAGCTGCTATTACTGCTACTACTTGTGTGCTTAAAGAAGATGTTCTGAGGTTATATCGCACTCTATTCTACAGAGGGGTTGATACCTTACAGCATGAGTTTTCCTAATAAACCATTTTCAGCTTTCATGTGACATTACGTAGCTTATTCATATCAGGATGTAAATAAACAAAATAAAAAGTATTTGATATCTACCATTTATTTCTCTGTTTTTCTTCTTTTTGGGAAATATTCTCTCTTGAAGTTAGATCTCCAAAGTCTATTTTTCAATTATAAATTATTTTATATTCTGTTGGAATAGCAGATACTCCTACACAGAGAAGATTCTACCACTTAAACGTAGCATAACGTTTTGTGTTTTAAGACAAAATGATGCCAACAGCTGGTTCATTTCAGCTAGACTCAGAACACATCCATACGTGTATGTCAAGCCCTGGAACCATCACTCATACCACATGGGCTGGCACTGCTCCACTAATGACATTTGAACACAATAAACTCCAAGTTCAAGTCTCCGCAGATAACACAGTTCACGTTTCTTAAATACCTGGCGAATGAAGCTTGGCGGCTGAAGCCGACATTCTCTTAGGAGAGGAAACTGCAGGTTTATTAGCATCTTGATCTTTCTGTACTTCTTTCTTTGTTCCTATATACAGTTTAAAAAGAGAAAAAGAAACAAAGAGAGTTCATTACAACTGAAACAAACACAGACTGTTTGTGCAAAGGGAGGCTTAACAAAAGGCATAGGGAACAAAGTAATATTTGGGTGATTTGTTGCTATGGTCGCCACCCCCTGTGCTTCAGGAATGGCACACTTGTTTAGAGCAGAGGGAATTTCGTTTTGAGTGGTCAGAGGAAAAGTACACTGCTGTCTCTGATTTGATGAAAACCACCCCTATCTCTGGAGGTCACCGCACCCCAAAGACCCTGACAAACTATCTGGGAATTAAAACTGTGCTGTCCTCAGTCTGCCTGCCTCCTTCTGCCAAAACAAATTTTCATTACATGGAGAAGGAAGCTGTAGCCGAATCTAACTGCTAACGACTCCACCATCATGACAGTCGAGCCGCGGGGGACGCAGTCTGCCTCTAATTAATTTCCACGCAGCTGGTCCACCGAGGTGACCTGGACAGCCTCTGAGCTCTCTCTCTGCTGCAGCTGAGCCTTTGTAGAACCTGCTGGCAGAGCCGGCTGCAGCAGCACGGGACAGCCTGAGCTCGGGCCATGTCTAAGACCAGGCACTCAGGACACAGCACCGTTTCTCCCTTGTGTGCTGGGCACAGACCCTCCCCGTCACATCCCCTTCATCAGAAAGTCCAAGAATGATGGATGGAAGATCAGGAATAACGCCGACCTGGGTGTACCTAGACCCGTCTCCGCCTCAGCACAGTTTATTATGTCGTTTCAGAAATAAACCCTCGAGATGGTGATGGCTCCTTAGAAGCGGAACACAAACTTCCCACTTTGCCCCACGCCCTGCACCCTTACTCCTCTTCCAGAGGTAACCAGCTAGCAATTTGGCGTTTACGCTTCCAAACCTTCTTCTAGGTATTTCTAAGTATATCTACCCAAATACAAATACAGCTATTAATTAGCTAAATGCATCCCATACTGCAATTTCTTTTTACGTACCCAAACTTTTGAAGATCTTTTTCATATCATGTATTCATAGGTCTTTAAAAAAATGCCACATCATATTAATGGGCAAAGATGTACCATAATTTAAACATCCTCCTGTTGACGAACGTTTAGAGTGTCTGCACGTGTTAGCTATTAAAATAGCTAAATGTGCTATAATAAACATACTTCTACTTGTTTCTTTGTACGCATGTACCAGTATCTTTACAGGATAAATGCACAGATACACTTCTGCTGGATTAAGATCCTGCTCATTTGCAACATTACCAGACACAGCCCAACTGTCCTCCATAAAAAGCTACTAAATTTACACTCCCAACCAAGTGTAGGAGGCCAGTTCTTCCTACACGCCCCATGCCCTACCGACACTGAAGTCTCATCATTTCAATTTCTGCCAGACACTTAGAATCTTTTCAAATTGGTCATGTGCATTTCTTTATTTGAAAATTGCCTAATTAAACCCTCTGCCCATTTTTCTTACTGGTGTGTAGGAACTCTTCATTTATGCTGGATATTAATCCCTTGCCTGCTATACAAATTGTATTTTCCAGCCTTTCACTTTTTACAACTTATTTAGAGTACCTTTCCTTGTACAGTAGTTTTAAAATATTTAAATGTCCAAATATGTCAACTTTTCCCTTACAGCTCTAAAAGCACTATTACAGATCATTTATACGTATGTGTGCGTGCAAGTGTGTGTGCATGTGCGTGTGTGTGGATGACTGGGGAGAGATCATTTCCAGGCTTTGGAGAGGGAGGCAGGTATCTGGAGCCAACCTCTCTGTCCCTGTCTCCTTTTCTGGCCGCCTGACTGGGCTACTGCTTCTCCCGACACCATCGGACCTGCCTCACCCCTCTCTATCCTTGTCCACCTGTCTCCTGCGGTTCTTCCCACACACCTGTGAGCACCTCCTCTGTTTTACCGCCTTTGGACAAACTGTTTGAGTCTTGTCGGTTTACCTCTTCTAAGGTCTGAGTTCCCTTTTGCATGTCTAGCCACTACTTTTTTCTTCCTACTCTCAAAAAAGGTGCTTCACGCATTTAGCGAACATACCCCAAGCCTTTCCCATCTCAGCAAACGGCTCCACCCTTCACTCACTGTGCTCAGGCCGAACACACAAGGAGTCACCTTGTTTGGCTCCCAGCCCCCATTCAGTCCATCAGCAAAGCTTGCTGGATCTCCTCGGTGAACATCTCCCAGGTCTGACCACTTCTTCCCCCTCCCCACTGCCCCTGCAGAGCCCAGGTCACCATCGCCCCTTCCTCCTTCTTCAAGGCCTCCCACCGGCTCTGCTGCCACCACCGCCGCCCCTCTACTGCATATGCCCCCAGGGCAGCAGGTGAATTAACTTCAACCCAACTTAGAGCAAGTCATTCCCGATCTCAAAACCCTCCTCTCACCTCCCAAGCTACTCAGAGTGAAATGCAGACTCCTCGCCACACTAACAAGGCCCTACAGACCAGCGCTACCCAACAGAAATACAATGTGAGCCACTTATGTAATTTCAAATTTTCTACCAACAACATGTAAAATGTACAAAGTCCAGTGCGATTACCTGTAATAATATGTTTTATTTAAACCAACATGCTGAACATCACTTCAGTGTCCAGCACTGGTCATACTTCAAGGGCTCACTGACTGACTGTGGGCCAGTGAACAGCACAGCCCAGAAGTGCTGGTCCCTAGGCTACATCAGACACCTGTGGGAGTTCATTTTATGTGTCAACCTGATGGGGCTACGGTTGCCCAGACATTTGGTCATACCTTATTCTAGATGAGAGTAACATTTGAACTGGCAGACTGAGTAAAGCAGACTGTCCTCCCCAGTGTGAGGGGGCCTCATACAATCTGTTGAAGGCCTGAGTAGAACAGAAGGTTGGGTAAGATGGAACTTCAGCTGCCTGACTGGTTGATCTGGGACATCAGTCTTCTCCTGCCCTTGGACTGGAACCTACACCATGGGCTCACTGACTGCAGGTCTTGAGACTTCTCAGCCTCCATAATCATGTGAGCCAATTCCTCACAATAAATCTCTTTTTATATATATGTATTCTATATTCTATAATATATATAATATATACTATACTATATATATTATATTCTATAATTATATATATACTATATATAAGAGTATATATAAAGTATAGACATAATTACATATTTAAAATATATATTTTTATATATTATATATATTTATAAATATATTAAAATATATTAAAATCTATATATTTAAAAAATATATTTATAATTATATATTAAAATATATAAAGTATATATGTTATTCATAATAAATATAACAGGATATTCTGTATTATAAATGTATTAATACATAAATATATATTATTTTCCTATATAAAATATGCTATGTATGTATGTATGTATTTCCTACTGGTTCTGTGTCTCTGGAGAACCCTAGCTAACACACACACACACACACACACACACCACACACACACACACACACACCTCTGCACCTGCTCACACACTCCAGCCACACTGCCAGCCTTGCTGGTGCTCAGACTTGTTGTACTTCCTCCCATTGTGGTCATGTTAGCTTGAGCTCCTTCTGCGTGGAATATGCTTCCCCGAGACCTTAGGCTTGGTTCACTCATCTGCTCATTGCACAGATGGCAATCTTCAGGGAGGCTGTGCCTGACACTCCAGGTAAAACAGCCCTCCTGCCACCTGTCACTCTGCCCCTCACCTGCTTCATTCTTCTTCACAGCACTTGTCACCGCCCAAAACATCCACACATCTGTTTGTTTACTGTCCACCTTCCCCACTAGGACATAAACTTCAAGCAGAGGACACACCCTGCCCTGGACAGCGTGGCCATTCAGTCTATGCCCCACTGTCCGCCCATCTCCTACCGGGCTCTTTTCAAGGCAGGCCATGTCCAGGCATTTGGGGGTTACAGAAGGCTGGACCGGCGGGGTCCTGAAAGCCCAGCCCTGACTCCACTCCACTGAAGCCACGCCCACTCTGCAGAGTATCCCACTTATGGATCATCTCACTCTTCTATTGCCTCCCTCTGCTCAGATTTTAGGTTTCAACGAACACAGAAACTCAGCCAGACTCCTAGGAACTCAGAAGGGAAGAGTTAAAGGCCAAAGTGTGTGCTAAACACCACACTTTAAGGGGTAACTAAACGTGAGTATTTATTCAGAGTCTCAAGAGTTTCCATCCAGCCTTCATGGAGTGCTATCTGGCAGCTTCCATCAAAAATTTAAACATTGATAGACTTGACCCAGCAATTCTGCTTCTACAGATCTCTCTTTGGAATACTTCTACAAGTGTGAAAAGATGCACATTTAAAGACATTTCGTACATTATTCACAACAACAGAGATGTATAAATAACCAAAAATGCACACGGGGGAATGATTAAATAAACTACTGTATAACCATATGATGTAGCACTATGCCACCATTAAAAAGAATGAGGTTGTTCTGTATTATACTGGCATGGAAAGGTGTCCAAGAGAAATAAATTAAAAAGCTAGCTGTTGAACAGTACGCACGGTATTATCCCATATTTATGACGCAAAAATGTTACCTGTATTATAGTTGTAAACATATAAAAATAACTGAAAGGCCATTTACTAGTTTTTTTTTTCATTTACTAGTTTTTAAATGTTTTTAATAATGGTTACTTCTGAGAAGCAGGATCAAGGGAATTTTACTTTTTATGTTAATATGCTTCTGCATTATCTCCACTTTTAATGATGAGCACACACATTACTTTTATAATAAAAAATAAAAGGCCTGAAACCAAAACCAAAATGAAAATAATCTATCAGCTCTCTGAAAGGATAAGGAAGGAAACCAGCCTAGTGCAACCAATTCTACGAGAACCACTTTGATCGGAAGTTCCACGACCCTTCCCCCAGGAACACAGTGCTGCCTGGAGAATTCCTGTGTGGTTCTGGGAGCTCTTGACGGCACAGAAAATTAAGGCGATTAGTCAAGACTTACAGCTGTTCTTGCAGTTTTCTTGCAATCTGGACTCAGCTTAAATGTTTTTTGAGTATACCGTCAGCTTTCGTTTTACTCTGTAAGATCCCAGAGTACCTAGCAATGCCAGTTTTGGTCTCACGGTTTTCCTGCTGCCCCTCTGGCCACTCTCCCTTAGTCCTTTCCCTACGCCTAGTAAAGCTGCCCCAGGATTCTGCCTCGACCTTCTCCAGGCCACTCTTCTGGATGAGCCTGTCCATTCGGCGTGCTTATACCACTGAATTATACCCACTGATGACTATAGAAATCTGTTATTTCCAATCCAGATGGGCCCAGACACCTCTCCTGAGATCCGACCTGTTTCAAGGTGTCAACTAGACATGACCACTTACCTACTGGATGACCAGATCATCACACCCTAAACGGAGCTAATTAGCTTCCTCTCCAATCCACTCCTCTTCCAATATCTGCTTTCCCGGCCACCTGTCCCCCTAGTCACTGAGACCAGAAGCTAGTGAGTCCTCGGCCTTATCCTCCCAAATCTAATCGGCTACTAAGTCTCTCTAATTCTGCCCCCTTATCCACCCTCACGGTTCCCCTTAGTTAAGTCCTCCTCATTTCTTGCTGGGACAACAAGGAAAGTCTCCGAAGTGATTTCTCAGTCTGTGTCTCACATTCATCTTTAGTCAATTCACCCCCCTTACAGCTGCCAGAACGACCTTTCAAATTACGTGATTTTACTTTTAAACGCTTTCCAGGGGCTTCCCTGGTGGCGCAGTGGTTGAGAGTCTGCCTGCTAATGCAGGGGACACGGGTTCGAGCCCTGGTCTGGGAGGATCCCACATGCCGCGGAGCAACTGGGCCCGTAAGCCACAACTGCTGGGCCTGCGCATCTGGAGCCTGTGCTCCGCAACAGGAGGGGCCGTGATAGTGGGAGGCCCGCGCACCGCGATGAAGTGGGTGGCCCCCACTCGCCGCGGCTGGAGAAGGCCCTCGTACAGAAGCAAAGACCCAGCACAGCAAAAATAAATAAATAAAATAAAATAAAAGCTTTCTAAAGCTTTCCCTGGTCTTAGTAGGAAGCCCCAATTCTGTGTTGTGGAACAAGCAAGCTCCAGGATTGCACTTCCTCTGCTGCGTGTCCCCTGCTGTGACACCGTGGTCCCCTACGATGCTCTGTGCTCCCACTGTGCTGTCTCGTAGTCTGGAGGGCTCAGTCTCTCCCTCAGCTGCTTGGCCCACTTCATCATCCTCAAATTCAGCTCATCCCCTCTCTTAAGCCCTTCTGTATGAGTTTCTGGTTTGCCACTGGTACAAATTACCATGATCTTGGTGGTTAAAAACAACACACATTTATTCTCTTACAGCTCTGGGGTGGGGGGTTGTCAGAAGTATGAAATCAGTCTCGCTGGGCTACTGTCAATGTGTCAGCAGGGCTGGTTCCTTCTGGAGGTTCTGGTGGAGAATCCGCTTCCAGCCTTCCTTGGCTGTGGTCCTTCCTCCACCTTCAAGGCACTTCACTCCGGGCTCCGCTTCCATCATTACACCTCCTTCTCCTCCAACTCCTCCCTCCTTCCTCTTATAAGGACCTTGTGATTACACTGGGTCTATCTGGATCACTCAGCACACTGTCCCCACCTCAAGAGCCTTAACTTAATCGCATCAGCAAAGTCCCTGTGGCCATGCAACGTAACATTCATAGGTTCCAGTGACTAGTACATGGACGTATTTGGGGGCCATTATTCAGCCTATCACACCTTCTCTGTCTACCTGAATGAAAAAATGAAGAAACTCTTTTTGCTCACCAAAAAGGTACTCAGTACTTGGCCTATATTGGCACCCTGAATCCCTGTCACTTATTTATGAAGCTTTTCCTAATTTCATCAACTCCTCTTGAATAGCAGTCTTTCCTTAGAGCCCATTCAGCTTTCCCTGTTTTCTTTCACCCAGCGTAGACTGTATGCCTCTAGTGGATGGGTGTCTCTTATCTGGCCTGACCAGCTTCTATTTACTGAACCCATTGCTGACCTTTGGGGAACCAACTCTTCCCTGCTCTTGGTCCATGTGGCTGGGTGGGGCTGACCTGCCTGGATCTGGAGGTGGGCATGTGACCTAGGCCTGGCCAATCAGAGCTCTGCATCACACCAGTGTGACAGAGCATCTTGGCTTAGCAATAAAAAGATCCAACCTGGGATAATGAGAACCCTACCTTGAGAACTTTGCTGGAATTACTAGAAAATAACTCTTTTTCTGATAGATACCTAGGCTGGTGGGATGTAAATCCGAACTGCCTTTGACCAATAGAAAAGAATTCTTTTTCTGATAGATACGTAGGCTGGTGGGACGTAAATCCAAACTGCCTTTGACCATCTTTGACCAAAGGGGAGAGCCTTTGTGAACAAGAAGCTAACCAAGGGGAAAGAAGGGTCAAGAGTTGGAAAACACTGATGATGACCTTGTTTAAGTACCGTGTACAGCCTCACCTTACATTAGCATCATCTCCTGAACTTTTCATTATATGAGCCAAAATCTCTCTGATCTTTTGCTTTCTTTTTTGCTAAGGCAGTTTGAATTGGGTTTCTGTAACTTGCAACCAAACAAGACCTGAATTACAGGATGCCAGCCAGTGGAAACAGCTCCTTAATGAATACATATACACACTCATCTCTCATGGGGCTGTATATTGGCCAAAACTACTCCTTGTGTACCTTACACAGGCTGAGATTCAGAGCTATATAAACGAATGTGTATATACAAGATCCAGAGCCCTATCATTGGGGTGCAAGGAAGAAGGCGGCAGGTGGGGAAAGAACTGCCAGCCTCACTCTGGTCTCAGACAAGAAGTCATAGAGTTTCATTTGAAACATGGTCACAGATGGTTGTCACCCATTTCCAGACGATCCCTACACAGTCAAATGGCCCTAAAGCGTTTCACCATAAATAGAGCAGCAGAACGCCGCCCTAAGGCCTAAGCTGGAAGGTGTTCCCTGGCAAAGCGTACAGAGCTCCTTGGAAGAGGGAAGAAGAGCGTGCGAGCTCAGCTTCTCATGCGGACAAGGTCTTCCACGGCGATCTGAGTGACTCTGACAAGTGTTTGTGTTTTATTCCAAGACCCACCTTGTGTTTTATTACAACCTGTTCATCACGATGCTTAACGCCAAGCCCACCTGTGTGGGAGCCGTGAGAACGTGACTAAAGCTGCCCAATCAAGAGCGATGGATGAGCACGAGGCTGTCCTCTTAAAACAATATGATGGGCTTCCCTGGTGGCGCACTGGTTGGGAGTCCGCCCGCCGATGCAGGGGACGTGGGTTCGTGCCCCGGTCCGGGAGGATCCCACATGCCACGGAGCAGCTGGGCCCATGAGCCGTGACCGCTGAGCCTGCGTGTCCGGAGCCTGTGCTCCGCAGTGTGAGAGGCCACAGCAGTGAGAGGCCCGCGTACCACAAAAAAAAAAATAAATAAAAAAATAAAATGACGACAAATGTCAATGGCTAAGTCAGGATCCTCACTGAGCACATCAAAATGTAAAGAAAAACTCAATTTAAGATAACGGTTAGAAGAATGCTACATACTTTTTTTTTTACAATACGTACATCAAAAAAAAATCAAAGGGAATTTGCAGAGGCTCTTAACCTCACCCACAATAGGCCACAAATCCCTGCAAATCAATCTTGGTAGAAGTAAGAAAAGATAAGAAAAAAAGGATAAAGAAATATGCACAATAACTGACTTTATCCCCCAACCGTCTAAACTTCTCACTCCATCCACCTGTGAAAGCACAGGTAACGGGGCTAATTCTTCCCCCAGCCCTACAGACCCCACCCAAACGACATGAAAAGCCATGTTAGGAAGACGAAGGGGAGCAAGAAGAAAAAAGAAAGGTCAGCGTGGCAACAACGAGTGCTATGAGCATCAGGAAGGGAACTGGAGGAGGTGATTAGGAAAAAATGAACTATGTCATCAGGAAGTAGGGATTCTGATGTCACTTATGAGACAAACAGAATGAGGGAACATTTCAAGGGAAGATTTATAGCGGTTGAATAGGATGAAGAAAGGAAATGTTATCTAGATACGAATACATCAAATAAAAGAGGAACCTGGATGAGGTATAAATGAGAGACAGAGTGCGTAAGAGAAGATTCAGGAGAGCTTGCAGGGATAAAAGATGGAAACAGGTTTTAGCTGCTTTTAAAAAAAATCAACAGGAATATCTGATGTTGGTGGAGAATGGAGTTAATGAGGGAACAATCTGAATACACTCAAGATAATGCTGGATTTAACCTGTTTAAGGTTCATTCCATGTCAACTCCATTTATTGCACGCACAAGGGCAGACCTTGTAGCTGGAAATTTAAAGTAAAATAAAGGAGGTCTCTGTCCTCAAATAGAGACCTACAAAAAAATCAGACTCACAACAGAGACCTAATTACTTCCTGGGATAAAAGCGGGGATGATTTAATTCTGAAGATTGTTATGAAAAGGTAAGGATAAGAGAATGAAGAAGTGGGTTTGGGGGGAAAATATTGTATCTGTTTAAAAGCTTTGTAATCCCCCAAGTATATTCTTATTCATTCATTATTAAGCACCAAGTAGGCGCCAAGCACTGTCCCAGTGAAAGAGAAGGTGAGAGCTGTCACGGAAGTCACATCTCAAGGAGTGTGCTTATTATCACAAGCATTTATAAATGCCAGGCAGCACCCCGCAGTTGCTTCTATGTGTATCACCTCCCTTTGACCCTCTCTCATCTCTGTTGGTATTATTACTTTGTAAATGAAGAAACTGAAGGTGTGGAGGTAGTGACAGGTCCCCGTTTACTAGGCGGTGGCTGAGCAAGATCTAAGCTTGCGCCTCCCTGCCCTCAGTTTAGCCCGCATTTCACTGCCCCACAAAGGCCTCGGTGAGTCTGAACGTAATGAGCCCTACTGCCTGCCTGCAGTACGCAACGCAATGAATCCAGGTGAGTCTGACTCCATAGGAAGGTTTGAAGGGAAGCAGGAGGGTGTACGGGGGAGAATGCTCGGAGCAGAGAGTGGGGATGGAGCAGGGGAACATAGATGCTGAAGGTCTTCTGTTTGGGGGTGTGAGCAGGAGACCAGGGAATGCTCAAGCCAGTTGTTCTCTAAAGCTGGAGGCCAATAAATCCCAGCATTCTTTCCATCCCTGGCCCAACGTTCCTCTCTTTCACTCAGTCTGCGCTGTGTGGAACGACTTACTCCTTTGGTAAATAACCTCCCTCTCCCACTTCCATGCTTAATCTTTCAGAGCAAAGCTTCTCAAATGGTCCCCATCCTGCTCATTAA
Organism: Leucopleurus acutus; assembly: GCF_964270905.1. Taxonomy (NCBI): domain Eukaryota; kingdom Metazoa; phylum Chordata; class Mammalia; order Artiodactyla; family Delphinidae; genus Leucopleurus; species Leucopleurus acutus. The sequence goes on along the minus strand of NC_139160.1, from coordinate 6,397,065 downwards.
ACTTATCTTCGAGTCAGGAGATTTCTTTCAAACTATCCAATACCGCAGCAGAACCTGAAGCCCCCAAGCTCGCGTAAAACTCCCTTCCCCCTGAGGTTCCAAACTTCTGGCTCATGTGTTGTAACACTGCTCCCTGCTGTCACCTCCATTATAGTCACCATCCCTCACTTACCCTTAGGCATGGTCTTCCTCTTACCCCAGGTCCTGCCATCATCCGGGTAAACTTCGATGACCCCTGCATAACTCATCTGACATCCCAGCCTTTCAGTACTTAGACATTTGCTACTGTTGCCAGGCACCTTTAATCGGGACACCTGGGTATCACCCTGGACTGTGTCATCACCTAGAACTTCACCTCTGAAAATCACACACCACACCTTCTGAGCACAACCTTGTATCCTCCAGCTGTGTTACTGCCACTCCATCAGTTCATGAATCTAGACAACAAATCCCTTTACCCCAAACTGCCAGGCTCCTCCTGTCTTTGCCTCCTTTCTTATCCAACCTGAAGTTGCCCCCAGTGTCCTTCACCTCTACTATCCTCTTGTCTGCACTCTTGCTCTAATATCACAGAGGCAGCAGAACCACTTGGTCACAACCGTCTGCAGAATCCAACCCTCCCTTAACCCAGCCGTCGCCCTCCCCTAGTCCAGCTGAGCACACGACACCACAGATGGAGGTGCCAAGTTTACAGTCGGTAGCCGTAACTGCGGCCACAACCCAGTCCAGCAATTCTCCTATTGTTTTCATCTTTTGCATTCTTTTTTTAACCTATTTTTTTAAATCATAGTTCTACACCTGTACCTTTCTAAAAGATTATTCCACATGGCAAAACAAAAAAGAGCAGTATCTTGTCCCACCCTCCATATGCCCAATTCATAATCATCACTTTCAACTTTTTAAGCTGTTTTTCCTAGTATTTATCTCCATACATGTAAGTAACATGTCTATACTGCTAGTTTTTTTTAAATAAGTTTATTTTATTTATTTATTTTTGGCTGCACTGGGTCTTCGTTGCTGCGTGAGGGCTTTCTCTAGTTGTGGCAAGCGGGGGCTACTCTTCATTGCAGTGCGTGGGCTTCTCGTTGTGGTGGCTTCTCTTGTTATGGAGCACAGGCTCTAGGCATGTGGGCTTCAGTAGTTGCGGCACGCGGGCTCAGTAGTTGTGGCTCACAGGCTCTAGAGCGCAGGCTTAGTAGTTGTGGCGCATGGGCCCAGTTGCTCCACAGCATGTGGGATCTTCCCGCGCCAGGGATCAAACCCGTGTTCCCTGCACTGGCAGGTGGATTATTAACCACTGTGCCACCAGGGATGTCCCATATACTACTAGTTCTTGATACTTACATTTTAGACATTTTAATAGCTCTCTACTACCGAAAATGACAAATTTTCTCTCTATAGGCTCTCTATAGGCACTACCTCCCTCTTCAATACAGGTGTACGATAATTTTTGTTTAAGCCAAAATTCATTGTTCATTTTGTTACAATTACATAAATATTATTCACAACTGAGCAATTTCCTTACTTGTATGACTTTTTGTTTTCCCTGGATTTAATAGTTGCCTTGGTTGTTGTTTGTTTAGATTGTTTATATCTATGCATTTTGCTAATTCTCCCCAGAGCTCTTTATCAGACACAACTCTCCTCTCACAATTATGTAAAAGGTTTCATTTTTGTTTCCCTGGAGGCTTCAATTCTCCATTTTCTTCTGGACTCATAACTTCTTGCACTGTTGCACAGCTGTCATCCCAGAATCTCCCTTCGTCATCATTCCGCGTAATACCTTTGTCTCTTTCCCATACTGGATCCCTTTTTTCTGGACCTCTCGTGTATTCCTTTTTCTTGGTCTGCTTCCTTATTTCGGTAGAGTACCTTTTTTTTTTTTTGAGTTTCCAGAGAAATGTACATGAGAAATAAATTATTTCACATCTTCCATGGCTGAAAATTTCTTCTTACGGTTGACTGTTTGGCTTCACACAGAATTCCGACGTGGCAATCATTTTCCCCCAGAACTGTGAAGGCATTTCTCTTTTAGCTTCCAGGTTTGCTACTGAGAAGTCTGGTGCCGCTCTAAATTTTCATCTTTTGTAGGTGATCTGTTTACTCTCTTGGTACCTCTTTTTTTCCCCGGTGTTGTGAAATTTCGCGATGTGCCTCGTGTGGGTCTTTCTTCATTCATTATGCTGGGCATTTGGCAGGTTCTTCTAGTCCTACAGTTCTGGGAAATTTTCTTGAGAGGTTGCTTTGATAATTTCCTACCCTCTGATTTCTCTGTTTTGTTTTTATGGAACTCCTATTGTTTGTGTGTGTATATTTATATATACAACCTATATATAAATATCTCTTTTTGGATCTCTCCTGGTGCACATGACACTCAGTACTCCCAACAATGAACTCTGTCACCTAACGAAACTTCCTCTCAGTCCTATTTTCTCTGTCCCGGTAGATGTGTCTTTTGCCTGAGCCAGTAATGTTGATTGCATCCTTATCCCTTCCCTCATTCTTACTTCTTATATGCAATAAGATGCCAAATCCTATGAAACATACATCTTGTATCTCTCTTAAATTTAGTCCACCTCTTTTTTTCGTAGTCACTGCAACTCCTTAATTCAGATCACTGTCACTTCTCTTGCAGAACTGCACACCACCTCCTACCTTCTCTTCTCTCCAGTGAACTCTGCTCCAACTCATCCTCCAGACCTCAACCTAGAGGTCTCTGGATACTGCTAATATGCTCTGTGGCTACAAGCTTATTGAATTATAGGTTGAAAGCCCTTCACCTGTCCGTGTTCCCCATTAGACAATGCATCACATGAAAATCGCCCACTCAGTAAATATTTGTAAATAAATAGAGCTGGTTATCATTACTAACTAATCATGTTCTTCCTTTGTGGAAAATGAAGTCAACCTTGAGATTAGGTAAATTCCTGATATTTTGAAACCTCTTGTTATTTTCTTTCTCTTTTTCATTTCTTCTGCAGTACCTCTCTCTCCCCACCTAATAAACAGGCACATCCTAAGTGAGTAATGAGAAATCCCCTTACACACTCTTAGAAGAAAAATAAGTAAAGCTCTGCATATGATGGATCTGTGGGTGGAAAATAATCCAGTTCTGGGGAATCAAGACACTGCGTGATCTATTAGGCACTGAGAAAATGTGAATAAGTAAGTCGTGGTGCAAAAAGTACTTTGTATTTTTGAAACTACCCAAATAGATACTGGGGCTTTATTCATTGCGGCAGTTTTAGTTAGGTAAGCCCAGATGAAATAAATGGTCTGGGATTATTTGTCTCATTCCATCCAATAATTTACTTTCACATTAATTCAAGAACACAATAAAACTGTGCTTTTCACAGCTAACGTTTTCCCCATATAAATATGGTCTACTTAGTATTAAATGAGTGCCCACACGTTAGTTCCCTGTAGTTTTATTCCAAAGGCTGCATCATCCCTTTCTTATTTTCTGAACTATTCATTCCTTGAAAAATCCAAAGCATTTCCTTATTCATTTGTTCATCATGTATTTATTGGGTGGGTCTACCGTACTTGATGGGGTGTTAGCTGTTGGAGAGTCCAAGGTGAAAGACAAAATCCTTATGTCCAGAAATTCACTAACTAGTGGGACATGTAAGTAAGTAGTGACAAGATGATGCATCAGGTGCCAGCCCAGTGGTCTGGCTAAAGATTCCTCAGGGAGCTCAGAGGAAGAGTCAGGTAGGGCCTCACTGAAGAATGTTATGTTTGAGCTGAGGTGTGAACTATGAAGGACAATCACCACGAAGGACAGGACACAACAGGCGTGGGACCATGTGCAAAGGTACAGCACGTTCAGGGGCAGCAGGGTGGGGTATGAGACGTGAGGGTTTGCTCGAGTCCCACCTTCCTGGTCTCTAGCCCTCTACGATCTCCAGCTGCACCAGGCAAATATTAAAAATGCTTAGCATAATGCCAGGCACCTACAGACATGGTACTTATTAACAGTATTAACTTAATTGGTATAAATATTTGTTTAGAACCTATAAGTGCAGTGCTAGTGTATTCAATCATTCCTGAATCAGGGTGACAAGAATTACACATTCTTCTTTTTCCAATAAGGAATCGAAGGTTAGAGAAGTCAGGTAACTGAATTAAAGTCACCCAGCTGTTGCTGGGTCTAACTTCAAAGCTCACTCCCTGTTTCCTCTGCCATCCGAAGTCTGTGTGGCAGAAACTCTCAATTAACAGTGGCTTACTAGTAAAGTTATTCCACTCATTGGAACAAAAATCATGTGGAGACAGAAATATGTCCAAGGTATCTTTGTTTTTTTAAACCTAAAAAGATGTAGCCAATGAATAAGAAAAGGGTTCCGTAACCTTGCTGCTATATTTTCCCAGGTCATGGGCACAGAAGCACTGCAGGCTGGCAGCCCAAGCAGGTGGGTTCTCTGCTGGGTGATGTTGGTCACAGCAGCTGTGTGAAGAGGCCCGTCACTGTCAGGGCTACAGAAAGGGCACCGGCACCGGGTGCAAGTACGGGCTCTGCAGCTGGATGCCGGGGCTAACACCCAACCCGTAAACCTCCTCGTTTTGTTATCCTGGGAAAACTACTTGATCTCTCTAATCCACAGTTTCCTAATCTATAAAATAGTCTTAAGAATAGTACCTACACATCATAAGGTTTTTAAGTGAGGATGAAATGAAATGGTGGGTACGACTAAGCACACAGTAAGTACTCAATAAATTCTGGCCATTATTATTATTATAGTTGCTCATCAATGAACCATCATATCTGTTTGTCCTGTTTAATATTTATCCCATTGTCCCAGCTCGGATACACAGCATGGTACTGTCACATCACTTAAAGCTGCATATACTTAATGAGTGAGGCATTCGGCTTTCATTCATTCCCCATCTACCTGCCATGTGGACTGTTCAACAATCAGAGCTACTGCTAGGCTGGGGGACTCTGTATTTCAGGGTCCTGCGTCTGGTGGTCGTGTGCAGGCTTCTCATTTTCAGCATGGGCTTTAGACTCCTAGCAGTGAGGCTGCTTTGGGGCCCAAAGCGGTTCTCAACACAAATATGCTGATTGATGGATTAAAGACGGACAATATGAAGACTCTGCAATGTCCAAGAAACGTGTTATTCTTTGCCACTTATCTTAGAAAACGGATGGCTGGCATTTGTCTCTTTCTTATTATATTTGCATTTATTCTAGCTCCCCCCATCCCTGCTCGAAGACAGTAATTAGTATTTGGTATTTCATCAGTGTAAGGTAGCTAGTAAAACATATAAATCTGGAATGAATTGGGAAGTTTTAAACACTGACATGTAATTAAAAGTTCCATGATCATCAGGCTAAGAGATGGGGCTACACCATGGTAGCACTTTGCATAACAATGCATTTATAGTACAGGAGGCAGAGTTCCGAAGCATATAAATGTCAGAAATCACAATGGAAAACCGGCTCTCCAGGACCATTTGCATTAATTACTTCTGGACCAGCTCCCATAGCTCTTCGAGGCTGACAAGCAGAGTGGGGCAAAAAACCAGGCGTGTAACCTCTGAGATGCAATGCGTGCGTACACTCTTAAGTGAGAGCTAGGGTTTTGTGCCTTACCTTGGAGGGACCACCACACAATAAAAGGTTTCACATCAGCCTGCAGGGGGCCTAACAGCAAGGAGGGTCACGGCATTTTATAAATTCTCTCTGGTACAGTGAGCGCGTCCCCCAGTGCTTCCCAAAATATTATCCATGCCGCTGTTTCCATGGAAGAATTTGAAAGGCAAAGCAGAGAAAGGGAAATGTATCCTGTCCCTTACTTGGATCCTCCCGTGGCATTTCAATGATAATTGTTAAACAGCCCGCTAGGCCACTAAACTGGCAATAGAGGATGAGGGTATCAGAGCTTTAAACTCAAGTGTCCACACACACACACAAAATCAAACTGTCCCAACGAACTGCTTAAAGGGCAATGTTTGTGTAATGATTAAGGCCAGGGTGGACTCACCAGGAAAATCAGACGCTGATGAAGCAGCTGTAAATTTTCTGTACATTTTTTTCATGCTGTCTGTCTTTTTACCACTTCACAGCTTACAAGTTTCTCCATAAAAGGGACGGAAGGGGAAAGGAGGGTGTTTATTTTAAAATTAATAAGGAGTCTAGTTTTTAGCAGTCCTAGCCCAAGATTTTACGGGAAGGGAAGCTTGGGAACCTCTAAGATTTACAAAGAGGGAATCCATGTGTTCACCTGCACGAAATGCTGTTCCCCACCATTGGTGCCTGGCAACTTCGACTGACCCGTTAGGTCTCTGCCTGCGCATTTTCTGCGCACTACAGTAGGTCTGTATGATACGCCTCCAATGTGCACTCAAGCATAACTGTAATTAAATAATTACGTGTGTAAGTACAAGTTTTATGTTCCTCTCTCCTGTTACACCATGGGCTCTGTAGCAACAGAGACTGTTTCTGTCGCATTCATCATGATTTCCCCAAGCATCCAGCACGGAGCTCAACTCAAAGAAGGTGCCCTGTAACATCCGTGGAATGAACGGATGCCCGTCACTCCCCGGGGTGACTGAGCTGGACCCTGGGGTCACAGCGTGTGACTCACAGCGCCTCCTGGCCGCTAAGAGGAACCTCCCCACTGCTGGCCAGAAAGAACAGCAAACAGGCCTTCCAGGACACCCACGAATGCCACCCTCTGAACGATGAAATGGACAGTCACTCCATCCATCATCCCGCCATATTTTCCTGTCTCTATGACCTCATGCGAAGGAATGGGTCTCAAATATATCGATTTTTCTCCCACAAAAGTTCTTTCTAACACTTCTACTCTCCTCTATCCCCAACCCATTGCAGGTTCCCCTTTGGCTTCACAATGACAAATGAGCTAAAGTTGGGCTAGCCACGGGGACCCAGCCTCAGGGAGAACACAGCCAACACCAAGTGATAACACCATCTGCACTGAAAAGCCCAGCACAGCCTAACTGCTTTGAACTTGCCTCCTTCAGGTCCCACTCCCGGGTCAACGCGGGCTTCCACATCGTGAGGTGCCGTGATCCCCTCACTGTCAGAGAAATGATAGGCTCTTAGAGCTGTTTATGTTAAAAGAGCGTATGCGATGGCAAGGAGAGCCTCTCAAACCATCCAGACCCAAGATTCCAGTGGCACAGTGATCCCTTTACCTGTACTGTCCTTTCCTAGAGCAGAATATTTTATTTCAGCAAGCTCTCACTCAGTCTCTTCATTGAAGATGCGCCCGGAGAGGGGAGATGATGCTTGGCCAAACTGAAGAGAGGCAGGGGAGAACGCGCGAGAGCAGCTGTTTCCGGAAGCCTGCACCTGAAAGTGCTCGGGAAACACAGTCTGATGGTGTTGACAAGCTACTTGTCTTCTTAAATTATAGTATGCCCAGAAATACCTAAACGTGTGGAATTTAATGCAGAAATAATAATCCCCTGTTCAAGAAGTAAAATTAAGTTTTATGAGACAAGTGGAGTTTCTGTAGCCCATAAAATAACAGCCTCATTATTTCCAGAGAATATTTTCCTTAGGGCGAGAGGAACCCAAACAATAAGACATCAGCTGTTCATCTTCTGTATAACCATGGGAAATCCTTCTACAGCTTAGTCTGAATAAAGGAATTTTATTTTCTGTCATACATCATGTCAACATGACAGTACCAGAAGGCATACTAACCTAGAAGTAGTCTATCACCAGATCAATACTTCAACTGAAAATATTTTCCCTTTTGCTACAACAACTGAAAACCAGTAGGAAAAGTCAATCGGTAAAGCCTGATTATTTGTGTAAAATTATACGGATCAAAACCCTGGTGAAATTTTGTATTTGACATACGAACAACAGAACAACTTTTCATGACAATTCTGAGAAAAAGAGTCACCAAAAGACCAAGGTTACGTTTCTAGAATTCTTCCCTTTACACAGCCACAGAGAGGATGTTCAGTACTTTTTTTTTTAAACCATTAGCACTAAATCCACAGCAGTTTCCTTTGTCGTCACACTGATGTCAAGAAGGCAGTGGGGCTTCCCTGGTGGCGCAGTGGTTGAGAGTCCACCTGCCGATGCAGGGGACGCGGGTTCGTGCCCTGGTCCGGGAAGATCCCACATGCCGCGGAGCGGCTGGGCCCGTGAGCCATGGCCGCTGAGCCTGCGCGTCCGGAGCCTGTGCTCCGCAACGGGAGAGGCCACAACAGTGAGAGGCCCGCGTACCGCAAAAAAAAAAAAGGCGGCAATGAAAAGAAAAATAATAATAAATAAATAAATAAAGGGAATTCCCTGGCAGTCCAGTAGTTACGACTCCGCGCTTCCACCGCAGGGGGCATGGGTTCAATCCCTGGTCGGTCGGGGAACTAAAATCCCACAAGCCGAGGGGTGTGGCCAAATAAATAAATAAATAAGAAGGCAATGATCATTATTAACTTACAGGAAGATGATATTATAGGAGTGGATCATGCTTAGCACAGTGCATTAGTTCTCAACCTGTGTCTGGAAACCTGGGGAAAGAGGAGCATGGACAGAATACAGAATTATTATAGGGGTTCTGGGCGCTGTATGTGCAGTAACTAGCATTGTCCCAGAAAGAGGATTCAACCTCTAAGCTGTATTTTTCAATGATAGTTATTTCAATAAAATGTAATTAACTGGCCTCCATCTGTGTAAGAATCTGTAAGTGGCACAGCACAAAGGTTAGGTTGATATCTTTTAAAGTCAGACAGATCTAGGCTGATTTCACGTTCTGCTGCATAGAAGCTGTATGACTGTGGGTGGGAGGGGGGTTTACTTAATTTCTCTAAACCCCAGTTTCCCCTAGAGCTAAATTAGGTAGAATATAGAAATCCCCAAGCATACTGCATGGTACACAGAGAATGCTCAGTAAACAGACCTTTGAAAAGAAGAAAAGAAAAAAGGAAAAGACCTGAACAAAATAGTTTTGTTATTTATATTCCTGATATCTAAAACATTTAAGCATCCTTCCAATTATCCAACACAGAATATTACACTTAAGACAAATTAATATTGACTTATTTGCCATCATAAACTGAACTAAGACAACTCTTACTTTAGAGGGACAGCTGAAAACACATGCCGATCATTTCCTTCTAAGGGTCCTCTAAACTCTCGATTATAGAGTCAAATTTCATAAAGGATGTACTCCTAGATTATACTTTAGCTCCAGTAAAATATCTCTCCAAACAACTCATTTAATATTGTCTCCTTCATTTAGTTGATTTATGGCTATAAGAAATAGCTACAGTCAAAATATGTCTGCGTTATTTGTAAAGCCGTATTTCAATGTGACTCCATATTTCTGCCTTTAGGAATCCATCATAAAAACACCCTGCATTGCTCAAGCCCTGCCCATTCCCAGGAAGGGCTTGTTTTCCTGACTGGCCTTTGGCCAGCTCCTGGGAGCTGAGCTTCTGGCATGTTCTGACTGAGGAAAGCGTTCTGCCTACCTGAGGTCTTGGGTCACATGGTACCAGTTTGCCTAGACAGTCCAGCAGGTGCTATATGCCAATGTAACTGACCCATAATAAAAACCCTGGACAACCAGACTCAGGTGATGTGCTGTTGCATATCGTTGCTGAAGGAATTAAGCACACCTGTATGACTCCACTGGGAGGGGACCCTTGGGACCTGGTGTCTGGTTTTCTCTGAACTTCGCCCCGTGAGCTTTCTTCCTTTGACTTTTTACTCTGGATTCTTCCACTTTCACAAACTGTAATGATGAATATAACAACTTCCGAGTCCTGTGAGCACTTCTAGGGAAATCATCGAGCCTGAGGGCAGTCTGAACAACCCCAGCAAAATATGTTCTTGCAAAATAAGCTTATTGCAATTCCTTGCTTTGTGGTAATGAAACACTGAAAACAACCTAAATGCTGAACAAGGGATAAAGAGTCCTACAAATTGGGGTAAATCAATATGAAGTTATTACGACAGGACTAAAAGTTAAATTTTCACATGTTTATCATGACATTGGAAAATGCTTGGGATATAATGTTAAGTGAAAAAGCAAGATACAGAAGTATCTATAAAGCATCAGCTCAATTATGGGGAAAAAATCCATACCTGTTTAGAAAAAAGAGTGAAAGGAAATATGCCAATATATATTATTGGTAGCTATTCATGGACTGAGATTATGAGATATTTTATTGTTTCATTTTTTTCTATATTCTTCATGCATTTTTCTGGGAGCAAATTATTATCCCATTTTTTACTGAGTTGTTTTTATGTATTTCATTGTAAAAACTGAAACATTTGGAAAAATTCTAACTATAGAAGGAATACAAAACTTAAAAATGAAAGTTCTTTTTCCTAATCACAATTTTTCTCCAATTGGACACCACACTGATAATAGCTATTAACTATTTAAATGATACTTTCCACCTTTTTTCTATAAATATACAAAATGGTATACGTTAAAAAAAGATTTATTTTCATTTCAGGTTTTGAAAAAATGAGATCATGTTCTGTAGCTTTTCTTGCTTTAACAATATATTATGGAGAGTTTCTGAATAATTCATATCGATCTAGCTCCATCTTTTCAATAACTAAATAAGCGTCTATTGAATGGATACATATTGTAACCTATTTAAATATGTCCATATTGATGGATATTTAGATTGTTTCTAATTGTTTAGTATTATAATCAGTGTTGCAGAGAATGTTCCTATACATATATCATTGCTGCTTGAGCAAGTATTTTTGTAAAAGAGAGTCCCAGATGCAGAAATACTGGATTACACGGTAAAGATAGTTACATTTTCATAGATATTAACAAACTGACCTCCAAAAGACTGTCCCAATTTACATTCCCACTAATGCTACAAGAGTGTGTTTTTGCCATGTTCTTACCAACACCGGCATGTAATAAACCTTTCTATTTTTTCTAATCCAATATGAAAAAGATGGTATCTTATTAAAAAAAACTGAACGTATTTAGTCATTAGTGAATTCGAACATCTCTTCATGTTTACGGCCACTGACCTCTTTGTACTTCTATTGTATAAGTCACCCATTCATATATTTTACCTACTTTTCAAATGAAATTGTACTTTTTCTATTGATTTTCATAATAACACTTTGTTGAAGCATTTTCATTCAGTTTATCATCCTTCTTACCTCTAGGATGTCCTTTATTGCAGACAATTTAAAATTTGTATGTAGTTAAATCTATCATTTTTTAAAGGTTTCCAGGTTTCACATCATGTTTAGAAAGGCCTTCCCTATTCCAAAATTTTAAAATATTATCCAATTATTTTCCTATCAGAAAAGATATGTTTAAACTATACAATTAAAATTATTGTCCATTATGTTGTTCAATATGATTTTTTTTAATTCACAGAGTTAAAATTTTACACATTTGTGCTTGAAAAATAAGTTTCTCTCTTCTGATAAAGTGGCGCACTCTTTTTTTCCCCTGATTGTGTTTCTTCTTTTGCCCTTGCAGTCAGGAAGCTCTGAGCCCAGTTTTATCAGGCTCTTCTCTTTTTTATTATTTGGATTTTTATCCTTGTATCTCTGTTATTCTGTGCCCTTTACTACATGCTGCCTTGTATCTTTTCTGAAATCAGAAAGTGAAATCATAACACATAAATTAGAAAATGATTAAACAAATAATAAACAGAAAGTGATTAAATAATTTTAAAAGCCTATTATATTTAATTTAAACGTCTTCAGGTCATTTGTTTCTTAATCCATCTTACTATGAATTCCTGGTCTGCTAGAATTAACAGGCAGCCAGCTGATCGGATTATAGATCTCCTGCTCTCACTCTAATTATCAGTGCACAAATCTGTTTACCTTATTTTGAGCCCCTCAAGGTTAAGGACTGTTCTAATTATTCTTGAATCCAAGTCACCTGGAATCACCAAGGGAAAGAAGCAAAGCATCACAGTTTAGAAATGTTTCCAACAGCATGCCCTTAAAACAAGGGTTGGTGTTGCCTAAGTAATTAAAATAACCCAAACACCTCACAGTCCCAAGAAATACAATTATTTGGAATTTAACTGTAATTTGCACGCCTGCCTTCTGCTTTTTAATTAGCCTGATGACAGAACAAGGTGATGTGAAAGTTGATTTGGTAGTAGGAACTAGATTTTATTTAAATGAAAAATTCATAGCAGTGGAACAAATGCAAACCTAAAATTCGGTAATAAAATTTATCTTTTAACCACAATTTTATACTTGTTGTTAAATTAGGTGTTGGAGTGGGATGCAAGTTAGAAGAGAACATCCTGAAATCTCTTAAAGGAGACTTCTGCTTCATTTTCCCAATCCGTGCCTTCCCCTGATGACTACATGTCACAGGGGTCACAGCCACAGTCTACACAGCAGCTGGCCTGGGGTCCTCCGTCTAGTAAAGGGTGGTGCTTAATCCTCGTTCTAAAACACCCTTGGTACATCCTTGGCAGTCCAATGCCTTCCAATGCAGGGGGTGCAGGTTCAATCCCCGGTCGGAGGGCTAAGATCCCACATGTCTCACGGCCAAAAAACCAAAACATAGAAAACAGAAGCAATATTGTAACAAATTCAATAAAGGCTTTAAAGATGGTCTACATCCAAAAAATAAATCTTAAAAGAAAACAAACACCCTAGCACCTCCTCCTTATGTCAATAATGGGAAAATATCTAAGAAGTTTTATGTCTTTGGAAAAATCGAACACAGAGCCTTATGGCATCATTGAAATAGGCTTCCGAGCAGACCTTGACTAAGGCTCGGGAGCTCTGTCCACTGCCTGTCTCTCACCCAGTCCTCCAGAGTCTGGGGCTACCCCCTCTGCCCCCCACTCCCACCCCTGCGGACCCTGGAGAAGGAGGCTGCAAGTAACAGAGCAAGGCTGGCAGAGCTCACAGTTACAGAGAGGAAAAACTGGGGGAGAGAGAGAAGGAAAAGAGAGACGTGACTGGGGGCAGCTGCCAACTGCTTCTACCGGGCGAGGCCTGTGGAATTTGCCATCAGAGCCTAAGAAGCTGGCCTCGGGGCAGCTGCATAAGGGATGTGAAACAGGTGGGAGTCTCCGAGCATCTGCTGGAGCCTGTTCTAGGACACGGGGAAAGGCAGGACTCTCACTTGTCCTCAGGAACTGGTCTATTGCTTCATTATGTAACAACCTGCCCAAGTCACAAGTACTTTCTGAGCACTCGGCGTGGAAAGTGGTAACATCATGGTGACCCTTTCTCTGCTGGGAACATCCCTTACCCCCCATGAACACGCAATCCCTCCTCACACAGTATCATTCCTTCCCCTCTCTTCCCTCTGGTTAAACACCTATTTTTCATGGCATCACCAACCGAATTCTAACCAAGACGTCTCAAGGAGAGCCTGGCCTGAGGCAAGGAATCCTGTGTACCATTTCTGTTTACCACCATCCCCAGTTCACACATGTGAAATCTCATGGTAATGGGGGACCACAGATGGAATTCTTATACTCCACAGCGGGATACTTATATTACTGTGGAAAAAGCACAGGACACATACACAACCTATGTGATTTCCCGACGCCACCACATGACTTGGGGCAAGTCATTTCACCTCTGAATCTTGATTTGCCATCTGCAAACTAATACTTTCCTTGTCCACCACTCTAGGTTTTTGTGAGGACCAAATCATATTTAGCACATTAAAGTGTTTTATAAAGTAATACAAAGTGGAAGAGAATTCTTGTTATCAAGATCACATGGCTTTCCAAAATTCTCTACAGAGCAGAAGTATTTGAAAAAATAATGAAATTTTTATGGTCTTAAACACTGTTTTATGGTCTTAAACACTGGCAAAGCACTGCCTTCCTTGCCCTCTATTCTTCACACCTGAAATACCTTATTTCCATTTAGCTCTACCTCCACTGAAACAGCTAAAACAGCCACTCACTCTGCACAGTTTTCAATGGAACACTTTAAACATGTACTGAAGCAGAGAGACTAGTCTAGTTAACTATGTATTCTATCACCCAACTTCAACAACAAGCAATACCCATGTTTCATCTTCTGTAACATGTTGACTCTACGTGCCACCATCCTGGGTTATTCTGAAGCAAATCCCAGAAAGCGTATCACTTCATATTTGTGCGTTTCTAAAAGACGGCTTTTTAAGAAAACATACCCACAGGGAGGGATAAATGAGGAGTTCGGGATTAGCATACACACACTACTATATATCAAACAGACAACCAACAAGGACCTGCTGTATAGCACAGGGAACTCTACTCAGTATTTTGTAATAACCTCTAAAGGAAAAGAATCTGAAAAAGAATAGAATATATGTATATGTACAAATGAATCACTTTGCTGTATACCTGAAATTAACACAACATTATAAAGCAACTATACTTCGATTAAACAGAAACAAAAACATAACCACAAATACTACCATCATACTCAGAATAATAGCAATAATAGTTTCTTAATGTCATCTAAGAGCCAATGTTGGTTCACATTTCCTCAGTTATCTTAAAAAAAAATTTTTTTTTGTTGTGTTTGTTTGAACTGGGATACAAAACAAGATCCGTACTTTGCAACTGGATGATAGGTCTAAGTTTTTTATAATCTACAGGTTCCCCCTCTTTATCCTTTGTCCTCCTCCCAGAATGTTTGTTTATCTGCCCTTTTTTTTTTGCAATTTTTGTTGTTATTTCTACTGTTGAGTAAGTTGGATGGTTTGTTTTATAGAGTTTTTCAGTCTGGTTGGTTGATTTTATTCCCATGGTGTTATTTAATATGCTTCTTTGTCCTTTCTACTTCTAGTAAATTAGTAAATCTAAAGGCTAGGGCGGATTCATTTTTCCCCCGAGACTAACTCACATGTAATGTTGTATATCAGCATTAGTTCGTAACGTCTGGTTTTCCCTTTCCATTGATGATCATTGCCTTTACATACTGATTCACTAAAGCTTTGAAAAGGTGATGTTCTATCATACCTTATTTATTAACTAGAATGCTTTTAAACACTAAAAGAGAACTTTCCCCTCACCAACTATTTGGTTATCATGAGATACAGACTGAATAGGAGAAGTGGCTAAAATATTTTATTCTTTTCGTTCTTTACCAAATTTCAAAAAAAGTTTCTTAGCATCAACCAAAGTGACTAGTTTTTATCTTATTTTGTATCATTATGACCTCACGGATACGCATATATTTTGATTTGATGAATATTATTCTACTGCAATTATGAATCTTATTGATATTCAATCTCTTCCTTCCTTCCTTCCTTCCTTCCTTCCCCTCCCTCCCTCCCTCTCTCTCTCTCTCTCTCTCTCTCTCTCTCTCTCTTTCTCTCTCTCTTTCTTTCTTCCAGTAGGAGCTTATTCAGTCTGACTCTTGAGTTGATAGAATCCTAGTAGTCTTTGAATTCCTCTTGGCTGTCTGTTCTGGGGTCTGCAGTCCCTGCCCTAGACCTGGAACCAGCCATTTCTTCAAAGACCCTTATCTCCTGTTAATGTAAAATGTATTGAGAGATCACAGTCTGGGCACTGGGGGTACTCTATGCTATTGGTCTAGTCACTGTTTATAACTTTTCAGTGGACAGAGCTGGCAATACTTTTTTTTTTTGCGGTACACGGGCCTCTCACTGTTGTGGCCTCTCCCGTTGCGGAGTACAGGCTCCGGACGCGCAGGCCCAGTGGCCATGGCTCAGGGGCCCAGCCGCTCCGCGGCATGTGGGATCTTCCCGGACCGGGGCATGAACCCGTGTCCCCTGCATCGGCAGGCAGACTCCCAACCACTGCGCCACCAGGGAAGCCCGGCAATACTGTTTAATGATAAATTTCAGATAAGTTCATACTTTATCCCATAATGCCCATATCCTATTTTTCCCATAATACACACATTCAGAATAACAGCAGATTTGGAATCGCAATAGCCACGCTACCACCAATAATGTAATTACTAAAAACAGTTTAAGATTTTTTTTGCAATTCTTTTTGAACATAGAGTACATACTATTAGGGTGGAACAACCAAATTACTCTTTTAAAGTCACTTGGAATAAGTCTTCTTATTCCATGGATGTATGACAATCCATGCAGCTGGTCCCCTGTGGATGGACAGCTGAGTTGTTTCAGTATTTTGCCATTTCAAACAGCACTGCAATGAATCACTTTGTGCATTCTGCTTTTGCCAGTCTACCTTTGGGAAAGATTTCTGGAGGTGGGACTGCTAAGTCAAAGAAGAAATGCACATGTGATTTTATTATTAGATATTGCCCATTTCCTTTCATAGGAGTTGAGCTATTTTATATTCCAGCCAGTAAACGTACGAGAATGCCTCTTTTCCTGCAGATTCACGACAGTGTATGTTTTCAAACATCTGGATGTTTGCCCATCTCACAGGTAAGATACTATAGTCTATTGTAGTTTTACTTTATGTTTTTCTTATTATTAGCGATGCTGATTCTCTTTTCATATGGCTAGGAGCTATGTGCATTTCTTTTTCTAAGAACTGTCTGTTCAAATTCCTAGTCCATTTTTCTGTAACAGTGGTTTCACAAGTGTGATCTCTAGACCAGCAGGATATGCAGCGCCACCTGGGAATCATTAGAAATGCAAATTCTCAGGCCCCACCTCAGACCTACTAATGAGATGCTAGGATGAGGCCCAGTAATCAGTGTTTTAACAACCACTTCAGGTGATTCTGATGCACTAAAATTTGACAAACACTGGTCTATAGGTTTGATTCAACAACTGTATTTTAACTCAGTGCAGGCTTGTCTCGTTATTTTCTATTTAAACCAAGGCCAAACCGTTAAACTGGAACCAAGAGCCAAAGGCCGTGTGACATTCATTCATTGATTCGTTGATGTATCCAACCATTAACAAATAGATGCTAAGTAGCCACTGCGTGTCAGTCACTGGGGACACTGCAGCAGTGGGGATACTGTGCTCAATAAAATGGACAAGTCACTGTCCCCAGGAGCTTTTCCTCCACTGAGGAAGAGCAAAACCAAACAAGTCAATTTAAGTCTTACCAAAGGGGATTACAAGGTGGTACTCCATTGAAGGGCAAGTGGTCAGGGAAATGCAAATTTAAAATAACACTTCCACCAAATGGACAAAAAATTTTAAAAATGCTATCTATTCTTAGCAGGGATACGGGTGGAAAAGTGAAGCACTGCAGCCTCTTTGAAAAGGAATCTAATCATATCTATTAATGCATCAAACACAGCCATCCCACTGCTGGGGATCAATCCTGTAGAAAGAATGCCACCAAGGACACGTACTGCAGCATTGTTTATAGCAGCAAACACCAGTTACAAGGTGAATGTCCACCAGTGGGGGAATGGTTCAATAGATCATGGTATATCCACACCAGGCAGCCATTGAAAAATGAGCCATACACTGACTTGAGGGCAGCTCTACGACATACTTTGAGTAAGGAAAGTAACATGTAGAAAAATGGGTACAATCCAATCTTACTTTTAGGAACTCACGCAAGCCCACCTGCGTGTGTATGTATATGCACTGGTACATGAGTATAAGAGCACGGAAGAATAACCTGGAGCCATGAATAGCCACAGGGGTGAGCCATCAGGCTCAACATCCAAGCTTCCTTCCTCTTAGTGTGTCTTCCTACAGCGCGGAAGATGGAAAGCTAAGCCACATGCCGCGTGCTTGGACATCCCGCGGGCAAACGTGTACGCTTGCGATCTGGGAGGAGAAGGCGGGGCGGGGGCCGCACCGGGCTGCTGACCAGCACCTTCGTTTGTCACACCGTTGCGTCAGCTGAATTCCCTGTGTCCCTCACTAGCTTCCTGGGTGTGGAGGCGCAGGGCTCGGGGCATTGGCTTTGCTGGTCTGGATAGAGCAGGCACGGTGTGAGCTCGGGAGCAAGGCTTTCTGCGGTAGCCGCTGATCCCTGCATCCCAGCATGGGTGGTGCGGGCCTGGGACCAGCAGGGGGATGGAGCCCCTGAATCCCTGTAGAGGCAGCAGTTGCCCCCAGGGATCAGGGACCCACTCCCGGGGGCACAGTCTGCAGCTCACTCCTACTGGCCTTCCAGTGATTTCATCAGCGCCTGCTTCCCTGAACCAAATTTGCCTAAAACAGCTTGATCCTTTTTTCTTTGCAATGAAAACTGTGTGGTCTGATGGGTTACCAGTCACAGAGAGGAGTAAGAGGGAGTTGTGAGAATTTAAACATAGGAATATATGAAAGTGCCTTGAAAATTGTGGTAGTGTTATTATTATTAATTTTAAATGCCATCTGAAACTCATCTGTCATCCCATCTAAACAACTGATTTACCCAAGGACTTTCAAAAGACTTTAATGCAGAAGAGGCTCTCCACTGCGGAGCTTCTCCACAGCGCAAGTCTTACCCGCCGGTGTGGTCGTGGATTTTGGCGCTGGAAGCAAACTCCTGCGAGGTGTTGTCACACTGGAGGATGCTGGAGGGGCCGCCCGGGCAGCCCCTTTGGGTGTGTCTTTGGAAGGCAGAGCTGCCTTCAGAGCCGGCTGGTCTTCAGTCCCAAAGGCTGAACCTGTGGAAGCATACAAGTTCATGAAAAATGGATGGACCCCCTTGCCGTGTGTCACTGTCGACCATCCTACCGCTGCCACCTGCTTTAGAACCTGACCCGACTCCTAGTGAGTGGCTTTGAAAAGCATTTCTCTGGGACCAGATGTGGAAAAGAGCTCCCTTTAGCCACCGCAGGGGAGTCTGTCATCCAAATCCCCCTGCCCGGGGCTCCACCAAGGCCAAGAGCAGCCTCACTTCTCTGAAGATTTTACACATGTGCTCACGCACACACAATCTGCTTGTGTGGATGTGGAGCTGCAGACACACACACGGTAAGCATTTATTTTGTGACTCACAGAGGATGAGCAACAGTGAGAAACAGTGTGAGCGACCCAGGGGAGACGAGAGTAAGAACGCACATGTGCACCACTGGTCCAGGAAGTGTATTCGGCGCTCCCTGAAACCCAGCTGATTTTACCTTGAGAAGAAGAGGCTTGGGATGAAGGTAGACGGGTGAGAATATGGAGACAGAGAATCCCTTTGAAACTCATGAAGCTTTTTGTCTGAAAAGCTGAGGCCTCATCAAACTAAGAGGACCTTGCATTAGAGTCCAGTTTACTGCGAAGGCAGATATTTATTCATCATTTCAGTTTCCTATTCAACACAGAACAGGCTCTGCGTCTATAGGACAGCTTGTTTACGATGGACTGCTCTGAAGATAGGGCATCCTGGGATTTGTGTCAGATTTAAATGCCCGGAATGGCCGTGGTCTAATTTTTTCCTCTATATCTTTTCAAACCTATTATGGTTTATACATTTGTAATCTCTTAAAGACAATGACACCACCATCTATTCCTATTAAAGGATAAATCTTCTAAATGTACCTCTGGGTACAGCTGCAAGGACTAATCTACTAAATTAAACAGAGAGCCTGAATATACTGAGATTACCGCTTGTTGGGGATAAAACTATCCAGTTAGGAACGTGACCATCTACTGTGGAAAACAGGCAATGACAGGTGGAAGAAGTATACAGAATTTTAGTGAAAGATTAAATTGTTTTGTTTTCATCATTTTAAAAGGATAGTCATAACATTCTATTTAGATAGGGCCTGCATCAAAATGATAACATTATTAAGTGGCTTTAGTGTTAAAATACTCAGGAGTTTTATTCAACCCCTTAGAGTAAGAGATGGCTGCTCTCCTCCCTCTGAAAGTCTGTTTAAAATGGGTAAGATCTGTTTGGTTTCTAAAGAAAAGTGTATTTAGGAAGGAAAACTAAAGAACGTGTGATTTCCTAACAGAGAACCTATGCCCTATAGTTCTTTGAAGGTCCCGTGCAAGGTTTTAAATAGTTTTAAACAGGGCTAGGAGAATGCATTTGCTCCACACAAACAGAATAAAAATGATGAAACTCCGCTGAAAGGATGTACACTGTATCCTGAATTTCAGATTAAAAAGCAAGCACAGGACAGCCATATGCAGAAAAATGAAACGACCGCTATCTCACACAGTGCACAGAAATTAACTCAAAATGGATTAGAGACTTGAATGTAAGACCTGAAACCATAAAACTCCTAGAAGAAAACATAGGCAGTACACTCTTTGACATTGGTCTTAGCAATATCTTTCTAGATGTGTCTCTTCAGGCAAAGGAAGCAAAAGCAAACATAAACAAAAACTATATATAGAAAACTATATATAATTTTCTATATATAGAAAAAAAACTATATATAGTTTTCTATATATAGAAAACTAAAAAGCTTCTGTATAGCAAAGGAAACCATCGACAAAATCAGGGGACAACCTGGCAAATGGGAGGAGATATTTGCAAATAATGTATCTGATAATGGGTTAACATCCAACATATATAAAGAACTCACACAACTTAACAGCAACGCAAACAACCATATTAAAGAAAGGGCAGAGGAGCTGAATTTTTCCAAATAAGACATACAGATGGCCAACAGGCACATGAAAAGATGTCCAACATCACTAAATTATTAGGGAAATGCAAATTAAAACCACGAGACATCACCTCACAACTGTCAGAATGGCTGTTATCAATAAGACAAGAGGTAACAAGTGTTGGGGAGGAAGTGGAGAAAAGGGGGCCGTCAGGCACCGTTGGTGGGAGTGGAAATCGAGGCAGCTACTATGGAAGATAGTATGGAGGTTCCTCAAAAAATTAATGATAGAACTACCACTTGATCCAGCAACTCCACTTCTGGGTATTTGTCCAAAGAATATGAAAACACTGATTAGATAAGATATATGCACCCCCACGTTCACTGCAGCACTGTTCACAATAGCCAAGATATGGAGACAACCTAAACGCCCATCAGTGGATGAATGGACAAAGAAGATGTGCCACATAAACACACACCTACACACACACCATGTAATACTACCCAGCCATAAAAAGATAAACTCTTGCCATTTGAGACAACATGGATATACCTCAAGGGGATTACGCTAAGTGAAATAAGTCAGACGAAGAAAAATACTGTATGATTTCACTCATATGTGAAATTATAAAAAGCAAATACCCCCCAAGCCAAAATAAATGAAAAAACTAAACCAAACA
Organism: Leucopleurus acutus; assembly: GCF_964270905.1. NCBI lineage: Eukaryota > Metazoa > Chordata > Mammalia > Artiodactyla > Delphinidae > Leucopleurus > Leucopleurus acutus. The sequence continues at coordinate 6,376,023 of NC_139160.1, read as the reverse complement.
AACACACACATAGATACAGAGAACAGCGGTTCCCATAGGAGAGGGCTCCGGGTTGGGGGCTGGCGGCAGGAGGGCGAAATGGATAAAAAGGATCAACTGTATGGTGATGGATGGAAACGAAAATTTTGGTGGTGAGCATGTTGTAGGGTATACAGAGGTAGAAATACAATGGTGCACACATGAAACCTATATGTTATACATCAGTGTTACCTCAACAGAAAAATAAAGTAAGCGCGCGTCTGATAGAAACCTCATCAAGAAAAGGGACACCGGGCACCTGCAGAGTCTTAGCTTCTGAATCACAGCACAGGCTCACCAGTCCCATCCTAGGACTCAGAGAATCTCTGGGGGTTGTAGGACATTTTGAGGGGGGAGGGCAATGGCTCGGCCACTAGAAATATTTCACATGGAATTATCTAATGTTCAGCCCCCTGCTGACATACTGCCAGAATCATCTATTCACTGCAATGTGTAGTGGAAGTTGAACTGAACATAAAATCTTCCACACAGAGCCTTCTATTTAACTATTCAAGTTTCTTAAGAAGGGGAATATTTTGTATCATTTGTGGAGTTCAAATGCCCTTTTATCTAATGCTCTTGTGCCTGGCATTATTCTCTTACGTGAAATTTATAATTCAGTGAACATGTCAATTTGGAGATCCGGCTGCTCTCCAGGCTGGGAAGTAATTCATCTGTTTGAAGTAGGAAGCATCAAGGAAGCTCCGTACTCCCCTCTGAGAGAGGGCTTGGATTACCGAAAAGTAAAACAGAACAAAATAATACAATACAATACAATAAAATTGAACCCTGCTCTTGTCCCTTATTGTGGGAGACAGGTTGGCAGGGAACAGTACCCCTCATTGAAACCAGCTTAAGTCAGCCAGTACTTAAAGACACATGGTTCAGTGAATGACAAGTACTCTGAATTTGGGAACGGATGCTGAATTCTGTAACTGCTCGGGGACTTCACAACAATGCAGACGACATCAAACCACTGCATGGTAAGAGGAGAAAACAACCAGAAATACACCGTGCCTGTGTGAGCCGGAAACATGCTCTGGAGGATACAGCTAGTGAGAGTGGTCCACGCATCTGATCAGTCATCCCATTCCCAACCAACCAGAACCTACTGTGTCCCGAACCATCCACATGATAAATGGTGCAGACTCGGGGGAAAGACAACCAGGCCTCCTCTCCCTCCCACCTCCCGGCTCCTCTTTCTTCATCTGTAAGTGACGATAACGATAATTGACTCCACAGAGCTGCTGTGAGAATTAAAAGAGCTAATGCAAGTGGATTTTTAAAAAGGTGATGCAAGAGTTAGTCAAAAAAAAAAAAAACATTTAGAGTGGTGTCCGGTGCATGGTATGCTCTTACGTGTTAGTTATGAACACTTACAGGCTAGCAACACAGCAAATGAGCTTTTCATAGGAACCTGGAAAGTATTCAAGGATTAATATCAGATGTCACATCGTCATCACCAAAGTATGAAGGGATTCCTCTGCTCATAATAACCAAAGGACTACAGCGTCCTGCTTCACTGCCGGATAGGGGCCATCTTTTGTAGATATCCAAATCATCATATCATTGACTTGCTATTTGGAAAGTAAGATCTCCTTCATTAGAGTGTGAGAATTTACAAGGCCTATGTTCTGCACGGTTATAGAATTCAGCTGGGTCCATTTCTATACATAAACCTGATCTCTCTACCTTTTTCTCTTCAAACTGTCAGGACAAGGATGCTTGTTCAGCTTTTTATTCTTCCTCCAGCGACAGCTCCTACAGTTCATTCCCCACATGCCTGAACACCCTGAGCTGATCAATTGAGTCTTTCAAATTTTCACTGGCGGTCCAGTGGTTAGGACTGGTATTCAAGTGGTTGGCGCTTTCACTGCCATGGCCCCGGGTTCAATCCCTGGTTGGGGAACTAAGATCCTGAAAGCCGTGTGGTGCAGAAGAAGAAAAAAACTTCATGAAGTTATGAATTTCAGACCATATTCAAAAACTAATTAAAGGGCTTCCCTGGTGGCGCAGTGATTGAGAGTCCACCTGCCGATGCAGGGGACACGGGTTCGTGCCCTGGTCCGGGAGGATTCCACATGCCGCGGAGCGGCTGGGCCCGTGAGCCATGGCCACTGGGCCTGCGCATCCGGAGCCTGTGCTCCGCAGCGGGAGAGGCCACAACAGTGAGAGGCCCGCGTACCGCAAAAAAAAAAAAAAAAAAAAACTAATTAAAAATGAATCAAAGACATAAATGGAAGGGCTAAAATTATAAAACTCTTAGAAGAAAACTGAGATTATGGTTTCTCAGATATGACACCTAAAGCACAAGTAACTAAAGAGAAAAACAGATAAATCAGACTTCATCAAAATAAAAACATTTGTCCTTCAGAGGGCACTATTAATAAAGTGCAAAGACAACTGACAGAATAGAAGAAAATATTTACAAATCATATATCTGATAAGGGTCTAGTATCCAGAATACATAAAGAATTTTATAGCTCAACAATAAAAAGACAAGTAACCCGATTAAAAATGAACGCAGGATTTGAATAGACATTTCTCCAAAGAGAGATACTGATACAAATGGCCAATAAGCACATGAAAAGATGCCAACGTCACTAGTCACTAGGGAAATGCAAATCAAAGCCATTAAATACCACTTTCAACCCAGCAGAATGGGTATAATTAAAACACAGACAATAAGAAGTGTTGGTAGAGATGTGGAAAAATTGGAATCTTCATACATTGCTGGTGGGATTGTAATACAGAGTAGTCTCTTTGGAAAACAGTTTGACAGTTCCTCAAAATGTTAAACACAGAGCTACCATATGACCTAGCGGTACTACTCTTGGGTATATGCCCAAGAGACTTGAAAACATATGTCCACACAAAGCCTTGTACACAAATATTCATAGCAGCATTATGCATAATAATTTAAAAGGGAGAACCGCCCAAATGTCCATCAAGAGATGAATGGTACATAAAATGTGGTTTACTCATACAACAGAATATTACTCAGCCATAACAAGGAATGAATTACTGATAGAAGCCACAACATAGATGAACCTTGAAAATGTTATGCTAAATAAAAGAAGCCAGGCATGAAAGGCGACGTATTATACAATTCCATTTATATGGAATGTCCAGAATAGACAAAGCACAGAAGCAAGAGTAGATTAGAGACTGTCAGAGGCGAGGGGGCCAGGGGAGAGAGGACTGACTGCTAATGGGTAAAGGGTTTCTTTCCGGGGGTAATGAAAATGTTCTGGCATTAGGAGTGATGGTGTATAACCTCGTGAATATACTAACAACTACCAGATCTATGCATACAAGGGTGAATCTTATGGTATTTGAATTATCTACAAAATCAATCAATTAAAAAATTCTCATACATCAGTTTTCTTTCCTGGATCCCCTGGTTGGAACAGGTTCCTCGAACTGGGATTCAGCTCTCACCTCTCCCCTGAGAACTCCTGTTCTCACGCAGGAGTGATTATTCCCACTTCCCATCCAGCGTGCCTGCACTGTGGCTACAGCAGATCCCAACCCGTCCGTCCCAGGGTGCTTCCGTCTCCTGGTGGCACACTCCTGAATAACACAGAAAAGAACACCCCTGGAACCCGCTACTGCCTCCCATCCACTGCAGCAGAGGGCCCAAGCTCCCAAGTGGAAGGATGGCATCGCCAACTCCTTCACTTTTCTCATCTACTCCCACCAAATCAGGTGTGGGTCTCGGCGGCTCTGGTCCTACGCCACAGACAGAGGAGGCCACGTGCAAATTCAGGCCAGACAAGGCTGCACTGAAGAAATGAAAGTCCCTCACGGGACCTGAGGCACTGGGCGGAGGAAGTGTAGATTTATAGGAGCCCTGATAGCCCCCTACAAAGCGATGAGTGGGATCTACCCAACCTGCTCGAAAGGATCATTCTGACCAAGACTGCGGTCAAGATGAGACATCAGGGTTTGCAATGCACATCCCAGTGCTCTTGTTACCACTTCATTTATTGGGAAGGCCAATAACTAAGACTGAACTTTATTATTTTTTTTGTAAGTATACACAGAAATTTTATTTATTCTTTTTTTTAACATCTTTATTGGAGTATAATTGCTTTACAATGGTGTGTTAGTTTCTGCTTTATACCAAAGTGAATCAGCTATACATATACATACATCCCCACGTCTCCTCCCTCTTGCGTCTCCCTCCCTCCCACCCTCCCTATCCCACCCCTCTAGGCGGTCACAAAGCACTGAGCTGATCTCCCTGTGCTATGTGGCTGCTTCCCACTAGCTATCTATTTTACGTTTGGTAGTGTATATATGTCCGTGCCACTCTCTCACTTCGACCCAGCTTACCCTTCCCCCTCCCCATGTCCTCAAGTCCATTCTCTATGTGAGACTGAACTTTAAAAGAAGAAAGAATGGCAAGGAGGAATGAACACTAACCAGACCAGGATGAGGCTCTTAAGGGGAAGGTTGCAGAAGAAAAGCAAATCAGTTATTAATACTGTGAAGGCATTACAGCCAAACTGGAAGAAACATGTTTCCTGATTCTGAGTATTTATCCATATTACAATGATTAAACTAGTCTCTTCACTGATTTTTTAAAACAATCCCAGGCAATCAAGTTGTATAATGTTCTGGCTGCGCGACTGCCTAATTGATGCATATTTCATTGATTTAGCAGCATTTATCACCTGGCAGCAAAATTTAGTTTAATTATTAAGGTACCAACTGGATGTTTTATTTACCACCTCCTGCATATTTTAATCCAGGTGGATGCTTTATTTCTCACTAAAGAGCTAAAGTAAACCTGCTAGCTTACCATTTCGGCAAAGAAATATCTTTGTCAAAATGAAGGAGACTAAGCCTTCTCTGTGCCACGCTCTGCCCCAGGCAGGAGGCACAGGACAGACGTGGTCCTGTCTTCACAGCACTTACATTCCAGTGGGGGGACACCTGGAGCACAGACAGGGACGGACAAAATCATCTCAAACTGCGACCAATTACAAAAGAAACACAGGAGCAGGACAAACTCAAGGGTGAAAGGGGTACTTTAAGTGGAGAGGTTGGGGAAAAGGTAACGTCTAAAGCAAACATTTCTCTCAGCTGCACACTGGCCCCCGCCCTCCTTTATTCTTGATTATTAACGACCATCATTGTTCTGGAAACTCAGAATTAAAGCGTCAGAATCCTCCTGACTCTCTCCCTTCTGTCGACCAGTGCAAGTCAGTGGGCTTCCATTTCCGTTACAGACTCCAAATTTAAATCCCTGTCTGCTCCTGCGGGCACCCAGGTCAGCCCCTTAGCACCTGTCGGGAACACCATGGCATGGACCCCACTCTTCCCCCGTCCTCCCCTATTCCTTCATTCAGCGAATCCGCCTCCCTATACCTCGGTGTGGTCTTCCACATAAACTCCAAACTCTTCTTTGTGGCCCTCGAATTCTTGCATTATCTGGTCCCAACGTATTTTTCCCACCATCACATCAAGAACCGTACAAACTCCAGGCAGGCAGGATTCTACCCTGTGAATTCCTGCCCCGCCGTAAACAAGGCTACGCTTCAGAAGTATATGCTGTATGAGCAAAGTACTGAGGGCAAACCTGTCCCGTGGGGTCAGCGCTTCCTTTAATAGTCAACTCTTCTTCTCAATTTCTGAGCCCAGAGACACTAAAAGCTTCACACTTTCCTCAGCAGCTCCCACGAATGCAGTCACTGAGCACGGCCAAGGTGGGGCATCGGTTGCCTGCAAGGTGGGGACTGTCTATGGTAGTGCAGTGGTTTTCAAACATTTTTAAGAACAGTACACAGAAAAGATAAACAGAATTTAATGGTTTTGGGGTCTTTTTGCCCAAGGGGTGCCCAAGCACCCCTAGCCCTCTCCCCAAGAGAGGGTACCATTTACCTAATACTTTTCCTCTATATCATTTCAGAACTTGCTTTAGTCTCATCTCACACATTCATCTCTGGGTTTCATAAAGTTTGAGAGGATAACAGTTAAGTGGTTAAGACTGCCTGGGTTCAAGTCCTGGACAAATTGTTCATTCTCTCTGGGCCTCATTTCTTCAACTGTAAAATGGGGATAACAGTGGTATCTACTCATTAGAGTTGTTGTAGTAAAAGGGTTATTACACGTTTAGAATAAAGTGCTTAGGCCAGTATGAGGCACCCATAAGCCCTTAGTAAAGGCAACATTGACCTTACGCCCACTAACCCAACACTGAGCCTCATTCAAAGCCCATCAGCCTTATCAGCCTATTGTCTCTGGTCTTTTCTTCCAACCACCAACATCTCATGGCTTCACATCTTTCCACGGCAGTAACTGGAGTCTGGCTCTGAAGAGGCAGCTCTAAAGAATCATGGTCCTTCCTCTATCCACCTTTCCCCAGTAGCCTAAGTCCTAGTGAAAGAAGGAGAAACACATGGCATGCATTTCACTACTCCCACTTCACCTAGAGTGAATGTTAACTTCTCACCAATCCAGGGCTGGCCTTAGCATCTTCCTCAACACAGTACTCCAGGAATCTGGTAAATGATTCCAGTCCTGGACCAGAGGACATCATGGCATCCTAATCATCATGGCATCCTGATTAGGATGCTGGATTACACAGCATCCTAATCAGGCAGCAGGACACACTTCTCTAGGTCAGGTACTGGGTAGAAGAGGGCTCCTCTAGGTCCACGGAAACTCTCTGGACTCCTGCTGCAGGGCCTCCCCTCCTGAGCTCTGCTGGCTGGACTTTGACAGCAAGGTCTTAAGAATAATAACAGTAATAGTGCCATATAGTAGAGTCACAGACACCACAGGCTCTGCCTAAATTCAATACCTGATGTGAAACCTACTAGTAATATTCTCTTTAAAGAGTTCATTAATTAAGCCTCTTTTATGAAATGGCTTATTTATTTACCCTCTGTCATTAGGTTAACCTGAGAATTATGTTCTTTTTTCAATTGTTTTTTGTTTTGTTTTGTTCTGGCTGTGCCACGCGGCATGCGGGATTTTTGTTCCCCAACTAGGGATCGAACCTGTACCCCTTGCAGTGGAAGCGCAGAGCCCTAACCATTGGACCACCAGGGAATTCCCAACCTGAGAATTAAATGAGAAAATACATATAGATCACTTTGCAAAGTGCCTGGTACTCAATAAATGTTAGCTGTCATCACAAGTACCATCAGCTGTCATTCTGTCAAGTGCCCCATCTGTCCCACGTGACCCCTAATGGCACCTTGTTTTATGAAATCCTGTCCCATGCAAGCCCTACGGAAATACCCTCAAGACATCCCTAACTCCACCAGATCAATAAGGGAAGCAGATTAGCGGACGGCGCCAACACTGATAGCCATCTCTACCTTCACACGTTCCCACTGCTTCAATAGGTAGTTTTCACAGTGCCCCAGGGCTAGGCATACTTTCCCCAAATTTCCTTCTTTTAACAATGATCACAATTAAATCATCACAGAGGATTAGAAAAAAAAAAACCCACCTTTGTCCCCCTACTCTCTACCCAACCCTCCCCATCCACACTCTCCAGAAAAGCTTCCTCATCTCTTCCTGGAGTTCATTCTAATACATAGCAAAGAGGGTCCTCTTTTTTTTTTTTATGTCTGCTCAGGAAACAGGGGGAATATGGGTGCAGTTGAACTGGTAAGGTGAGATTCACAGTCCAGGAACACAAAGGTTAAAGGGAGAGTGGGCCTGTAGGAGTGGTGCCCTTCCCTCCCATCTGTGACATCCTGCAGCGTGGGCAGGCCTTCCAGTCTTTCATAGCCTCATTAAATGCCACCTTCTCTATAACATCTTCTCTTAGCTCCCCTCTAGGGAACAGAGCTACTGTAAGAAAAACCAAGCTGGTTAACAAAGAGAGCAAAGGCCAGGGGTGACCATACCATCTCTCTTAAAATCACAGATGTAATCATGGAAGATAAAAGCCAGCATCACCCAGCCCAGGACATTTGTGACTTAAAGCTTCTTTCTGACTTGAGAAATTCTCTTTAATATTTACCAAGTCACATTCCCAAAGGAGAGACCATGGTCAAATATTGATGCAGGTTAGTGACTTAAAAGACCAAGGGCTAACACGGTATTTCAAGAGACTTTTGAGTAATTAAAAGCAACTTCTTACCATTCCTCTTTTATATCAATTAGACCAGTTGTAATAAATCCCTTTTCCTTATCTGAAGTACTTAAAAGCTTGAGGCCTCATCCATGAATACTCTGGTTCATCACTGTGTGAATCTTTTAGTAGTTAATACCTTGGGGAAAACAGTTAAACTGGAGCATTTTAATTATATGCTTAATATGGGAGTTGTTAAAAGATAAGAGCAACTGATCTGAACTCAATTTAAATTCTGCTGAAGTTATTAATAAGCTATAAGAAATTACAGAAATGATCAAGGGCTTATCTACTGGCTTTTATTAATAGAGCAATAAGAAAGGTTAGGTGTTCTACTTCCATAGCTTGGATTTGGGGCTGTAATATAGTTTGCTATTTGTGTCACAGATCTGTTTAATTAATTGTTTTGAAGCATCCGAGGAATGCATGAGTTACTCCACATCAAACACTGCTTCTGTAAGCCACAGTCTGGCAGCAAACCAAGTCCAAATCCTGAGAAACCAAGTCAAATGTTGAAAAGTGGGTCGTCGCAACTGAGCCCTAACCTTCTTTCCTATATATTTATAAACCCTTCAGGGGCTGCTAGAAGAAGTCAGAATTGTACCTCTAGCCGGGATTTCTTGCCCTCTGAAAAAGAACCCTTTCTACTTAGTAGTTTCTGGAGAATATGAAACCTTTACGGGAGAAGAAACGGAACAGCCTGTTAAAAAATGAACAGCCGGGCTTCCCTGGTGGAGCAGTGGTTGAGAGTCTGCCTGCCGATGCAGGGGACGCGGGTTCGTGCCCCAGGTCCGGAGCCTGTGCTCCACAACGGGAGAGGCCACAGCAGTGAGAGGCCCGCGTACCGCAAAAAAAAAAAAAAAAAAAGAAAGAAAAGAACAGCCTATTGGCTTTAGGAGGTTTGCCAACTTGTAAATCCAAATAATATTCATCCCTTGAACTCTAAGAATTTTCTCTCCCCTCCAGAGAGCTAGAAAACTCTCCCTTTTCCTTTAGGGTCCAAGAGGGTAGTTATCTTCCTTTTTTTTTTCTCTCTCTCTTTCAACATAGTATTGGTTTTGCTCCTCAGTGACAACTTCATTATTTTTTCCCTTTGGCCCAGAGCTTTCCAGCAGGGCACTATCTACATCTTGGACTGGATACGTCTTTGCTGTGGAGGCTGCCCTGAGCGTCGTAGGATGTTTAGCAGCGTCCCTGGCGGCCTCTACCCAGTGGATGCCGGTAGCACCCTCTCTCCCTGCCCATCCCCAATCTGATTTGTTGTGACAATCAAAAATGTCTCCAGATATTGTCACATGCCCTCTACGGGCAAAAACCATCTCCAGTGAGAACCACTGCTCTAGTTGAATGAAAGACTGAAAGATTTAGTGAAAAGACAGTACTTACTCGTCTTAGTGGAAAACGAGACTGGTAACATCTAAAATTCTGCTGGGTTAGCTTTGTAGCTAATTCTTTAATAATTCTTGATAGCTAACTTTTGGTTACTTCTTTAGCTAAACTAGGGCTCTACAAAAAATACCTTCAGTATCCAACAATGCTTTAATGCCTGTCAAGTAATGGACCTTTCCTGCTTTCCATATGTAACACCCTCATCTGTCTCAATCAGAAACTGGGAAAAGGTACTGAAATCCTCCTGATTCTGACAGCCTTGGTCCAAAACCATGAACCCCCAGGAGCTGTACTAATGTCCAAATAACATAAATAGCAACTGTTTTCAACTGAAATTGTATGGGGAAACCTCAGTAGAAAACAGATGGTAAGCTCTTCAAGTAGTTTAAATCATCATGGTTTAATGGCAAATACGTCATTCCTTGGAAGAATCCTAGGGTTATAGAGAGAAATAAACAGTTTTTAAAGCATTATAATTACTGGACTTATGAATCAAAACAAAACAAAGAGAATCCTTTGCTTTGCTTTGGCTATGCCCTTCTGGCTCCAGTGAAGGAGTACTGTGGTCGCTGAGGCCCGTGGCAAGCGCTGCGCACTGAGAACACGGCAACCCTGCGACAGTCACTAACGGTTCTTCCCCTGCATCTTCATTTGTAACATTAGAAGAGCAAGCACCGCTGGGACCACAAAATCATGTCTAGAGTATCTCATATGCAGTAGGCACTAAATAAATGGTAGGCTCCCCTCTCCTGGCCTCTGAAAACCATTTGCTCTTCCTTAGTTTATGGACACAATCCTTTTCCTCAAAGTCCTTCCCAATATAAATTTCAAAATTGAAATCCCTATTTCCATTCATTGTTATGGGTAAAGGTATGACTGGTACCTGCTGTTCAACCATCATCTATGCAAAATAAAAATCACAAATATTGAAAAACCTATCATAAAATCACTCAGGCAAACATTATTCAAACTGGTTTTTGCAAATTATCGTCAACGGACTCGTAAATGAACCTTACAACCCCTTTAAATGCTTCAGATTTCATGATATGTGAGCAAAGGCTTCAGTTGACCGCTTCCTTTAGGGAAATTTCTCAAGGATGCTGCTAGCAGCCTCCACACTAAGCCTGAAGCAGTGAAGCCAGGCCTGTCTCTTGGCTTCTGGATTTTAGGAATCTCTGATCCCAAGCTCATGCTTGTGAGTTTCAACTCTTCTGCATCTCCTCTCTCCAAGGGCTTTCCTCTCCATTCCTCCAACAATGGCGATGTCTTATGCTGGGTAACCGTGAGGTGCAAACCAGGCATGGGTGAACACCTGGGGTCACCGTGCAACCCCAGAGGGCAGGGAGTCCCATGTCTGCACTGGGCCATGTTCAGCATCCGTTCCTGCCTGCTCTCCCACAAACTGAGGAACTGACGGCTCATGGATTCTCTTTCACTTCTTGTTTTTGTCGTTGTTAGAAATTCATAAAGTTGAAAAATGTTTGTAAATAAAAAATAAGTATAAATATTACTCATAGAGCTGAAAATTCATAAATTAAGGTGCATAACCAGAAGCATTTCCATCAGTAGCAGAATCTGAATTCTGCATTAGTCAGAACATGTGTCTGAAGGGCACAGAATTCCAAGAAAGCCTCGCCTTAACTAAGTGGCAGGAGCTTTGGGCCAGGTAGGTACAGGGAATGGGGACTGGAACCTTCTTTGTGTTCTGCCGTGAACACAGCACCTAAGGCTGTGTGCACAGAAAGCAAAGAATGGGCCAGCCTGCTGCCTAGGGGCTTAAGCAGAAGTGGAATAAATTGTTTCCTAAAATATCAATGAAATGGAACATCTGCTAAGGTCTCCTTCCCTAAGGGGACTTCTGGCAAAGTGTTAGGCAGCAGATAGGAACGAAATCCTGGGCTATTCCAAGGAGGAAAATTTTTATTTTAAATAAAGGCAAATTCTAAACATAAGTGTAATCAAGATATGTGTGTGAGCTGGATGCTAAAATGTCTTCCAAGAGCCCTGTTCCCCAGTGTACATGCCCTGCATAATCCGCAGGAAGGTGAATCTGAGGGATTTGACTCCAGTGAGTAAGCTGCATTATACAGCACACTGGATATTAGGAAAGGGAGTTATCTGGGTGTGCCTGACCTAATCACACTAGCCTTTTTTTTTTTTTTGCGGTACGTGGGCCTCTCCGGTTGCGGAGCACAGGCTCCGGACGCGCAGGCTCAGCGGCCATGGCTCACGGGCCCAGCCACTCCGTGGTACGTGGGATCTTCCCGGGCCGGGGCACGAACCCATGTCCCCTGCAACGGCAGGCGGACTCCCAACCACTGCGCCACCAGGGGAGCCCCACACTAGCCTTTTAGAAGCACAGCATTTTCTCTGGCTGGAGGCAGAAGAGCAAGTCAGAGATTCAAAGCACTCGAGGAATTCAACGCCCCATCCCCAGCTTGCAGGTTGAGGGGACCAGCAGCCGGGAGTGTGGGCAGCCTCTGGTTGCTGAGGGTAGTTCCCCCCTGACAGCTGGAAAGAAAAGGGGACCTCAGTCCTACAACCACAAGGAAGTAAATTCTGCCAACAGCTGAATGAGCTAGGAAGTGGATTCTTCCCCAGAGCCTGGAGGGGAGAATTTCAGCCCAACCAACACCTTGACTTCAGCCTTTGAGACCTTGAGCAGAGAACTCAGCTCCGCCATATGTGAGCAAATAAACAGGTATTGTTTTAAGTGGATAAGTTGGTGGTAGTTTGTCAGGTGACACTAGCAAACTCCCACGGACTACTAGCTAGCGCATCAGCCGAGTAGGCGTGACGAGCTGGTCCAGCACAGCGCTGCACGGAGATGGGCCCCAGGGCAAGCAGACGTGACGAGCTGGTCCAGCACAGTGCTGCACGGAGATGGGCCCCAGGGCAAGGGAGGCTGCAGCAGAGGCGAGGACAGGCCAGGACACCCCAGCTGTCGCCTTGATCCCCTGAGCTGGCTACCCTAGTGAAAAGCACGTGGATCCACCACATGTAAGCTGGAGTGATTCAGAAAAAAGGCTGAGTCCTTCTGAATCTACATTTCCTCATCCATAAAATGGGTTCTGGGGCAAATCAGAAGAAATAACCTAGGCGAAGCATCTAGCAGGGTTCCTGACACACAGTAGATATTCGCTGAATGTTACCTTCTTTCTCCAGTCTCTTTCACATCCTCCTCTTTCTCAAAAACAAAACGAATTATTTTCAACGATCCCTTACTTCATCTTTTTTTAATTTAATTTATTTTTTTATACAGTAGGCTCTTATTAGTCATCCATTTTATACACATCAGTGTATACATGTCAATCCCAGTCTCCCAATTCATCCCACCACCACCACTACCACCCCCGCCGCTTTCCCTCACTTCTTATAAAGTAAATCCAAGCTCCTTAGTAGACCAAGGAAGGCCAGTCCCTCCCTGGATCTTAAAGTCTGATATTAGACTATTTATCATGCTATGAATATACCATGATGTTTCTCGCTTTGTTGCCTTTAAGCATGTGGTTCTCTCTATCTGGAATGCCTTTCCCATGCCCCGCCTGCCAGGTGAACTCTGTTTCATTCTTTCAAACTCAGCGTAAGCGTTACAACCATAGTAAACTCTTCCGGGAAGGTTGCAGATAATGGTAATAACATTTTGCTCTGAGGTTCCCAAGTCCTCTGCATGTACATCTACTTGCCCCACGGTAGCATGAAGGAGTTTGGACTTGATCCTGGAGGCAACAAAAGGCCACCGAGGGGTTTCAATAAGGAATGACATGGTCATGTCTACATTTTAGAAAGATGGCCATGGCTGTGGAATGGGGAAAACGGATTAGAATGGGGCAAGGCTGGAAACAAAGATGCAATCCAAAGCTGTTTTAGTAGATCAATAAGACAAAGTAAGGGTCCTAAGTAATATGTACTGTAAACAGTACTGGGTACACCAACTGTTCTGCAACAGTGAAGGTCTGACCAGAAGAAGGCAACTTCAGAGGAAGCATTTAGAAGCAGGGGAGGGGCCAACATTACTGTTGGTGAGCCATCACTGGGTTGAGAATACCTGCTTGGACAAGTCTGTAATGAGCTAAGATGTGCTAATGAGCCCTGATTTGGACCAACTCCAAGCCTGGCAGGGTCCTGAATGAGGTGTGAGGAAAGTTCATTCCAAAGCAGATAAAGCTGGTTTATGACCAATTAAGAGTGAGGAAAGTCACGTGACTACAAACCACTTAAGAGTCCCACAGTAGTAGAGATGCTGCTTGTTTCTTGCAAAATGTCAAAACATTTTTAAACACCAGAATTAAGTCTTCTGTTTCTTTCCTTTCCTGTTTTTAGGAAGTGAAATACCCGTCTATTCTGTTGACAATTGTTCTCAAAGCCACATGCATTTGCAGACCTTAAAGAAAACAGGACATGAAAATACAGTGATGACAATAAAATGTAATGATGCCCTCTTCCCTTTGTTGGTGCTTTGCCTTCCTCGCCCCTCTGTCCAGGCTCGGCCCATGCCCCTCACTGTGGCCCTTCCTGCCCTGAACAGTCAGCATGGGGGCTCAGGCTCACCAACCTCCCTTATAGGAGGTGGCAATGGGGCCCATTTCAATGCCAGGACAAGCTGTCCAGTGTTGGCCACCAGATTCCTGCTCCCCAAGTTGCTATCTGGCAGACACAGTGATACACCCGTGCTGGTCACGGGGCTCGCCCCTGGCTCACTGCCCTGTCATCTTACAAACCACAGCCTCACAGCTGGAATCCCCAACAAGGACCTCTGCCTCTGATTTACTGCTTCCTATGATGCTAATGCTAGAGTAGACCCCTGTCACTGCCCAGGCCTGCAGGAAACAGAAACTAACATTGGCGGAGGGCTAATACCAGACAAATGACTTTTACTGAACACCTACACAGATGCCCTCATTTAATCTGTGCAATCTGCAAAAGCAGAAACTAAGGCTGAGTAATTTGAGCCAGGACAGATTACAAAGGCAATAAATGCATAGTCAGCATTCAAATTCGAGTCTGATTCCAAAATCCAAGTCCTTTCAACAATTCAACACAGCCTGCCCAGAAACTGAAGGCTGTTCCCGAACCTCAGCTGTCTGGCGGCCTGGAGGGGTGAGTGATTCCTGGGGATCGATCCATCTTCTAGAAATCAGTGGCCCTGCACCTGGAGCGCCCATTACCTTCTACCCCGCCGCCCCCAGGCTCTGGCTGACAGCTCTGCTACACACAGCAGTTACGAGTCCATGAACCACAGAACTGCGCTCTCCTGGCTTCCTCAAATCCCAAAGGGTAGAGCCTGGGATTTTCAAAGTGTGGTCCTAAGAGAAGTCTTTAATCTGGTATATTTCTGACACTGTTAATTAGCCTTTGATGGCATTTTCTAGACAAATGTAAAAACCATCATAGAACAAGGTCCCCAAATGAGCCAAAAGAAATTCAGAACCAATATTGAATATGGCTGAGATCCTTTACCTTTGTGTATAAATAGTCAGAATTTTAATTCTGGGGTAATGACAGTTTGACAGATGGACCAGAGGGGGCTGCAAGCAATCCTAACAGAAAAATCACGTAACAGAGGAAGAGATCCTCACTTAATCTCCTCTGAAATGGAACAGCACCAGGATTGGTCTCAAAAACAAAGCCCAAGGCTGATCCGCCTCCCTTGCCCCACCCTCATCTGGGTGCTTCCATCCCTACTCCCTTAGCCAGTTCTGCTCACACGTGCCTCCAGCTACATGGGGTGCAATTACAGTGACTGCAGTCGTAAAATATTCACCTGGGAATGACTTCGTGCTGATGCAAGTGTGCACCGTGGGCAAAAATCATTTTGCTTGTGAGCTAGGGGATACTCAGAACTTGGCATCTTTCAGAAAAAAATCACAGGGCACATTTAGTTCAAGTCAGCAATTTTGTGAAAAAAAAAATTTAAGTGGTGGCACGGGTATTGTAACTTTAAAACTACCGAACAGCGGAGAGAGAGGGAGAGAGAGAGGAGAGCAAGGCAGCAAGTGGTCCATGATTATATAGTCCGACTACTAGCTCAGCTGGCAGTTATGTGTTTCCAGATCAAGAGTACAAAGAGTTGAGAACGTGCAGAACGAGGGAGGTGGAGGATCTGAGCTGACAGTGTTTTCATATTTCTATCAAGTGCTACTCGATTTTCCTGTCACAGGGAAGGAATCACTGGGGCACAAGGAGAAAGCTAAATGGATTGGAAGCTTAGCAAAGGCAAGAGACACTTACTTTTAAACCGAGGTGGGGTTCTTCCTTGAGTGACCTGAAGTTGTGTTTCTTGGAATGGAGACCCCACTGCTATGCAACTGAAGCACTGAGAAGGCTAAGCTCGCTGGACATGTCCAGCTGCTCTAAAGCAGTAGCTCATGGTCACATGGCACCCATCTTCCCAGTAAGCAACCTGCATGCCAGTAAGACGCATTGCTGCCCTGCACTAGGGCACGTCCAGTCAACCGGGTGGCCAAACACCACTGCCTGCTCTTGCGTGAAGTATTTCTTAAATCTACTCTTCCATTCCTATGCCAGTGCCTGGGTCCAGGTCCAGGCCATTCTTTTCTCTGTCTTCACATTTCTTTGTTCATTCACTCATTCACTTATTCATTCATTCATCTCATTCAAAAGACCCTCCTCTGTGCCTGGAGAAGACTACACCATGTAAGCCCCAGTGGAATGAAACATTTAGCAAGGAAGACATTAAGCATATAATCACACTTGGGACTTCTCTGGTGGTCCAGTGGTTAAGAATCCGCCTTCCAATGCAGGAGACTTGGGTTCAATCCCTGGTCGGGGAACTAAGATCCCACATGCCGCGGGGTAACTAAGCCCGTGCGCCGCAACTACTGAGCCCACGCACTTTGGAGCCCGCGCACCACAGCTAGAGAACCCTGCGCACCGCAACGGAAGATCCCGCATGCCGCAACTAAGACCCGACGCAGGCATAAACAAACAAGCAAATAAATAAATGAATATTTTAAAAGAAATAATAAAGTCATTTGAAATCTTTAAAAAAAGAAAAGCATATATAACACTTAAAATTATCCACAGTTAGACATAATGGCAACCAAACCCCCCACCATCATTGTTGCCCAACTTTCCAGCTTGCTCTCTTTTTTTCCAGAGCCCAAGTCACCTTCTAACAAACTACCCCATTTCTGGGTTTATTATGTTTGTTTATTTACTTAGTCTCACCTGTTAGAATGTAAGTCTACAGGGATTTTGTCTCTTTTGTTCGCTGATATATCCCAACACCTACGAGCGCCTGGCTCGGAGAAGCTATCTGATAGATAGCTCTTTAGTAGATGGATGAATATCCTCAAGCCGACCGAAGGAAAGTACAAGAAAAGAATACGTTCTAACTTAATCTGCGGGTGAGGAAGGTCTGGAAAGACTCATCCACAAAGTCATATGTAAACTAAAACCTGAAGGATGAGGTTAGTTAGGTGAATGGGGTGGGGAGTGTTTGGGGAAATGGAGCGGCACGTGCAAAGGCCCTGAGATGGGAAGGAAGGATGAACTTGTCGGTGGTCTGAAGGATGGTGAAGTCAAGAAACAGGGGCACAAAGGGTGGCGGTGATGCTTGGTGAATCTGAATCTGGTAAG
The DNA here is from genome assembly GCF_964270905.1 of Leucopleurus acutus. Taxonomy (NCBI): domain Eukaryota; kingdom Metazoa; phylum Chordata; class Mammalia; order Artiodactyla; family Delphinidae; genus Leucopleurus; species Leucopleurus acutus. The sequence continues at coordinate 6,358,916 of NC_139160.1, read as the reverse complement.
AAGGCGGAGCCTGGATCACATATCCGGCTTTTAACCAAAGAGCTACTGGAAGTCACTAAAAGGCCCTCACAGGGGAGCTCATGATCTGATGTACTTTTTTCAAAGATCCCTCTGGCTGCAGTGAGGAGACAGCAAGAGTGGTTATTGAGTGAGGGGTATGCTTTTGTGGTAGTCCAGGCATGAGATGACAGAGATGGTGGTAAAGACAGACAAGAGGACAGATTCAGGAAATACACAGTGGGTAAAATGGACAGGAGTTGCTGGTTGATTGGAAGCGGTGGCAGAGGAAGTTCTTACAGACGACTCCCAGGAGGAGGATGGTAGCATCACTTACTTTGACAGAATATTCTAGAATATTCTAGAGTGGGGACAGATTGCAGGGAAAGGAGGCAGGTCATGAATTCAGCTTTGGGCAAACTGAGTTTCAGAGCTTGGTGTCATCCAGATAGAGATGTTGAACAGACATTAGATGTCTGTTCAGATGTTAGCTCTCAGGGACAGCTGGACCATCCTACTGAAGCATCCTCCCTGCACTGTCATCCCCACTTCCACATCAACATCCAAGAACAAGGACCACATCTGCATCTACACCAGCATCTAGAATACTGCCTGGCCCATAGTGAGGACTCCATAAAATCTGCTGAATAAATAAAGCAGCCCAGAACAGACACTAAGCTGGAGGTGGAAAACGGGGAGTGGACAGCGTAAACTGTGAAGCCACTGGATGGATGCGATTGTTGGAGGGAGAAGAGAAAAGGACTTAGGGTGAAGCCCTCAGAAGAAAGGGAAAAAACTCAAAATGTAAAATGAGGTGTTAAAGACAGGAAAGTCCCAAAGAAGCACATCTAGTATAAATATCCAATTCTCTCTCTAGGTTGCCCTTTTGGCAGAATGTTCTTCCTGCTTTATCTCATCAAGAAATGTCCTTGTGACACCTAAAATTTTCTCCCATTTTAAACCAATCTGTCCCCTCCAGCCACTTACCTTTTCTCAACACACAGTCCCCACACATCCCTTGCTCAGTGTGGCCAGGACACTCTTATCCTGGCTCCTAGAAAGGGCTAGTTAACAGGACGAGTCCCAAAGGTATACATTGTTATTATCGTTTGGTTACCTTATGTTTTAGCTAGACCTAGTTTAAGAACTCAGTCAGAAAAGACAATGTGTCCATGGGAACAAGTTATTTCATGCTCTAACTAGAGCCCTCGCTTGGAAGTACTTCTCCACTGATTTGGAGAAAGGGGATTACTTCACCTGTAAAATAGTTTGGACAAGAGGTGGGACCCTAGAGCCTGAAAGACAAACCAGTTTTATTTCCATTCCAAGCTTGAACTGCCAGGTTTAGAGGATGCCAAATGCTTGGTTCTAACTTCTTATTAAAACTTCAAAACGGTATGGTGGTTCCTCAAAAAATTAAACATAAAATTACCGTATGATCCAGTAATCCACCTGGGTGTATATACCCAATTGAATTAAAAGTAGGGAGCTAAACAGATATTGGTACACCCATGTTCACAGCAGTGTTGCTCATAATAGCCAAATGTGTGAACACCCCAAACACCCATGGACAGATGAACGGATAAACAAAATATGGTCTATACTTTACAACGCAACATTATCCTGCCACAAAAAGTCATGGAAATTTGATATGTGCCACAGCATGGAGGAACCTTGAAGTCATTTTGCTAAGTGAAATAAGTCAGACACGAAAGAAAACAGAGAGTATAACTGTATTTATGTGGAGTGTCTGGAATAGTCAAATTCACCGAGACCGGGGCTTCCCTGGTGGCGCGGTGGTTGAGAGTCTGCCTGCCGATGCAGGCGACACGGGTTCGTGCCCCGGTCCGGGAAGATCCCACATGCTGCGGAGCGGTTGGGCCCGTGAGCCATGGCCGCTGAGCCTGCGCGTCCGGAGACTGTGCTCCGCAACGGGAGAGGCCACAGCAGTGAGAGGCCCGCGTACCGCAAAACAAAAAAAAAATCACTGAGACTGAAAGGAGAAACCCTGGTGATTGCCTGGGGCTGGAGGGAGGAACAAATGAGGAGTTACTGTTTACTGGGTGCAGAGTTTCAGTTTGGGAAGATAAAAATGTTCTGGAGATGGATGGTGGTGATGGTTGTAGAACAAGGTGAATGTACTTAATTCTACTGAACTGTACTCTCAAAAAAGGCCAAATTGGTAAGTTCTATGTTAATGCACGTTTTGCCGCAATTAAAGACAAACAAGGAAGCAAACAAACCAAAAGCCCTCCTGGCACCCCAGGTGGCAGGCGCCCTACCCCAGCCTCACAGGCAAGGGAGGCGAGGCTGAGCGATACTACCCGAGCGAGTACAGAACGTGGCTCTTAATTTATGCTGAACAGTGCTGCTCATACGAACTTGGGTGGAACATCTTATGTTCCTTCCCCAATTTCCACCACAGCCTCACTCACAACTTTAAATCTGAAATCAGCATCTAGTCACCTCCTTCTTCTTCTTCACTTTGAACTGTCACTGAAAAGAGGGACGCTTTCATGAAGTTCAAGAGAGTCGGTGACCGGATGAAGAAAACACAGCCTGAGTGACAGGATGACCAGGCATCCCTGCTGCCCCGGGTTTAAAGCTCGGTCGGCACAGATCTGTAGGAATCTCACATCTTCTGAGCACTGAAGATCATTTTTGTTTTCCCCACACAGGTGTTCAAACTGGAATTTATGGGCAATAAAACACTGGAAATTCTTGGTACTTAGCTAAGAAATTTTCCAACATACATTAAACTTGTAGTTTATCGGAAGAGCTGATCAATATCTTTTCAAATTGAGAAGACCTATTTGAACTAAATTTAAACTGAAATTTCTGAAAGCCTAAAATCCAAATCCTTCCCTCCTCTCTGTGAAAGCATGAGGGAAAGTGAGACCCTTCATGTCACAGGGACAATAAATGTCTTCATTCTCTCCCTCCACGTGCTTCCCTGGGGAGTGGGGCTCAGAGATGATCTAGCATGGAGAACTCAGCCGTGCAGGAGAGAATGCATTATTTCCGAAGATGGATCAGGACAACAGAGCAACTCTTCATTTTTCAAGTGAACGAGAAGCGTACTGTCCTGAGCAGCTGTAATCAATAGCGCTGTTCTGAGGCCATTAAGAAAAGATGCTGACATTGAAGCTCATTAATTTTCCTGTCCAAAATCCCACAACCAAATTCTTTGGGACTCTGGTGACAGAATGAAATGTTCCCTGCTCATAGCAGAACTGTAAGAGCCAATGTCTCCACCACATAATCCAAACACTTCAACGTAAATATTTTATTTTCCTCCTTGTTCACTGGAGTACTAGCTCGCCAGCCGTTTCCCCCTATCCACTTCTGTAAAAACCTCTTAATGTTGCCTTTGCCTGATTTCATTGCCTAAGAGCCCAAGCGCCCTTCAGCAACACTTGCTTAGAACCTTGGTCCTAGTGGAGTAAGAGCTGGGGTGGAGGGAGGGGGGATGAGGAAGCGCAAGCAGGGGCTCTTTGGGTTCAGCTGGTTACACCTGAGGCTCTCTACAGTTTCAATAGGGACCTTCACAGTGAACACGAGGGACGCTTGCTGCTGGGGAGCACAGACGGGAAAAGGATGTCCTGGATTGGCCATCCCTCTGCCTTGTTTCTGGTCTCGTGTCTGGCGGCAGTGTGAGATCTGAACTGGAGGAGCTCTGGGGGTCTCTCTGGTTCTGGAGACTCTTTGGGGGACTCTGGAGGATCGGAATGATCTTGAACTCTGCCAGGTCAGTCTCAGGGTGCCCCCACGCCAGGTCCTTTTCTCTTCCCACAGTTTTCATTCTCAGCTTCTTGTCTCTGCCACTACTGCTCTCCCTCCCCAATTCTCCCCCTGCATCTTGTCCTTCACAAACCGTCCACTGGGTCAATACCTCCAAAGCCTCAGTCATTCCTGTACCACCTTGGCTATTCTTGCCACATCTGCTCACCACTCTGCTATTATTTACTGAATATTTAGAAAATGAACTCTTTTTTAAAAAAAACTTTAAAACGTTTTTAATAATGGATTTTATATCAAACATAAACACACCAGTAACATTTTCCGTAAATACAAGGTAACTATTCAATGAGATGCCCGCAAGACCATGTTAAAATCTAGCTCTACACCTGAGGCCACTCTCTCTCTGGGGAAAAGAAAGATGAGCAAGTGTTAGAGGGTCTTTAAAGGTTTTCTCCTTGGTGAGTGATAGGACGGAAGGGGAACTGAATCAAGTTCTCACGTGGCGAGTCCCCAGGACCCGACACAGGTGCCCCTAACTCAATGTCAGGCTTTGAGAAACTCTTCCTTTCCACTCCAGCCTCTGCTTGGAACACACTCTGGACTTCCTTGCCTCCCCCAAACTGATCTCTTCCAAGGCTTCCTTTTCCCCTGCACCCTTCTCCAGACCAAATTCTTATTCTTCCATGGGCCAAATACTATGGAGTTGAGTTGGAAGGAAGTTTCGCCATCTCTGCTCGCCTCATTCCCACCGAAACCATTAATCAGCCACCACATTCCTGTGAAACTTGCCCGTTATGTGAGGCTCATGCCTGAGGCTCGACCTCCCCCTGTCCCCATAATCCTGTTCCAGTACCATGATTATTCCCTCTTATTCATCAAAATCCTTGGCATCTGGCTCATGTTTTTACAATCCCATTGAAGCCCTTACCGGAATGTTGTCAACATCCAAATGAATGATACATCCAACACTCTTGCCTAATAATTCCTTTACACCTTCAATTCAACTGCCTTTTACCTTCCATCCACCTCATTCAACCTTAACCGTAGCCAAGCACCGCACTTTGGAGCCGATCCACATTCGACACCATAAACTCCCATATCATCGCCAAGCCCGAGTCCCCATCCTGTCAGTTTTCTCACGCCCCTGACCTCACTGGCACTTCCCTTGGACCTCAGGCGGCCATTCAGCCTCCATATCCTTCCTTTGCTCCTAATCAGCTTCCTCCTGCTTTCACTTGCTTCTTACTCATCCTGAAATTTTCCATCAGTAGGGTCTCCCGTGTGCACTACCCCTTCCTTACTGAGCCCCTTCTTGGCAAAATCCCAGCCCCGCGTCAGGAATCCAATTCTCGCTCTCTGCTCTCAGGCTGGCAGGGGAAATGGCCCTTCCGTGTTTGTATTTGCATCAGAACCGTGTTAGCGCTGTGTGTCTCTAACTACTGATAGGCCAGCAGCACCCAGCGGACCGCTGTCATCTGCCACTCCCGGTCCCTTCAGCAGGTATCCCAAAGTTTTACCTTTTTCTCAAGCCGTCTAGCCTCAGCTCCTCTCATCTTACTATTAGCCTCACACTTTAATTGAGAAAGTTGAGGTCAACAGGCAGATACTACTTTATCTTCCTACTTCCACATCTGTAAACCCATCTACGAATATACCTGTCCTTGACTCTTCCTCTTGGTCAAGGCCAACTCTTCCATGTCGTATTAATCCCATCTCCTACCATCTCCTCTGGAATACCATTCCATCGATTATTCCAGTGCTTTTTCAACCCTGGCTATAAATCAGGATCATCTAGGGAGCTAAAAAGTATATTATGAGTGTCTGAGCCCCACTACCAGGTCAACCGAATGAGCGTTTCTGTTCTTCTTAAGTAGCATCTCTCCCCACTGCCCTCAACCCGGATGGTTCTATTGATAACGTGCAGCGAGGGTTGAGGACCACAGAATTGTTCCCTTATTCTTACGTCTTCAGAACTTCCCTTCTTGGTTCCCTGCCTCACGCTTATAAAGAGTCTCAAGGCTGTGACATTGAAAAGACAATCTTCCCTTGATGCTCCGAGCCTTCAAGGCTTTAGTTCTTGAATGTCTTCAAAGAACAGCCACCAGCGTGACCCCACTAATCATGGCCCTTTGATATCGAAAGCCACTGCTAACTGGCTTCCAAGCTCTCCCATGCCCCGAAAGCAGATGTAATCAACAGCCTCCACATTCCCATATCAGGAGACACTTCTGGTCTCATCTTCCTGGGTCTTCCAGCTGCACTTGCTGCCTTGACAGTCCGCCCATGGGCTTCTGTGGCTCCACCCTTTTTTAGTCCCTCCTCCCGCGTCCATCAGGGTTTCCCCCTAGTGCAGAGCTGCCTGCCTCTTGCTGCCCCCCTGCACAGAGGTGCTCCCCAAGATTCAGCTAAGGCTCTTCTCAAACTACACATTCTCCCAGGGTGACCTCATCCCTCTCATGATTTCACCTCCTCTTACACGCTGATGATACCCGATTTCCATCTCTAGCCTTGACTTCCTGCTGCGGCGTTACCCGAGTACATACAAATACTTGGTGGACAACTCTCCTTGAGTGCCTCAAATTCAAACTACCTCAAACTTTTCTGGTTTTGCCCCCACTAAGTGTTCCTCTTTCTGCATTTCCAATCTCAGTTACAGGCACTACCATCTAGCCAGTCTCCTAAGCCAGAGCAAGTTACTTAACCTCTCTGGGCCCAGTTTCACATACAAAAGGAGGATGATAAGGATACTCTCCTCCTCAGATATTACAGCAAGGATTTAATAAGACAATACACGTAATGTACTCAGAACCATCTCCACCAATAGTAGGTGCTCAATTAACGTTAGCTGTTATTGTTAGACTGTAAGGTCTTCAAAGGCAGGGATGATGTCTTACTTGTTTCTGCATCTTCAGGGTCTAGCGCAAGGGTGCTCAGCACATGTTGATATGAACAGAAGTTGAACCAGTATGGCTTCCAAGGGTTCTCTACCCCGGAAACCACACATAGACAGGTTGGCCTATAGCCAGGGTAATGATATCATCCTAACACACAATTCAGAGGGGAAAGGGGGCACTAAAATAATTAAATTATACAATTTTTGAAAGACATATTATCAAAATATTGGTTTTAAATGATAATACAGTTCTATTAAGCAGATAGATAAAATGAGTTGCATCCATAAATTTGAATACTATTCAGCAAAAAAAAAAAGGAATGAACTACCAATACAAGATATGATATGGACGAACCTCAATCCTTATTGAAAGAAGACAGACGCAAGAGACCATATGCTGCATGGTTTCGTTTATGTGAAATTTCCAGAAAAGGAAAACTTATAGACAGAAAGTAGATTACTGGCTGGGAGTAAAAGTGGGCATGAGGGATCTTACTGGGGTGATGAAAATGTCCTAAAGCTGGACATGTTGATGGATGAACCACTCAGTAAATGTACTAAAGATCACTGACTTTACACTTGAAATGGGTGATTCTATGCTATGTACAAAGCTATTAAGATTATACAAAGCTATTAAAATTCATAGCTATTAATTTTAGTAGCTAACAAAGCTATTAAAATTATACAAATTTATATTTATAAAAAATAAATTATAATACAGTTTTATTTAAAACTACATTCAAAATGAAAATTATTTCTTAAACATCAAAATAACATACATCTGAGATGACTACTAAACTGAACGGGACACTGGGGTAAGCAGACCTGAAATGGGGCTGGTACAAGCGAGGCAGGATGGACAGTAATCCCAGCCACAGCACACCTCTCAGACCAACATATCCCCTGCTAACCCAGAAATGGGCTCATTTCTGGGGCTAAAAGGACAGAGTGCCAGAGAATAAGTCAATTTGCCTACTGTGCTAGGCCAACACCCACATGGTAACGTTTTTCATCCACCTAAAAATTAAGCATCTACTATATACTGGGCACCATCCTAGATGCCAGAGAGAAGAAGATGAGTGAGAAAGGATCCTTGTCTTACAGAGGTTAAATGACTGGCAGGAAGAAAGAGACTTAGAACAAATGCAGCTAAATGTATGACGTGCTTTTATTTTTCAGAAATAAGTACTGGGTAGGTGGGCGTTTGAAGAGAGACTGAGTGTTAATTCCACCTATCGGGGAGAAGGCAGAGCAGTAAAGGCTTCCAAGGGGAGGTGACTCTAGAAGAAGGAGAGGGTCGGCTAGCATATGCCAGGCACTGTGCTAGGTACTGGGCATGTAAATCCCTGTCCGCATGAAGGTAAAAGGTAACACACAAGAAAACAACAAATTAATACATCTTAACAAATAAGACAATTGCTAAGACAGGAAAAGATTAAAGTGTTGGGGGGCTGTCCTATACTGAGCTATTAGGCATTTGATTTTCATTTAAAGTCACTCTAGGGGGCTTCCCTGGTGGTGCAGTGGTTAAGAATCCACCTGCCAATGCAGGGGACACAGGTTTGCGCCCTGGTCTGGGAAGATCCCACATGCCGCGCAGCAACGAAGCCCGTGCACCACAACTACTGAGCCTGCGCTCTAGAGCCCGCGAGCCACAACTACTGAGCCCGCGTGCTACAACTACTGAAGCCCACGTGCCTAGAGCCCGTGCTCCACAAGAGAAGCCACCGCAATGAGAAGCCCACGCACCGCAACGAAGAATAGCCCCTGCTCGCCGCAACTAGAGGAAGCCCGCGCGCAGCCACGAAGACCCAACGCAGCCAAAAATAAATAAATAAGTTTATTTTAAAAAATAATAAAAGTTAAAAAACATAAAGTTACTCTAGAAATATGTCAATTTTATAGACAAGAAAAGAGAAACTGACAGAGGGAAGTGGTCTGCTCAAGGTCACACAGAAAGTGGCAAGGTCAGAGCTGGGAACAGCCCCTAGATATTCTAACCCAGGTCTGGGGCTCTTCAAACTATGTTCAAAGTTCTTCTCCTCTTTGTAATTTCAGATTAGAGCAACCTGCATTTGATTCATGCCAAATTTAAAATATATTTGAGCTTTTTCTTCTCTCCTTTATCAATAATTACAATATAAAAACAAATACATAACATCTTTAAAGAAGCTGGTAGGTAGAATGAAAGAATGAGGCATCTTTGGTCATTTAGAAGAATTATAATATTTCTTTTCTGTAAGGTTGGATTTTATGTCTAAAGTTTTCATGAAACTGTCATACCTACAAACTCAAAAAAAAAGAAAGCAAATCAAAGGTAAAAGGATAGATTCGAGATAAAAACAAATGCAGTTCATGGAAAATACTCTTCATAACATAAAGTTCTAAGAAAGGTAAAAATTGCACTTGTTTGCTGAGAACGTTCATCCCACAATCAGAACTTCCCCACACCTGGGGATTTTAATCATATGCGGTCACTCAGAACCAAATCATCTACAGATGATAATGCAGGGAAATGTTCACTGTGCATCGAGAATCCCACGAAGAAAAATTAATATTTTATTTATTTTTACCTTGCACTGGCAAAAGCTCATGTTTCTAGCATTACATTGTGATTCATGCAGTGCAAAGGCAACTGAAAGATAGCAAAAGCGGGAGGAGGTGTCCTCGACTTGGCAAACAAAGATCAGATATTCGATCTCACGCTAAGAGTGTTTCCGACATCATTACAACAGCAGTAAATCTGCCGATGGCCACTACCACGGCACATCAGGTAGTTGGGATTTTATATGCTAGGATTCTTACAGTTAGAAGATGGCTAATTAGGCCAGAGCTGTCAGCACACTCTCCCGTGCGGGCACTGAGTTTTTAAACATCTCCACAGTTTGTTAGGGATGATGCTGGTGATCGTATTAGACAGCACTAGGAATAATAACGTACATCCTGATGAAACACTGGCCACATTATCTGCAGTTCTCATGGCATCTGTGGTCTCTGTTTACTGACTGCAGGGCTGAAACAAAATTACTTCTCTTTCCCGAAGGACTTGCGATGGAAACCTGAGCAGCTTTGTCTTACGTTGACTTCAGCAGTTTCTAACCCTATGAGGTCTTACAGAGGGGCTACTGGAACCCAGAAACCATGTGCAAAATGAATATTTTTCTGATCACAAGGTCCATAGGTATTTTTTTTCAGATTTTCAAAGGAGTCTGAGCTCCTCCCAAATGTAAGAACCTCTTGGACTGTTCCCACATCTGTCTACTCTGGTGAGATCTACCCCCAGAATCCAACAAGTGGCCTGACCCCTGAGGTACCCCAAGCACCACAGAAGAAAATGCAAGTTCCATCCATTCCATGCTCTGTCCGTCCCTCCCACTGGACCATGAATCACTGGTGATTAAGACTACTTCTGTCTCGTACAGCACCCAACACAGTAACTACCCTGTAACAGCTTCTCAGTGAGTATTCGCTGAGTTTAACTGAAGTGAATTAATTGAAGAGGGAGATGTGTATAGGCCACATAACTGTATAAATTGAGGCCCCTAACTGCACCACGAAGCATGGTCAGTGTAATCCTCACTCCAGATTCCCAGGCAATGGTGTGCACACGACTGGCACACAGGGATCCTTTTCTACCTTTGCCCCTTTGCTTCTCATGGGAAAATTCTGGATGAAACAGAGCCAGATAATTTTTAATTGCATAGTTGAGCTGAAACCAAGAAAGGGAAATAAATCACCAGCTATAAAAAGTCAAGAAGGAATCAAAGTCACAGCAGTAGGAGTCGCAGCCAAATGACTCCCTGGACGTTCCCTGAACATCCAGGGTTCTGAGAGCCCTGTGGGCACCGAGTCCAGACCACGAACCACAGGGAGCTGGAGACTGAGCTACTCGCCCCAAACCATGACATTCAGGGACCAGAGTATTCCGCCTTTGGCCTGGAGAAGTAGCAAAGAAGCTCCCCACTTGCCAGGGGACTGGTACAGGGTCACCCAAAGAAATGGGAGCCTCCTTGGCCTGAGATGGGATGGATACTAGGGCACAGGAAAACCAGGCTAAGAAATGACCATAAGATGGACACAGGGGCTTCCCTGGTGGCGCAGTGGTTAAGAATCCACCTGCCAATGCAGGGGACATGGGTTGGAGCCCTGGTCCGGGAAGATCCCACATGCCGTGGAGCAACTAAGCCCGTGAGCCACAGCTACTGAGCCTGCGCTCTAGAGCCCACGAGCCACAACTACTGAGCCCACATGCCACAACTACTGAGCCCGCGGCGCCTAGAGCCAGTGCTCCGCAACAAGAGAAGCCACCGCAATGAGAAGGCCGCGCACTGCAATGAAGAGTAGCCCCCGCTCGCCACAACTAGAGAATGGCCACGTGCAGCAACCAAGACCCAACGTAGCCAAAGATAAATAGATAAATAAATAAATAAATAAATTTATTTTAAAAAAAGGACCCAGAACTGGTGCAAGCCCCTGGGCCCTGTTAGAGACACAAAATCATCTAAAGGATGCTTCTACGACCCGGAGCACACAGGACTGCCCTGGAAAGCCACAGCACAGAACATGAGCTCACAGTCAATCAATTCCAAAATGTTAAAAACCTTTAAAATCACTTCCGGTGCTCACGGTTCTATATAACTCAACAAAAATACCTAAAACAGAAGCAAACCAGATCCACTGGAAATTTTTTAAAATGTTTTTTTTTAAACAAGTCTTGGATCAAATAAGGTATCAAAGTCACAATGGCAGAAAGTCACAAAAATTCAAAGGATACAAATGAAAACAGTTGGCCTCCAGGGATGAGCTTATTTCCTGTGTGTGTGTTCATCTTTCTACCTTCCTCCTGGTCTTCACAACAAAGAATAAGAACTGGCAACTGGTCACATTCCAGGACCTGATGGGGACAAATCTGCTAGCGACCAATAGTAAAAACAGAGCCTAGGTGTGACTGCTCTGCACCTCCCTTTCTGAAAGCTGGGGTGATGACACAGCACCTGCTCCTGCACGAGAGGAGGAAGGAACATCTGGTTCTCTCTCTCCTCTTCCTCCATTGTATAGGCGCTGCCATGGCCCAGACCAGTCCAACACCAGACATTCTGAGCTAATGTGCCTCTTCTGGCTCAACAATATCTTCCTCTATTTCCCTTTCTCATTATGCTGATGGGCATGGACTATGCTTTTCTAATACTATATTGAGTTTGGGCTTGCATACTGAAAGCGATGGAATAGAACAAGTCTCTAGAAACTAGTGCTATTTATCAGAAGCTATTTAAGTCTATTCTGGCTAGGAAAAATTAAGTGTTTTACACTGTTCATCCCAGCTTTCTAGGTTCTGTATACTGGGGCTTAAGTCTTAGGGACCTTATGGGAAAAGGTGAATGAATGAGGTCAGGATTCTGTATCCTTGTAGTTCCAGCCAATAATATAATCAAATAGGACCAATCTCACCCTAGTTATTTAATAAAACCTTCAGAATACAGTCAGGTGTATATTCAGAGTAAATACACCTTCTGTGCTAATACAAAATAAAATAAATGAAGTAAGCAATCAATGGAAGAGGTTATAAAAAATACACATAAATATGCCCATGGAAAGGCAAAAGATTGTCCTAAAGATTTTAAAAAGTAATACATTAGGAAAAAGAAGTCATGGTAGATAAATAAATTAGAAATTGTATTTTGAGACAACAACCTCAATATACCACACAAACCTCTACCTAGTCAAAAATTAGGTAAATATATAATAGTGGATATAAGAGGGGAAGACAGAGATACAAGTAAAACTTAAAGAACTGTATGCTAATGTTTTAGGAAATTGGGGAGAGTGGATAGTTTTGCAGGAAAACATGTTACAGAAATTAACTGGAACACCTAAATAGGCCAAAAAACAAAGAAATCACTGAGAAAGTTGCCAATTACTGATTTATAATAAGCTCCAGGCCAAAATGGTTTCATGAATGAATTAGTATGCCAATTAATTAGTTCCAGAGTACAGAGAAAATAACTCAGTATCAGAAAAATCTATTTAAATAATTGAGTGTATCAAAAACTCAAGGAGGAAAATCACAGGAGTCTGTTGATTATTGATTTAAACAATGACAAAACTGACCATCTATTCCTGATTGAAAAAAAAAGACTGAATAAAAACAGAATAGAGATAATTCCTTAAAATGATAAAAGCATGTATTTCACACCATCAGCTGAACCACTAAGATTAACAAACACTAGAAACACTCCCAACAAAGCCCAAAATGAGATAAAAGTATTCATTAACACCATTATTATTTAATATTATTTAAAAACTGCATCTAAACAAGAGAGCAAAAGCAAAGTTTTAACATTATAAATGAAAAATAATCATCATTTGAATTCTTTGTTAGCATATCATTACTGACATACCTGGTAAAAATATATCAACTGAAAATACAATCAGTAAGCGTTCAATCAAAGGACCAGTTAAAAGTATAAACAGCAAGAGTTTCACTGGTTTAAGGAAGCACACAAAAGATCCCATTCAAATTATTGACAAATCAATTAAAAACTTATATACAAACTTACCTGAAAATGTGTGAGGCTAATAGTAAAAAGAAGTACTAACTCCTATTTCGTGGGGAGGTGATCTTGAAAAAATGACTTTGAAAGGCCACCCTGAAGAATGAATTTGTGAGACTAGCTGGAGGTGTAAGAAACAGAAAAGGAAGAAGTAAAGAGGTTGTAACACTCACCAGAGATAAACGCTGTATAAATACCAGCGCTAATGCTATAGAATTACACGGTATGAAACAGACGAATCCATAAATGGAGAGTCCAGAAGGAAATCCCAGCCAGTGATAAAGGTGGTATTTATATCAGTTAAAAAAAAAAAAAAAAAGGAGCTATTTTCTAAGTGTTTGTACAACTGGCTAGATGATGTTTGGCTACAAATCAAGTTTGACCCCATTCTCAGGCTTTCCATGAAAACTCATTCCAGGTGAACCAAAGATACATATTTTAAAGACTAGAGGAAAATATGGCTGAGCAAAATCCAAGACCAAAATCAAAATAAACAACCGAATATGTCAGGAATGGGGAAAATCTTCGTTAGAAACATTAAAAACAAGAACAACAGAATTAACGGTAAAGGTATACACACTTTATTAAAAAAGTAAAAAACTTAACAAAAATCCTATTATAAGGTTAAAAATATAAACAACATACATGTGGAAAAAACATTTACAAAATATAAGATAGACAAAAGTTTACTAATTTAAAGTAAACTTTTTATTAATTAATAGGAAAAAGATGAACATCCACACAGAGAAACTGATGAAACACACACAGGTAATTAACAAAAGAAGCAATACAAGAGACCAGTATAGGTGAGAAGATAGACTTACGGTGAAAAAAAATGCAGGTAAAACTAGAAGACCTCTCTTTCTGCTTATCTAACTGGCAAGGATACAAAAGTCTGGCAATAGTCAATGTTGGTGAGAGTCTGTGGAAGCAGGCAAAGTCATCCATGCTGCTGGGAGTATAGTGATTTCACCATAAGGAAATTTGGCCCAATACACATCAATTAGTATTTTGTATAACCTTCAATCCACTTTGAAGAGTCAGTCGACAGAAGGCAACCTGTCATATATGCAAGGTTGCAGTATTGCTAATAATTGTGCAAAACAAAAGCAAAAACAAAAACACTCAGTCCACATACACACAAAATCAAAAAAAAGCTAAATTAAACACAGACTTACAGACTTCAGTTTCTAGTCCGGAATGTAAGAAACTTAGAAGTCATCACTCACACCCACACAGTAAGAAAAAAGCTCAAAAACTTAAAATCAGTAAATCTTCTTAGATCCATCAGAAAACTGAGGACACAGGGCAAACTGCTGCCCCCAAAGTTGGAGAGAAAGACAGACAGGCAGATACAGAGAATCACAACTTCCTGGAGAAACCCACAGGCAGAAATCTCTTCAGGAACCACTACTGGGGGCATGAAAACTTAATTGTAATTGAGGAGCTGCTAGGGGCTGAGTAGGGGCATTTCTGAAAGTTAAAAACTCCAGGGGGGCCCAGTCTTAGTGGGTGACTCACACTTTTGTTGAGTATTACCTCCAGATGCCCGACCAGCTTCCACAGTGAAGATCAGAGAAAAATCCCATGCTTCCGGCAGAGGGAGGGGAAAAGTGGGCATTCTGAAATAAGTCCAGTGCCCATTCTGTTCTCAAAGAGGCCTGCCCTTAAAAGAAACTATCTCACCAGAGACTCACCAACTGTTGCTAGAAATATGAACCTTAAAGGCGCTTCTGGTAGGTCTCAGATGGAAACGAGGAACATGTTATTAGAAAGTGGAGGAAAAATGATGCTTGCTAAAAAGTGACAGAGAACTTGGCTGAATTGCATTCTGCTGTGCTGTGGAAAGTAGAACTTGTAAGTAATGAACCTGGATATTTAGTTGAGGTGATTTCTAAGCAAAGTGTTGAACGTGAGGCCTGGTTTCTCTTTGCTCCTTATAGTAAAATGCAAGAGGACAGAGATAAAGTAAATTAGATATAGGAGTGATGTGTCTACAAAACAAAGAAAGTGCCACAGACTGTCAGCAAACCACCCAAAGCTAGGGGAACGGCATGGGATAGATTCTTGCTCTCAGAGCCCTCAGAAGGAGCCAACCCTGCTGACACCTGGATCTCAGACATCTAGCCTTCAAAACTATGAACAGCAAATTTATGTTAAGTCACTCATTGTGGTACTTTAAGCTAGTATCCCTAGAAATCTAATTTAAC
Source organism: Leucopleurus acutus (assembly GCF_964270905.1). Classification (NCBI taxonomy): domain Eukaryota; kingdom Metazoa; phylum Chordata; class Mammalia; order Artiodactyla; family Delphinidae; genus Leucopleurus; species Leucopleurus acutus. Next base: position 6,343,524 of record NC_139160.1, on the reverse strand, counting down.
AATCAAGTGGGATTTATTCAAGTTATACAAGGCTGGTCCAACATTAGAAAAATCAATCAATTAATGGAGCCTACTGCTAAACATACTAACAAAGAAAAATCATATGATCGTATCCATAAAGTCAGAAAAGCGTTTGACAAAATCCAACACCCATTCGTGATAAAAACTCTCAGCAATCTAAAAATAAAGAGAAGCTTCCTCAATTCGATAAAAAACATCTACAAAAAACTACAGCTAACATCATACTTAATGCAGAGAAAACAGGTGCTTTCCTAATAAGATCAGGAACACAGTAAGATGTCCACTTTCACCACTCTTGTCCAACACCATACTGGAAGTCCTAGCCAATGCAATAAGTCAGGAAAAGGAATAAAAGATATAGAGATTGGAAAGAAAAAAGTGAAACTGTCTTTGTTCACAGATGACATAGAAAATCCCAAAGAATCAACAAAAAACTCCTGGAAATCCTGGAATAAGTGTTTATATCAAAGTTGCAGGATACAATGTTAATATACAAAAGTCAATTGCTTTATTATATACCACCAATGAACAACTAGAATTTGAAGTGAAAAACATAATACCATTTATATTGGCACCCCAAAAGTGAAATATTTTGATATAAATCTAACAAAAAAATGTACAAGATCTATAATGAGGAAAATGTAAAACACTGATGAAAGAAATCAAAGAAGATCTAAAAAAAACACAGAGAGGCATTCTATAAATATGGATAGGAAGGCTCAATGTTGTCAAAATGCCAGTTCTTGTCAACTTGATCTATATATTCAATGCAATACCAATCAAAACCCCAGCAAGTTATTTCGTGGATATTGACAAACTGATCTTGAAGCTTACATGACACAGCTAAAGATCCAGAAGTCATCCCAATATTACAGGAGAAAAAGAGATGACTGACATTACTCCACTTTAAGACGTACTCTCATACTACAGTAATCAAGACAGTGTGGTACTGGAGAAAGAACAGACAATATAATACAGAGCCCAGTAACAGACCTACATAAATATAGTCATCTGATCTTTGACAAAAGAGCAAAGCTGACTCATCATAGAAAGGATAGTCTTTTCAGCAAATGGTGCTGGAACAACTGGACATTCACATGCAAAAAACTGAATCTAGACACAGGCCTTCCATCTTTAAAAAAAAATTAATCCAAAATGGATCATAAACCTAAATGTAAAGTGCGAAACTCTAAAATTCCTAGACGGTGACATAGGATAAAGGTTAACGATCAGGTGATCTTGGGTTTGGCAATGACATTTTTGATATAACACCAAAATCAAAATATATGAATGAAAAAATTAATGTTTGTTTTCATCAAAATTTAAAATACATGCTCAGGGACTTCCCTGGTGGTTCAGTGGTAAAGAATCTGCCTTCCAGTGCAGGGGACGTGGGTTCGATCCCTGGCCAGGGAACTAAGATCCCACATGCCGCAGGGCAATTATGCCCACACACCACCACTACTGAGCTCACTCGCCTGAACGAGAGAGCCCGCATGCTGTAAACTACAGAACCCACGTGCTCTGGAGCCTGTGTGCCACAACTAGAGAGAGAAAACCCACACGCCACAACTAGAGAGAAGCCCGCACACCATGACTAGAGAGAAGACCGCACGCCACAATGAAAGATCCCACATGCCTCAATGAAGATCCCGCATGAAACAACTAAGACCCAATGCAACCAAAATTAAATAAAACCAACAAAATGTATGCTCTATGAAAGACAATGTTCACAGAATAAAAGAACAAGCCATAGCCTGGGAGAAAATATTTGAAAATATATATTTCATAAAGTACTGGTATCCAAAATATACAAAGAACTCCTAAAACTCAAGAGTAAGAGAACAAACAACCCAATTTAAAAATGGGCATGAGATCTAAACAGACACCTTACCAAAGAAGATACACAGATGACAAATAAGCATATGAAAAGATGTTCAACATCATATGTCATTAGGGAATTGCAAGTTAAAACAACAATGAGATACCACTACAAATCTACTGAAACGGGAAAAATTCAAAACACTGACAACACCAAATGCTAGAGAGGATGTGGAGCAACAGGAACTCTCACTCATCACTGGTGAGAACGCAAAATGGTACAGCCATTTTGGAAGAGAGAGTTTGACAGTTTTTTTCAAAATTAAACATACTCTTAAAATACACACACACACGCGCACACACACACACACACACACACACACGATCCAGCAATCATGCTCCTTGTCATTTATCCAAATGAGTTGAAAACTTACATCTACACAAAAAGCTGCACATGGATGTTTAAGCAAATTATTCACAATTGCTAAAACTTGCAAGCAATCGAGATGTCTTTCAATAAGTGAAGGGAAAAACAAACTGTGGTACATCCATACAATGGAACATTGTTATGCAATAAAAAGAAATGAGATTTTTAAGGAAAAATAAAAGGGGGGGACCTTAAATGCATATTCCTAATTTAAAGAAGCCAATCTGAAAAGGTTACATAATGTATGTTTCCAACTGTTTGGCACACTGGGAAAAGCAAAATTATGAAGACAGCAAGAAGTTCAGTGGTTGCCAGTTGTTCAGGTGTCAGGGAGGAGAGAGGGATGAACAGTTGGAGCACAGGGGATTTTTAGGGCAGTGAAACTACTCTGTATGACACTAACAGTGGACACTTGTCATTATACATTTTGCAAAATCCATAGAGTATACAGCACAAAGAGTGAATCCCAATGCAAACTACTGAATTTAATTAATAATAATCTGTCAATATTGGCTTATCAACTGTAACCAGCGTATCACACTAATACCAGATGTTTTACCCTATTATTAATAGAGTAAACTGGGACAAGGGTAAAGGGGTATATGGGAACTGTCTGTACTTTCTGCTCATTTTTCTGTAAACCCAGATCTGTTAAAAAATAAAACCTATTAATTTAAAAAAATAGCAAAAAAATTAAATTAAATAAAAATTAAATAACTCTAGAAACAATCTAAATGTTTTTCAGTAGGAGATGTTTTACTTAAATAATGGTGGAAACACAGAACTGAACACTATGCAGTCTTTAAAGAGTGTGATACAGTTATGCAGTCCTCAGTAACGAATCGTCGTTTACAATAGATCACATTATGCAGCAGAACTACTCACATCATATGAGATGATCTCTTACAAAATTATCCATCGACAATATGCATGTATATCAAGCAATGTCTGGAAGAACCATTTCCGGTGAAACACTCAGGCAATGGCGAGAAGGGGCAACAACTGTGCCTGTCCGAATACTGATGAACCCCAGCACCCAACCTGCACACAGTAGGTACTCAACAGACACTTCTGAAGTGAAAACTTGAAATCAATTCTTTTGTGTGGTTTTCTCTATTGCCTGAATTTTTTCTTCACATGAAACCATACTATCATCATAATGGGACAGAGACTGGAAGCTATTTTCACTCTAGAAAAGTCCATCTACATACTTTACGGCAAAAATCATGCTGGGTTCTTGACACTGTTTGAAATTCATTGAATAACTGCTCAATTCCCCATTTTATCTTATGAAGGTCGGCCCAGTCCTACATCGCTTTTCTTATGAGAAGAACCTACAAAAATAATTGCCTATTACTTCTCTTCAATATGTGAGGCACAGCAGTGGCAATATTCCATTTCAACCTCTCAAATGTCTTTCTCAGATGAGAATAACCTTCTGAAATGGGAATGCCTAAAATGGCTCGTTTTTTTTCCTCTTTCCAAAAAGCATTTAAAAAAGTTGTTTTCCTTCTTTTCCTATCAACCTCCAGGCGATATGGCAGATTTACCTCTCCCTTTCCAAATCATGGCAGAAATGTTTCCCTGGAAATAGCAACTTCTTAGAACTAAAAAGCTGAGATTGGATCACTGCAAATACAAAATGTCTGTGGGTGGGTGGAAGAACAAAGTTACGTCTCTCCCAGCACACTCTGAATTATGGCTTGTCATGGCATACCAGCTGATGGCTGTTAACCATTGGTGGTAATAAAGCTGTTTAGTTTTGTGCTTCAGATGATCAAACTTACATAAAAAGAAGTCTAAAATGATATCCACATTGACTGCAATTTGACCTATTACACTTCTGGGTACATTTATGCCAGCACACTCACTGACTCGGTCCCAAGAAGCCCGTGGGCTCAACGTCACTGTCCCCCTAGGGGCATCATGTCTGTCCTCCTCTGTCCTGCCTGAGCAGAGTTCACATCTTGGTTACCTACCCCCCACCATGCCAGGCTCAGGGTGTTTCCACATCGCCAAAAACTTTTTTAAACATACTTATAGTTACCAAGGGGGAAAGGGGAGGGGGGAGATAAATTGGGACACTGGGATTGACATATACACACTACTATATATAAAATAGATAACTAATAAGGACCTACTGTAGAGCACAGGGAACTCTACTCAATACTCTATAATGACCTATGTGGAAACAGAAACTAAAGAAGAGTGGATAAATGTATCTGTATAACTGATTCACTTTACTGTACAGCGGAAACTAACACAACATTGTAAAGCAACTATATACTCCAATGAAAAAAAACACTGTACTCCCAATAAAAATTAACTTTAAAAAAAGAAGGAAATCCTGCCATTTACTACAACATGGATGAACCTGGAGGATATTATGCAAGTGAAATAGACCAGACACACATGAACCCACACAAAACGCAAAAGCCAAAACCCTCAATAAATGGCCCCAGACAATGGTGGAACCACATCACAATTGGAAGGAATAGAGTGGAAAGAAAGGTGAAAACTTGTTAACGTAGATTCTAAAAAGGCAACAGTAAGGCCAGCATGTGACTGAGCCCACATTTCATACGGTGTTTATTCAAAGTAATTGTATGTTCTTTTTCTTCATACCCAGGCCCAATGCTTTCATGTCCCCTCTGGACAGGAGACTCTGAACTTTTAGAGACATTCACTGTCAAATATATACACTGCCAAACGTAAAATAGCTAGCTAGTGGGAAGCAGCCGCATAGCACAGGGAGATCAGCTCGGTGCTTTGTGACCACCTAGAGAGGTGGGATAGGGAGGGTGGGAGGGAGACGCAAGAGGGAGGGGACATGGGGATGTATGTATATGTATAGCTGATTCACTTTGGTATAAAGCAGAAACTAACACACCATTGTAAAGCAATCATACTCCAATAAAGATGTTAAAAACAAAATCCTTTCTAGTTTGGTTTAAAAAAAAAAAGCAACCCTAAATTCAAACACTTTAACTCTTGTGAGGAATGCTTTCACTCCCACAGCATTTAATATGGACATTTCTTGTGGAATAGTGAATACCCAATGTTGTGAAAGAAGAATTTTCTACCTACTTGAAAGAAAATAGAAGCATATTAATTAATTCTGAGTCACAGATAATGTGGAGAAACCCAGACAATACTAATTCCCTCCTGCCCCCCACCATCATATCTATTGAGGTAAAAATGAGAAAAACATGGATGGAATTGCTCAGTTAATTCAGGTCAAAACGAGGAAATTTACAACCCACCAACCACCCACCACTCCCTGAACTCTTTCTGCTTTGACTATCTGGTTATAGCAGGGTTTCACAGTAACAGTGCACATCAAATACTCAACAGATTAGAAACCTGCAGTGCCCTGAAATGGGAGTCAGGAGTCTGGGTTCTGAATTCTTCCCCCTCAACAGCAGTTTATTTTTGATACGCTCTAAAGTTTCTTCCAGCTCTAACATTCTTGGAGTCTATGAGGATATAAAGCAGAGATTCCAAACGGACACCTGCAAGCCAAAACAGCTCAACAGACACAATGTTTGGCCCACACGTTGTTTTTGGAAATCATGGAATTCATCATATTCAAAATGGAGGGATTTCACCAAAAATATGAATTTCTGCTTTAATTTAAAAAAAAATCAGAAGATATGGAAATATACTAAATGACACCTGGCTGGAGTTGGGTAGTGGCTTCCACCTTCAGACAGGGCACTGACTCTTCAGTTTGCCACAGTCTCCACTGTTCTCTAATGTCTACCCAACTCCAACATCCACCCAACTCTAACATGCAATGTCAGCTGCCGTCAGTCATCAAGCTGTGCCACTGTTTCTCTTACACTTGAATGGAAGGAAGTGAAATATTTCTTTATCCATATTAAAAGCAGGAAAACACAAGACAGATCCAAAAAGCTGAATGTGCCATAAAAAACATGAGAAAGTAATATTCTTCACTTCCACACAGAAATATGCTAGGTGTTTAATACGCAAACATGCGTGTCTGCACTGAAAGAGTACGGCATAAGATGCCATTTTTAAATAAGCCACAATAAATGCTGGCATAAGGAAAGATTTGTAAGAAAAACTTAATAAAATGAGGAAAAAATTCTACTTTGTTTCTATTAAAAACTATCAGATTTGTTTCTAATAGAAACAAAGTGAATGAAATAGCTGCAACTGTGAAATAATGAATTAAGGGAAACAACTGCTGAGCGGTCAACCTTTTAGGGATGGTGAGTTTATAAAAACGCTAATTGAACACAGCTGTAACTATGTATCCTGACCAGACAGAAATAGCCTTGTGGAAATCTAAGTGTGATTGGAAACACTGTTGTTCAGGGTGCTGAGGAATTAGTGGAAAACTTCCAGGAGAAGTTGCATGAAAAAGATAAATTGTGACATTTTCTCTTGCAGCTGATGAGAGCACTGTAAACTACATTTACTTGTGGGTTGAAGAGAACATTGGTGGGATTGAAGAAGTGCTGGACATGGTGCCCATGAGACAGACAGCAGCAGGAGATAATTTATATTGATGGGTGGGGAAAAGCATTTAAGTGGGTTTTGGGTTCTTTTTGTAATTTAATGTAGTAATAAGCATGTCTAAAGATAGTCCTCCCACGTGTGGTAAAATCACACGACATAAAATATAACACGTCTGTGTTATGTTACGTAACATTCAACAACAACATGTATGAGAATAATCTGAGTCAGTTCATTGAATCATTCACCAGGAAAGGCTTTGCACTGAAAAGTTAAAAACAGAACATAATAAAATTATGAACTAGATACACTCCTACGGCTTGAACCACAGCAATTCAAAGCTTGGCTGGATGGACCAGATGTATAATATGGTGTTTAGCAATACTATATAAAGTCAGGTGGCGGTGCTGAAGATATTTTTTTGTGTTGAGAAGTCAACTCGTCCTCATCATGCAAGCAGAATCCTGAGGGTAAAAAAGTGGATCAAAGACTTGGCATCCTTGGATGATGCTGCAACCCATCTAGATGATTTGGATCCTCTTTTGTTGAGATACTCACAAGCAGTACACAAATATAGGAACTATTAGTGAAGTCATATGCATGAATAATTCAACTCATTTTCCTATACTTAAATTAGTCTCTAGAAATGAAAATGAAGGCCCAAATTCTAGTCCCCAGATTGTGAAGCTGAAACCTCAATTCCTCCAAAATGTTATCTGATTTTAAAGTTTATGAAACTAAATTACCCATGTTTAACTGACACTTTTCATTATCATGTATGTTCAGTCTGCTTCTGACTATGAAGAAATAGCTTGTAGTACATCAACCTTCCTACAGAAAATAGTGACAACCACCCACACACAAAAATACAGAATTTAGCCGCTTGAAGACATCAGAGAGCAACCAAAGCAGCCAACATACCAGCACGAAGCAAAACATAGTAAGATGTGAGCCAGACCTTCCCTCTGCTTTCTCCCTGAAGCTTTCAGTGACTTGCAGTGCAGGCCACTATGCAGAGTAGGAAGCAGCAATCTAACCTTCCAGCATCTCACAAGGTGATGTTATCAGGGTTTTTTTCCTCTTGGTTTTCAGTTATTTGGTCCTCTCTTCTGGGATGCCTGGTAGTTTTTGCCACAATGCTACTCACTGTGTATGGAACATTTTAGAGGCTCTTGATGATGTTATCATCAGCAAGAAAGGATCCGATTTTCACCTGGCTGCCAGTAAGAGTAGAGAAAGATCCCTGGTCAGACTCAAATTTAATATAACTAAGGAAGAAATGCCCACAGATTAAAATGAGTTACCTCTGGAGACAGTGAGTGTCTTATAGTGACAGGAAAATGTTTAGAAATTTGGCCAAGCTCTCTGTGGAGATGTTTTAGAAAGTATTATTGTACTTGAAGTATGGTTAGATTAGATGACCTTTAAGATTCCCTTCCAAAAAGATCCCATGCATCTGTTTTCAAGGCAAAGAAACTAGTAAGCTAAAATGAGCCAGAGTCCAACCCAAACATCCAAATTCACTTATAGGATTCATGCTTTTAAAGCAACATGAACAGATCCACCTGACACTCTGCTGTTATCAATAACACAGTTGTTCCAGAATGTTCCATGAAAAGTCAATGAAAGGAAATAACACTTAATATAGTATATCTTAAAACTATCCTTGGGCTTCCCTGGTGGCGCAGTGGTTGGGAGTCCGCCTGCCGATGCAGGGGACACGGGTTCGTGCCCTGGTCCGGGAGGATCCCACATGCCACAGAGCGGCTGGGCCCGTGAGCCATGGCCGCTGAGCCTGCGCGTCCGGAGCCTGTGCTCCGCAACGGGAGAGGCCGCAACAGTGAGAGGCCTGTGTACCGGAAAAAAAAAAAAAGAAGAAGAGGAAAAAGGGAATAAAGTACTTTATAGTAAAGGGATGGTTCAAATGTAGACATTACATGAAAGTTAGAGGTCAAAACAAGAGCAAAGTCTATAACCAAAGGTGGAACCAGAGAAACAACCAGGAATCACTGCAGAAAGCTGGAGGTCAAATCAGATGATGACTTAAAGGCTTAAAGAGCCAGCAGAAATCAAGCCTCAGAATCAAAGTACCAATGTCTAGGGAACCTTAAAAATGTCCAGAGCCTGCCTCAGTCAGGAAGCCCCTTCACGTTCACGTCATGGCAGGACCAACAGAACCTCCCCAGAGGGCAGGCACTCCAGCAGATGGAGGCAGCATGGTGGCTTGTACCTCTCAGACCTTCGCACTATGGATGTTGTCAGGTCATGTATCTCAAGTAAGAACACCACTGCTCCCAGGGCTATGCTGTGATGAGGCAGGGAGAAGGCAAAGCCATTTAGCACGAGCCTGTCGGCTTCCGAATTTACAAGAGAGGGGCAATTTGTTTGTTTAAAATTTGTATTGCACAGATCACACATACATATCTAACTTCACATGATTATATAAACGCAGTATTTTCTTTTCCCCTCCCTCCTCCTTCTTTCATCCCTCCTACCACAGGTAACCTGGTGAGCTACCTGTTTCCTCATGCTAATATTATTTACAAAACATATAGAAACATAGACAGTTATTCTGGCATTGTTTTATAAACGTGGGCTCTTAGATGTATTCCTTGCATTTTGCTTTACTCGCAGAAATCCCTTCAAGTCGCCCAGCAGAATTCCAATTCATCCTCTCTAATGGCAGCACAATTCCACACTGTGGTGGCTCCACAGTTTATATTCAATGACTTCCCTGTTCAGTGCCATTCATTCTATTCCAATTTTTGCCATGACAAGTGGTCATATGTATCGTTATACATGTATCTTGATGTACTGATGCTTTTATTTCTATGAGACCAATTCCCAGAAGACTGCTGAGTGAAAGGGTACATGTATTTTTAATATTAACAGATAATTGCATTTCTGTTTGCATTTTTGAAATGCCAAATTGCATTTCAAAAAGGCTGTAATAATTCACAAAAGTGACACTATAATTCTATTAATGTAAAACTGGATATATTTTGGAATAAGATGCAAAGTTCGCACGATTTTTTTGGAAAACACATAAGGCTTCAACGGAACATGAGACCTTCAGCTATCTACACTCTAATATTCTCTAGGCTGTGGGTTTTCTCTTCTCTGCCAAGTTTGAGATGTCCTAGATCACATGAGAGAAGCAGTACGTAACCTATAGGAATAGTGCGTAACTCTTATCTGGTGGAGTTACAACAGCAAAGCCTGACACCAGTTCATTCCAAGGATAAAGTAACTTCCCTCCCAGAGGCTGTTAGAGCATCAGCCTGACTGTAATTTTATCCTCCTCTGTTTTTCACAGAAGGAAAGCATCCCAGCCCAAGTGGCAACAGAGTGTTCTCAGAGTCTCCTCAGCATGCCGGAGAGGACGCTGTCTAGGGACAGCCTGAAGAAGATGACATGATGGGCTTCTTGGTTCCTCCCCAGCTAGAAGAGAAGCCACCAAGCTCGGTCTCTTGCTACAGCTCCAGGAAATGGGCCTTGGGTCACATGCCCCCAGGTTACAGAGCCATCCATCACGGCAAGGAGACCTTCAATGATGGCCGACACCCCCAGCCAGAGGCGGGGCTCTCTCAACTTTTCATGACCTAACAGGGGTTTTTCTGTGTGGGATGGGGCCACCTCTCTCACCTCCAGATTAGGGTTCCAGGCACAGTGCAGAAAAGAAAGAAGACCCAGGAATCCTGCTGTCATTCTAAAACCTGTCATCTTCTTGAAACAATTCTAAAATCAAACATCATCTTCGCAATGGTTTAACTGCGGCACTTAAGTGAAGCTTTTCAAGTCACAAAGCTTATCTGTGTGGTTCTCTCTAGTTATACGAATTTCTTTCTTTGGCTAAAAAGGCATAAAGAGATCCCCTTTCCTCAGCAAAGATTTTAATATTAAAAAGGCTCCAGGGGCTTCCCTGGTGGTACAGTGGTTAAGAATCCGCCTGCCGATGCAAGGGACACGGGTTCGAGCCCTGGTCCGGGAAGATCCCACATGCCGCGGAGCAAGGAAGGCTGTGCGCCACAACTACTGAGCCTGCACTCTACAGCCTGTGAGCCACAACTACTGAGCCCGTCCGTGTGCTGGAACTACTGAAGCCCGCGTTAGAGCCCGTGCTCTACAGCAAGAGAAGCCACCGCAACGAGAAGCCCGCGTGCAACGACGAGTAACCCGCGCACTGCAACAAAGAGTAGCCCCTGCTCGCCACAACTAGAGAAAGCCCGCGTGCAGCAAGAAAGACCCAATGCAGCCTAAAATAAACAAATTTATTTAAAAACCAATTTAAAAGGTTCCAAGTGTAAATAAAAGCAATTCAAGTTTTTAAGAATTTATTTCCACATTCTATGGATTTTGATGATCCCTACTGAATTCCATAGTCTTAAAGATTTGTAGGGGAAAAAATGTTTATGTCGTGTTTAACATTTAAAGAATGAATCTCGGTCTTGTTTTGGGAATTCAAATGGAGTTTCCACGAAGTATCAAGTGATGTGGCCTCTGATGGAGTGAGGGTGTCCAGCTCTCTGAATTCTTCACATGAAAAGCTTTGCTATTACAAACATTTAAAATCTAATGCCGGGACTTGCCCAGAGGTCCAGTGGTTAGGATTCCACGCTTCCCCTGCAAGGGGCGCATGTTCCATCCCTGGTCAGGGAACTAAGATCCCGCATGCTGCGGCCAAATAAATAAATAAACAAATGACCGATACTGACAGGGTTTTTAAAAAAAATCTAATGCCAATCAATCAATACATAAAAACAAACCAAAAAAAGTTAATGAATGAAAGTTTACATATAATATAAACACATTAATCGTTTGTTAAATGAATAAATTTTTACAATATGTCCAAAATTGTCATGTCTCGATTATAGCAAAAAAACTACTTAATTAAAAAAAAATCTAATGCCAACATCTTCTCTCCATAGTGCAAATGAGAACCTAAAAAGCCACTTAGACGCTGAGCGTTAAATTTGGCCATGATGTCAAATATTATTTGGCAGAACCAAAAATGAACTATCCCGCGAGTACTTTATACCATTTTCATTTTAATTTGAGATAAAAATGAGGGCAAATCTGAAAGGTCCACTTAGAATCTGTAAAGTTATCTTTTTAGTCTGAGGGAGGTTGCTTCATTAGCACGTTCTAAGATTGATGGCTGAAGAAGATGAGATACAGGCTAATATTAACTCCGCGCAACACTGGAAAAATACGGCCGGCACTAACTTAAATTTAATATGGCATCTTGGGAGACACAGCCCTAATTCTACAGGACATTGTATGCTAGAAGCATGAAGTAATGAACAGAGAGAGTTTATTAAAGAGGAGGCACAATTTCTTATTTACTTAGACTGCTGACAAATTGTTGAAAAAATTACACAGAGTATGGTACATCCCAGAACAATATTAATGTTGTATTATCATTCTTGTTCCAAAAGGGAAACTGGGTATTTTAGTGACAGAAAGTATTCTTTCAGTCAGCACACGAACAGTGATAATTTATGACCAGCAAAGCAGTTAGACTTTCTGACACTGCCTTACCTAAACCGGTAAAAACATTTTGATGCTAATTGGGTAAGACAAGAAAACTAAAGAGAATTCATTGCAGTTATTTAAATCCTGTCACTGATGTCCATGCCTTATGTCTCAGATAAACTATTCAGATGTCTCTTTCTAATCATGTTTTCTGAATTAATCTTTCAGCTGGTGGATCATGATATGATTCACTGAAAGACTGTCACCCTCAATTCTATGATCATAAAGACTGATGGGAGCAGGGATTGAAAGGATGCAGAATTGCACTGTTGTGATAGGCAAATGTGACGGTAACACCACACCACTCTGCAAATTATCTTTTCTAAAATCAGGTTTGGGGACTAGTCAAGATGGCAAAATATGATCACATCTTGATGTATATCCTCCGCTCCAAACATACGCCCATGACAGATTTAAAATATAAATAGAAGTAGCCATGGTCGTCTTCCAAACGGAGATAGATTTGTGAATCAGGACTGGAACAGAACATGAAGCCGTGGGAAGGGTCCACGAGGCTCCCAGTCTGGAGACAGATTCCCATGGGGGCAGGGATACACTGCACTGCACTGCCCAGAGTGGCCATCAGAGACGGCGGCCAGCCTTGTGAAGGACGCTGAACAAGTCTGCTGTTCACTGCAGACCTAGCAAGGTTAAAGGAAGCAGACACAGCCTGGTGAAGGGAACCGTGGCAGCCTCCGCCCGCCTCTCCCCGCCCCCCCCCCCCCACCGTCCCACCTCCCACTGCACCGGACTGGATCAGAGTCATCATGGCACAGGAGCTCAAGTCACCTATGAGGACCTCGTTTTGACTGGACAACTCAGGGCCTGGCAGACACAACCATTAAGCAGGGAAGGCAAACGTGGAGGGGGAAAAAGAGAAACAGTAATAACAAAATGAGTAAGCCAAAGCCTCAAAATATTAATACAGCTAATGCTAAGAAACACAGCCAGCAAAATCTACATGAATTTACCGTGAACGGATTCATTTCATGGACTAGTCTGACAAAGATTTTAAACTAAGTATGTTCAGGATACTCAGAGAAATAAAATACACCCATTAAAAAAAAACAAACCACCAAGACCTTACGCAATGAAAACAGGAAGAAATGTAACAACATATAGATCCAGAAGAGAAATAACTAGAATGTCTGGAAATGCAAGATACAGTCATTTAAATAAATAAAAACAGTCCAGGTGGGATGAACTCTAGACTGGATGGTGGAAGCAAGATTTAGTGAATTAGAAGAGGGCTCTGCAGAATTCATCCACGAAGCAGCAACGTAAGATGAACAGTTAAGCGACCCAGGAGATAGATGAAGAGCAGGAGAAACATTTGAAGAGATAACAGCTAGGAAGTTACAAGGCACCCAGGACTAAATCATACAGAAGATGAGACGGGTCTTTTTGAAGTATCAATAAATTACAAAGTGCTACTGAGAGACACAAAAGAACACTTGAATATATGCAAAGATAGAGCATATTCATGAAAAGAAAATAATACTATAAATAGTAGTTCTCCCCAAATTACTCTATTAACTCAAAGAATAATTATAATAAAAAATCCTAAGAATTTTACTTTTTAGCTAAACAAACTGACTTTAGACTTCATATGTAAGAACAAAGGTCCAAGAGTAGGCAAGATAATGATAAAGAGAGAAATTTCCCTGCCACATCTCAAAACGTAGGGTAAAGCTATTGTAATTAAGACAGTGCAGTGCTGACACAGAGACAAACAGAATGCAGCAGAGCAGAGAGCTCGGAAACAATCGTAGACACATTTAAAAGCAAGGAGATGGGGGTGAACCCTGGCCACGTGCAAAGACTGTTTAATAAGTAGTTCCTGGGCCCCTGGTTATCTCTGAAGAACAAAATGAAATGAGACCTCTACCTCATGCTAGACATAAAAATCAACTGACCAGGGGCTTCCCTGGTGGCGCAGTGGTTGAGAGTCCGCCTGCCGATGCAGGGGACGCGGGTTCGTGCCCCGGTCCGGGAAGATCCCACATGCCGCGGAGCGGCTGGGCCCGTGAGCCGTGGCCGCTGAGCCTGCGCGTCCGGAGCCTGTGCTCCGCAGCGGGAGAGGCCACAGCAGTGACAGGCCCACATACCCCAAAAAAACCAAAAAAAATCAACTGATCAGTTGCAGGAGGAATAAAAACTATAGTATGAAAAGTGAATTTTTCAATCTTTAGAGAAATATACTGGGGAAAAGCATGGGTAGGAAAGGATTTCTCATGAAACACAAAGAGCACAAACCATAAAGGAAAAGACTGATAAATCTGTTTAAAATTAAATTAAAGTGAAAAACCTGTGTCCAAAACAGATGCCACAAGTAAATTTAAAATATATCTGATATTCGTATAATGAACCAAGGATTGGTAACCAGAATGTATAAGAATAAGTAAGGAAAAGGCAATACCTGAATAGAAAAATGGAAAGCATATAAATCAGCAATTAGTAGAAGAAATCCAGTCACAAAAATTATATTCAAAACAGGTGCTCACACAGACTAATAATTAGGAAAATGAAAATTAAAACGCTACAATACTATTAATGCCCCTCAGTTGGCAAAGACAGAAAAATCTGACAGCAACAACTATTGGCAAAGATGGGGAACAGTCTTTTTATACAGCCAATAGGAGCATCACTTTGAAGGGCCTTTGCCCACACCTGGTTGAAAGAAGAACTATGCACATACCTTATGACATACCCAGCAATTCTACTCAGAGATTTTCTCAACAAGTGGCTCTCATCTGAACCGTAATGACTGGAGGATTATCTTCTCAAAACTCCCAAGGAGCAGTCCAGTGGTTAAGACTCCACGCTTCCATTGCTGGGGGCACAGGTTACATAACTAGCACAGTTCCAGATGCGTAGGCAAGAAATTAATTCATACAAATAATGGGTGATTTGGGGCATTAGGGCTTAATTCTCCAGGGGACTCTCAGTGAGGTAGGCTGTGACGGCTGCTCAGAGCCCGCTGCTAGAAATGGTCTAAAGTGAAATAAACTATGTGTTCATCCACAGTACAAATATACACACTGGAGTACACACCACAACACTGTATAATAGTTGTCAGGAAAAGCTCAAGCTAAATGATGTATCAACATGGATACACTTAAAAAATAATGGCAGTGAAGTCAGTCAGACAGAGAAAGACAAATATCATAAGATATCAGTTATGTGTGGAATCTAGAAAACTGATACTAATCAACTTATTTATGAAACAGTAACAGACTCACAGACATAGAAGACAAACTGATGGTTCCCAAGGTGGAAAGGGGGAAGGGATAAAATAGGAGTTTGGGATTAACACATACACACTACTACATAGAAAACAGATAACCAACAAGGGTCTACGTATATAGCACAGGGAACTATATTCAATATCTTGTAATAACCTATAAAGGAAAAGAATCTGAAAAAGAACAGATTTTTATATATATATATATATGTGTGTGTGTAACTGAATCACTTTGCTGTACACCTGAAACTAACACAACACTGTAAATCAACTAAACTTCAATTAAAAATAAGTAAATAAAGGGGGAAAAATCATCATGCTGTACACCTTAAACTAAAAAAAAGGAGAATGGAAAAAGTAAGTTATGGAATATTACATATAGCTTGATAACACTGACGTAAAAATGTAAGATATGTAAAAACATACTATATTTTAAGTGTAGGTACAAATATGTGTAGCAAAATATAAAACACACGCAAGGGAATAATAAGTACCAAATTCATATGGGGAGGAGACTGAGACTGAGGAGAGGTTCACAGGAAGATCTAACTAAACTGTAATGTTTTAACTCCTTAACAATCAAATTACGTTAAATATTAATACTGTTAAATCTTTGTGGTTGGAAGATGGGTGTTTGTATTACCTCCTATGCTTTTCTCCGTATTTACAACAGCTCTTACTTTAAAAAAAAAAAAATAGACTAGGGATTTCCCTGATGGTCCAGTGGTTAAGAGTCCGCCTTCCAGTGCAGGGGACACGGGTTCGATCCCTGGTCGGGAACTAAGATCCTGCATGCTGCAGGGCAACTAAGCCCACGAGCCACAACTACTGAGCCCATGCGCCTCAACTAGAGAGCCCATGCACGGCAACTACAGAGCCCACGTGCTCTGAAGCCCGCGTGTGCCATAACTAGAGAGAGAGGAGCCCAAACAAGACCCCACACAGCCAAGATAAATAAAGAAAGAAATATTTTTACAAATAGCCTAAAGAAATCCACACAATGTAGGTGTGCACATCTTTCTGTAACACCTGCAGGACGTGAAGCCTGCGTCATCTCAGCTTGGTTATCTGGACAGCCTCTGTGATTCTCAAATTCATCTTCCTCCCTTCCCTGCTGCCAGAGCCATCTCTGTAAAACACCCATCTGTTCACGTCAGTCACCTTCAAAGGCGCCACCTTCAGGCTCCGGAGCAAGTGCACAGGCCTTCCTTGGTGCAGCCCAGGAATCCATTGCCAGGCTTACCTCTCAGTGCCCCGCCCCCTTTGATGCTTCCAAAATACGCATTTCTTTTAGTTCCTTGAACACATTACACTGCTTTTTGCTTCTGTTCTTTTTGCTTAGGTTGCTTCCCCTCATGAAGCACTCCCCCGACAACTGCTCAGGCCCCACCTTCACCGGGATGACCCTCCTGACCGGGCCAGGCTGAGCTGAGAGCCCTTCCATAGGGCTTTCCCCCCCATAGGGCTTTCAACTCTCCTCTCTTTTGGAAGATGACACTCTGTGTATCTTTCAACACCAATCCAAGAGCTGTGACCTATTAACTATTGTACCTCTTAAGACTTAACACAATGCCTCCTGGCCCAGAAGTGCTTAATGGAACTGCATGGCGAGCTCTACTACTCTCCCCCTTTCTAGTTTTCCCTGACTCAGTACTCCACATCACTGCCCGAGAAAACAAGAATTACACCCAAGGAGTATCAGTCTCCTATCAGCTCCTGCATTGTTTAGCAACCGCAGAGGGATCTCTGCTGACCTGAAACAAACTGACTGCCAGATATCTCTAGAGCAAAGATGGGTTTATTCAGGATCAGAAGAGAACTGCAATTCAGGGTCTGCAACCATGGCGAGTCATGTGCAAGTCCCCACATGGCAAGGGAAGGAGAAGAATTTTATAGAGGGGAAAGGAAATTGGGAGGGCTAAAGTCAAACAGTCCATGGCTTTTCGTTGGCTGAAAAGGGAAAAGGAAAGCACAGGAGTTTCACAGGTCCTGAGAGCTCCCTCTTCTGGGCCCCCAACTCCATTTAATTGAGGTTTCTGTTTGTTAATTTTTTACATCTTCAAGTTATATTAACATGACTTCTGCAGTCAGAAGGCTGGAAATAATCCATTTTCAATGTTCTGCTCATTGGTCTAATATGTAAACTTATGCTATTGATTCAGTCTCCCCAATGAATTAATCCCGGATGAAAATACGAAATGCATCTTTTGGTTATATCTTCTCTTCCAGTACTTCCATGATATCTTCTCCCCCACCTCTGCCTCTCACACCGAAGGCATCCTACTGTCTGTCTTACATCTTAATTTACCATCTCTGCTTTTCAACCACTCTGGGATTAATAAATTTAAAACACAGAGTGCCGTTCCTAAGTATTCTGTAGGCAGCTTGACTATGGCCTCAGAGATAATGCACCAGTTTGGGTTTAAAAACAAACGACTGAAATTTCCAGTGGAGTGTGGGAAATGAGACATGGCTGGCTTTTTTAACAAGCAGGTTTCATGCCTTGAACACAATTACACACCTATTGTTCCGTATACTTACTAACCTCGACCTTTTCCCAAGCATGACCTCACTAAATCCCAGTCTCAGAAAACTTGAACAAAACATTTAAGACCTAGATGAAGTTTATGAGCGTATACACACAAACTGTAATCACTTAATTTGACTGATTTACTACTCATTAAATTCTGCCCAAGTACCATCAATGCTTCAATAAAATATTTTGACACAAAGCAAATTCTGAGATTTATGACATCCTTATGGACTTGCAGGCTGTTAACAGCTCTTCCCAGCTTTATTTACTACTTGGGAAATAACTCACTGCATTATCCTCACCACATCACTGACATATTTCTTTGCAGATGCCGTACAAAGTCCTACTCTGCAAGGTCCTGGAGACTTCGCTATGGTAAAGGGGCCAGTATAAGAAACTGATGATTATGTGATTTCACAGTCATTACTGTACAACCACACCCATTCAAAAAAGTCAGAGAGACACTCAGGGAAAATGTACCCTGAGCTACTGCTCTTTCTTTTCAGGTCTGAATATGAAGGCTCTCATGATCAGGGAGCAGTAGGTTGACACTTAGCCCCACCCCCAAGATTTCCCAGGATCATCATCCGCTGAGTGGTGTGATGTTCAGCTCTGGCTCAATCCAGCTGTGGTCTCTTGGGCACAGCAGCCCAGATACCCCACAGTCCTCAGCCCACCAACTGCACATTAGTTAGCCTTCTTCACAAACACTGCAAAAGAGCTTCCAGAAGCATAGAGAACACAGGCTCATTCCCTAGCTGCCACGATGTCAAAATCTCAGTTATGCTGGTACCCAGGGAGACAAGAGTTAATTATCACCTCTCTCCTTAACAAGTGCTTCTCATCACTCTTCTTTCTTTTTATTGTTTTTTGTGGGTTTTTTTGCGGTACGTGGGCCTCTCACTGTTGTGGCCTCTCCCGTTGCGGAGCACAGGCTCCGGACGCGCAGGCTCAGCGGCCATGGCTCACGGGCCCAGCATGTGGGATCTTCCCGGACCGGAGCATGAACCCGTGTCCCCTGCATCGGCAGGCGGACTCTCAACCACTGCGCCACCAGGGAAGCCCTCATCACTGTTCTTATACCTGTACTTCTCCTCATAAATCAGATTCCCTCTGAGCCAATTATGCAAAAGAGGCAAAAACAAAAACACATTGATATCTTGGAAATCCTAGTGCCAGCCACAGAATGTTGAAGCCAGCAAGAGACTGAGATTCCCTGTGACGTTTTCCCATTTCCTGCTGCTCATCACTGTCTAAAGAGTCACCCTCAAACTCAGACTGGATTTCTGAACCTCCAACAACAGTACGACCAACAATGATTACGACTTGGACAAGCTGAGGCACCCTGAGACTCCGGAGCGATGGGTCTGAGGATGCCGAGGACCGAAACCTCTAGGCCCCGACATCCGGCCACGTGGCAGCTGTAGATGATGCTGCCGCTTCTCTGCACAGGGTTCCAGAGAGCCCTTCTGTAATGACATGGCCATGCCGATATAGTCTCAGAGCAAATCACTCACACCTGGCTGTTTGAATTAAAAGGGGAAAACACGTAGTCACCAGAGTCCACTATGGTGATGATGTAAATGCCCCCAGGCTAACTGTGGGCGAGGTTTCACGGTCCAGAAATGCCTGGGAAGCAGCCCTTGGCTGATAGAGTGCCACAACACTGTTACTCTGATAACCTCCAAAGTGCTGGAATGACAAGGCACTAAGTTACACACACGAAGTGCTCTAGCTTGAGAACGAGAGCACAGTTAACTAGGAAAAAATGCCAAGCAAGTTCATCCTCTCTATCCAGCAGCACTGAACTGCTGTGTCCAATCAATGCAGCTTCTCATGCTCACCTGTGCCTACTACCCACAGGCCCCTGAGCTCTCCTGGGAGTCTGTCAAGGCCACAGTGAGGTCAAACCAATTCCAAGACACATGAGTGTTCCAACCACCTCCACAGCCTGGGGCTTAGCAGAGGTGGCCGAGCATGTGGACCATGGATTCTGGAGCCAGATGACCTGGGTTTGAACCCCAACTCTACCATTTGCTAGCTTTATAAATCTAGGCATTTTTCTTTGCCTTGGTTTTCCCACCTGAATAATGGGGTTAAAATAGTATTTAACTCAATAGATAAACAACAAGAGTTTACTGTACAGCACAGGGAAATATATTCAATACCTTGTAGTAACCTATAATGGAAAAGCATAGAAAAAAAAGAATACAGATACACACACACACACACATATATATATGTATCACCAAATCACTTTGCTGTACACCTGAAACTAACACAATATTGTAAATCAACTATCCTTCAATTTTAAAAGAAGTACTTAACTCATGGGTGGCATAAACATTGAGTTAATATGTGAAAAGCACATATTAACGTAGTGCCATACTGTGTCGGCCGTCACGATGTTACTTTTCTTATTACTAGAGCACATGGGAGAAGAAAAAATAGGTGGACCCTCGAGGATTAATCACTGAAGACACTGTCCCCTCCTTCCATAAGAGCGACTGCTTGGGGTCCACTTCAGCTGTGAGATGGTGCTTCCCAGCCTAATCCAATGGGCAATAAATTATATTTTAAGTGTAATAAAGGAAAACAAACAAAAAGACATGTGGTTGGGCTACATAAAAGAGCAAAAGATTAATCAAGTAAATTGGCAAGTTAAGTAATTACAGGAGAAAAAAATCTCTCTTTTTTTTTCCCCCTCCAGTGAATTTCTTTAAGGGTCCCCTTGCCTGGGCTAGAGAAAATGATTTTTATCCTAAGTGGATATTGCCAGTTTTAATGACTTAACTAAAACAAAGATAGCTTTATAGCCTTAATATTGTGAAGATAACATGAAGAACTGTTATGAGAATTTAACACATGGGAGGCTGTCTCTCCACGGAATGAGATAAATACTAAAAATTGTAATCGTCTCTTCCTTAGGAACAAAAAAGATCTCCGTAACAAAACAAAATACTTTTGGCTTTCTATCCTCTGAAGAAGTTTCTAAGAAGTTCCCAATGATGAACTTCTTGAACCTAACGCTTGTGAAAGTCCTGAACATTCTTTCCCATGATCCCGAGTGCCACACATTCTAGAGATGAGGTGAACCTGTAATTGACAAGTCAGCCGAGCACCCCAGGCTGGTGTGAGGGCCCCTGGGGACTCCAGGACCTCCACACTACCCGCATCCCGAGCAGGATCCTGAGTTCCGGGCTGCCGGACTCAGGTGCTTCCCAGGCTCAGAGCTGACCTGCATCTGATCTGGCCAGCGGTGCTTCTCTTTCTAATGTTTTCTGACTTCCAGAATCTACATGTTGTCTGTTTGCCCCCGTGGTGCCTGTGTAGGGGATTCGAGGAATTTCAGGGCTGAGCAAGGAAAGATATGACCACAGGTGGCAGTAGCACACATAAGCGTTACTGGATGATGCTTTGACGGCTTGCGTGCAGGGGAAGTCCCTCACAGCCTAGGCGGGTCCAGAGGCTACCACACTGGCTTGCTACTCAGAAGGAAAGGAAGGCCAGGGGACTCCTGGGGGAGAGAGGAACAGGAGAGGACACTTGGTGACGTTGCTCAGCAGTGTGGCAGGAGTCTCTGGGTCTGAGTGCTCCGAAGGGCAGCAGCAGCTTGGGGTCCTTATAGCCCATGGCTTATCTTACCTATGGCTTGCAGGTGCTGGGTCCAGTTTTACCGTGTATGGAAAGCAGGCAGGCTATAAATGGCTAGAAGTCTGCTTATCTGGGCTATGCTTAAAACAGCTGGAGGTATAAAAACTTGAGTATGGGTTCGTGGGCTTCTGAGCTCGTAAGTCTCAGCCTAGGGGTCCGGCCTCAGGAGGAGAAGCCCTCAGAGCACTTGGCTTGGAAGGCCAGTGGTGCTTGATCACAGGAACTGCACAGGACTAGGGGAAACAGAGACTCCACTCTCGGAGGGCGCACACAAGGTCTCACAGGCACCAGGACCCGGGGCAAAAGCAGTGACTCCACGGGAGCCTGGGCCAGACCTACCTGCTGGTCTTGGAGGGTCTCCTGGGGAGGTGGGGGGCAGCTGTGGCTCTCTCTGGGGTCATAAAGCTGGTGCTGGACATACTGGGGAGTGTCCATCTAGCGGTGAGTGAACTCAGGCTGGAGGCAGACAGCTTGGGTCCTTGGCGCTGAGACCTGGCCCCACCGAACAGCCTGCACGCTCCAGCACGGGGACACCTCAGGCCAAGCAACCCACGGGGCGGGAACACAGCCCCACGCATCAACAGACAGACTGCCTAGAGACTTCCCGAGCCCACAGTCACCCCCAGACATGCCCCGTGGCACGGCCCTGCCCACCAGAGGGCCAAGACCCAGCTCCACCCACCAGTGGGCAGGCATCAGCCCCTCCCACCAGGAAGCCTGCACAAGCCTCTAGACCAGCCTCACCCACAACGGGGCAGACACCAGAAGCAAGAAAACGACGATGCTGCAGCCTGTGGAACTGAGTCTCCAAACACAGGTCAGAACATACCCTGGTCCAAAAATTAAACTAAATTACATTAATTTTGGTAACAGGTAAAGTAATCTGCAATGGAAAGTGAGGTATCTTTACGGAAATTTTTCTGAATTTATGACATAAGGATGGATAGGAATGAATAAGTCTATGTGTTTAACAGTAGCTAACATCTATTTAGCAATAACTATCGGCCAATACCTATAATAATGGCTCTACAAACATCCCATTTAATGCTCAAAGCAGTTTTATTTCTAGGAATGTGTCCCTTTCATCCACATCATCTAATTTCTTGGTATACAAATGGTCATAGTATCCCCTTACAATCCTTTTTATTTCTCTAAAGTTGGTAGTAATGTCCCTCCCCTCTTTCATTACTGACTTTAGTAATTTGAGTCTTCTCTCTTTTTTCTTATTTTTCAATTTTGTTGATTCTTTTTTAAGAACTAACTTGTGGTTTCATTGATTTTCTCTATTATTTTTCTGTTCTCTATTTATTTACTTCCTCTCTAATCTTGCTTCCTTCCTTATGCTTGCACTGGGTTTTGTCTCATATTCTTTTTCTAATTTCTAAGCACGGAAGATTCTTATTTGAGGTCTCTCATGTAATTTAACATATGCATCCACAGCTATAAATGTCCGTCTAGGCACCACTTTCGTTGTATCCCATAAGTTCTGGCATGTTATGTTTTCATTTTCATTCATCTCAGAGTATTTTTCAATTTTTCTCTTGGGATTCTTCTTTGACTCATTGGTTATTTTGGAGTGTGTTTTTTATTTCCCAAATTTCTTTCACTTGTTTATTCCTAATTTTATTCCACTGCCATTGAATAATATAGTTTGTATAATTTCAATCCTTTTAAGTTCACTGAGGCTTGTTTTATGGCCTAATATATGGTCTGTCCTGGAGAATGTTTCATGTGCACTTGGGAAGAATGTATGTTCTGCTACTAGTTAGTTGAGTGTCCCACAGAAGTCTATTAGGTCTGGGCTTCCCTGGTGGCACAGTGGTTGAGAGTCCGCCTGCTGATGCAGGGGACACAGGTTCATGCCCCGGTCCAGGAAGATACCACGTGCCACGGAGCGGCTGGGCCCGTGAGCCATGGCTGCTGAGCCTGCACGTCTGGAGCCTGTGCGCCGCAACGGGAGAGGCCACAGCAGTGAGAGACCCATGTACCGCAAAAAAAAAAAGAAGTCTATTAGGTCTAGTTGATTTATAATATTGTTAAAGTTTTCCATTTTCTTATTGATCTTCTCCCTAGGTGCTCTATATATTATTCAAAGTGGAGTGCTGAAGTTTTTAACTACTATTGTTGAATTCTCTATTTCTCTCTTCAATTCTTTCAATTTTTGCTTCACGTATTTTGGGTCTCAGTTGTTTGGTGCATGTATGTTTATAATTGCTATGTAATCTCAACAGATTAATCTTTTATCATGTTATTCTTCTTTGTTTCTAGTAACAATTTTTATCTTCAAATCTATTTTGTCTGATATTAACATACAGATTCTAGTTCCCTTTTGTATATTGTTTGTACAGTATATCTTTTTCCATTCTTTTATTTTTACCTATTTGTGTCTAAATTAAATCTAAAGTGTCTCTTGTACATAGCGTACAATTGGATACAGTTTTTTTTTAAATCGTGTTCAACTCTCTGCCCTTTAATTGGAATGTTTAATTCATTTGATTTAATATGATTATTGATAAGGCAGAATTTGTGTTTGCCATTTTGCTATTTGCTTTCTATATTACTTATATCCTTTTTATTCCTTTCTTCCTCCATTACTGACTGCTTTCTTTTGTGTTAAATATATAGCTATTGCCTAGTTTACTATATTAATCCCCTTGTCATTTATTTTACTGAAGGACTCTTTTTAGTATTTCTTATAGGGAAGATCTGATAGTGATGATTTTGTTAAGGTGGGGATGTTTAACTTCTCCCTCATTATTGGAGGACAGTTTTGCTGGACATAGAATTTTTGGTTTTTTTTTTTTCTTTGAGCACTTTGACTATGTCATCCACTGCTTTCTGGCCTCTACAGTTTTTGATGAGAAATAAGCTGTTAACATTTCTGAGGATCCCTTGAATTTCTGACAACTTTCTTCTCTATTCAAGATTCTCTCTTTATCTTTGGATTTTGACAGTTTAATTCTGATGTGTCTAAGATAATTCTCTTTGAGTTTACCCTACTGGGAGTTTGTTGGGTTTCTTCGATGTGTAGATTCAAACTTCTAATCAAATTTGGGAAGTTTTCAGCCATTATTTCATCAGTGTTCTTTCTTCCCCTTCTTCTCCTCTCTTTCTGGAACTTCCATTATGCATATGTCATTATGTTTGATGATGTCTCACAGGTTTCTGAGACTCTTCGTTTATTTTCATTCTTTTTTCTCTGTGTTCCTCCAACTGGATGATCTTAATGATCTATCTTTGGGTTATGTGATTCTTCTGCTTGCTCAAATCTGCTGTTGAGCCCCTCTAGTGAATTTTTCATTTCAGTTATTGTACTTTTTCAATTCCAGAATTTCTATTTAATTCTTTTTTGTAACTGCTATCTCTTGTTTGGTATTTTATATTTGGTCAAGGCATTTTTCTCATACTTTACTCATTTAGACATGGTTTCCCTTCATTCTTTGAATATATTTAAAACACCTGCTTTACAGTTTTTGCTAATATATCCAAGGTACAGGCTTTCTCTGGCACAGTTTCTATTGACTGCCTCCTTCTCTGTGCAGCCCCCTCCATCCTGTGTTTGGCCATACTTTCTTAATTCTTTGTGTATCTCATTAATTTTTGTTGAAAACTGAGCATCTCAAATGATATAATTTGGCAATTTTGGAAATCAGACTTTCCTCTTTCCCCAAGGTTTATTTTTGTTGTTGTTAGTTTAGTGACTTTTCCGAATGAATTCTGTAAAGTCTATATTCATTTGTCAGGTATAGCCACTGAAGTCTCGGGTCTATTATCTTAGCAGACAGCTAATGATTGAACAGAGGTTGCCTTAAATGCCTGGAACTAAGAAGTCTCCTGTCTTTGCTGAGCGGCTCTGTGCTGTTGGCACATGCCTTCAATACTCAGCCAGGCAGTTTACACTCCACCTCAGCCTTTGCTTCCTGCTTGCCTAACGCCTCAAGTTCAGCCAGAGGTGAGAGCTTACGGCCTCTTCAGGTCTTCCATGAGCATGCACACAGCCCTGGGAATATACACAGACCTAAGTATGAGCATGGCCTTCTAGATTACCAGGAACATATCAGAGCTTTTCCAAGCCCCCCATGGATACCTCATTCCCCAACTTTTTTAAACTTTCTGGTTAGCCCATTGTTTGCACAACTGTTATCCTCTGCCTCAAATCACTTTTCCATTTTGGAATCAAAGTGCCTGGAAGATTTTAGGACCTTCCAGATCTGGCCTATACAAAAGGGAAGAGAGTTCAATCCTAGGAAAGGTAACAATTTTTTCGAGGAGATACTAAAATGGGTAGGCTTAAAATCAAGTGGATATAAGTAAAGTCTCTTTTCAATCAGGCTCACAAGTCCTGTTATGAATATCTGTATATTGAGGAGAACATCATTTATGGAAAATTATACTTTAATCAGAAGACCAGGACATGAGTGTACCAATAAGGTCAGAAGACCTACCCTGAGACATCTCACAGGGCACTGTCCCACCAACAGTAGCCAAATCTAATATTATGTGAACAACCCAGTATCCCTGTTCATAATGGACAGAACCAGAGAAGGCCACTGGACTCAAGGGAAGCCAGTACACAGGCTGGTCAGTGATCCCTGACCTGGAGCAAAATGATGAGTTCGTATAATCAAAAGCTTAAAGAAAACAGAAAATAGATCATGAACTACTGTGTGAAACGCTGCAGATTTATCTGAAGATACAGACGTATGGCCATGGATACCCATGCAAGTCCAACCTCTCAGGAAACATTTCAGGCATTTCAATTCCAAAATGAGTGAACTTAAACACCTGCAGACTTACCACAGTAGGGCTGCAACTTAATCTGCTTTTAGTGAAACACAACTTCTGCCTTTGCCCTACATCCCACTTCTCTTTATCTTAGGGATGTTTGTTATTTTCTAATACACTAAAATTAATGTTGTGTCTGTGTCTGTGTCACTGTGAGCCTCTTCTTATGTGCTCAGTACTGGAGTTCAGTGACCACGGGCTTGTGTGCTTCGTGCGGGTGTAGCCTTGTGAGTAGAGAGATCAATCAGCCATGGCAAAGTGGTTATGAAAAGCTAGCCTTCGAGGAATAACTTCCCTCTCCAATATTAAAGACTCATAAATTATTCAACCCCCTTGGAAGAGGGTTTTACAGAGAAGTATTCAAAGTCATTAAACACCACTTTTCTTTTTAAAAGAACATCTTCATTTGGAAACCAACCAAAGACAAAATAGTGAATCAACCAAATTTAGGACTGAGAAAGCTTTCTCTTCATTTAACATATTTGATGTTCCTATTTTTGGATAAAGTATTTTCACCTCACAGACCTACACAGTATGGATGCCTAAGAACACAGCAACTGTTGACTAATTTTTAAAGAGTTTATTTATGGTCCACCCATAAAATTTCTCCTCAGTCTGAGGAAAAAATTCCTACAGGTATTTTCAAAGGAAAGGACCTAGCTGTTTTTATATAAAAGTGAGATAAGCCAGAAAATTCGGAAACCTAAATGAAATCAGAAATCATAGGTACAATGTGAAGCAACAACGTACCTACTGGAATCACAGTGCAAATCAAAGGTACTTTCAGATTTTCCAAATAGAAATTTTAAAAATAATCAAATTTTCAAAGTTTGTTTTTAATTGTTTGAGAAAGATATTTACTTTCTGTGCTTTTCTCCCCTGGGTTGAGGACGCCTAGCACCACTGTATAATATTTAGTTTGCTGAGAGCAGGTATAAGAATTCTAGGAGACTCAACTGAAAACCCCTTCCTCAGCCATCCAGATGGGGGTTTCTGTCTCTCTCCTCTAAGGAAGAACCTCTCCACGGTCATTATCACAGTTCCTGCTAAGTATTTCCAGTGGCATTGCCTCAAACAATACCTTTTGACAAAATTCAGGCCAGTAATTGATCTATTAAAATCGTAACCCCCTTTACATTTAAGTTTACAGGTTTCTTTCCACTTCCATACCATTTCTTTGTAACTTACTACATGAGCCCACGTTAAACAATCCCTTGCATTAACATCCCACCCAGCCTTAGAGCCTGTAATGATTTCCTTTAAATTATGATCATTATTTACAGTAGCTTTTCAGGTTTCTTTCCTTCCTTGAAATGAATCCACCTTCTCTCCTCACTTTTCTATCTACATTTACTCTCTTTGTGGTCTTATCCAGGCTCATAGCTGTCAGTATGACCTAAAGGCTAATGGCTTCCAAATTCTTATCTAGAGTCCAGACCTCTCCCCTGAACTCCAGACGTGCATATTCAACTGCCAACTCTGCCTGCATGTCTATTAGCATCCCAAATGTAAGATGTTTAAAAGTGAACTTCTGGTTTTCCCCTCAGACCTGCTCCCTGCCCCAACATGGTGGCCGTAAGGAGAGTGAGGAAGACATCTGGGCAAATCTTAAGGTGAGAGGACCCATCATCGCTCCCTGCCCAGGTATTTGGGCATGGAAGAGATCTGAAAGTCTTCCCACAATTTAAGGTAAGGTAAGGTAAACAGAAGACAGCCGAGAGTCAAGAGCCACATGCCTACTGGGGACAGCCACGATGCAGGGCATGGGGACCCGTTAGCAGAAGCTCGGAGAGAAAATAGATAAGGAGGACCTCAGGAAAGCAGTAGTGCCAATGAAAGCCGAGATATGGAGATGGCCCAGCCAACTCGAGAGCTCGCCCAGCCCTGGAAACAGTACTATGTACCACTTGCACCAAGAGAACAGACAATGAATGACACAGTTCAGCTATGGAAAAATGAAGAAAAATATGACTCTCTTCATGACCAAGTTGGGATTGT
This sequence comes from Leucopleurus acutus, assembly GCF_964270905.1. Taxonomy (NCBI): domain Eukaryota; kingdom Metazoa; phylum Chordata; class Mammalia; order Artiodactyla; family Delphinidae; genus Leucopleurus; species Leucopleurus acutus. Next base: position 6,315,024 of record NC_139160.1, on the reverse strand, counting down.
AAATTGAAACCCACTAAACATATAAAGAGAACATACAAATACATGAGGCTGTTGGGTGACTCTGTCTCTGTTACAGTTGTACCTGAAAGTTTACATAAATTATATATTTAAAATATGTATGATATTGAAGTAAATGCTCATCAGCCACACCAGGATTCAAGCAAATCTCTGTTGTAAGTTTCAAGAAAAAAAACCAAAAAAGCATATTTTTGAGACCCTGCATAATTGAGCTTTGTACTTCCAGACAGCAATTGGTGGCCATGGGCACGTAAAGCCAAAGGTCTATTTCTGCTAGCTACACTCAACTGTCTTGCTCAAAGGCAATCATTAGTGAATTCAATATATCCAGCAATCTAACCAAGCACTCAAAATACTGTAGCCCTCCAAGCCAAAATGCTCCCCAAGGTCATCGACAGTCTGACAGATACCTACACAGGCTGCTTTCTTTGTTATCATCCTAAAGCGATTTTTTTTCTAGCACATATATCAAGTGGAGAACACACCTTGTCTAATGGCTATTGCAATGGGGTATTGTCATTTTCTCCTCTGTTACTGCCTATGGAAGTTTCAAGTGGAAATAACTATAATTATGGAGGGAGGGACAGCATATCCACCTCCCCTGGGGGTCAGTGGAATCAAACCCCTTTCCTTTACAATCAACCATAAGTAATTATGCTTTACTGTCCATTAGTCTTTGCATCCTGAAAATAAGAGGCACAGTCTTATAATCGGCGTTCATCATTCAAAGAAAGAATTTAGACTTTATCTTTACAATGTATAAGTAATACTGGACTTCAGTGTCAATTTTTCTGTTTCAAATTCTTTTCAGCTTGTAATAAAAGAATGTAAATTTTCTAAAAACAGCACTAAACAACGATATGTTAAGAACCTCAAAAATACGATTCTCAGGTCATGGATATACATAAGACTTAAACGTTCTACTCAGATTCAAACTATCCATTTGATTTATGAACATATTATTGACTGAAAATATAATTGAGGCATGAAGAGGCTGAATGACTGTCAGCAGAGGAAGAGTGAGCTGCTTCAATTTAGGGGCTAGAAAGAGGCTGGCCAGACACAGTTCAGCATTTCACATTTACTCTGCAAAGAGTTAATCTTTATAAAACATAAACAGCAGGGAATTTAATTTTCATGAAATACTGACCATAAATAATCACCATCTGCCCCCCTGGGACAAAGAAATCAGCCCTTCAATTTATTCCACCCAAGGTCTGCAATACTATGCAGAAGGGAAATTCCTGTGCACGTGACCATAGGGGTGTTAGGAGAAAACTGTAATTTGCTGCAAACCAAGTTGGACAACAAAGTCCCTAGTCAGTGGAGGGCAATATATTTATTAGGCAAATCGAGAGTAATCTGAGAATGCAAAACAGAATGAAGTCTGGCTAATCTTTTATTCGTGTATCACTCCTTTTTACAGTTCAAACCTAACCTTGTTTCCATGGAATAAAATGCTTTCAAATTCCATAATTTAATATGGACAACCATGAAACACTAATGAATAGAGCATGCCAGCTACTGTTCTGCCTCTGATGGCTCACTGGTTATTTTAAATGTTGAGGCTTAAGCAGTGTGAAGGATTTCTCAAGGGTAAAACAGTAAATAGAAATGTGCAAACTACCATTGGACCCTCCTTCATTTGTTGTCAGGAAATTGGTTTCTTGATAAGCTCAGAGGTAAACAGAATACATTAAGAGTGCACCCGAACATGCAAGATGCCACATTATGCAAAATAAATGGTGCAGGCATATCACTGTATGTCCAGGTAGCATGGAAACATCTGGGATCGATGAAGCACATTTTCCAATAAAGTAAAGAAAGCCTCATTTAAGGGGAAAATGACAGTGAAACAGCTGTTAACTTGTAAGTGTGATGTTTCCAATTAATATAAAATCAAATAAAATCAGGCTGCCTTTGCAAGGACAATGTCACAGTTTACAGTCTGCCTTAAAGGGAAGGGAGTGCGGAAGGCGGTACTCCCTGAAGAGAGCAGGAAAGTGTCATCCTAACGGGGGAGGGGTAAAAACAGCTCAATTCAAATCTAAGTTTAAGTCTCAGAGGCTAGCAGACAGTAATATATGCAAAAGATATGGTTTTTGCAACTTCAGTTTCAGGAAACAGACAAAGGGGAGTTTAAGAAGTTTATGTATGTGTGTACTTGAGCCACAAAATAAAAGTGGAAAGAGCCACGTCATTCCTTTGAATGCAGTACCGACGCAACCATAATCTTCTCAGAAGGTTCGAATAAGTCATCATCTTGACCTTCTCTGGGAGAGAATCAATATGCTATTTCCATCCTAATCATTCACGCTGAACTACAATTTTTTCCTAAGGAAATGGAAGGCATTTAACACAGTACTGAAGGCCCTAATATCTCCAATTACTAAGCCCTTCCACTCACATGTGAAAATTATAGATAGGCAATAGACCCAAAACTGGAGCTTTATAAGCAAATAAATTAAAATGTGAGGGTAAAACCAATATGTAAAACGTTTAGCATCACATAGGTGCTTAAATTTTAATTTATTTCCTTAAGATCCTTAACATTTAGGCCTAAGGAGAAAACAAAATAAACTCGAAAACTGAAGCAAGTAGCTCAGCTACTTACATATCTTGAGGTTCAAACTTACCAAGGAACAGCATCCTTTCTCGATGTTTATTTGCAAACAGACAAATCCTTACAGTAGAATGGCTGACTCTAAGAAGTAAAGATCGAGGATAGAGAGATACTGATTTTAACACACTCTACCAAATATCAGTAAAGAAAAGAAAGATAAGTCATGGGAAAAAATCTATAATAAAAAATCAGCAGGTGCAATTATTTTGCAACCAACACAGACAAAATCCCAGATCAAAGAATGAACTGCCCAGAGGGGGGTCTGGCATACAGTAGGCACAAATCCCATGTATGTTAGAGGAAAGAATGAATGAAAGAATGAGGATGAGAACCTATGAAAAATGTGATTCGACGATTTCTATGATCTTACTTAGGGCTGGGACAGCACTGCAATCCCAAAGCAAAATTTTAAACAAGGCCCCTTGTTTCAAAATTATTAAAAATTTCAAGATGGTGACAACAGAACATGAAAGCAAGTGTGAGGCCCTGCTGAGAGCCGGGCTCTGTGTGGCTGTATGGCTCGTTCACCCCCAGAGCTGGCCCTGCTCCTGTCCACGGCATCCTATCCCAGGCTCGCCAATGCTTGCAGGTCACCGTGGTTCTGAGTTCAAACACACTCTTCCCTCTTCCTTGCCCTCAGGTTCTGAGCACACACAAGGGCTTCATTTCCTAATGTGCTCCTTCACGTTTGACCCTTAAATCTCTCACCTTCCCTTCTTGCCCCAGAGCATCTCCACCCCACACCCTGTTCATAGCTCACCTACTCCAAAGTGGTGTCTAGCCCCACCTCGCACCTACAGTACCCTTCAGTTCCTAAACCCAATGGACACTTTCTATTCCTTACTTATATTTGTACACATTCATCTGTTCACTATGCATTAATTCTTTTAGTCAACACATACTTATGAAGGGCTGCAATGACCCCAATTTTACGCTAGTCACTTTAGTGTTTACAGTGGTCAACAAAACCATTGTTCGCGTGTGTGTGCACGCATGCACGCGCACACACACACGCACACACACACAAGGGCTGCTCCTCATAGAGCAACTTCTAAGAAGCACTGATCTCCTGAGTTTCCTCCTACCTGTCAGCTCCTCCCAACTCTCCGCTAATTCTTCTCTACCCTAAACGTTGTCATCCTGAGTCCCTAGCCCAGGCCCTCTTCCTAGGTGAGCTCGTGTCCACCACTCATACAGTGATGATTTCGCAACCTACATATTTACCCTGAACTTGACCCCAAAGTTCTCTGCCTGCATATCGACTCCCCTGCTGCACATTTTCACGTAGGTGGCCCACACGCATCCCACACCCAGCCCGCCCCAATCTGAACTCACAACTCTGCTCCCTCCTCCGTTTCCCTCTTCCACTTTGTACACAGCTTAACCTGATCTCAGTGTGCTTGTGTGGGACCCTGCACTAGGCTGGAAATGTCCCTAATGCAGTGCCTGGCGGTAGGTAGACACTCAAATTTTTGTTGAGATAAACAATCCCCCAGCCTAGGGTTCTTTTTGTAATTTTACCTCCTTGAACGATTTCAAGCTTGAGTGTGCAATTGAATCTTATTATAATAAATTAGAATGTTAAATTCCGTCAGAGCCAAGAATCTTGCACCGAAGAAGACGCTGAACGGGACACTGCCAACATTTACTTCCCCGTGAAATATCAGGTCTGACTAATCTTTTAATTCATGACGCCACTTTATTCAGTTTATTAAATGCTTTGATTTGCTGGATGACTTTTCTCTTCACAGGCCAAAGAGCATTCACATGGACAAGAGTAAATCCTTGATGTATTAAACCCTAAATACCTAGAATCGTAAATCACTTTGGTCTTGTTTTGACCAAACACTTTCAGGAGGAGAGGAGACAGAGCATGTTTGAGGGGCAGTGACCTTACAGAGCATCAGGTTCTGCACCTATACTTTAAAAATGACAGAGCTGAAGCTCAGTAAAGTCAAGTGGCCCAGCCGTGTCACACAGGGAGGCACTAGCAAAGCAGTCATGAAATTCCAGACACAGATTCCTACTAACGGGTGTTGTTTCCACGATACCACAATCATCCATTGTCTCCAAACCTCATGGCAAAGACCGCTGGCTGTCTCCCCATGTGCATTTCTCCTTCCATCTTAGTACTAGAACCCCATAATTTTAGTGGAGTATGTGGTCACCTGGAAGAAGAAAGACACTTCCCAGCCTCCCCTGTAGCTAGGTAGGACCAAGTAGCTAAATTCTGATGCCTGAAATGCAAGCAGAACTAAAGTGTGCATCTTTCAGAAACTGCTTTGAAAAGAAAGGGACTAGCCTGTGTTTGGCTCCTCTTCCTTCCTACTGACTGGAATGCTGACAGAATGGCTGGATTTCAAGCAGCCTTCTTGGACCATGAGGCAAAAGCATTGAACTGAAGTTGGCAGAGAAATATAGTAGAAGGAGCTTGAGTCCCTAACACCAAGTCATACAGGCCCTCCAGATTTCTCCAGATTCCTTTCACATGAGAGAAAGATTAATTCTGCCTTGCTTAAGTCACAATTATTTTAGATTTTCTGTCATATGCAGGCAAACGTAATCCTGACTGATATAACCCATCTGCCCTATCTTTCCTCCATTTGACTCTCGCCACTTGTACATCTCACCTCCACTACTGTGAATATCAGGTCTACTCTGTCTTCCCCATCCCACCCTACAAGTCTCATCACTGCTCACTTAGAAGAGGAAGTTCTCAAACAGATCACACTTCTGCCCAATTACCTGCGCTTTTTATGTCAATACGATTCTTATTCACTCAACCAGGATTTAATTGTATCCAATGTTCTATATTTATAAGGCAAAGGAGTACAATGAAACACTGGAGAAAGGTTTTTGCCTAGAACCTGAACAAAAAGAGCTCTACGTTAACCCAAAGATTTAATTCGCTAGAACCCTCCATCCCCACTGACCAAGTCTTGCGGCTAAATGAAGAGACTGTGTTTACAAATTTCCTTGTAAGAATATGCACCACAATCCACAGTTTAAACACGGAGAAGAGGAAACTGGAGAAGGTACAGCAAATTTCTAAAAGTCAAACACCAGTCAGTGAACATCTTATTTCCTGATGCAAAGACGAGTGAGATAGAAAGCCTTCCTCCCTGAAGTGCAAGCCTGGGATGGCTGCCACGTTTTAGAAAGATTTTTCTTTTTAATCAATGGTCTCTAAACATAGAAAGCTGTTTCAAAGAACCACAAACAACAACCACAAGAGACACACACTTAATGGGAAAGAGAACCGCCATCACCATCCGGGGCTGGAGGACCAACTGGGTTTCACAGCCGTTTCTCCAAGCTGCCCGTCAGCCCTGATACAAGGTGTGAGCCTCACCTAGGCCACCAGGACCTGAGAGCAGACACCCTGCCCCATTTGAGGGACCTCAGGGTGGAGGGGCAGTAAGGAAACCAGATAGGTGGGCTCCGTCGGAAACGCACTTACGTTAGTAAGCACTTGTATCGTTTTACGGTGCACGAGCATCTGTATATACAATCTGTCATTTGATTTAAATAATTCAGCCCCAGAGTCTCCTTGGCTCTCTAGGTCTCTTGGAAGTAGAAGCTGATAAGGAGTGGCATGAGTATTAGGGGCGGGGTTGACAAACCTCGAGTGGGAATTCAGCTCCAATTCATTAGTGCTCAATTTTGTTTCCGGTGGCAGTGCTCACGGGAGCAGAGTTAATAGCAATGCAGTAATAATAGTAATAATAATAGCAATAGGGTAATAATGCAAGCTTCCTTGCTTTTTAGAAGCTCTCATTAAGAAAGGCTCTTTCTGCACTTATGCTAAGATTTCCTCTTCTCAGATTCACTGCATCCTTGTACATTTTCCTCCACCTGGTCTAAATCAGTTGGTCCCTCATACCTGAGCATCTTCCTCCCCTAGGCTCTCTGTCCCTGCTTCCTAGTTTTCACTTCCACAGACAATTCATATCAGGCCTTTACTTCCTTCTCCACGCCCTTAGTAGCCCCTGCTGTACCTCTTCTTTGAACCTTTTCTAATATATCAACATGCTCTTCACAGTGAAGGATCCAGGGGTCTCTTGAGAGGGAAACACTCTGAATTGGCAGGTCTGGAGGATTTAGCTAGAGGTGAGACAATATGAAAGGCACATGCAAATCATCAAATCTTCGTTCCAGGCACACCTGCAACTTCCTTGTCATCACCTTTACTTTGCAGATTTGGCTAGACAGTGCTTGTGATGGAAGAGAACAACCCTTATGTTTATCACATGAGAACGGGCTGGAAATGTCCTCAGCTGCTGGCCCAAATTCAGGAGAACAACAGAAAATTAAATACTTGTAGAGCAAATAGGTAGATAAAATGAGGATATCTCTAAATTGAGAATGAAATATATAATTATATTTATGTGTATAAAATACATACACATAATTATCTATCTATCTGAAATTTTGCCCTGTCCCAGCATAATCTCTTGTGTACAATGCAGATACCTAATGCTTCTGACACACATATAAATTAAAAGTCTGCCTTATTCTGATATAAGCTCACTGCTGCAAGCACCCCCTCTTATTTTCCAATGCAAAAGGATGAATCGCACACTCGAAACCATTTTATTTTCCAAACAACTATTTTTATTTTACTTTTAAATGCTCAGAAACTGTGTTACCTAGACACACGCATGCTATCCGTTTCACTTTTTTTTTTTTCTGTGAAATGAAAGGCCATTTCACCAAAGGACCTAAAAAGCACCCCATCCTTGGGCTAATATTCCACTTTCCTTTTAAATCCCGCTTTTATAAACGCGAACCACTGTGTTTCACTCTGCAGTTTCAAGAGCATTAGTGAGATCTGTTTTAGATTTCACTTGCTGTCTTGCCCCAACAAGCCTGGGGCACAGAAGTGAGAACTGAGGCAGCTGTCCCACTAAAAGCCGAGGCAGGTCACAAACCTAAAAGGAAAGTTACCTCATTGGTGACTACTCCACATCTAATTCCACTGTTACTAGATGGGCAGGACTGACGTGTGCATGACCTAGAAATGATACACGGTAAAACGTATTCTTTTCACATGTACACACATGGATTCATAAAGTGAAAGGAGTCGTGTGTGATGTTGTATGCAAAACATTAGCATCATCCCCGCGCCCCGAGGCGAGGCTTAAATTGCAGAATCAGCATTTCCCAGCTTGACTCTCCTCCTGCTTTGAACTTTACTATAGTGATCCTGGAATAATGGTAATAAAGACTCAGGGAGGAATGATGAAGGGGCAATTTGTTCACGAGGCTGCAAATAAAATATCTGGCTGGCAGTAGTGTCATATTTGAAGACCTCGCCCATCTTCCTGCTTGAAAATTTGTGCTTCCTTGTTTGGGTAAAATTAAGTAAAGCAAAGGCACAGACAGAGATTTCTGACTTGTGCATTCCGACCCCCGCTCTGGCACTGCCTAGGCATTGGTAGGTTATTTAATCTGTTCAACTATAAGACGAGGCGAAGGGCAACTACCCTCCTTGCAAGAGTGCTGAGAGAATTCACAAAAGAACACTGACTGCTACACTGTCAAACCCAACACGTTTTATAAGAACAGAGCTATCACCTCATCTAATTTATTGAGTGAGGTGCTTTTCTAAGCGCCCGAACGTGTGGAGCTCAGCTAAAATGTGAAACATCATCAACGTACATAACAAGCACAAGTCACGCTCAGGGCTAACGTGAGTTTGGAAAGTCCAATTGTTTCTTGTTTAATGACCAACAGTCAAGGGCAGTCATTTGGGTAACATAAAAAACATTCAGAATAAACCCTCCTCTAAATTTTCTGGGATTTAGTGAGTTGTTCTGGCTTTTTTCCAAGTTTGCTCATCAATGTAAACTTTAAATAAATTTGTCATACTAGATACACTAAATGTCAGCTGATATCATTTAAAATGAGATTAAGCTCAACAAGATTATACATCTCACCTGTCCCTCCGTACTTTGGTTAGAAGGACACAAAAGCGTTGGTTTGCTTCCCTCTTTGTTTCTCTGTTCATGTACCCTTTCTATTTCTTTCGGTATTATACACACGTGACTTTGAAAGGGCAAGTATAATATTAATTAGGTTCTTTATTGTGGCTCATTCCTAAAATATATTCTGATTTTAACTTTTCTGGTTAAATAAGACAATTAAAAAAATCTAATTATTTTCTAATGGTCAAATTTAGAAGCCATGCAGATGGTTCTGAGTTATCAATATGGGAAGACTGTATTACAGTTCTACTTACATAAAGCACTAAGCTACTTTTATTTAGAAAGGAGTTTCTTTTAAAAAATGATTGTATTATTAGAAGTACTTTATTTTTAAAAACCCTAATAATTGGTTCTAGAGAATACTTGAGAATTAAATCGAAAGAACACAAGAACCTATATGTGACATTAAATGTAAAACATACGGCTTGATAGATGCCCCTGTTCTTCCAAATTACATTGTTGGAAAAACTGAATTAATTACACAGAAGTGTATTGAAAGGCAGTTGAAATTCAGTTACTTTCTTTAAATCATCAATGGAGCTGTATTACTTTAAAACTAAATTAAATATTATTGTTAATAATGGTAGGCTACTGACCTGGTAAGCATTTAAATGCCAAATCCTTAAAAAACTTTTTCAGAAGCGAAAGTCTAAAAAGATGTCTGTATAAAATCTATTTGTTTTGAAAATCTATATGTAAATACATATAAAAACCACCACTTCAAAGAGCTACTAGTTTGCATTCCCAAATAAAAACCTATGTATTTAAGTATGTTACAAACATAGAAAAAATAAACCATATCCACTTAAACCCTGGACATTTATTGCTGAGAATTCCTGGAGGATGAAGAAACGTTCAGAAAGGTAGAGGTAGATAACGGGCCTGGAGCAGACACCCATCAACAGTAGCAAGAAGACTCATGGGTTGTTCTGTGTCTAGAAATGGGGCTACAAGGAAGCCCACTTTATATTTAGGAAGAAATGACATCTCAAGAAGGTTTGCTGAAGGGTTCATTTGTTGGAAGAATCCTACAAGAAATTCTACTACAACCTTTTCTGGTTTTCCATGTCAGTCTATTTTTCTCCTCAATTCTATGGATCCATAAAATTGTGTCTCAAAGCTCCTGTAACGTAAGTTTCCAATCCAAAAGTATTGATATTTACAGATAAAAATCCTAGTCCTAGAGAAACAGATATTGTACGAAATTTAAAATCCTGTGTCCTCACTCCAATTAGGATGAATGGGAGGCCATTCTTTTTTTTTTTTTTTTTTTGGCGGTACGCGGGCCTCTCACCGCTGCGGCCTCTCCCGCCGCGGAGCACAGGCTCCAGACACGCAGGCTCAGCGGCCATGGCTCACGGGCCCAGCCGCTTCGCGGCATATGGGATCCCCCCGGACCGGGGCACAAACCAGCGTCCCCCGCATCGCCAGGCAGACTCTCAACCACTGCGCCACCAGGGAAGCCCGGAGGCCATTCTTTTGACAGTAAGAGCAGAGTTCACCTTTCCCCGGTAGCTGTACCCTGACACAAGTGTTTTGGTAAGAAACATGCTTTCTCACTGCATCAGTTTTGTGGAAATTCAACTTCTCATGGCATTTAACTATCCCCCACTGTCCTTAGTAGAAAAGAAAAAATGCTTCAGAACAGCAGGAACTGCATCTCAAACAGTTTGCTTCCGGCCAGAGCACAGTGGACAGGTTAACGTTGTATTGCTAGCGGAAATGTAATGACGGCCAAATAAATATGGAAGAGAAGAATTTGAAATTAAAAGATGAATAAGTTCTGGAGATCTAATGCACAGCATAGTGATTATAGTCAACAATACTGGTTTATATACTTCAGATTGCTTAGAGACTACATCTGAAATGTTCCCACCACAAAAAGAAATGATAATTCTGTGACCTGATGGAGGCGTTAGCTGTATCAAATCAACACGTTGTACACTTTAAACATACACAACGTTATATGTCGACTATATCTCAAAAGAGATTCTCTGCAACACTGTCTACTCATGAAAACACAAAACTTCTATCGGAAATACAGCAAGCATTTTAAAAGAATTTTTTTTAATGTCAAATAAAAGAGCCATTAAAAAGGACCAATCTCACATTGACTGTCTTCTCTTCCTTCCAAAATGTTTATTAAGGCATCAGGGTAGACAGAAAGGATATCACACCAAGCAAAAACAGGCTTAGGTCTCAGCTCTTAAGCAACTCACGGGCTATACAGAGGTTGAGGGAGATGATTAAACAACCTTAAATGTAACTATGGAAGTGCAGCTCTGATAAGAGCTATGAAGGAAAGGAATCTGAAGTGGGTATTGTGTGTCTGGTTGTGGAGGGTGAGGATTAATGTGGTCAAGAAGGAAAGGACAGGCTCCCCTGAAGATGAGATGGTTTAGTGCGAAAAAGAAAGGGGAGGACAGGCCCAGGGTGGGAGCAGAATATGAAAAGGTCCTGGGGCAGGAGGAAGTATGCAAGCACCTGAAGGATGGTCAGGGCTGTGTCAGTGGAAAGAGTGAGGGCAGCTTGTATGTGATGACACCAGAGGGAGGAGAGGGTCATCTCACAGCTCCCGCCAAGCAGTGCAGATTTTATCCTAAGAGCCATGGCAAACCCTAGACTCAAGCTTTCCAACATTTTCCTGATTACAGAGAAATTCATACCTGTTCCTAAAGTTAAACCTTTAAGAATATTTTTCAATATTTCATAATGATACATTTCTGCCTTAAATGAAATGCCTTTTCCATAATTTCAATGCCTAAGTAGAAAAAAACCACATAATTATTTTAATTTGTTTCATTTATGACTAATAGTAGAGCACCTGATTTTAAATTATTTGTACTTAAGGTGGAAAAACTTATTTCCTCTTTGAAATTATTTCATAAGACCAATACATAATTACATGTGGTGTCAGGATTTTCTCAGAAAATTTTTTCATGAAAGCACTCTTTATGCTAAATATTCCATAAAAGGATCTTATCTGCAGTCATTTCTCTTTGTGGGTTCCCACTCCAGTGCAAAAATGCTATGAATTAAGTTCACATATCTGTTATCCCTAAACAAAGGATGGTAATACCTCAAACCATATTACTTAAGAGAAAGGCTTTTCTCCAAGAACCCTGTCAATAGCCAATTATAAAGAGATCATCTCTGAGCACTCAGGTGGTTTATAATCACTGAGATCATTAAGATTTATGTAAGGCACCTGTCTTCCCACCACAGTGCACCTTAGCCAAAATTGCTGTCAAAAATATAGGCTCAATGCCCAGGGCTGCTAAATTTAGGACAGAAATAATGGTGCAAATAAAATGAGCAGACAGAAGAAATGTCACCAGATAAAACAATGCTGCATGGAGCCTGGAAGGCAAAGGAAGAAGGGCCTGTGCATTTCAGTCCAGCGCGGGCACAGGGTCACTTCCGAGCTGGACCCACAGGGCAGGTGTCTGGGATTGTTCAAGCTGCTCCCCATTTTGTCTGCCACTAATCTTGCCTCACCACCTACAGGCAGATCTGGGTAGATTTTACAGCGTCAGGAAGGGGAAATGCTGCCTAACGATTCTTTTTTCGGGATCTTCTGTTCTCTCTGCGACAGTGGGGACCGGCCCGACAGCCTTGCTCTGGCTTTTCTGAGCTTCTTTTGGGGCAGGTAAGAAAGGATGGGAACTTGAGTTTTCAGCTGAGTTCAATCACAGGACACATGAGATCAAGAAAAAGGTGTCGGAAACAACCTAAGTGCCCATCATCGGATGAATGGATAAAGAAGATGTGGCACATATATACAATGGAATATTACTCAGCCATAAAAAGAAACGAAATTGAGCTATTTGTAATGAGGTGGATAGACCTAGAGTCTGTCATACAGAGTGAAGTGAGTCAGAAAGAGAAAGACAAATACCGTAAGCTAACACATATATATGGAATTTAAGAAAAAAAATGTCATGAAGAACCTAGGGGTAAAACAGGAATAAAGACACAGACCTACTAGAGAATGGACTTGAGGACATGGGGAGGGGGAAGGGTAAGCTGTGACAAAGCGAGAGTGGCATGGACATACATACACTACCAAACGTAAAATAGATAGCTAGTGGGAAGCAGCCGCATAGCACAGGGAGATCAGCTCGGTGCTTTGTGACCACCTGGAGGGGTGGGATAGGGAGGGTGGGAAGGAGGGAGACGCAAGAGGGAAGAGATATGGGAACATATGTATATGTATATGTATAACTGATACACTTTGTTATAAAGCAGAAACTAACACACCATTGTAAAGCAATTATACCCCAATAAAGGTGTTAAAAAAACAAAAGGTGTCTTCATCCATTTAGGGATTCAGGACTCATGATGCCTGGAGTGGAGGAAAGATCACGGAGGCTATTCTGAAATGCTTTCCCTGATGTGTGCCGACATTCATCGTGAACTTCAGAAGTGCCCCACGGGTGGACTACAATGTTGGTTCTGGTAGGCAGGACAGACTGGGCTGCACCGTCCTCTGTGGGCTCAGGAACAACCTGGCCCACCCTGGGGTCAGCCTGGCTGGGCCTACCCTTCTAGTGGTGCTGAAATGAAGTCAAACTCCGGGGACTGTGTTAACTGAATTTGACCAAGCACCACATAACCATCTGTAGCTGTTCTAGAGCCAAACCCCAGAACAGGAACTGAACATACAAACACATCCATGCACAAACATGCATGAACACACATGCAGCCTGGCATGCGACTCATACTGGAGTGTGAGGAAAGACTTATTAAAAACTCCTCTACAATCAAAAATGACTGTGTGTGGTACCCACTTTGCTCCATCTGTACCCACACAATGGTCAGCCCTTGTGAACCCATCCAACGGGGACGGAAGGACTGGCCACATGGACCCAGAACAGCTCTCTGGCCTCATGCATGATAATCTAGGGTCATAAAACAAAGCAGCAACAGCCTGTTTTATTTTTAAATTCAGTATTTTGTTTGCTGTGGATTTTTAACATTATTTTTTAAGAATATTGCGTAAAAATATTATTTACTTTATCGATGAGTTCTTTGGCATCCCAGGTGAAGGCTTCACTCACATCACCCTAATTCTGGTCCTGTGACACACACCCCCCACACACACCCCCCACACACAAAGGCTGGACTGGACAAGATCTGACTTGTAGGGAGTGGGAGAGACAAGACACAAAGTATTTTCTTCAAGGCCTTCAGAATCCACTCAGCTCTCTACACTCATCCGTGACCCCCAGCAGACAAGGATCAAACCCCTGGGCAGCATCAAGAAACAACAGCCAGCCTCAGACACACCGAGTTTTAGATGCTCAGGGGTCTGATCTGACTCTAGTAACTCCAAGTCCATCAGAAAGCAAGAAAGGAAGCATCTTTCCCTTAAAACACTTTGTTTACAAGTACGTATACACTCTGGATCTTATCACCAAGAATCTTATCAAGCAAGAGTGAAATTTTCACTTAAAAACAGAGGCTTCCGGGAAGATGGCGGAAGAGTAAGACGCGGAGAGCACCTTCCTCCCCACAGATACACCAGAAATACATCTACACATGGAACAACTCCTACAGAACACCTACTGAACGCTGGCAGAAGACCTCAGACCTCCCAAAAGGCAAGAAACCCCCCCACGTACCTGGGTAGGGCAAAAGAAAAATGAATAAACAGAGACAAAAGGATAGGGACGGGACCTGCACCAGTGGGAGGGAGCCGTGAAGGAGGAAAGGTTCCCACACACTAGAAGCCCCTTCGCGGGCGGGGACTGCGGGTGGCGGAGGGGGGGAGCTTCGGAGCCGCGGAGGAGAGCACAGCCACAGGGGTGCGGGGGGCAAAGCGGGGAGATTCCCGCACGGAGGATCGTGCCGACCGGCACTCACCAGCCCGAGAGGCTTGTCTGCTCACCCGCCGGGGCGGGCGGGGCTGGGAGCTGAGGCTCGGGCTTTGGTCGGAGCGCAGGGAGAGGACTGGGGTTGGCGGCTCGAACACAGCCTGAAGGGGGCTAGTGCGCCACGGCTAGCCGGGAGGGAGTCCGGGGAAAAGTCTGCACCTGCCGAAGAGGCAAGAGACTTTTTCTTACCTCTTTGTTTCCTGGTGCGCGAGGAGAGGGGATTCAGAGCGCTGCTTAAAGGAGCTCCAGAGACGGGCGCGAGCCGCGGCTAAAAGCGCGGAAGCCAGAGACGGGCGGGAGACGCTAAGGCTGCTGCTGCCGCCGCCAAGAAGCCTGTGTGCGAGCGCAGGTCACTATCTACACCCTTCTTCCGGGGAGCCTGTGCAGCCCGCCACTGCCAGGGTCCCGGGATCCACGGACAACTTCCCCAGAAAGACGCACGGCGCGCCTCACGCCGGCGCGACGTCACGCCGGCGCGACGTCACGCCGGCCTCTGCCGCCGCAGGCTCGCCCCGCCCTCCATGCCCCTCCCTCCCCGCGGCCTGAGTGCGCCAGAGCCCCCAATCAGCTGCTCCTTTAACCCCATCCTGTCTGAGCGAAGAACAGACGCCCTCCAGCGACCTACACGCAGAGGCGGGGCCAAATCCAAAGCTGAGCCCCGGGAGCTGTGAGAACAAAGAAGAGAAAGGGAAATCTCTCCCAGCAGCCGCAGGAGCAGCGGATTAAATCTCCACAATCAACTTGATGTACCTGCACCTGTGGAATACCTGAATAGACAACCAGTCATCCCAAATTGAGGAGGTGGACTTCGAGAGCAAAATTTATGATTTTTTCCCCTTTTCCATTTTTTGTGAGTGTGTATGTGTATGCTTCTGTGTGAGCTTTTGTCTGTATAGCTTTGTTTCCACCATTTGTCCAAGGGTTCTATACGTCCGTTTTTTGTTGTTTTATCTTAATAATTACTTTTTATTTTAATAACTATTTTATTTTAATTTATCTTCGTTCTTTCTTTCCTTCCTTCCCTCCTTTAGACAACGAATCATCACAAATTGAGAAGATGGACTTCGAGAGCAAGATTTATGATTTTTTCCCCTTTTCCTCTTTTTGTGAGTGTGTATGTGGATGCTTCTATGTGATATTTTGTCTGTATAGCTTTGCTTCCACCATTTGTCCTAGGGCTCTATCCGTCCGTTTTTTTTGTTTTGTTTTGTTATTTCTCTTAATAATTTTTTATTTTAATAACTTTATTATATTTTATCTTACTTTATTTTACTTTATCTTCTTTCTTTCTTTTTTCCTTCCTTCCCTCCTTCCTTCCTTCCTCCCTCCCTCCCTTGTTTCTTTCTTTCTACTTCTACTAATTCATTCTTTCTACTTTTTCTCCCTTTTATTCTGAGCCCTGTGGATGAAAGGCTCTTGGTGCTGCAGCCAGGAGTCACTGCTGTGCCTCTGAGGTGGGAGAGCCAACTTCAGGACACTGGTCCCCAAGAGACCTCCCAGCTCCACATAATATCAAATGGCGAAAATCTCCCAGAGATCTCCATCTCAACACCAACACCCAGCTTCACTCAACGACCAGCAAGCTACAGTGCTGGACATCCTATTCCAAACAACTAGCAAGACAGGAACACAACCCCACCCATTACCAGAGAGGCTGCCTAAAATCATAATAAGTCCATAGACACCCCAAAACACACCACCAGACATGGACCTGCCCACCAGAAAGACAAGATCCAGCCTCATCCACCAGAACAAAGGCACTAGCCCCCTCCACCAGGAAGCCTACACAACCCACTGAACCAACCTTAGCCACTGGGGACAGACACCAAAAACAACGGGAACTACGAACCTGCAGCCTGCATAAAGGAGATCCCAAACACAGTAAGATAAGCAAAATTAGAAGACAGAAAAACACACAGCAGATGAAGGAGCAAGATAAAAACCCACCAGACCTAACAAATGAAAAGGAAATAGACAGTCTACCTGAAAAACAATTCAGAGTAATGATAGTAAAGATGATCAAAAATCTTGGAAACAGAATAGACAAAATGCAAGAAACATTTAACAAGGACCTAGAAGAACTAAAGATGAAACAAACAACGATGAACAGCACAATAAATGAAATGAAAAATACTGTAGATGGGATCAATAGCAGAATAACTGAGGCAGAAGAACGGATAAGTGACCTGGAAGATAAAATAGTGGAAATAACTACTGCAGGGCAGAATAAAGAAAAAAGAATGAAAAGAACTGAAGACAGTCTCAGAGACCTCTGGGACAACATTAAATGCACCAACATTCTAATTATAGGGGTTCCAGAAGACGAAGAGAAAAAGAAAGGGACTGAGAAAATATTTGAAGAGATTATAGTTGAAAACTTCCCTAATATGGGAAAGGAAATAGTTAATCAAGTCTAGGAAGCACAGAGAGTCCCATACAGGATAAATCCAAGGAGAAATACGCCAAGACATATGTTAATCAAACTGTCAAAAATTAAATACAAAGAAGGCATATTAAAAGCAGCAAGGGAAAAACAACAAATAACACACAAGGGAATCCCCATAAGGTTAACAGCTGATCTTTCAGCAGAAACTCTGCAAGCCAGAAGGGACTGGCAGGACATATTTAAAGTGATGAAGGAGAAAAACCTGCAACCAAGATTACTCTACCCAGCAAGGATCTCATTCAGATTTGATGGAGAAATTAAAACCTTTACAGACAAGCAAAAGCTGAGAGAGTTCAGCACCACCAAACCAGCTCTACAACAACTGCTAAAGGAACTTCTCTAGGCAAGAAACACAAGAGAAGGAAAAGACCTACAATAACGAACCCAAAACAATTAAGAAAATGGGAATAGGAACATACATATCGATAATTACCTTAAATGTAAATGGACTAAATGCTCCCACCAAAAGACACAGATTGGCTGAATGGATACAAAAACAAGACCCACATATTTGCTGTCTACAAGAGACCCACTTCAGACCTAGAGACACATACAGACTGAAAGTAAGGGGATGGAAAAAGATATTTCATGCAAATGGAAACCAAAAAAAAAGCTGGAGTAGCAATTCTCATATCAGACAAAATAGACTTTAAAATAAAGACTATTAGAAGAGTCAAAGAAGGACACTACATAATGATCAAGGGATCGATCCAAGAAGAAGATATAACAATTGTAAATATTTATGCACCCAACATAGGAGCACCTCAATACATAAGGCAAATACTAACAGCCATAAAAGGGGAAATCGACAGTAACACATTCATAGTAGGGGACTTTAACACCCCACTTTCACCAATGGACAGATCATCCAAAATGAAAATAAATAAGGAAACACAAGCTTTAAATGACATATTAAACAAGATGGATTTAATTGATATTTATAGGACATTCCATCCAAAAACAACAGCATACACATTTTTCTTAACTGGTCATGGAACATTCTCCAGGATAGATCATATCTTGGGTCACAAATCAAGCCTTGGTAAATTTAAGAAAATTGAAGTTGTATCAAGTATATTTTCTGACCACAACGCTATGAGACTAGATATCAATTACAGGAAAAGATCTGTAAAAAACACAAACACATGGAGGCTAAACAATACACTACTTAATAACGAAATGATCACTGAAGAAATCAAAGAGGAAATTAAAAAATACCTAGAAACAAATGACAATGGAGACACGACGACCCAAAATCTATGGGATGCAGCAAAAGCAGTTCTAAGAGGGAAGTTTATAGCAATACAATCCTACCTTAAGAAACAGGAAACATCTCGAATAAACAACCTAACCTTGCACCTAAAGCAATTAGAGAAAGAAGAACAAAAAAACCCCAAAGTTAGCAGAAGGAAAGAAATCATAAAACTCAGATCAGAAATAAATGAAAAAGAAATGAAGGAAACGTTAGCCAAGATCAATAAAACTAAAAAATGGTTCTTTGAGAAGATAAACAAAATTGATAAACCATTAGCCAGACTCATCAAGAAAAAAGGGAGGAGACTCAAATCAATAGAATTAGAAATGAAAAAGGAGAAGTAACAACTGACACTGCAGAAATAAAAAAGATCATGAGAGATTACTACAAGCAACTCTATGCCAATAAAATGGACAACCTGGAAGAAATGGGCAAATTCTTAGAAATGCACAACCTGCCAAGACTGAATCAGGAAGAAACAGAAAATATGAACAGACCAATCACAAGCACTGAAATTGAAACTGTGATTACAAATCTTCCAACAAAAAAAGGCCCAGGACCAGATGGCTTCACAGGCGAATTCCATCAAACATTTACAGAAGAGCTAACACCTATCCTTCTCAAACTCTTCCAAAATATAGCAGAGGAAGGAACACTCCCAAACTCATTCTACGAGGCCACCATCACCCTGATACCAAAACCAGACAAAGATGTCACAAAGAAAGAAAACTAAAGGCCATTATCACTGATGAACATAGATGCAAAAATCCTCAACAAAATACTAGCAAACAGAATCCAACAGCACATTAAACGGATCATACACCATGATCAACTGGGGTTTATTCCAGGAATGCAAGGATTCTTCAATATATGCAAATCAATCAATGTGATACACCATATTAACAAATTGAAGGAGAAAAACCATATGATTATCTCAATAGATGCAGAGAAAGCTTTTGAGAAAATTCAACACACATTTATGATAAAAACCCTGCAGAAAGTAAGCACAGAGGGAACTTTCCTCAACATAATAAAGGCCATATATGACAAACCCACAGCCAACATCGTCCTCAATGGTGAAAAACTGAAAGCATTTCCACTAAGATCAGGAAAAAGACAAGGTTGCCCACTCTCACCACTCTTATTCAACACAGTTATGGAAGTTTTAGCCTCAGCAATCAGAGAAGAAAAGGAAATAAAAGGAATCCAAATTGGAAAAGAAGTAAAAGCTGTCACTGTTTGCAGATGACATGATACTATACATAGAGAATCCTAAAGATGCTACCAGAAAACTACTAGAGCTAATCAATGAATTTGGTAAAGTAGCAGGATACAAAATTAATGCACAGAAATCTCTGGCATTCCTATACACTAATGATGAAAAATCTGAAAGTGAAATCAAGAAAACACTCCCATTTACGATTGCAACAAAAAGAATAAAATATCTAGGAATAAACCTACCTAAGGAGACAAAAGACCTGTATGCAGAAAACTGTAAGACACTGATGAAAGAAATTAAAGATGATACAAATAGATGGAGAGATATACCATGTTCTTGGATTGGAAGAATCAACATTGTGAAAATGACTCTACTACCCAAAGCAATCTACAGATTCAATGCAATCCCTATCAAACTACCACTGGTATTTTTCACAGAACTAGAACAAAAAATTTCACAATTTGTATGGAAACACAAAAGACCCCGAATAGCCAAAGCAATCCTGAGAACGAAAAACGGATCTAGGGGAATCAGGCTCCCTGACTTCAGACTATACTACAAAGCTACAGTAATCAAGACAGTATGGTACTGGCACAAAAACAGAAAGATAGATCAATAGAACAGGATAGAAATCCCAGAGATAAACCCACGCACATATGGTCACCTTATCTTTGATAAAGGAGGCAGGAATGTGCAGTGGAGAAAGGACAGCCTCTTCAATAAATGGTGCTGGGAAAACTGGACAGGTACATGTAAAAGTATGAGATTAGATCACTCCCTAACACCATACACAAAAATAAGCTCAAAATGGATTAAAGACCTAAATGTAAGGCTAGAAACTATCAAACTCTTAGAGGAAAACATAGGCAGGACACTCTATGACATAAATCACAGCAAGATCCTTTTTGACCCACCTCCTAGAGAAATGGAAATAAAAACAAAAATCAACAAATGGGACCTAATGAAACTTCAAAGCTTTTGCACAGCAAAGGAAACCATAAATGAGACCAAAAGACAACCCTCAGAATGGGAGAAAATATTTGCAAATGAAGCAACAGGACAAAGGATTAATCTCCAAAATTTATAAGCAGCTCATGCAACTTAATAACAAAAAAACAAACAACCCAATCCAAAAATGGGCAGAAGACCTAAATAGACATTTCTCCAAAGAAGATATACAGACTGGCAACAAACACATGAAAGAATGCTCAACATCATTAATCATTAGAGAAATGCAAACCAAAACTACAATGAGATATCATCTCACACCAGTGAGAATGGCCATCATCAAAAAATCTAGAAACAATAAATGCTGGAGAGGGTGTGGAGAAAAGGGAACACTCTTGCACTGTTGGTGGGAATGTAAATTGATACAGCCACTGTGGAGAACAGTATGGAGGTTCCTTCAAAAACTAAAAATAGAATTACCATATGACCCAGCAATCCCACTACTGGGCATATACCCTGAGAAAACCATAATTCAAAAAGAGTCATGTACCAAAATGTTCATTGCAGCTCTATTTACAATAGCCCAGAGATGGAAACAACCTAAGTATCCATCATCGGCTGAATGGATAAAGAAGATGTGGCACATATATATGATGGAATATTACTCAGCCATAAAAAGAAACGAAATTGAGCTGTTTGTAATGAGGTGGATGGCCCTAGAGTCTGTCATACAGAGTGAAGTAAGTCAGAAAGAGAGACACAAATACCGTATGCTAACACATATATATGGAATTTAAGGAAAAAAAAATGTCATGAAGAACCTAGGGGTAAGACAAGAAAAAAGACACAGGCCTACTAAAGAATGGACTTGAGGATATGGGGAGGGGGGAAGGGTAAGCTGCGACAAAGCAAGAGAGAGGCATGGACATATATACACTACCAAACGTAAGGTAGATAGCTAGTGGGAAGCAGCCGCGTAGCACAGGGAGATCAGCTCGGTGCTTTGTGACCGCCTGGAGGGGTGGGATAGGGAGGGTGGGAGGGAGGGAGACGCAAGAGGGAAGAGATATGGCAAGATATGTATATATATAACTGATTCATTTTGTTGTAAAGCAGAAACTAACACACCATTGTAAAGCATTTATACTCCAATAAAGATGTTAAAAAAAAAAAACCACAATGAGCTATCACCTCACAAAAATAAATAAATAAATTTTTAAAAATAAAATAAAATGGATATCCAACATGGACCTACTTATAGCACAGGGAACAATTCTGCTCAATACTTTGTAACAACCTAAATGGGAAAAGAATTTGAAAAACAATAGATACATGTATATGTATAACTGAATCACTTTGCTGTACACCTGAAACTAACACAACATTGTTAATCAACTCGACTCCAATATAAAATAAAAAGTTAAAATTTTAAAAAATAAATAATTAATTAATTAAAAAAATAAAAAGAGCCAGAATTATATGATTTAGAAAACATAACATTTTAAAGGGCCAACTAAGGTCTCTGTTTTAACTCAATCACTTGGTAGTCTATTTGTTGAATAAACATTTGTCTAGGGGGTTGAATGACGTTGCCCACGTGTAGAATACCGCAGAAGTGTGTCAGTAAACCCCTGAAGTTCATTCCGTGATATGTAAGGGTACTGTTTAATTTACTGAGATTCTACTCTTTGCTATGAAACATTCTAGGAACTTGGGATACATTCAGGACGAAACAGACAAGTCTCTGCCTCTAAGAAAGTTACATTCTAGAACAGGCAGCCACCCAATAACAAAATACATCAACTGTATAATCATATGGTATGGGTACTGTTTGAATAGTGTCCTCCCAAAATGTATGTCCACCAGGAACCTGGGAAGGTGACCTTATTTGGTTCGTGGCAGATGTAATCCAGTTAAGCTGAGGTCACACTGGATTCGTGTGGGCGCTGAATCCAGTATCAATAGTGTCCTAAGAAGAAGAGGGAATCTGTACACAGAGAGACACACAGAGGAAAGACGGCCACATGGAGACAGAGGCGGAGATTGGAGGTATACTGCCGGAGGCAAAGAATCCAAGGATTTCTGGCAAGCACCGGATGCTAGAAGAGTAGGAAAGTCAAGGAAGGATTCTTCCCAAGAGCCTGCAGAGTGCGCATGGCCCTGCTGACACCTTGATTTTGGACTTCCGGTCGCCCAAACTGTGAGAGAGTAGATTTCTGTTGTTCAGTTTGTGGGACCTTGTTACAGCAGTCCTAGGAAGCTAATGCAGGAGGTTAAGAGGCGGCTAAGTGTCTTGGAAAGTAAGGGACTGGGCATGCTAAATGTGGGGAGGGTTTTCACCGTTAAATAGGAGATTCAATGTAGGCTTCACTGGGAAGGTGAGAGTAGAGTGAAGATTTGGAGTTGGGAGAACTGGTGATGTGGATCCCGGGTGAGGAGCCCTCCAGGCAGAAGTGGGAGTGAGCCTGGCAGACCCGAGGAAGAGCAAGGAGGCTCGTGTGGCTGGAACGAGTGAGGGTGGGGAGAGTCCAAGAAGTTTATGGAGTTGACCGGGGACACGGGACCATCACGGTAGATCGGCTGACTGCGTCTCGCGGTGGGTACTCCTACAGTTTTGAGCAGAGGATTGACATCATCTAATCTGGTTCTAAAAGGATCACTGCAGAAGCTCCGGTGACTTTAGGGATAGGTCTACTGGAGAAACCCACTCAGAGACAATGGAGGCTTGGAGAGCAGAGGCAGTGATCTAAGTGGACAGATGTAGTTTAATCCTGAATGTACTTCACCAGGATTTGCCGACAGACTACATGTTGGCGTGTGAGAGAAACAGGAGCCAGAGACAGCCTCAGATGTCAGGGGTTTGGGCCTGAGCAGCTGGAAGAACGAAAATGCAACAGCTGAGAGGGGGAAGCTGTGGGTGCAGAAGGCTCTGTTGTGGCGGGGGTGGGGGGCAGTGCTGGAAGTCAGAGGCTTGGTTTGCCGCCTGCTAAATTTCAAGATGCCTGGTAGATATCCAAGTGGAGATGTCAGGCGTGCGGCTGGGTGTGTGAATCCACGGTTCAAGAGAAAGGAGTGAGCTGGAGTATAAAACTGAGTCATAGGCACGTAAATGGAATTTAAAACCATAAACCAGGTGAGATCACCAAGAGCATGCAGGCAGAGAAGAGGCCCAGCCACTGATCCCAGGCCACGTCACTCTAAGGAACCAGGAAGCCACATGCAGAAAGTTGTCAAGGAGGACTTCATCCAGCAGGACAAATGAGGCTGCTGGGTTAAGAGAGGTGGGGACAGGGAAGGAGTCTGCAGTTAACCCTGTGTGTTCAGTACCTTTGGATAAAATGCGTAGGTGAAACCTTAATGAAAACGGGTTTGAAAGAGAATGGGAGAACTGGGTATGATGAGTACCGATAACCCTTTCATAGCGTTTTGCTGAAAAGAGGAGCAAATTATTAATTTTATTTTGCAACGATATACGTATTCCAATTGGTCAAGTTCTTCAGTGATGTATTAGTAATTAATCTATTTCTTATAAATACCAAACTATAATATATATACTACAATGTTATACACAAATAATACATGTTATGTAATTATGTAAATGTAAGTCAAAGAGAAAAACAAATATTGTATATTAACACATACACGTGGAATCTAGAAAGATGAACCTATTGGTAGGGCAGGAATAGAAAGGCAGATGCAGAGAATGGACGTGTGGACATGGGGTGGGGAGGGGAGGGTGGGATGAATTGCGAGATAAGGTTTGACATAAATACACTACCATGTGTGAAATAGATAGCTAGCGGGAACCTGCTGTACAGCACTGTGCTACACAGCACAGGGAGCTCAGCTCGGTGCTCTGTGATGGCCTAGTTGGGTTTGATGGGGGGCGGTGAGGGAGGTCCAAGACGGAGGCGATGTGTATATGTGTACGGCTGATTCACTTTGCATTGTGGCAGAAACTAACACAACATTGTAAAGCAACTATACTCCAATAAAAAAAAAAAGACAAAATTACTCAGTTGTAAAAAACATTATATAATGTTTTCAATCAAACTTTTTATTTTGAGATCATTGTAGGCTCACATACACCCATAAGAAATAACACAGAGAGATCCTGCATACCCTACACCCAGTTTCCCCCAAGAATAATGTCTTGGGAAATTCTAATACAATATAACAACCAGGATACGGACACTGAGACAATCTTGTTCAGATTTCCCTAGTTTTACCTATATTCATTCGTGTGTGTGTGTGTGTGTGTGTGTGTGTGTGTGTGTGTATGTGTGTGTGTGTGTATGTGTGTGAGAGAGACCACAGCATCCCTCGTGTTGGCCTCTCATAACCACACCCATCTTCCTCCCACCTCCTCATCTTCCAGCCACAACCCCTTGGACTGTTTACAAATCTGTTCTCCATTTCTATAATTTTGTCTTCTCAAGAAGGTTATACAAATGGAATCATACAATATATAACCTTTTGGGCTTGGCTTTTCTCACTCAACAACACCTCGAGATTCACAGGTGGATATGTATTGTGTATCAACAATGTGTTCTCAGCTGCTGAGTAGTATTCCACAGTATGGACAGACCAAAGTTATTTAATTGTTTACTGAAGGACTTGTGGGTTGTTTCCAGTTTGTGGCTATTACACGGAAAGCTGCCATGAACGTTCATATACAGTTTTTTTGTGTGAACATAAAACTTCATTGCTGTGGGATAAATGCCCAGGAGTACAACTGCTGGCTTGTATGGTAATTGAATGGCTAGCTGTACATGGAATTGCCAACCTTTTCCAGAGTGGCTGTACCATTTTATCTTCCCTCCAGCAAGGTATGAGTTGCCTAGTTTTTCCTGCATTCATCAGCATTTGGTGTTGTCACTATTTTTCATTTTAGTCATTCTGATAGGTGTGTAAAGTGACCACACTGTTGTTTTAACTTGCATGTTACCTACTTTTTCCTTGATGGACCATGCTTTTGATGTCTACTCTAAAAATTCTTTGCTAAGTCCTAGGTCTTAAAGATTTTTTCCTATTTTTTTCCTAAAAGTTTTATAGTTTTAGGTTTTACATTTAAGTTTGGAGTATGTATGTGTGTACCCATACATGCTCCTTAGTTATATACAGACTATTAAAATAAATCCAAAACTTACTATAAAACTACTCACTAATTTTTGCTATATGTGCGTCCAGTCTTGTTTTTGTATAAAAAAGTTTACATTTATAGATGTGTATTTTAAAGTTTACACACACATACATATATAACACATGTATACATAAACTTTTAAAACACAAAATTAGGATTGTATCACCTGAACTTTTCAGTAACAATCACGAACATTCTCCACGGTAATGCTCTGTAACATCATTTTTAAAGCTATGCAGTATTCCATCACACAATGTTTTTTTTTTTTTTTGGAATTTTATTTATTTTTTATACAGCAGGTTCTTACTAGTTATCAATTTTATACCCATCACTGTATACATGTCAATCCCAATCTCCCAAGTCATCCCACCCCAACGCCCACCCCCCCACCACTTTCCCCCCTTGGTGTCCATATGTTTGTTCTCTACGTGTGTGTCTCAACTTCTGCCCTGCAAACCGGTTCATCTGTACCATTTTTCTAGATTCCACATATATGCATTAATATACGATATTTGTTTTTCTCTTTCTGACTTACTTCACTCTGTATGACAGTCCCTAGATCCATCCACACCTCCACAAATGACCCAATTTTGTTCCTTTTTATGGCTGAGTAATATTCCATTGTATATATGTACCACATCTTCTTTATCCACTCGTCTGTCTATGGGCATTTAGGTTGCTTCCATGACCTGGCTATCGTAAATAATGCTGCAATGAACATTGGGGTGCATGTGTCTTTTGAATTATGGTTTTCTCTGGGTATATGCCCAGTAGTGGCATTGCTGGGTCATATGGTAATTCTATTTTTAGTTTTTTAAGGAACCTCCATACTGTTTGCCATAGTGGCTGTATCAATTTACATTCCCACCAACAGGGTAAGAGGGTTCCCTTTTCTCCACACCCTCTCCAGCATTTGTTGTTTGTAGATTTTCTGATGATGGCCATTCTAACCGGTGTGAGATGATACCTCACTGTAGTTTCGATTTGCATTTCTCTAATAATTAGTGATGTTGAGCAGCTTTTCATGTGCCTCTTGGCCATCTGTATGTCTTCTTTGGAGAAATGTCTATTTAGGTTTCTGCCCATTTTTGGATTGAGTTGTTTGTTTTTTTTAATATTGAGCTGCATGAGCTGCTTGTAAATTTTGGAGACTAATCCTTTGTCCGTTGCTTCGTTTGCAAATATTTTCTCCCATTCTGAGGGTTGTCTTTTCGTCTTGTTTGTAGTCTCCTTTGCTGTGCAAAAGCTTTTAAGTTTCGTTAAGTCCCATTTGTTTCTTTTTGTTTTTATTTCCATTACTC
The DNA here is from genome assembly GCF_964270905.1 of Leucopleurus acutus. NCBI lineage: Eukaryota > Metazoa > Chordata > Mammalia > Artiodactyla > Delphinidae > Leucopleurus > Leucopleurus acutus. The sequence goes on along the minus strand of NC_139160.1, from coordinate 6,288,208 downwards.
TAGGAGGTGGGTCAATAAAGATCTTGCTGTGACTTACGTCAAACAGTGTTCTTCCTATGTTTTCCTCTAACACTTTTATAGTGTCCAGTCTTACATTTAGGTCTTTAATCCATTTTGAGTTTATTTTTGTGTATGGTGTTAGGGAGTGTTCTAATTTCATTCTTTTACATGTAGCTGTCCAGCTTTCCCAGCACCACTTATTGAAGAGGCTGTCTTTTCTCCATTGTATATTCTTGCCTCCTCTATCAAAGATAAGGTGACCATATGTTTTGTGGGTTTATCTCCGGGCTTTCTATCCTGTTCCATTGATCTATATTTCTGCTTTTGTACCAGTACCATATTGTCTTGATTACTGTAGCTTTGTAGAGTAGTCTGAAGTCAGGGAGTCTGATTCCTCCAGCTCCGTTTTCTTCCCTCAAGACTGTTTTGGCTATTCGGGGTCTTTGGTGTCTCCATACAAATTTTAAGATTTTTTGTTCTAGTTCTGTAAAAAATGCCACTGGTAATTTGATAGGGATTGCATTGAATCTGTAGATTGCTTTGGGTAGTATAGTCATTTTCACAATGTTGATTCTTCCAATCCAAGAACATGGTATATCTCTCCATCTGTTTGTATCATCTTTAACTTCTTTCATCAGTGTCTTATAGTTTTCTGAGTACAGGTCTTTTGCCTCCTTAGGGAGGTTTATTCCTGGGGATTTTATTCTTTTTGTTGCAGTGGTGAATGGGATTGTTTCCTTAATTTCTCTTTTTGATGTTGAGTGTATAGGAATGCAAGAGATTTCTGTGCATTAATTTTGTTTAATACATCTCGTATCTTCGGTCATTTTGGTTATTTGCAAACTGCTGCTCTATCAAATGGAGCTTTCCACATTATCTGGGGTCTGCTGGTTCCTCTTGTGTCCTCTGGCTAGTGTGTCTCCTCTGGAGGTGGCAGCATGGAGGATGGGCCGGATGCACTGAAGAACAGACCTGGACCCATCGTTCCTTCTCATTACTGCCACCCTCGGACAGTGAGTTTCCTGAGCGTCTTGAAATTTAAAGAATTCAAAAATCATCTGGTAAAGACTCAAGGCAAAACATGAGGAAGTTTGGGGGTGAGGAGGCCAGGGCAGATTTGGGAGCCAGCCAGCTGGAATGACTTATTTTTCTCTTTGCCCTGCGTCATCCCTTCTCGAGAGGTGGGCACAGTGTGTGTGTGAACCAGCGGACAGACAGAGGAAGAAGACGCAGAAGCTCCCCTCATTTCTTTGAGACTCCCTGAGTGTGACAGAAGCCAAAGAGGTATTTTTTCTTCTGTGGTTTCCTTGCTTGACAACAAACAGCTCTCCTGAACTGCTACAGACTTTTCTTTCCTGATCTAGTTGCCTCTGTGGTCCTGATGCTGCCAGGGTATGGAAAGACAGCAGTGATTTCAAGCTTCCCAGACCGACCTAGGCTCAGCCCTGGCTCTGCCATTTTCTGCTTTCTAACTGGCAAAAAGGAAGGAATAACTTACCTTGTGGAATCATCCTGAGGATTAAATAAGAAAATACGTGAAAAGCACCAGTGCCTGCTGTTTAGCAGGTCCTCTAGAATTGGTAGTCTTTTGATCCATTTGTAGGGGGTCCCTCCCAGGGATCAGTGTCCCGCCTCCCGGGAGCAGAGACATGTGAGGGAGTGAAGGGTTTTGCTTGTGCCTGGGTGCTGGCATGTGCTGTCCTCAGCAAGGCAGAGAGGTTAGAATCCACCATGCGGAGGCACTCATGCCAGGAGTCAGAGTTCAGTTTCTAAAAGTCAGAGACACTTAACCTGGCTTTTCAGGTTTCCTTGGAACTTCTTTCTCTGTTTTTATCTTGTCTCTTAGACCCTTTAACAAACTTTCTGAATTAATGGTGATGGACCTATGTCCACCACTGATCTTTCCTACCTCATTGGAAGAGCAAACCTAGGTGTGAAGATTCCCCCTGGGGGTCCGTCGGAAATGCAGATTTCTGCCTCTAACTCTGGTGATTTTGACTAGCGGCCACACACAGTATTTCATGTATTCCTCCTGATCTGGGAAAGTCAGTCCCTCCAGGACCGGAAGAGATGTCTGAAGCCTGCGGCACTCATGGCTGGGAGAGGCAGTGCAGCTGGGCCTCCATCAGCCTCAGAACCCAAGGTCGTGGGCACTTGCTATATTTTCACGGCAGGTATTTAGCTTGGTTACCATAGTTCAATATTGAGACCAAAATATTATCATTTTCTAAATCAAATAAAACCCCAATATTTATTTGTGGACCCGTTTTTCACTTCAAGATACTATTAAAATTAAAAAGGGAAAAACACCAAGTATGAGTGAGTATGTGGAGAAACTGGAACTTCTTTTTTTTTTTTATGGCCACATCGTGCAGCGTGTGGGATCTTAGTTCCCCGACCAGGGATCGAACCCGGGTCCCCTGCATTAGAAGACTGGAGTCCTAACCACTGGACCACCAGGGAAGTTCTGACATTGGAACTCTCATACACTGACGAAGGGAGGATGCAAATTGTTAGAACAAGGTATCTGAGGGTATTTTGCTCTAATTTAGTAAGGGTGGAGATACGGAGGTGTGTGTGTGACCGAACAATTCCACCTCCTGAGCTAGAGAGACATTCACACGCGTGCACCAGGACACGTGTGCAGGCACGCTCAGGACAGTATGGGCTATCATAGCTCTGCAGTAGGAATAAGCCCAAACGCCCAAGAGCAGTGGGACAGAGCACACACGGTGGAGTTCAAGGCGGAGTTCCACTGCAGTCATGAAAATGAGTGATGCAGGGCTGTGCGTGTGAACGTGAGTGAACCTCACGGACGATGAGTAAGTCACAGAATGCAGAGCGTTTTGATATCATTACCTAGTATTTAAAGACACAATACTTGATGTTCCTCACAGGCACACGCTATCTCAGGGATGAAAGTCTTAGCAGTGTATTTGCCAGTATCAGACTCCAGGGTGCCTCGGTGGGGAGGGGAGAGGGATGTGGATTGGGACTGATTTATTTCTTTCAAAAGCGATCTGAAATTTGGCAAAACTTCAGATTTTCTCATTCTGCGTGCCGAGTAGATGGATGTTTGTTTTTGTTCTTCTATAGTTTTCTGGGTTCACAGAACTTCAGAATCATTTTTAGAAGATATCAGTACAGATGTTCTGCATCAACTAAATAATAATCCTTCTCATTCCAAACTTGGGAGTTTATGAGACTCTCTGCTTGTGTCATCAGAGTAACCCCAAAGAAGGCAGGGGAAGTGCTGCGTCCATTTGAAGAGAGGGAAGCTCAGAGCAGCTAGTGACCAGCTCAACGTCACACAGCCAGGAAGAGGTAAAGCCAGGATTCAGACCCAGGTTCCAAATCCGTGCTCTTCCCCTGCCCCAACCCCCCATCATCTGACACCTTTCTAGATCTCTTTATTTGTAATGAGCACTTCAGTGCCCTGTATTGTATAACTCTGAGAGCCTTTTTTCAATAACAGGAATCACTTTCATTTGGTAGACTGAAACGTCAACATAGACAGCTATTTCAAGATATATTAATATATTAAAGTGACATATTGAGGAGCATAGGGTAAAGCAGTGTTGGAACCTATACTGCCACCCATGAACTCCTAATTCATGTAGGATTTATTCTTTGCAGCCACAAACTAATCAAGTTTATAACCGTTTATAATCCAATTCTTATAAATACTTTAACATAATTTGTTCATTGCATGATTATAACATTAAAACATGGTAGGCCCCTAAATTATTAACAGTAGGGCAAGGGCTAGGTAACTGTGGTTAATTCAGTCATTAACGTTTGCGTCGTGAAGACTCTTCAGCAACGGATAAGAACGGTACTTAGCCAGTGTGCGCGGGTCCGGGTGAGTGGCTGTTTATGGCTGGTGTCCATTCTGATTAGCTACTGCCCATGACTCCTGTGTCAACGCCTGTGCTGTACCAGTTGTTAAGTATCTTTAATAATGCCCTTCTTACAATGCACCATTAAGTGGGTAATGGCAGAAATCAAGTTATATTACACTATGATTACAATCATAGAGATATGTGTACACAAAAACCCCATATATGCACACGCACACATAACCGACTTACGCAGCTAGAATTACTGGTGGGTTTTCCTCTATCACACACGTTTTCCACAATTTGATACTGACTTCATAATTTGAAGATCAAATATTAGAATCTTTTCTTAGAGTACATCTGTCCTGAGTCAGCCACTTTATGACCCTATCCTAGACTTTTCACTCAATTCTGCTCTTCCCACGAGGGCACAGTTTATGTGCCGAGGCAGTGAAGCGTAATTCCTGGCTGAAAAAGGAGACACGATGGCTCTGCTTTGTTTTCAGATAAGATCAAATGCACTGGACTTATTTTATGTGTTTCTATTTTGCCAAGGGTACTACAAATTATATAGACATATGGAAAGACCAAATGCTATCAGCTCCTCTTAATGAAAGTCTTATCCTCTTCAACCCCACAGTTCTCTCAAGTCTTCTTTTTCCTATTGGGATGTTACAGACACCCCCACATCACTTCAAGGCTGAAAACGCATGCTTCGTACTATCAGATAAAGTACAGTTTCATCAAATATAGGTAAACCTTTCAAATCTTATAAACCCTTGTGATGGTATTATATTTTATGTTTCTCAACCTTCCTAACCACGAGAATTCATCCTTACAATTCAGAGGGATGAAACTGGAATTTTAAAAAATAGGTCCAAGTCTTTTGTTGCACATCCATATGTGTTCAGAATGCTCACTCTTGGGATTTCGTTCCATCACCAGGAGTTGACATCAGTTAAACTGACCTTCTTTTCCACTTACCCTGATGAAAGGGGCTATTTGAAAGTGACTTACATCTTTATACCAATAGCTACTTTCTCTCTTTTTGAAATGATCAGTTTCTTAAGAAATTATAGATTCGAAATATAAGGGGTAGCCATGAGGTTACGAATTAAGAAGCAGAAACACCAAAACGGCAGAATATTTCACTATATGTAATAGTCAACACATAAAATCCAATCCAGCTCAGCCATATTAAGTGATTTCAAGTTGGACGTCAACTAAATATATTACGTAAGCAACAGCTGTAGCAGGATATTATGGCAGGATGATAGGTAATTTGAATTCTTTTCATGCACTGCTTTTCCTGCACAAGTATCTAGCAACATCCCAACACTTGGCTTTTTATCTGGCATTAGCTGTGCAGAAATCCCATTTTGCACTATCATTGCAAAAGTGTATCACTTATGAAATTGATTCCTGACACATGGTGTTGTAAGAAGGTTAATGGTTAATTAATTTAGCCAGTGGTAGGATTTCCTATGTTTAATAATGCATGAGATGATGGCCTTTTGATTCGTTTATATTTCCAGTAAGACCATAAACTTCTGCAATATTATGAGAAAGATATGTAAAATGACTGTACGGATTAGTTCATGTTTTCAAACACTGGAAGCATTTGCAAATTCAACAGTAACCAAACAAATGAGCTCAGATATTTAACAACGATGTACTTCATGATGGAAATCCATGCTGAAAACTTAGTTCTCCATAAACCTTAAATGCTCACAACTAAGAGTTTATTTTCTATTAAGAGGGTCTACAAAACTCAGTGATATTGTTTCTCCCTAATTTTTCTAGCCAGATCCAGTGAACAATGGGAGAGCAAAGCCAGGGTTGGAAGAAACAATAATAATAATCTGACCTCCAACATCTGAATGTGCCTCTATTTGCCACTCTTCAATGCCTTTTGAATGGGGAAGATTCGATTCTTTTAGGTGCCCATGGCTGGGTCTTCTTCCAGCCACCTTGATACTCTTTTTGCTCTTAAAACTCCTTGACTGAGCAACCGAGAGTACAGATTGGCATTACAACCTTCTATTTTCCTTCCTACCAAGTAAAACCCAGAGTCTCCAAAATGTTAAAAGACACAGTGTCGTCACCTGATCCTTTTCCAACTCAAGTGAAAGGCTGTTAAAGAAAACCAAAAGGAAGAAGGGGAGGAGGAAGAAGGGCAAGTAAGCGGGAGGGAGAAGTGGCGGGATGGGTGGGCAGGGGGAGACCATGCTCACTCAGCAAGAGCCAGGGGAAAACTAGAGAATGGGCAAGATGGAACCAAGGCCCTGGCATCAGGGCAGCAGTAGAGCTGGAGACAGTGCTGGGACGGAGGGAGCCTAGTGCCCGCCACCTTCCCCTCCAGGAGATGGAAGCCCGCAGCGGGAAAGCGCTGTGCACCGGGAGTCCCCGGACTCCCGTTCAGAGCATTTGCAGTTGTAACGTTGGGCGAGAAGGGGCTCAGGTAGGGAGGCTGAGAGACGGTGTGCCCGGCAGCCAGGATGGAAGCAGGACGGGGTAGGAGTTGAACCGGCTCGTTTGTTTCCGAGGAAAATAAATGACTGTGCGTTTGAGGGCAGTTAGTTAAATTTAGCAGTTAGAGTCTGTCATGCAGAACTGGAAATGTGAGCTTTTATTTTATTTTATTTTATTTTATTTTTTTAACATCTTTATTGGGGTATAATTGCTTTACAATGCTGTGTTAGTTTCTGCTGTATAACAAAGTGAATCAGCTATACACATACATTTATCCCCATGTCCCCTCCCTCTTGCGTCTCCCTCCCACCCTCCCTGTCCCATCCCTCTAGGTGGTCACAAAGCACCGAGCTGATCTCCCTGTGCTATGCGGCTGCTTCCCACTAGCTATGTATTTTACGTTTGGTAGTGAATATATGTCCATGCCGCTCTCTCACTTCGTCCCAGCTTACCCTTCCCCCTCCCCGTGTCCTCAAGTCCTTTCTCTATGTCTGCATCTTTATTCCTGTCCTGTCCCTAGGTTCTTCAGAAACTTTTTTTTTTTTTTAGATTCCATATATATGTGTTAGCATACGGTATTTGTTTTTCTCTTTCTGACTTACTTCACTCTGTATGACACATCCTAGGTCCATCCACCTCACTACAAATAACTCAGAAATGTGAGTTTTTAAACTATGTCTTCAGGCTGTTAACAGGTGAATGGTAATGACAAGGCAATGAGCCTGCCCTGTCTAACCAGACAACCGAGCTTCCGTTTGGCCTGCACTACTGCAGTACACTGAAGTGTCAAGCCCCACCGGAACTGCCGACTGGTCCAAATCAGCCAACTTAGAAAGAACCTTGGACTATTTAACTGCAAGGCACTATGGAGCTCATCTGGTACAACTCACATTCTGTGTGTGTAGACTTGACATGCAGAGGGTTAGGGGATGCTTCCAGGGTCACACAAATGATCAGCCTCCGAAGCATATAAGGTACTTTCCCTTCACACATGAAGGCTCCCAGATAAGAAAAATGAAAGCATCCCGGTCATACTTTTCGGAAACTCCTATCCTAACACCTCAGAAGTTATTTATTCTGTGGCGATTATTTCGCACTAGTCTTTAAGGAAGATTCATTGGTGACAACTGAGACATGGTGAATATCAGAATTATGCATATAACATTCTCCTTTTACAACTAGATGACCAGGAAGACAGGAAGTGTCTGATTTCAGATTGTGGCTCTGACAGATAACTGTGACTGCAGAAATCACACACAATCAGCTAGCTGGTAGCCTCTGTTTTATCAGCTATAGGAGTTCTCCAAGGAGAGGAGTTGATGTCTATTGTAAGGTGACAACCATGACTTTAACATAAATGATATCACAGGCTTCTTAGATGAACATTACTTCTTTCTTTCTTTCTTTCTTTCTTTTTTTTGGCGGTACGCGGGCCTCTCACCGCTGCGGCCTCTCCCGCCGCGGAGCACAGGCTCCGGACGCGCAGGCTCAGCGGCCATGGCTCACAGGCCCAGCCACTCCGCGGCATGTGGGATCTTCCCGGACCGGGGCACGAACCCCCATCCCCTGCATCGGCAGGCGGACTCTCAACCACCGCGCCACCAGGGAAGCCCACATTACTTCTTTCTTGAATGTACTTCATTGATGGTTAATGAATGTGGCTTAGAATCAGCTGAGTAATAGATTCAGCTTTGACCTCATGATATATAGGCTTTATTTGGATTTTTTTAACATATAATGGGTCTTAGAGCCACCTTGCTGAAGTTAACAAGAGTATTCGCAACAACTGTTGTTACCTGCTAGTCCTTGGTTTGCTATCTCACTGGTTTTTCCACCCTGAGTGAAAACTGCCCCACAATAATAATTCATCAAGTTATTTGTTCATCCATCCATTCATTCACCAAACATGCATTACATACTTGAAATATCCTATACAGTGCTAGGCACTCTGCATAAATGATCTTTCACCCTTAAAACAATCCTGCGACACAGAGATTTTTGTGTTTCCCATAGTACAGACAGGAGACCAAGGAACTCAGGCCTGTGTACCATCAGGGCACTCCAGTCTGCTACCCCAAGAAATGTGAACACGACAAGCCAAATACTATTATCTCCACAGGGACATTTAGCCATATTTGCATAGGAGGTAACTAGCCTTTCTTGTTGGATAATTTATTTATCTCAAGTTTCCAAGTAAACATTTTTCTCCTGGCATGTCTACCAAACCTTAATGGTTCTTGGTTCAGAAATGGCAAACACTGTGCAATTCTAAAATAAAGACAGCTGCTAAGGTTGGCTACATGATGGTCTATAATACGAATTGTCTGGTCATTTTTGTTTTAAAATATCTGTGTAAAGAGCTGAAATCTTTGGATCAAGAAATGGGAGTGTAAATCTGTTTTAAATTATAGTAACCACTTCTCAAAGGTTTAATTCTCCACTTTTTTCTTAAATTGAACATGCACGCCATGGATGTAACTCAAGTGCCAAGAAAAGCGGGTTAATAGGTGTCTGATGACTCTTCGAATGTATTTGCCTCAGATGTGCTCTCTGCTAGGAAGCCTGTAGTGTGTTACTTGGCAGACGGGTCCACAGGGCGACCTCACCCCCATAATTTCCACCTCCTATTGCTTATGCCCTGTGTAACCCCTTCACCTTTGAGTGCAGGTGGCGCCTGGGACTGGCTTATAAGCCACAGAAGATGGCAAAGGTGATGACATATCACTTTCAAGGTTAGGTTATGTTATGTAAATCTCTATCCTTGACTGGAAGAAGAGATTCTCCTTGCTAATCTGAGGAGGTAAGTGGTCGTGCTGGACAAGCCCATGGGTCAAGGAAGCGCAGGTGGCATCTAGAAGCTGAAGGTGACCTCCAGGCAACAGCGAGCCAAAAGCTGGGGCCCTCAGCAAATAGCCCCAGGAAATAAATCCTGCCAACAACCTAAGTGAGCGTGGAAATGGATTCTCCCCCCACCCCCAGTTGAGCCCCCAAATGAGGCTGCAGCTAGCCAAGACCTGACTCTGAGTCTTGTGCCCAGACTCCCAAGCCATGGAAGCGGAGAGAGAGGTGTGTTGTTCTAAGTCATTTCTGGGATTAGTTACACAGCAATTAAAAAAACTCACCTAAGTACTCATGTGGTGGTTCTGCAGCCTCACGTGTTTACCTTTCCATCCCCCTCACTGGGCTGTGAGCGAGCTTACAGAATGGGACTGGGCTGTGTCTTGGTTTACTTCTGTTCCCCACTCCCCCTGGTGTTTAGCACACTTACGTGACACACAGACAGTCAGGAAGTGTGCACCGAATGAATAATCCAGTGAATGGACGAACGAATGAATGTGGTACCTTAGCATTCCGGTGTCTGTATCAACCACACGCCGCTGTTTCCTCTAATATCTCTTGGTTAATCAACGTGCTGAGGAAACTGAAACTATTTCCTTTTCTAGGCAAGTCGTTTGTCTTCGTTAAAATGGAGCTGCCGTCCTATTTTCCGGTCATACTGTTTGATTAGACCCTTCTGGAATATTTTGTAGAATTCTCCGTGGTTTTCACTAGCCTACATAATTCTGTGCCATCAGCTACTTCGATGAGCTATAGCTAGTTTTCTCCAACTAATTACTTCAGACGCTAGGCGCCAATTCCTGAGGCTCCCCATTAACTCCTTTCTAGGAAGGGAATCTGCACAAATTTCCTTTCTCTGAACTAATTTAAATCCACACGACGAGAACTTGATCTCTTATTCTGTCGTTAGCAATAATAATTATATTCAGACTTTTAGACGATGAAAGCACTTTATACCAATTATTTTATCTGTGTTATACCCAGAGGTAGGCTTGCTACGTAATTCCCATCTTTTGGATAAGAAAAGAGAGGCTGAAAATGTTTTTGGAAGTAACCTGTAGGTTATTTATTTTCTCAGTCAACAATTTATTAAGCACTGAGAATATGTGGAGAATGGTATTTAGAAAAAATGAAAGGAAGGAAGAAAGGGAGGGAGGAAGGAAGGAAAGAGGGAAGGAAGGAAGGGAAGGAGGGAGGGAGAGAGGGAGGAAGGAAGGAAAGAGGGAAGGAAGGAAGGAAGGAAGGGAGGGAGGGAGGGAGGGAGAAAGATGTGTCTTGCCTGCCTTATTAAATTATAAGTTCTCCATAGTTTCATCTGTGTTTTTTCAATTTTACTTCTTCTACTAGTAATTCCACAAGAAAAGCTGGGCATAAGGCTTCATCACCTTACAGCTAGAAAAATACAGCAGACTTCTGCTTGTCTTAGTGCTTCTGGGTTTTCCCAGCCTCTGTTTATCCAACTCAGGATTTGGAGAATATTTTGTTAAGCTCAATCTTATTGCTTCTGAGGTTCCTACAGTGATTTCCTGTGACTAATATTTAAGATACAATCATTCTTGCTTGGTTAAAGACCCTTTTAGACATTTCATTCACCCTTCCTTCCCAATCTAATATCCTCTGTTAATGTCTTCCTTATTTCGTAACCAGGAATTCTCTACATCAACTGTGATGACTAGCTTATCGCCCCTTTAAGCAAAACTTCTCCTCCACTTGTTTTCTATACACCATCTCTTCAAGCCAACATGCCCTCCTGGATCACGCAGGACAACCTGACTTCTCTCACCTCCTATAAAAGCAGGTACAACATTAACCTCTGATTCACCTTTTCCTCCTCAATTAGGCCTTAACTCTTTGCCTCTCATACACCTGAACTTTTTCATTTTGCTGCATTTATACCAGTGGTCCCTCAAGCAGCAGTCTTAGCATCACCTAGAAACACACAGTCTTGGACCCCACCTCGAATATACTGCATCAGAAGTACTGAGGGCAGATCCCAGAAAACCATTTTAAAAAACCCTCCATGTGGCTCTGATGCCCTTTAAAGTCTGACAGCAAATGACTGATATGTGTAAATATAAGTAAAAACACATACAAACATACACACACAAACACAAATTTCCAAAAGGGTATGTCACTGAAAAAAATTAGATCGCCATTTAGATCGTAAGCTATTTCAGATGGCAGGAAGCATATGATAAAATTTCACTAGCATTACGAGTGTTTTTCTAACACCCGTAGCACCTAGAGCAGGATTTTGCACATATTTTGTACTTACCTACATGTTTAGCTAAATGCCACTTGTTCCTTTATCCCACCCTGGCTTATTAACAACGCATATTCGACCAAAAGGGTACAAAGGGAAGAAAATAAATGAAGCACATTATTCTTATTAAGTATGGATTTGCAGCTCTGATTAAGTCTAGGAAAACCAAAATTAGTTCTGCACACAGAGCTCTTGCCCTGGGGCTCCTGTGTACCTTCTATAGCTATACCTTCTTCAAAAGGTTCCAGTCAAACTAAGCTATTTGTGTCTCCCCAGCAGTATCTCTAAGCTGTACCTTCTACCTGGGATGCCCTCTGTCCCTTACCTGCCTGCATAACTCCTCTGTATCCTTCAAGGTTCACCTTCAAGAAGCTTCTCTGCCCCCCATTCCATCATAGTGAGACACCCCTCCCTCGTGCTCCCGGGGTACCCTCTATTTATCCCTACCCTGGCACTCACTACACTATATTACAAAATCACCTCCACCTGTCTGTCTGTCTGTCTGTCTGTCTGCTCCACTACACTGAATAGTAAGCACCTGAAGACAGACAGGTCCCACGGAGGTATTCTATTCTGCTTGTCATGTAAGTTGTTGGCCAGGAAAAAAAAATGGCTAAGGTTTGATATTAGATGTAATTCAGTTTTCTATGCTTTAATTTCCTCAACAAGCAAACATGAATGTATTTTATGCCAGCAACCTATGTAGTTCAGAATTAGAATGCAGCTCATCTCTGCTGGTCCCTGAAGGGATCGGGGATCCCCGAGGCAGTTTCGGTTCCCCTCCTGATGTCCAGGGGACACTGCCACCGCCCTTCTTCAGCAGCTACACCAGTGATCCAGAAGCATAAATGCCAGACTTGGGAGAAGCTCCGGCACAGGTTGTGCTGTATTTTCAAGCACGACCTGCAGCTCCTGTGGGCAAGTTTGCACAGGGCTGCTTCCCATGAGGACAGTCTCCTTGACTGCGCACTGCATGGGCTCCACTCAAATCTATGCAGGTGATGGGTCACTGCGCTCAGGGGAGGAAAAGCTTCCTAATCACCTAACAGGGCACTGGGGCACGCAGAGGAGAAAAGACAAACAAATACCTTTGGGTGATCATCTTCCAGGCCGGTGAACCCCATCCCACTGCTCAGGACAGAGAACAATTTGTTCAGGACACCACCAAGCACTAGCGACTTGGTTGCCTACAAATGGAAACCATCCCATAATTGCTGCAGCATTTAGAGCTAATTCCTGTTCTCCTTCACGGTCTCTGGCATCCTGTCCTACAGGACACAAGGCTGCAGAGAGGGCAGCCTCATGGCAAAGCCATGTAGGCACGGGACCCCAAGAGCTGTGCGCAGTGCCAGGAAATATAGTGGCGCCGGGAACAGCCCAGAGATTCCTTAGGAACCGTCATCCCTCTGAGGAGATGACCTTCCCATCCTGTGGGCATCTGTCTCCTCATAGCTTGTTCCTAAGCGTCTGAAGATTCCAAATTTAACATTTTTCCTCACGTATTCTTAAATGAAGATATTCTCCTCATTTAAGAAACTGCTTATCTTGATGAAATCAGGAGAGATTTTCTGCATATATTCATAAACATATTCTGTCTCTCAGTTGTGAGGGGAGGAAAGCTAAAATGAGGGTTTAAAATGGCATCTGGTTAGCAGCCCCCAGTGCAGTTCCTCATCCGTGAAAACTCAGAGGAAGAAGAAAACCTTCCCGGCTGACAACCATGACTACAGGCACCCTAACATTTCAACGGGATGTTTGGGGAAACAGTTGCTAATCACTGGACAGGTGATGCTTGGTGGAGAGAATCCAACCTAGGAAATGCTGGCTGATGGAAGATGGCAGAGGAAGGGGAGGATAGCTACTCCTCTGGCCCCAGACACCTCTGTCTCAGGGACCCAAGACCTGCACAAGTCAGAAATTTAACAGCACAAGAGTGAGGAAGTCATGACCCAAAAGGACTAGAGCTAAGTATCAAAACCAATGAGAATAGATATGAATCTAAATAATGGTTGTACCATTATCTGCAAAATGGGGCAGCTTTCCTTACATGGTAAGGAAAACAAGACCCGTATATACGCTGTCTACAAGAGACCCACTTCAGACCTAGGGACACATACAGACTGAAAGTGAGGGGATGGAAAAAGATATTCCATGCAAATGGAAACCAAAAGAAAGCTGGAGTAGCAATTCTCATATCAGACAAAATAGACTTTAAAATAAAGACTATTACAAGAGACAAAGAAGGACACTACGTAATGATCAAGGGATCGATCCAAGAAGAAGATATAACAATTGTAAATATTTATGCACCCAACATAGGAGCACCTCCATATATAAAGCAAATGCTAACAGCCATAAGTGGAAATCGACAGTAACACAATCACAGTAGGGGACTTTAACACCCCACTTTCACCAATGGACAGATCATCCAAAATGAATATAAATAAGGAAACACAAGCTTTAAATGATACATTAAACAAGATGGGCTTCATTGATATTTATAGGACATTCCATCCAAAAACAACAGAATACACTTTCTTCTCAAGTGCTCATGGAACATTCTCCAGGATAGCCCATATCTTGGATCACAAGTCAAGCCTTGGCAAATTTAAGAAAATTGAAATCGAATAAAGCATCTTTTCCGACCACAACGCTGTGAGACAAGATATCAATTACAGGAAAAAAATCTCTAAAAAATACAAACACATGGAGGCTCACCAATACACTACTTAATAACCAAGAGATTCCTGAGGAAACCAAAAAATACCTAGAAACAAATGACAATGAAAACACGAGGACCCTAAACCTATGGGACGCAGCAAAAGCAGTTCAGAGGGAAGTATACAGCAATACAATCCTACCTCAAGAAAAAAGAATCGTCTCAAATAAACAACATAACCTTACACCTAAAGCAATAAGAGAAAGAAGAACAAAAAGAAACCCCAAAGTTAGCAGAAAGAAAGAAATCATAAGGATCAGGTCAGAAATAAATGGAAAAGAAATGAAGGAAACAGTAGCAAAGATCAATAAAAGTAAAAGCTGGTTCTTTGAGAAGAGAAACAAAATTGATAAACCATTAGCCAGACTCCTCAAGAAGAACAGGGAGAAGACTCAACAGAATTAGAAATGAAAAAGGAGAAGTAACAGCTGACACTGCAAAATACAAAGGATCATGGGCGATTACTACAAGCAACTCTATGCCAATAAAATGGACAACCTGGAAGAAATGGACACATTCTTAGAAAGGTATCACCTTCCAAGACTGAACCAGGAAGAAACAGGAAATATGAACAGACCAATCACAAGTAATGAAACTGCGATTAAAAATCTTCCAACAAACAGAAGTCCAGGACCAGATGGCTTCACAGTGAATTCTATCAAACATTTTGAGAAGAGCTAACACCCATCCTTCTCAAACTCTTCCAAAATATTACAGAGGAAGGAACACTCCCAAACTCATTCTATGAGGCCACCATCACCCTGATACCAAAACGACACAAAGATACTACAAAAATGAAAATTATAGACCAATATCACTGATGAAAATAGATGCAAAAATCCTCAACAAAATACTAGCAAACAGAATTCAACAACACATTAAAAAGATCGTACACCATGATCAAATGGGATTCATCCCAGGGATGCAAGGATTCTTCAATATATGCAAATCAATCAATGTGATAAACCATATTAACAAATTGAAGAATAAACACCATATGATCATCTCAGTAGATGCAGAAAAAGCTTTTGACAAAATTCAACACCCATTTATCATAAAAACTCTCCAGAAAGTGGGCATAGAGGAACATATTTCAACATAATAAAGGCCATATATGACACACCCACAGCAAACATCATTCTCAATGGTGAAAAACTGAAAGCATTTCCTCTAAGATCACGAACAAGACAAGGATGTCCACTCTCACCATTATTCAACATAGTTTTGGAAGACCTAGCCATGGCAATCAGGGAAGAAAAAGAAAGAAAAGGAATACAAATTGGAAAAGAAGAAGTAAAACTGTCACTGTTTGCAGATGACATGGTACAAAACATAGACAATCCTAAAGATGCCACCAGAAAACTACTAGAGCTAATCCATGAATTTGGTAAAGCAGAAGGATACAAAATTAATGCACAGAAATCTCTTGCATTCCTATACACTAATGATGAAAAATCTGAAAGAGAAATTAAGGAAACACTCTCATTTACCACTGCAACACAAAGAATAAAATACCTAGGAATAAAACTACCTAGGGAGATAAAAGACCTGTATGCAGAAAACAAGACATTGATGAAAGAAATTAAAGATGATACAAACAGATGGAGAGATATACCATGTTCTTGGATTGGAAGAATCAATACTGTGAAAATGACTATACTACCCAAAGCAATCTACAGATTCAATGCAATCCCTATCAAATTACCAGTGGCATTTTTTACAGAAGTAGAACAATAAATCTTAAAATCTGTATAGAGATACAAAAGACCCCGAATAGCCAAAGCAGTCTTGAGGGTAAAAAACGGAGCTGGAGGAATCAGACTCCCTGACTTCAGACTACTCTACAAAGCTACAGTAATCAAGACAATATGGTACTGGCACAAAAACAGAAACATAGATCAATGGAACAGGATAGAAAGCCCAGAGATAAACCCACACACCTATGGTCAACTAATCTATGACAAAGAAGGCAAGGATATACAATGGAGAAAAAACAGTCTTTTCAATATGTGGTGCTGGGAAAACTGGACAGCTACATGTAAAAGAATGCAATTAGAACACTCCCTAACACCGTACACAAAAATAAACTCAAAATGGATTAAAGACCTAAATTTAAGGCCAGACACTGTAAAACCCTTAGAGGAAAACACAGGCAGAACACTCCATGACATAAATCACAGCAAGATCCTTTTTGACCCACCTCCTAAAATAATGGATATAAAAACAAAAAAAGCAAGTGGGACCTAATGAAACTTAAAAGCTTTTGCACAGCAAAGGAAAACATAAACAAGACGAAAAGACAACCCTCAGAATGGGAGAAAATATTTGCAAATGAAGCAACTGACAAAGGATTAATCTCCAAAATTTACAAGCAGCTCATGCAGCTCAATATGCAAAACATAAACAACCCAATCCAAAAATGGGCAGAAGACCTAAACTGACATTTCTCCAAAGAAGATATACAGCCAGCCAGCAAACACATGAAAGAATGCTCAACATCACTAATCATTAGAGAAATGCAGATCAGAACTACAATGAGGTATCACCTCACACCAGTCAGAATGGCCATCATCAAAAACTCTATAAACAATAAATGCTGGACAGGGTGTGAGAATCCTCTTGCACTGTTGGTATGGAGGTTCCTTCAAAAACTAAAAATAGAACTATCATACGACCCAGCAATTCCACTACTGGGCATACACCCTGAGAAAACCATAATTCAAAAAGAGTCATGTACCACAATATTCATTGCAGCTCTATTTACAATAGTCAGGACACAGAAGCAACCTAAGTGTCCATCGACAGATGAATGGATAAAGAAGATGTGGCACATATATACAATGGAATATTACTCAGCCATAAAAAGAAACGAAATTGAGTCATTTGTAGTGAAGTGGATGGACCTAGAGTCTGTCATACAGAGTGCAGTAGTCAGAAAGAGAAAGACAAATACCGTATGCTAACACATATATATGGAATCTAAAAAAAAAAATGGTTATGAAGAACCTAGGGGCAGGACAGGAATAAAGACGCAGACATAGAGAATGGATTTGAGGACATGGGGAGGAAGAAGGGTAAGCTGGGACGAAGTGAGAGAGTGGCATGGACATATATACACTACCAAATGTAAAACAGATAGCTAGTGGGAAGCAGCCACATAGCACAGGGAGATCAGCTCAGTGCTTTGTGACCACCTAGAGGGGTGGGATAGGGAAGGTGGGAGGGAGACACAAGAGGGAGGGGATATGCGGATGTATGTATATGTATAGGTGATTCACTTTGTTATAAAGCAGAAACTAACACACCATTGTAAAGCAATTATACTCCAATAAAGATGTTAAAAAAAGAGAAAGAAAAGTTCCCCACTAGGAACCGAAATTTTCAGTGTTATAACTCCAATTGTGAAAAGAACATCAATATACTATTCCACAAATTCTGGGCCCTGGCACAAGGACAGAAAAACAGAACTACAGATCTCCCAAATAACAGAGCTAAACGACAGCCAGTCCTTTCTGAATCTTAATGTCATTCCAGATGAAAAAACAGACTGCCAGGAAAAAAAAGTTTCACAGCGATGCCTGGATTTATGAGTAATCATGGTACTAAATATTTATAAAGCAGGGGAAGTGTACAGAGTGTCCATCATTCTGTAAAATTGTGCCTGCCAAAACATTGAGAAAAGCCTAAAGAAACGCTCTACTCGGCCCCATGATTAGGGCCACGGTTGGAATACAGTCACAGTTTTATCATTTACAATTTCCTCCCAACTGGGGTCATCTTTTGATTTAGAAAAGAAAAGCATCGAAGATGAAAGGTTTCCTCTTTTTCTTATTTCCCATTTAATCACTGAATACATTCAGTCCTTGTTCATTTTTATACGTGAGCAAAACGTCAAGGCTCAGAAAGACTCAAAGCTGTTAAGATGGTCCTTTTTGATAAACACAGATGAAGGCAACCTGGCATTCCCTTAACATGTACTAACTGCACAAGTACTACATGGCTGTCATCAAAATTTTAAATAGTGGTAAGGAAAAGAAAAAACAAAACAAAATAAAACCGAAACTGCCTCAAATGCCACCACTCAGAGATATTCGCTGCTGATTTGGGAAGTGATATGTTTCTTCATCCTTGCTCTTGTAGGCATCGACAGTTCTTTTTTCTTTCTTTCTTTTTATTGACATATAGTTCACATATAAGATAGTTCTTTTTTTTATTTATTTTTATTTTTTTGTGGCCGCGCTGCACGGCATGTGGGATCTTAGTTCTCCAACCAGGGATCGATCCCGTGCCCCCTGCATTGAAAGTGCAGAGTCTTAACCACTGGACCACCAGGGAAGTCCCAGTTCTTTTTTTAAGTTAAGGGTAGTGAGATTTCATTTCCATGCATTGATATTTGGTTTTGTCCCTACGTTTTATGGCACTCTGCAATTTAGAAAGGGAGGTCATCCCGAAGACCTCTCACACCCCGCCCTTCCTCTCCACCCTGCCTCTGTCCAGGTACAGGCCCCGATAATCTCTCCCCGGACCACTCCTCCCTGGTCTCCTTGAATTCCCCCTCTCCGCACTCACACCCACTCTCCGCACTGCCTCTCGGGCACTCCTATTTAACTCACAAATCTGAGTCATTCCCGGCCATGCATTTCCTTAGGCCCAAGTGCTTGCCTGGCAGTGGGCCCCGGAGGACCTATTCCTGCTGGCTTCCTGCACATCAGGCCTCTGAATTGACACTGCTATTCCCTCTCTGTCTGTCCCCCCTCACGAACTCTGCTGTGCCTTCCGGTCTGTCTTCTCTTCCTCCACCACCTTTCTGATGTCCCAAGCAAACTATACATTTGCCCCAGAGGCTCATTTTCTCTGTACACGCCTCCGTCATAGCATCTTACAAACATCTGCTTCAGTGTTGATCTCCCCACCCGACTGCAGCTCTTGGAAAGAAGGGATGTGGGGTCTTTACAGGTTGGTATGTATAGCACTTTACAAGGTATGCGGCGTGCAGCAAATAGTCAATTAAAGCATTACCTGAATACATTAATTTTTCCCCAACTTAATTGACAAATATAATTGTCTATATTTAAAGTGTACAACGTGACGATCTGATATATGTATGCACCGTGGAATAATTACCAAGATCAAGATAATCACACATGCATCATCTCACACAATTAACTCTTTTTCTTTCTTCCTTTTTTTATTTTGAGATGAGAATGCTTAAGATCTACTTTCAGCAACTTTCAAGTATATGATACCATATTAATAACTATAGTCACCATTAGATCCTCAGAACTTATTCTTACAACTGAACATTTGTACCCTTTGACCTACATCCTCCCATTTCCCCCTCCCCCTGGCCCCGGGCAATGACCCTTCTATTCTGTTGCCATGAATTTGGCTTTTTTTCCCTCTTAGATTCCACAAATAAGTGACACCATGCAGTATCTGTCTTTCTCTGTCTAGATTATCTCACTTAGTGTAATGCCATCCAGGTTCATCCATGCTGTCACAAAAGGCAGGACTTCCTTCTTTTTTAATGGATGAATTTATATATATATATATATATATATATATATATATATATATATATCTCAGTTATATATATATTTTTTCTCACATTTTCTTCAACTCTTCATCTGTTGATGGACACATAGGTTGTTTCCGTATCTCACCTATTGTAAATAATGCTGCAATGAACGTGAGAGTGCAATATTTCTGTGATATTCTGTTTTCATTTCCTTTGGATGTATACCCAGAAGTAGAATTGCTGGACGGTACACAAGAGTTCCCTTTACCCAAACGCTTTTGTTATTTCTTGTCTTCTCGATAAAAGATAACCTAACAGGTGTGAGGTGATACCTCATGATCGTGATTTGCATTTCCCTGATTAGTGATGTTGAGTACATTTTCATGTGCCTGTTGGTCATCTGTACGTCTTTAGAAAAAAATATCTATTCAGATCCTTTGCTCATTTTTAATTGGGTTATTTGGGTTTTTGTTATTGAGTTGTATGAGTTCATGTATATTTTGGATATTAATCTCCCATCAGATATGTGGTTTGCAAATATTTTCTCCCATTCCACAAGCTGCTTTTTCATTTTCTTGATGGTTTCCTTTGCTGTGCAGAAGCTTTTTGGTTTGATGTGTGCAGTCTCACTTATTTTTCTTTTGTTGCCTGTGCTGTTGGTGTCAGATCCAAAAAAATCATTGCTGAGACCAGTGCCAAAGACAGGACACCCCTGTGTTTTCTTCTCGAACTTTTATAGCTTCAGTTCTTGAATTTAAGTCTTTAATACAGTTTGAGTTCATCTGGGGGTATGGTGTAAGATACTGTCCAGTTCCATTCTTCTGCATGTGGCTGTCCAATTTTCCCAGCACCATTTACTGAAGTGACTCTTCTTTCCCCACTTTGTATTCTTGGTTTCTTTGTCATAAATTAATTGACCACATATGCATGAGTGTCTGTTCTTATGCCATTAGCATACTGTTTTGATTACTATATCTTTGTAATATAGCTTGAAATCAAGAAGCATAATGCCTCCAGTTCTGTTCTTCTTTCTCCATAGTGTTTTAGCTAATCAGAATCTTCTGTGGTTCCACACAAATTTTAGGTTAGTTTTATTCTTTTTTTTTTTTTTCAATTTTATTTATCTTTTTATACAGCAGGTTCTTATTAGTTATCTATTTTATACACATTAGTGTATATATGTCAACCCCAGTCTCCCAATTCATCCCACCACCACCACCCCTGCCCCCCCCCCAGTGTTTTTCTATTTCTGACAAAAATGCCATTGAATTTTGATAGGGATTGCACTGAATCTGTAGACTGCTTTGGGTACTAAGGACATTTTCACAATATCAATTCTTCCAACCCAGGAGAATGGAATAGTTTTCCATTTATTTGTGTCTTCTTCTTCAATTTCTTTCACCACTGTCTTACAGTTTTTAGCATACAGGTTTTATACACTGAAAGAATAGTGTATAGTGTACACCTCCTTGGTTTAATTTATTGGTTAAATAAATTGGTTAAATTTAATAAAAAGCTTTTTTATTATTTTTTGTAAGTGGGACTGCTTTCTTAATATCTCTTTCAGATAGTTCATTGTTAGTGTACAGAAACACAACTTATTTTTGTACGTTGATTTTGCATCCTGCAATTTTACTGAATTCATTCATTAGTTCTAATCATTTTTTGGTGGAGCCTTTAGGGTTTTCTATATTTAATATCATATCATCTGCAAACAGAGACAATTTTACTTCTTCCATTATGATTTGGATGCTTTTTATTTCTT
Source organism: Leucopleurus acutus (assembly GCF_964270905.1). Lineage (NCBI taxonomy): Eukaryota > Metazoa > Chordata > Mammalia > Artiodactyla > Delphinidae > Leucopleurus > Leucopleurus acutus. The sequence goes on along the minus strand of NC_139160.1, from coordinate 6,266,794 downwards.
TTTCCTTTACTATAGTTAGGACTTCCAGTACTCTCTTGAATAGAAATGGCAATTTCGAGCATCCTTGTCTTGTTCCTGATCGGAGAGGAAAGGCTTTTAACTTTTTGTCATTGTGATGTTAGCTGTGGGCTTTTTGTATATGGCCTTTATTATGTTTGGGTACATTAATTCTATACCTAATGTGATGAGATTTTTTTTTATCACAAATGGATGTTGAATTTTGTGAAGTGCTTTTTCTGCATCTATTGAAATCAATGTATGATTTTTACCCTTCATTCAGTCAATGTGATGTATCACACTTATTGACATGGGCATGTTGAACCATCCTTGCATCCCAGTGATGGATCCCACTTGATAATGGTGTATGGTCATTTTAACATGCTCTTGAATTCCACTTGCTAGTATTTTGTTGAGAATTTTTGCATCTAGGTTCATCAGCAATATTGGCCTGTAATTTTCTTTCCTTGCAATGGCCATCTTTAAAGCCATACTGTGCAGCAGGAAGGATGGAATTATTAATCCCATTTTACCACGTGGGGAAACTAAAGCACAGGTGATTTCACAACTTGAGTGACATGGTTGGGGTTCACACCCACACTGTCCAGCTCTAAGTTCACATTCTTTCTGTAAGACTAAAGCCAGCCTGAGCTGCTGCCAGGATGGGGAAACTCAGCTTAATATCCCGACTCTCTTACAGAATTTGTGTGGCAACCACGTATCTATCCCTGGTCAACCTGCATGGAGCAATCAGCGCACAAAGCTCATCTTCCAGTGAGGACAACCTTGCTGAACGTCGCAGTCAATGACCTCAGTTCAAAATGCAGACCGCCTTCCCATCCTGAGCCTCTCTTTGCCCTCATCCCTGTAGCTACAACCCCCCCTCCCGCTCTCTCAGTCTGGATCGAGGCTGTCCCTCCAAAGCTCTGACAAATCCCTGTGGTTCAGTCCCCACCCCCCTTTTTGGTGCTGAGCGCTTCTTTCTTAGGGGCTGGGGAGGCACAAAGACTGAACAGGATCCTTGGAGGGCACAGGACACTGACCTCCACTGTCTGATTACACTGTGGCTCCCCTGGGACTGGAACCAGAGACACTGTTTCCCAAGAATCAGGAGACACAGTGAATAGAAGTCCTTCCAAAAGGGGAAATGCCCAATACACTTCTCTCCCTGTAAAGCTATTTTTAGTTCCTTCAAGTGTCTCTGAATCCAAGCAAACCAGGGAACTGCCTGAGTTCGTAGTTTCAGCGGGTTCCAACTTTGCCAGAATACATTATGTCATGGGGAAAGAGAGCCAGGCAGCCTAACTGCATCACAGACCCACGGCGCCCGCTCAGAAACAGGGTCCTCATCAACGCCGGCGGCGTCCAGACATGATTTCTGAGGACTGGTGACCCTCTCAGCAGTATACGGAAGAAAAGCAGGGATTGGGTTTGTGCTGGGCAGATCAGCCGCACGAAGAAAGAGTGGAAACAGTGATCAGTGCAGGACAGCTTCCAAACTGAAAATAAAAATGGTGCACAATAACGTTAGAGAGAAACCTGGACTTTGGAGTAAATAACGCATCATGTATCTATACCAGCATCTTCAAACGCGGCCTCAGCCTGCGTTTCAGAACAAACCTCTTGCCAGAAGTTTCAAAGAATCCGATTATAGAAAGAGAAAAATGCTAATGAAGGGTGAAGTGGGGAAAAAAAGTTACCCAGCCCCGAACAGCTGTTTATGAACTATTTTCATCTAAATGCTGCATGCGTAGGAAAATGAAAGAGCTAAATCCCAAAGTGGGTCACAGAAGTGGAAAGAATAAATCAATCATGACCCAAATAAATGACTGATTCTATCTCTGAGGCCAGTGGGTGACGCAGAAGGTGAGGACAACAGCCAAGTCCCTTAATGGCTGAGCCAGGGGTTAAGGGAGACAGCGCTCTTTGTGGACTCCGTCTACAGGGGTGACGGGAAATCACCTGCCAATTAGGAGAGTTATTCTTCTCTACATAATTGTTTTTATTATGCTCAAGGATATGGCATGATACGTTCTGACGGACTTCCCCAGTACTCATTCATTCAGGACAAACTGAGTTGTGGGATTGGCACATGGAGAAACGTGGGTCCTGCCTGCACGTAGCTGTCAGAGCAGAGGAGATTCAGAAAGCAAACGGGGTGTGATGCAGTGTGCGTGCAGGGAATGCTGAGCCAGGCGGCTTCTCCAGGGAAACAGAGCCAGCAGAATATGAACACGCGTATGTATGTGTGAGTGTGGGAATAAATATATTTTCATACACACACACACACAGAGTTATTTCAAGACACTGCCTTACACAATGATGGGGGCTGGTGAGTCCAAAATCCATACCGCAAGCCTGTGGGGAAGAATCTCCCAGGCAGGAGCCGATGTTGCAGTCTTGGGGCAGAATTTTGTCTTCTTCAGGGAAGCCTCAGTTTTCCACTTAAGGCCTTTGCAATGATTGGATGAGGCCCACCCAGATTATAGGGGATAATCAACCTCCTTTACTTAGAGTGGACTGATTACAGATGGTAACCACGTCTACCAAACGCCCCTATAGCAATGCCAGGATTGGTGTCTGACGGAACTTGGGAGACTACAGCCCAGCCACGCTGACACATAAAACTGACTGTCACGGAGCAGAGGTCCGGGGAGACCCTCACTCACACTGGGGCCTGGAGTGGGGCGGGGAGACGGGGAATCAAGTAAGTCTCCTAGAGGAAATGTTAATAAAGACTGAAAGCCTGGAAAGAAGGGCTGTGGGAGAAGCCGGACCACCGGGGGGAGCAGGCAGGCAGGAAGCTGGTGGGCACAGGAATGGGCTCCCGGGAGCCCAGGTGGAGGCCCCAGAGCCAGCATCCGTGGCAGAGAAGTGGAGATGCTGGAGCCAGGCATCACAGGGCTTCCCATGCATCACCTCCTAATCCTCATAGGTACCCTGTGTCACAGGGCCCGCTAACCACAGTCTGCTGATGAGAAGCTGGTGCATAGCAAGGCCAGCTAGCTTCCCAAGGCCCCACTGCTCCCAGGCACACAGGCAGGATCCCAACCCAGGCCTGCTCACCAGAGATGGGGTCTGCAGGTTGTGGGATGAGCTGGGGTCAAGGGCACACATGGAGAAGTTACTTTAGCTTTGGACAGAAATAGGAAAGAAAGAGCTCAAGGTGAGCATGGAGAGGCAGGTGGATAAGCAGGAACTCCAGAGAGCCGGGGAGCTTTGGAGCAGCCACGGTAGGAAACAGGGCAGGAGGGGAAAGGGTGGGAAGGATGGAGCAGATGGGCTGTCGGCGTGGAACTGAGGTTCTCTGGAGTCACAGAGGCAAGGAGCTGAGATGACCGGGTACCAGATGCCTCAGCCACACGAGCTCCCGGGAAAGAGTAGAGTTTAGGCAAACAACAAGTCCAGGTGCCAGGACTCCCCACCAACCTGATGGGGGCATTTGGAGAAAGCAACGGAGTGTCAGAATAGTTCACGTGCTTAACCATATTCCTCCTTGGTCTGCCCCAGATACAGTCAAATACGGTGAAGGCTGCAGTCCAAGTAGAACACAAAGCTCTGGCTTTAGAAGGAAAAAGAATCCCCTTTCTTCCATATGTAACCTTTGGCCAACCCAGCTGAATCACTTCAGTTTTGAACATTTCCTACTGACTCCATTTTTGTGGATCTCAGGCATTAAAACGAGAATGCTTCAAACAAAAAGCTTTCTCGTTTAGGTCTGTTGTGATGCTCCGTGCAGGAAGTACAATGAGTAATTTAACTTCTATCTTTTTCTTTTTTCTTTTTTTTCCTAAGCTTAACCAAAGGAAGTCCTCTGGATTGGGGGAAAGAAATCATCATTAAAGACAACGTTTGCCACTGTGAGGCGTTACTTTGTTGAGTGACTTCAGAACATCTCGGATGTACAAAGCTCAGCCCTCACAGTGTGAATCCGGCACCAGATACCCACTGGTGTCCCCTGGTCTCCTGGAAGACACTTTGACAAAAAAGGCAAGACGCGGGAGCTGACGCATGAAACGCTGTCCTTGTGGAAACGGCATGGCGTGTGACAATCCAGGTGTTTATATTTTTCGTTGGAGTAGGTAGAAACGAAAACATTTAGATTGAACATTTCTTCTATCATTTTAAGCGATTATAAAATTAATGTTAGATGTGCTCCTGTTGACGGCAGTCACATGTTGCTTGGCAACCCCAAGTGTCTCTCGGGTTGAACTGCAAACTACTGGAGAAGCTACTCATTTTTAAACCGATGAAGATGCTCAAGAAACTGAATGTGGTGCCTGCCACACCCAGACCTCACGATGATACAGGACATTTACACGCAAGACGCTCCCACAACTGGATGTAACACCAGATGCCCCACTGGACCTACAAGCTTTCCTGAAGTCGTCAAAATGACATCCTGGCCCACTTGATCCAGTTTTCTAGTTCCTTCGTGGCTACTGTATCACTGGCTCTCACCAGATTCTTTTAAATTTATTTTTAAATTGTGGTCAAATATATATAACATAAAACTTACCATCTTAATAGTCTTCAGGTCTACAGTTCTGCGGCATCAGTACATTCAGCTGGTGCAACCATCACCCATTCATCTCCAGAACTTTTCTCGTCTTGCAAAAATGAAACTCTACACCATTAAACGCTAACCCTCCACTCCCCCTCCCCCAGTCCCTGGCAAACAACATTCTATTCTGACTCTGATTTTTGAGTATTCTAGGTAGTCATATATATGGAATCATACAATATTTGTCCTGTCTTGTCTGGCGTATTTCATTTAGTATAACGTCCTCAAGGTTTTCCCATGTTGTAGCATACGCCAGAATTCCTTTTTAAGGCTGATTAATATTCCATTATATGTATATACCACACTTTGCTTATCCATTCATCCGTCAATGGACATTTGGGTTGCTTCCACCTTTTGACTATTGTGAATGATGAATGGTGCTATGAACATGAGTATACAAATATCTCTTCAAGACCATGCTTTCAATTCTGTGGGGTATAGACCCAGAAATGGACTGCTGAATCATATGGTAATTCTGCTTTTAAGTTTTTTTGCGGAACAGCCATACCGTTTTTCATAATGACTGCACCATTTTACATTCCTAATAGCAATGCACAGGGATTCCAGTTTCTACACATCCCCACCAACACTTATTTTACATTACTTTTAATAGTAACCATCAGTAAATGTTGTTAATAAGAAACATAATCATTAAATCTAAGTATGGTGAAAGGAAGCTAAAGAGATACTTATTAGAGAAGTTAAATCAATGAATAGTGATTGTAAGCGTGAATAAAATGTTCCAAGAACTGATAAGAGAATATAAAATGATAGGCTTTAAAAAAATGACCCATCCAAAGATCAAGGATAAAGAAAAGGAAATACGTATGTTAGAAATTATAGTCAATTTTATCTTTACCAGTTTTAAAGTTATTTCCAATTTTTAAACCTTTACTTAGCACCTAAAATAGAGCAGGCACAGAACTAGGCACTGGGAACACTGCAGACCCAGCAATGGAAAAGCTGATGGTCTAGCTGGAGGACAATCAGGTACTGGTCACAAAAGCTACATTTTTTTATTCCTTTGCTATATGGTATGTCCCTCTGACAGAGCTTAAAGGGACTGAAGGAAAGAAACAGTGATATGAGTGGAGACAGGAATTTGTTGAAAGTCACATTGTTTAGTTTCTTTTCTGTTTCTGATCATTGGGCAGATGTAAAGTTCGACTCCTGTAAGAGCCTCTACAAGTAATTAAATAGCTCTTGTTTTCAGCCTGATTCTTTACCAATCTACCCGTGTCCCTTCCTCAGCTAGACAGAGATTAACATGAGTGCAAGTACGAGAAGCCACTCTAGACAACATTGCAAAAACACGTCTTTTTGTCTCTATTAACAGATGCCACTGAGGAGGGAAAGAAAAGTAACCTAGATCCTCCCAAAGGAGCTGTGAATACGGGTGGGGAAAAGCTATGCCTTGCACGAAATAGCAGGAAAACATATTCTCCTTTTTGGTCATCAGCAAAAAGTGAGTGTGGCTGGTAGAGAAGGAAATGTAGCCCAGGCAGTGACAGGACCCACAGGGGTGAGGGCTGATCTAACAGTCCCCTTACTCATCACTCCTTCTGGGGAAATGTGCCCCCGCTCACTTCCACCAACACAAAGCCTTCTGTCCTTCAAGACCTACTGCATCTCAGCCCCTCCCTCTCCCTCCAATGAGCCTCATCTGCTCACCTAGGATGACTGTCCCAAACTCAGGGGCAGGGGCTCAACCCAGGGGCAACAGTAGAGCACAAATTTCTGCTCCGCACTGGGTTACATAATAAGTAGTCCTATTCATACTACATTTGATAGCCTTCAGCCTATTGCGAGCCTCAATTACATGCTCTCATTCTCACAATACAGTGGGGAACGAGGTTTGGAGAAGTGAAAGGGTGAACTTGAACTATGACCTTCTCCATGAATTTCTGGGCTCTTTCCACACCCCTGCCTTAGCCTAAATACACCTTGTACAGAACTTCACTTTATTACCGTAGTTCTTTAAAAAATTCCCCATATTTATCTATATCATACTGCCTGTCCAAAATCAATATATATATAACTCCTTATATAAAATTAGTTTTCTAGAGAGAAGTCTTTTTTTAAAAAAAGAATAACAGAAGTATAAGCTCCTTAATGCCCAGACCCTCACCTTCAGCACGTATTTCTCCCTTGCTCCTCCAGCGCCCAGCACAGGACAAAAGCAATGGGCTATTAATGAATATCTCTGGAGTTTTTTCACTACTATATATAATATAGATCACCAACAAGGACCTACTGTGTAGCACAGGGCACGTAACTCAGTATCCTGTAATAACCCATAATGGAAGAGAATGTAAAAAAAAGAATACCTATCTATCTCTCTATCTATCTATATGTATAACTGAATCACTTTGCTGTACACCTGAAACTAACACAACATTGTAAATCAACAATATTTCAATATAAATTTTTAAGGTATTTCTGGAGTTTTTTGAATATGAGCATGATCGGAGATACACGCCTGACAACATCTGTCCAACTTATACTGACACCGTCTTCTTAGGGATGAGTGAGAGTTATTCCTTACAGCTGTCTCATAGAACATCTAGATGGTTACCTCTTGAGAAGTAATAAGGAATTACGGGGAATTTTATCATCACTGAAAGAACACTCCCTCGAGAAAGAGCGAAAGATGGGAAATTGCAAACGTTCTCACACGGTTAGGGAAGTGATCCGGCGTTTCGTTCCACGTATTGTCTGTCCCATAACCTGACATAACTTATAAAAGAGACTGTTATCAGTCTTTCCCAAAGACAAGCAGGTTCTGCTTTTTCTTGCTATATTAATTATTTTATACAGCCTCCTTTCATCTTTTAATTTTCGTCAGAATGTTGTAGAGATTACTGCTGCCCCACATTGATCTCGTTGCCAGAAGTAACTGAATTCAGTCGTGGAGGGGACTGTAATGCACACCAGACCCCAGGGGCACCGGGCCATCCTTAGGTGGTGGACTCCCCAGTCACTTCCTACTGAAATTTAAACTCCTTCTCTGGTCTCTGATAACAATGGGACCATTAGCCATTTTTTCCCTTTCTTTTTATTCTTCTCTTCTCTTAAAAATGTGATATATTTCCATCTTCTTTTTTCTTCTCTCTTTTTCTTTTCTTCTCACTTCGCTCCCCATGCTTAGAAAATATAAGTGAGCAAACATATTTAAAAGTCTCCAATAATTCTAATTATTAACGTTAATGTAGAAAGAAATCTAGGCATTGATCTTTGTTTTTTCATTGAGATATAACTGACATATAACATTGTACAAGTTTTAGGTGTACAGCATAATAATTTGATATATGTATACACTGTGAAATGATCATCACAATAAATGTAGTTAGATCCATCAAAAGTCTCATAGAGTTTTGTATTTTTTTTTACTTTAATTTTTTTATCGAAGTGTAGTTGGTTTACAATGTTGTGTTAGTTTCCGGTGTACAGCAAAGTGATTCAGTTACTATATATATATATATATATATATATATATATATATATAGTAACTGAATATATATATATATATGCGCGCGTGCGCGCACACACACACACACACACACACACTTTTTCAGATTCTTTTCCATTATAGGTTATCACAAGATATTGAGTATACTCTCTGTGCTATTCAGTAGGTCCCTGTTGTTTATCTATTTTATATATAGAATAGTGTGTATATATAGAATAGTGTGTGTAATAGTGTGTTAATCCCAAACTCCTAGAGATTTTTTTTCTTCTGATGAGAACCTGTAAGATCAGCTCTCTTAGCCATGTATAGAGACAGCATAATTTGTATGTCCTTCAATCATAACAAAGGAAAAATATATGGGAAACGGAAGGGGTCTTTCCTTACAGTTTCCGAATGAAAATGTAAGAAGGAACAAACTTGTGCCCTCGGGGCCCTGGACCCCCTGCGAACCTTCTGCTCACGAGTCTTGGGACCAAAGACACAGGATCCACAAGAAGGCATGTCAGAAACCATGGTCCCACCCCTCACTTAAAAGGGAGGACACCGGAGGCCCACAGATATGTGTGACTTGTCCAAGATGACAGCCCAGGGCAGCATCTAGATCCGCATCCTCTGAACTCCCAGCTACCCTTCACTGCCCCCACCACCTCTCTTGGAGTCTGGGAATGAGCACAGGGTCCTGCCAGTCTCTGTGCTCAGCACACAACACTCGCACCTCCACCCTCCCTGTCTCTGGGGATCGCTCACACAGAACCGCAACCAGTACCGACCCACAGCTAACAGGCTCCCGTGTACTGCAGGCAGCTGGACTAGGCTTCCCGCAGATCCTCAGCAGAGGGAACGTCACGGGAAACTGCTAGATTCCAGTTGCTGCCAATTTGCATCATAGGAGCTCATTGATGGAATCGACCTACACGTGGAACAAGCATCCATTTCTCCAATAAACCCTCCTGGAGCGACACTCAGCGCCTCTCACCCTGGCGGGCATCATGGGATGAGGCGTCCGACTGATGCTCCAGCCCTGGGTTCATCACTAACTCAACCTGGGGTGGTGATGTCACCTCGACTTTCCTTACATCCTCTCCTTTTTTGTAGAACGGTCACGATCACTGGGATGATACCTGAGGTGCCAGTGTGGACACTGTAGGCTTCCGTGATGGTAAAGCAAAGCTTCTGGCAGCAACAGACAGCTAAGGATACAGGAAGAAGGAAGATGGTGCAAGCACGAAGATGCCCAAGGCATCTTCAAGGACCAGCCGGAGGGAACTGACACTTCCTGGACAGGTAATCAGTCACCAGCCAGTGAGCACATATATTCCTCAACTGAAATAAAAACTAGGAAGAACTGGACTGTTTCTTGTGTTCTTTCAGAGCCACTGTTGGACACAAACTAATAACACCTGCTTGAAACAACACCTGCTCCTTGACCTCTGGCTTAATTGGCATATCTGTTCAGTGAAACCACTGTGACAGGTCCATCCAGGCTCATTTGCTTTCGTCAGCAAACCTCACTGGTGGGGCTTCCCTGGTGGCACAGTGGTTGAGAGTCCGCCTGACGAGGCAGAGGACACAGGTTCGTGCCCCGGTCCGGGAAGATCCCACATGCCGCGGAGCGGCTGGGCCCGTGAGCCATGGCCGCTGAGCCTGCACGTCCGGAGCCCGTGCTCCGCAACGGGAGAGGCCACAGCAGTGAGAGACCCGCGTACAGCAAAAACAAAAACAAACAAAACAAAACAAAAAAAACCTCACTGGTGGCAACAGAAGTCTCCTGTGTAGGCACCGACTTTAGAGGCAAACCTCGGGGCTAACGGCACCCGAGATGTGTTGGCATTTTTCATTTTCTATTCAAAGGGGTGAGAGTAAATGGGTGTTGGCAGTTAACAGCTGAGGCTGTCTGCTTGTCATCTCCCTGCCACACACAGTTTCTAATAAAGAGGGCTAGGGAAAAGATTCGAGCCTTGGATTTCTGTGACAGGGGCCATGGTAGGAGATTCTGGGGTGGCCGTTTCCCATCACATTTATTTGTGGCAAGGGCAAGAGGTCGAGGTGGGGACACTTCATTGTGACTTTTGGCAAAGTTGTAGTAAGGTCGTATGCATACACACATACGTCCAAAACACACACACACACACACACACACACACACACACACACACGTCACACGTACAGGAATGGAGTGAGGATCCCTGCGTTGCTGCTGTCACAATTTAGGAGCCAACCCTAAAGGCTGACGAGAGGGTGTGGCAGAGGGACCAGCAGAGGTGGAAGAGAGCAGGGCAACCCTCCTGCGGCTCTGAGAGCTGCAGGTGGCCCTCCGCTGCCACACCAGTGGCAACAGTGACGGCCCTTGCCTGCTCAGGCCAGGGCTGCGTGTGCTCAACCCAAGTCCCTCCCCGGGCAGCAGGCAGGCAGATGCAAAACCTGTGTGTACAGCATCCACGTTTCTGCTGGAGAAATCCACGACCCATGTTAAGACGTTACCTAAGAAAACGGGTTGTGAAGTATCTCATTCTTTGCCCTCAGGAACCCCAATACACAGAAAAAGGACAAAGCACTCCACACAGATGTAGAAAACTAACATGGTTACCAGGGCAGAAGGGGGGAGGGATAAATTGGGAGACTGGGATTGACGTATACACACTAATATATATAAAAAAGATAACTAATAAGAACCTACTACATAGCACAGGGAACTCTACTCAATACTCTGTAATGATCTATATGGGAAGAGAATCCATACATATGTATATGCATAGCTGAGTCACTTCGCTGTGCACCTGAAACTAATACAACATTGTAAATCAACTATACTCTGATAAGAATTAAAAAAAGAACAAAGCACTCAAATTAGGGAAAACATCACGGGCACAGTGAGGAAGTGCTCTCATGTGGAAAAGAAAGTGGACTGAGGGAATTTTCTGGAACTTATGGGAAGAAGTAACCCTCCTTACCAAGACTGTGACAAAACTCTTCCCCTGGGGTCAACTTGAAATTAGCACATAAATGGAACCATAGACTAAGGCCTGTTATACGAAAGTGACATCGCAGCATCTTAGCTGTACTGGGAGAAGGTTCTCGCCAGTTCCTTAGGGAGGAAGAACTAGACCTTTAGATCAGAACCTACCACTTACAATCTAAACTGACTGCATATATTTAGGGTAAAAATAATACACAGTAAGTGCATCTAATTCTATCACATGGGTTTAATTATTCTCACGTACCCCTATCGTCTTCACGAAGTCCTGACCTGCTTGACAAGCAGATCTCTGAACTGAACCCCATGCAGCCCCCCACGTAGCGACACTGGGGTCAGCCAGCCAGGTGTGGAGGTGGGCTTGAGGGAGGTGGGCTCATGTTTACCTACGCCTGAGTGTGCTCCCCCAGTTCTGTGAGTGGCCCCCTCACCCTTCCTGTCACCCCACCCTCTCAGGCGCTCTTGCCCTCTCGGTTCTGACACTTTTCCATCTGGTCCTTTCTTTCCGTGCCCACTGCTGACACCTACTTCAGGCTCCCACCAACCCTCGCCTCCCAGTCGCTGCCTGTTATGGGAGCCAAAGAACCCTCTGACATCACCATTAATTGATTTTCTTTCTCATCAAAAGCAAAAGGAATTACTGATCTGTGCTGCCCCATCTGCTGCCTTAAGGAAGACCCTGCAAGGATCTCTAGGAACCTTCCCAGATGATAGACTGTGCGTATTACAGCAATATAAGAAAGCACGTACTGTTGGTCAAGTTCCCAGGAGAAGTCAGTATGAGTCTGGGAGTCATGCACCTCCCTGTCTCTGTTCTGATGCTGGACCAATAATCCAAGATGCTCAGCGTTAGGCAAAGGGCCGGAGCAAGGTGGCTTCTAAGGTGTGACTTTCTATATTTTATAGGAAAAAATCAGGGCAGTAAAACTTTTGAGCTGTTCTCTGTCTGTTAGTGTCCTGAAAGGTCCATCTCATATGACAGGAGAAGAATAACAAAATACGGTCAGGCCAAGACGGGAAGAATCCCTAATTTTGGCAGAACTGAGACCTCTCACTCTCTGTCTCTCTTCTCCAAACGAATGAACTTACATTTTACCATATTAATGTTTCTCAAATACGATTCTGATTATTCACCACTGAAGAACCGTAAATGATTCCACACATTTATAGAATTCCGCCACAAGGTCCCAGCTCTGAGAGCCAAAAGTGGTCAATTCATTTAATTCGATACCTTCCAACTTTTATAATAAAAATCTGAGTCCACTGAGGTTAACTGACTTTCCCAAAGATTATTCTATTACCATAAATGCTGATTTTATTACATATTATGCATGCAAGTGTGGCATATTTCTTATCTCAGTTCATAGTTCAAAGTATCCTTTCTTCATAAAACACCTTGAATATGCTAAAACATGCAAGAATACGGCACTATTAACCTTTTGAAGGGCTATGTGATTTCTAACAGTTCTGCTCACATATCTGATTCAAAATGGATAAACTAGGTGTTACTTAAGCAATAAAGAAAATATTTTCACTTACAGGCAACACCGAATAACACCCAGAAGAACTCATTCTGATGTGAGTGCATGAAGGAAGCAAAGAAAGGGAAAAAAGAAGGAATTGAACGTGTGGGAATCACTGGGAAAATTAACAGCGAGATTCAGTGAAAATGATTCTGTTTTTTTCCTTACAAAGAATACTTTACCTAATTACAGATACCAGGGAAATAGGTATTTAAATCCACCAGTGGCATGTGTTTGACTTCCTCATTTCCAGAGAAAATCAGGAGCTTATTTTGGGTTTTGTTCTCACTGTTCTCTTTTCCCCACACACCCAAATCGGGTTGAGATATCCAGCAGAGTAAAACCCTAGTACAATGGAAATTAGACGCTAGCAAAATGAGAAGCTGTGTGAAGCCCTGTTCACACTGCAAAATCAAATGTTCCCATTTTTTTCCTGCAGACATTAGAGGCACAGAAACAAAAATCAGATCCAACTCTCAGTTTCTATTTTAAGCAGAGGTTTTAAAAGCCATCAGCTTAGATTAATGTGCTATGTATTAGTCACCTTGCATAAATACATTTCATTTAAAGGGAGCCCAACTGAATGTACTCTCTTAAATGATAACATGCTAAGGGCATGGCAGAGCCCTTTTAGATAAAGAGATAAAAACATGACTTTCCCTGCCTATGTTTTATAAATAGCCAAACAACCAGAAGCTTGTAGCCCAAAAGTAAGAGACGCCCATGAAAATCAAGAGATGAACTTCTAGAACTGCCACCTTACGGTTTCATGAATGATGCACGTTTTAGTTTAACGCTCAGAAAGGCATTCACCGTACATGAGAGAGTTGATGATAACAACTGTGAAATGGAGTGAACGTCGACTCCCTGACCTAGATGTTATCAATGCCAGTTTCTTCAACCCACACCAGACATGGTTAATCCACCACGGAATTTTTCCGTCTGAGCTTTTAAATCCCTCCCAACAGAGAACTTTCTGCATGTGGGAAATGGATGGAAACAGCCACTGGAACATTATTATTATTATTGTGCAAGGCCCTGTTTGCATACATTAATTGCATTTAATGTTCTCATCAATCCTACAGTGGCTTTTGACATTATTTATTAGTAGTAATATTATTATTATTTTACAATGAGAAAGTAGAGGCACAGAGAGAGTAAGTAACTTGCCCAAAGTCACAGAACTAGCTAGTGGCAGAGGCAGGATGCAAACCCAGCAGTGCACTTGCAGAGACCACATTCTTCACCACTATGCTATACTCTTTTTATTTTTAAGGATGTCACTTTATTTTATTTATTTATATTTTGTAACATCTTTATTGGCGTGTAATTGCTTTACAATGGCGTGTTGGTTTCTGCTTTACAACAAAGTCAATCAGCTATACATATACATATATCCCCATATCTCCACCCTCTTGCATCTCTCTCCCACCCTCCCTATTCCACCCCTCTAGGTTTGGTGCTGATCTCCCTGTGCTATGCTTGGAATGTAAAAAAAAAAAAAAAAAAAAAGTTCTGGAGAACCTAGGGGCAGGACAAGAATAGACTGACTCTTAAGAAAGGAAAACCAATAAGAGAGAAGATGGGATTTTAACCTTCTTCCACGGAAGGTTAAATAAAAATGGAAATTTTCAAACATACCAAAAAAAAAAAAAAAACCCAAAACCGGGAAGTAAATAGTGCAATGAACCCTCAGAGTTCCATCATCCAGCTTCAAGGATTATCAAACTTTTGTCTAACTTTCCTTATCTATACTGCCCCCCTCTCCAGTTTTGTTTTGTTCTTTTCTTTGCTGGATTATTTTACAGCAAATCCAGACCATCTGTCATTACCTAGAAGCAGAGTGGAATAATTAGATCTGAAGATATAACGCAGTAGGGCTGAGACAGCCCAAGGGGACTTGAGGGGCGTGGGGTCAGGACGGGCAGGTGCTCCGTCCTTCGGGTTCCTCCTCCCCTAACCCCTCCCCAACGCTGTGCCGTCTCCAGCCACAGCCCCCTCACAGCTCCCTGCAGGATGCACTTGGATACCCCACCTCCCCACCAGACACTAACTACACAGGGTGTCCTGGCCCCAGCACTGAGTTCCAGGCTCACCCCATAACAGATGCTGCAAGACTTCAGGACCGGGGAAGGGCAAGTAGACAACCCGATCTTCACAAAACAACACGAGCCCCCCAAATGAGGCAGTTCAGTTAGACATTACGTTTACTACATACAAAACTATTATCATCCCAATTTCAGTTGATCTTACTTTCAACCGTTGAATGGTCAGTTTTCTTTGAAACAAAACAAAACACATTTACGCTCTAATCTCATCTCTGGGTAGACGTGATCGGTGTCCGAGTGTTTTGAAAAGGAATGTACAAGGACATCAATAAGGCTCAATCTCAAATAGGCAATAGCTTCTCTGAAATTTAACCTCACAGGTCCCATTCAGCTCCTTTTTCCATAAATAAAAAATGACTCCCTCTTCGCCGATGGAACATGAGACAGGTTGACGGCTGTTTCGGTAGGAGTTATTAATAATGCTTCTTGTCGACTCTCATTTATTTATTTTTATTTATTTATTTTTGGCTGCATTGGGTCTTCATTGCTGCACACGGGGGCTACTCTTCACTGCGGTGTGCGGGCTTCTCTTTGCTGTGGCTTCTCTTGTTGCGGAGCACAGGCTCTAGGCAAACAGGCTTCAGTAGTTGTGGCGCACGGGCTTAGTTGCTCCCCGGCATGTGGGATCCTCCTGGACCAGGGCCGGAACCCGTGTCTCCTGCATTGGCAGGTGGATTCCTAACCACTGCATAACCCGGGAAGCCCTCTTATCTTATTTAGAATGCATCTCAGTTACAGAAAATCAAACATGTCATGTATGTAGAAGAATTCTATAGTGTTCATAAGCATAAACGCTGAAATGAACATGCAAAAAGCTTTTATATTAACCTTTACTTTCACTGACTAACTTCCAAAATGGTTAGTGATTTCTACTTCAGATCATTATCTCCAGAACCCAAATTTTATTCAATAATTAAAAGACCACCTACCTATTTATTTTAAGTATGAAAATAAGAACTAAAGCTCTAGAATTTAATGAGAATATCCAGTCTCTCTAAACTGAGATGTCTAATTGGAAACTAATTGGAAACTTTGAAATTCTCTCATGAAAAGCCTCAACAGTTGGGTTTTAGCCTAATTCTTTTAAAATGGCTAATTACATGCAAGGAGATATATAAGATCTTAGACATCTGTGAGACTAGTAGGTCAGTCCACATAACGATTTAGCTCTGAATATAATTATACTACAAATAACCTATTATCTTGTCCATGCTTTGAGTTGTATAAATTATCTATGGGTACACCACAGTCAATGGAAGCAACATTTTAGAGATAATTGAGGTAATTTAGAAAAGTGTGAGAACCACAGTGATGGAACTTCAACTATCAAGACGTATGAAAGTCCTAATAGACTGAAAATGTGTTCCTGGTACAAAATACTTCTGAAAGTTGCCCAAGTTCCTCTCTCAAAAGTCTCTCTTGGGCTTCCCTGGTGGCGCAGTGGTTGAGAGTCCCCCTGCCGATGCAGGGGACACGGGTTCGTGCCCCGGTCCGGGAGGATCCCACATGCCGCGGAGCGGCTGGGCCCGTGAGCCATGGCCGCTGGGCCTGCGCGTTCGGAGCCTGTGCTCCGCAACGGGAGAGGCCACAACAGTGAGACGCCAGCGTACCGCAAAAAAAAAAAAAAAGAAAAGTCTCTCTTGTTCTATACCCTCACATATGAGAAAATCTTTCCACTGGGAGAGAATTTCTCTTGAAATTCTACTAGTGGAAAGCCCATGCTAGGTAGTGTGAGGTATACTAAAATTATTAAGAGACATACCCTGTATCCTCAAAGAGCTGACCGTCCACAGGGGAGACAGGACATAAAAACAAATAACTATACCAAGATGGTACGTGATAAGCCACAAAAGTGATTACAAGCAAGAGGCAGTAGGAGTTCCTAGGAGGAAGGACCACTTCAGGTTCACAGATGAAGGAAGGCTTCTTAGAGGAAATGGTATTTGAATCACACTGAAAATGACTGAATCCACAGAGAGATCTGTGGGAGGGGAGAGCATTCTAGAAATGCATAGTTTAAACCAAGACCCAAAGGCAGAAAAGCACAAAGCCCTCAGAGAAAAATGTGAACAGCTCTCGTTGTCTGGTTGAGGGTGTATGTCAGGGGACTGGGTGAGGGAAAGGTGAGAAGGGGGCTAAGCAAGTCACGGAGGGCCTGTAACTTCTGGAAAGCAGTGGAAGTGAGTACAGGGACACATGGAGCATTCCCAACAGGCTCAAAAGAAAATTGTCTATAGGACCATGCGCCTGTGGATTAGAGAGTGAGGATGTACTGGGAATAGTTCAGGTGACATAGATTTAAACAAAGATGAGGAGGAGAAAAGAAAGAGGATAGAGTAAATGTAAGAAAGAACTGATCAGATTTGATCACTGAATACAAAGGAAGGCAAAAAAGAAAAAAAAATGGTGAGCGGTAACGGCTGATTTTAAAATTTCCAGCCTCCGTAGACAGGAGATCATAGATGTCATTACATCATAGAGCAACTCTGAGAGGCAGCGTCACTTTGGAAAAGATAACGGAAGATTCATTTTGAGGGAAACGTTTAGTTTGAGGTGACTTGAGTCACCCAGCTGGAGATATCTGACAGGTCATTTGAAATGTAGATGAGAAGTTCTGGAGAGAAGTTGGGGCTGGAGATATGGATTTGGTACCGCGACCGAAGTGCTAAGAGCTGAAACTGTGGAAAAGAGGACCAAGGGGAAGATGGCAGCATTGGGATAGATGCCTTCTGAGGACAGACCCTGGGGACCTCAAACACTGGACTTCAGCACCAAGGAGACAGACCCCACCATGATGAACCAGCAAGGCTGCATCAGAAATGGCAACCCCTTGGCTTCCGGAGGTTTTCTGGATGTACCAACAGCTCCTCCCAAAGGATCTCCTAGGTAGAGCCCACCTCTACCTCCCCAAATACCGCCCAGCTCACAACCCCCTCTGAGGAACTCCCTGATCACCCTAATCAGAAATGAAGCCTCCACCCCAACTCATTTAGAAGGCTGTCGGCACATATATCCATGCAACATGATTATTTATACCGATGTCAGTCTCTCTGTCCACATCCAGCTCTATCCCTACATCTCTAAACATTCTACTACTTTCCTGCACCAGAACAAGAAACAACAGAAAATCCTTCAGATTTCTTTTTTATTTCTCCTTTCAAATTCTTTGTCTCATGATTTCTGGTCTCAGTTCACCTCACAAAGAAAACATGAGAATATTGCAGAGAGAAAAAGAGGAGGAGAAACTGGAAAGGACAGCTGCAAAGGCCACCTTCTTCATGTTATTTTCTGATAGATATTTTCTGTTTCTTGAGCACCAATAGGTTAGGTGTTATTCAGAGTCCACAATGAGAGATGATCCTCCACATAAATTATTCTATCCTTGTGTGATATGATCTATTTTCACTAATGATTAATTCATGAAACCCTAAGTCTTCCTATTTCCCTTCCCACACACACACTCCCCCAAAGGTTTTAACTTTAAATTATACCTCCTTACCCACCAGAAAAATCAAGTCTATAAGCCTAACTGCTGGTTAATTTGACAACTAGGTATACTTAGGGCTATAGTTTGTTACCAACACTAAATTACACTGTAATTGTTTTTCTCCAAATTTCTATTGCCTGAAGCATATTGGAGAATTTTTTAAATGATGAGCTACATATTAGGTCACACCTGCTCAAATACTGTGATTTTAAGCTTAAATTTAAGTTTTAAGGTAGAGAATTACTTTTTTCCTGTTCACTTTCAATCTTAAAAAAGCTGTGGGTCACGACCTAATGTCATGTGAAATTTTATTTGAGGTTCGAAATGGGCCAACCTCATAACCTCGACGTGATGAACCTGTACAGGAGTGAAGGGAGGGTGAGGTCCTGCAGCACAATGAGGATAAAGGTTGCGTGTTAATCCAGAGAAACTGAGCTGCTAGCAAGAAATTACAGGGAGGCAGCCTGAACCCACAAGGAGCACGGCCTCACCATGCGAGCTGCTCACCAAACAGCTGGCTGCTTCACATGATGGAAGGTTCCCCATCACCTGAAGCGAGTACACACCTGGGAAGGGGTGGGGCAGGGACAGGTGGGTTGGGCCTGAGGGGCCTCTCAAGGCAACTCAACTCTAAGATTTGCTTCACTAATAGAAAGAAATGACGTCACATCATGGTGTGTCTTTACCATACATGGCAGCTTTGAGAACTAAACAGAGGAAGAGGAATACTCCCTCCTGCTCCCAGGATGGGAGCAGGTCATTCTATCTCAGTTCGCTCAGCTATAAAATGCAGGGGTGGACAGGATGCTAAAATGCCCTCAGGTTCTAAGGACCTACAGACGATTCCTCTCCCTGTGTCGGCCCCATGTGCCAAAGCCTCGTGGAAAAGGTCAGGAAACACAGCAGGGCACTCGCCTTGGGAAGCCCTTGCCCAGCAGGGTTGAATGAACGGTGCAGAGCCTGAGCCCGGGGTGGAGGGTAGACTCCAAATGGAACAGCTGAGACCCGCACTCAGGGGGCTCCCAGGCCCCCCTCTACAGCATCACTTGCCCATCTGGACCCAGGAAAACAGCACAGAAAAGTCGCAGCTAAGCCAAGGTGGCCCACAAAACACTAGTAGGTTCACAATGAATCACTTAAACGTGTCCCCCACACAGCATTCAGTCACGTGGACGCTGTCAGACTGTTTATAGGCACGTGAGTATCTAAAATCATGAGTCGCACATTTGCAAATAGTTCCTCATTGTAATCATGTTTCGGATTTTGAGGCATCTACTTACTGTGGTGCAATCCCTTTTTATAGTAATATTCCTAAAATGAACCCTAAGTAGTGTCTAAAGAAAGACAAGACAAGCAACAAAAAAGGAACCAACTCTGACATCATGTTAGCTGTTTCCATGAGCTAAACTGGCAACATTTGCTCCTAGGATTTGTCCAAGAACTTTCAGCTCTTGCAAGAGCTTCGTATTTTACTTAATCCTTGTCATCAAAGCATCATTTATTTGCTAAAGAACAGGAACAGGAGTTTTCTTGACCTTATATCTGATAACAAGCATAAGCATAATGGTTAATGGCACTAAGACATCGATTCAAACATGGGCCAAGTTTTTCTGTGATTTACTGGTGAAGGACAAATCTTATATATAGTTAGGCGGCAAATAATTACAGATCAATTCTAACATACTGCATTTGAGAAACAGAAAACAGTTCTGAATAGAGTAAATAGTTCTTTTCCTATGAAATCTTTAAACCAGGAGTTACTTCCTCTGACACATAACAGCTCTCATCTCAGCTGCTCAGGGAGTCCCTAGCTAGTATGCTTTGAAGCACAGGTGAGAAGAAATGCCCTAAGCACACCTGGAATTATTCCGTCCACACCTGTCAGCTCTCCTTTTGAAAAAGTGGCTGCCATGGGGACATGCCTCAGGTCACCTTGAGGTTCATTTTTTTTAAGAAATCAGAATCTTAACTCCTTCCTTGGAAAGATACATACCATGAGATTTTTTATCATTCATGCTCCATCTAAAACAGAAACATGCCACTGAGAATTTCACTCCTAAAAATGACAAATCGTCACTCCTCTATTTCAAAACCTTCAGACTGTTAACACGCACACACATATCGAAAAATTAAGAGTTACGCATTTGCAAATTTGAGACTGGCACTGTGCCATGATGCAATCCCTAATTCCAGTGGGTTTTCTAAAATGATCCCCATATGAAAGTAGGTCTGAGACACAGCACCTTCAGGAAATCAAGTGAACCAAGAACCTCTCAGAAATGCTTACAAACACGTCGAGATGCATTACTTTTAGGAATAACCAGGTAGACTAAAATTTAGAACTACAGAGGTACAAATGTTCCACCCATGAGCTCTATAAAGCCGAGAAAGGATAGGGAAAAAACAAGCTTGGAGAGAGGAAATTGAAAAAACTAATACAAAATCAATCTTATTCTCAATCTCTCTTCCTCTTCCCCTTCCCCCTTCCCGTCTTTCACTCTGTCTCTATCTCTTATTCCAACTTTATTCAACTACTATAATCCCTTCAGAACAGCTTTCCACATGAAAACTGCTTAGATTTCCCTGGCAAATTCTTACTACCCAATATCTGAGGTGTCATGGCTTCAGATCCAGTAACAATGACTTTGAAGTCGATGAGGCTGAGATGGGGTTTGGTCCTCAAAGGCTCAGCCCAAATGGGGCAGCCTTGGGTCTTCTTTATGGACAGCAGCTGATACGACCTGCTCGGACGCTATTAATTCATACTTTAAAATGCAGCTTACAACACCAGTGTCAGGAACCAGGCCTGGAGTGACACCATCTCAGCTAACAGGGACCTTCCTGGGCACAGACTAGAAGAAGCTCCGCTGGGCTTCCCTATTTTTAACATCGTTTAATTAACTTTTAGAAATCAAGAGCTCCACCAATATGAAGGCATGGCAGGTAATCACAGGTGACTAAAATGATTTTCCCACTAATATTTCATGTCTTTTTCTGGCACATTAACTCCCCATAACTTAGAAAATGGTAGTGCCGAACAGGCTTTTATTTTTCTTCAGCAGATTATCTTTAAAGTCCCAACAATGGTAGATTAAGGTAGTCAACCCAAATTCTTAGGTAAACGCAAAGAAAATGCAACCCTGTTGTACCCACACGCTGATTCGCCCTCTGCTGGTCCTGCCTGTCTGGGATGCAAGCCCGCCCACCCGTCCGCCCCACTTACGGGTGGCCAGCCGGCTGGGCTCGGGCTGGGCGCTGTCCGCTGACTGGGTGCTGGACACCGAGGACACGCTGGAGCTCCGGACGAAGCCAAAGGCCGCCAGCTTGGCTGCCGGGAGGCGCGAGTAGCCAGGAGGACGAAGTCCAGATTTGGGTAGGTTGGATTTTGCAGCATTTGAACCGGAAGGTTTCTTTAAATCTGCTAAAATGAACCCAAGCCAGAAAAAAAATCTCAGTTGATAGCAAGATAGAGAAGACACAGATTGTGAATATTAACCCAGATCCAGCATAAACAGACCACAATTACTCTTGCACCGTCTGATTCAACACATTCACAAAGGCGTCTTTATGAGAAAGGGCCCTCACTGTGGGCCAGGTGCTAAGAGGAGGAGAGACAGCAGGCAGACGAGACCAGAACAGACACCTCACCCTACAATATGGCCATAAAGAAAGGTATAAAGTGCTTAGGGGGCAGAATGGAATGAGGACACATACTGTTGCAGGTCACCCTAGAATTGTGAAGCTGAGATACACCTTGCTTCTGACATATGATGAGTGAAGAACCCTTGTGGCCAAACATCAGCAATTATAAACTGTATGTAATAAGTCACAGAGACACATACAAAGAATCATTTGGTGGTGGCAGGAACGAGGTGAAAGAGCACAAACCGTGTAGCTGGCTGAAATCTAGTCTCTACCAATTACTGCTGTGTAATCTCAGGCACTTGACCTAACACTAAGAACCACAGTTTCCTCCCGTGGAAGGAACAGGGTTGATAAAACTGGCCTGGAAGTGTTAGTGTAAGTACTACTGCTTGTAACACAGAACTTGATAGGTGCTTAAACTGAGGCTAGGTTTCATTCTCTCCTTTTTCCATTATCTGTTTTTATGTTAGTCTAAACTTCAAAATTAGTTCCCAGATACGTGCAAAGCCAGCTAATTTGAAATAATAAAACATTACTATAAGTGCCCGATCTCAGCACTCCTGTGTCTGAGCTGGGCTCCATGCATAGCTACTGTGACGATCGTCCCAACCCTATGAGAATTCTCTCAATATCAGATAGAACCAGAACATTGCCAACACGCAAATGCTCGTTTTTTATAAATTCATTTATTTTATGTATTTATTTTTGGCTGCATTGGGTCTTCGTTGCTGCACGCGGGCTTTCTCTAGTTGCGGCGAGCGGGGGCTACTTTTCGTTGCAGTGTGCAGGCTTCTCATTGCAGTGGCTTCTCTTGTTGTGGAGCACGGGCTCTAGGCACGTGGGTTTCACTAGCTGTGGTGCACGGGCTCAGTAGTTGTGGCTCACGGGCTTAGTTGCTCTGCGGCATGTGGGATCTTCGTGGACCAGGGCTCGAACCCATGTCCCCTGCATTGGCAGGTGGATTCTTAACCACTGTGCCACCAGGGAAGCCCACAAATGCTCTTTAATATGACATTTAAAAGGAAAAAGGGCCAAGCGTCCTGCTATTCTGTATAATTGTCCTAGTCGAGCCATTTAACAACTTTCACTGCAGCCACATTTACTGTGAGTGCTTGTTCTTACGCTACAGTCAGGCAACTCTTCATTACCTACTCAAAGCTCCACCAGGTTGCAGATTAAAATTAAAATGGGCTATCTGTAAAAAAAATTCAAGGTCTAAAAAAATCAGTGAAGAGTCTACATATTAGAAAGCATCTATGTGTGGAAATACATCAAGAACCAACAGATGCCAGGCTGGGCCTGCAGTGCCCTTTCCTCTAGCAGCAGCTCCCCTGAGAGTGAGGCCATGGTCACTCGTACGTCCAGGTGACGGCAGAATCTGTACAACTGTGGTTTCCTGACGTCTAGGTCAGGACTAGGAAGGGGAGGAATCAGGTGAGTGCAAAGGGAAGAGGGGACAGGGAGCTGGTGCTGCGAATATTCCCAACTCAGGTCTGTTCTAACGCTTGGAAAAAAATGTTCAACTAGGACAAAGAAGAAATAATCACTGTTTAACGAGTAATATTGGCCCCTTTGTATCAGAAAGTAAACGTCATGTCAATGCCTTAGAATTACTGTTCTCTGCTTCTCTAAAAGACATAAAGTTATATGAAGTAATAACTAAAAATATGTATTACTGGGTTTGTAACAGACACGGATGTAAAAAGGAGAAAGATGGAAAAGAGCTAAACAGGAGTAACATTTCTGTATCCCACTGACATTAGTGTAAATATTAAGTAGATTCTGATAATTTAAGATGATATGGTAAGCCCTAGAGCAATCAGTAAGAAGATAACTCAAAAAAATACAGTGAAAAAAATCACTAAAGGAATTAAACTGCTACCTTGGAAAATACTTACTCAGTGCAAGAGAAAGCAGTAATGAGTAGAGAAACAAAAAAGACATGAGGCAGACAGAAAACAAATAGCAAAATAGCGCATGTAAATCCAACTATATCAACAGTAACATTAAACGTGAATGTACCAACCAATCCAGTCATAAGGCAGAGACTGACAGACTGGATGGAAAACAAGACTGAAACATATGCTGTCTGCTGGACAGACATTTTAGATTCAAACATACAATTAGTTTAAAAGCAGAAGGATGGGAAAAGACATATCATGCAAAGAACAACCAGCAGAAAGCTGGAGTGGCTATACTGATGGCAGAAAAAACACATTTTACAACAAGAAAGAGATAAAGAGGGATATTTTATCATGATCCAAAGTCAGTAAATCAGGCAGATACAGCGGCTGTAAATATATATACATCTAAAACAGGGTCCCAAAATACACAAAGCAAAAGCTTACAGAATTGACAGGAGAAATAAACAATTCAAAATAATATTTGGAGACTTTAATACCCCACTTTCAATGATGCAACAACTAAGCAGAAGATCAACAAGGCAACAGAAGACAAACACTACAAACCAACAAGAGCTACAGTCATGTACAAAACACTCCACCCAACAGCAGCAGAATATACATGCTTCTCAAGTGTACACAGAACCTTCTCCAGGATAAACTAAATATTAGGCTATAAAATAAGCATCATTAAATTTAAAAAGATTGAAATGATACAAGTGCATTCCTTTCCTGTTTCTTTTCTGTTTTTTGCTTGTTTCTGTTTTTTCATCTAACGTTCCAACGAACGTTCAGCCCTGCAATACACACAGATTCAGTACTTTCATTGCTGAGACAGTTTATGGTCATTGCCAATCTACCATTGTCCAACTTACCCTCCCTGACCTTTAACAGCAGACTTAGGGCCCAGCAATACCTTGGCAGAGACAGGTGCTGGTGACATAATCGAGTAGCATCAAGGTCTGAATATATAGGAGATGAGACTCTGTAACAAAGTAATGACACCATTTTTCTTGTACCTGGTTTTGGAACACATTTCTATTGACTGTACTGTATATTTGAAAGCAAAATTGTCCATCACAACTCTGCTCCTCTGAGCTAGTCCTACCCATTCACATTCATTATGCACAGCAACTGGAAAGAAAAGCCATAAGAAATTCACCTCCATTTGACAACATATTAAGATCCTTGTGGTTGCACTACCATCAACTACATTCGGCAAATTCCTGCTCCCTGGATTTCTGCCCATTTTTGAATCCTGCCCCTGTCTCCTTAAACATGTCACCTGTGATTCCCTGATACTCCCTATCCCTTCTCAAAGGACTATGGTTGACTCAGCTCTGTAGACCCCCTTCTCTGTAGATGCCTGATATCAAGCCTGTTCAGCCTAGTCAAGTTGACTTTAGCCTTACAAGGGTTATCTATGACTTATTTCCATGCTTGGGTTACACAGGACTGAATTAGTTTCTAAGTACAAGCTCTAATTCTCTCCAGAAGTGAAATGTTAATGGATTTAAGTGGTGTTAACACAACTCTAAACACACGATAAAATTTCATAGAACTAAATATACATGTACAAACACACACACACACACACACACACACACAGAGGAGTGCCTGTAAAAATGAGTGAAATCAGACTAAGTTCCGTAGTCTAGTTAATAGAATTGTCCCAATATTAATCTCCTGGGGTTTTTATTCCTTTTTTTAAAATTTTCGTTGCTTATGGGAAGCAACTAAAGCAGTACTTAGAAGGAAAGTTATATCTATAAATGCCTGCATTAAAAAAGGAGAAAGATGTCAAATCAATAAAGCAACCTTCCACCTAAAGACACTGAAGAAAGAAAAGAGCAAACTAAACCTAAACCAAGCAGAAAGCAGGATGTAATAAATAAGACAATGGAAATAAATGAAACCGAATGGAAAACAATAGAGAGAATCAATGAAGTCAAAAGGTGGTTCTTACAAAGATCAACAAAGTTGACAAACCTCTAGCTAGACTAAACAAGAGAAAGGGAAGACA
The DNA here is from genome assembly GCF_964270905.1 of Leucopleurus acutus. NCBI lineage: Eukaryota > Metazoa > Chordata > Mammalia > Artiodactyla > Delphinidae > Leucopleurus > Leucopleurus acutus. The sequence continues at coordinate 6,241,103 of NC_139160.1, read as the reverse complement.
AATTTTTAAATTAGGAATGGAAGAGGGGACATCACAGCTCATTCTTCAGAAATAAAAATAATTATAAGGGAATATTAATGAACAACTATATCTCAACAAATTAGATAATCTAGTGAGACTGAAAAGTTCCAGAAAGACACAAACTATGAAAACTTACTCAAGAAGAAATAGAAAATACACCTATAACAAAAAGATGGAATTCATAATTCAAAAACTTCCCAGAAAGAAAAGTCCAGGCCCAAATGTCTTCCCTAGTGAATCATGTCAGACATTTAAAGAAAAATTTATACCAATTCTTCACAAATTATCCAAAAATGGGGGGAGGGGTGAAGAGAACACTTCCAAACTCATTCTGTGAGGACAATATTACCTTGATACCAAAACCAGACAAAAATATCAAGAGAAAAGAAAACTACAGACTGATATCTACTGTAGATGCAAAATCCTCATCAAAATATACAGCAGGGCTTCCCTGGTGGCGCAGTGGTTGAGAGTCCGCCTGCCGATGCAGGGGACATGGGTTCATGCCCCGGTCCGGGAAGATCCCACATGCCGCAGAGCGGCTGGGCCTGTGAGCCACGGCCACTGAGCCTGCGTGTCCGGAGCCTGTGCTCCGCAACGGGAGAGGCCACAACAGTGAGAGGCCCGCATATGGCAAAAAAAAAAAAAAAAAATATATATATATATATATATATATACACACACACACACACATATATGTACGTATATATATATATATATATATATATACAGCAAACTGAAACCAGCCACCTATAAAAAGGATTATATGCCATGACCAAGTGAGATTTATCCCCAAAATGAAAGACTGGTTTAACATGGAAATCAGTCAATGTACTTACATTAATAGAATTAAAAAAAAAACCCACACAATTATCTCAATAGATGCGGAAAAATCACTTGACAAATTCCAACAGCACTTCATGATAAAACACCTAACAAACTAGGAAAAAATGAAAATAATCTCAACCTAATAAGGGCATCTAGGAAAAACCCACAGCTAACATCATACTCAAGGAAAACAGACTGAATGCTTCCCCCCCAAATCAGGAACAAGACAAGGATGTCTGCTCTCACCACTTCTATTCAACATTTTATGGAAGTTTCTAGCCAAGGCAATTGGGCAAGAAAATAAAATAAAAGGCACACAGATGGGAAACAAAAGCAAAACTTTCTCTAGCTATAGACGACACGAACTTGTATATTTAACAAAAAATCCTATAAAATCTACTAAAAAACTATTAGAACTAATACATGATTCAATACATGAAAATCAATTGTATTTCTATACACTTGCAATGAATAATCCAAAAATGAAGTTAAGAAAATTTCACTTACTATAGTAACAAAAAGAATAAAATACTCAGGAACTGTAATAAAGGGTCAGACTCTCTTTTTTCAATATTTGATTGATCACAGCTGTCAACTTTCAAACGCTGCACCCCCTTCTGTGCTCCCCATGCCCCTCTGTCCCACGTCTGAGAAAGCTGGAAAGAACTTAAGCCCAGTGCTCCCTCCTTTGCCGCTGGGAGGAGATTCAAACTACGCAGGCCCCTACCACTTCCACTGAACCCTGCCCCATCCCACCTCTAACCTCTAACAACAGTAAAAAAGAGCTGAGCCAGTGTCCTATCCTGGCTCTCTCAAGCCATGCCAGGCATGTTTGAGAGGCCTGCCGATCTCTCCCCAGAGACCTCAATTATGTGAGTAATGAACTTCCTCATACCCTCTTGCTTTGTGTATGGCATCATCAGTCTTGACATTCAAAACAAACTGGGGGTGGGGGTCCCTCCTACTGAGACAGGCTGGGACCTGGGGCCCTTTGCTGCAGGGCTTGCACCTGGACACACATTCCTCAGGTAACAATACAAAGAAACGATAAGGGACTAAAAATAACTGTGTGCATGTGCACTTGGGGCAAATCATAGACAAGAAGATACAGAAAGACCCAAAAAATCCAACTGCCACTTCTGCAGAGCTGGGAGCAAAAACAGGGTGTCGGGAGCAAAAGCACGGGACTGCGCATGCCCTCCTGCACTCGACACCACCAAAGGGACGGGCAAAACCCCCAAGTCACCCCTCCAGCCTGACACACCCCTGCTCTCACCCCATATAAGGAAGCAGCCAGCCCCTCTTCAGGGAGTGAGCAAGGGAACCTGTGGTTTGTTCTCGCTCCCCTCTGCTGCAGCAGGGGCCCCAATAAAGCCTTGCCTGAATTTCTTGCCTGGGCTCTAGTCAATTTCTACTGATTGTGGAAGGCCAAGGACCCTGGTCGGTATCACTGCCTCTCCAGGGTGGCCACGGCAATAGGTGCTGTGATCAGGACACTGAGACAGTGACCACCACCACAGGGAGTCTTTCTTCTTGCCTTGCTTACTAACTAGCTCTGCTGACTAACAGCGAGCACGCACTTCAAGCTGCTGCTGGCTGGTTAGCTGGTGCTTTGAGCCGTGGGGCTCTGTGCTGCCTTAATGAGTCCTACAGAACCTCCGTTACACAGACTTCCCCGACCTAAGGTGGAAGTGTCAGTAATCAATTAGCTTTTAGGAACAGGATTATGGGATTGGAGTGGGCCTTCGGTCACGTAGCTTCGCCTGGACCTATGTGTACATCTTGGGACGGAGTTGTGACTGATCCTTGGTTCAGGGGAAAGACTACCCTGTCCTATATGCAGGCCCACTGGGTGGTCACTCATGAAAAAGCAGTCATTAGGGGGAAAACAAGACCAAAAAAAAAAGCCATCATGTGAGCGCTGAGGTCTACATTCCTAAGAGCAGATGTCTCAGCAGGACCCTGAAATGTCTCTGCTGCCGCCTGTACCTCTGTCAGAAATCCTGATCTCAGGGTTATACAGAAAAACACCCACGGCATCTCTGGGGACAGCAAAGGAGTTAATTCAAACCCTACTGAAGCCCAGGGTCCTGAAATCTTACAAAGCAACCACTGCCACGGGGAGGCCCCACCCCAGACGATGCTGAGCTGAAGCTCTCTGCAAGAACGTTATCAATACAAGCAGATTAGAGAGACACCCCGCCCCCAGTAAAAACAATAAAGGAAAAAAAGACTGGGGGTGGGCGGAGGGGGAAAGAGAGAGAGAAAGAAACTGGCATTATTCATAAGAGACACAAGGTAGAAACGATACAAATGTGCATCAACTGATGAATGGACAAACAAGATGTGGAAGGTCAATACGCTGCAACATTTTTCAGCTACAAAAAGAAAGGAACTACCGATACACGTTATAACATGGATGAACCCTGAAAACATTAAGGCGAGTGAAAGAAGCCAGACACAAAAGGCTGCACATGGTATGATTCAATTATACGAAATGTCCAGAATAGGCAAATCTATAGAGACAGAAGGTAGGTTAGTGCTTGCCAGGGGCTGGAGTTTGAGGAAACGGGGAGGGCCTGATAACAGGCACAGGGTTTCTCTGAAAATGTTCTAAAACTGATAGTGGTGATGGTCACACAATGTGTGAATAGACTAAAAACCACTGAACTGTATCCTTTAAAAGGGTGAATTCTATCTACTATATGAATTGTGTCGATACAGCTGTTGTATTAAAACAAAACTTTTTTTAAAAAGAATAAATCTTGTCTTCAGTTCAGTAACAGGCTTACACTGAGCTGGAGCAACGATGACGTTCCCAATCTCTATCAGGATCTTCAACTTCCAAAGGGCCTGTGACAGACAGAGGACTCGGCCTGTCGTTGTGAGTCCTCCACAGAAACCCCTTCTAACCGGCAGATGGAAGAAATGTTCTAGCAGATCAAAGACCCTTCCACATGAATATGACCATAATGGGGAAATTAAATGACTTTGAAAATTAATGGATATTTTAACAAAAAACCTCTAGGATCAAATATTCAAATCCCATGCAAAGGAGCTTACGTGGGCTCACTTCTTTTATTTTTATCAAGGCTCTGTATTCTGTCAAGATTTTGCCCAAAAAAAGATACAGATTCCTGTGTGAACAACAAAAGGGATTTTGCTGCTATTCAGTGCTTAAAAGATGTGTTGCTCTTTCAAAGTAATACCGTTTATCTTTTGAAAGATGAATCCTCTGAAGAATGCACATCTTCACATTTAGAGGAAACATGAAAAGCTGTATTTATTCTCACCGTTTTTCCTTTTGTATTGATTCTCCTTTAAAAATGACTTTGTAATGCTAAAATACCTCAATCAACTAAAATCAGATCACAGTGCCTTATGGTTCAATACTGTATTGATAAAGGTCCATCCATCATTGTCCAACATTCTTGACATCTGAGGCAGTAAGATAAAAACTTTAAGAATGTAAATGGGGAGTCAAGATGGTGTACTAGGAGGACACAGAATTCGCGTCTCCTCACAATGAGGGCACCTACCAGGCACCGGGGGGGACCACGGACACCTAAGGCGATGGGAGGAAACCCCAGCGACCAGTGATCTCTCCTTTTGGCTTGTTCCACACCCTCTCTATTTTTTTTTCTTTTTTCTGTTGTGGTTTTATTTTACCTTGTTGCAGTTGTTTCAAATAGTTTTATGTTTCCTGATCTTTCTAATTTTATTTTGATTTTTATTCTTTCATATCATATTGCTACTTTTTTCTTTCTTCCTTCTTTTTTTTTTTTTTTGCGGTACGCGGGCCTCTCACTGTTGTGGCCTCTCCTGTTGCGGAGCACAGGCTCTGGACGCGCAGGCTCAGCGGCCATGGCTCACGGGCCCAGCCGCTCTGCGGCATGTGGGATCTTCCCGGACCGGGGCACGAACCCATGTCCCCTGCCTCGGCAGGCAGACTCTCAACCACTGCGCCACCAGGGAAGCTCTCTTCCTTCCTTTTTTTTTTTTTTTTTTTTAATGCACCACAAAGCTTGTGGGATCTTGGTTCCCAGGCCAGAGGTTGGACCTGAGCTCCTGTGGTGGGAGCTCTGAGTCCAAACCGCTGGACTAACAGAGAACCTCAGACCCCAGGGAATATCAATCAGACTGAGGCCTCCTGGAGGTCCTCATCTCAGCAACAAGACCCAGCTCTATCCAACTACCTGCAAACTCCACTGCTGGACGTCTCAGACCAAACAACCGGTTTGGTCTGAGACAGGAATACAGCATCACCCATTAAAAAAAAAAAGAAACAAACAAAAAAACACTTTGTTACAGATGAAGGAGCAAGGTAAAAATCTACAAGACCAAATAAATGAAGATGAAATAGGCAACCTACCTGAAAAAGGATTCAGAGTAATGATAGTAAAGATGATCCAAAATCTTGGAAACAGAATGGGGAAAACACAAGAAACATTTAACAGGGATCTAGAGGAACTAAAGAGCAAACAGTGATGAACAGCACAATTACTAAAATTAAAAATACTCTAAAAGGAATCAATAGCAGAATAACGGAGGCAGAAGAACGGATAAGTGAGCTGGAAGATAAAATAGTGGAAATAACTGCCGGGGAGCAGAATAAAGAACAAAGAATGAAAAGAACTGAGGACAGACTCAGAGACTCTGGGACAACATTAAACACACCAGCATTCGAATTATAGGGGTCCCAGAAGAAGAAGAGAAAACGAGAGGGTCTGTGAAAATATTTGAAGAGATTATAGTCAAAAACTTCCCTAAGGTGCGAAAGGAAATAGTCAATCCAGTCCAGGAAGCACAGAGAGTACCATTCAGGATAAAACTAAAAAGAAGCATGCCAAGACACATATTAATCAAACTATCAAAAATTAAATACAAAGGAAAAATACTGAAAGCACCAACAGAAAAGCAACAAATAACATACAAGGGAATCCCCATAAGGTTAACAGCTGATCTTTCAGCAGAAACTCTGCAAGCCAGAAGGGAGTGGCAGGACATATTTAAACTGATGAAAGGGAAAAACCTACAACCAAGATTACTCTAGCCAGCAAGGATCTCATTCAGATTCCACGGAGAAATTAAAACCATTACAGACAAGCAAAAGTTAACATAATTCAGCACCACCAAACCAGCTTTACAACAAACGGTAAAGGAACTTCTCTAGGCAAGAAACACAAGAGAAGGAAAAGACCTACAATAACAAACCCAAAACAATTAAGAAAATGGTAACAGGAACATACATATCGATAATTACCTTAAATGTAAGTGGATTAAATGCTCCAACCAAAAGAAACAGACTGGCTGAATGCATACAAAAACAAGACCCGTACGTATGCAGTCAAGAGACCCACTTCAGACCTAGGGACACATACAGACTGAAAGTGAGGGGATGGAAAAAGATATTCCGTGCAAATGGAAATCAAAAGAAAGCTGGAGTAGCAATTCTCATATCAGACAAAATAGACTTTAAAATAAAGACTATTATAAGAGACAAAGAAGGAAACTACATAATGATCAAGGGATCAATACAAGATGCAGATATAACAAATGTAAATATTGTTTACCTAACAGAGGAGCACCTCAATACATAAGGCAAATGCTAACAGCCACAAAAGGGGAAATCGACAATAACACAATAATAGTAGGGGGCTTTTAACACCCCACTTTCACCAATGGACAGATCGTCAAAAATGAAAATAAACAAGGAAACACAAGCTTTAAATGACACATTAAACAAGATGGACTTCATTGATATTTATAGGACATTCCATCCAAAAACAACAGAATACACTTTCTTCTCAAGTGCTCATGGAACATTCTCCAGGATAGCCCATACCTTGGATCACAAATCAAGCCTCGGTAAATTTAAGAAAACTGAAATCGTATCAAGCATATTTTCTGACCACAACGCTATGAGACTGGAAATCAATTACAGGAAAAAACTGTAAAAAACACAAATACATGGAGGCTAAACAGTGCACTACTAAACAGCCAAGAGATCACTGAAGAAATCAAACAAGAAATGACAAAATACATAGAAACAAATGACAACGACAATCTAAAACCTATGGGATGCAGCAAAAGAAGTTCTAAGAGGAAAGTTTATAGTAATTCAATCTCACCTCAAGAAACAAGAAAAGTCTCAAATAAACAATCTAACCCTACACTTAAAACAACTACAGAAAGAAGAACGAAGAAAACCAAACGTCAGTAGAAGGAAGGAAATCATAAAGATCAGAGCAGAAATAAATTTAACAGAAATGAAGAAAACAATAACTAAAAGCTGGTTCTTTGAGAAGATAAACAAAATTGCTAAACCCTTAGCCAGACTCATCAAGAAAAAAAGGGAGAGGGCACAAATCAATAAAATTAGAAATGAACAAGAAGAAATCACAACTGACACCACAGAAGTACAAAGGATTATGAGAGACTACTACAAACAACTATATGCCAATAAAATGGACAACCACGAAGAATGGACAAATTCTTGCAAGGGTACAATTTTCCAAGACTGAACCAAAAGAATTAGAAAATATAAACAGACCTATCACAAGTAATGAAACTGAAACCATTAATTAAAAATCTTCCAACAAACAAAAGTCCAGGACCAGATGGCTTCACAGGCGAAGCCATCAAACATTTTGAGAAGAGCTGACACCCATCCTTCTCAAACGCTTGCAAAAAATTGCAGAGGGAGAAACACTCCCAAATTCATTCTACGAAGCCACCATCACCCTGATACCAAAACCAGAAAAAGATATCACAAAAAAAGAAAATTATAAACCAATATCACTGATGAACATAGATGCAAAAATCCTGAACAAAATACTAGAAAAACAGAATCCAACAACATATTAAAAGGATCATATTAAACACCATGATCAAGTGGGATTTATCCCAGGTATGCAAGGATTCTTCAATATATGCAAATCAATCAATGTGATACACCACATTAACAAATTAAGGAATAAAAACCATATGATCATCTCAGTAGATGCAGAAAAAGATTTTCACAAAATTCAACACCCATCTATGATAAAAACTCTCCAGAAAGTGGGCATAGATGGAACCTACCTCAACATAATAAAGGCCATATATGACAAACCCACAGCAAGCATCATACTCAATGGTGAAAAATTGAAAGCATTTCCACTAAGATCAGGAACAAGACAAGGATGTCCACTCTCACCACTCTTATTCTACATAGATTTGGTAGTCCTACCCACAGCAATCAGAGAAGAAAAAGAAATAAAAGGAATACAAATTGGAAAAGAAGAAGTAAAACTGTCACTGTTTGTCGATGACATGACACTATACAAAGAAAATCCTAAAGATGCCTCCAGAAAACTACTGGAACTAATCAACGAATTTGGTAAGGTTGCAGAATTGAAAATTAATGCACAGATCTCTGGCACTGCTATACACCAACAACGAAAAATCAGAAAGAGAAATTAAGGAAACAATCCTATTTACCAACGCAACAAAAAGAATAAAATACCTAGGGATAAACTTGCCTAAGGAGGCAAAAGACTTGTACTCAGAAAACTATAAAACATGGATGAAAGAAATCAAAGATGACACAAACAGATGGAGAAATATACCATGTTCCTGGATTGGAAGAATCAATATTGTGAAAATGACTATACTACCCAAAGCAATCTACAGATTCAATGCAATCCCTATCAAACTACCAGTGGCATTCTTTACAGAATTAGAGCAAAAAATTTTACAATTTGTATGGAAACACAAAATACCCCAAATAGCCAAAGCAATCTTGAGAAAGAAAAACGGAGTTGGAGGAATCAGGCTCCCTGACTTAAAACTATACCATAAAACTACAGTAATCAAGACAGTATGGCACTGGCACAAAAACAGAAATATAGATCAATGGTACAGGATAGAATGCCCAGAGATAAACCCACACACATACAGTCACCTAATTTATGACAAAGGAGGCAAGAACATACAATGGAGAAAAGACAGCCTCTTCATTAAGTGGTGCTGGGAAAACTGGACAGATACATGTAAAAGAATGAAATTAGAACACTCCCTAACACCATACACAAAAATAAACTCCAAATGGATTAAAGACCTAAATGTAAGACCAGACACTATAGAACTCTTAGAGGAAAACATAGGTAGAACACTCTTTGACATAAATCACAGCAAAATCATCTTTTTTGACCCACTTTCTAAAGTAATGAAAATAAAAACAAAAATAAACAAGTGGGACCTAATGAAACTTAAAAGCTTTTGCACAGCAAAGGAAACCATAAACAAGAGAAAAAGACAACCCTAAGACTGGGAGAAAATATTTGCAAATGAAACAACAGTCAAAGAATTAATCTCCAAAATATACAAACAGCTCAGGGAGCTCAATATCAAAAAAACCCAAACAATCCAATTAAAAAATGGGTGGAAGACGTAAATAGACATTTTACCAAGGAAGACATACAGATGGCCAAGAGGCACATGAAAAGATGCTCAACATCACTAATGATTAGAGAAATGCAAATCAAAACTACAATGAGGTACTACCTCATGCCAGTCAGAATGGCTATTATCAAAAAATCTAGAAACAATAAATGTTGGAGAGGGTGTGGAGAAAAGGGAACCCTCTTGCACTGTTGGTGGGAATGTAAATTGATACAGCCACTAAGGAGAACAGTATGGAGGTTCCTTAAAATTCTAAAAATAGAACTACCATATGACCCAGCAATCCCACTATTGGGCATATACCCTGAGAAAACCATAATTCAAAAAGAGTCATGTACCACAGTGTTCACTGCAGCATTACTTACAATAGCCAGGATATGGAAGCCACCTAAGTGTGCATTGACAGATGAATGGATAAAGAAGATGTGGCACATATATACAATGGAATATTACTCAGCCATAAAAAGAAACGAAATTGAGTTATTTGTAGTGAGGTGGATGGACCTAGAGTCTGTCATACAGAGTGAAGTAAGTCAGAAAGAAAAACAAATACCATATGCTAACACATATATATGGAATCTATGAAGAAAAAAAAAAAAGTCATGAAGAACCTAAGGGTAAGACGGGAATAAAGACACAGACCTACTAGAGCATGGACTTGAGGATATGGGGAGGGGGAAGGGTAAGGTGGGACAAAGTGAGACAGTGGCATGGACATATATACACTACCAAATGTAAAATAGATAGCTAGTGGGAAGCAGCTGCATAGCACAGGGAGATCAGCTCCGTGCTCTGTGACCACCTGGAGGGGTGGGATAGGGAGGGTGAGAGGGAGGGAGACTCAAGAGGGAAGAGATATGGGAACATTATATGTATATGTATAACTGATTCACTTTGTTATAATGCAGAAACTAACACACCATTGTAAAGCAATTATACTCCAATAAAGATGTTAAAAAAAAAAAGACTGTTAAAGGAAGGAGGACACGGACTGATCTGCTGAGCAGAGGATGAGTTGGGATATGTCAAGACTAGAGGTATGGAAGTCAGCTGGGGGGCAGCAGATCAGGAGAGAAGTCCGGACATTCTGGGAGCAGGGATGGAGTAGATGCATTCAAGTTACAAAATCAGCAGGTCTGGCTGACTGATTAGCTGGGGGAGTCGGGGGAAGGTGGGACGGTGAGTAAAGAGAAATCTTTGTTGTAGGAATAAGAAAAGGCCGACATCCCTGAGAAACCTCCAAGGGAACCACTGTGGTTAAGCCATGCCCCACTGAGGTCATGCACACCTGAAGACACAGCAATGTGCAGGGACTCTAGGAAAATCCTTCTCACTGCAAACACAGCAGAAGCACGCTGTGGCCAGAAGAGCCCCGCGGAAGGCTCTCCTGCAGAGCGGCTGCACCGCCTGTGGGTCACTCCCTGCGGGCAGCAAAGCAAAGCCCAGAAAGGCCCAGGGTGGCTGCGCGGCACCTCAACGGGTGAGGCTGCAGAGGGATGCAGGGGGCTTAGACCCCGTGCCTTTGCTCCCTTCATTACAGGTGTGTCTGTCCACAATCCGGGAATGATGATCAGGGGAAAAACTGAACTGAGATTGCTGGCTCACTGGCATTATTTAATATCCAGGCTGGAAAGGGAACTAGTGCAAGTTTTTTGTTTTGGTTTGGTTTTGTTAATGTTTCTGGAGTTGCAAAGAGATGGGTCTAAAGGTAAAAACAGAACACCGTGCTAAATGAGCAATAAATCATCTGCAAAACCAAACAAACCTATGTATGCAGTGTGTCTTTAATGGAGGCCCAAATCTTGAGTTTTACTTCCTTATAATTATCTAAAAAATTGAGACTAAGCATTTTTGCGTTATCGGAGTATAACCGGGATCTGAGCATCTGCATTTGCATTTCTGTTTAGATCTTGTCATCTCACCTAAAGCGACTGGATTTAATCCAGAGATTCACAAATATCCAGTGACATATTTTCCACTGTATTAGAGTAAAAACCCCGCCTTGGGAGAGTTGGCCTCTCTATACATAATTGGTCGGTGTATAAATTAGTCCAAGCCTTTGTGTAAGAGAAGGGAACTGGAAAGGGTCGGTGGGGGAGCAGGCATGAGAGAGTGCTACAAACAGAAGGACATTCGCAGCAGGGACAAGCAATGTAAATACTGCCAATGTCATACTTCTGCTGGACAGATCTGCTTATAAATAGAAGCTGTTTAAAAAGAGACGTCAAATCCAGGTGACCTTGTATTAGCGCATCTTACAGAATTAGAAGTGTTAGTCAATTACTTTTAACTGACTCTAAACCCACCAATGCTTCTAAACTGCAGTGGGTATACGTGAGGATGGAGAAAGTTCTTGGATTCTATTTGTATTTGTAGTTCTCGGGGAAATCATCAGAGGCTCAGGGCGCATCGAAAGGAACAATCTCTTTATGAGCAAACGCACTTGAATCATCTGTTTTCTGATAATCGGTTTTAGCACTGCAAAACAGAGGAAAAGCAAAGCACTTGCTCTCTTTGCTAAGGAAGAGACTCAGAAGATTCTGATGACCTAGCATGTCTTTTCCATGGAGCGCATTTAGAGCACAGTTCTCACACTGCTTTTGCAATACTGACGGGACAATCACTTCACACTACGGAGCAGCGCCCTAAGGGGTGCTGGTGACTAGATTTAAGTAGAAAAGGAGACCGCCAGCTCGTGGTGGTGGACAGAACGCAGGCATTTTGTCCCTTTCTTACCAAAGGTGCCTTAAAGTGAGAGTAATTCAATTCTAAGAGGTACAATTCATAATAACAGCTAATATTTATCGACTTCCTTCTATTAAGCACTTTACCTATTTAAACCTAGAACAAGAGACAGGTACTTACCGAGCCAGATATTTCAACAGTTTCTGGAACAGAGACGGAGGCCCCCGACTGGCAGGCAGAGGAAAGCGCAGCCTGCAGCAGACGGGAGAGCCGCGCTGCCCTGGAAAAAAAAGTGCTGACCTCCAGCCGGACAGCCAGGGCCGCAGAGCCTCTGATCCCAGGAAGGAGGAGCGAGAGGCTGAAATGATGAGGGAGACACTATAGCCTCCACCCCACTGTCTCCCTCATCAGGTCCTGCAGTGTCCAGCAGCCAGGAATTTACCCCTACCTGGCCACCCCGTGCCAAGCCCCAGGGTTAGGGGAAACAGACTCCTAAAGAGTCCGAACAAATGGACTTGATGCCCATCCAACTCAATAGTAAGCATGAATGATCACAAAGACTTCGAGAAAAGCTGCCGGCATAACACAAACAACAAAAAAATTGAGAAAAACAAAGAGAAAATCTGCCCCTGAGCATATAGAGAGAATTCAGGAAACAAAAGCTATCTTTAGGATGGGAGGGAGACGCAAGAGGGAGAGGCTATGGGGATATATGTATACGTATAGCTGATTCACTGTGTTATACAGCAGAAACTACACACTATTGAAAAGCAATTATACTCCAATAAAGATGTTTAAAGAAAAAAGCTATCTTTAAAAAAATCTAATTATCCCTAGAGAAATTTGGGAAGATATGGCAACAATAAAAGAAAGTGTGGGGCTTCCCTGGTGGCGCAGTGGTTGAGAGTCCGCCTGCCGATGCAGGGGACGCGGGTTCGTGCCCCGGTCCGGGAAGATCCCACATGCCGCACAGCGGCTGGGCCCGTGAGCCATGGCCGCTGAGCCTGCGCGTCCGGAGCCTGTGCTCCGCAACGGGAGAGGCCACAGCAGTGAGAGGCCCGCGTACTGGGGGAGGGGGGGGAGTGCAATCTGCTATGAAAAGACGCAATCAGAAACCAAGACGGCATCCTTGGAAATTAAAAATACCCAAACAACAATTCAAGAGAAGTGTTAGAAAATAAAGTCCAGTCAGATGGTCTAAAATGAAAAATGTAAAGAATGAAGTAACAGAAAACATGTGAGGAAAACGAGACACAAGTAATCACTTTGGGAGATCCAAAAACCAAATAATAGAAATTCCAGGAAACAGAGAATTAAAACACCAAGGATACAGATGATTCTAAAGCTTCCAGAGAGAAACAAAAGCAGGTCTCCTACCAAAAAAAAAAAAAAAAATATCTATCTATCTATCTATCTATCTATCTATATATATATATTTCTCAGACTGGCACCAGGTTTCTTTAGAGCAACAGTGGAAGTCTGCATGTTTTGAAAGAAAATCATTTTCAACCTAGAAAATGATATTTGATCTAGTGAATGCAGACTAAAGGCTGTCTCAGAAAGGCAAAAACTCTGTGAGTTTGCTTTCCCTGAACCCCCTCTTAGAAAATTACCGAGGATGTACTCCAGCAAAATGAACCAGGAAACACGTGGATCCATCCCAGGAGAAAGAACGAAGGGAAGTTCCAGAAGAACAACATCTAAGCTGAGAAGGCAAACAGAAGCTGTAGGACTGAAAGTCCCAGAGGCAGGCACCAGGAGAAAGCAAAAGGCATCTTGAAACAAAAAGCCCGGGACACAGTGGGTGTCCAGTAAATACATACTGCATGATTCCATTCCTCACTTCGGTTTGAGACTTTACCTGCCCAAACCACTCAATACTCTCCAACTTCTGAACCTATGCTTTGAAATCATGTTTTTATATGGTTTTGGATTAAGGAAGGACAAGAACGTATAAAGATAAGGATACAGCCCCTTTCCATGGTATAGAAAAATCCGGGAAGACAAGCTTTGTGATGAGTGTTCATATACAAGGATAAATCAGACAGAAGTCTTGAGATTCCGTATCAAACAAGGTCAAAATGGCAAAACAAAAAAAATCTAGATGATTCAACCTCATCCTTTACTGTCACTTTAAAAAGCAAATAAACGGAGCAGCTAATTGCAAGGTCCGTCCCCTTCAGCTGTGTCCCATTAGAATTAGTAGTGGATTTTTGCCTGTAGAGCTGAGTTAGAGCCGCCATTACTCTTCCTTGCTTTTTATCCTTGAAGGATTTTCCCACAATCTATTCTGATGTGAACTTGACTCACAGGGTCGGGGGTTAGTCAAATCCACCCCCTAGAACCTATCTACTTCTCTCTATACCCTACCACCACCTTGGCTATCATTTAGGGTATCCTGCATCAGTCTCTTAAAAGGTCCCTGTCTCCATCCTTGTTACCCCACCCCACTCCTGTCCCTCAGGACCTCAATACACCTCAATCCATTCTCCAAACTTCAGTCTAACAGATATTTTTTAAGTGAAATGTGATCCTATCAGTCCCTTGCTTAATATCCTTTAACGGCACCATCTTGTTCTTAGGAGAAAAGGCCAATTCCTTAACACAGCTTACCACGTCATTACAATCTTCTGCCTTTTTTTTTTCTCATCCTTCTTTGACATCCTATGTTCCAGGCATACCAGTCTTCACATGTAGCATTCCCTCTGCCTGGAATACCCATCCACTCGCATCACCTCCTCATCCCTGACCCCCATACCTCAAATCCTTTGCTCCTTCGTACCATACTTCACCTAAGAAACTTTCCTGGACCCCGACTTGGGGTTAGATCCCCTCCTATGTTCTTCTGAGCCCAGAAGAGTTTGCCATCCCAGCACTAAGTCACACTGCATCATAACTGCCTGTGGGATCTCTTCTATCTTGTTCATGGTTGTATCCTCAGTGCTGAAACAACGTGGCACACAGTAGGTGCTCAGTATTCATTACATATACTAATACTGTTTGTCCAAATAAATAGAAGAATAGTTGTTACGCCTGTGATGCACCCCAGGGCCCCTGAAGCTGACTCTCTGGGTCTGGGCCAAGGAAACTTACATTTTTAATAAGTTTCTGCAGGGCATTTTAGGCATGCTCAGTTGCAATGAAAGTAAGTCAAAGATGGGATGGCTTTGTTGGCCGAATGCACAATAAAAAAAATAGTCACTGTCAATGTCCATTTCAACAGTATGTAGAAATGGGTGACATTGAGAGATATACTAAGACAAACACCAGTACAAACTTAATGGTTCCTCCGAAGCCTCCAAGACTCGTCCCAAGGTCATCCAGTGTTATTAAGACACCAAAGGAACCATAGTTATGCCATGTTCTCTTGGACCATCTCAGGAATTCATCAGTTTGTCTTACAGGGATGTTTTCCCACCTGATTTAAATTTTTCTTGGTAGATGCTATAGTTGTCATGAAAGTAAGTAAAACTGTGATAAAAATAGTAATGTGGCACTTAAGCAATGCCAAAAAACTTGTTATTTTTTTTTTGAAATCGAAGTATAGTTGATTTACAATGTTGTGTTAGTTTCTGGTGTACAGCAACGTGATTCAGTTATACTTATATACACACACACATTTTTTCATATTCTTTTTCATTATGGTTTATTATAGGATATTGAATATAGTTCCCTTCGCTATAATAGCAGGACCTTGTTCTTTATATATATAGTAGTTTGTATCTGTTAATCCCAAACTCCTAATTTATCTCTCCCCCTGCCCCCTTTCCCCTTTGGTAACCATAAATTTGACTTCTACGTCTTTGAGTCTGTTTCTGTTTCGTAGATAAGTTCATTCGTGTCATATTTTAGATTCCACATGTAAGTGATATCATGGCGTTTGTCTTTCTCTGTCTGACTTACTGCTCTTAGTATGATCATCTCTAGGTCCATCCATGTTGCTGCAAATGGCATATTTCATTCTCTACTCTCATTCTTAACACAGGAACCAACACCTCACCCACTGTGTTTCTTCTCTTTCTCCCTTCCTTTGCCTTACAAGAGTCAATGCTCTGCTTCTGTTCCAAGGTCCACCCTCCACATGGGATTGCGATCTCATTGTCTGCCACCCACCTGGGCACCTTGTTCCAACAGTTAATACCACCACACCCTTCAGCCTCTCTCCCCAGGCCACTCCCTCTCGCTCACAATTCCAACTAAGTCCGACCTCTCACACAGGCTCTGAAAAACAAAACAACACACAGCCCTGCTTCCCCTACAGCAAGCACCCAGGGCTCTCCTCCACCGGTGCATTTTTAGAAACAGCGGTCTATTCTCATTGCTTCCACTTCCTCACTTTTCATTCACTTCTCAGCCTTACTAAGACGTGACTTCCACCCCATGTTTTACTAAAATTGCTCATTCAGAACTAGGTCACCAACTGCTTCCTAATTTCCGATCCCAGCCTCTTTGCATTTTTCCTTGTCCTGTCTTCTGTGAGACAGACTTGACCATTTTCTACCTTGGAAGCTCCCCCTTCCTTAGACTCCAATGCTACATTTTCCCAATGGCCTCCACCCACCCACCCTGCAGTCTCCTGCCTCTTGCAGGCGTCTTTCTTCAGTTACTCCTTAAATGTGGACACAAAGTCCTCTTCTTGACCCCTTCCTTACTCTGTCCTCCCTCTCCCGCCCTCATCCATTTGCACGGCTTCGACTCACATCTAGGTGGCGATGACTCCTACACTGACCTTCGGCTCCAACTTCTCTCCAGTCCCCATTTCTGCCCTTTGGAAATTTCTACCTGAATGTTCCCAAGGAACCTCAAACTCCGCATGTGTCCAATGACTAACTGTCCAACACTAGCCCCACCCTACCAAGCATCCTCCAGTCCTCCCTACTGAGTAATCGGTCCCTGTGAGGGATCTGAATCGCCCAAACTGATGACCCGTTTCTCTGACAGATACACATTCTACCATTACCCCTTCTGGTAAACTCCTATTTATCCTGCAAAATTCAATTCAACTCACCTCACTTGGAAAATCTTTCCAGAGCCCCAACCTGCCCGAGCTGAGTTGGATAGCCCCCTCACGTGCATTCTGCATGTCTCTATCAAGTATGTCTCTCTTCCTGTTGTAATCACTGGTTTAACTCTCTGTGTCCCCACAAAGTGGGGATAATGCTCTCACCTCAGAATTCTTCCTTTAGAAATATTGAATATATGCTTACAATTTGCTAAATTTCTGACATCATCATGACCACTCAGAGTGCTCCACAATCACTACTGTGCTTGTGTTTTTAAATTGTTCCAATCAAGTTTACTTGTTCTTCAATATATATTACATTAACTTAATAGCCTACATTTTAAAATTTGGCAGGATTCAACCTGCCTTTTGAAAAAAATTACCAAAGAGGTTATGTTGAACTCTAAAATAAAATTTATTTTAATAAGCAGAATTCATAACAAAACTGAATATAAGTTGAGAAAAACTGTCTCAACTTACCTGATTGAACTTCTCTGGTTATTTATAGAGTAAAGTACTTCTCATCTAGTCTTTAAAAAACTTCTATTCTGACACTTTATCCCTATCAAAAAATATTATAGTTCTTTCAGGGTGCACTGGCTGACACAAAAACGTCACGCTTTCAGCAACACTGGGTGTAGTTATTTTCATGAAAACAAATTACATCCTGATATGTTGTATACCAGTTAACATTTTTTACATAATGTATTACATAATGCTGTGAGAGATGTTTTTCAGAAAAAGGAACATAAAACATATATAAATCTACTAAAAAGGCAGTACAGAAAAGAACTATCTTTTTAACTCTTTAGATGTGAAGGCTCTAATAATGAATTGTTTTTATATACAATCTTAGGTTTCACTAGTACAGATTTTACGTCCACCTAAAGGGAGGTAACCGTCCTGCTGCTGTACTTTGAGTACTTAAATAGCATCCTGAGCTTCATACCCAGGCCTGATGACAGTAAAACTTCATAGGTTTACGCATGACTGTGGAGTCAGAAAACACTGTATACAAAAACACAGAAATTATCTAAGAAGTAAGCAAGTGCTTAGGTTTATTTATTTTTCAGCAGACAGAATCACATTAAGATCTGTAAGACTTTGGAACTTCCCTGCCAGTCCAGTGGTTAAGACTCCGTGCTTCCACTGCAGAGGGCACGGGTTCGATCCCCGGTCGGGGAACTAAGATCCCGCATGCTGCATGGCACGGCCAAAAACACCAAAAGGATCTGTAAGACTTTAAGGGTCTTAGGAAAGAGTATTCATTTATAGCAAAGAAACTGTGTAAGAATATGCTTTGTGGGGTAGCATGTACTTATGGCACCTCTGGTTCTTCTAAGCCACTTTAAAGCCATGATACACATAATGGTACTCACAGAGCCAACACAGGAGTGGAAACAACAGGAATTCTTCCCAAAGTTTAAGTCACAGGTTTACTTGTCTACAGGAGACCTAAGTGTTTTCCTACCTAAGACCTGAAAAAAATACAGTGTATGCAGTTCACATATCAAACCAGATCTTAGGATTCAGAATGAGGGACATCGCCTGAGTCTGGAAATGTGAACGCTAAATTACGGGCTGCAGCACTGAGGGCTGTTCCTACCTCCTGTTCTCATTGCCAGTGTGATGCTGCTCAGAGCCTCGAGTGACCACGTAAAATAAAGATCTAAGAATAACCAAGGCAAGAGTGACAGAGAATCCCAACGTGCTGAATATGTGATGCCAGGCCCAAAATCAAACACAAACTGCAAACAAAATACAACCATATACAGAAACATTTTAGAAGTATTCTTAAAGTAATAACAAAAAAACCCCAAACAACCATTATAGTCTGAAACTAAAAGAGCAAACACAAAAGAGAAAGTTTTCTCATTAGCTACAACAAACATCATCTGACGTCAACAATCTCTGATGAATATGTAAAAGCAACTTCAGCCATAAAGATTTAATTGATATGGAAACTGCCATAAACAATTACAAAATGAAACAAAATATATAAAACTAATGTTTTCAGAAACTGTACAACAACCGCCCAGGAGGGAGGAACTCAAAGACAGTCTGTCCGTCACAGTGAGTTGAAGACACAGAGCTCAAAGTTTGGAGAGTCAGAGGCAGTGAGAATGTGTGGGGCAAAGGGAAGGGAGATATGCAGACAAACTGTCCCCTTAGAGCGTGCTCTCAACCCGCCACAAAACTCAGATCACACTGCCCTACTTCCAAAGCCTCCAATGGTCTTCTCACCCAGACTAACAGTCACATCCTTATGACCTTCTTAGGCCTTCTGCAAGTTCCCTCAATGCCAGCCACCCCTCTACTCTCCTCCCCAACCACTCTTCCCGCTGCTTACTCTGCTCCAGCCTCCCTGGCCTTCTTGCCACCCCAGGGCCTTTGCACTGGCTCTTCCCTCCCTCCCATCTTTGGGGACTGGCTTAAAGGTCATCGCCCAGGGAGGCCTTTTCCAGCCATCCTATTTAAAATTGGAATCTCCCTCCTTCTTGGCCCAGATCCCAAATTCCCCCTTCTCTAATGTCTCATTTTCTTCAATACTAGTGATTTCTCTCAATAGACCATGTGCTTTATTTATTCACTAAAAAAAAAAAAAAAAAAAAAAAGTTTGCCTACCCCCATCCTAAAATTCTAAAACAGGGGCAAGGATTTTTGCCTGTTGTCACTGCTTTCTGCCCACACCTAGAACAATGCTGACATGTAACAGTCCCACAGTACTCATTGTTGAATGAGTGACTGAACACATAATTGACCTGTAGCAGCTATGTAACAGCAGGTAGATCCATCATAATATACATATACCATGGGAACCATTAAAAAATAATTTGATTTTTTATAGAAGGGCTTACCAGGAAAACAACCAGCCATTAAGACCATCAGTTATTACCTGAGTAAATGACAAGTCACAAAATGGCAAACAGGTAAAAAAAGTTCCCTTCCACTAATAGTAAAAGAAATGCAATGATAATAATAGGAGGAGGAGTAATAATAATGGTAATACTCAATCCTGGCAAGGGTGTGGCAAAGAGAAGCACCTTCAAGAAACTCTAGTGTGAAAATAATTACTACGCATTTTCTAGAAAATAAGTCAGTCTTAAAAAATGTTTGGATATGTATTTATCCAATAATTAAACTACAAATAATCTATTCTGAGAAAACAATATGAAAGAAGACAAATAAGTACAGAGATTCAAATTGCAACATTATTGAAGATAGTGTAGAATAAGCAGAACCCAACTTCCATGAATGACTTCTGGTGTTATTCCCCATGCATTCTTCCCACTTCCTCAGAGAGGCTGCCCCGAAGCACCTGTGTCCCACCCATAGAGCACTCTCCTGGTTGCAATTTCTCAAAACACTGTGCTTCTTGCTTTGCTGACACTTAGCACAATTTCCAATTATGCATGTATCTTTTTATTGTCTATTTCATCCATTAGACTATGTTGCACAAAGGCAGGAGTTCTCTGTTCACTGCTGCAGTCCTCGAGTTACACCTTCTGGCACCTGGTAAGTATCCAGAATTTGTTAAATCAATGAATAAATGAACAAAACAGAATCTTACGTGGCCATTAAAATATTTCTGAAACACTGATGGCATAGGAAATGCCTACAATATGATATTACTAGGAAAAAACAAAATTCACGTCCAGTATTAACTCAACTATTTAAAAACGCATACGAAGAAACACACGGGAAGAAAAATTTCCATAATATTAACTCTGGGCTGGATGCTAAAAATATAAGTACAATTACTTTCTTCTTCATATTTTTCTATATTCAAAGTTTTTGACAAGGGGTATATATTATTTCTATAATAAAATAAGACATAAAACCTAGAGGAAACCACATGAGCAGAAGAAGGGATGGAGAGAGGAAAACAGGGAAGTGCAGAGAGCATCAGGAGAGGACACGGGCCAGCCACTGCAGAGCAGGAGAATGGGGCTGGGATGGGGCGCTCAAGACGTGTGAACAGCTGAAAAGAGAGATACGGTCACCGCTGTACTGCAGAAAGGTCTCCCTGACACACTACAGCCTGGATGCCAAACCCAGCCCGCTACAGGTATACCTCATTTTACCGCACTTCGCAGGTACTGCGATTTTTACAAATTGAAGGTTTGAGGCAACCCTGCCTCCAGCGAGTCTGTCGGCACCATTTTTCCAACAGCATTTGCTCGCGTTGTGTTGCTGGTGTCACATTTTGGTAATTCTCACAATATTTCAAACTTTTAAATTATTATTATGCTTGTTATACCGATCTGTGATCAGTCATCTCTAATGTTACTATCACGACTTGCTGAAGGCTCAGATGATGGTTAGGATTTTTTATAAATAAAGTATTTTTTAATTAAGGTGGATATATTGTTTTTGTAGACATAATGCTACTTAATAGACTCCAGTATAGCGTGAACATAACTTTTACATGCGCTGGGAAACCAAAAACTCGTATGACTCTCTTTCATTGCAATATTTGCTCCACTGCAGTGGTCTGGAACCGGAACTGCAGGCACACCCAAGGTGTGCCTGTATCTGTTTTCGTAAAACAAGTTGTGTTGAAACACAGCTGCACCCACGCATTCACGGACTGTCTATGGCTACTTTCATGCTAAGTAATTACAATACAGACAATTATGGCCCAGAGGCCTAAAATATTTACTATCTGGCCCTCTCTGAGCCCTAGTCTATAGGATGTATCAGAGAAACTACATGTATAGGAGAAACTACAAGAAATGAGGTGGTGGTCACAAGGGCCACCGCTTTGAGGGTGAAATGGAGAACGACAGTCGCAGATAGATGAGTCTTGACAAATGTCTGTATCTACAATCAGAGGGAAGAACAGAAAAAAGGCTCTTTTAAAGAAGGAGAGGCATTCATACTTTAGGCGGTTACCATCACTTTACGCGATTACTATTTACAAGTACAGCAGGAAAGAGCAGTCCCTGTGGCACTGGTTACCTGCAGGGTCGGAACTGTAGAGGCTGGCAGCTGCCGCTATGGTTCCTGGTGGGTGAATGGCACTCGCTGAAGACCTCTGGCTCGCGATCAGGATCCTGCTCTTGGCAGATGGTAAACGTGACATTGCACCCAATCCCAACTGGGGCTTAAGGAGCATGGCCGATCGATAGAAAGTTGGAGGAACTTCGTAGTGAGTATAGGGAGGAGAACAAAATTCTTCTTTTCCAGGGCGTTCTGTAACCTATGGTAAATGACAAGAAGCTCATTCAGAGAACCGCACATCACGGGATGAGTGCGGAACCTGGTCCGGAGACCAAGGCTCCAACAGTGACCACCCTGGGACCACTGAGCTGCTTCATCACCCATCTCTTACCTTCTCTGGGCCCAATGTCTTCATCTCTAAGTTGACAACAACTGGATGATCCCTTAGGTCTATGCTGGTTTTAATACTCTATGAATCTACATTTCGCTGGGAGGAGAAAGAATTCCCTCCATCAGATTTTTAAATTTGATCACTACAAAATCATTGGAATTTGTGCAAGGAGTTAATCTATAAACGAAAAATGTCAATGACGCAAGGAAAGAATTGAGCAAATGTTCACGGAACTACGACAGTCTCATTATTCCTAAGGAGAAAAGGCACAGTTTCCCTGGTGACCTAGTCTTAACAATAAGTTGATGAACCTTATCAATTTATGTTAAGTATTAGGCTACTTAGGAAATAAAGTATGCATTGTTAATGAGGGGGAAAAGGTTATTTGGAAGAATAGAGAAGTTAATGGAAAGATGTGTTTTCAGGCTTCTACGTTCTTTTTACATAATTAAAAATGAGAGACTGTGAATTACCTCTGATTGTCTTCCCTAGTAAGGTGTTGCCTCCAGGAATGTCTGAGCAAGTTTCACTAGAAGGGGAGTTTTGGGGCAGAGTCTTGCTGACTGCTGAATTCAGAGCACCTAGAACAATGCCTAGCACAGAGCTGAAATCAACAAACATCTATTAAATAAAGGAATCATGTTTCATTCTTTCCTGAATCGAACAACATGACATCATGTTACTGTTGCCTGTGATTAACAGTTTGGATGAGAATACAATTGATGGCTACCTTTTATATATGCAATTCTGTACTCACAAAGCCTGTTCATAGTATCAGTGTTTCTTCATGTTAAAAGTGAAAAAAAAAAAAAAGACAACGAAATAATCTTATTTCCTTTAAGTTAAAAAAAAAAAGTGCCAGAGGCTATGTATGAAAAGACCTAGATGTCAACTAACTCTGCTCTAAATCATAATACATGTTACGTGTCAAACCTCTATGCAGGAATCACAGGCATTTAACAGTACTCTTTATAGGGGCTATAAAGCTTTGATCCAGGCTGTTGAAGAGATAAACCCTTAATTTAATACTCTTTTACTGATGAAATAGATATGAAGTTCTCCTTAAATTGACGTTATTGAAACAGAAGATGAGGCCTTTAAAGTTTTATCATAATCACATTGTAAAATATGCATGATTGCTGTAGTAGTAGATGGAATTCAGGCCCCAGCAAATTATATTCCTGTGAAAGAACATTCTACATCTGCTCTCTGATAAAATTTTTACCAGTTTCTACTTACTCTCTTACTGTCAATCTTTGTTTTTTCTATTATACTCATATTTGCTCAATCTTTTTTTATTTTAGTGTCTAAGTGTTTGGTGTCACTGCTCACTGCTTTTAGCAGGTGCTCCCATGAAGAAATTATTATCATTTCTAACCTACATCTGTCAGGATTTTAGGATTGCAATGTCTTATCTCAGTAATTATTCTGTTCTTTCAAACTGTATAGGTTTCAGGGGTCAAAATCCATCATTCCATCATTTGAAAACGACCTTAACAATTTCAGGAACCTCAATGCCTGCCATTTTGTTGGGTAATTTGTCTCTGGTAAGATAAAAAATTCTTTGAAAAGGTGAAAAGTACTCCTTAGATGCCTAATCTACGCATTTTTAATAAAACAAGAGAGCCTACAAAAAGCTTCACACTCTTTTCTTTCATCTTTATTGACAGAACCCAGCAGGTATCACCGTACAGTCATAAACACAGTGAGATTAACCCCAAATGGGTTTTTCCCCTCTTTCTCTAATGCAGTAGTTTTAGAGAAATAATTCTGAAACTAAAGAATCCTTGTGATTTCAAACAAACTCCTAAAACCCATCAAGGCACACACCACAAGCAACTAAGTTCTTACTGGGCTGTCCCTCTTCCCATCTGCCCTGTCCTGTTCTCAGGGGAGGCCGGCTGGGGAGACAATGGAGCAAATGCAGAGGCTTCACTGAGAAGCTACGGCAAGGAGAGGGCTTGTGACGGCTCACTTTGTCAACGTGATAGGCCACGTCACCCAGATATGTGGTTAAAGATTATCCTAGATGTTTCTCTAGTGCTGTTTTTCAGCTGAGATCAACATTTAATTCAGTAGACCTTGAATAAAGCAGATTACTCTTCATCATGTGGGTGGGCCTCGTCCAATCAGTTGAAGGCCTTAATAGAAAAAGACCTCCCTTAAAGAAGAGGGAAATCTCCCAGCAGATGGCTTTTGAATTTAAACTGCAGCATCAACCCTTCCCTAGGTCTCCAGCCTGCCAGCCCACCCTGCATATTTTGGACTTGCCAGTCTCCACAACTGCATGCACCAATTCCTTAAAGTCCCAACAGATAGAAAGGTACATACATACACATACCTGTATGTACAATCTGTTTCTCTGGAGAGCTCTGACAGGCACAGTGTCCTACAGTGATGAGGTGGTACCAGGCAGGAGCAGCAGGGTTCAGCCCTAATCACACACCTGTATGCTGTAAGCACACAAGCTCACCGGGTCCTCTCCCTCTTGCTCCCTTCCCCCCACTTACACCAGTAATTAAAAGGATTCCCGGGCTTCCCTGGTGGCGCAGTGGTTGAGAATCCACCTGCCGATGCAGGGGACACGGGTTCGAGCCCTGGTCTGGGAGGATCCCACATGCCGCGGAGCAACTAGGCCCATGAGCCACAACTACTGAGCCTGCGCGTCTGGAGCCCATGCTCCGCAACAAGAGAGGCCGCGATAGTGAGAGGCCCGCGCACTGCGATGAAGAGTGGCCCCCGCTCGCCGCAACTCGAGAAAGCCCTCGCACAGAAACGAAGACCCAACACAGCCAAAAATAAATTAATTAATTAATTAATTTTTAAAAAAATAAAAAGGATTCCCCCAAGAAGTCAATAGGAGGGAGTGTCCCAGAGGCCTCAGGATAGCTGAGAGCAGAAAGCAGTCTAAACAGGTCAGCGTATTTTATCCTCCTGGCATGACTAGACCCACGATGACCTTCAGAGCCACTTCTGGGGGCTGAACACAGGAGGGGGACTCTCTGGGTTACACCAAGTCACAGCTACAGGAGCAAAGGGCAAAGGCCAGCCCATTCTCCACTTGTGATTAGAGACTACCGCAGAAATGAGCCCAGCACAACCCCTGGGGCTTCTCTGCTCTATCCTGTAGCCTGAGGAAAGGACCTGGGCCTCAAATGCTCTGATTACAGCAGGAAATGGTCCTCAGAGCGGCTGGTGCACAGTGGCACTGCTGTCCCCACACCAACGGGGTCTCCCCAAATCCCTCAACACTACTAAAGCCGCACCAACACTCATACTATCCCACTTCCTGGAGACTTGGGGTGGCTTCTACAGGATTAAGAATAGAGAATATCTGGGGGGGATGTGCATCTAATATAGATATTACTGTATATTTTATGGAGAGAGTGGAAGCAACAAAGAAAGGAAACATACATTAAAAAATTAAGAAGGGTCAAAGAGATAGAACAGTAACAGGATTTTTGCCTACATCTCCAAATAAAGTTTCTTTCACAACTGTGTTTTGCAGAGAAAAATCTAGGGTATCTTTTTGTTTGGGGGCGGGGGGAGGGTAGAAAATTACTTTATTTAACGAACTGTTACAAATGAAAGTCTCCAATGAAGTGATCATTGAACAGAGACCTAAAGAACGTGAAGGAGAAAGACATTCAGATATCTGGGAGAAGAATATTCTGAGCAGAGGGAAGTGCAAAGGCCCTGAGGCAGCAGAGGGAGAGAGAGAGTGAAGGAAGGAGAGGTGGTCGGGAAGTAAAGGAGCCAGATCGAGTGCATCCTAACAGCTGAGCATCCTATAGGCTCCAGCCCGTGTTCTGAGTGGCCTGAGCAGACGTGGAGGGTGTCGGGGAGAGAAACGATCTGACGTTGCTTTCCTCTTAGTTGATCACTGGCTGCCGTGAGACTGCATCCAGAGAAAACCTCCTTTCTGAGCTCTGGGAGCACAACTCGCCATAGCGCCCCAGTACTGAGAGGGGCCACAGAGTGAGGAGACTGGGTGGGTGTGGGCGAGCATCTCAGTGCTGTCCTTGTTTTGCTGCCTTGGATGAGTGACTCAGAGCTCTCCAAGGCTGCTTCCTCATCTGAACAATGATAAGAACCGCAATCCCACCCTCCAGAGAATCACTGCAAGGATTAGTGAAGACCGGCAAAGATTAAATGTGATGTTCTGTGGGCCCAATGCATAGTAGACACTCAACTAAATGCTAGTTGTAATTACCGTTTTGACTTAAAACAGAGCTCATGCCTAACACATTATTTTCTACTCACTGTGCTCTTGACATGGACGAATACAAGATTCTCCCAGAAGGGAAATACTCCCCC
Organism: Leucopleurus acutus; assembly: GCF_964270905.1. Taxonomy (NCBI): domain Eukaryota; kingdom Metazoa; phylum Chordata; class Mammalia; order Artiodactyla; family Delphinidae; genus Leucopleurus; species Leucopleurus acutus. The sequence continues at coordinate 6,214,470 of NC_139160.1, read as the reverse complement.
TCACAGGATGAAGTCTGACTAATTTGAACAGTATATTTATTTTGGATTTTTTTCCATTGACCTAGAAGAATTATGCTCCCTTATTTAAACAAGGAAGCCGGTTTGAATGCACACCTATCTAACTTTTGTGCATTATGTCAGGTAGAATTTAAATGACTCTCTTCAGACGTTAGCTCCATCTCATCTGATCATCAAACTCTTCTCATCGAAAGTGTCCATTTGCCTACGACCTCCTCTAGCTAAAACCGCCCATTTCTGTACAAGCGCATGCATCAGAGTCTGCAATTTGCTAAGAGAGGAAATTCTGTTTTCACCATTCATAGAAAATACACAACAAACTTTAGGACGTTCAGCTTATAGACCGTATCACAGTGGCATTCTCTTACCTCCTGTAAAAACTTCTCACTCATTTGACTGAAGGGGTGTCCCGGTGGCTTGATCCCAGACACGACCAGTCCGGAGCTGAACACCCGGGGCCGCTGCAGGTCTGGCTTGAACTTGTCATAGAGGCTGGCGGCCGGCTTCAGGTCTCCACCTGCCGCCTTCTCCTCTTTGGGGAGAGGCATGTTACACGAGGGCGGGGCGTAAGGTAGCCCCACGGGAACCAGAGACGCGTCCACCTGGCCGAGGGCCTGAGGGCTCCTCCGGATATAGGTGATGATCTTGGGCCTCACGTGCTTGGGCTTGGGCATAACGAGGGGCCGGGGATCCGCCCTTTCTTCCGTCTTTTCAACCTGGGGGCCCTCCGTTCCCTCCTGTGAGGCGGGTGTGTCCTCGGGACGGGTGAGGCCAGGCTTGGGGATCCCACCAGGGCAGGGGTTCTTGTCAGGCACTTTCAGGGAAGCGTGTGACAACCTGGAGCTGTTGGCAGAAGGCGGGGCGGCCGGGGGGACCCCCGCGTCCACATTCAAGGCACCCAAGTCCGGAAAACGGCTGCTGGGTTGCACGGGCTGCCGGGCCACATTCACGGTTGTCTCTGGGTGGAGGGGCGCTGGGACTCCGGGAAGAGAATCTGCCCTTACTTGGGGGGTGCTTTCAGTCTTCACTGCAGTCTCTAGATGGTTCCTAGTCTCAGCAACGGATGTAGCGATCTCTGTGCTTTCCCCGGCTTCTGAGCTGCTGCTTGGAGGGTCGGGGGGCTCAGGGACCCCAGTTCCGCTCTCTCCAACAGAACGATCTGAGTTAAAAACCGTAGCGCCGTCCCCGTTCCCACCGCCCAGAACCCCTCTCTCCTCTCTGGCACCTGAGGGCCTGCTGTCAGTCAGATCACCAGGAACAAAAGCGACGTGACCATCCCTGGGTGAAACGCTGCTGGATGGGGCTTCACCCGGTTTCCTAGCTGCACTTGGTGAACTTCTGCCCGCGGGCTGATGCCCAGCAGCTCCCGAGGAGGCGGGGCTCGGCTTGGGGGTGGGCTGGAGAGACCCCTCCTCACCGCTCTTTTCCTGCTCGCCCCTGCCTCTTCCCATGGCCGGCGGGTGGGGCCCGCTGTGCGCCGCAGCTGAGGCTTCCTGCTGTGCTCCCTCCCTACACGGCTCCTTTCTCCCTGGGGATGACACGCCATCCTCCTGAGGACATCCCAGCCCGTCCGCCTGGGTGGACGGCAGCTCCTGCGCAGCCCTGAGCTGCACACGTTTCAGCTCCATCTCGGGCTCGGGCTTTCCCTGACCTGGCTGTGCTTCTGGCTTCCTCAGGACGTCTCTCGAGGCTGGAGAGGAACTGGGAGCGCACTCTGGGTGGGCGGAAGGCTCTGTGCTCTGGGTGCTAACTTTGGGTACCTGTCCCCCATCCGGCTGGGTCTCTAAGGGGGTGGTCTCCTTGATTACTGAGGTAGATGGTTTAGGATGACGTGAGCTCTTTCCCTCTGAGGTACCATCAGCTGGAAGACAAGCCAGCCCTGGAGAAGGGGCTGCCCCCATCTTCTGCGGCCCCTCCCCACCACTGGGTACCGGACGGGGGACTTCTGGGGACCCCAGCACTGCAGGCTGTGGAAGCGGCCAGGCCAGACCCCCAGCCCACTCCTTGGTAAGCATGTCCACTGCTACGGCAGAGCTGCCAGCTCTCTCCAGAGAATGTCTCCTCAGTTCCGCATTGTCAAGGGTCTTGGCCAACTTATCCTTGGGAACATGCCGGGGAACGTCAACCTCCCTCTGAGCCGAAACCTCTGGGCTGGCCTCACCTGTGACAGTCCTCCAACTTGATTGACATTGTCCCGGAAGACCCCGAGGGGCCTGCAGGGGATCTGTGCCTCTCTCCAGCATGGGCTCTTCATTCCGTTCTCTCTGAGCCATCGGAGAAAATTTAAAATCCTTCAGGCTGGCAGGGCCAACCTGAGATGCCTTCGAAAAGCCCTGAAGGGGGTGAAACTCCTTCTGGACACGGGTACTACTTTCTGGCCCCCTTGAATTTGCATTTCCAATTTCATCTGTCAGGGCACACGTCACAGGCTCATCAGGAGAGGAGCTGACCTCCAACATGACGGGGTTGGCATTGGTGTCTCCCAGACTTAGGACGCTCTCGTTGTTGTTTTTCACTCCATTTCTGTCGTCCTGTAACTCAGTGTAACATGATTTCTTAGGAGCCACTGGGACACTCATTTTCCAGCCTTCAGTCGGGGCTGCCTGCCATGCAGTCCTCCTTAATGGAAAGGGGCTTCCTTCAAGCTGCTACCTGGGGAACAGGGAAATCTCAAGCTGCTTGTTGCCCCCTGACAGCATCACTGGGCGATCCTGTCTTCATCATTTTCAGAGCAGTTTTAAAACTGGGCATTGTCTTGATACACAGCAGGATGACTTCTCTGTTAGGTTCCAGCTGAACGAGAGCCAATTAGCCCATGAGACCTAGAGAGAAATAAAAAGAAAAGTGCGCTAGATTGACAGATACAGAGTCTCGGGAGAAAAGAGAAGCATGGTAAACACAGATTTATTCATCACTTTCCTACTATTACTTCATTCACTCAATCCAGGTACTACTTCTCAAAAGGCTTTTTAGACAGGGGCTCCTGCTGGCCAAATATGGGAAACTGTAACATCAAAACGATTCATGTTAGAAGTGGATTATAAATACATAGTAAATCTTAAATTTGTATTTTAAAAATTCACAGGTTCATACTGATACGGATTAAAAAGAGCGGAGGAGAAAGGAAGGCTCTTCTTCACAGAATACCAACTAATATACAAAAAATTAGACAATTAGAAAAATCACCACTTTGTATTCACCAGAGTAACAATTATCTTGGACGAGGGATGCCAATAGTTGCTAAAATCACTGAGTGCAAAATTGTTGGGGAACAGGATATTTACAGAATCTTAAAGCACCACCCTCCAGATTATTTTATTTCTTACAAAGGAAAATTTCATGTGTACAATGGAGAAAGCTGGTAGACACCATCAAATGTAACATCATCATTATGGAAAGTGCTATCATGTGCTCCGGATGTTAGGGGGTTCTCAGGCCTCACATCCCCTATGAGAGTATCCCTGCTGTAAATGTTCAACCTGAGTTTAATCATGAGGAAATAATCAGGCGAATTTAAATTGGTGGGCATTCTACAAAATAGCTGGGCTACACCTGCCCCCCAAACACCAATGGACACCTGCACACAATGCATGATCCTTGCTGGATCCTGGAGTTTTAAAAACGTTAGCAGAGAACATTGGAACAATTCAAGATTTAAATGTGGACCATCTATTGGGTAAAGGTATTTTATCAACGTTAACTTTCTTGGGTGTGTAACAGTATCACAATTATACCAGAGATAATCTGTGTTCCTGGAAGATACATGATATTAAACATGACATGCTTGTTAACATGACATGTTGTCTGTAACTTACTCTCAAACGGTCAACAAAGAGAAAAATGTGTATGTGTGTGTGTATGTATGTGTGTGTGTGTGCGTGTGTGTGTGTGAAAGAGAGAGAGAGAGAGAGCACACAAACATGGAAAAATGTTAGCAATTTGAAGATCCAGGAGATCCACTCGACTACACCTGCAACCTTTGTACAGGTTTGACACTTTTCAAAATAAAGAGTTGGAGGAAATTCTAGTAGCCTGCGAGTCCTGGATGATCCAGCCCCTACATACCTTTCTAGCCTCATTTCCTCTCATCCTTTCCTTTCCTAGGCTGCAGCCACACTCCTCATTCCTCACGTTACCATGTTCCTTTCTCCCTGCTTCAGGGCCTTTGCACATACCCTTCCATCTGCATGGAATATGGAATCCTCCCCTGACCTCACCCAACAAACTCCCGTTTAGTCTTCGGTTTGCAGCTTAAATGCCACTTCCTCCAGGAAGCCTTCCTGATCCACTAGATCAGGTCCTTCTATGCTGAACTTTCAAAAACCCTATATTTTACTTAAAAAAGAAAACTCCAAATGTGCTAGGCATCAAAGAAAATATTGTTAAATACCTGGCACATACATATATCTATCTATCTATATGGAACTTAATATGTACTCTTAGCACAAGTGAATGAATCCATGACAAGATGAATGATGAAGATCAATGTTATTTCTGCCCTGATGGAGATTAAACTCTAATAAAGTATTTAAATTTCTACCAAAGTAGCCTCACAGATCATCAGTAAACCACTCAAGGCTAACACTGTTTTATCCACTACGATGAATGCATTCATTAGGCCCTGGGGATGGGAGACTTTAAAAGTACCAAGGTTCTGTCTCGTACCCAACTCCCCCAGTGGGGAATCAAAGTGAACAGCTGCCTTCCACGCCTTCCTCTGCTTCGTGCAAACATGCACGAGTGCACACGCACATTACACGGGAGACTGTTACATTTCTACCAAAATAGGTTACGTGGCAACCCAGTTGTCTTCCCTTCATCATTGTTTCATATGCTACTTCACACATTCAAAGGAGTGTGTGTATATATCCACACATGCATGTATATTTGTACATATACTAAACATGTACATGTGTGTATATACCATATATGTATATCTACATGTATGTACATTTGTATGTGTCTATTATAAAACAAAATAACATAATAAACAAGAAAACCAAAGGACCGAAAAATCACCAATAACTTGCAGCCACCCTCACACTCCTCTCCATCCCAGCCCCCATCTTCCCAACTTAACTTTTCACTTGACAGCCTCCCATGGGCACCCCTAAGAACTCAGCTGACAGAGCTCTCTTTTCCTTTCGTTTGCATCTGTACATAAGCATGTACGTTTTCCATAAATGACATCATTTCCTATAAGCTGGTTTTGGTCAGTTATTTTTTTATTTCCCCCTTCTTCCTCCTCCCCCGCCCCCCACACAAGGCACAGTGACATCCTGATCTAGGTCTTTCCATTCCTTTCCCCATGTTCGTAGAATCCTGTCCAAATACACACACCTGTGCACAGGTTTGCACTTGCATCTCCCTGCTATGCCGCACTTCCGTTCTGTCCCTGTCGCACTCAGGTCCTCATCCTCCCACCCCCTTCGGCCCTGGACCCTGCTTTCTTTTTCTCCTTCTCTGCCTTCTTCCAGGCCTGTCTTCAGTAGGCCAGTGATACCCCCAGGTCTAGCCTCAAGCCTAACCAAGGTGCTGACACTCTGATCCCAGCCTCCATTCCCTGATACAGAGGGGAGTCTCAAAGCATCCATATTTCTTTCATTATTCAGTTTTCAAGGTGCTTTCCTTGTGCCTCTGGGCAGAAATACAAAACGCATGTAGGCAAATCATTAAGACAGCAGTTTAAAAGAACACCGTGCTCTCTGGGTCGGGAAATGGGCGTCCTGGAAAGTCATGGAGAGCAAGACATTCCATAAATGTGAGCCAACCAGGCAAAGTAAGCATCTCTAATTCTCTGTGGGCAGAATTATAAGCATGAAGCCAAGAGCCCTCTTGGGTTTGAACTATCGAGGCTGGAAGAAGGAAATAAATGCATTCTTCTCAGCAGTGACAAACCAAACCGGAGCATTCAGACACCGCAACCCACAATGTGATTGCTAGAGAGTGACAAGCAGGTGTAAAATCTTGCTAGAAAGAGTTGTACCTTAATATTTAAGAATTACATAACATGTTCTCTGTCAGTAAACAATAAACATTGTTCACTGGAAAGAGGATGGAAAGCTAGAACCTTCTAGGGCCCCAGTATTATTCTCAGCACTAATACATGTTTGTAAATTTTAAGTTTTAAATTGTAATTACTTTAATTTTTAATTTTAATTTAAGTTAAACGATTTAATATTTGTAATGGCCTCCAGAAACAGATCTTCACATCTCCTTGCTTTTTTTCTCTCTCTCTCCAGGTAAGGAAATGACAACACAGAGAGGGTAACATTCCCAAAGTCACACAGCTAAGACGTGACAGAGCAGGGATAGAGGCAGGAAAGGAAAATCCATGCAGAAAGTGGAAGCCGTAAAAGGAAAGCTGCCTATTGGTGAAATTATACAGATCACAGGGGAGAATAAAAGGAAAAGTCACTATCGTAAGAACAAGGAGAGAAAAGCAAAACCAGAAGCCAAAAAAGGATAGGAAGCTCACACAAGACAGGAAAAGCAAATTTTAAAACCTTCTTCAATTATAAAAGGCAAAATTATATACAGGAGGTAATGTTTCCTGTTTCCTTCCCTTCTTGCACAGATTCACTCCTCCCCCCTAGAGCACCACTGTTTCACCAGAAGACAGTCACAGAATCTACACGGGCAAGAGGTTTTCTCTGGATCTGGATTTCACTCCAGGGTACTCTACTGAGATAAACATCCCTCCCACCCCAGCACAAACATGATCATAAAAATCCAGACATATAGGGCTTCCCTGGTGGCGCAGTGGTTGAGAGTCCGCCTGCCGATGCAGGGGACACGGGTTCGTGCCCCGGTCTGGGAAGATCCCACATGCCGCGGAGCGGCTGGGCCCGTGAGCCACGGCCGCTGAGCCTGCGCATCCGGAGCCTGTGCTCCACAATGGGAGAGGCCACAGCAGTGAGAGGCCCGTGTACCGCAAAAAAAAAAAAAAAAAAAAAAAAAGAGGCATGGGTTTTAAAAGATTGAAAAATTACTGCATACAGCCTTCCTGAGCTGCCAGGTCTGCTGTGGAATGCTTTATCAGTTGTGAATTTTCACATAAATATTCAAGCCCTGTGCCTTTGAATGTAAAGGCAATTCCATCTGACTTAATAAAATTTAGTTGCCAAAGAAGCTCCAGCTACAATTCCTACCATGCAATAAATAATCCTTCAGAAGAACTCTGGGATACAGAGAAATGTATAGGCTATGAACCCAAAATGTAATGGTAAATATAATAATGATGCAAAAAAGTCAAAATCTCAACTTTCAAAGTTTAGTTGACATTTTTAATGAGCGTATATTGCGGTCTATGATGTTCCACCACATTTGAAAGGATAGTTTTATGTGAAGTGACTTGCAAACATTTACATACAAGTCAATCGATTCACCTGCTTTAGAAAGTTTTGTGGTTATCACTCTTCTACGCTTTCGGCCATGGTAACCATTTAGGAATAGCCGGGCTCTTGGTCCTATTTCATATTATTTATTCATATTATTTAGGAATACCTGGGTTCTGGGTCCTATTTCATAATGTTTATACGTTTCATAATGTTATATATATTTATTCTCAACAGGTAGAGGTATAGTTTAAAACTTGATGCACCACAGACTGAATGAACTTTACAAGTTCAGTTTCACTGCAATATAATTAAAAGTTGAATCACTGGTTGGGGGATGATAACGAAATGTTCTGGGACTCTGTAGCTATCCGTGGTGCTGAATCCTGTGAAAACGTGCCAAATTGTGTTAAAAATATAACCGCTCCATGGAGCCTGCTTCACTCTCCTTATCTATGTACATATCATGAGTAGTATATCACATTTTCTTTTAATGTATAATCAGAACTGTGTTCAGAAAAACATCTTTTTTTTTTCTTTTTTAGCTAGTAGAGGCTATTTTATTTTACCTTGAGTAAAAAGAGTGAAGAAGAATATACACATAAACGAAATGCTCTCTTTCCCCCTTTATAAAGGGCCAGGAAAAGAGGTAACCTGACTTTTCAAAGGTTAGACTAATCTGACATTTAAGCAAAATATTAAACTAACTGATATTTTAAGTTTCTCCAAGAAAAATGTCACATGTTTCTCCAAAAACAGCCTCATTCGCATTTGCCAACAAAAAAGCATTTGTTTTCTCCTTTAAAAAACAAATCCTTCCTTCTAGAACAGAGTTTCACTCAGAAAATATAGGGTATTCATTCCTTGCCTATTATGTTTAATATTTATTTTGTTTTGTGTTTGTCTTAAATGATTTTTTCCCCAAATGGAAATACTTAGATTGCCAATTATTTGAAAAAAAATGGATCTTCACTGTGTAAAAAAAAAAAGTAAAAAATATACCAAAGTCCCCTACTCCCACCCCAAGAAACAGAGATTAATGTGTAGTATCCCAGATTTTTTTAATACTTAGGAAATGAGCATTTTACCTTCAGTTTTATACTCTGTGTATCACAGACACCTCCCCACATAAATACATGTAATAAATACTTTATCATTTTTAATGACCACTTTTACCATAATTTACCCACCAATCCCCCATTGTCAGACTTTAGGTTGTTTTCAGCTTTTGCTTTTTAAAATAATTCTTCACAGAACACTGCTGAATGCATATCTTTACGGCCCCTCCCTGACCTCCTTACAATATATTCCTGAAGGTAGACTCACTATATAAACAGGAATGCACATTTGCATTTTAATACACAACTCTAAGCCCCATGAGGGGTTTTTATTTTATTTACAGGCACAATCTGTGCCCAGACTATATGCCAGGACCTGGCACATAATGGGTGCCTCATAATTATTTGTTGAATGAATACATATTGCCCTCAAGAAAAAAGGTGTCAATCTTCCTTCTATCCCTCTATTTCCTTGCTTCCTGCTCCATCACTGCTCTCCCAAAACTCTTCATAACTCCAATGACCAGATCGTCTGCCATTCAAATAGCGAAACTGTTTCCTTTCTTGCTTAGGAATTTTTTCCATGTTTTATTAAAGTATAATTTACATATGTAAATTTCACCCTCTTTGCTGTACAGTTCTGCAAGTTTTGGCAAAAGTAGTCAGTCTTGTGACCACCATGACCACAATCAAGATACAGAACAGTTCCACGAGTTCCAAAATCCCCCCTTTTGTAAGTAAACCCTTCCCTGACCCCCAGGCCCTGGCAACCAAGATCTGATTTCTGTTCCTACAATTATGCCTTTTCCAGAACGTCACTGAAATGTCACTATACCGTGTGCAGGCTCTGTGCCTGGTTTCTCACACAGCACAGGGCATCGGAGATTCACCATGACCGGGGGTCTACCGGTAGCTCGCTCATTTCTACGGCTAAATATGATTCTGTGCTACATACAGTGCAGCACAGCACCGTGCATCGGAGATTCACCATGACCTGGGGTCTATCGGTAGCTCGCTCATTTCTACGGCTAACTATGATTCTGTGCTACGTACAGTGCAGCACAGCACAGTGCATTGGAGTTTCACCATACCTGGGGTCTTTCGGTAGCTCGCTCATTTCTACAGCTAAATATGATTCTGTGCTACGTACAGTGCAGCGCTGCACAGTGCATTGGAGATTCACCATGACCTGGGGTCTATCGGTAGCTCGCTCATTTCTACGGCTAAATATGATTCTGTGCTACGTACCACAGTTTGTTCATGCCTTCCCCAGTTGAGGGACATTTGGGTTATTTCCAGGTTCGGGCAATTATAAATAAAGCTGCTAAATACATTCATGTACAAGTTTTTGTATAAACCTGGAACACTTTTGAGAGTTCAAAAATGCTAAGCCAGACAGAATGCCAAGACACCAAGTACAAACTGGACATATGGGCGCCCTCTTTAGAACACACTTCTCACCACCCAGATGACCTGGTTCTGGCGCTTATCTGCCTGTTTATTATCTGCCTCCACTCCTCCTGTATAAACTCCAGGAGAGCAGGCGACCCCCTCGCCACCCTCTGTTCACCACTCTATTCTTTTTTTTTTTGGCTGTACCACACGGCATGTGGGATCTTAATTCCCTGACCAGGGATCGAACCCGCGCCCCCTGCATTGGAAGCATGGCGTCTTAACCACTGGACCGCCAGGGAAATCCCTGTTCACCACTCTATTCTCAAGTCCAGAACAGTAGCCGGCACATGGCAGGGATTCAAAAACATTTTTTAATGGAATGAAGTTCGCTCAACACTAGGAACTTACTTTCCACAGCTGAATAGCATTTACCATTACCAGGTGCTGTCTTCAGTGCTTTACAGCACTGAATCCATGTAACAACCCTATGGCTAGAATTTACCATCTTGTTTTTACAGATGAAGAAACTAAAGCAGAGAGATGTTAAAGAACTTCTGAAAGTAAGTGGAAGAGCCAGAATTTAAATCCATAGTCCATGCTCTTAAGCCACCAGGCTAAGCTTCCCTGAAATCCTCAATCTTTAAAGTTAACAGGTTAACAAAATCTTGTTACTTTATTTTGTTATTACTTTACGTCTACGGAAGTTACAGGCCATTTCATATGATGTTTGGCTATCTGTATCCCTTCTTTCATGCTGTGTGTGTATCGCCAAAGGGAAATTCTTTTTAACCATTATTTTTAATGGCAAACGTGAGAGACAAGCTATTTCCAGAATACAGATTTTATCAAGAGAAAATGAGGTATTAGAATTTTAAGGACTGTTCGAAGGAATTAGGGCCAGATGAGAGACCTCCCAGGTCTCCCTGGCCCCCCCAGGTCTCCCTGGACCCCCCAGGTCTCTCCTACCTGGATTACTGGTACCATCACCCACCTCATGACCAAAGCTGGACACCTGGAGCTTCCTTGGCCCTTTCCTGTAGCTCCATCCATCAGCAAGAGTGTATCAGATGGACTTCCACGGCTCATCCCAGCCATTCACTTTTCTCCATCCTCACTGCCATTATCATCTCCCATATAAGCTACTTACAAATCTCCCACCAGATCTCCCGATCTCCATTCTTGCTTCTGTGAAGAGCCATTCTCCCTTCACAAGGTGTCCAGAGTAATATCTTGACACATCAGTCAGATGGGGTCCCTTCCCCACCACAAACACACTCCATGGCTTTCTTGCTCTGACCTGCGTGGTCCCCTCTCCCCTCCCGCACACTCTCCTTCCTCACCGTCCCCTTCAGCCTCCCCACAGGCTTTGCACTGCCACTGTCGCTCCCTGGCACCCAATGCCAGGCTCTCTGCATGGCTGCGCCCCCCTCAGGCTCTCCTGAGGTTCACCCTCTGTCCCCTGTCACAGCCCCCACGGCTTCCTTCCCAGTCTGTCCCAGCTATTCCATGTGTTTATTCGTTCACTGTCCTCCACTCCCAGTAAAACATACTCTCCACAAGGATGAAGATCATATAAGCCCCCCTCACCACTGGTCCCCCGTGACCAGAAGGCTGTGCTACACACTGTAGGTCCTCAATAAACCCCAACAAATCTTTGTTGAATTCATGAATATGGTAGCGTAACTGAACCCTTCCTAATGTGTTTGGCTCTCTGGGTAATTGCCTCACCAAGCACATATTCATCACAGAATCACTGAGTGGGAAGGAACTGAGACATTAATGAGTTTAACCCTCTCATTTTCTATGAGGAGACTGCAGCCTAGAGAAGCTTCAGGACTGACTCAAAGTCGCCCAGCCACGACCTGTCACAGCAGGGGGAGGAGGGCAGGCCCCTCATATCCCTTCAAGGACCTGACAGCCTCAGGCATCAGGAAGGCCAGGGAAACAAGGGCTCGTGGACACAGGACTCGAAAGGGCTCTGAGATGGAGCCAACTTATAACCATCAGCCAATAAAAAACACAGCGCGAGGAACAGTGGGAAATAAATCCATAAATGAAAGGTCCTGATCCTCAGAGAAACGGTAATCTGCTGAGGGAAAAGGGATATGATGTAGATGCAACTAATAACAACGGTAATAAAGGCCAGGGAGGGTGTACTTGAATATGCTGTTAAAGAGAAATACTCAGGACCACATGACGACAAGGAGGGGGGCAGGAACTGCAGCTGAGAGGCTGGAGAAAATGAGGTCTTCGCCCCTTCTTGCAATTGATGAAGGGGTGTGTGTGTGGGGGGGGGGGTGGGTGTGTGTGTGTAGTTTTACAAGGATTCCAGCTGGCCACCTTACACGCATGTACACCAGAAGTACTGCGTCGTTCAAGGTCTGGGTACTGGGTGTGTGATGCTGCAGTCACAGGTCCCCCTTTCTTCCCCATGATCCCTTGACCTCTTACTCCCCCAGTGGGGAAGGGCTAAGGGAAAGAAGCCACTTGGAAGATTCAATCTGTCAAACACCGCTTGCTCTCAAAAGCATTTCTGACAAAAGGGGGCAAAATAATTGCTAAAATGAGGCATGGGATTATCTGTGGATCTCATTTCTCCTTGCAATCCCTATATTCTTAGCAGAAGAAAACTCAAAGAGTTATCCGTTCTGGTGAAGGAAGAAAATGTCATCATCCAGTTTAAAAGACTGGCAGTTTCAAAAGGTAGCAAGAACAGCTGAATTTGACCACCAAGACTTGGTGATAAATTCCCTGCCATTACTTCATGAGACAAGTCAGAAAAGCTAATCTATTGAAGACTAATACTCCATCTACAAAATACTAGAGGAGACCCAAACTCTTCCAATACCATTAGCATGGGCTTGTGTTTATTAACAGGAGACTGAAAAGAGAGACAGGCTTCAAACCCAGATAAAAGCAGATCCTTCTTGACTTACAGGAAAGGAAGTGTATTCACACACAAGCGGTTCAACTGGCATCCCAGGTGCTGAGTCAGGCGAGGTTTTGGTTATAGAGTTACGGAGGAGTGAGGAGCACTTTTTAAAAGACTGAGCTCCAATGTTCGTTTGAAAGGCATGTCCCGCCTCCTTCTCCAGTGGCTATCTGGCCTGTGAACTCACACCTGGTTGCTTCACAGCCTATGTCACCTGCCTGGCACCTGAAGGCAATTGAGGACACACTCTAAAGAGCGTCTTAAAAGAGCATCTCCTCCTATGCATGTACCTGCCCAAGTGTTAATATAACACTGTAATATTCATGAGTTTATTCCCTTCTTCTTCGTTTCTAACCACAAATGGCTTATGTGAATATTCCCAACAAATCCACCCTCCCCCTTTCTTCCCCACTAGACCTATGGCCCAATCTGCTCTGCAATGCGGACGCTGGGTCAGGCAGTTACGGGAGAATCCTGAAGTCTGCTCGAGCAGGTGGGGAGGGAGGCTGCTTCTTGGGGGCTGGGGCTGGGCCTGGGGGGTGGCTTTGTACAAGCTGAGAGGCAGGACCAACACCTTCTCAAACTCCTCTGCCAGGCCCCGCTCGAGCTCGCTTCTCCAAGTGCGTTTATTTCAAAGCAGTAGGCGTGCTCGAGCTGCACACCTTGACTCTCTTCCGTGTGCCTCAGACTCTGGCAATGGACTTCAGCATTCATGTTGGGTATGACACATGACCCTCGTTGATCTGCGGGACTGCAGGCTGTAAATCTCAGGGATTGTCTGCTATCTGAAAGGAAGAGAGAAGTCTCTCTCACACCATCAGGGATAAGGTGAGAATCACCTTCAGCTCAAAAGCCTGCGCTGGGTCACTACAAACAGGGCTCTTTCAAACCACTTTTTTCCGGAAGGTGCATTTCCTTTATCTTTCATCAGAAGCATATAACCTTTCTTCTGTCAAATGAGCCAGATACCTAGAAGGATAAAGCTAAATATTTAACACCATGATGCAGTCCAGGCAAAAAAGTTTGTAACAACCAGAGAGCAAATAAATAAACTTCACGGTGACTGCAAAAAAACTACAATTAAATGGAAAAGGATATACGTTCACGGCCCAGGGCCTTTTGTTAAGAGTCTCTGTATTTTCATTAGTTATACTATGTCATGAATAAGGCATTTTTGATCACCATGTTTGGAATGTCTTTATCTCTATGGGAGAGATAAAGAAATGAAGATAAATAGAAAAAGAAAAAATATATTCCTTAGTTAAGAACCAACTTGGTCTAGAAACATGCAAGAAAAATAAATGATCTATGCTGGGGAGAATGACTGGTTCTTCTATACAATCAAGCTGAATGAGTAATATTGCTTTAGTGAACTTGTATGATTCCTCCAACATTTCACCAAAACTTGAAGAAAAATAGAAAAAAAAAAACAACGTAAGATTCCCAACAAAATTCAAGAATGCTTCCTTAAAGAGCAACATGGCGATGAGTATTTGAACAGCACTCAGTCTACAATCCCAGGGTGGAAAGCCGGCTTGCTAGCATTTTCGGGATAGGTCAGGGGCTTCACGCATTGCATCTTAATGATCAAACCTGACAACGTCCATAAGCAACAAAAATCAAACACTCCCAGAAAGCACAAACCTGAGTAAGGATGAATTTTAATGGTCATGCTTGAAATATTTAAAAGCACAGTTTAGAAATTCACTCTTAAATAACATGAGATGCTCAAACATCCATTTTAATCAAAAGAAATACCATGAAGTCTCATGCTTCTCATCTTTTCAATAAAACAGCCGAAAAGCTAATTAGTCACTTTCATTTAGTGATTCACAATCACATCCTCGTACATGCATGACATGTGTGCATCAGTTTCAGGCATGGGAAAGGGAGCCATGATGCTAACTGGCCCCCCAACGTGCAGTCCTGACAGCGTCCAGGAAGCCTCCTGACCCGTGTCTGGGGACTGCTCCTCTAACTGGGCAGCTCTCCGAGGCTGCAGGAGCACATTTACACACTGACTGTCCTCCCCCCGACCACAGAAATAGGATCCAGGTTTACCCTTCGGGCCTCTTCCGAACCAAGTATGAGCACAGCTCAGAAGGGGTGGAGACAAAGGAATCTCCAGGGAGCAGGCTGGTGTCAATAGAGTCGTGATGCAGTGAATAAATCAGGAGAAAACCTCTCTCCAGGCAGACAGGCCTGGCCAGGGGTCCTGGGAGCGTTTGGGGTGAGGGAAATGGTCTGCTCAACCCCACGGGAAGGCAGGTAGAGTCGCACCAGCCTGGAAAGACCAAGGCCTGCAGCCTGAGAGCCTGGCAAGGGAGCGGGGAGACCTGTGCCAGGCCCTCTGATTAACGTGAAAGGAATAAAGTGATACCGGAAAAGTAATTGCAAACTCTCCGCTCCCCACCAGAAGCTAGGAGGCCAGAGAAGAAACGAGAAAAGGAGAGGAAACCCAAGGATGCATTGAAGTAGAAAAAGAGAACTCATTCAGGAAAGAGGAAAAGAATTTACTACTTCTTTGTACTGGAATTACTACTACCCCTTTGCCTGGAATTCCACCTGCGCGAGTGTGTGTGTGTACAAGTGTGTGTGAGAACACATTGTATAGCTCTTCAGCTTACACACTCTCAACACCTCCACAAGAGCAAAGGCATACACAGCACAACACGTGGTTCTGGATTCCAATCCCACTCACAGGTAGGAATGGACAGCTAAGAACTACAAGATTCGTAAGGAAGGCCTCAGATGAAAAAGAGACAAGGCATTAAAGAAAATACAGAAAACAGAAGAAACCTTTTTAAAATGTATGTTCTAACTTGCATACAATACAATCCACTCTTTTTACTGTACAGTTCTGAGTTTTGACAAATGCATAGAGTAACCACCAATCAAGATACAGAAGAGCTGCGTCACCCCCCAGATTTCTCTCCCGTCATCTCTCATAATCAGCTCCTCCCCCACCACGACCCACTAGCAAATACTGATCTATTCTCCATCCCTATAGTTTGCCTTTTCCAAAATGTTTTACAAATATAATTATACAGCATGTAGCCTTTTTTAAAATCGAAGTATAGCTGACTTACAATCAATCTTACATTAGTTTCAGGTGTATAACATAGTAATTCAATATTTTATAGATTACACTGCATACAAGTTTATTATGAAATATTGACTGTATTCCCTGTGCCGTACATTATTACATCCTTGTACATGTAGCCATTTAAATCTGGCTTCTTTCACTTTTAATATAGATGAATCTAGATAATAACACCATATTATTATTATTTTATTAATATAGTTAGTTATATTAACATTGTTAATATGAATATAGAATGCATATTGCATTCTAGATTCACTCATATTAGCACTTGTATCAATAGTTCATTCCTTTTTATTGCTGACTGGTATTCCACTGCATGGCTGTACCACAGTCTGTTTACCCATCACCAGCTGAAGGACAGAAGAAAACATTTAAAAATTCTAATTAATTCCCTCAGAGAGAGAAGAGTGTCCATAAAACAAGAATAAGATGCTATAGAAAGGGGCAGTCTGGGAATATATAAGAGCTCACAGGAATTAAAAGTATCACAAAATGCAACCATCAATAGAAGGTTTTAAAGATAAAATCTAGAAATTCGATTAGTCTCAGAAATTAGAATCCCCCAAAAGGAGAAACTAAGAAAGATAGAATAATTAGTGTATCAATGCAGGCGCTCTAAATTCTAATAGAAATGCAGGGGGAAAAAGAGAGAACAGAAAAAACAAGAGAAAATTACCAAACAAATAAAACAAGAAAATTCTCAACACTGAAGAACATAAGTGTCCAGATTATAAGGGCCCATTGAGGGCCCAGAAAATAAAATGGCGCCTACTGCAAAGCACAGCATTATGCACCCCGAACGCACCAGGAATAAAGAGAAGTTCCAGGGAAGTAAACGGAATCACTGGCAACAGATCCCTGAACAGTAATAACAAATATATGAAGTCAGGGAGCAATCCTACCACTTCAAGAAATAATGATTTTCACCTAGAATTCCATACCCTGCTAAACTATCAAATCAAGTGTGAGAATAAATTCATTTTCAAACACACAGTAATTCAAATACATCTGTTTCCCAAACCTCTGAAGAATATGCTTCTGTAAAATGAATACATAAATGAAGAAGACAGGGGATCCAGGACAGGGGACCAAAAAAAAATCCCAAGAAAACAAGGGTGGGGCCCAGGCCCGGAGATGCACCGGTTCAGACAGGAGCAGAACAGTAGGCGTGGAAGGCAGACCCAGTAAAAAGAGGCAGCTGGTGGTCCTGCTGAGCTGGGACAGTTGCGCTGAGCGAGAGTGTCCTGCAGGCCCTTGGCACTCTCTTCGCCAGGTGATAGGGAAGGCTGTTTCTTCCTTGCTTGTCTCTCTAAGAACAAAGAAACCTTCCCAGAAGCACCCCTGAGGCCACCCCTCGCAGGGCAGGGGAACGGAGCCCTGGTGACTAGCTTGGCATCATCAGGAGTTACTGAGTCAAGTGGCCAACGGGTGGACATCAGAACAAAATCAAGCTGCACCAGCAAAGAGGAAGAGGAAGGGACTTCTGGGCAGTACCCATCGATGTCCCATGCGGCGTTCACTAACCTTAGGGAAAAACCCAAAGGAAAGAAAGCTGCATAGTACACTAGTGGGCTCATCAGTAAATGTCATGTAATGTAATAATGTAAAACGTTTCTGCTGATGCACCCATATTTGGGAAGGCTGGGAAGGGAGGGTGCAGTCAGAGCTGACCTCTCCACTGTGTGATGAAAAACCAAGTGCTGATGTCCAAAAGGGAAACAGAAGCCGAGTTAGCGGGAGAAAACAGCAAAATGATTTGAAATCAGTTGCTCCGAGGGGTAGGATTTGGAATGGGGACGGGTGGGCAGAGGACTGCAGCTTCTTCTTCTAAGCCTTTTACCATTACAGTAAAGTAAAAGTTAAACATTTTAAAACCACTGTTTCTTATGGAATATTTAAAGAAAACTGAAGCAAAGTGTGAATTTTTTTATCATTTTAATGAAGATCTAAAGCTACAAACTCATCGAAAAAAATCTATGGAGTGATTCCTTGGCTTAAATTTAAAATTTACAAGAGCTGGGATTAACAGTTCAACACTAGTATATATAAAACAGATAAACGACAAAGACCTACTGTAAAGCACAGGAAACTACAGTCAATACCTTGTCATAATCTACAATGGAAAAGACTGAAAAATCAGTCATATATATATAACTGATTCACTTTGCTGTACACCTGAAACTAACACAATACTGTAAGTCAACTATACTTCAATAAAAAAAAAGTATAATTAACAAAATACAGACAGAAATAATAAATGAATGAATCAATACCTAAATAAATAAATAAAATTTATGAGATCTGAGGAGATCGTGGTATCAGATGCACTGAAACTCAACAGACTGGCTGTTCGCATTGAGATGACAGGACACCTGAAGCTGTGGCTGAATCAGCAGGAGGAAAAGCACCGTATTTCTGGTTTGCTCAGAGGAGAATAGACCCTAGATTCACCAGTGGCCTGAGCAGGTAAAGCAGACAGCATTCTGAACTCAACAGGAGGGTTCTAAAGGAATGGAGAGCTTCCTAGGAAAATGAAGTGACAATTTCAGAAGAGAGTGGTGGATGCATATGAATGAAATTTTAAGATTCTCCAGCTGCCTTTGGAGTGGCAACTCAGGACGTTTCCGAATTATCCAGCACATTCTACTAGAAGACACGGCCCCCCTGCATCACCACTGAAAGAGCCAATAAAGGTCTGCCTATCTCTGGGCCTCTCAGAATGCCACACGACCACCCTAAACATAAAGCAGGTCCGCTGGAATAAGGGACAGAAATGTGGCATCCTTTGCTTTGAATCCCTTCCTGCTGTCCTCTGCTGTGCTGTCACTCACCAATTTCACCCTGTTTCCTCATCTGCATTTTAATGCAGCTAAAAATAGTAGCAGCTTGTAGGGTTGCTGTGAGGGCTTGAAGGTCTGTAGCACACCTGTCACGTGGTGGGGCTTAAACAAATGGTAGTAGTATTGCATCACTGCAGTAAAAACATGTGCACAGACTCATCGCTGCATGCTTGAGGGGGCCACAGAGGGGGTCATGCCTGCAGACGTAAGAACGAGTTCTGCTGTACCTGACTCAGCTCTGAGCATCCTCCACTTTTCCCTGCTCTCTACTCTGTCCATTCTGAGCCCCAGCCACGCCTCCCCTCTGGTTAGTCGTCACCCTTCTCTCCATTCTAGAATTTGCACAGCTCATCAACAGTGAATAAATATTTAGCCTGTGTTCCGGAGACTGACTCCCTATCTAGGAAGGGACTGGTGAAAGCATCCCCTGGGCAGAATCTCATCTTAAAAGAATTGGCTATAATCAGATAAAAAAAGAAATCGTTACTATAGGCCATGTGCCAGGACACAGAAATAGTTTCATTTTGGAAGAACAGATGACACAGCACGATTCCTTTCCAACACCATCTCCGTGCTGCAAGTTCCTGGAGAGAAGATTCTGTGCTCAGCAGAGTCTCAAGAGTCCAGAGAGGTACTTGGATGGATGAATACAATGTACTAGCTGAACAGGACCAGGTTAATCTGGGATAGGAAGAAGCAGGGTTACAAGACACTGGTATCACTACTAGAGAGCCGTAACACGCAGACCATAACATGCGCAGTTCACACCTGCCAAAGCCAAGTTTCCCACCTCATTGCAGCCAGAGGGCGCTGGCCAACACTTTCTCCAAAGGAGCCTCACTTCCGCCCTTTCTGTCCTGACGGTTCAGTCATTTCTATAGATGTCTGTCTCCCACCCAGCTTTACCCTGCTTCATTCACAAAGCCTGGCTGCTCTTTAAGGCATGGCCCTTGCCTTTTAGCATCTGTAGATCCCTTTTCCAGACCTTCTGCATAACAAGTGCTCAAGAAAACTTTGCTGGATCTCAGATAACACTTGTGATTTCTGATGGGGGAACGGGCAAGCACTGCCGTCAAAGCCATGTTTGGGAATCCTCGCCCCTCTCTGGCTGCTTCCCCCTCCATGAGCTCCCACAGGCATGTGGACCCCATGGAGGGCTGTGCAGGGTCCCTCTGCCATTATGCTCGTGGCTGAGCCCTCACCACTGTCCACAGGAATTCTGTTGCCAACACCAGGTTAATTCATTCACTGCATACCTACCGAGCATCTACTTTGTGCCAACGTGGCCCAGTGCTAGGAACAGAGAGGGACTAAGACGGGCATCCTGACTGCACAAAAGCCCTTCTGGTCCACAGCCTGGGTCGATCCGCACGGCCCCGTGGGCTGCACCGGGGCGGACACCAGGTCACAGGGGAATCCGGCTCACAGCCTCTGACATCCTCCTTCGTTCCACAGAACCTGCTCCTCAGGAACTGCGCATCCACATTTCTCTGCATTTCCTTTGTTCCTTTCTCAGGATCCTTATCGCTCTCCACCCGGCACAACTGTTTTCTACATCCTTGTCTTCTCTTCTCGACTAGAATTTGAGCCCAGGAGCCCAGCCCAGGCACCTCTGTACCATTCCTAACACCCAGCAAAGGGCCTCACCCGGGGCAGGTTCTCAGTTCATATTTGCTGGATGAAACATGTCTGGTTAAATGACACCAAAAATTGAAATCCCATTGCTTTCTAGCAATATCACTGATTTAAATTTTCCTGGAAAGCTATATAAACATGCTGAACTATTATACTGGGTACTTTTTGATTATATGATTGGATATTCTGTTTGGAAACTACAAAGTGCTGCTTTTTTTTTTTTTTTTTTTTCTTTTTTGCGGTACGCGGGCCTCTCACTGTTGTGGCCTCTCCCGTTGCGGAGCACAGGCTCCGGACACGCAGGCTCAGCGGCCATGGCTCACGGGCCCAGCCGCTCCGCGGCATGTGGGATCTTCCCGGACCGGGGCACGAGCCCGCGTCCCCCGCATCGGCAGGCGGACCCTCAACCACCGCGCCACCAGGGAAGCCCAGATTGCTGCTTTTATTACACAACAAATTCGCGTTTTGTCCTCCCCCTTCTCCTTTCTCTTGTTCTTTTTTTGCCCCCTTCATTGTCAAAGTAATAAGTGCCTTTCTTCAAGGATCTGCTTTGCAAACATTTGTTTAAAGACTGGAACTGTGAAAAGGTGTGTCCAGTGTATAAATAAGCTTTTCATGCATAAATCTATCACTGCGAGTATTTTGAATACACCACATGGAGAACGCTGTAGGGCAAGATTTTCAAACTGGAATCAATTTAGTGCCACATGACCTGCACTTTTAAAAATGAGACTATAATAGAGAAGATCAGTTTAATCACATTTTCATGGGTAAGTACTGTTTCCCGAAACTTTTTTCAGTTAAGCATGTGTGTGCATGAGTGTGTGTGCAGGTGTGTGTGTGTATATGTGCACACGTATCCTTTCTAGGTTGCAGACAAAAAATGTTTAAGTGACATAGCTGTAGGGACGTTTGTCTTTGTTTTTGGCCGCCAGGAACGAAACCAACTTCCTATTTGGGGGCAATTCTCAATGCTGTCGGCCTTGGTGGAGGCAGGGAATCTCCACCCATTGAAGAAAAAAAAGACAGGAGCCCCTTATCCCCTCGTCCCTCTAGGGAAGTGAACCTGACTTGGTCAGGTGGATGCTCTCACTTGGGACTCTGAACCTTGAGCACACGACACAAAGACCGAGACGATGGAAAGATTAGACGTGAGCCGCCCACGTGAGCAGGAGCTGTAGCAGCTGTACCCGCGCAGCAGGGACTGTGTGTTGGGCAACAGCAGGGCAGCCTGCCTCACTTGTCCCGGCACCAACGCGCACCCCCCGGCTGTTGCCCATCACCTAGGCATCAGCCACAGCCTTCCTCTTCTGCTTCCTTTTCAGAGTGGGTTTCTCTTGCTCATAACCAAGATCTTGAATGATGCAAATGTCAGGCTAAGGAGTTTGGCCTCTACTCTAGGACACGGGAAACCCATGCATAATTGTGAACAAGAAGGATGACAACAGGTCAGGCAGTCCTATGTAACTTGGACTGGAGACCAGAAACCACGGCAGCAGAATAAACAGTTGGCCCAGACCAGACAAAAGATGAGGACTGAACCAGGACAAGAAGTGTTAAAGAGAAATCTTATTAATACCTTCTGTACAGGCTACACTGCAGAGGACCAGGCGCCTGTGAAAGGCAATCCCAGAGCACAGCTGATGGCGAGGATGTGTAGAAAGGGAGCCCTCGTGCACTGTCGGTGAGAATGTAAATTGGGGCAACCACTGGGGAAAACAGTACGGAGGTCCCTCAAAAATTAAAAATAGAACTGCCATATGACTCAGCAGTTCCACTCCTGGGTATTCATCAGAAGAAAATGAAAACGCTAATTGGAAAAGATACATGCACCCCAATGTTCACGGCAGCACTATTTACCATAACCAACATGTGGAAGTAACCGAAGTGTCTATCAACAGATGAATGGACAAAGAAGATGTGGTCTATATATACAATGGAATATTACTCAGCCATAAAAAAAGAGTGAAATCTTGTCATTTGGGACAACATGGATGGGCCTGGAGGGTAAGAAAGTGCAGTTTGCCAGGAACTGAAAGCCACTCGGTATGTCCTGAGCAAAGATGGGATACAATGCAGCAGGCGGGAAGGGGAAGAAGCATGGGGAGGATGCTGGAAGGGGCAGCAGAGACAACGGGGAGTGGGCAGGTTCATGGCCACTTAGGAGGTCAAATGGCAATAGTTGGTGGTGGCTAAGATTTGAGGTCAAGGACGACCCCCAGCACTGACTTAGCGAACGGGTCTCTAAGACAGAACAAGTCAGCAGGAAGAATGTCGGGCTGTGACACGCCGACCTTACATGTGGGAGATTTTCAAGTCAGAATGTTGGAAGGCGGTTGGCCATACGGAATCGGGTGATAAGTTAAGAGATGCTGGCTGGAAATGTGTATTTGGAAGTCTTCAGTTTGCCAATGGTCATTTACGCCACAGAAACAGATAAGGAAAAAAACCACCCAGGGTGAGCAAACAGAAGGAAAAGCAGAGAGGGCTCAGGACTGAACCCTTTTAGGGGAGACAAGTCTACCAAGGAGACGGAGAAAGAACAGCTAGAGGGTTCGGGAACAAGCAGTGGAATCTGGTGTTGTGGACAGAATGCAAAAGAACCCAGCGTTTGTAAGAGGCGCGGCCACTAGAGTCAGATGCTGCCGACCGGCTAAGCGAAAAGGCGAAAAATGTTCCGTCGGTTTCATGTCAAACAAGTGGTGAGAGACCCCAAGAGGGGCTGCTGCAGGAGAGTTCACGCCAGGTGCCTATGGAGTGAGAAGGGAAGGATGCGTAAGAGGAGAAGCGTCCACAGGGCGCGGCCGGAGTGACACGGGCAAGGAGAGTTTTGCTCCTCTCAACTTCTTTTTTCCTTTCCTTCTTCTTTACTTGCTTCTCAGTGTCTATCACATAGTTAAATTCTGATGGGAAGAAGCTTTCAAGGAGAGAAACAGGAGGTTACCGACATGTGAGGTCTCAGAAGAAAAGACGGGACCCAGAACACAGGCGAGCAAGGTCACCTTCGGGTCTCTACCACAGTGCCCCCTTGTCAGAAAGCCATTCCCCGACGCTGCAGAACAGCTCTCCTGCCTCCGTGCAAGGTGCTGGGGGTCAAATGGACAGCAGGATGGTCCCTACACTTAACGAGCTCCCAGCCAGTAAGGGGAGAGGAGGCCACTAGCCAAGCCACACTGGCATTTCAGACACTGCGGTGTCTGCCTGGTAGCACAGGTGCCAATAGAAGCAGCCAGGACTGCAGTCTTCTAAAGGCCCAGAGGGGCAGCGAGGACAGCCAACGGAGTCCCGGAAACGTCCAGCACAAACCAAGCTACAGGGGAGGCTGTGAACTGCCAAAAACACAAATTACAAAAGAAACACTCTTAGCACCTTGCTGGAACTGTGTCAGGAGTGGAATCTGCCTACAAGTCTCAATGCTGCTGACATCCGTGCACAGGGGAGGCCGAGGCGGGGCCCCGCTTTCCTCCCTTGCCTCCCGTGAGGTCCTCCATCGAAAGCACGCAGCGACAGCTCTGATCACCCTCAAGAAGACAGCCGGGCAGCTAACCCCAGGAGGGCGAAGACTCTCTTCCTTTCCCAGTTGAGAGCTGTGAACACATCCCTCAGAGCTGGGCATCCCCTCCCAGAGCCCCAGGCCCAGGGCCAGGGAAAGTCTTCTCACAGGGGCCAGGAAGCCCAGGACCCAAGACCAAATCTTCTCCTGGGTTCTGGTCACCTGCAGCTGGCACAAACCAACTCCTGCCCCTCTGCCTCTCCTCTGCCCCTCCCCTGCCCATCCCCTGTCCCCCTGCCCCTCCCATCCCCCTGCCCCTCCCCATCCCCTCTGCCCCTCCACTGCTCCTCCCCTGCCCCTCCCCTGTCTCCCCTGCCCCTCCCCGTCCCCCGACCCTCCCCTGTCTCCCCTGTCCCTCCCCTGTCCCCCCTGACCCTCCCCTGTCCTCCCTGCCACTCCCCTGTCCCCCCTGCCCCTCCCCTGTCCTCCCTGCCCTCCCCTGCCCATCCCCCACCCATCCCCGTCCCCTGCCCACCCCCCACTCTCCCTCTCACCATCTGGTAAAGGCTGCTCTCAGTCCCACAGGGGGACTGAGATCAGGGGGGTCCTGATCCCCCCTCCTCCTCCCCTCCTCCCCCACAGCCCTCATATCTGCTCCCTTTTGGCCCTAAAACCAAACAGTTACATCAACGTGCCACTGTGGGAAAGCATTTGTTGAAATATTAATTTCTTCCCTCTGCTCTCCCTTTCTCCACCCAAGCAGGGAGAAAAAAAAAAATTAAATTTGTTCTAGAAAATGAAGAGTCACACCTGAGTTTCATAACTACTCCACCACCTCAACAGAAATAAACCAGAGAAAACGTGCTCATAAGGCAGGCAAAGCATTTGTCCAGCACAAGCTGGGCAGCACTGGCGAGTCTCTAACGCACACGTGTGGCCCCACGGTGCTCGTGTACATGCTTTCCGACGACCAACAGCAGCACAGACCCAACCGCCCGCATTAACATGGCTGCAGCCTTCAATGAACCAAAGTCTCTTTTTTTTTGGCGGTACGCGGGCCTCTCACTGCTGTGGCCTCTCCCGTTGCAGAGCACAGGCTCCGGACGCGCAGGCTCAGCGGCCATGGCTCACGGGCCCAGCCGCTCCGCGGCATGTGGGATCTTCCCGGACCGGGGCACGAACCCGTGTCCCCCGCATCGGCAGGCGGACTCTCAACCACTGCGCCACCAGGGAAGCCCCCAAAGTCTCATTTTTAAAAGTCTCGCCCTCAAATTAAACGTGCCCCGGCCCACAGGTGCCCTTCGCCAGGCCCTCCCGCAGCAGCAGCTGGCATCTTGTAAACATGCGAACGTGGCCAAGCTACTTCTCCGCTAAGAGCTCCTTTCTGCCGCCAGGGCACAACCCGATTTCTCCAGCAACCATGAAGCCCTTCATTCTCTTAACTACGATTGAACTTATTATTATCACACTCTTTTGCCCACATGGACTTCTCTAATCACACAGAAAGACATCCTCCCAGGAACATCGCAGCTCCTCTCAAAGTCCCAGGCCGCTAACGTCTTCCCACCTGGAATGCCCCAGGCCCCCAACCCACCTTGTGCTGGTTCGGATAGCATCGAATGAATGAATCACTCAGTGAAGCCTCGCAGGCAGGAGAAGGTTCTGGTGCCCCCGCACACACACAAGCCCCGATGAAGACAGAAGGGCAGGGGGCAGAGGCTGCAGACGCATGGGCCCATTCTGTCCCACAGAGGCATTTTATGCGACTCACAATGAAATGATTTACCCTCAGTACCAACACACATAAATCAGGGAATCCTCCAGAAACCATCCGGATTCCTGACTTCAGGTGGAAAAGCAGGCAACCTGGCAGTGAGGGCCCAGCATCCCCACGCGGCAGCCCTTTACCGCAGCGGCACCGGCTCCTGTTCACCTCAACCCCGCCCCTCACAGGCACCCCGACACGAGGCCCAAGGTGGCTACCGCCCATCCTCGCCCTCCCAGCCACACACCAGACTCCCGCACTGGGACCCCCTGTCCGGCCACTGTGGGCACCCAAAGAGACGCCTCTGCATTAGAAGACCCAACCCCATCACATGGCGACCGGGGTTCAGTGACTCCTCTATTCCCATCACCCACAAGCCGAATCCAAGCCTCTTCCACGTCTGTTTCCCCCTCCCGCTTCCTGGAGTTTGCTGGGGGATATCTTCCTGGGTGAGGGAAGCTGGTGATGGACTCCGTTAATGAGGCCAATGTTTTTTAAATGGCTTAGCCGAATATCTGAACTAATGTGCTTCCCTAATATGTCCTTATACGTTTATCCCTTTTCTGAAAAGGTGTCACTATCCCGGCCTCATTTCCATAAGCTTCTTCCACTGTTTAGCTTTGAGGCACGAAGAGAATGCATCCCCAAAGGCCCCCGATTACCAAGCAACGATTTTTCCGTGGCAGCCTCGATTCTCTGGCTCCTTCTCAAACCAACAGCTGACCCAGCATGCTGAATCGCAGCCCCCGGTGCTCTCCCAGCCTCGAGAACTGTGTAACACATGCCCAGCAGAGCATCTTAAATGACAGGGAATCAATACAAATCTCCCTCAGCAAACACATCTAAGCCGAGGAAACTGTTGACAAGAAAGCATTTGCATCTCTTGATGAGAATCTGGTCCAAAACCAATTGAAACCAAGTACCGCAAAGCTATTTTACAAACAATTGCTTTTGATTACAAGGGAAGCTGCATGAGCAACATCTCTGTGCTGGAAAGGGGCTTGTTCTCATATTAAACTAATATTTTAGGCACGGAGCTTCCATCACTTGAAACTACATTCAATTCAGGGGGGAAATGCAATTGCATTTCCCCCCTGAATTATTCAAAACCTTCTCTAATTTTCAGTACGCATAAATATACTCCCCTTTAATAAAAATGCTCCTCCGAGGAACACCTCTGGTCTTTGTCTCCCTCTCTGAATAGCGGATCATTAATGGACTTTTAACATTTTTGTACCAAAAGTGATAATTATATTTTTGGAAAAAAACGTCCATATTCAGTAAATATTTTGGACTTGTTCAGCTCACTGAAAGCTTTGTTAATGGCTCTGTAGAGTTAGACTCTCATCTTTTTCCTGATTGATCTCTTTGCTCACAAATCCATTTCTACAATTTGCTGTTTTCTCCAAAATGATAATCTGTGACTTCTTCGGTGGTGGAGTGGGGATAGGTATCGAAAGGTAAAGCGATTCCTAAAAGGTGGTCACTCCCACCTACGACACGTTTGCTTTACAACACATTTGTCCCAAACCAGTTCCTAAGGAGCAGACAGATTTGCACACACACGAGGAACATGAAGACACACGGTGATGTAGCCGGACAGGCACACAGCTCCTTCCACTTCACAACTGGAGGAGCTGAGTCTCTGTTCTCCCGGTGGCAACAGCCTCATGCCCTTTATTTTAAACAGAATCTGGCACGTATACAATCGAATATCATTCAGTCATAAAAAGAAGGAAATCCTGCCATTTGTGACAACATGGATGGATCTTGAGGGCATATGTGCCACATTTTTAAAAATCCATGAACTTGTTTCCATGTCTTGGCTATTGTAAATAATGCTGCATTGAACACTGGGGTGCAGATATATTTTCAAGATAGTGATTTTGTTTTCTTTGGATAAATACCAAGAAGTGGAACTGCTGGGTTATATGGTAGCTCTAGCTTTAATTTTTTGAGGAACCTCCATAGTGTTTCCCATGGTAGCTGCACTAGTTTGCATTCCCTCCAGCATTCCCTCCAGCATTCCCTCCCTTTTCTCCACATCCTTGCCAACACTTGTTATTTCTTGTCTTTTTGGTAATGGCCATTCTTACAGGTGTGAGGTGATATTTTATTGTGGTTTTGATTTGCATTTCCCTGATGACTGGTGATGCTGAGCACCTTTTCCTGTGCCTGTTGGCCACTTAAATGTCTTTTTTGGAAAAGTGCCTATTCAGAGCCTCTCCCCACTTTTTAATTAGGTTGTTTGTTTGCTTCTCTATTAAGTTGTATAAGGGTTTCTTTTTTAAATATATTGTGGATTGTAAGTCAACTATAGTCCGATATAAAATAAAAATAAAAAAATAAAATAAACAGAATCTGCACATATCCTTACTTGGTCCCTCCAGTCCCAGAAGCAGAGGGGTTCCCTACATCTGGGGTCTTAATGTGATTCCTTCCTATCTCTTCAGGGTCTTTATCCTCCAATGATCTCATCTTCTACACCAGAGGCTCTCAGCGTCGCTTGCACATGGGAATCACCCATTCATCTGCAACAACGCTGATGCCTGGGTCCTTCCCAGCGCCCCACATTCCAACTTAGCTGTTCCAGGGGTGCCTGGGCTGTAGGACTCTACTGCACGGCCAACTGTAAGGGTCTATCCCCCAGCCCAGGAGCACAGATTTACAGCCTGGGTGCCCAAATGGCCTAGAGACATATGTGCGCGTGCGTGTGCTTCTGTGTAGCTCAAATCCACAGAACATAAAATTTACCATTTCGACCATTTTTAAGTGTATAGTTCTGTGGCGTCAAAGCCATTCACATTTCTCTGAGTGGATATATACTTCTTACGGAAGGAGTAACCATGCTATCTTTTAAATGTTTATAAATCAGGGACATTTCACCAAAAAATACACATGTCTGGAACCTGGCAACAGAAAGTTAACACGACCTCCCAGCCACAGCCCCCTGGGACAGCATGACAGCTGCCCCTGCAGGCAGAGCGCGTGTTTCAGGGCTGCCGGCATCTCGCCACTCCCCCACCACTGCCCCGAAGTTACTCCCAGCCTGGTTCCCACAGACAGGCGTTACCTTAGTTCAGCAACAGGCTCAAGCCCCCTCAACCCTGAAAACGTCCTCTGTCTTCTGATTCCACTTCTCTTTCTAGCATCCCTCTCTGTCTCTTTCCCTTCTCTCCTTCACCTCCCATTCACTCCCCAAAGCCCTGAAATCCAGCTTTCTCCCTTCCTCTACACTGAGTCCACCCTAGCAAAGATCACTGCCCTCACGTCACCAAACCCCAGGGACATGGTGTCATCGCCCCTAGCTCCCTGTGCTGCACTGGATGGTCTCGGATGCTGCGTCCTTCTGGAAATCCTGTGTTCCCCTCCCCACTCTCTCCCCTCTTCCCTCCTTCTCACCCAGGCTTCTATCCTTGGCCCACGGTGGTGGAAGACTCACCACGACCCGCCGGCTGGCAAATCCAAACAGCGGGTTCCTCGGGACTCCACGAGAGTCTGAGAGACAGGTTTTGAGTTCCTGTCTCTGTCACTTAGGAGCTGTGATTTGGGTCAAGTATTCAGCCTAAGTCCCAATATCTTCACCTAAACAATGGGGATAATAATTCCCACTCCAAAACACTGTAGGAGTACGTAAGAGGACGTGTACAAAGCCGGAGGCTAGAGCATCACTTTCTGTGGTGATGGAAATGGTCCACACCTGTGCTGCCCAATACGGAGGCCACGAGCTCCATGTGGCTCCCGAGTACTTGAAAGGTACCTAGTGTGACTGAAGAATTAGACTTTTAATTTTATTTAATGTTAATTAATTGTAAATTTAATAGTTACATGGGGCCAGTGGCTCCCTACTGGATGGACAAACGCTAAACCAGCATCAGTAAACACAGCTATTATTACTGTCACTAGGAACAAAGGGAACAATAACAATAAACTCCTCCAGCTCAAACTTCCCACCTGAGGCTCAGGCTCTGCAGGAATAGACCTCAGTCAAGTCGGGAGCTGGTCCCGTTAGAAAATCCTACGTTCGGGACAGTGACCAAAATTCATCCGGGGACACGGTAAACATTCAGGAATTGTTCTGTCCAGCTATTTGCATCTGGTGAGGAGGCAGGCTGGGGCCACTGTCTCTGGGACACTCAGGACAGCATCGTCACTTCAGTCGGGTGGAGGCCCCAGCTGCAGGGCACCCCTCTGGGGCCTGAGCCTGACAAGTGGGTTCCTCCCTCCTGGAGTAGCACCCCAGAGACGCAGCAGGTAGGTTCTCACATCCTGCACCTATTGACATCCCTCTGTGACTCACCCTCATCCCGTGACACCCGCAGTCCAAGTGCCCGTGGACACCTCCACGTGGTTTCCCCTCGGGCCATCACCAGCTCTGAACTGAGCCCCGTGTCTCCAGCCCCTTCGCAAAAGCCCAGTCCCCTTCCTACCCCATCCTCCCAAAGGATGGCCTGAGTCGTCTTAGACAACTCCCCAAGCCCAAACTGAGCTGCCTGCAACCCAAATAACTTCTCACACTGCTAAAAAGAAACCTTGGAAATCATCTTCTTCCATCCTCTTATTTTATAAATTAAGAAACTAAATGAGGTCAAGAGAAGGTGTATTTTTCAGAGTCTCTAGAGAAACAGAACCAATAGGATGTGTGTGTGCGTGTGTGTGTGTGTGTGTGTGTGTGTGTGTGTGTGTGTGTGTGTGGAGAGAGAGGGAGAGGGAGATTTATTTCAATGAATTGGCTCATATAATCCTGGAGGCTGGCAAGTCCAAACTCTGCAGGGTAGACCAGAAGGCTGGGGAAGAGCTGATGCAGCCATAAATCCCAAGGCCATCTGCAGGCAGAATTCTTTCTTGCTGCGGTGGAAGGGTGTGGTGGGGAAAGGGGAGGGGGCCCTCTTTTCTTCTGTCCAGGCCTTCAACTGATTGGATGAGGCCCACTCACGTTAGGGAAGGCAAGCTGCTTCACCCAAAGTCCACTAATTTAAATGTCAGTCTGATTCAAAAACACCCTCACAGAAACATCCAGAATGATGTTTGACCAAGTATCTGCACACCATGGCCCGGCCAACTGCACACACAAAATTAACCATCATAGAGGGCAACTGACTTGACCAAGGTCACTGAGTTAAAATCCAGGGAAAATCTAAGATAAGCTTTTAAAAAGACAAGAATATAACTTCCTCCATTGTCCTAAGTATTTTAAAACACAAGAAGCAAATTTAGATAAAAACCATTTTATCTGGCACAACAGGCAGTGCTACTTATTATTAACATGTACAATCATAGTAACAATGTAACACGCAGCTAACATTTACTGAGTTACCAAGGACCGCGCTCTGTGCTGCCTGCTTTATATACAATGTCACATTCCATCATCAAACAAACCTATGACACTGTGGTGTAAGTTTGCATCAACTCTGGGTTTTATTTTCACACAAATAAAATTGTGTGAAATGTGTGTAGCATGCGTATAGCCAGATTCAAGGATGCAGTTGAATTGGGATAATTTATTTTCTGTCTAAGAATCAAAACCACTACACTAGGCACCAATATCTGGGAAAGCCCCTCTATCCTTCTGAACAGCAAAGTCCAGTACTCTTAGGTTGCTGGTGTCAATATCAACTATGAGAGGTTGACGATGTATCAGCTCTTTGGAATCTCCTTCCAACCCAGGGCATTCCTCAGCCATTCCAAAGCAAACCAACGCTGCACATTTGCTAATCTGGGTTTTTTTCCGTTATTTCAGACAACACAGTCAATACCAAAGTCCACAACCCCTTAGCCACAATCCTGAACACCAAAAGGTGTCCAAACTAAAGGTTGTTTTCATAATTCATTTGATGGCAACATGTTACCTAAACTGATAGGAAGCTATATGTAGTATTTTTTCAATATCCCACTTAGTGAGAATGTTTTATTTCAGAAACATTAACGTATTTGATTGCAGGATGTTGCCTCAGACCCTAGTAGGAATGCCATGCTCTACATGGTAGAGGCACAAACCAGAAATCTGAAAAAGATGCAAATCCCTGCATGTATTTGGCCCCAAGGGCTTTAAAGAAAGTATTAAGGACCTACATTATCCTCATTTTACAAATGAGGCCACCAAGGTTCAAAAAGAACCCAAATATAGCTTCCTTAGATATCAAAGCTGGTATGGGGATTCTTAACCACTGTCCCATATCTGTAAGGCACTCCCAGCCTCAATGACAGAATGTGAGCTGCAAAGCTTTAAGTGACATTGGAAACCATTAACTCTGTTTTGCGGACCGGGAGTTAAGACGCAATACATTTGGTCTCATCAAAACCAGATGCAGAGGGACCTCCCTGGTGGCGCAATGGTTAAGAGTCCGCCGGCCAATGCAGGGGACACGGGTTCGAGCCCTGGTCTGGGAAGATCCCACATGCCGCGGAGCAACTAAGCCCGTGCGCCACAACTACTGAGCCTGCGCTCTAGAGCCCACAAGCCACAACTACTGAAGCCTGCACGCCTAGAGCCCGTGCTCCACAACAAGAGAAGCCACCGCAGTGAGAAGCCCTTGCACTGCAACGAAGAGTAGCCCCTACTCACCGCAACGAGAGCCCGCGCAGCAACAAAGACTCAACACAGCCAATAAATAAATAAATAAATTTTTTAAAAAACAAAAACAGATGCAGAGCTCTCCTAAAGATCCCTTTGGTTTATACTAGAAAGAAACCAAAATTTCCCCCAAAAGAAATTAAGGGAGGGACATACTTGGATTCTGATTTTTCCCTAAGAGATTTTCAACTATATGAGATTTCAAAAACCCCTGCTACTTCAGCACCTTTCCCCTGACTTATTCTTCTGAACGTCTTTCCCTCCCCTCTAAGCAGAATGAAGACAGCATTCAGAACCCAGCAAAGTGCACGTGATTAAACTCAGCCATCAGCGTCAAGTTAAGGGCAGCGCGTAGCAGAAACAGCCCCGGATGAGCGCAAGCCTCTGTCCCACGGAATGATGAAAAGGGAAAAAGCCAACCTCTGTTGTCAGGTCCACTGGACTTGGGGCTGGAAATGGGAAAAGAAACAAAGTGGGTCAGAGGCCAGGCAGGCAAGAGAGTGGAGAGAGCCCGGGGCAAAGCAAGAGTCCAAACCACGGCCGCCTTGTAAGGGTGCCACCCAGGGCCCTGCAGCCCATCCTGCGCGCGCTGAGATCCAAGGGCCAGCAGCGTCTCAGCTGTAGCCACGGGTTCACGAATACTCCCACTTCATTCACTGATACCAGTTGGCTCTCCCCTTCTTATTCATTGCCTTTCGCTGTACATGCTTTCCATAAAATCACTAGCGACTTGGAAACTGATTGAGAGAGAGTCGCTCAAACTTGACCTGCGTCAGAATCACCTGGAGGCCTGGGGTGGAGCCCCCACAGCTCGCTGGGCCCCACCCCAGAGTCTCTGCTTCCCTGGGCCTGGGGTGGAGCCCAAGAACCTGCATTTCTAACCAGCTTCCAGGTGATGCTGCCACTCTAGTAAAGTGCTGACTGAGAGAATGACAGCTGCACATGTAACTTCAGATCTCCTAGTAGCCACATTTTAAAAAGTAAATCCAACACGCAAAATGAACTTTAATAATGTATTTTATTTTACCCAATATAACCTGTTATCATTTCAACATATGGATATAAAATAATCGATGAGGTCTTTCTACATGTTTTTTTTTCATGCTCAGTCTTCAAAATCTGGTGTGCATTTTACATTCACAGCAAATCTCCATTTGGACTGGCCACCTTGAAAGCCCTCCATCGCACACGTGGCTTCCGGCTGCTGTCTTGGACAGCACAGCTGAGGCTGACGACCACTGCATGTGAATAGGAGTGTGTGTAGCAGGCGATTAGACTGAGCCCAAGTGACAGTTATGGGGTATCTGAGAGAAGCTGGGCATCTGTGGAGGGCTGAGGAGGTGGGATCTCCACGTGAGAGATCTCAGGGCCCCCTGGGAAAATACACCCTAAAGGATGTGAGAGTGGAGACCCTCATACTCCAGTCAGTGAGGCAGGAGGGCGGACCTGGGCCCTCATGCAGCCCACAGCTCAGAGTGTCCTCTGTCCAGCCCATGGCCTCTGCCCAAGCTCTAGGTAGAAAGATTATTAAGCTACAGGATGACTAAACCCTAAAAGAACGGCCTTCTTATACAGCCTCAGGAGCTCAACAAAGCCCCCCTACGTAATACCTGTAGCCAAAAGACACCAAACCCACTCCCTGCTGCCTCTGCCGCCACCCAGGCACCAAGGCCAAGAAAGTCCAGGGGGTGTCCTGCCCCGGACGTCTGTGGGGTGGGAACAGAGTTTCCCACCCACCATTCTAGCCTCCGTCCAGACTCAGGGCCTGGGCAGCAGGACCCACGGCTGCAGCCAGCCAGGAGCAGGGCTGAGCAGGAAGGCCCCCTGCCACTCACGAGACGCTCCCTGGGAGGACTGAGCAGGACCAGGTGACAACCATGGCCCTCTGGAGGAAGGGACAAGGCCAGGTGTGCCAGCAGACCCTGACCACTGGGTCCCTGCTCATCTCAGGTCAGGCACCTGTATCATGCCGACTCCCAGGAGGGCACGCAGGAGACAAAGGAGCGACAGTGCATTGCCTGCGATGACCACGACCCTCCGCGAGCGGGCAGAGCACACACTCTGCACCCACGTCCCTGCCTCACCCACCTGGGGAGACTGCAGGATCCCCCCCGCACCCGGCTTTTCAGGTGAGGCTCACTTGATTCGGCTCACTCCCCTCTGATTTGTGTTTTGTTTTGTTTTGGTTTTTTTTGCGGTGCGCGGGCCTCTCACTGCCGCGGCCTCTCCCGTTGCGGAGCACAGGCTCCGGACGCGCAGGCTCAGCGGCCGTGGCTCACGGGCCCAGCCGCTCCGCGGCATGTGGGATCTTCCCGGACCGGGCACGAACCCGCGTCCCCTGCATCGGCAGGCGGACGCTCAACCACTGCACCACCAGGGAAGCCCTGATTTGTTTTTTAAGATGACTTTTCTTACGGTAAAATATATGTAACATAAAATGTACCATTTTAACCATTTTCCAGGGCACGGTTCTGTGGCATTGAGTAAACTCACACACCACCATCCACCTCCAGAACTTTTTCATCTTCTCCAGCTGAAACTGTACTCATTAAACACCAACTCACCACCTCCCCTCCCTCCACCCCTTAACCCCACAGTCTACTTTCTGTGTCTGTGAGTTTGACTCCTTCCCATGCCTCATGTAAGTGGATCACACAGTCTTTTTTGTGACTGGCTTATTCCACTTACTGGAATGTCCTCAAGGTTCACCCATGCTGTAGCGTGTCCGGATCTGCTTCCTTTTCAAGGCTGAACGATATTCCACTGTATGGATGGACCACATTTTGTTTATCTATTCATCTGTCAATAAACATTGGGTTGCTTCCACCTTGTGGCTTTTGTGAATAGTGCTGCTATGAACATGGGTGTACAAATATCTGTTTGAGTCCTTGTTTTCAATTCTTTGGGGAATATACCCAGAAGAGGAATTGCTGGATCATATGGTAGTTTTGTTTAATGTTTTGAGGAACTGCCATACTGTTTTCCATAGCAGCTGGACCATTTTACCAACTGTGCACAAGGGTTCCAATTTCTCCACCTTCTCGCCAGCACTTGTTTTTGTTTCTGTTTCTATGATAACTATCCCAATGGATGTGAAGTGGTACCTCACCGTGATTGGATTGGCATTTCTCTCGTCATTAGTGATGTTGAGCGTTCCTCTGACTGTGACTCTTGACTGCTTCCGAGGGCCCCCAGAACCCTTTCCACTTCCCTGTCTTCATGACCCTGGACTCTACTTAACCTGTGGGACCTTCTGTTCTTGCCCATCTAAATATTCTAATTACTTGGTCCAGATGCAGCAGATATTCACCTTGGCCATCAAAACCGGCACCTTCTGTCACCGCCAAGACTGATCATCAGAATCAGGACTCATCAGAATCCTTTCCTGACCCCAAGAAGAGATGACACTGAACCCTCAGGGCAGGCAAAGAAAGTCCGGGCACTGGGAACCGGTCCCCTGGCTTGCTCCTTCCTTCCAGGTAGACAGAGAACCAGACCTATTTGTACCCAGTTGACCTTGTGATGATGCCCTCGGGGGCCAGACGAGCCTGGGACCCTGACATTGGCATCTGCAAGGTCCCTGAGGCGGGCCAGGCAGATGCTCACAGACCCAGATGTCTTGAAGCAGCAGGGCCACCGACGACAGCTAGAAAAATGCAAGTGACACAAGTGGTCACCAGGCGGGAGGCCCACGGGCAAGTGCCACTCAGGGCACCTGCACTTGTGCGGGAAAGAACAGCATCAGTCACCCTGCACTTGTGCAGGAAAGAACACCGTCAGCCACCCTGCACTTGTGCAGGAAAGAGCACCGTCAGTCACCCTGCACTTGTGCAGGAAAGAACACCGTCAGTCACCCTGCACTTGTGCAGGAAAGAGCACCGTCAGTCACCCTGCACTTGTGCAGGAAAGAACACCGTCAGTCAGGGCAACTTCCCGGAGGCCCAGGGAAACAATCCTGGGTGGCTTTACTTGTTTATTCCATTTCTCTTTAATTTTTTTATTAAGGTATAACCTGCATACAGTAACATGCACCCCTTTGCGTGTGTAGTTCAGCAAGTTTTGACAAACACACACAGCATGCGTGTGATTATTACTGCAACCAATACATAGAACCATTCCAGCACTCCCAAGATTTCCCCCTGCTCTTTACACTCAACTCTCCCCCATACCCCAGCTCCTGGAAACCACTCATCTATCTTCTGTTTCTATAGCTGCACCTTTTCCAGAGTATCTTATGAACAGAATCATACAAGCTGTAGCCTTTTGAGACTTTCTTTCATTTTGCATAATTTGAGACTGATCCATACAGTTTCATGTATCCATAGTTTATTCCTTTTCTTAATTTTTATTTTTTAATTGTGGCAAAATACACGTAACATAAAATTTACCATTTTAACCACGCTTAAGTGCCCAGCTCAATGGCATTAAGTATATTCACACTGTTGTGCAACCATCTTTGGTAATTTTACTTTTAAAGGCTGGCCTCATTAAATGCTTACGTTTGAACTTA
Source organism: Leucopleurus acutus (assembly GCF_964270905.1). NCBI lineage: Eukaryota > Metazoa > Chordata > Mammalia > Artiodactyla > Delphinidae > Leucopleurus > Leucopleurus acutus. The sequence continues at coordinate 6,177,807 of NC_139160.1, read as the reverse complement.
AATCCACTCAAGGTCCCTTGAGAACAACGTGAAAGTCTGACAGCACATTCTGTTGGCGAGACCACGCGTAAGTCAAGATATGTCCAGGCTGCCAGCAAAGCCCTGGCCCCTGCCTGCTGCCCCACTATTTTTAGAGCCACTTTCACTCTTAAGAGTGTCCTGGTTTGGACGATAAGCTTTGGTCACGCTTTGCCACAGGGAAAGAGTTTCTCTCTGACATTCCTGGTGAAAGACCAATTTTTTTTCTAAATGTTTAAATAAAAACCTTATGGTCTATCAAGTTACAGCTGTCACAATTACAGATACATTTACCTTTGACCCAACAAACTCATTTCTGAGATTTTATCTTAAAGATGGAGACACCTGCACATGCGCGTAAAAGATCACAGCAGTGTCTGCAGAAGAAAAACATCGGAAACCATCCAAGTGGCCGTCCATAGAAGCAGGTCACATAAATGACGGTGCACCTACCTCCCCCTCCCCCAAAGAATTAATGTGCAGCTCTAAAGGAAACGGAGAAGCTCTCTGTGTTCTGATATGGACGGAGCTCTAGGACACACCCTTAAGTGAAGAAAGCAAGGAAGAACAGTATGTATGAAGGGCTACCTTTTGTGTAAGAAGGTGAGGGGGGAGACAATATATCTGTACATTTGCTTGCATATGCATAAAGGAACACTCCCAGAGATCCTAACTAACCTGTCTATCTATGGGGTGAGGGGTGGGATGAGAATGGAGGTGGCAGTAAGGTCTCTAAACGTCTTTTAAAATGTTTTCAACAGCGTAAGTGTATTACTGGTTAAAATAATAATTAAATAAATTGAAAAAGCCAGAGTGTAAAATGTTCCCTGGGAAAAGAACTGCTCCGTTTGATGGCATGGACTCTTTACTATAATCAATTTCTTTCCAATATCCACAAAATCGATAGAACAATCAATGTACCCTTCAAACACTGAACGGACCCCAAAGCCCTCAAATTATGTAGAAAGTGATGTCCTTTTCAAAATTCATCATGTAGTTTGGCGAAGCAAGAGAAAGTTCCTTCTGATGATGTCCTTTTTTGCGGTACACGGGCCTCTCAATGTTGTGGCCTCTCGCGTTGCGGAGCACAGGCTCCGGACACGCAGGCTCAGCGGCCATGGTTCACAGGCTCAGCCGCTCCGCGGCATGTGGGATCTTCCTGGACCGGGGCACGAACCCGCGTCCCCTGCGTCGGCAGGCGGACTCTCAACCACTGCGCCACCAGGGAAGCCCTGATGATGTGCTTTTCAATTTAAACCCTTCATCACAAAAGCAAAGGCCTCCTTGGTTCTCTTCTGGATGCCATGTTCAATTCTTTTGAGGGAGAAATGTTTCTTGATAATTGGAATCGTTTTAAAGCCAAAAAAAAGTCGCTAGTGCCCCTGACAATGACCTGGGCAGATGGTGCAGGGTCCGAGTGGCCAGTCATGAGAGAGGGGAGGCTGGAGGGCCAGGCACGGAGCCCACTGGGTCACGGCGCCAAGGACGTGCTGCTGTCTTACAACCAAAGGACATGATCACAAGTAATTACAGGACACACATTCCTGTAATTCTTCTGAGTCTCTATTTTAAACATTTTTTTTTTAATTTTTTTTATTTTTTTTGCGGTACGCGGGCCTCTCACTGTTGTGGCCTCTCCCGTTGCGGAGCACAGGCTCCGGACACGCAGGCTCAGCAGCCATGGCTCACGGGCCCAGCCGCTCCGCGGCATGTGGGATCTTCCCGGACCGGGGCACGAACCCGCGTCCCCCGCATCGGCAGGCGGACTCTCAACCACTGCGCCACCGGGGAAGCCCTGAGTCTCTATTTTAAAACAGACTGTACTCACAACCTTCATATCACAGTAATTTCCAACAGACACGAGCAATCACTCTCTCGGTCGAGTTCCAATACGAGAACGACATGATTCTAAGTGGACAAGAATGCTGTAAGAATTCACACAAGTCCAGGTATACGATTTCTACATTCTAATGAGAAAACAAAGCCATAAAGGATGCTCCCTTTCCCACTCTTCTTCTTGCAAATGATGTTATTTGAACTCTTCTGTGTTGCCTAATCCAACAAAGTTTGCATTTCTGAGTCGGCTTCCTTGGATATTGTATGCTATTCACTAAGCAAGACTGGATCTACAAAGTGAGGAGTCAGGGCTCCATCTAGTTCATCCTTGTCTGAACTGTTTTATGAAACTAGGAAACTCCCTCTGATGCAAGTTCTTTAAACTATGGGGAAAGTTTTCACCAGCAGACATTTGCCTATTTCACTAAACTTTCTATGTTCTTAGCATACTCTAATAAATGTCAAGTGCAAGAAGAATGCTCAAAGAAAAGAAAGAGCACGTGACAAGAGAAATGTAGTCGAGAAAATACAGTTTCTGAACTTGGCAGAGAAATGCTATTTCATGGAGCAGTGTCACCACACTTTGTGCAACTGTGATTAAGAAGTCATTTTCCTATCTTCTTGACCATTGCTGGGCTATGAATCTCTTGCAGAGGGCTGTGCTGGTCTGAGAAAGAGACAGAAAATGGATTATAACCCACATCAAAGTGTGTTGCTGAGAGAGGTCAGTTTTGTAAATTGGTATTTTTTCTTTTTTTATGTTTTTTTTGGCCATGCAACGTGGCAGGCGTGATCTTAGTTCCCTGACCAGGGATTGAACCTGTGCCCCCTGCAGTGGAAGCGCAGAGCTAAAAGAACAGCTCTAACCACTGGACCACCAGGGAATTCCCTGTAAATTTTTAAACTGAAAACAGTACTTTTTAAACTGAAAACAGTGAACAGGCAAAAATGGTAACTTTCTGCATGCATAATGCTTGAATTTCCCATTAAGAAAATAAGTAAACCCTGAACTCCGCCAGCTCAGAAACTGAGTTAGCACAGTGCTGCTTTGTTTAATCCTCTTTTTCCCTGCCTGCTTCCCAGTGAAGAGAAACACTTCTGTATCATTTTGATTATAATAAAGGCTTTCACCTCTTACCTGATAATACCGCAGAGTAACATTATGATGGCGGGTGAACATGTGAGGCTGTTAACGGGCTATAAATGCCTATAACTCAAACAGTTCTGTTCTGTCGAGTAACTGATGAAGAGAGGGCAAGTAAACATAGCTCGCCTCTTACCAAATCGGTTATATTCTAAAAGTTTAGGGATAAGTAAATTGTCAGGGACTAAGAAAACATTATCCCATAAAAAATACAATAGTGTTTCCTCTAAACTGTAAAGTAAGTGTTTACCTTACAGTAGTGTTTAATTTAAATTGTTAATCAAAAAATATTATAGTGTTTAAATGTCCAGGTGAATTCCCCAGAGTCGATTTAACTCATGAATGACTGATTATAATAAGTGCTTAAGTTCTGGTCATTAAGACTTTCCTTTCCTTCTCCTAAGAAGAGTGTCAGCCTTGGACAAGACTTTTAGAAACACATAAAGGTTCTCTGCTTTCCTCTGGGATCACTTTGTAAGTCCAACTCTCCACTTCTAGAACTGTCCTACAACCTCCCACCATGGCCTCCCACCAGGCCTGTCCATTTTCCCCAAACTGGTCCGCGTTCCAAATGGCCCATCTGTCAAACTTCTTAATCCCAACGCCAGGAACCTGATTCACAGAACCTTGGAGCTGGAGGGACACAGAGGTCCTCTGATCCACTCCCGCCTGCTGCCCCGTCGCCACCGAGCACTCCTGGAGGTAACCCAGACCAACGTAAGAATGCCTAACTGCACCATAATCTATCCAAAGACATCTGCATGCAGTAAAAGTTGGCCAGTAACCCAAAGGGTTACATAAGGTATAGAATTCCGGGAAGCATAAGCAGTAAACATGAAGACATCTAAGCCATCTACCTGAGGATATTCTGAACCCAGGACACCCATAAGAACAGGCTGACACCATCTTAGGTCTGCCCCCAGGGTCAACCCTTCTAAGCTGGCGCTGCTTTTCACAGCTTCTAGCCTCCTCCACTTGTGGACGCCCTCTAAGAGCTTCCACAGAACCTCTGGAAGGATGGGGCCAGGGCAGGGAGGTAGAGGGCGGGGCAGCCATGTGCACTTAATTCTGCAGTTTATGGTGGCGGCCGCGCAGCGGGCTGTGAGGGAGTGCTGCTTCTGTCACTGGAGCTAAAGGAACAGCTCTAGCAGCTGAAAGGGATCTCCCTAAGCTAAAATTCCTCCTCTCTTAAAACTGGTCTAGGGCTTCCCTGGTGGCGCAGTGGTTGAGAGTCCGCCTGCCGATGCAGGGGACACGGGTTCGTGCCCCGGTCCGGGAAGATCCCACGTGCCGCGGAGCAGCTGGGCCCGTGAGCCATGGCCGCTGAGCCTGCGTGTCCGGAGCCTGTGCTCCGCAACGGGAGAGGCCGCAACAGTGAGAGGCCCGCGTACCACAAAAAAAAAAAAAAAAAAAAAACTGGTCTAAACGAAGGCCAGTTGGGTTGAAATTAAAACAACACTTTGGGCAATTTTAAACGGAAAAGCGATATGGTAATGAGATTGATCGATCATAAATTTCTTAATCCCACTCTGAGAAAAATATATACAGCTGTACGTACAACTCATCATCTCGTCACCATTCCTCCAGCCTGGACCCCACCTGACTCTTCACCTACATTCCCAAACCTGGGGTCACGGACGGCTCTCTCCTCTCCCTCACTCCTCAGACCCAATTCACAAGAGGACTGTAAAGCTCAGGTAATCTGTACCCACGGCACCAAGTTCAAAAGATGGAAGGACCCACCTGGTGCTGGTGAAATCCACATCCCTTACTCCATCCCTTCCCCCAACTGCCTATCTGTCCTGGAAGAGCCAGTTACCTCCTTCCAGAGTTAGTGTACGCACATTTTTTTTTTACACTCCGGGTTAGCACAGTATGCAAACAGTTTTTGCACCTCTCTCCTCCCACCCACCTCCACTCTCTTGGAAGCTGGTCCTTCCAGTCCACACAAAGCTGCCCTTTTTCTTCGTAACAGCTGATCGTTTTCCATTGTATCTATGAACCTAATTTAATCATCCTTCACCAGCAGTCATTCAGATTACTTCCAATCTTCTGCCATTATTAAAATGCTCTGCTGATTTTAACTTCTAATGTTTCTCATATGCACTCTCTCTAGTATCCTCCTACTATAGATACTTTCACTGACTCTAGTCTGTACCTCACTATCCCTCCCCTGGACTGCCACCACAGCCGGGTAACTGATCCCCCTTTATCTGAACCCTCCCCCCACTATCCTTCCTCTAAAATTCACCGCAACCTACTGAACTACAATTCTGTCCACGTCTATCCCAAGCTTAAACAGCTTCAACAGATGCCACAACGTTACTTAGTGAAGGCCAAGTTCATTAGCACCTCACACAAGGCCTCCTCCAATGTTCACCTAGTGCAGTCCTATCAACGTAGTAATGCCACACTGTCTGTATCCTCAGACATCAGGCTGCTCTGTACCCTCTGCCTTTGGCCATGCTGTGCCCTCATCCTGGAACATGCTCCCATCTTATCTCAACAGGCTTCCAGACGGCTGTACCGCCCCTTCCCCAGAAGACGTCCCTGACCCTCAGGATAGACACTGAGCTTCCACAGCTGCCTGCACCTACTTCAACTTTCCCTTGTGCAACTCACAGTGAAGCCACACCCTAGAACGCTCTCCCGCTCTGCTGTAAACTCAGGACGGAAAGAGTCCTGCACCTCTCCGACTGAAATACAGCAGGCACTTAAATGTTCATTGCAAGGAACCGGTACGGAAAAAAGAGAGAAGCTGAGTTTCAAAATGGCAAAGGTACAGCAGAAATTAACACAACGTTTTAAATCAACTGTACTCCAATAAAAAATAAATTTTAAAAAATGGCGCAGGTGATCAAGATGTTACCGTGCCTCAGTTTTTCCACCACAGAAATGAGAGATTACAGTATATTCCCCATGTAGCTGTGGTCAAGACTAAACGAGGTAATATGCATCGAACACTTAAAACAGTGCCAACGTATGGAAAGCACTCAGCAGATGTTATTACAGTGCGAGGAAGGAGGAGAAGGACTGCGGAAAAGACCTTCCAGTTGGCTCACCAGCCGTGGCCACGGTCGTCTGAAGAGCCTTCCTACAGTGTAAAGGTAAGGCTGGAAGGCATGGCCGTGATGCTGGCCCGGGGACCGGAAACTCCCGCTGAGAAACCAGCCTGAAGACCCACTGTGGAGTGCTGGAGGGGAGCCCGGAGACTGAAAGGACCACGAGAGTCCCACGGACCACACGTGCACCTCTGTGGCCCAGGCCCGGGGGTGGGGGGAAGCGAGCCAACAGGGGGAGCAGCCAGAAACCGCCCAGGAGGAGGGTCAGGTCTTCAGGTGGGGCCTGAGGATCAGGGAGGAAGGAGAGCTAAGAATGGCTCCGAGTCAGCTTTTAGAATCGAGACACTTAAATAACTACCATGCCTTCATGACTCCGGCCACCAGGGTTGGAAAGGGCTGTGGCTAAAATTCCAACCCACTCAACACGGACAATTTCAATGACGTCCTGCTGCCAATCCAGTCGGGCTGCCTATGGAGTTAAGGGCGGAAGAGTGTTAATTGTTCCCGAATTCCGTCAGCACTGCAGTTTCCTGGGCTCCATCACATGCCCCATATGGAACTTCATTTTCTTCTTTAATGACTGAAGGATTATCACTCTGTCCTCTCATTTCCCCCAGGGAAGCAAAGGCTCCAGATGGGCCAACCCCCGTTACGTGATTCTCCAAGAGCAATGCATATTTGCTTTGTATACATAGTTCTGCCATTTATTATTCATTCTACCGACTATCTAATCTATTAATGTGCTGAGCTTTCTTTATGAATCATGAATTAGCTATGTGGCATTTTGGTGAACAGCAAAACTGTCGGGGAGTGACACGGGGAGGGTCTTTTTTTTTTTTAACATCTTTATTGGAGTATAATTGCTTTACAATGGTGTGTTAGTTTCTGCTTTATAACAAAGTGAATCAGCTATACATACACATACGTCCCCATATCTCCTCCCTCTTGCGTCTCCCTCCCACCCTCCCTATCCCACCCCTCTAGGTGGCCACAAAGCACCGAGCTGATCTCCCTGTGCTACGCGGCTGCTTATGGGGAGAGTCTTGTTAGAAATCTCCGTTTGCTACAAGTCTAAGGAAATAATACAAATCTGACAAAGAGTAACCACAATTTTTAAGACCGTCAGTTCTAAAGGAGCCCCGGAACTGTACGTTTTCATCATTCATGTGTTCACTCATTTAACAAATGTTTATTAGGAACCTACTAAACAAGCTCTGTAGTAAGGAAAAGGAAAAAGGGATGTAATTCTGTATCTCACAGCTCCTTCAACACCCACTCATGCACCTAGGAGGAGACAAGCAAAATGACAAAGTAGGTCATAAGGAATCAACCTTAGTGTTCACGACTTTTTAAAACTGAAGCCATTTCACAATTCAATTCTCTTAACAGAAAATCAGTGCAAATCAGTGGCCTGAAGACTAAATTCAGATAGGGTTGTTTGGCCAAAACCGTTTTGGTTTTTTTCAAAGGTGGGTCAGTATTTTAAAAACAAAATCAACAGATTCACAGAATTAATTTTTTAAAAAAATATTTCTAATTTCTCTTGGGAAACACATGAAAATATCTAGCAACACTGGAGGCACAGTCCCTCAAAACAAAATTCCTCCAAAGCGGAGACACAGCTGTCCCGTGAGATGGGCCCCGCGCCCTCCAGGACATGCCCCTGTCCATCACCTCTCAGTCCGGACATGCCCTGGCAGGTACCACTCACCAGCCCCAAGAGTGCTCTGCACCCACACAGGGATCAAAGGTGGAGAATAAAAGACAGACTAAGAGGGAGGCCTGACTCAAGAAAACTAGGGGGGAGAAGAACTCTTTGAATCAGTGAAGAACAGTCCTACGTGTTAAACATGCAAATACACCACACCCAGCACACTTTATGTAAAGCATTTTATAAAACTGCAGCTATGGAAGGCATCTATTTTCACTCTCTGCCCAAGCGTAACCACTGTTTACACTTAGCAATACCATTCCCCTCACATACTAGACAGCAGAGAGCAACATAATTCCAGTCCCTTCCTAAGGCTAAAGTCCTAAAAATCAGATACCAAAATATTAGATATTTCTCACCTTCCTTCTTCCCTATCAACCTAGTAAGGACCCCAGCCTCTACTTTTCACTTTCCTTAGTCGTTTTTCTCATGACTGTCCAGGACTGTGCCAAAATAAAAAATACAAATTTTCCCCCCATTCATTTTCAACACTTCGAAATGACTTATTATCAGCCTCACTAATAATCAGGAAAAGCAAACTAAATTTACAATTAGAAACCCCGGTCACGGACTTCCCTGGTGGCGCAGTGGTTAAGAATCCACCTGCCAAGGCAGGGGACACGGGTTCGAGCCCTGGTCCGGGAAGATCCCACATGCCGCGGAACAACTAAGCCCGTGCGCCCCAACTACTGAGCCCACATGCCACAACTACTGAAGCCCATACGCCTAGAGCCCGTGCTCTGCAACTAGAGAAACTACTGCATTGAGAAGCCCGCACACCACAATGAAGAGCAGCCCCTCCTCGATGCAACTAGAGAAAGCCCGCGCGCAACGAAGACCCAACGCAGCCAAAATTAAATATAATTAATTAATTAATTAAAAAGAAACGAAACCCTGGTCACAAAATCCCAGGGCTAAAATAGTGAAAGTAGCGAAACAGGAAGGAACACTGCAATTAAGATACAGCCACTTTGAAGAGCAATTTGGCAACAATCAACAGAGCTGAAGATGCTCATGGCCCAGGACCCAGCAGTAGGACTCAGCGTGTGCTCTGAGTGGTGAATCCTTACCCTCCTTTACTATGACCCTCAGTAAGAAATACACTTGACTTCACAACCCAGTGAACCCACACACATACACATCTAACTAAAAGAAAAGCCTAACAAAACCCACCCACGTAATGTGCAGTGCATTTTGATATTATTTATATAACATATAACATAATGAACCTTTATTAGTTTTTAATGTGGGTTGCAATCCATTAAATTGATTTCATGACACATAAATGTGTGACAGCTTTGAAAAATGCTCAAAGAGGATACCTTTGAGTGTTAGAGGATACCTCTCCCCTGTGTCTATGGACTTATCCATCAGAAATCCTGTTGCATTGCTTTTGCTAAGACTGAAAATGTTTACATAATCTCAATGTCCATCAAAGCAGATGGGAAAAATAAAATTTCATGTTCGTATCACAGAACCGTGAAAACTGAGTAAACTAAATCCAGGTCTTCATTTTGATAAAGCTTAAAATTAATGTTACATTTTCTTCTAAAAAAAAGCAAGTTATCAATACATATGCAGAGTGTATGTAGACTTAAAACACCAACAAATGAGCTATATATTTCTTTGGATACACACACACATAGTAAAGGGATAACACCACACAAGGAAAGGAGTCACACTTACTTCTGCACAGAAGTTTTCCTGGGGAGGGACGCATAGGGAAGGGATTAAGGTAGGGGTGTGAAGCTGTAGCTGCATCTGAAACAACATTTCTTTAAAAAAAACCTTCAGCAAATGCAAAAACGCAGCATCTCTTAAACGTGGATGTTCATACAAGATGAATTATTTTCTGTATTTTTGTATGTCTGAAAAAATTCACAAAATTTAAAACTAGTTTATAGAGTTACCTTTTCAAGGTACACACTTCTCCCATAAGACAGGAAATGAACATGCCTGCAGCTCTTAGAAGGTGGGGTGTCAGTGGGAGGTGTGCACTACACTGTGCACCAGGAGGTGAGACTAACCTACGTGGTTGTGCTTCTGGAATTTTTGACAACTGGACACGTGAAAACACTAAGATCATTTGGGATTTTTAAACATCGAAATGTTCTGCTCCCAAACACATACTGCTTTTTCTGAAGCTCTGGTGGTTGAAATGCTGCCTGGTGCTGAACAGGCATGATTTTAGCTGACTCCTCGCAAGGCCACCTGCTAAAATCACGCAGAAGGACTCTGTGGGGACCAATTACTCCATGGATTAATAATGCTGACTATCTCTGTGGTGGAGGGCCCTGGAAGAACAGAGCGGCGCTGCATCAGAGAAGCCAGCCATTACCGCGCCTGTGACGCTGTGATGCTCGGAGGGCTGGTGTCCCCCATGCCCCCACCATAGCCGCACCTGCAGACACATTCTCACACCCTCCAGAGGCAGCTTTCCTTATGCACATCTAAGATGCTGAGATTTTTTTCAAAAGCGGTTTGAGGGCTTCCCTGGTGGCGCAGTGGTTGAGAGTCCGCCTGCCGATGCAGGGGACACGGGTTCGTGCCCCGGTCCGGGAAGATCCCACATGCCGCGGAGCAGCTGGGCCCGTGAGCCGTGGCCGCTGGGCCTGCGCGTCCGGAGCCTGTGCTCCGCAACGGGAGAGGCCACAGCAGTGAGAGGCCCGCGTACCAAAAAAAAAAAAAAACCAAAAGCAAAACAAAACAAAAACACTGTAATGGAAATAAAAGAATGCTTTGATGGGCTTGTTAGACTGGTCACGGCTGAGGAAAGAATCTCTGAGCTTAACATGTAGATCAATAGCTTCGAATAACTGAAAAGCAAAAGAAACAGTTTCAGTTATGCAAGAGGAATAAGGTCTCGAGATCTGCTGGACAACACCATGCCTAGAGTTAATAGTACTGATGTGTACACTTAGAAATGTAAGAGGGTAGATCTCATGTTAAATGTCCTTACCGCGATGAAAGAAAGAAGAAGAAACATGAAGAGGCACTGTTGTCTGTGTTAAGGGCTTGGGATTCTATGCATAGTCGTATGGGGAACGATACAATCCAATTCACATTTTCAAAAGCCCTCTTAATCGCAGAATAAAGACCAGTGTACAGGAACAGGTATAAGGGAGAGTAAGTAGTTGGACTAGAGTAATATCAGTGAAGAAAGAAAGTAGGGGACATATTTCTTTGAAAATAGAGGCAATAGGACTAAATAAGCCTGTTGGTTTAGGCAACAGAGTGGAGGGTATTGGCATTTGCTAGAACGGGGATGACTGCAGAGGAACAGATTTGGTAAAAAAGATTTAGGATTACTACTTTGGAAATGTTAATTTCGAGATATCCATCAGACATCCAAGTGTGGGTATCAAGTAAACAATTAGCCAAGCAAGTATGGAGTTCTGTGGAATGGCTGGGGCTAGAGACGAAAATTTCAGAGAGATCATGGCTTTTACAGTCAAGAACTTGGGTGAGACCACGTGGGAGAAGTGGAAATGAAGGCCAGCAAGCCCACAGCTGAGCCCTGGCTCACTCCATCATTCAGAAGTCGAGCTGAGGAAGAGAATGAGACACGTGGCCACGAAGACGCAGCAAAACCACAGGTGACAAAGAAGGCAAGAAAGAGTGTTCCAAGGGGGAGGGAGTCGGCGTTTGTGCAAAGGTTCCTGAATGAATAAGATGACGACAACGGACCGCTGGGGACGCCAGATGAAAGTGGCTGGCGAGGCTGGCAAGAGCAGTACCCATGGAGCGATGGGGCGGGGCCTGACTGGAGTGAGATCAGAAGAGCAGGGGGCGATGAGAAGGTAAGGACAATGTCCGCAGATGACTCTCAAAAAGCCCTCCTGCAAAAAGGGGATGTGAAATGGATAGAAGAAAGAGCAGGGAGGAGAAAGGGTTTTTCTTGTTTGTTAAGGAAGGATGCATTACGGCACGTCTATGTGCTCTTTGGGAGTGATACAGTAAAAAGGGAGAATTGATGGTGCAGGAGAGAGAACCCCACGGGATGCTCAGGACATTCCACCTGCAAGCTGGACCCCACACTCCCTGGGGCAACACTGACCAGGATGGTTGGGATGCAGGACACACAGACCCTGTGTCCATGACGCTCTACCAGTTCCCACGTAGCCCTCCATGCAGCACATCTGAGGAGGTCAGGGTGAGGCTTGGGTAGAGAGGACTCTGAATTCTTTCCTCAAACACTCCTCCCCCAATCTGGCTGATAAGACCAGTAACTGTGGATCTATTCTATGGGGCTCCCCTGGTGGCGCAGTGGTTGGGAGTCCGCCTGCCGACGCAGGGGACACGGGTTCGTGCCCCGGTCCGGGGGGGTCCCGCGTGCCGCGGAGCGGCTGGGCCCGTGAGCCATGGCCGCTGAGCCTGCGCGTCCGGAGCCTGTGCTCCACAGCGGGAGGGGCCACGGCGGTGAGAGGCCCGCGTACGCAAAAAAAAAAAAAAAAAAAAAGGAGACCAAGAGATGTCATCAAAGAAATCTCCAGAGATTCGAAAGCTATACTGATCAATGGCAGAAACTGGCTGGAAACAGAAAACTATGTTTTACTTGTTGTTTCCTTTCAAAAAAGTAGCATTTCCCCTAATTCCTCAGAATGTCCTGCCATCCGTAACATTATATTAAAGATATACTGGAAGATACATAAAAATAGAAATGGTGGCAAGAGGAAGATGTTAACTCAAAAAATAATAGAGAGCCAGAAAAGCAGATAATTAAGTCTAAGTAATTTTATTATTTGAGAAAACATTAGGGACATTCTAAAACTACTATCCCAGAAAATCATAACATGGGAAATATCACAAAGTTGGGGCCAGGAACAGTGTGGGATATGAGGAGAGAAGAGAGAAGAAGGCATGTCAAGATTCTTGACTTGATTGGTGGAAGGCTGCATTTGATAGTTTTTTAGGAATACATGCGTGCACACACACACACACACACACACACACACATATATTACCATCACATAAACTAGTACTATTTTTCTTGGACAGCAAATTGACAAAATATATCAAGAGATTTTAAGTTTATTCTCATTAATCTAAGAATTCTACTTCTCAGACCTTAACCTAAGAAAACATTCAGTACTGCAGTCAGAGATCTATATCCAATGATGTGCATGGGAGTGTTATTTAAAATAACAAAAATTCGCAGACCACCAAAATGACCAAAAGTAAGTCATTTTACCCTCATAGTATGGAAGGTAATACAGCCATTAAAAATCACATTCATGAACACTATTTAACCAAGTGGTCAAACTCTCATGATACAAAGATAAGTAAAAAGGTACACCACAAAACCGTGTGTCTTAGATGATCTCAGTTTTGTAAAGTGCACAGTAGAAAGACTGGAAACAAACATAACAAAAATTAACAATGATTTTCCACGTGGTGGGATTATGGGACATTTGCATTTTCTCTATGTTAATTTGTATTTCCCAATTTATCAACAATGAATACTTTTATAATTGGAGGTTTTATAATTTGAACTTATAAGTTTTAGCAGAACTGTGGGAGAGGAGAGTCAGTGAAAGTAATTACAATGGAGTTAAATAGAATGTCTAGATTTCACTTCCATAGTTTCTGATGAGAAATTCAACGTCATTCTAACTGCTTTTCCTCTATAGATAAGATGTCATTTCTCTAACGTTACTTTCAAGATTTTTTGTCTGATTTTCAAAAGTTTGACTAGGATATATTCTGGTGTGGATTTATTTGCATTATTCTATGTAGTATTCCTTAGGCTTCTTAAAGTTGTAGGTTTAATTTAGGAAGTTTTCAGCCATTACTTCTTTAAGTACTTTTTCAGGCCACCCTCTTTTTCTTTTTCCTTTCTTTCCAGGACTCTGATGACACAATTATTAGATCTTTTGTTAATGTCCCACAGGTCCCTGAGGTTCTGCTAATTTTTTTTAATCTCTTTTCTCTCTGTTGTTTAGATTGGATAATTTCTATCATTCCATCTCCCATTTCCCTGATTTTTCATTCTTCTGTTGAGCGCATCCACTCTTACTGTTGAGTCCATCCACTGTTTTTTTATTTCAGTTACATGTTTCAGTTCTAAAATCTCCATTTTGTTCTTTTTTATATCTCCTATGTCTTTGTTGAGACTTCCTATTTCTTTCATTCATTTTAAGTGCGTTTGTAATTGCTCTTTGAAACACTGTGCTTATTGAGATGTAATTCACATACCATAAAATTCATCACCACTAAATAATTCCAGAACTTTGTATCACTCCAAAATGAAACACCGTGCCCCTTAGCAATCACTCCCCATGCTCCTTTCTCCCTAATCCCCAGAAACCATTAATCCACTTTCTGTCTCTGTAGTCTGATCTGTACATTTCACATAAATGGAATCAAACAACATGTGGCTTTCTGCGACTGGTTTCTTTCACTTAACATAATGTTTTCAAAGTTTATCCATGTTGTAGCATGAATCACTACTTCATTCTTTTTCACGGCTTAATAATATTCCATTAAATGGACATAGAACATTTTGTTTATCCATTCATACTGCTTCCACTTTTTAGTTATTATGAATAATGCTGCTGTGAACATCCATGTACAGACTTTTTTGTGGACATATGTTTTCAATTCTCTTGGGTATATACCTCGAGCAGAATTACTGGTCACGTGGTAACACTGTATTTAACTTTCTGAGGGACTGCCAGACTGCTTTCCAAACTGGCTGCACCATTTTACATCCCTACCACCATGTATGAGGGTTGCAGTTTCTCCACATCCTCGCCAACGGTTCTTATTGTCTGTCTTTTTGATTATAGCCATCCTGGTGGGTGTGAAGTTGTATCTCACTGTGGTTTGGGTTTGCATTTCCCTAATGACATTAACAACCTTCATGTGTTGTTGAAGCATATTTGCCGATGGCTGCTTTAAAATGTTTGTCAGATAATTCTAACATCTGTGTCATCTCAGTGTGGCATCTGTTGTCTTTTTTCTTTTGGTTTGAGATCTTCTTGGTTCTTGGTATGACAAAAGCTTTTTTATTGAAATCTGGACATTTCAGGTATTATGATATGAGAACCTCTTATTTAAACCTTCTGGCATTGCTCTGGCAGAAAAGGATGAGGGTAGGGACACTGTCTCATTACTGACCGGTGGAGCTGGAAGTCCAGGTTCCCCACATGGCCCCCAATGAACCATGGAAGGGTGTGTGGCCTTATTACCATTAAGGGTGGGAAAAATCATGACACCCCACTAGACCTCCTCTAACACCACCACACTGGGGAGGGGGAGGGGGTCTTGTTACTACCAAGTGGGGGCAGAATCCCAGGCTCCTTACCCAGAGCCACCACCCTGGCAGGGATGTCAGGGCACCTCATTACTGGCTCACAAGGGAAAGTCTAGATTCCCCACCAAGTCTTTGCTGGCATGGGTGGGAATGGGACCACAACCTTTTCTATGGTGCTTGACTAGAGCAGAGTGGTTACCGTCTAAAAGTTTTCTGTCTTGCGAACCTGCTTCTTCCGTGGCCCTTTGGTGAGAGAAACCAGGCATTGAGGGGGGTGAGGGAGAGCTTTTAATCTCTGCCCATGACTGTTCTGGGTTGCTGGCTTCTTCTGCTCCAAGTTCGGGATAGATTAGGCAAGAAGAAAGCCCAGAAAACTCACCACAGAGTCATTCCTCAAGGTCCCTAGCTGGCCTGCCTCCTTCTCTCCACCTTTGAGACCCACCTCATGTTTGTTTTATGTATAAAGTACAAAGTTTGTAGTTGCGTTTGAGAAGAACAGGGGAAAGTATGCCTACAACATCTTCCCAGAGACAGAAGTCCAGCTTGTCTTTTTAAGCAAAAAAATTTTTTTTAATTTTTAAATTACATCTTAAACATAGAAATAGTTTTAAAGTGAAAAATGCATGTCCTTATCCTTCTGAAACATAAGCCACTAAAATTAATTTAACCTTTTTGACAAGGTTCAACAATACAACCTCCACAGTTGTACATTTATTTATTCCACAAGACTCGTTTCGCGTTTACTACGTGATGAGCACTCCTCCGTCACATTAAACGGGTCCTGCTGACCCGGCTTTGGAAGTTCCTGTGATAGCCTGCTCCTTTTTCTACTTCTCACTCTTGTCAGTGTGGCTGCCTCCAGAGAGTCCCCACACCTTTTAATCCGCTACTTCTAACAGTGTGCAGGCTGAGCAATCAGACAGTTCTTTCAGAGATATTTTTAAACCATAGTAAACAGACTAAGAATAATAGACTCTCCACTTTAACAGCAAATTTGCCGACTGCTACTTGGGCTACTCCGACGTCCCTTTGGCTCAGTTTCCTCATCATATCCCAGTTAGCTGAAATTGGGCGACAAATGGTCTCCAATAACATGAAGTGCTGCTGTATATGTAACATTCATTTCACCTTCCTCAAGGTCAGATCAAGCAAGCAGAAGCCTGCGGGAAAACAGGCGACGCAGGGCAAGTACAGACCACCGGGGAAATGTTCTTCTGGTGCCTCTGACAAACCCACTACCCAGGAAGGACGCCTGAGTTCACAGGCAAGCTGGAAACTGAGGATGCCGCACTACTGGGATAATTAAGCACAAGGAACAAGTTAAATGCAGATACCTAATAAGCACTTTGAAATTTTTCTTACTTCATTACTGTTTGAGTATAACCAAAACTGACACTTCTAACACAGCGGTCCTAGCACCTGTTGGTTTCAGGAAGTGTGCTGTGCTCAGGGAACACGTCCCAGAGGCATGTTTTTCCAAGCTGCCGAGGCTAATAATTGGTTAAAGGCTGACATCAGGGGTCAGTCTCACACCTTCTCCCACACGCATATCACAAAATACAGAACACGACGTTCCTGAACTCCATGGCATTCATAATCAGTGCCTGACATCAGACTGTAGACCTCATGCCCAGCTATGCTCCCGAGAGAGAATATTTGGTCCCAAGAGAGACTGTATGTTCTAAACTCACCTCTGTGGCCTTGGAAAGTTGTCTGAAGGAAAGTATAAGGTCTAAGGAAAGTGTAAAGTATAAGGAAAATATCCTCTGCATTACTGAGTTTTGATGAACTCTAGAGAGGAAAAACCACAGTACAAAAGAGACATAAATATTTAATGAATGCAGGGACTTCCCTGGTGGCTCAACGGTTAAGAATCCGCCTGCCAATGTAGGGGACACGGGTTTGATCCCTGGTCTGGGAAGACCCCACGTGCTGCAGAGCAGCTAAGCCAGTGTGCCACAAATACTGAGCCCGTGTGCTGCAACTACTAAGCCTGTGCTCTAGGCCCATGAGCCATAACTACTGAGCCTGTGTGCTCTAGGGCCCAAGTGCTGCAACTACTGAAGCCCGCGCACCTAGAGCCTGTGCTCTACAAGAGAAGCCACCGCAATGAGAAGCCCATGCACCGCAATGAAGAGTAGCCCCCGCTCGCCGCAACTAGAGAAAGCCCGTGCGCAGCAACAAAGACCCAAGGCAGCCCCCCAAAAATATATATATTCAATGAATTCCAAATACCATGACTGTTATTGATTTTTATTATTACAAGGAAAAGACGGCCTCTCTATGAAGGGACAGGATACCAGATACTACCCTCAAGTTACTGCCATCTGTAAACCAAAGTACTGAGTTGATTTTCGGTCTAGACAACTCGGTGTCTCTGAATCCAGAGTTCTTTGTGTGATGTGGTACAGTTTTTAGCACATGTGGAAAGGTAGTTGCAGAGTCCAGGTCTTGAAAGTTACCTGCATCTTCTCTGGGGTGGTGAGCAGGGAAGGTCACTTCCCCTCTGTCCCCACCAGCTCTAACCAGTCTCCCCATGACTGCCGCCCACACTCCGTCACCCACTGCCTCGCTCTCCCTTTAATATTCTAGGTTATGGTGTCTGGTTTGTTGGTGTTGGTTTTCTTCTTTTTCTAGCCGTACACAATCCCCTAGACTCTGGGTCTTTGTTCTACATGTTTTCTACCCACCAGTCCCTCTCCTTTCGGTGCAATCCTCCTGACCTTTCAAATCTCCAGTTCTACTGGAGTCCACTGTCTTTGAAAAGGGAGACTTTGGTAGTTAAACTACAGGTCTTGGTGGGGAGACTCCAGGTCTTGTTGGAATGCTCCACACAAAGGTGGGAGCCCAGCCTTGAAGCAGGGGTGGGGCAGAAAGAAAACCAGAGGACCACTGGTGCTGCAGCCACACTGCACTGACATGGAAGACATCCAACCTGGGGAGAGAGAGAACCCCAAGGGGGGCTGGGAGTGGAGGTGGCAAAGGCTGGTGAGGACTGTGGCAGAGATGGTCTGGTTCTGGAATCAAGAAAACTCATCAATGCCCAGAGCACAGCAAGGTGTCCAGGCTCCCATGGCTTCCCCAGGCAGCAAGGGAGCATGCCACCCATGCCTGTGCGGGTCCTCTTAAGGCATCGGACTGGGCTGCAGTAGGCACTTGTCTGTCCATGTCAGGCCAAGTGAGTGGTGGAAATGTGGTTGGGATGAGAAAGTGACAGAGTGCCAACTACAACCTGACCACAGATGCAGGCACACAGGAATGATGGGGACAATGGCATCTGGAGGGAGGGAGGTAAGAAATGACTGGCTTGGAAATTAAGCCCACGTTTCAGCAGTAAAAACCATCTCGTACAGGAGCATCAACGTTCCCGGACACAGACACCTAGAAAACCATCATATATGTGGGTCACACTGAGCCCCTCAGTCATATCAGAGTCCTTTTATGGCAGCATCATTAGGCTATTTATAGTGAACAATTAAAGATAGCCTAAGTGGGCCACCACACTCCTATCTGGCTGGCTCTGGCTGGTGTGGGGTAATGCAAACAAGATAGAGGCTTTCTTTAAATGCCATGCTACACAAAAGCCTTCTCTAGATACTTAGAAGTCTGCCTTTCGTTCGTATTCGTATGTTATTTTTAAAGGCAATTTAATTATTCATGGGATGCAGTCTCCATAATGGGAGCTACACTGTGGGAAACGTCACAAAAACTGTTCAATGCCCGGCAGGAGGCGGGCACGTGGACGTAACATGGGGGTAGGAGACGGTGTGGGGGGGCATGGGGGCACAGTCTTTGGACCCAAGCAGACCAGAGTCAGAATCGCACGGCTGCACAGAAACCATTACACGGGGAAAGTCAGCCTCTCAAACCTCAGCTTTCTTACCTGCAAAACCAGGATCTATCAACTGACTTTAGAGCCCTTTTGTATAGAAAGTGCCTAATGAATTCGGGTACCTGGCGATGCTCAGGAAATGGGAGCTGTTTTAGGGACAGTCAACAGGGCACATGAGGAATGAAGTCAGGGCTACGAAGAGACTTCTGGATACACTCCACCACCGTCGAGGGACACTTCCAGAGACAACTCAGCCCCCTGTGTGGGTCCCTCGTGCTAGGACCCTACTCGGCTCACTCCTGCCTACACCTGACCACTCCCTCCCTCTCCTCACACAGCCGCTCCTCCACACCATCACGCATACACGTCTGCGTCCGTGGTTCAAGGTCCTGGAGGGCGGCTCCCCAACCCAGGCCCCAAAATCTACCTGCTCAAAATCATACCTGTGCTTCCTGGCCCTACTCAAACGAGATCTGCTGTCTTCAAGGAGATGCCCAGCCCGATACCTCCCCACCCAGAATCTCTCGGCACTGGCCACCTGCCAGGGTGGCCACAATGAGAACATCAATGCACGCATGAGCACCTCCCCCTCCTGATCCAGTCCAGGTACGTTCATTTAGAACACGCTGCCAAAGGCTTCGGGTGCACGGGATGACGGGAGAGAAACTAATGGAAGGCAGCAATGTGATTTTGGCTTTCAGGACAGAAAGCTTGAGCAGTCTGTATCATCTGCAATGCTTTGAAATTAAGAAGCGCAGTGGTTAAGAATCCGCCTGCCAATGCAGGGGACAACACTCCATCCCTGGTCCGGGAAGATTTCACATGCCATGGAGCAACTAAGCCCATGCGCTGCAGCTACTGAGCCCGTGTGCTGCAACTACTGAAGCCCGTGTGCCTAGAGCCCGTGCTCTGCAACAAGAGAAGCCACCACAACGAGAAGCCCGCGCACCGCAACAAAGAGTGGCCCCCGCTCGCCATAACTAGAAAAAGCCCGCACGCAGCAATGAAGACCCAACGTAGCAAAAAAAAAAAAAAAAAAAAGAAATGACTCACTGGGATCTTAACTCAGACGTGTCAGCACACACAGTGAAGCCAGGAAACGAGCTTTCACTGTCACATTCACGGAACTACACTGAAGACAAGCCACTGGGAATTTGAGTCAAGATTACACATTTTTCTGCAGAACTTACTGGCAAGTGGCACAAAAATTCTTCCACATTGTTAGCAAAAATGCATGCGCTCTGAAAGTTCTTTCTTCCCCTGAAATTTTAAGGAAATGGGTAAAACAAATAGACTGCTCTCTACCAATGAAACGTAAATGTTACTTTGTCGTATATTAAAATTTTACTTGCACCGGGATATTTCTGGAGTCTCCATTCTGTCTCACTCTAGTAGCCGTTATGGTATGTTTTCTCCTCTGATGAGGGAAGTCTCAACTCTCCCTTCAATATTTTTTTGAGTTTAAAAAGAGTGCTGGCAATTTCAGCTGTCTATTTGGAACAAAATAATTTTCTTATACCACATGTAAAAATAAATTACAGATAAAGTAAAGGCTAGATGCCAACAATAAACTCAGAAACTCTTAAGAGAAAATCTAGGGGACTATGTGTACAACCCAAAGACGCGTGGAGACCTTATCTCCCTCTGGAAACAAAGAAACATAAAAGATGTATTTTGCTATATGAACTTTTAAAACTTTTATAGAGCAAAAGCTATCATAAGCAAGGTGTACATAAAAACAATAGATTTGGAAAAAATATTTGCGATAAAATGTTTAAAATAAAGTGCTAATATCAATAACATGTAGAAAGCCCTCTTAGAAATAGATACAAAAAAGAAAAATAATTCAATAGAAATATGTGCCAAAACATATGAATAGGAACTTTGCAGAAAAGCCATGCTCCAAAAGACCAAACGTAGGAAAAACGACTCAAATGCACTCTTCCCATTCAGACTAGCAAAAATTATAAAGATGATTAATACCTATTGCTAACAGAAATGTCAAAAAAAGGCACTCATAAATTGCTGGTGGCAGTGTAATTGTTACAGAAATTTTGGAAGCAATCCAGCAATGTCTATTGCTAAAAATACACTGATGAGATTTCAACTACCATAACATTTTCTTAAAAAAAAAAAATAGTGCAAAAGAAGAGATGTACAAATACGTTTACTGCACTGCTATTCCTAACGGCAAAAAAGGAAACAAAATGAATGTTTATTAATAGGGTAACAGTTGAATAAATAAAGATGGGCCCATACCCATACCATGGACTATAGCCATAAATAGAGTGAATGGGAACTATACTAACGGAGTCGGAGGTACTTCTATGAGGCTTTGCTGAACGGGAAAATTAACACAGAAAAGTGTGTTTAATATGACACCAGTTAATAAAGCAAACAATTACCCCCAAATCCTTATATATTCGTATGTTTATATGTTCATATATGGTTATCTGGGCAAAGAGGAAAGCACAGGAGGATACACACAGGGTAATTCACGTGGGTTATTTAGGGTGACAGAGGAAAAATAAGTGAAAACAGAAAAGAGAAAAAATCCCAAAGAACACCCAATGTGTATATGATCTCATATATATATATTTATTTAAAAAGAAATTTTTAAAAAGAGATCGGATTAGATCTGTATCTAGCAATTTGCAGGGATATACACGAACTGCTGTTAAAGTAAAAGAACAAATTGCATAATAATGTGTAAAAATATTCTGTTTGGATAAAGACAAAATATCACTATATTTATAAATAAGCTTACACATTTGTTGGAGCAAGGAGAAAGATTTGGGAGGCTATACAGCAGGCTATTAACAGTGATTATCTCAGGAAGGCTGTGTTGGTTCAGAAAGAACATTAGATCAGTAACTTTGCCCATATATGATCTTTGTACAGAATTGCTTCAGATATTAAAGCAAATATGTTTCACTTCTATAACTAAAAATAAGTACAGAAATTTTGTTTTCTACAAAAGGAAAAACAAGTGTAACAGTGACAGGGAATAAGAAGTACTTCATGGAATTCTTTTTCGAATTCCATCCTAGCATCTACCACTGGTGCATACCCACATGAAAGCTGCATTACCTGCTTGTGCTGCACATACACACTCCATCACTACGCCCTGCCCTTCAATAAACACCACTCCACCCTAGCCAGTAGCAGAGGCTCTATCAACTATTATCATTTGTTTGTCGATATTATCTCCAGGTCAGATCCTTCATCTTGGTTTCCTAATCATGGTGCCTGGCTTTAATTTTTTTTAATTAAGAGAATGTACTCAACAGACTAGGAATGGAGGGAAACTACCTTAACATAATAAAGGCCATATATGAAAAGCCCACAGCGAACATCACACTCAGCGGTGAAAGAATGAAAGCTTTCCTTCAAAATTAAGGATAATACAAGGATGCCTGTTTTCACCAATTCTATTCAACATAGTACTGGAAGTCCTAGATGGAACGATTAAGCAAGGAAGAGAAACAAAGCTTCCAAATCAGAAAGGAAAAAGTAAAATTATCTCTGTTTTCAGACAACACGCTCTTATATGTAGAAAACCCCAAAGATTCCACACACAAAACAAGCAAACAGACAAACAAAAAAGACCTGTTAGAATGAACAAGTTCCGCAAAGGTGCAGAATTCAAAGTCACATAAAAACCAGTTGCATTTCTGCACATTAACAATGTCAGAAAAGAAAAGAAAATCAGAAAAGAAAGTTAAGAAAATTCCATTTACAATCGCATCAAAAAATAAAATACTTAAATATTAACTTGACCAAGGAGGCAAAAGACTTGTTCATAAAAAACTGCAAAATGATGCTGAACAAAATTAAAGAAGACACAAATGAATGGAAACACATCCCATGTTCATGGACTGGAAGACAATATTGTTAAGATGCCAATACGACTGGAAGCAATCTCCATCCCTATCAAAATCCCAGGGACATTTTTTGCAGAAAATAGAAAACTCCATCCTAAAATTCATATGGAATCCCAAAGATGAATCCCAAAGATGACAATAGCCAAAATGATCTTCAAAATGAAGAACAAAGTTGGAGGTCTCATGCTTCCCAATTTCAACACTTATTACAAGGTACAGTAATCAAAACAGTGTGTTACTGGCATAAAGACCATATGGATCACCGTAGCAGAATGTAGAGTCCAGAAATAAACCCTTGCATATATGGTCAAATGACTTCTGACAAGAGTACAAGAACACTCGATGGGGGAAAGGCCATCTCTTCAACAAATGGTGCTGGGAAAACTGGATATCCACAGGTTAAATAATGAAGTTGGACCCTTACCTTAAACCATATACAAAAATTGATTTGAAATAGATCAAAGAAATAAACCTAAGACCTAAAACTATAAAACAGAACACAACATGGGAGATAGCTTCATGATATTGGTCTTAGCAAGAATTTCTTGAATATGACACCAAAAGCAAGGCAACAGGGTAGATAATTTGTACTACATTAAAATTTAAAACTTCTGTGCATCAAAGAACACAACCAATAAAGTGAAAAGGTAACCTACAGAATGGAAGAAAATATTTGCAAATCATATAGCTGATAAGGGGTTGATATCCAGAATATCTAAAGAATTCCTGTAATTCAACAACAAAAAAACAAATAATCCAATTAAAAAATGGGCAAATGGGCTTCCCTGGTGGCGCAGTGGTTGAGAGTCTGCCTCCCGATGCAGGGGACACAGGTTCATGCCCCGGTCTGGGAAGACACCACATGCCACAGAGCGGCTGGGCCCATGAGCCATGGCCGCTGAGCCTGCGCTCCACAACGGGAGAGGCTACAACGGTGAGAGGCCCGCGTACCGCAAAAAAAAAAAAAAAAAGGGCAAAGGATTTGAATAGACATTTCTCCAAAGAAGACAAACAAATGGCCAACAAGCGTACAAAAAGATGCTCAACATCACTAGTCATTAGGGAAATGAAAATCAAACCCATGAGATATCATCTCACACTCATCAGGATGGCTACTGTCAAAACAGAAAACAACTGTTGACAAGGATGTGGAGAAATTGGAACCCTTGTGCACTGCTGATGGGAAAGTAAAATGGAACACCTGCTATGGAAAAGAGTGTAGCAGTTCCTCAAGAAATTAAAAATAGAGTTAACATATGACACAGCAATTCCACTTCTGGGTATGTGTCTAAAAGAATTGAAAGCAGGGTCTCAAAGAGATATTTGCATACCCATGTTTACTACAGCATTACTCACAATAGTCAAAAGGTGGAAGCAACCCAAGCGTCCATCAACGGATGAACAGATTAAAAAAACGTGTATACATACAATGGAATATCATTCAGTCTCAAAAAGGAAGGAAAGAGGAGCTTCAAGATGGCTGAAGAGTAAGACGTGGAGATCACCCTCCTCCCCACAAATACATCAGAAATACATCTACATGTGGAACAACTCCTACAGAACACCTACTGGACGCTGGCAGAAGACCTCAGACTTCCCAAAAGGCAAGAAACTCCCCACGTACCTGGGTAGGGCAAAAGAAAAAAGAATAAACAGAGACAAAAGAACAGGGACGGGACCTGCACCAGTGGGAGAGAGCTGTGAAGGAGGAAAGGTTTCCACACACTAGGAGCTCCTTCGCGGGAGGAGACTGCGGGTGGTGGAGGGGGGAAGCTTCGGAGCCGCGGAGGAGAGCGCAGCCACAGGGGTGCGGAGGGCAAAGCGGGGAGATTCCTGCACAGAGGATCGGTGCCGACCGGCATTCACCAGCCCAAGAGGCTTGTCTGCTCACTGCCGGGGCGGGCGGGGCTGCGAGCTAAGGCTCGGGTTTCGGTCGGATCGCAGGGAGAGGACGGGGGTTGGCAGTGTGAACACAGCCTGAAGGGGGCTAGTGCGCCACGGCTAGCCAGGAGGGAGTCCGGGAAAAAGTCTGGAGCTGCCAAAGAGGCAAGAGGCCTGTTTCTGGGTCTGCAAGGAGAAGGGGATTAAGAGTGCTGCTTAAAAGAGCTCCAGAGACGGGCACGAGCTGTGGCTATCAGCCCGGACCCGAGAGACGGGCATGAGATGCTAAGGCTACTGCTGCCGCCACCAAGGAGCCTGTGTGCGAGCACTCTTAATTGATATTTATAGTACATTCCATCCAAAAACAACAGAATACACTTTCTTCTCAAGTATTCATAGAAAATTCTCCAGGATAGATCATATCTTGGGTCACAAATCAAGCCTTGGTAAATTTAAGAAAATTGAAATCATATTAAGTATCTTTTCGGACCACAATGCTATGAGACTAGATATCAATCACAGGAACAAATCTGTAACAAATACAAACACATAGAGGCTAAACAATATACTACTTAATAACCAAGAGATCACTGAAGAAATCAAAGAGGAAATCAAAAACTACCTAGAAACAAATGACAATGAAAACAAGATGACCCAAAATCTATGGGATGCAGCAAAAGCAGTTCTAAGAGGGAAGTTTTTAGCAATACAAACTTACCTTAAGAAACAAGAAACATCTCAAATAAACAACCTAACCGTACACCTAAAGCAATTAGAGAAAGAAAAACAAAAAAAACCTCAAAGTTAGCAGAAGGAAAGAAATCATAAAATTCAGATCAGAAATAAATGAAAAAGAAATGAAGGAAACGATAGCAAAGATCAATAAAACTAAAAGCAGTTCTTTGAGAAGATAAACAAAATTGATAAACCATTAGCCAGACTTAAGAAGAAAAAAAGGGAGAAGACTCAAATCAATAGAATTAGAAATGAAAAAGGAGAAGTAACAACTGACACTGCAGAAATATAAAGGATCATGAGAGATTACTACAAGCAACTACATTCCAATAAAATGGACAACCTGGAAGAAATGGACAAATTCTTAGACATGCACAATGTTCCGAGACAGAACCAGGAAGAAATAGAAAATATAAACAGACCAATCACAAGTAATAAAATTGAAACTGTGATTAAAAATCTTCCAACAAACAAAAGCCCAGCACCAGATGGCTTCACAGGTGAATTCTATCAAACATTTAGAGAAGAGCTAACACCTATCCTTCTCAAACTCTTCCAAAATACAGCAGAGGGAGGAACACGCCCAAACTCATTCTATGAGGCTACCATCACCCTGATACCAAAACCAGACAAAGATGTCACAAAGAAAGAAAACTATAGGCCAATATCACTGATGAACATAGATGCAAAAAATTCTCAACAAAATACTAGCAAACAGAATCCAATAGCACATTAAAAGGATCATACACCACGATCAAGTGGGGTTTATCCCAGGGATGCAAGGATTCTTCAGTATATGCAAATCAATCAATGTGATACACCATATTAACAAATTGAAGGAGAAAAACCATATGATCATCTCAATAGATGCAGAGAAAGCTTTTGACAAAATTCAACACCCATTTATGATAAAAAAACGTGCAGAAACTAGGCATAAAGGGAACTTACCTCAACATAATAAAGGCCATACATGACAAACCCACAGCCAACATCATCCTCAATGGTGAAAAACTGAAACCATTTCCCCTAAGATCAGGAACAAGACAAAGATGTCCACTCTCACCACTATTATCCAACATAGTTCTGGAAGTTTTAGCCACAGCAATCAGAGAAGAAAAGGAAATAAAAGTAATCCAAATTCGAAAAGAAGAAGTAAAGCTGTCACTGTTTACAGATGACATGGTACTATACATAGAGAATCCTAAAGATGCTACCAGAAAACTACTAGAGCTAATCCATGAATTTGGTAAAGTTGCAGGATACAAAATTAATGCACAGAAATCTCTGGCATTCCTATACACTAATAATGAAAAATCTGAAAGAGAAATTAGGAAACACTCCCATTTACCACTGCAACAAAAAGAGTAAAATACCTAGGAATAAAACTACGTACGGAGATAAAAGACCTGTATGCAGAAAACTATAAGACACTGATGAAAGAAATTAAAGATAATACAAACAGATGGAGAGATATACCATGTTCTTGGATTGGAAGAATCAACATTGTGAAAATGACTCTACTACCCAAAGCAATCTACAGATTCAATGCAATCCCTATCAAACTACCACTGGCATTTTTCACAGAACTAGAACAAATAATTTCACAATTTGTATGGAAACACAAAAGACCCCGAATAGCCAAAGCAATCTTGAGAAAGAAAAACGGAGCTGGAGGAATCAGGCTCCCTGACTTCAGACTGTACTACAAAGCTACAGTAATCAGGACAGTATGGTACTGGCACAAAAACAGAAAGATAGATCAATGGAACAGGATAGAAAGCACAGAGATAAACCCATGCATATATGGTCACCTTATCTTTGATAAAGGAGGAAAGAATATACAGTGGAGAAAAGACAGCCTCTTCAGTAAGTGGTGCTGGGAAAACTGGACAGCTACATGTAAGAAAATGAAATTGGAACACTCCCTAACACCATACACAAAAATAAACTCAAAATGGATTAAAGATCTAAATGTAAGGTCAGACACTATTAAACTCTTAGAGGAAAACATAGGCAGAACACTCCATGACATAAATCACAGCAAGATCCTTTTTGACCCACCTCCTAGAGAAATGGAAATAAAAACAGAAATAAACAAATGGGATCTAATGAAACTTAAAAGCTTTTGCACAGTAAAGGAAACCATAAACAAGACCAAAAGACAACCTTCAGAATGGGAGAAAATATTTGCAAATGAAGCAACGGACAAAGGATTAATCTCCAAAATTTATAAGCAGCTCATGCAGCTCAATATCAAAAAAACAAACAACCCAATCCAAAAATGCACAGAAAACCTAAATAGACATTTCTCCAAAGAAGATATACAGATTGCCAAGAAACACATGAAAGAATGCTCAACATCATTAATCATTAGAGAAACGCAAATCAAAACTACAAGGAGATATCATCTCATACCAGTCAGAATGGCCATCATCAAAAAACCTAAAAACAATAAATGCTGGAGAGGGTGTGGAGAAAAGGGAACCCTCTTGCACTGTTGGTGGGAATGTGAATTGATACAGCCACTATGGAGAGCAGTATGGAGGTTCCTTAAAAAACTAAAAACAGAACTACCATAGGATCCAGCAATCCCACTACTGGGCATATACCCTGAGAAAACCATAATTCAAAAAGAGTCATGTACCACAATGTTCACTGCAGCTCTATTTACAATAGTCAGGACATGGAAGCAACCTAAGTGTCCATCAACAGATGAATGGATAAAGAAGATGTGGCACATATACACAATGGAATATTACTCAGCCATAAAAAGAAACGAAATTGAGTTATTTGTAGTCAGGTGGGTGGACCTAGAGACTGTCATACAGAGTGAAGTAAGTCAGAAAGAGAAAAACAAATACCGTATGCTAACACATATATATATGGAATCTTAAAAAAAAAATGGTCATGAAGAACCTAGGGGCAAGACGGGAATAAAGATGCAGGCCTACTAGAGAATGGACTTGAGGATATGGGGAGGGGGAAGGGTGAGCTGTGACAAAGCGAGAGAGAGGCATGGACATATATACACTACCAAACGTAAGGTAGATAGCTAGTGGGAAGCAGCCGCATAGCACAGGGAGATCAGCTCGGTGCTTTGTGACCACCTGGAGGGGTGGGATAGGGAGGGTGGGAGGGAGGGAGATGCAAAAGGGAAGAGATATGGGGATATATGTATATGTATAACTGATTCACTTTGTTAAAAGCAGAAACTAACACACCATTGTAAAGCAATTATACTCCAATAAAGATGTAAAAAAATAAAATAAAGCATTTAGTGATTGGGAGTGAAAAAAAAAAGGAAGAAAATTTTGACATAGTCTGCAACATGGATGAACCTTGAGTACATTATACTAATAAGCCAGGTGTTGAAAGGCAAATACTGTATGATTTCACTTGTATGAGATGTGTAGATTAGTCACATTCATAGAGACAGAAAATAGAATGGTGGTTGCCAGAGGCTGGAGGGAGGGGGAAATGAAGCGCTGCTGTTGAATGGGGATAGAGTTTCAGTTTTGCAAGATGAAAAGAGTTCTAGAGTTTGGTTGCATGACAATGTGAATGTACTTAACACTACTGAACAGTACACTTAAAAATGGTCAAGATGGTAAATTTTATGTTATGTGTATTTTACCACAATTAAAAAATTTTAAAACATTAAGAGAATGGGATATTGTAATTAAAAGATAACAAGGTGAGTGAGGTATTGGTAAGAAGTTGGGCTAGAAACTGAGAGGGGCTGGGAAAACCCAAAAGTATACTAAAATCCAGGGCCCCCAGGCAGGAGAGTAGGTCCCATTTGGAATAACCGAGGTGCACATTAAACTCATGCCCAAATCCTATGCAACAGAAAAACATTCCTGCTACTCAACGTGAAAGCCTGGTCATACTCAGTGGATGGGAGAAGGGATGGCAATATTCCATCCTGGGGAAGGCCAGTCTTCCCATAAAATGGAGAGAAGAGCCCCGTCCTATGCAGCCAAGATTGAAAAACAAGTTGTTTGCCTCATTTTAAAAAAAAGTTTGAACATACATATCCTACTACCTTGTTGGGAAAATTAATAAAGCAGTCTTGTTCGGGCTTCAGAGGCAGACGCGGGCCTCTGCCCGACCTGTGACCCTGCCTGGACTGCGCGGCCTGCTTGCACACCTAACAATTGCTGCTAGCAAGTCAAGCGGCACTTACCATAAGAAAGTGAGTGGGTCTTGGAATTTCTTGAGCCCTGGGGACCTGGCTAGTCCCCCAGGGTCTGGAAAATCTTGTGACTCACCTGGTGAAATTAACAGCATTGTTACAATTGAACCAGAGCTGCATTGCTGCCTGCAAACTGATAATATCAGTTTGCAGCCTGGAATTATAAACGGAAGCCCCCAGGACTCCATTCTGAAATCTCACCTGTGGGGTGGACGCACGGCCCAGGACCCTTCCCAACTGGGGCTCCAGAGAGCTGTTACTCAGGACTTCCCAGCTGCCGTTTGGATTTGGAAGTAGGCGTCGGCCCAATGCGGTGATGTATACCTTGTTATGTTTCTCTAATAATCTTACTCCTTTCCTTCTAATGATTGCATATTAAAATTCAGTTAAATCACCTTTCATTAAAGGGTTGATTAAAGCTGTTTATTGGTGTGAGATGAGCGCTTATTTTGCCAGCGAATCCAACAAGCCCTAAAACTGAAAGCAAGCTTTCAGCAAAACATACCTACACATGTTCTCTTTTATACCCTTTAAAATATACATATAACCTATAAGGTGAAAGAAACACAAAGCTCAGAGATGTTAAGTGACTTCCAAGATTTCCAAGTTGGTCGCCCAAAGGGGTAGTGGGGAGGAGATCCACCCCCCGACCCACCTGTACTCGGGACCTGCACTGAGTTTGTGATGTAGAAGCTGCAGCTGGGGCAGCGGACAGTGGCATCTGTTATAATACAGAGTCAAGCGCAGCCCCAGGAAAAGTTGGTCCCTGTCCTCCCCGCCACACCTGTGAAACGAGCGATGGCTGACATCATCACAGTGAAAGCTACGTGTCTACCATGGTGCTCTGAAATAAGTTGCCAACAAAGTCATAAAGCCTCCTCCTCTGACATTTAAACACATGGGAAGCAGCAATTTTATGATTACAGAAATAAGCAATCTTGAGATGAGGAAAAAACCTTAGGAACCAATAAGACTAATTTCTCACCTAACAGAGGAATCCCACCCACAGATTCTCCGGCAGGTAGGAACACTTCTAATTGTAGGGAATGTCACTACCTAACGAGACAAGCCCATGCTATTTTGAACAGCCCTACAGAATTATGAAATGCCTTCCTATACAGAACCAAAAACTGCCTCCCTGTAACTTCTCCCTCTAGACCTGAGCCTTATCTTCTTAAAATAGAGAGATGATTTCAAATGATTTAGGAAACTGACGATCATTTGAAAACACTCCTACCCACCATGCAGTAACACATTACTTGCTTAGAGGTAAACGTAAGCCACACAAGCCAGTAAATAAACAGTTGTTTATTTAATAAACAATAAACAGTTGTTCCGCGAGTTTTTCCAGCTCTGAAAAAAGCTTAAATCCTGGACAACAGGGCAACAGTACAATTATTTTGTTAAAAAAAAATTAGTTAACAGCATGCTCAATAATTTTGATTGCATAAATATGCTAACTGTGAAAATGATCTGTCATCTTTGAACAAGAAAAAGATGGCCTGTAAATTCTGTTTGAATTTCTAAAGAAAATTTCCCTCTAGGCATAAACAGTACACTTAAAACTAACTGTACTCTCCACCAACCCACTGAAATTTCGAGTTGCCAAGAATCATAAGTTGTCCCTATCTCCCATTACCCTCCACAAATTAATATTCGAAAGTTGTCTTTAAATCCTGTATAAAAATTTAACCATGTGGCCAATACATGCCATTTGCTTAAAAAAAAAATGTAATAGGTTCCAGTACTTTCTTGAAAAAACAGTGGCATATGTACAATTATTTATTATTTTCCTTTCTCTGATGAAAGATACAAAAAGTAAAATTAAACAAAAAACTGACTTCTCATCTTTTCCTTAAATAGAACATTTAAATTGTCAATTAACTAACAGTGGCAAGACCCAGGAGGTGTTGGTGATACTAGTGCTGAGGCACCAGATTCTTTACATGTGAAGAATATACTTTGAAAATGTTTTTAAGTAGGAGGCTGCTTCAGGTCCACAAGAAGAGCTCACTCATAACTTGTTTCCATCAACAGGCACAAACAGTTTTTTGCAAAGCCCAAAAGGTCTCTTGTAACTCTGGTAGATACTTGGAAGACTCCTTTTCTAAGTGAATAAATCACTCACAAACACATTGGATATTAACTTTTTTGGTACTTCATCAAAATAAAATTATAAAATTACATGGACAAGATTTTTTCATCCACAGTACCTTCTATAAAATCAACACTGGCCCATGCATCCCAAAGCAACAGTCTGGCCCCTGATCCTGAATTCTGTTCAGGATATATAACCATCAATAAGCAGCTACCAAGCAGAGCGCCAGGACTTTGAAAGCATCCCTGGCTTTTGAGAAGCAGACATTCCTTTCATCCATATTCCTTAATGCCCAAAACATAAAATTGCAGTGAAATTTTAATTAACACATTCAAGGCTCAATTAGGAAGCTCACATAAAGTAATATAAAACCTTATGTAAGCCACAGGTATGAGAGTGAACTCAATCACAATAAAGAAACATTTAGTTAAATAAAAATATTTTTATTATTGCCTATTCAGAGATGTATGTAAGTGGCAAACGCAATTAAATATCCCCATAAAATGAAAACTAACTGTAAACAGCCCCAGCATACTTCTTTGCTTAACATCCTATAGCTCCAATTACTTTTATTTCCCCAAATAGTCGCTCACAACCTACTCACATAAATTTTTCTCCATCTCAAAAGAAGTCGGCTCCTTTGGCTGTATCAGCATCCCAGGCAAAAAGGACCATGCGAGTCATACTTGTCCAAGGGCTTCAGTTTTGGACATTGGATGCGTGGCTTCATCCAGGGGCCTGTTAGAAATGCAGACTCTTAGACTCTACCCCAGACCTGATGAATGAGACCCTACATTTTAACAAGCTCCCCAAGTGATTTCCAAGCATACTATAGTTTGAGCAGCACTGCTACAGACCGGTGGGTCTCAAAAGGTGGCCCCAGGACCGGCGGCAGCAGCATCAAATGGGAAATGCAAATTCTCAATCCTCCCATACAACTAAATATAAAAACAAAAAAAACACCCAATCAAAAAAATGGACAGAAGACCTGAACAGACATTTTTCCAAAGAACACATACAGATGGCCAACAGGCACATGAAAAGACTCTCAACATCCTTAATTATTAGAGAAATGCAGATCCAAACAACAAGGTATCACCTCACACTTGTCAGAACGGCTATCATCAAAACATCGACAAATAATAAATTCTGGAGAGGATGTGGAGAAAATAGAACCCTTGTACATGGTTGGTGGGAATGTTGGTGCAGCCACTGTGGAAAATAGTATGAGGTTCCCCTAAAAACTAAAAATAGAACTACTACATGACCCAGTGATTCCACTCTGGGTATATAACCAAAGAAAATGAAAATACTAAGTCAAAAAGATACATGCAACCCTGTGTTTATAGCGGTATTATTTACAACACCCAAAACACAGAAGTAATCCAGGTGCCCATCAACAGACAAATTGAAAAGGAAGATGTGGTGTATATATATATATATATATATATATATATATATATATATATACACACACACAATGGAATACTACTCAGCCTTACAAAAGAATGAAATACTACCATTTGCAGCAACATGGACAGACCTGAAGAATATTATGCTTAGTGAAAAATAAAGCAGACAAATACTATATGAAATCACTTATATGTGGAGTCTAAAAATAATACAAATGAATGGATATGCAAAACAGAACAGACTCACAGATATAGAAAACTCAGTAGTGATTACCAAAGCGGAAGAGGGAAGGGCGGAGGGACAAGTTGTGGGTATGGGATTAACAGATACAAACTACTATGTATAAAATAGATAAGCAACAAGGATATATTGTACAGCACAGGGAATTGTAGCCATTATCTTATAATTACGTAACAATGGAGTATAAGCTGCAAAAATACTGAATCACTAATGCTGTACACCTGAAACTAATATAATATTGTGAATCAACTATACTTCAATTAAGAAAAGAAAACCCTGGAGGTGGGGTCCAGCAATTCATGTTTTTTACAAGCCCTCCAGGTGAAGGACCAGATAGTAAATTTAGTCTCTGCGGCCATATGGTCTCTGTCGCAAGCACTAAATCACGCGGCCGTAGCACTAAAGCAGCCGTGGACAAAACATAAACAAATGAGCTTGGCTGTGTTCCAAGAGATCTTTACTTACGGACTCTGGAGTTTGAATCGTATATAATTTTCACGTGTCATGAAACAGTCTTCTCTTGGTTTTTAAAAATCATTTTAAAATGTAAAACCATTCTGGGCTCACGATGCATACAAAGCCAAGTGGTGACCGAAACTGACCCGTGGGCTCTATCGCACCAGCCCCTGCTTTAGAGGTGAGATGATTCTCCCCAGTTCCCACTGCCCTCCTTTCCCGGCCCACAGGAGTCCTTGAGGTCACGGCCCCAGGATCGACGCAAATCAGAGCACTAAGGCAACCTAGCCTCTCAGCAAAACAGCAACATTTCAAACACATCCTGTAATTTTGTAGAAACAGCCTAGCTGAGGAGGGGATACCAATTCCCCATACTAATAATGCTCAGGAAATAAAGTGAGATTCTGTTGAGAAAGTATAATAATACTTGTGAGCTTTGAAAAACTTAATTATAAATGTCCAAGGGAGGGAGAAAAGCAAATGAAGCAATGCAAAGGTGTCCGCGATCGGGGGTCCAGCCCGTCTTTCTAACCTTACTGATCTTCTCTACTACCTCTTCCTAAAACCCCCTGTGCCCCAAATGAATGCAACAGCTCTCTGTTCCCAAACCGCAGATCTCCCCCACTCTCTCCCCATTAGGAAGGCCCTGCTCCCCCAGCCCCATGTGTCCAAAACCTGCTCATTCCTTGCTGTCCGGCACAAACACAAGTCCTCCAAGGAGCACTCCCAGTCCTCCAGCTACAATGAATCCCTCTGCAGTCTGTCCTTGTGTTTCTGTTCTCCTGATTATCACATTCTATTCCTTATTTGTAGATTTTTTTATACCCTGCACTAAATGATAAGCTTCTTGAGCATAGGAATATCTCACTCTTATTTCTTCAACACATTTAGTCCCCTAGCAGAGGGACATAGTAATGGTGACTTGCATATTTTCTGAAATGATTTTTATTTCATGAAAACAATATAAAATTACTATAGAAACAGCAGCAGCAGCTACCATTATTGACACTTTAGTTACTGTCAACGTTATAACAAAACTTCCTTTCGGGTAGGAATCCTTGGGGCTCACGGGGCCCACATCCCGCTCGGGTGATTCTTGGCACTCAGGAAAGGACGCTGAACTTTGGTAAGATCTTGCCACAGCCTTCAAGGGAAAATGCAGAGGGATCATTCTTTGATACAGCGTGGGTTAGAGACCATCTTCTTCCACAAATCCTCGCGTTAATCCCAACTCAACCCAACCATTGTACAGTGGATGGAGAGGGAAAGACGTCGTATGTGGGAAATCCAGCTACTTTCATCAGGTCCAAATAAGCATGGTCTTTATGAAGACTTTTCATAATCTCAGAATGCAGTGATGGAATGAAGTGACAATAATGTACAGAAAGCACAAAGTAAAAAACAAAATCAGTATTATTTATTCCGACTGGCAGCTAACTGAAGAGCCATGATTTGTTAGGGCATTAGTATTTCCTAGGTCCTAGTTGAAAAAGAAGGAAGGGAGCAAGGGAGGGAGAAGGGAGGGAAGGAGAAGGGAGGGAAGGAGGGAAGGAAGGAGGGAGGGAGGGAAGGAGAAGGGAGGGAGGGAGGGAAGGAGGAAGGGAGGGAGGGAGGAAGGGAGGGAGAGAGGGAGGAAGAGTGAGTGAGGGAGGTTGGTTAACTAAGGCTAAGGGTAAAATGACAGGCTTGAATATCAAGAAGATATCTTAATTTACCTTGAGACCCACTTTGCAAAGTTCATAAGTAAATTCCACAATGACTCAATACAAGAGCATCAAAGTGGATACTCAGGCAGGAGGAGAAGCAATCAGTCATGCGAGGCCCATGGCAAATGCAGCCCCAATGGGAAGGAGAAAGTCAGTAAGGGCAGTAATATAAGTGAGAGTAGCCCGAAACTTTCTAAACAAGAGGGAAATAAGCAGCCTGATCTATGAAAACATGTGTTTTCTTTAGCGGAGCTGATTCAAATAGGCATGGAGTTCCTTTTCCGTTGCCTCCTATAATAAACCACATAACCCATGAGCAGACAGCAAGAGGAAAAATAGATATGGCAAAACTCATAGGCTGGCCTCAGGACAGAACTTAAGGGGAAATGATTATCTGTATGAATAAAATGGCTTGTGCAGTTTTCATTATAGTTGTATATTTGTAATGCACTTATAACTAATAAATAATTTAAATAAATAAATATGTTCCTCAATGGGGCAATTTTAAACACAGTTATACTGCAGTCTTTATAAACATGAATCATCATGGACAGATGGACGGCCATTATTATTAGAGTGATTCTGTTTGTTTTCATTTTATAGAAAACCCTGAGGAATAGGTTGGGAGACCTCTGACAATCTGCGACACATGGTAGATTGAAAAGGGGCTTACTCTCTATGAGGGATGTTTCTTACGCCCTATAAACCTGGGTTTCCTCATGTAAAATGTAGTTAATATTAATACCTACCTCACAGGAATGTCGTAAGCATCAAATAAGATGAGACATGACAAAGGTGCCCTGGAATGGTAAAGCTCTCTACAAAGAGAGTCGTTTCCACATGGGAACAGTTCACATGGAATGAATGAAGGGCAACAATTTAAAACTGCTGACTAATTTCTGTAAATGCTATTCCATTTAAACTAAGTGATAATATCTGAATTTCGAAATGTTTGAGAAAATTGCTAATTATTCTTTACAGCAACCTCCCCAAAACGGAACCATTTTCTGGTTACATAAATGATCCGCCTAAAGGCAAAATGCCAGAACATGAGACACAGCAGGTGATGCTACTGGATATATTCAAGGAACACTTCAAACGCCAGGCAAGTCGTCTCCTCAAAACCCAGCCACCACCTCCTTATGGTCCACTGTAGGGTTACGTTTGTGAATTACCACCGCGTACAAAAGTCCTATCCCCTTGTACCCTCAACCCCACTCCTCAGCGTGTGCCTGTGCACACATGTGTGTACACACACACACACACACACACACACACAGAAATGTCAGGAAAAGGAAAAGCAAGTCTAGCTAGGCCAGTTAATTGAAAGCATCTTCCACCTGCAAGTTATTTCTAGCTTTCTGAGTCTTCCAGTCAATAAAATGTCAATAACAGAACTTTTTCTTATAGCTGATACTTGCAGATGAACATGGCAATATTAAAGTACACAAACATGAACCTCAAAGGATGATAACACTGCTACAGAAGATCCTTCCCACTCTCGGTGGCTGTGTACTGAACGCACCACTGAATCAGTCATCATCCATGACGTATACAGCAGGCTTTCAAAGCACTACAAGGCCAGCACATACATTTCCTAAAGATATACATCTCCTAAGTGAGTGGTGTTTTCAGTAAATACCATGCCAGCCCGGACCTCAGTGGCAAGCTGTGTGATTCAGCCGATTCAGACCACTGGGGAGACCTATGGAATCATGAGTTTCAACTTTGAAACAAACAGAATTCATTTTTCAAACAAATATAGAAAGAGAACTAAGTAATCATGAGTTTTGATTTACAAACACAGAAAGATACTTAAAATGTTTGTGGCATAAATAAACAATGTTATATCGGACATAAGAAAAGAAAGAGCAATAGAACAGAACTGATGACTCAGAAATAAACCTCATTATATATAAAAATGTAATACGTGACAAAGAATCCATCAGCAGGAAGGAAAACATTGTTTAATAAATGGTTTGGCAAGTACTAGCTAGTAATTTGTGTGTGTGTGTGTGTGTGTGTATGTATATATACACACGCACACACATATATGGATGTATATATATGTTTTACACAAATATATCTGTAACAAATATTTGTTATGTGGATGTGTAAAATTCAGGCACCCCATTCTAGATATACAAAATTAATTTTTGACACCATTTTATACTAAAAAATATAAAAATAAATCAAAACTGAAAGTATCTCAGGCTCTAGAGGTGACACTTTCTATGCTTAGAAACTACAAAGGAAAAGAGGCACAGGCACCTACATAAAAATGTAACACCTCGGCTTCCCTGGTGGCGCAGTGGTTGAGGGTCCGCCTGCTGATACAGGGGACACAGGTTCGTGCCCTGGTCCGGGAAGATCCCACATGCCGTGGGGCGGCTGGGCCTGTGAGCCATGGCCGCTGAGCCTGCGCGTCCGGAGCCTGTGCTCTGCAACGGGAGAGGCCACGACAGTGAGAGGCCCGTGTACCGCAAAAAAAAAAAAAAAAAAAGTAACACCACTGCATGTTTGAAAAAAAAAGACTACGAAAAATATTTTTGCTAAATATGAGTTTTTGTAGGTAAATTGATAAAAGAAGCATTAACTCAAGAAATAAGCAAGTCATAGATAAAAAGCCCTCTTGAGTGTCCTGTAGAAAAGCTCCTTAATTGGCCATCCTCCGCCCTTAGGGCCCAGGCTATGCTTTCCCTTCCAGTCTCATCTCTTGCAGCCGGGATTCCTGCCACACCGAACTACTTAAAGCTCCTGACTATCTCCAGGTGAGTCAAAGCTTCCAAAAGCCCTATGTCTTTGTGCTTTCACTGTACTGGAGTGGCCAAGCTCCCCATTCTCCCACCGGAAAACTCATCTTTCAAAACAGTGCAAGCCTCACCGGTACCAGGACACCTGCCAACGCCTACCTGTATCCCCATATGCTGACCTGCCCTGTCCAGCACTGTCCAGAAGGGCTTTCTATGGTGACGAAGATGTCCCGTATCTGTGCTGTCCAGCATGGCAGCCACCAGCCACATGTGGCTATGGAGCACTTCTCAGTAGCCAGTGAAACTGAGAAAGTTTATTTTAATTTTATTTTTAATTTTACTTCCATTTAAATGTCTGTATCGGGTGGTGGCTCCCCATATTAGACAGCACAGCCATCTAGACTGAGGCCTTCAGGAGTTCCCTAACTTTGTCTTATTTATCTCTGTGTCACCATCACCAGCCCAATGCCAGGTACATGAGCGGAAACTTGGTAAATGTTTTTGAAATGAATAATTTTAGGTTATCAATTATGAACCAAACACTCTCAGTACATTCAATGTATTATCTACCTGACCCTTAAGATGACAGTATGAAATACCACTTTATAACCTCTGCTTTACCAATGAGGAAATGAAGGAACTAAGAGGGCTGAGCAAGGTGTGGGCTAAATGTGTCCCCTCTCCTGCCACATTCATATCTTGAAGCCCTAACCCCAATGTGATGGTATTGGGAGATGAGGCTGTTGGAGGTGATTAGGCTTAGATGAGGACATGAGGGTGGGGCTCCCATAATGGTATTAGTGCCCTTCTAAGAAAAGGAAGAGACTGAGCTCTCCCTCCCTCCATCATGTGATGACACAGCAAGAAGGTGGCCGTCTGCAAGCCAAGAAGAGAGCCCTCTCCAGGGAAATGAAACTGCTGGTGCCTTGATCCTGGACTTCCCAGCCTCTAGACTGTGAGAAGTCAATGTTTGTTGTGTAAGCGACCCCCGGTCTATGGTATTTTGTTGTAGCAACCTAAGCTGACCAAGACAAGTAACTTGCCCCAATCACACAGCTAGTAAATTTGGGAAGGGATTCTAAGCAATAAGCCAAAAGAATAATTGTGGATATTATGTTCATTTCACTATGCTTCCAAGCTTTTTGTGATACAGATGTGGGAACTTTCTAATTTACATTTCTTTCTTAAGTATCTTTATATTAACTTTTTTATATTAAAGTATAACATACATACAGAAAAGTGAATTAGATAGTTAAATGAGACAACCCAAAGTGAACCCCAAAGAACTACCACCCAAATCAGAACCAGCACTCTGGAAGCCTCCTCCGGTGCCCTCCCACACACCCCCAACCATCTTCCCTACAGACAAGCTCTCCTCTGACATTTTACACAAGAGATCTGTCTTGCCTATTTTTGACCTTGATAACAAGTGAACTCATACACTGTGTACTCTTGTCTGTCTGGCTTCATTCACTCAACACTGTGAGGTGTGTCCCTGTCATTGTATTCAGCAGCAGCTCTACTGATTACCGCACAGGATTCCACTGTAAGAATACACCACAGGCTGCTCATCTGTTCTCTGACTGAAGGACACCTGGGGCTATTAAGAATAATGGTGCCATCCACTTAATCTTTCTAGACTCTAGTTTTCATGTCTTTAAAATGGAGATATGATTTACACCAAAGTGTCGTTTAAAGTATTGATCAGGATAACACACAGGGTGGGCAAGGGGGGTGAAGGGAGTCAAAAGGTACACACTTCCAGTTACAAAATAAACAAGTCATGGGAATGTAATGTATAGCATGGTGACTATGACTATAGTTAACAATACTATATTGTGTACTTGAAAGTCACCAAGAGGGTAGATCTAAAGAGTTCACATCACAAGGAAAAACATTCTGTAATTGTGTATGGTGACTTATTGTGGTAATCATTTTTCAGTGTATACAAATGTCAAATCATTATGTTGTACACCTGAAACTAATATGTTATATGTTAATTATGCCTCAATTTTTTTAAAAAGATAACACAAAATACTGAGCATGTAAGAAGGAATAAATACATGGTAGCTCTTATTCAATTAAAAAAATAATAATGGTGCCACGAACATCCTGGTATGTCTTTTGATGCATGTATGTGCCACACTTCGGTTGGTTATATTCCTAAGAAAGGAATTATTGGACTATAGGACCTGCAAATATTTAAATTTTGACTAACAGTTTTACAAATTGGTGTACCCATTTACACTCCCACCAGAGTATGAGAGTTCTAACAACCTCCAATGTTGTCAATACTGATATTTTTGTCTTTTTAATTCTAGTATTTGTGGGGTATGTTTACTGGTACTTCATTGTGGTCTTGTTGCATTTTCCTGAGGACAAATGGGATTGAATATCTTTTCTTTATTTATTGGCCATTTGGATACTCTTTTTTTGTGAAGGATATGTCAAGCCTTTTGCCTACATTTCTACTGAGTTGTTGTTACTGCTTTTTAAATGTTTAGTTATTTAAATATCTGGATATAAAGATCTTTATCACCTGCATTTTACAAATATCTTCTCTCACTCTGTGGCTTGCCATTTCAAACTCAATCATCTTTTCCTAATAAGCATAATTTCCTCATTTTAATGTAGCCCAGTATTTTCTAAAGAGACTGATAGTGACTTTTTAATATCATATAATGAAATTTCTACTTTTAGTTATGTCACTTTTTTCTTTATAGCTGTCTTTTTTAGTTACCTATATATTTAGAATAGCTACCATTCTCTCTTTACCTCTAGCAATGATCCTTATCTCTAGGTCTACTTAGATAATAGTGACATAGTCACACTAGCTTTCTTTTGGTTAATGTTTTCATGGTATACATTTTCAGCCATTATTGTTCAAATAGTGCACCTTTCTCCCTACTACCTTCCCTCATTTTCTGGGACTCTAAATACACGTACACTAGATTGTCTTACAATGTCTCTTATGCTCCTTTCTGTTTGGCATTTTTTTCTAATTGCTTTTAATTTCCATGCCTCAGCCTGGACATTATTTTAATCTATTTTCTAATTCACTATTTCTCTCTTTAGCTGTATCTAATCTACACTTATGCCTACTGTTGAGTTCTTAATTGCAGTTAATTTTTTAGATCTAGTTTTT
The DNA here is from genome assembly GCF_964270905.1 of Leucopleurus acutus. Lineage (NCBI taxonomy): Eukaryota > Metazoa > Chordata > Mammalia > Artiodactyla > Delphinidae > Leucopleurus > Leucopleurus acutus. The sequence goes on along the minus strand of NC_139160.1, from coordinate 6,136,443 downwards.
TTATACTTTCTTATAGTTTCCAGTTCTACTCCTTTATAGTTCTAGCTCCAGTCCAATTCTCCAACTTATGCCTGAATATAGTAATCACAGTTATTTTAAAGTCTGTGTTTGCTAACTCCAATAACAGGGTAACCCCACTACATGTTCCATTTCTTTTGTCTGTTTTGTCTCTTGGTGTTCAGTCAATTCTTGTGTTTTTTTTATACTTAATTTTTTCTTAATTGAAGGCTAGAAACTATGCATGAAAACTGTTAAAGATAACTTAAGACTCTGAAGAATGCTATCTTTCTCCAGAAGGGATTTTACTTTTGCTTCTAGCAGGCAGTTAGAGTACGGAAGATTGCTTAATTTAATATGAGATTGTGCTAGGCTTCTGTCCTTGTAAGGGTTGGCCTATTTCCAGCTCAATCATATCCTAGATTATAAGCTTAAGGTATTCCAAATAAAATCATGATGTGTTTATTAGAGCCCCTCTTTTTTTGGTGGGCTCTGAACTGCGTTTTTATTCTCTGCCACCCATGAGTCTTCTAGAAGCTTTGCTCAGCTTGAACAAGCATATGCTTCAAGGGGAAATGTGGTGCCAACAGTCAGGCTCACTCCTCTGGGATCTGGGATCCACAGCCCTTATTGCATTGGTAGCTCTCCAGTGCACTTTGAAAACAGTCGTTTTTTAAATTATTATTGAGGTGAAATTCACATAAAATGAAATGAACTGTTTTAAAGTAAACCATTTAGTGGCATTCAGTACATTCACCATGTTGTGCAACCACCACCTCTATCTACTTCAGAAACATTTCCATGTGTGCAAGAGGAAATCTCATACCCATTAACCAGTAACCTCACTGCCCCCTCCCCCAGCCCCTGGAAATCATTAATCTTCTATTTCTACGGATTTACCAATTTTGGATATTTCATAGAAATGGAATCATAAAATATGCGACTTTTTGTATCTGGCTTCTTTTGCTTAGCATAATGTTTTTGAAATTCATACACACTGCAGCATGTATCAGTACTTCATTCCTTTTTATGGTTGAATAATATTCCATATTATATATATATCATAACTTGTTTATCTATTCATCTGCTGATGGACACTTGAATTGTTTTCACCTTTTGGCTGTTGTTAACAGCACCACTCCGAACATGCATGTATAAACACAGGTTTTTGTTTTGCTTTGGCTTTTTTTTTTTTAGTTTTTCTATTTTCAGCAGGTGAATTCTTTTACAATAAATCAGTCCACCACTGCCAGAAGAGCTCAAATTTAAATTTATACTTGAAAAAATACAATATAGAAAAAATTGATCCTGAACTAGTTACTAACTGGAAGGCTTATTCTTTAGAGTATAAAACAAATACTCAACTTCAAATAATTTGACAAACATCTGGAAACTGCTTTGTTGGTGCATTTTTAAGACTATAAACTTTCCTTAGGGCTAAATACGGAAACAATGAGTAGTGTAAAAACCAACTCAGCCCTAGATACATATGCTATACAAATTAAAATATGAAAATTCCCTTTTACACAAAAAATAAAAAGATAATCTTAAGCAGTTCCCCCTTTATTTCTCAAGCTAAAAATGCCTAGTTTTCAGCTATATGTTACTCCTACATTTAAAAAGTACTACAGTGGCTATAAGGACACTGACATTTAAAAATTCACATTTGACAGAAAAGAAATAACCTCTTAACACAAGGAATATTAATTGGGCACAAGTAACCTAGATTCCCGGCCCAACTGAGAAGCTTATGCATGAGAATGATGACAGCTAAATGTAAACTTATGTTTAAGAGGAATATGAAATAGAACTATGAAAACAGACTTGCCCAACAAAGAAGAGAAAGATGGTTATAAGACTGTGCCAGATGACTTTGGTTAATTCCTGAAAAGTCTAGAAATGTGAAAGTAGAATAAAGAAATTACAAGTGTAGAAATCTGATTTCACAGCTTATCTTATTACTCTACACCCACACTATTGAAACAAGTGCCAGGTTCATTTGAAAAACACAATATTAAACTATGATCACTTATATGGATTCCCATTTTAAAGTAAATAAAACTATCTCAGATGCTTTTCAACATCTTAAACTGAAAGTTTTAGTAGCCCAAGAAACCCACTGCTTATTTAGTCTCTAGTGAGAAGGGTAACAGGGATTAAGCAAAACCCTTGGCCTTTTTGTGGCTCTCTGCGCCTCGATTTCTCCAATAATAAATTCCTTTTAATTTCTGGAACTGAAGACCCCATACAGGATGTTTGGGAGAAACTCGCAGTTGTGTACTACATATGCTAGTAAGAAAGAGAAATGAGCAAAATTATTTTTAATATAAAATGTCAGTGTTTTTGTTTCCTCCACACTATATCCCCTAAAAACTCTAACCTTCTTTGTGATATACGAACTACTGGTTTTAAAAAGGGTAAGGGGCTTCCCTGGTGGCGCAGTGGTTAGGAATCCGCCTGCCAATGCAGGGAACACGGGTTCGAGCCCTGGTTCAGGAAGATGCCACATGCTGCAGACCAGCTAGGCCCGTGCGCCACAACTACTGAGAGTGCGCTCTAGAGCCCGCGCACCCAGAGCCGGTGCCCCAAGGCGAGAGAGGCCACCGCAATGAGAGGCCCGTGCGTGGCAATGAAGAGTAGCCCCTGCTCACCGCAACTAAAAAGAAAGCCCTCGCACAGCAACGAAGACCCAACGCAGCCAAAAATAAATTAATTAATTAATTTAAGAACAAAAAAGGGAAAGAAAACATTCTTATTGTTCTGACTAATATCATAAAAACCAGAGGATAGAGATATCCTTCTTTTACCAAATCCTTTAGGAAAACATAAATACATTTTTAATGAAGTCAGGCATGTTTAACAGTAAATCAAGCTTTAATTTTCATATTCTCAGAAGCCTGCGTGCACACGGGGTTGGATTAGGGAAACATCCTTACTCCTGGGAATACGGGACCATTGGATAAACAGGGAGGTGTGGGTCAGTGGTTAGGCATCCACCAAAGTTGCTTTTCTTTTCAGGGAATAAGGTGGCTAAGGCCCCGGGCCATCCCAACTCGATGTCTTCTCCCCGGAACACAGTCCAAACCCTTGCCTTCTGTCCTAGGGATTAGCCGACCCAAGTACTGGCCCCATAGGCCACAGGAGCCTCCGCTGCCCCTCAATCGGAAGCCAAACCCTGCAGCCACGGAGAAGGCAGCTGCCTCCCGCACCCAGGCTCACTCTAGGCTGCTCTCCCAGGGCACGCGGCATCCGCCTTCACTGCCCCGAACGGCCAGAACATGCAGCTTGGCGCCACGGTGATGTGAGCCTGGGAGTCCATCCAGTGGCTTGACCGCCTTCCTCCTCCTGGGCACCCACCCTGTTCCTCTGGTCTAAAACCACAAGAATCTGATCCCCTCAATTCTCCCTCAACTCAAACTCTGCTCCTATCCCCCCCACACTCCTTTAACAGTCCCCCTTACGGGGAAATATATACATCTATATACCATATAGATATAGAAAGTCATGTCATGTTCTTATAGCACAAAGGAGCGAACTAGAACTACCAAGCAGGTGAAGTCACATGCCACCTTGAAATATTAACAGATGGGACCCCTCTTCCTTCTCCACTCTTCCCTCCGGCACAGGGTCCCCACTCAGGCAGCTGGGCGTTCAGCACCATCTCAGGATCGGTGTCCCAGAAGAAAGCAGAGACAACCGGGTCAATCCTTGGCCTTCGGGTTTCCAAAGCCTCCGGGGCCACAGGTGGACATCTGATGAGGGAAAGATTAGCCTAGCACTCAGCACACCCCCTCCACCAACGCTGCGGGGCGGGACAGAGTCTCAGCACGGAGGGAGGCGAAGGGAAAGCCAGGCGTGGGTCGGTACCCTGGTCCCCAGGACAGTGCTCTCTCCCTTCGCGCGGGCCACACTGGGCACCCAAGGCCTCCAGCAGCAGCTCATCAAAAGGCACGGGCGCCAAGGAAAGGGAGATAAGCCACACCACCACTTTCTCAGCTGTGAGTCAGACATCCCTAAAGACTCCTAGAGATAACAAGCACATTTGGAGGCAAAAACTAGGTCAGGACAGAAGTCAGGGAAATCATTTTTATCTCCAAGTAAAACGCGTAGCCAAGGGAAACCCATATTACAATTGTAAAAGGGGAAAAAAATCACCTAAAAAAAATCAAGTTGACTTTCAGGCTCGCAAGCGGGGCTGGAGCTGACAGGGGTGCCGTGTGCTCCACCTGTCTTCCTGCCAACAGCACAGAATTAGGGAACAGCACAACATCTAACAAAGTCTCCCTCGGGGGCTTAAGGAACACAGGGAGAAGCAATGCCGAGTCGGAGCAGCTCTCTTTATTTCCCTAATACAAAATCCGACCTCAGCAATCATGTCTGGTCTTGAGGCACCGCCCAGAAGAAAAGCAAATGCAATTATAAGCACGTCACCTCGGCCTCAGCATCCAAACATCTGGAACGTTACAAGAGGTCATCGGAGAATAATCTGTGGAAATTTACACAAAGGGCTTCCCAGGAACAGCACAAAATTCAATAAGCTAATCAAGCACGTGATCATTACTGCTGTCAGCAGAGTTGCTTACACAACTCCATAGATGTCTTCAAGAGAACTTGAAGAGTATTTTAAAACCAAAACTTGAAGTATTTTAAAACCAAATACAGAGCAAGTGTTGGTGAGGATGCAGAGCAACTGGAACCATCATGCACCGTCAGCGGGAGGATGAGTTGGTGTCACCACTTTCAAAACCTGTTTGGCAGTCTCTCCTAAAACTAAACCCTACAACTCAGCAATTTCACTCCTGAGTATATATGAAGACAAATGAGTACAAAAAATTATGTACAGAAATGTTCGTAACAGTATTATCCATAATAGCCAAAAACACTGTAAATGGTCCAAATGTCCCTCAACAGCAGAATGGATAAAGTGCAGATTATCCATCCAATAGAATATCTCACAGCAACGAAGAAAAAACCCCGAATGTCATACGCTACAGACATAATGCGCAGCTAAAGAAGTCACACAGGAGAACAAACCCTGTGATTCCATTTACACAAAGTTCAAGCACAGGCAAAAAGCTTCTGTGGTGATAGAACAGTGTTACCTTGGAGTATGGGAGGGCTGGGCAGAAGCACACCCACTGGAGTCCTGGAAATATTCTATACCTTGAGGTGGGCTGTGGTTACACAGACATACATATGTGCAAATTCATTGCGCTATACATTTAAGATTTGTGTATGTAAGTTATAACTCAATATAAAAGTAAACTTTAAGCAAATCACATAACACATTCACCACAAGGATGGCCTGTTATTGTCAGCATTAAACAGCCCCTCCCTGTATCCTTGGGTACAATGGTGAGTGAAACAGAAAGGACCCTTCTCTTTAGAAGCATAAACTGGAAAACAGACACAAGAACACTAACACAGACAACCAATTAATGAGTACGCAGAGGGAGGAAACACACAAAAACAGGATGCGATAGTAGAGCGACATGGAATAAACACCAACAGTCAACACCTCCATCAGGGACAACGTCAGGCTGACTTTTGTGCGCAATTAATCTATCGTTTACAGGCACGTATGACAGATTTATTTCATTTTCCAGCAAGCATCTTAATCATGGTATTTGGTAGAATCTGGGGTCTAATTCTGTTAATTCCACTCCTGGGAAGTGTCATCGGATAATATAAAATGTGCACTCATAAAAGCCTTCAGTGTTTGCTGCGGTTAAAATTTACATCGATAAATTCCCATTTCATTAGTCCAACTGACTAACAGCCATCCAGGCCTGAAGTCAAGGAATCATGAGTTACTTTCTGCAGAGAAGCCCCGTATAAATAAGCTGCATCTCCCAGAACCGTGGCCATCATCATCTGGGAAACATCTCCCGCGAGGGGCAGCATAGGGAACGGACATAGTAAGATCCTTAAATGACTTACCACCTGCACCTTGGCTTCCTCATTTGCTATATGGTGGAAAATAGGGCACATCTTTACAGAGTTACTGCAACAGTAAAAACAAGGTAACAGTCATTGGATGGTGGATGCCATGTGGGCGGCCACCAGGTCTATTCTGTTTCATCTCTGTGTGCCCAGCCCAATCACACAGCAGAAATACCATAAACACATGTCTGTGGTGGTTAATCTTGTGTGTCACCTTGGCTGGGCTATGGTGTCCAGATGTTTGGCCAAATACAAGTCAGTCTAGATGTTGCTGTAAAGGCCTTTCTTAGATGTGATTAACATTCATAATCAGTGATTTTAAGTAAAGCAGTAATGTGGGTGGGCCTCACCCAATCAGCTGAAGGACTTCAGGGCAAAGAATGAGGTTTCCCAACAAGGAAGGAATTCTGTCTCAAGATTGCAACATAGAAACCCTGCCGGAGTTTCCAGCCGGACAGCCTGCCCTACAGATTTCAGACCTGCCAGTCCCGTCTATCCTGAGCCAATCCCACGAAATAAGTAAATCAGTCGAAAGAGAGAGAGGGAGGGAGGGAGGGAGGGAGAGAGAAGACATACTCACACACTCACACACACACACACACACACACACACACACACACACACACACACACACCCTGCTAGCCCATTTCTCTGCAGAACGCTAATACATACATTGAGTAATGAGTAAAAATTAGTAAACATAAAGCACCCAGAACCATAAGGAGTTTACAGTAAACGCACGAAACAATGTTACAGCCTTACCTCCTTCCTCTTTACTTGGTTAATTTCCCACTGTGCTGAAGATATGCACTGATTTGTGTGTATCTCATACTTTAAGTATTAAAACCAGCTACAATATATGTATTGCCTGCTTACTAGGAGTCCAGCACTGTACTGACCAGATTACAGGAGAGGACGTAGCACAGAGTGTTGGTTCCCTATTGCCACACCGACACTACAGAACGAAACCCCAGATCCCAGTGGCTCATGACCCCATTCATCGTCCAGGGCACACGTCTGCACGTTCACTGAGGCACCGAGTCCAGGTGGGTTCGGGTCTATTCCGGGTCTCACTCTGGGGCCACGGCCATGGGGGTGGCAACTCCAGGGCACTTCTTCTCAGTGAGGCCCCCCTGAGCTTGAGCCCAGCACACAGCCCGTTCAAGCCTCCACCTGTGTGCCCTCCATCTGCGTCCCCTTCGCTGGTGTTCAGACTCCCCAGCCAAGGCGAGTCACACAGCCACGCCCAGCATCAAGGCCAGGAGGAGTGTGCTCCCCAACTAGGCGCCACGGCCACAGTGTGAAGCATGATGCCATAACAGGGGCCGAAAAAGGAGACTCGAGTATTCAATCTACCGTGAATACCTCGTCCAAAGTCACAGAACAGCCAGTTAAAACCAGGAGCAGGTCCACTGGACTCCAGGTCTGCCTACCTGACTGTTCTAATTCTTCTAAAACAAACAGCTATAAAAAGGCAGTGAGTCTCAGCTGCACTAGCAGGAGTTACTGCAATTACCTTTATACTTTTTTCAGTCAACTATAGCCCCCGAGGCGCACCCCACCCCAATCCCGTAAGTACCTTATGGTTCCCAACAAGAGTGCCCCCCGCCAGGGGCACTGGAGTTAAGACTGGCCACCGTTAACTGTGTCCAACCAGTTTAAGATGTTCTAGATCCCACTCCACTACAGTCAATGTTCCAGGTGGAATTCTACCAGGGGAACAAAGCAGGTACTCAAAAACCAACGGTTGAACTAAAGTAAAAATCGCTGGTCTTATTAAAACCTATGAATGTCTGAGGGACTAAAATAACCTTAGATATGTGAGATGTTCTTCTTAGTGAAGTTGCCAACCATTTCTCTGTACACTGAGTTCTTCTATGCACTTCCACTGTACCTTTGGTTCATATGAAAACAGAGAGACCCAACACTGAATCTCACCAGGAAGGAAACCAGAAGTGCTATGGAGAACTGTGCCTGGCTCCCATTCCTGGCCCCAAAGGGAGAGAGCAAGGCAGGCGAGGCTCCACCCACCACCCAATATTCTCCATGTGCTAAGGCAACCCACCCAGCCCTCAGTCTGCCTTCAGGCTAAATGATGAGAAAACTGCTGGTCAATTACCCCTGGACAACCACATTTTAGTGGATAAAACACCACATCAGTTTTCTCAAAGACAATCTTCTATTTCATACATAATTTCAGTTATAAACCCACCTACTTTTACTACATCAGGCTAAGCAAGTTATTCTAAAGAAGAAAAATTAAAGATCACAGCCCATAATCATTTTTTTCTTGGAAAGGTTCGCATAGAAAAAAGAGGCGGCTCATGGCTGAGCCGGACCTTCGCAATCTCAGCGCATCCTGGGTGGTGCTGTGTCCCCTCCACGCCCTGCCCTGCTACATCCTCGCTGCCTCTGCTTCCCCCTCCTCCATCCCACCTTCCCCTCCACAGCTCACCAGACATTTCTTCATAAGCTCTCGTCAGAGCATAGAGCTCTCCTCCTCAAAGCACACGACGGCTCCCAAAAACGTACGCGCTCCACGGCAGTGCCCTCACCTCCCCAGTGGCCAGATCCTGCGCTTCTCCTCCAGACTCAGCTCCCACCGTGGCCACCTTCGTAGCCCAAGCAGCTGGCACACACCTGGCACCCAGAAGTTACGCAAGTGTTTGTTGTCGAGTGAATAAATGTGAGTGTCCAGACTCATTTCCTACTAAATAAAGCTCTCTCCCATCACCTATATTTACCAAGTTCTCCCACTGCTCCTCGAAAGCAGTATGGACTCTCTCTCTCCACACCTCTGCTCATGTCGGGCTGAATCTCAGCCTGGAAGGACCATTCCATCTATTTTCTACTCATCAAAATCCTTATTTCAGGCCAAGCTCAAATGTCAAGTTTCAGGACTTCTCAGATTTTTCTCTTGAAATCATTTTATCTCTGTTTGGAACTGATTTCCTATTCCAAGTGCTTTGTATTATTGTTTATCTGTCTGTCTCTCCATTACAGAGAACTTGAAAGTAGAGTCTTAAAAAAATACATCTTTGTATCTTCCTTGTGCTGATTTAGCACTATATTTTTCAGACAGTAATACATAAAAAATATTTACTACATAAAATCTCAGGCTGCTGCAAAATTCATAAATTATTCTTCTATTTGCATCAACTAAAAAATAATTTTATGCTATACATGCTGCACATTTAAGTAGAAGAAAATCTCATGACTATAAACACTGTAACACCTAGTTATATCCCACAAGTATAACAAAACCTCGATTATCTGGTACCTTCCCCCCATATCTTAGTAAAACAAGAAACGAATAAACCAACAAAGATCAAAATCCCATTTACATCCGCATTGCAAAAACAAATGAATGAATATATAACAAACAGCACACACAAAACTAAAAAGGCCTTAATGGTCTTCGGAAATCATATTCCAGATCTACTGTTATTTTAGCAACTAAACAACTTTGCTGATATAAGTCCCTCACATCAGATTCTGTTTTTCATTGCAAATTGTACTATGATTTTTCAGTATATTTTTGTAAACATGATTTGTAGGGGGTTACTAGACGAAATTTCAAATACTGAAAAGATGGCTGACAAACTATTTTCATGAACGAGGTTAATTCAGAATGCATGAATCAAGTACAAAAGTCAAGTCTAGAACTAATTTTGTTTTTAAGTAACTTAGAAAAAGAAACCAGAGTGAGACAGTAAGATGGCTGCCACTGGCTTCCACACCATCTGTGACTGAGTTGACGTGATTAAAACATGAAGGGGAATTTACCTAATTAAAATTAAGTACAAGTTGTCTTATGTGATTAGCTCTCTCCTTCACACTCCTGGGCCCCGTAACTAAATGCCCTGGTGACGACGGCTCTTCTACACAGCTGTCATTTTAATGGAAATAGATTTCAGTAAATTCAACAAATTTCTGTCCACCACCAATTCTGAACCCATCTCAATCTCATTTAACAACCAGAAGAGCCATTATAAATTTGTCAGCACTTTAATTTCCCTAAATGCATTTAACTGATTTTTCATTACTCATTAGGTATTATCATCTTCTCTTAATAACAAAGTACAACAAAATTCACCATCATAAAATCTCACTATTTTTAAAGCCGTACCTTTTAGAAACAGATTAGATGGGGATTTGTGTGTTCAATAGCTAATTTGACTGTTATTATGAAGAGCATAATAACGAGAGGCTGAAGAGAATTCCCACCTTGGGGAGGGAGGGGGAAGGGGGTAGCATCAGATGTGGCAGAAAACAGCAAACAGAGCAAGACTGTTTACCCCCCCAGAGCAACGCAGCATCAAACTAAACATCAACGCGCGCCATTTTATTAGGCATCCGGAGCATCAAGATCCTGGTGACGGATAACAATTCCAAGGTGGTCAGACCTTGTTTTTTGCGGGGGGGGCGGGGGGGTACGCGGGCCTCTCACTGCTGTGGCCTCTCCCGTTGCGGAGCACAGGCTCCGGACGCGCAGGCTCAGCGGCCATGGCTCACGGGCCCAGCCGCTCTGCGGCATGTGGGATCCTCCCGGACCGGGGCACGAACCCGTGTCCCCTGCTTCGGCAGGCGGACTCTCAACCACTGCGCCACCAGGGAAGCCCGGTCATACCTTTAAGTCTTTATTTGAATTCCCGCAGTCATACCTACTTTCTTTTGGTTTCACCATAACAATAACCACCCACCACAGGAAAAGCTAACACCTCCTACGTGTTTGCTAGCAGCAAGATACTGTTCTCAGTGCTTTGCATCCACTGTTCCATTTCATACTCACAGGACCTCGCCACAGAAGTGCTCTATTCCCCCAGTGTGTAAATGAGACAACCGAGGTGCAGAGGTGAGGTCACTTACCCAAGGCCCCAAGTTTGTCAACAGTGGAACCGGATTCAAAACCGACCCATGGACTCAGACCCAGGTCCTATGAAAAAGGTAGTTTCCCCCAAAGTGTGAGGGGCCCTCAGTGTGGGACAAACAAGACCCACCCCAGAGAGAAATGGGAGGCCCCGGGGATCACTCAGACGGCAGTTAAGATTTTGAAAACATAGTGCTAGATATTTAGAAAATGTTTAAGCAGCTTAAAAGTAGCTGATGTTTAGTATTTCTTCATGAAGGACAACCAAATGTTAGTTTGTAAAACATTTAAATTGACTATATGTTCACCCACTGTGTTAGTATCAAACACATTTTCATTTGTCCAATGAAAATATGAGTCATATAAAACAGAAAATAGGGCTTCCCTGGTGGCGCAGGGGTTGAGAGTCCACCTGCCGATGCAGGGGACGCGGGTTCGTGCCCCGGTCCGGGAAGATCCCACGTGCCGCGGAGTGGCTGGGCCAGTGAGCCATGGCCGCTGAGCCTGTGCATCCGGAGCCTGTGCTCCGCAATGGGAGAGGCCACAACAGTGAGAGGCCCACGTACCGCAAAAAAAAAAAAACAGAAAATACAGGAACTTAACCAGGAATTCATTAATTGTTTAGTCATTAAATGCATAGAACCAGAATCAATATATTTCAAATTCTTTCCTTAAGGAATCTTCAGTTCCATTGACTTCTGCAAAGTTAGGGATGGTCAACAGCTTCTTATGTCAGAATAATTAAGCACAACATTCCAATTCTGGGTACAATGCAAAAATGATCCAAAAGTGCCTTACTTGACCCAAACCATTCCAGGACCCAGAGGCAATCCAGGACTCTCTCATCTCCCTGTCCTCTCATCATTAGAGAAAGAATCTGGGGCTTCCCTGGTGGCACAGTGGTTGAGAATCCGCCTGCCAATGCAGGGGACATGGGTTCAAGCCCTGGTCCAGGAAGATCTCACATGCTGCAGAGCAACTAAGCCCATGTGCTGCAACTACTGAGCCTGTGTTCTAGAGCCACGAGCCACAACTACTGAGCCCGCGTGCCACAACTACTGAAGCCCGCACGCCTAGAGCCCGTGCTCCGCAACAAGAGAAGCCACCACGATGAGAAGCCCACACACCACAACGAAGAGTGGCCCCCACTCGCCGCAACTAGAGAAAGCCCACACACAGCAACGAAGACCCAATGCAGCCAAAAATAAATAAATAAAATGAATTTATTTTTTTAAAAAAAGAATCTGCGATAAGGACGATGAATGAAATTATTTCCTTTATAGCACAGTATATAATGGAACCTGTCTTACTAATGGAACACATCTTGCCTGAGAAGACAAATTTGGTGCTGGTTTATCTTTCTGAGCAGAAAGCGATACAAGTACCCTTTTTGAAAAAAAAGAAAAAACAAAAAAAAGGCCATCAGGTAGAGATCTCATCTACTTCTCCACTAATTCCCACTAATCTTAAAGTGATTTCCACACTTTTCCCATTCTTTTCCAGTGCCCAAAGAATTACTTTGAGATAATCCAAAGATAGTTCCCTGGCTGAGGGCTACTGGGCACTGCTGCAAGTGATTGAAACTGGGAGACCAGATGGCCACAACCCTCCCCTTCAGGCAGGACAAGCACTGACCACAGGCATGGTGCCACAGAGCAAAGGGCACACTAGCTTAGCCCCACGTCCCCACAGAGGGGCCGCAGCAGCTCCCTCCCCTTTATTCTCTATGCATGTGAGCTTAGACTCTGTCTCCATATTTTTAGAATTAAATGAATCCACACCAGCAAAATAAATTCTACTGAAGTTTTTACCTTGGTCAGATACATCTGTACCCAAGAGCTAAAGGATACTGCTTGCTTGCAGGGTAACTCTCAAAGCTTTTCAAGCAAAAGGGGAGAAAAGCAAGTACAGAAAGCGAATGAAAGCTAAACAAAAAATATATGAGTCTGGTCAACATGGCATGGACTCTTTTCTCTGTGCCCCTTCCACTGAAGTACAACTATAAACCCTGGAAACAAAGCAAAAGTCAACCAAGGCAGAATTCTGAAAGGTGGAAGGCAGAGGAAGGTACATGGTTAGGGACCCTAGGACTGAAGGAACAACAGAGCAGCACGGTGCCTTAGGATCTCCTCCCAAAAGCAGAAGGCGGCCCAGGCCTGGCATTTCCTGATTCTCCACCTAGCAACAGAAGGCAGCGCAGGTAGGCGCATTCCTCCCCTGAATCAAAAGGGAGCACTGCTGACAACACCACGTGAGCCAAGCAAGGGGGACTGATGGGAACCCTTGCTGACAGTAAGCGGCCCGTGGAAGCCTTCTCCTCCCAGTCAAGTGAGAATACCAACCTCCACAGAGAAACATAGGGGGAAGGGGTGATGGCTCCAACAAGGGCAATTCCACCACAAAAGTACCTGGAACACCCCCAAGATTCCCCTCTCCACCTAGAGGGACCAGGGAGCCAGGCAGCACAGGTTGGAGGGACCTTCCCCACAACAACATCGAGCCTCTGTTTCCATGGACTGGAGACTCCCTTCCCCGTCAAGAGACATTGGGCATCTGGGCAATACCAGTAACGTGAATCTCAACACAACAAACAGCCAGACACAGGAAGAGTCACTGTCCCTACGAGCCAGAGATACTCCTCCCCCATCTAGAGGTGCAAGGGGTCCTGGCCTGAGGCCCGGAAGCTACTTCCGCCCCCTTAGGCAGCACCAGCAGGGACCAATGTGAGCCCCAGTGGCACCAGATCATTAAGCAGGCTTCAAAATTAAATGACCAGTGGAACCACAGCCCACAAAAGTAGGCCAGGATCTGTGTTCTAAACCTAAACAGCACGACTGCCTTCCAGAATAAAAGATTTAAACAGAATTTAGAAACTCTTAACATAACAGCCAAAATATCCAGAATACAATGGAAAAAATCACTCGTCAGACCAGGAGCCAAGAAAATCACAACCTGGGTGAGAAAAAGCTATCAACTGGCACCAACCCACAGTGAGATAAATAAGACGCTGGGATTATCTGACAAGGATTTGAAAGCAGCCATGATAAAAATGCTTCAACAAGCAACTAAAATTTTTCTTAAATGAACTGAAAAATATAATAACAGAAATAAAAATCGCAGTGGATGGGCTCAGTAATAAAGTGGGGATGACAGAGGAAAGAATCAGCGAACACAAGGACAGAACAATAAAATCTACCCAGTCTGAACAAGAGAGAGAAAAATAAACTGAAAAAAAAAATTAACAGAGCCTCAAGCACCTGTGGGACAATAAGAAAAGATCCAACCATTGTATTTTTTGGAGTCCTAGAAGAACAAGAGAAAGAGAGTGGACTGAAAGAGTATTTTAAGAAATAATGGCTGAAAACATCCCAAACTTGGTGAAAGACATAAATTTACAGAATCGAAAAACCAATGATTTCCCAAGAAGATAAACTCAAAGAAATCCACACCAAAACACATCATAAACTTCTCAAAACTGAATACCAAGAAAAATCTTGAAAGTAGCTAGAGAGAAACAATAGATTACCTATAAGGAAACACCCATTTGGATACTCATCTGAAACCATGGAGGCCAGAAAAAAGTGTTGAAAGAAAAGAACTGTCAACTGCAAATTTTTTATCCAGCAAAACTATCCTTTAGGAATGATAGATAAATAAAGACATTCTCACATGAAGGAAAACTAAAACAATGTGTTGCTAGAAGACCTACCCTTAAAAAATAGCTAAAGGAAGTTCTTCAAATACAGAGAAGTCATGATGTCATAAAAAAAAAAAGGAATCTTAGATGAAATGGACCAGTTCTTCAAAAACCACAAACTACCACAACTCAACCAATACAAAAGAGAGAATCTGAATAGCTCTATAACTATTGAAGAATTTAATTCATAAGGTAAAAACCTCCCCAAAAAGGAATCACCCAGCCCAGATGGTTTTACTGGAGAATTCTACCAAATGTTTAAAGAATTAACACTGATTTTATACAATCTCTTCCAAAAAAATAGAAATTGAGGGAACAACTCTCAGCTCATTTTAAGAGGCCAGTATTATCCTGTTATCAAAACCAGACAATGATAGTACCAAAAAGAAAAAATAATATAGACCAATATCTCCTGTGAATTTAGACACAAAAATCATCAAGAAAATATTAGCAAACTGAATCCAACAGTGTATAGAAAGAATTATACACCATGACCAAGTAGGATTTATTCCAGGTGTACAAAGCTAGTCTGACATTTGAAAAATCAATCAATGTAATCCACTATATAAACAGACAAAAGAAGAAAACTCATATACATTGATGCAAAAAACAGCATTTGACAAAATCCAACACCCAGTCACGACAAAAACTCTCAGCATGTTAGAAGCAAAGAGAAACTTCCTCAAACTGATAACGAGTACCTACAAAAAATCTACAGCAAACATCATACTTAATGGTGAAAATCTAGATGCTTTCCCTCTGAGACCAGGAAGAAGTCAAGGAGGTCTGCCCTCAGCACTTTTACTCAACATAGTAGTTGAAGTTCTAGCCAGCTCAATATGGCAAGAAAAGGAAATAAATCTGGATTGGAAAGGAAAAAATAAAACTCTCCCAATTTACATATGACATGATTTACTATGTAAAAATTCCCAAAGAAACTACACACACACACACACACACACACAGAAAAAACACCTCTTGGAAATAAATTCAACAAAGCTAGAAGCAAGATCAACACACAAATATCAATTGCATTTCTATATGGTAACAAAGAGCTTGTAGTAACCAAAATTAAAAACACAATACCATTTATAATCTCTCCAGAGCAAATGACATATTTAGGTATGTACCTAACAAAACATGTATGGGATTTTTATGCTGAAAATTACAAAATGCTGGTGAAAGAAATCAAAGAAGATCTAAGTAAATAAAGAGACATATCATTTTCATGGGCTGGAAGACTCAACATAGTAAAGATGTCAATTCTCTCCAAATTGATCTAATGCAACTACCATCAAAACCCTAACAAGTTTTTTTTTGTAGACATAAATAAGCTTATTCTAAAATTTTCATTAAAAGGCATAGGATCTACCATAGCTAAGACAATCTTAGAAAAAAAAGAATAATGTAATAGGAGGAATCACTCTACTGGTTATGAAGACTTACTATACTGCTACAGTAATCAAGACAGTATGATAGCAGCAGAGGAACACACACACTCATCAAAGGAACAGAATAGAAACGCAAAAATACATCCAGAAATAGACACAAAAATATGTCCAGCAGGGACCGGACAACAGTGCACAGGCAGACCTCAGAGATAGTGCAGATTCAGTTCCAGACCACTGCAATAAAGCGAACATCACAATAAAGCAAGTCACACATATTTTTTGGTTTCCCAGTGCATATAAAAGTTATGTTCACACTATACTGTAGTCTACAGTGTGCAATAGCATTAGTTCTAAAAACACAGTGTATATACCTTAATTTCAAAATACTTTATTGCCAAAAAATCATCTGACAATGCAGGACTGATATAAAGCTTCAATCTGTAAAAAACCCAGTATCTGTGAAGCACAATAAAGCAAAGTGCAATAAGACAAGGGATGCCTGTAAAAGTAATTTGACGGAGGAAGGGGAGCCTTTTCAACAAATGATGCTGGAATAATTGGACATCCATAGGCAGAAAAATCAACTTTATCCTAAACCTCACATCTTATACCAAAATTAAGTTAAGATGGACCATAGGTTTAAATGTGAAACATAAAACTATAAGAGTTTCCTTTTTTTAAAAATAGAATAAAATCTTTGGGGTCTAGGGCTGGGCAGAGTTCCTAGGCTTAAACTAAAAGCATAGTCCCATAGGAGAAAAAAACTGATAAATTGGACTTTATCAAAATTAAAACATTTGTTCTGTGAAAGACTCTGTTAAGAGCATAACAGGATAAGCTACATGTCTGTGATTTGCAAACCACATATTTGAAAATGAATTAGTATCTAGAATATGTAAAGAACTTCCCAAAGTCCATGGTAAGAAAACAAACAAGCCACAATTTTAAAATGGGCAAGAGACATGAACAGACTTTTCTCCAAAGAGGAAATAAAAGATGGCAAACAAGCACATGCAAAGATGTTCAACATCATTCACAATAAGGGAAATGCACATTAAAACCACAATGAGATATCACAACACATTTATCAGAATGGCTAAAATGGAAAATAGTGACAATACCAAATGCTGCTGAGAATGCAGAGAAACTGAATCGTTCATACCTTGCTGGTGGGAATATAAACCAGCCACGCTGTGACACAGCTGGGTAGTTAAAAAAATAAATAACTAAATATGCAATTACCATACAACCCAGAAATTGTACTCTTGGGCATTTATCTCAGTGAAATGAAAACTGACATTCACAGAAAAACCTGTACATGAATGTTATGGGCTGACTTGAGTTCTACCTATTTCTAAATTCATATGTTGAAGTTCTAACCCCCAACATCTCAATATATGACCATATTTGGAGATGGTGTCCTTAAAGAGGTAATTAAGGTTACATTAAGTTATTGGGGTAGGCCTTAATCCAATGTGACTGCTGCTCTAATAAGAAGAGAAAGTTGGACACAGATACACACAGAGGGAAGACCATGTGATGACACAGGGAGAAGATGGAAATTTACAAGCCAAAGAGACAGAAAGAAGAAACCAACCCCACCAACACCTTGATCTCAGACTTCTAACTTCCAGAATTACAATAAAACAAATTTCTGTTATTTAAGCCATCCAGTCTGTGGTACTTTGTTATGGTAGCCTAGCAAGGAACATTCAGCTTTATTTGTAATAGCCCCCAAATGAAAACTACCTAGGTACGTTTTAAACAAACTGTGGTACATCACCACCATGGAACACTACTCAGCAGTATAAAGGAACAACCTACTGATACAACAATCTGGATTAATAAGCAGGGAATTTAGCTGAGTGAAAAAAAAGCCAATCCTAAAAGGTTACATACTGTATGATTACATTATGTGTCTTGAAATAACAAAATTATGGAAATGGAGAACAGATTAATGGTTGCCAAGCGTTAAGGATGATGGGGCGGGGGGGGGGCGGTGAGTGGTTATAAAAGGTCAACATGAGGGATCCTTGTGGTGACAGGACTTCAGAACCTTGACTGTGGTCGTGATACATGAATCTACACATTTGATAAAATTTCACAGAACTGGACATACAGACACAAATAAATACAGGTGTAAGTGGAGAAATCTGAACCAGATCAGGGGGCTGCACCAATGCCAACGTCTTGGTTGGGATGTTGTACTATAGCTTTGCAAGACGTTATCATTGAGGAAATCTGGATAAAGGGTACATAAGATCTCTATTATTTCTTACAACTGCCTGTGAGTCTACAATCATCTCAAACTAAAAAGCTACATCATGCCAAGAGGAAATGTGTTTATTGCCCAGAGAAGTAAAACTGAGACATTACCCCGCTGGACCAGGGTGCGTGTGGTAAGGATTAAAGAAGTGTGAATAAAGGGAATCTGAACTCTTCGCCAAAGAAAAGGTGTACATCTTCATCAAGTCTGTATTATTTTATTACTATTCTCTGTAACCACCCACATAGTAGGCAAAGACAGGCATATACCTCATTTTATTGCACTTTGCTCTATTGTGCTTCAGAGATACTACATTTTTTACAAAGTGAAGGTTTGTGGCAACCCTGCATCAAGCAAGTCTATCGGCGCTACTTTCCCGACAGCATTATTTTTTATTTAAGGTATGTGCATTGTCTTTACCTCCACAGTGATTTCTATTTTGCTTTTTTATTTGGAGTGATAAATCCCTTCGAGGCATTTCAGCCAAAGAGGGAAGTTCTGGTACAACCGTGGACTAACATGCTAATGAGCGCCACGTCCCCAGCTGGCACGGCATCAGCTGGTACTTTCTAAACTGCATCACTTGTTTTCCTTGGAGAGCCAATGCCTGCCATCAGTAGAGATGAAGGAGTTGGCCGTGCACAACGCTTTGCATTGCATCCAGAAGAATAACACACTGTCTTCGGTGTCACGCTCAGGATGGAGGACAAGTCACCGGGTGATGAGAAGCGCTCTGGCCCCAAACAACAACCCGGGATGCCTTGGGATGGCAAAAGTGAGACAGAGAAAAGTGTTGAAGTTTTGATAATGCTTCTGGTCATACCTCTTACTACTCATCTGTAGAACTCAGTAGAACCTAGTCAGTTTGGCTTATTCACCATCCCCCAGACCAGGGAAGGCAACCTACACTGGGGCCCCATGCTCTGCTGTCATGGTCTGGAAATTGTCAATAGTTTTTTAACGAGAGACCCCACCTTTTTATTTTGCCCTCGGTCCTGCTAACTATATAGCTGTTCCTGCTTCAAACACATCTTATACTACCCCCATCACCTCCCTTCCCCACAAAACTGTCAGGCATTCTTACAGAATGCCTCCCACTTCATCACTGCCTCTCAGAATCCTACCACTTACCTGAATATCAAATAAAAATCACACCTCTTCCCTGACCATCTCAGCCTAACGTCTTGTATCACTTATTACCTATAAAATTATTCCAGTCATCAATCATACGCTGCACTGCGACACTGCTGATAACACATTGATTACGCGTTCTTTTGTCATCTACTTTCACACATGTTTTTGTCCTGGATCCAAAACAGAGTAAAAGTCAGTGGGGGCAGAGAACACGGTCTCACACGGCCCTGTCTGATGGAAATGACTACGGTGGTTAGAAATGTTCTGTATCCCTGCTGTCTCACAGGGTAACCACAGCTATCGTAGTCGTGATCACCTGAAATGTGTCTGGTGCAGCTAAGGAACTGAATGCTTTATTGTGTTTCACTTTATTTCATTTAAATTTGAATTTACACGTGCGCTAGTGGCTAGTGTCTTAGTACAGGTCCAGTGCTGCTCTGTAGCTTTCCGGTACACAGACAGTGTTGTTTTGATTTGATTTTTCAAGAACTTAACACTCACCTTCATGGACCTACAGAAGGTCAATCAACTTTTTTAAGGAAAGAAGTTTTCAGTGAGTTATATACTAAATCTCCCTGCTGCTTAAACTATTCCTGGTAGGTAAACACAGTCTATTCGTATTATTTAATCTAAAGGAATGAATGTAACGCTCTAACTGCTTGAATTAATACTGGGGAGTTATGTGGTTTCAAATTTAAGATATCTGTGTATAATTTTTTTTGGATTACAGACCTCTCCAAAATATCTTTCTGTATCCTAAAACTTTAACAGAAGCACAGCTCATTATTGCACAAATGAGAAAAGAAACAAGCCAAATAAACCCATGAAATATTGCCTAGGACTCAGCTCAGCACAGTAAAATGCTCTTCTGATGGGGCTGCAGCCTCAGAGACCCATGAACCACATACTCGGGGGATCCCACTGTATTTCAGACCTGAGAGGTACGAGAACCTCACTGGGACCACCTCCACATACAGATATTAGCTTCTTTCTCCTTCCTCCTTTGTTTTTCTAAACACACCTTGGCCCACGCGAGGCTGGCCTTCAGCCGCTGCGCATGGGTGATTTCTAGGAGAGCCAAAACTGACAGATGGATTTCGAGCTCTTTGAAATGCTTCCATACTGTTCTTGACCTTTTCTCCGTTTTAAACTGTTCTGTCTTAGGAACTTCCTTTATTGCTACAGGACTCTGGCCTCCAAAACTGATATTAATCATAAACTAACCAATTCGCTCATCTCTCCAGGTATCCAAGAATTTGTGTATTTAAATGTTAAGCTAGTTAAAAACCCAAATGGCTCCAAGTTTCCATACATAGGACGTACAATGTCCCAGGCTCCAAGAGTTTTTATTATTCTTAAGCAAAGTATGTCCTCCCCTTTACTAGAATCTGTCATACAAGCAGACCCCAGTTTCACCTCAGCCTGTCTCTATCAGACACTTACACGCCAAAAATGCATGTCAGAACCAACCTCAAAAGGGACTGGCACAGCATTCCTATGTAGTAATCACATGTTCTTGAACCCTCAGGTGTACTTTTACAAGTCTTTGTCCTAGTGGGGCTGTATTAGTCAGCTGAAGTCACCACAACAAAATATCACAGACTGGGGAGCTTCAACACCAGAAAGGTATTTTCTCACAGTTCTGGAGGCTGGGAAGTTCCAGATCAATGCACCAGAAAATTTGGTTTCTGTTAAGAGCTCTCCTCCTGACTTGCAGATGGGCCTCCTTCTCACTATGTCCTCACAAGCCAGATAGAGAGAATAAGCTCTCTGGCGCCTCTTTTCATAAGGGCACTAATTCCATCATGAGGACCCCATCCTCATGATCTCATCTAAACCTCACTACCTCCCAAAGGTCCCATTTTAAAATACCATCACACTGGGGGGTTTGAGCTTTCAACAAATTAATTGGGGGGGAGGAGGGAATGACACAATTCAGTCCACAGAAGGGACAGTAATAAAGAGGGAAGTTAAATAGTGAAGAGTGGCCCCAAAGAAGCAAATGATACAACCTTAAAAGCTCTCGACAACCTCTCACTCTACGTGCCTTCTCCCCATCACTGAAAAACAAAGTGTGACTTACTTGCTATAAGTGCAAAATCCCAAGTCTTGAGGCAAAATGATGTCTCTCTGGATCCTGGCTTGACAATAAATTTCTTTGAGTCATAAAAATTTGCAAATCTGCACATGGCAGAAACTATGCCTCACAACTTGAGGATAAAAATAATTATAATCATGTTCTATTCACATGGAAAGTCTGTTTAACCTATCTTCTCATTTAGCCAGCTGTAGCTTTAAAAGCCATTTGGAGGGTATCTCCATAAGCGTACAGTCTCTCTCCGATGTTCCTGAAATCGAAGCTCCTCTAGGGAACCAGCAAAACACAGCGTCTCGGGAAGCCCTGTGCTTCATGGGGCACTTCTACTCCTATATTTCAGAAAGAGGTTCAGAATTCCTCATTATCAAAACCAAAACCGTAGAAAAATTACCAGGCACCCCAACGCTAATAGAAATGGATATAATGAACTTGTAACTCAGCTCACACCAGGCAGCAACATGACTCTTCCAACCACAGATCAAATTAGTTGACAAGTGGCTTTACCTTTGACTCTCAGGAAGAGATGACCATTCTGATTGTTTCCTTTGGTCACTTCCAATCTGTATCTGCCCTATGCCATTCCCTGTATTAAACTGTGCCCAGAAGGGATCCTGGAAGATCTCAAAGTACCACGTGACCAAGAATCATTTTCTTCCTGCTTCTGTAGGTTCTTAGACTTAGCAAGTAGCTTTTCCAACTGGCTTTTATCTGGTTTTTAGGATACTTGACTCTGACTCCACTCTGATACATCAATTGCAGGCTAAACATCTTCAGTGAGCCCCCTCCTTCACTGCCTAAAGAAGAAAGTCCCAACTTCCCCCCTGGCATTTAGGGACCTCCACAACCACCTGCTAATCAACCTCCTTACTGTCCTCTCCAGCCACGTGGATCGCCGTCATTTCCTGAGTCCACTCCAGGCTGTGCGGCCTGCAGACTGTTGCTTCTGCTGTGTTCTCCCCCTGGGAATGCCCACCACGTTCAACCCCCTCCTTCACATCCACCAGCCCAAGTACCCGCCCACCTAAATCCCACATGCTGAATACACGTGGTCCCCGCCAAGAAGCCTCCTCTGCTCTTCTCTAGATGGAAGTTCTCCTTCCTGTGCATTCCTACAGAACCCAGCGAGCACTCTCCGGCAGCTCATCCCTTTCTGCCTTGTAACACAGTCCTGTTCATCTCAAGGCCATAAACTCCTCACTCAGGTCCCCCAACTGTCTGGACAACACCTTTTACATTGTAGATTCTTACAGAAATGAGGAGAAAAGGAACAGAAGGCGAGAAGGGAGGGAAAGAGGTGGGTCAGGAAGGAGAATACCCAATCCTGTGGACACCCCCCATCCATCCACATCAGATGATTCAAAATACAATCTCAAATAAATTAACTAACGAATGAACTCAGAATCATCTTCATTCTGAAATAAAGATTAAAAAGCACAAAGCTTTCAACTAACTTGGGTAAACATTAGATTTGCTTTGCTATAAAATATTAAATGTGTCTTGGATTAAAATATTTCTTTACAGTGCGCCGTTGTTCTAAAAGGATGTTCAGCAGTGCCTCTGTGCCCTTGAACTTGCTGGTCCTTCTGCCTGGAGGGCTGTCCCTTTCCTCTCAGCCTGGCAAGTGTTTCGTGAGACCTCAGGGCGGCTCAAGCACCAGCTGCCCCACGAAGCCTTCACAGCCTCCACACCACTCTGTGAACGCACAGCCCATGCATTCTCTAGGCGGGCATCATCACAGATGCTGGGAATATAAATATTAACGAGACAGCCCCTCCTCAAGGAGTCTGGGGTGTGGAGTTTGAGGGGTAAATAGATACTAGGCTATGGTAAGCAGAATCGTATGTGTCTAGAAGTTTGCAAAGGATGCTCCGGAAACGGGACGGGAGATCCTGGTTCCAGCCCAGTGGAGAGGGTTCAGGGGTTAAAAAAGGCTTCCCGGGGCGAGGGAATAACACCCAAGCTGGATCTTAAAAGAGAAGCAGGAACCAGCCGGACCAAATGGAACCTGCAGACAGGGGAGGGAGGCTAGAGACAAGGTTTGTTGTTATTTTTATTTATTTGTCTTCTCCTTTGAGCACTGCACCTGTTACCTTTTTGTTCCCTTAGTCAGGAACTTACTACTGATGAACTCCCTATTATTTTTTTAAAATACCTTCCAATTCCAGGAGTCTATAATTCTGCTTTTCTCGTATGTGCATGTGAGGTTTTTTTAAACAGGTACGAAGCTTGAGGAAAGCTTCACAGTACAAAGCTTGAAAGATAAGAGTACACAGTGAAAAGCAAGTTCACCTGCCACCTGGTTCCCTTCCAGGGAGGCAACAATGTGTCTTCCAAGACTTCTCGAGATGAATGTTCCTGGCTCTTAATAGAAATACTGGCATATCTGCTTCCCATCTGCAACTTTTGCATCTGAAAAGACATTGGCTGTTTCCAGGCTCAGGTGCTCCCAGGGTTTACAACACTCATTAGTACCAGCAAAACATATCCCAGGTGTCCTAGGACAAGTCTCTTCTCCCACAGCTTCCTTCCATGGAAAAGATGACATTAGACAAGCAAGGCAGCGGGGAGGGGGCTGCTTCAGAAGAAAAGCTGACACTTTCAGGGCTGAAAGAAAGAGAAGATTCCGGGAGACACAACAGCTTTCCTCAATGATGTAAAGGACTGTGATGGAGAAGACAGATTAGACTTTGCTCCCGTGATGTCAAAGGGCAAACGAGGACTGATGGGAGGAAGCTTTGGGCCCCATTAAGGCAGGCTCTTAAGAGTGTCAGGGGCTAAGATGCACTGAAATCCCTGGGGCCTCAGTCCCCGGTGATGTAGGAAAGAATCAAGCAGAAAAAGAAGGATGAGACCAGATGACAAGATTAATGCTACTCAAAGCAAGATCCCTATCCTGCTGGTAGAATGTAGTCTAATTTTAGCTGGCATAAAAGGGATTTTTTTAACGGTTAAATATTTTCAGGTTTATTAGAAAAACATATAACTATGAATAAAGCATTTTGTGAGCACTTACTATGTGTAAGATACTACTGCAAGTCTTCTTTTTTTTTTTTTTTTCATTTAATCCCACAAAACCCCGATGAGACACATACTATTATTATCCCCATTTTGTACTTGGGAAACACAGATGCGGAGAGATGGCATGCCCTGCTCCAGTCACCGAACCCGTGAAAGGTGGAGCTGGGACTGAACCCAGACAGTCCGGCTCCAGCATCCAGACTGCAACTTTACGAAACCCAGATATTATGCTTAAGATGAAGCTACGCCAAACAGAGGATATAATCTAGAGAAAACCTATTAAGTAATAGTACAGGTAGTCCTCAAATACGGCAAAAATCAAGAATCCAGCGCTCAAATCACTGACATTGGAAATACACTTGCCTAGATGTTTCAACACGGTCCTTTCCAACCCATCTCCTAGAATTATAACCACCAAGAGCTCCTATAACTTAGGCCATACTATGCTTACAGAGAACAAATTAGAAGTGAAGCTGCATGGCAAATATAAAGGATGTTCCAGGGACAATGCCATGCTTTATAGTCTAATAAAAAGCTGCTACGTTGCATAGACACTTTGTTGCTTTGCTAAGTCCTCCAAAACAAACACTGGAATGCAGGTGTGGACAAGTGTAGCCAAGACCCTAGTTAAGTACCATCAGACCATCTCTAGCATCCTGCATCCCCTCACCCAACCTCCTCCAACATCTCCCACCCACCGCAGTCAAATATATATGCCTTCTCACACTCAAACTCCACTTAAGGGCAGAAAACACATGTACACACTAAAGGGGGGCTTCAGTGAGGTCCTGCCAGGTTTCCATTTGCTTCTCTTTGGGGCGCTTTTCCTCCGTACTACTGGTTGTTTATCATGCAAATGCTGAAAATCACAAATCAGAGCATCTTAGAGTGTAATGTTTTCCCCATGTCTCCCCAGGCACCAGGCATCCCTCTCTCCAAGAGGAAACCTCCTGCATCCTTTCCTTTGAAATGCAAAGCCCAGCACGAAGCACAGGGCACCGTTCTGTGTTTCACAGGCGTTTGCAGCACAGACCTAAGCTGAAGGAAACAGGAAAGCCTTGCAGACAAGACACGCCCGCGTTCAGGGCGCACGACAGCTTTATGACAAAATCGGCTGCCCTACAACAGAGAGAGAGCAATTACTGATAACCAGGCGGCTCACCCAAACCTGTGATGACTTGGCTACCATTCGAAAGTCAGAAATAATGAGCATCTACCTGCAAGGCTGATGCTGGCACGGAAGAGAAAATGTTAAGGTACCAATGAGCTGAAGTACTCTGGGGTAGGCAATGGTGTCTTAATTCAATCATCTCTGCAAGCCAAGGGACCCCCTAAATGCCCCTGACTTTTCCCCCTTGACTGGAAAGCCACCGACATGTGATCCTTTCTTTTCTTGCTGAAGCCTGTCACACAGAACGGGGAGCATGTGAAGAGCTACCCCCCGTGGGGAAGAGCCGAAAACAAGTGAACAATGAGCCTGTCACCTCCATCATCACAAAGAATTTAAAAGAAATTAAAATAAATGGATTATATGAAGCACCGTTGGTAAACACTAATTACTTCCAAGTAGATTCTTGGTTATCAGACTTCACTATCAATTACATTTTTTCTTGGGGGAGGGGATGTCCATTTATCACTCAATTTTATTTCTTTTTCTTTAATCAATCTTTCCAAATCTTTTCTTTAATCAAGGGATGTGGTGATCCCTTACCCTTTGCCCTAGACATTGACAATGCAACTGTAAAAGTGAAGGATGAGAGCCAAAGGTTGAACCAATTCTCTCTCAAAATATCTCTTGCTGAGGGAAGAGATATGGGGACATATATATAGGTATAACTGATTCACTTTGTTATACAGCAGAAACAACACACCATTGTAAAGCAATTATACTCCAATAAAGATGTTTAAAAATATATATGTCTCTTGCTTTTCAGATTTCACAAGGCCTGTGCAGGGCCTTCAACCAGAATAATAACCCACAGTACCCCCTTATTAAGATGCCAAGGGCAAAATCAGAGGGATGGGTTTTCTTCATTTGTTACATTCTCGTTCTGTACGGGACATGACTCTCTCTACTTTCATTGGCCTATTTAAAGCACTTCCATCCGTGTTTCAATATCTATTTTTATTCTGCTCATGAAACAGTTATTTAGTAAAACTCTAAGTTCCAGATAACATACAAGGCACCAAGGAAATAAGGTCTAGAAGGACTCAATCCATTAAGAGCACAGAGAAATATGCAATGGTCAGTGGTACGAACCAATCATGTTAATAAAGAAACGGACAGCATTTTATAGGGTCACAGGATTCATTCATTCTGCTGCAGTAGACAGGGGTAGGGATAAATCGGTAGGAAAGGTTTTGCAGAAGAAGAATATTTGAGCTGTGTTTTGATAGGAAAGAGAGAGTAGAAAAGCAACAAGGCGAAATGCATGAAGAAAAGTAGAGCCCCAAGAACACAGACTGTACGAGAGAAAGAGCGAAGTGAGAAGATCCTTCCTAGGGTTTAGAACACGCTAAGTGTATCACGCGTTTAGGACACGCAGGTGGAGATGCCTGGCAAGGAAGTCTGAATGTCCTGAGGGAGGTAAGAGGTGGAAATAATCACCCAGGTGACGACTGAGGCCAAAGGAAGAAACGAGATTCCCTGAGAGGGGGCGGTGTGAGAGAAGAGGTCCAAGGACAGACCTCAGAGGACACCCCGTCATGACCCTGCAGTCACACCAGCCTTTGCTTTCTTTCCAGAGCGCAGGAAGCTCATCCCACCACAGGACCTCGGCACAGGCCGCCGTGGTCTGAAATGCTTCCCCACTTCCTTCTGCCCCACAGTATTCAGTCTCAGGCCTCACCGTAAAAGCCTCTTCCTCAGGGGGCCCACCCTAAACCCCCTCCCCAGTGCTCCCTCCTTCAGAGGGCGTCGCGAGGTTGGAATGATGCAGTGGTACCTACAATCATTCATTCAATATCTGTTCCCCTCTAGACTCGCCTGCTTTGTCCTCTACGTCCCGCACGAGGTCTGGCACAGAGCAGGCTCTCAATAAATGTTTCCTGAGTAAATGAGGAAGGCCCTGTGGTCAGAGACTGGAAGCGACTCAAGAATTAGGAGGGTCCAGGGGGCCAAAGGGGCAAGTGCGTCAGGAGGAACGTAGTTGACAAGGAGGAAGCTACCAGAGAACAAGCACAATTAAAACACCAAAGAGGCCGAGTTCTAGGCAACCTAATGGGAGAGATGAAACGTCCTAAGGCCGTAATTCAATCAGCTCAACTACATGAATCAAAGCCCTTCAATCATGGCTTATTACCTACAAAATGAAGGCAAACTCCCCAGCCAGCAGACCAGGGCCTTCCTCAACCTCAGCCCCCACTGATCTCCAATTCAACCCGCCCTGTTGGCCAACGTGCCCTGTTACTGGATGCTCTGACTCTGTGCCCTGGACCACTCCAGACAGGCTGGCTTCCCAGCTTGCTAACCTAACAAAGCCCAACAAATACTGGAAAGCCCAGGGAAAGTGCCAGCTCCTCACAAGCGTCAACCTGATAATCCCGGACTGTTCTAGCCCATGGTGACCCTTCAGCTGCAAGTCCTAAAGTCACTCACAAACTTCACATACTTTTTACAGTTGTGTGTACTTTGTCTCCCCTGATTTATCAGCAAGTCCCTTGAGAGCCAGAACCACATCTCACACTTACTTGTGCCTACTCAGAAGAGCTGCAGCGACGATCTGCACACAGGCGGCACTCATTTCATCTTCAGCACCCAAAGACGAAGCTCATTCTTAACCCCAAACTGAGCTCCTGACCCGCCCCTCCAGGCTCTACCCTGTCTCAGCCAATGGCACTCACAACTCCATCTCTTTCCCACTCGGGCCGAAGGACTGGGAGTCTTTTTGATGCCTCTCTTTCTCTCATACCTCACATCTAATCCATCAGTAAATCCCGTGGGCCCAATGTGAAAAACATAAGCAGAATCCGACCACCTAGCATCTTCACCACGACCACCCCGCTCCAAGCCTCTGTAATGTCCCACCTGTGTTACAGCAACCACCTTCCACCCACCTGCTTCCAGAACTGTCTCCCTTCTGCCTCTTCTCCACAAAGCCCCCAAGTGATGCTTTCAAAATTAAGTCAATTAAGATAACACTCCTCTGCTCAAAACCCTCCAGCCTCATATTACTCAGCCACAAAAAAGAATAAAATGCGATTCGCAGCAACATGGATGGACCTAGAGATTATAACGCTAAGTGAAGTAAGACAGAGAAAGACAAATACTGTATCATATGATATCACTTACGTGTGAAATCTAAAAAAATGATACAAATGAACTTATTTATTTACAAAACAGAAACAGACTCACATAGAGAATAAACTTATGATTACCAAAGGGGAAATGGGGGGGGATAAATTTGGGATTTGAGATCAGCAGATACACACCACTATATATAAAATAAACAAGGACCTACTTATAGCACAGGGAACTATATTCAATATCTTGTATTAAACTATAATGGAACACAATCTGAAAAAAACAGATATATATGTATATATAACTGAATCACTTTGCTGTACACCTGAAACATTGTCAATCAGCTATGGTTCAATAAAATAAATTAAAATTTAAAAAAAAAAAGACCTTCCAGCCTCCTCCAATCTCACACAATAAAGCAAAATTCCTAATGATGGCCTACAAGGCCCTGCCCAGTGTGGTCCCTACATTCCTCGACCTCACACCGGACCATCCCAGCCCCCACGCAGCCACCGTGCTCCAGATGCACTGGCCACTTTGCTGCTCCAAGTGCACAGAGAGATTCGCATCTCAGGGCTGTAAGACTTGCCATTCCCTCTGTCTGGAGTGTCCTTCCCCCAGAGGTCTGCAGCCTCACTCCTCCTCACCTTCAGGGGGCCCTGTGAGGCTCTCCCTAATGACCTTACTCAAAACATCAGCTGTCCCAGCACAGCCATCACCCTTCCTCCCGAACGTGTTTTCACAACCCTCGCGGCCGCGTAGCGTACATATATTTCTTACTGATTTTCCTTGATTTTGGTTTGGTTTGTCCACTGCTATATGCCCAGTGCCTGAAATAGTGCCTGGAACCAGTGGAGGACTCAATAAATATCTACTGAATATATAACAAATCAACAGATAATGTATCTACTTTTTTGAAATATTTAATATTCATCTTTAGGACTGATCCATGCAAATGTGTGCTGTCAACACCTCCTGCCTGTAAGGCAGGGCCATCCAGGGCGAAAGGTGAGTGAGGATGGTTACGAGGGACACACTCCTAAACCTGACCCAAAGCCTGCGCACGCTCCACACATCACTGCCTCTCCCAAGCGAGTCTGGACCCCAGTTCAGGCACTCATCAGCTGCGCAACTTGGGAACAGCACGTTTCTTTCTGGGCTTCAGTATCCTCTTTTGGACAACACTTAACCCCCCTAAGTAGGGCACGTAGAAAAGCATCTGCACAGTAGTGGGAGCACAGGCTTCCGTAAATGTTGACCATCAATGTCAGCTCCTTTTCCTCCTTTCTATCCACAGAGGTAAATAAACACTGCTGACACTCTCCTCCTTGTTGGCCTTCTGGCATCACTCAGGGGCCAAGAACAGTCTTCAACCTAGTTGAACACAAAAGTCTGTATTTTCACCAAATTCTCTCTAATGTTTACCAGATGATGTATCAAAAAAAAAAAAAAAGAATCACTGCAAAGCAAGATAAAAAGCAAAATATGAATGATGCTTTTCTTAAAACACCCAAACCAAATCTATTAAGAGAAAGTCAACTATACAGAAATTTATTTATTCATTCATTCATTCATTCATCCATTCATTCATTTGTTCTTTTTTTCATTCTTTCGTCTGGAAAATATAATAACCTGAAGTCAAAATCAATCACTGAGGGCTTCCCTGGTGGCGCAGTGGTTGAGCGTCCGCCTGTCGATGCAGGGGACGCGGGTTCGTGCCCCGGTCCAAGGAGGATCCCACATGCCGCGGAGCGGCTGGGCCCGTGAGCCGTGGCCGCTGGGCCTGCGCGTCCGGAGCCTGTGGTCCGCAGCGGGAGAGGCCACAACAGTGAGAGGCCCACGTACCAAAAAAAAAAAAAAAAAAAATCAATCACTGATAAACTTCAGTACAGTCATTCCAAGTGGTCTCTTACATTAAAAAAAAAGGTGCAAATGGAAAATTCTGTTAGACCTTAGAATTTTAATTCTTAAATTACATATGGGTGAAGAACCTAACAAAATGGCAAACTCTTCCAATAATTACAGCCAGTTTTGTCCAATTCCTGTACACCAGGGAAATCTGGGGCTTGTATTTAAAAAATAAAAGAACTTTTTATTTTGAAATAATTCTAAATTCATAGGAAGTAGCCAAACAAATACAGAGGTCCCATGTATTCTTCACCCAGTTTCCCTCCCTGGAACATCTTGCTAAACGACAGGAAAATATCAAACCAGAAAATTGGTACAACCCACAAACTTAATTCAGATTTAACCAGTTAAATGCACACATTTCTCTGTGTGTGTGAGCGGTGCAGCTCCACGCATTTTTCTTTATTACGGTAAAATACGCGCAACAGAAAATTTACCACCTCAACCATGTTCAGGCGGCATTAAGTACACACATGCTGTGTGCTCCCGTCACCACCAACCAAAACCCTTTTATATTCCCAGACGGAAACTCTGTGCCCATCAGGTAATAACCCCTCAATCCTCCCTCCTCCTAGCCCCTGGCCACCTCCATTCTACTTTTTGTCTCTATGAATTTGACTACTGAAGGTACCTCCTATACGTGGAATCATACCTTTGTCCTCTTATTTCCAGCTTATGTCACTTAGCATGATGTCTTCAAGGTTCATCCATACTGTAGCATCTCAGAATGTCCGGCCTTTTTAAGGATGAATAATAGTCCACTGGATGGATATACCACATCCACTCATCCATCCATTTGTCAATGGACATTTGGATTGCTTCCACCTTTTGCTTACTGTGAATAATGTGGCTGTGAACAAGGGTGTACAAATATGTGTTTGAGTCTCTGCTTTCAATTCTTTTGGATATATACCCAGAAGTGGGACTGCTGGATCATATGGTAGTTCTATTTTTAGTTTGTTGAGGAACTTCATACTCTTTTCCATAAGGGCTGCAGCAATTTACATTCTCATCAGCAATGCACAAGGGTTCCCATTCGTCCATATGCTGGCCAACACTTATTATTTCCTGTTATTTTAATAATAGTCATCCTAATGGGTATAAAGTCCTCATGGGTGGTTTTGATTTACTCTCCCTAATGATTAGTAATGGTGAGCATCTCTTCAATGCAATTTATAACACGTTTAGATTTGTGGAACCACAGTCTAAATCTCATCACTACCGCTACAATACAGAACCGTTTGAGCACCATGGGGCTCCTCCGTGCTACCCCCCAACAGCTACACTGTCCCCCATTTCAAACCCCTGGCAACCACTAATCTGTTCTCCATCTGCATACTTCTGTTCTTTTAAGAACGTTTTATTAATAGATTATTTAACCTTTTGATATTGGCTTTTTTTCATGCAACATAACTCCCTGGAGATGCATCTAAGTTGTCACATGTATTGATCCTTTTTACCACTACAGCGTATTCCATGGTATGGCTATATCACAGCTGTTTAAACATTCACCCATTAAAGGACATCTGGACAGTTTTCACTTCTTCTATATTCTGAATAAAGCTGCTATGAACATTTGTGTACAAGTTTACGTGTGAACGTACCTTTTCATTTCTCTGGGATATACACCCAATAGTGCAATTGCTGGTAAAGACATGTTTAGATTTATAGGAAACTACCAAACTGGATTCCAGAGTGGCTGTAGCATTTTACATTCTGACCAGAAAATATATCAATGATCCAGGTTTTCTGCATCTTCAGCAGCATTTGCTAGTGTCACTATTTTTTTTAATTAAGCTCACCATTTTTACCTTCAAAGTCACTATATTTTATTTTAGCCATTCTGATAGATGTGTGGCAATATTTTATTGTGGTTTTAATGTGCATTTCCCTGATGGCTAATGATCTGAACATCTTTTCATGTGCTTATTTGCCATCTGTGTATCCTTCTTCAGTGAAATATCCATAAAGTCTGTTCATGCTTATGTCCTCTGCCCATTTTCCAACTGGATATTTTGTTCTTTACTATTGAAGTTTTGTTTTGTTTTGTTTTTTGAAGATGTTGGGGGTAGGAGTTTCTATTAATTAATTTATTTATTTTGGCTGTGTTGGGTCTTCGTTTCTGTGTGTGGGCTTTCCCTAGTTGTGCCAAGCGGGAGCCACTCTTCATCGCGGTGTGCGGGCCTCTCACTATCACAGCCTCTCTTGCTGTGCAGCACAGGCTCCAGACGCACAGGCTCAGTAGTTGTGGCTCACGGGCCCAGTCGCTCCGCGGCATGTGGGATCCTCCCAGACCAGGGCTCGAACCCGTGTCCCCCGCACCAGCAGGCAGACTCTCAACCACTGCGCCACCAGAAAAGCCCACTATTGAAGTTTTGAGAGCTCTTTATATATTCTAGATAGTGTCCATTTTTTTGATACGTAGTTTAGAAATATTTTCTCCAGTCTGGAGCTTGTCTTTTCATCCTCTTAAGAAGACCTTTTGCAGAACGAAAGTTTTGAATTGTGGCTTGTCTTTCCATTTTCTCATGTTGTTTTTTGAAAAGCAGAAGTTTTTAATTTTAGTGAAGTCTGATTTACTAAGGTTTTCATGGGTCACGCTTTTGATGTCATACCTAAGAAATCTTTTCCGTGCAAAGTCACACACAAAAATCAAACTGCTAGGAGTTTTACAGTTTTATTTCTTAAATTTAGGTCCACGATTCACTTTGAGATAATTTTTGCATTTGATGTGTGATAAGAGTCTAAATTCACTGTTTTGCCTGTAGATGTTCAATTGTTCAGCAACATGCGTTGAAAAGACTATCCTTCCCCGTCTGAAATACTTCGGCACCTCTGTCAAAAATCAATTGACCTTAAATGTGGGGGTTTATTTCTGGGCTCTTTATTCTGTTCCATTGACCTTTGTCTGTCCTTAGGCCGATACCAAATTCAGTAACATTAAGTCCTCCAACTATAATCTTTGACAAAATTCTCTTGGCTATTCTAGGTCTTTCATCTTTCATTTTTACAGGCATAGTTCTATAAAAATATATTAAATCAAAAAGCCAAATAGATAACTATAGTCTCTTCTAGAACTCCATATTTTATTTTATTTCTTTTTTTCTTTTTTTTTTTTTTTTTTGCGGTACGCGGGCCTCTCACTGCTGTGGCCTCTCCCACTGCGGAGCACAGGCTCCGGACACGCAGGCTCAGCGGCCATGGCTCACGGGCCCAGCAGCTCCGCGGCACGTGGGATCTTCCTGGACCGGGGCACGAACCCGTGTCCCGTGCATTGGCAGGCAGACTCTCAACCACTGCGCCACCAGGGAAGCCCTAGAACTCCAAATTTTATAAAATTTCTCTCAACAATAGACCATACTGTACTCTTAACCATGGGTGAAACAGTCATCTTTCTCTCCAACTGTCCACCTTATCTTTTCATGTAACATAGATGCTTGAAACTTACTAAAAATAACCCCAACCACTATAATAATTAAAAAAAAAAAGCTATACACAGGAAAACAAAATCTGGAATAAAATACTCAAAACATTATCTGGGATTATTGCTGACTAGTATGACTAACATTCAGTTTTTCTTTTCCTTTTTATATATATTCCCAAATTTTCCAAATTATGCATGTTACGTTAAAATTTATTTTTCCTATTACAAAATCCATAGATTTTTTTCAATATTTAATTTTCCTTTTCTTCTAACCTTTGCTTTTTGGTGGAGAAATACAGTGCTATGATCTAAATTATTAGCATGCTAATAAAATATTAGCAGGATATGTCAGAGTATTTACCATGATTCCTGGACTCTGCTTTTCCATTTCACAAAATCCAAGAGAGAACAACAAACTTTATTTATTAATGCCTTCCTTTATTCATTTACTGCTATGTTTCATAAATATTCAGGGATCCACCTTGCTATATTTATTCTGTTCTTGATAAAATACATTTAATTTTTTCTCATTAGCCTGGAGTGATCTGTAGTGAGAAACAACAAGGAACAGACAGGAAGGAAATGAGATTTCAATTTCACCAAGAGCAAATGCTTTTTTCATAATTTTTCAGAACGGGTGTGAGCTAAGCACAATGAACACTGATTTCTTCCTTAAATCACAGTATTAACCAGAATGTATTGAACACAAATGTAAGACAAAGTGTTGGTGAAATAAAGTTTCAGCAAAGGTTGCCTAAATGTTTAATGAAATGGTGAATAGATTCTTCTAGTAGCTGAACCTCGGTCTTTTTTCACTATGTCGGATCCTTCCTAGCACCATTTCTTTGCCTCAACCCCATGAGCTATCACTTCAGATATTATTAGTACAAACAACTTCAACTTCTTGCCCCCCTTGGCTCACTGACCCGAGTCAATCCATCCACCTTTACCATCGCTGTTCTCCTCACAGGTTGTAGAGCGCTGACCCTGAAAACCACTTATCATGCTCATGGTGCCTGGATACATCCCAAGTATCAATGTCAACTGGCCACTCAACACTAAAGGGAAATTCTCTCCTCACTTTAGAATTTCTCACTCACATCAATTTTCAACCTCTGCTGGATCATCAAGGGACTCTACTGTTCAATGAAAATCATTTAAAACTCTCTCTTAAAACACACATAGCAATATACCTGCCCAAGAGATATGCATCTCTCAAATTTGCAGCAAGGATGTTTCAAGAGGGAACTCAAGCAAGGGGAGCCCCCCATCAAGGTTTCATACGACTAGTACATAAAACAATGGGCCTGGAGAAGTCTCACGGCAACCAATGAAACAAACGTTCCAGGAAGTAAACCCTACCCTCAACGCCATGACCCTGCATTCAGGTCTAAAATGTGAACTTCCTACTTGGAATTAACCTCACAGAGGAATATGAAAATGGTGGGGGGAAGAAAAGGAAGTCTTAAATAGTAATTAAACTTTGTTTCTCACTGGTTCCAGAGATGTCCTGGGGAAAAGCCCATTCTCACCTGAGTTTTCCTATCCACCACCAGGCACTTGACGAAAATACATCATTCTGTAAGCCACAAAGCTCAATGTTTCAGAGTATTCTGAACCATTAGACTAAAGGCCATCAAAAAGTAGGTTTGATCCTCATATACATCAATGAAAGTCTTTCGGAGCCACAAAGCATGCACCCTAATACACCAGCCATGACTCAAATGATTAAGTACAAACCTTGCACCATAACTAGAGAAAACACACAGACCACGCTCTATACTCAGCAGGTCAGTAGCTTCATTTCCAAGTGCAAAGGATCACATGTTGGGATGTGGTGAAACACAGGAGCCACTACCTCTAAGGCCTGTGCTGCCTGTGAGACAACAAGCACCAGGGCAGAGAATCAGCCAGGGCATCCGTTATCTGGAGGTTAAACATACTTAATTAAATATCAGAATTGAATTACAGTTTATTACATCAACAGGTAAAATACACATGTACCCATATTACTACAGAGCAGTGGGGAAGCTTCTGAGCATCTTCTTAACAGATTCTTTTACTAAAGCAACATCATCACCGCCTTAGTTACAGGATTTATAGTAATCTCACGCTAAATTCACTTTGTTTAACTGAACAAGTATCGACAAGTAATGTGAGATTTTATGGTTCCTACCATATGCCATCATTATAAGACGACATTCTCTGTTATGCTTCCACTGGCTTACAAGTTATAAGTAATAGATCAAATTTGCTTTTTTAGTTTCATTCAAGATGAGCCCGTAGACTGGGATACGCTAGCAAAGTTGTCTAAACACATACCTCTCAAGTTGTTTTAGTTGTAAGTTATTTTTAATAATTCTATTAATTGTGAAATAGCAACAGGCTATTTACATAAGTGTTTTTAAAATAGCTTTTAAAAGTAAGATAATAATAAGCAAGGTATAAATGTTTATGTCCCAGGAAAGAAAAGAAAACAAAGAGTCTGAGAAATGATGCCAGAAGATGAAAGGACAAATTAATTTAATAAACATTTACAGACAACCTATTATGTGCCAGGCATTGTTCTACGTACCAGGGACACAACAGCGAGTGTAGGGGATACTGTGTCGGTCATCCGCCCTCCTTCCTGATAAACCTGACTTTGTTCAGGTATTCACTTTTCCTCCAAGGCATCCCCCCAGGAGAAGCTGGCCACATCCCTGGCTCCACGGTTCACCCTGACTGTTCCAAGGACAATTCCATTCCCATCACCAAAGACGGGATCAGGAATGGGTCTGTGACTCCACCGAAGTCAAAGATCCACAAAGACCGCTTCCCTGGAACCTTTTGGAAAAGCCTTTCCCCTACTTTGTGGGATCTCCAGGAAGTCGTTTTCTCTTCCTCTAGACTGTGTGTTGAGTTGAGAGGCTTGGAGATGCTGCAGCCTTCTCTACGATGGCTTGAGGATATGGAGAAGGGGAGAGCCAAGACACTCACATGGGAATGGAACTGGCACCTCTAGATGATGTCACATTGAATCCTACCCCACCTTCTGGTTTCCATATTTATGTGTGCTAATAAATGTCATTACTTAACTAATCTTAACTAGGTGTTCTGCACAAGCATATGTAGGCAACTCTTCAAGGACAGAGTCTCTCTGCTTCAGAATTTATTATCTATGGGGGAACAAAACACTGATCCAATGTCCAAGATCAGCCTCCTTAATTCTGAAGGAAGGCAGAGAAGAGATGAGAAAGGCTAAAACCCCCTCAGAGGAAGTCAGGTTTCAGCTGTTAGCGAAATCATTTAAATAACAGCATCTCACACAGACTATTATATAGAGAATGGATAAACAACAAGGTCCTACTGTGTACAGCACAGGGAACTGTATTCAATACCCTGTGATAAACCATAATAGAAAAGAATATGAAAAAGAATAGATATATACGTATATACGCATAACTGAGTCACTCTGCTGTATAGCAGAAATTAACACAACACTGTAAATCAACTATACTTCAATAAAATAAATTTTTAAAAAATAATTTTAAAAATAAATAAATAACAGCATCTCAGATTAATAGTGTGTAGGCAGCTAAGAATCTGGTCCTTCCTGGCATTCTGCCACCTATGCAAGTCTCATCAATTTTTGAATTTAAAAACACTTTAGTTTTTTAGTTTGGGTTTTAGTAGGCAAAACAAGTGATGAATAAAACAAATTCTAGAACATTACAAATAGGAAACCTACAACATAATCACTTTAAAATTGCTATAAATCTTTTTAATGAGAATAATTCTTACTTACTGATACATTCTTAATATCTATGAACAGAAACCAATTTTTTTCATTTAAAGATACAATTTTATCTTTCTTACTCCAAGTTGTTGAAATGATCATCAACATTTTCGAGGGACACCAAGTGCTCAATTATAGAATTCAGCTGAACAATTTTCTCCCTGGGAAGAAGTTAAATTCTTATCAATCCAGCAGCATATACTTACCTATGGGATATTTTTTCCTTCCACAATAGCATAGACTTAAGTTAATCCTTTAAAATAGAACAATTACATGAATACAGAGCCTTCAAAACACAGGCTTAATAAAGCAGCAATGTAAGGGCATACCCAGAATAATAAAAACAAAACCAAAAAATGAATCTATTTAACCTAAGTTTTGAGTTTCCCTAACAAAGAACAAATAACTTCTACTGAATTCATTTATTTAATATATTTTTACTGAGCACCTATTATGTGCCATGTACTGTGCTACTTGGTGGGAATACACTGGCTCCTTCCCTCAAAAAATATTGTCTTGAGGTGGAGACAACAAAGTAAACCTCACAAATACATGTAAATTACAATTATGGTAAGAACATCTATAAAAGAATGATTTGAGAGGTCCTACTTATCTTAAGATAATTGATACCAAATCAAGACCCCTCAGAGTGAACCCACTTAAAACAAAACTTTTTTTTTTTTTTTTTTTTTTTTTGCGGTACACGGGCCTCTCACTGTTGTGGCCCCTGCCTTTGCGGAGCACAGGCTCCGGACGCGCAGGCTCAGCGGCCATGGCTCACGGGCCCAGCCGCTCCATGGCATGTGGGATCTTCCCAGACCAGGGCACGAACCCGTGTCCCCTGCATCGGCAGGCAGACTCTCAACCACTGCGCCACCAGGGAAGCCCAAAACAAAACATTTTTTATAGTATGTAAAAAAAAAAATAATTGACATGGTAGCCAGCCCCCAAAATTGCCTACAATGAACCATGACTCCTGGTATTCTTGCCCCTGTGCAGTTCCATCCCACAGTGAACCAGGGTTGCTCCTCTGTGACTAATCTGGTGGAAGTAACAGTATGTGACCCCTGATCATAAGGTCATAAAAAGCACTGCAGCTTCAACCTAGGCCTCTTGGACCACTAATTATTCCTTCTTATATCTCCATGCTTCCATTGTGGTCTGCTGGTAATACATTTTTTTTAAGTTTTATTTTGCCTGAAAATGTTTTTATTTTGCCTTTGTCTTTGAAAGACATTCTCACTAGATATAAAATTTTAGGTTGGCAGGCATTTTCCTTTAGCTTTTTAAACACGTAATTGCATTGTCTTCTGACTTTCATTGATTCTATCAAAAAAGTCAGCTGTCAGTTTTATTGTTACTCTGTGGAAGGGACTGTGTATTTGGAGTTGGTGAGATTTCTTGTGTCTATGATGTCTTTCATCAGATTTGGAAAAGTCTCAGCCATTAACTCTTCACATATTGGTTATGCCCCTCAGACCTTCCTTTGGATGCCTAATATGAATCTCAAAGTTACCATATCCAAAACTTTTGCTTTTCTCTGCCAAACCCACTATTCTCCAAGACTACCCCAACTAAGTAAAGAGCATCACATCTCCCAATATCTAAGAGTGTTTCTCAAGTCCTCTCTTTCCTCCACTCCCCCATCACATCCATCACCACAACTTTTTTTTTTTAAGTTTTTTTTTTTTTTTTTTTTGGCTGTGCTGCATGTCTCACAGGATCTTAATTCCCCAACCAGGGATAGAACCCAGGCCCTCTGCACTGGAAGCACGGAGTCCTAACCACCGGACTGCCAGGGAATTCCCCATCAACACAACTTTTGAAACATATTCTAAACTTACCCATTCTTCCTCAGCTGCCCACCATCACCAGAGTCCACACCATTTGTCTCTTATGCAGACGCCTCCCGACTTGGCTCTCTGCAGGCTACTCTCCACGAATAACCACAGTCATCTTTTTAAATCATGAATCAGGTCACATGCTTCCTTCCCTTCCTGAAAATCTCCAATGTCTTGTCACCCTACTCTCTCTCATGAGCTGCTCCTACAAACCCCTATGTCTTTCTAGCCACTATCCTTGACCAATTGCAAATCTAACCAAACTTGAGAAATCCCAACAAATCCACAAGCTTAATCGCTATGAGGGGCATGGACGTCAACAGCCATGGCAACCACTGCGAGGAGATGGGAAACGGTCCGGCAGAGATCTTCACTGAAAAAGAGATGGGAGAGGCTGGGACGGGGCCATCCAGTCCAGTGGTCCTTCCCCGCTCCTCCCCTATCCCGTCATCTGCCTGCTTCTCTAGCTGAGGCCACTTGTCATCATTTGGAGAATGGAAATATTATCAAGATTGTTTTTGTTTTACAATTCAAACAAGAAGAGGTATTTCATTTGGACTCCTCCTTAAGACCTAAGTTTTTTTTTTTAAGTAAAACTTTCAATCTAATCATATTCCATATAATTTTTTCCAATGTGCATGAAGAAATCAGAGTCTGTGCTTGGCCCAAAGGTGAACATTTTAAAGTAATTCAAAAACCTGATGATAACCAAAACAGATTCTGTATTGCACAGAAAACAGACACAAAACATACAGGGATTTGCTCCCTTAATTTTTTTGACACTAGCTCTTTTCAACAAAACCCTTTAACAAAAAGGAAAAAGAGCCCGTCTTCACAATGATAAGCAATTTACAGATGGACCAATGAAACTCCAGCCATTGTAAAATTACTTTTAAATTACAACCATTATAAAATTACTTTTAAATCACTTTCCAGTTAAAATGAACTGGAATTTAATAGCTTTGAAAGGGCTCTATGATCAACACCAATGTGAAGGCATCTGAACAATGAGCTACCCAGTTAAACTCACTGGAAGCTTTAATTACTTAGCTTTGAGGACATAGAAAGCCAGAGCAACTTAAGAGAGTTAGGTCCAACTAGGGTAGCAGTTGAAGCCAAGGTCAAGATTCTACAGAGCTCTTCAACGGCTCTAAATATTTCTTCCCTTTGAAAAGGATCTGCAGCTGATTTGCAGACGAGCAAATCAACACTGTGTAAACATTACAGCTGGGTGGTTTTGAAAGAGAAGTTGCTGGCAATTGTCCTGTACTGCACTCATGGTTACCAACCTCCTCCTTTCTGCCTGCACCCAAGAGCTAAAGAGAAACCAAGAGCACCCTACACCCACCAAGTTACAGAAGGGGGATGCTGAGAGGAGTCCTAGAGATCACCCAGCCCAGTGCTTCCCAGACTCTGGTCTGAAATAAAGTTCTAACCAGTCAGCCTACAGTGAAATTTAAAAAAAAAAAAGGATGACATATAGTGAACTCTTTATAAAGCTGAATTTACTCTGTCTCTAAAGGATCGATAGTCTGAGACTATAGCTTTCCTACCTTTCTGGAGTTAAAATATCCTTTCCTTCATGAACTCTCTATAGGCAACAAAAGCAAGAAAAGAATGACAGTGATGGTGGTAGGTGACTGAAGATTTTTTTAACTACTTCGTTGGCAAAATAAAAATTTGGAAGATTTTTCCCATAGCTCTCTAGTCCCTGAAATCCAAAAAGCTAAGAATGCACTAATTTAAACCCAATTTTTCCCTTTATAAGGCCTGAGTCCTGCTAATGGATGAAACTCCAGCATGAGGAGAAATATAAGCAGTAGCAAACCGCATGGAAGGGATACCCTGGGCAGATGGAACCCAGGACCCACAGTCTAACACCAGAAGGGCCACCCTGTTCCTCCCCCTACAGCCCAACCCAGAAGGATGATAGAGAGCTTCCTAGAACTCCGGCATAAACGAACAGAAAACCACCAGTATTGTCACTGCTTACTGATGACTCTGGGAGAGAGTTAAACCACCACAGAAATACAGGTTCCAAGGCAAGAAACAGATGAATTTGTCATACAGGACAACACTACCATAAGGTAGCAAATCACACATTACTATATTGCAGTGTGAATTTTCACCTGAGTATGCTAAAATGCACATCCAAAACTGACTAGGTTCTTAATTTGAGAGAAAATGCCATCCTTCCAACTTCCATTTCCTCCTCCTATTTTCCTTAAAGCAGCCCTGTGCCCCCTTCACGTCTGCTACAGGTAGACAAAAATGAATGATTTGAACAGAAAGTGCTTTGAATTCCTTAGAAGTAGGCATGAAGATTATGTGGTCGTCGAATTATTTGCGTGGGTCTTTTCGGGATTCCCTTCAAAGGACTGTTAGCTGTCCCAGGACCCTGGAGTCAGAGCCAACAGCACACATCTTGGTTATGACAGCGGTGCAGAAGAGGCTCAGCGCTGGCAATCGCTCCCCTGGGTCCCTGCACCAGGATTTCAGGAGAAAGATGAGAAGCTGCCACCGTCAGTCACGGGGGCAAAACAGCAATGACGGGGTCTAGGTGAGACATCCTCAGCACAGCTGCTGGACTCACGCTCTCCACCTGATGCAGGAACTGCCAATATGCTTCACCCTAGTATTGAAGGAAACCCCAATGCCCTGTTGAAGCGTTACCAGAGAATTTAAATACTGATACAACGTGAGTCTTCTCGTATTAACCTTTCCTCCCACTGGATATATTTTAAGCAATCCAAAGTGATGTTTGGCAGAAAAGTAGCGAACCTTTGACTTTGCATAGGAGATTTTCACCAAGTTCTGGATAACATTTCTCCTCCTCCGAAAGTCCCTGGCACAGGCAGGAGGTCTAGAACCGTCACTCTGCGTTATTGGTCAATACAGTGCCCCGCCTCCATTTTTTTCTTATAATTTTTTTCCTTAAGTTTTTAATCAATATTAAATCAAATATGAGGGGAAAAGTGGGAAGACGAGAAAGAGCTATGGTTACATACCCCAATGGGTGACAGCCACAAGCAAGTTTACTGAGTAGTAACAGAGAGAGGAGGGTTTGCTTAATACAAAGAGGCAAAGGTCTTTTAGAAGCTAAACATTTTCCCATTCTTGGCATCTGTCTTACACAAGACTAGACCAGCACATTCTTTCACCACCATTCTGCCCTCCCCCACCTACCACTGCAGGACAGTAGATACAATTTAAGACTTTTGCTTACATTTTCACAGACTTGCAGAGATTAGGGATTATTTCTGTAACTTGAATGTTTGCTTCAGGTAGCAGGTGTAAAATGCTGCATTTCGATGCATTCATGATCTGTTACTGTCCTCAAAAACTTAGCGTTTTAAAATCATTTTAAAATTTCAATCAACCCTCCATCATTAAATACATTTTTAAAAGCAGGATGTAGCAACTTTAAAATGCAGGCCTGGAAGTCATACACAGGAGGATATCCAATCCTCCTCCTATCAAATCCTATCAAATTCTACAAGACAGAGAAACCTACCTGCCTAGCTCTCAACCAAAACTAAAAGCTAAATCAAAATTCTACAAGTTAAAATGAAAATTCAATAGTTTGTCCTAAAACCATTATTTGCAAACCACCGCTTAAATCTTATGTAAACTATTTTTAATATAAGAATTCTGTGCAGAGAGTTTATAATAAATCTCAGTATTTACTTCAAACCATCTGAAAACAAACGTGAAAACCTAGCTGAAAAGCAAGAATCAGTCATGTTAGTATTTTCACACGGCACATTCCTAACCCACAGTTCTAGGCAGCGCAGAAGCACAGATGCCACGGAGATGAATAACAGGACTGTCAAAGGCCATGTGCCGGGAAGCAGGAGGTGGCCCCAGCGCTTCTTTGTTCCTGCCACACCCTTACCTGCACACTTCTACCATTATCTGTGCTTATCAACTACTTCAAGTTCAGGAAAATGATACTCCAGTCGCCTGAATTTCACCAGAAGAAAAAATAAAAATTCACACAGCTTCAGGTGAGCTATGGATAAATTAACACTTAAGCTCAAACAGGATCAAAACAATGAGACGGTGCAGTAAACAGCACCAGTAACAGTGGCCACCGTCTCGTATGCAGGTGCAAAATGCAGCGCACACGTGTGCTCCCGTGCAGACGCTCATTAGCATCAGAACCACCTAGCTCGGGAAGCACTCAAATACACTCCTCGTGAAAACTTAAACATACCATCCGTGGACGCTGCTCCTCCAGTGTTTACTCCTGTAAGAAACCCCCAGAAACAATGTATTAGCTTTTGAAATGAAGGAAAGTAGGAGTTCGAAGCGCAGTGCTCCCACAGCCTCAGATGGTTTTGTTTCCAGTTTTGTGTTCAAGAAAACAGTTTGGCTCATTCATCAAGGAAATCACAAGAGAAAAGCAATTACAAAGAGCACAGCAGCTGAGCATCCCAGAGACCGTCACTCTAGGGCACCCCGTCTTCCCTAAGATGTCCCCACGGGGAAAACCGGAGGCTCTGTTCCCGATGACACTGCTCCTTCCGAGCCAGCCCAATCAACGGGCTAATTTGGGGTGGAACACGCTAGAAATACCACAATCCATCACACGGTACAGGAGATTCCCCCAACAGCCGAAATCCTGACTATCACACACCACAGGATATATTTTCTCCCAGTTTAAGACGTGCAGCCAGTGGTGGAGACTCGGTGCTGAAACAATTTGCATAACCACGCCCAGCCTCTCATTACCAGCACTTACAGGGGAATCCAGAGTCACGCCGGGAAGCACAAACGGCTGAGAACAGCTGGGCACTCTGCCAACTGAATATGAACATTTCATATTTTCTGGGTATTTCATCACTTTAATTTGACTCTTGACACATGAGTGAGGGTCTGACCCAGAGGACTGGGGAAAGAGCTAGAACCAGAGTGAAAATGGAAGGGGCTCCATCAGCTCCAAGTTCACGCCTCTAAAGCAGTGCTTCTCTAAATCACGGGCCTTTGTGACAGCCGAAGCCCAGGCTTTATCAATATTTATCAGAAATGGGGCTTCCCTGGTGGCGCAGTGGTTGAGAGTCTGCCTGGCGATGCGGGGGACGCGGGTTCGTGCCCCGGTCCGGGAAGATCCCACATGCGGCGGAGCGGCTGGGCCCGTGAGCCATGGCCGCTGAGCCTGCGCGTCTGGAGCCTGTGCTCCGCAGCGGGGGAGGCCACAGCAGTGAGAGGCCCGCGTACCGCAAAAAAAAAAAAAAAAAAAAAAAAAAATATATATATATATATATATATATTTATCAGAAATGCAGATTCCTGAATGCCAACCCAGAGCTACTCGGCCAGAATCTCAGAGGCTGGAT
Source organism: Leucopleurus acutus (assembly GCF_964270905.1). Lineage (NCBI taxonomy): Eukaryota > Metazoa > Chordata > Mammalia > Artiodactyla > Delphinidae > Leucopleurus > Leucopleurus acutus. The sequence continues at coordinate 6,091,496 of NC_139160.1, read as the reverse complement.
CCTGGAAGCTTTACCTGTGATTCTTAAGCTTGTTACAGTTTGCTTCCTAAGCTACCAACTGCTTCACAGACAGGCTGAGCGGCTAAACAGACACACTCACACGCACACACATACATATACATACATGCACACTCACGCTCCTTTGCTGTATTCACTTGAAAGTTCTTTATATTTTATTTCAAATTTTAAGTGAAGACTGCAACTATGATTTCATATTCTCCAAGAGCAGCTGTGTCTATGCTAACCAAAAAATTCACTTACTAGTAGTCGTCAACTACATACAGGGGGGCAAAAGCAAACAAATGTTTAAAATAAAAGGACAATACAATGAAAATAAACTGTTGACCACAGACTTATAACCACGGTTCTTATTTGTCCATCAACTTCTCTCTCTCTTGGGAATCACCCAATTTTTCCCCAGAAGAGGCTGAAAATGCCCAATGGTCCTAAAGGAACTGGCATCTTAGGTGTGAAGAATCTGAGTGGGGTGTTTTTGTTTAGTGAGTTTAAAACCCCACAAGTTCTTGACCAAGCAAAATTTCAGGCCCACACCTTTTAAATCTTTTGATTTAGTTTGGTCACCATCAAGCTACCACTGTAGGGTTTTAAAAGTCACGGGCTTTAGCCACTAATTCAATGAACATTAACTGCTGTTCTACCAATCGTGACTTGTTTAAAATTTATTAAATGGTGGAAAAAACACCAGAATAGCCTTTTTAAAGATTTTTGTTTTGCTCACCTGCTTGTTATTATGCTTTTCACATAAGACTGAGAGCCAAAGTCCCCTAATTCTTTGCAGGTAACCAAAAAAACTGGATTATAAGTTATAAAATAGTTTAGGCTTTATTCTAATAAACTGGATTCAGGAATCCATGCTGCTGGTCCTGGCACATCAGTTGAGCCTCCCCCAGAAAGCTTTCTCACCTCCCTCCTACCACCCCATACCCCAAACTCCTCCTAGGAGTGCACGGGACACCATGCACTCATTTGGACACATTTACAACCTGGCATTGTCACCTTCACTATTTATCAATTTTTTATCTCGCTCCAAAAGAGCGACGGAGGTAGATTACATAAGGTCATTATAAATACGACCACCTCAAGGAGACAATAAGCTCATATAAAGTCCAGAGCTCTCAGGTTTATTCTGGCTCAAAATATTTTACTGAACCCCTAGAATATTCCGTTGACTCTAATTCCTGTCCTCCTACACAGAGCATTGCAGGAAACTCAGTTCTATTTTTAAAAGCTATTTTAAGAAGAAATGAACACCTTTCCCCGTATCCTTCTCTGTACTGAAGACCCCTGCTGTGGTGATGGCTGGCAGTCTCCAGTCGTTTTGTTTAGCTCTGAGGACACTACAGAGGACTGCTTATTCCCTTCAATGTTTTCATGGAACACTCTCCATCAGACACTTTGGCTTTTAATCACTCAGAGGATAAACTCTTACAGAAATGAACCCAACAGAACATAAAGCCCTTATTCCATTCTATTATTGTGAAATGGAATACTAAACCAAGTTGCTGCCCTTCCTTGACCAAACAAACAAACAAACAAAGCTACAGGAACTTGAAATGTGCTTTCCAGAGATGGTGATGAACTGACCAAGCCACCCACCATCTGACTTGAATCTCTTGGTGACCAACAGTACTCACTGGCAAGACAGCCCGCTGGAGTCAAGGGTACTGCCAGGAAACATAACACAGTGTCTTATGTGCAATGTTTGTGAACATAGTGGAACTATGCTCAATCCACTAATCCTCAATCCACCCCCTTCTCTAACAATTTGGTTGGCCTGCTTATAGCTAGGTTCAAGAGAGTGGGAAAGAAACACAAGATTAGTGATGACATGGACATATATACACTACTAAATGTAAAACCGATAGCTAGTGGGAAGCAGCCACATAGCACAGGGAGATCAGCTCGGTGCTTTGTGACCACCTAGAGGGGTGGGATAGGGAGGGTGGGAGGGAGGGAGACGCAAGAGGGAAGAGATATGGGGATATATGTATATGTATAGCTGATTCACTGTTATAAAGCAGAAACTAACACACCATTGTAAAGCAATTATATTTCAATAAAGCTGTTAAAAAAAAACTTCTAGAAACAAAAAAAGATTAGTGATGACAAATAATAAGGACTCAAGAAGTATATACTGAATAAATGAATGAAGTCAGTGCCTCAGAAACCAGAGCACCTCCTATACCCACATCCACCCCTTCAGCCTTTCAGTTCCACTAAGCCACCCAGACGCCGAGTTGGGCCCTGTGAGCAGTGACAAGGGCAGCAGCAGAAACGTAGTAAATTACAGCAGACACTCCTCACCCGACCCATTAGTACAACCCCTGATGAGCCAGGAAGCCTGGGAATTTCAGTAGCTACAGGTGCCAAGCACTTGCCTTGATAAATTCTTAAAGCCCAGAGCTCTCCCGTCTGGACATGAGCACAGCTCAAATTTTGATCTATGTGGTTTGGCCCAATAACTGGAAGTCAGGTTAACCTTGTCTTCTCCATAAAATAGTGTAGGAAACAATGACCCTTATAATAAAATACCTGCTATGGTTACTATGTAGTTAACATTTGTTACACTGGGAACTCACAACAGGGAGATGTTTGTAAGAAAACTTCCTGCATTTGTGAATATATAGGGGGAGAGGCGAGGATGGTTAGGTCGCCTAAATTCATCTCCACAGATTCTCAGAAGTGGGCAACGTGGCAGGAGAAGAAAGCCAGAGTCTCAGGGATATAATTAGTGACTCCTAACCCATGACTTCTGAACTCCACAGAAGGACTGTATGGGGGCTGGAGCCTGAAAATCAACTTTATATTAAAGCATATCTGTTTTCAGCAGAACCTAAAACCCTTGTGGCACCTGTGAAACATTCTTCTTCTGCTAAAATGAGTTCTCTTTTCCTCACTGGAAAGCCTGCTCCAGGCGAACACAGAGACAGGTGCACAAAGCTCACTTTGCAGCCACCGGGGAGGAGCAGAAGTGCTGAGGCGGTTAGTATTAACCTCTCCTGTCCAAGGTCAAAGTCCCTCAGCCCTGGGCTATGTTAGAAGGCTTGCAAACCCTGGGGCACACACACCTCTAATGGCACTGAGGGTTCCTGCATAATAACCCAGGGCGGAACCACTGGGCTAGATGGTGATTGTGTCCATCTCAGCAGTTTTCCAGGGGGCGAGGTGTGTTCTCAAACCAACTAATGGTAACTGAGTGGGAGGGCTGTATGGGACTTGAACTTGTTAATCAGAAAAGGGAGTGAATTTTAATACGGAATCAACTATTTGTCTGGGGAACAAAACAGCCTCTAGGCTAGTTCCTGAGAGTCAAGGAAACCAATTGCTTATGAGAAGGGAGGGAAGCTGGAGGAAGGGGGAAAAGCAGAAGAGGATTTGAATTTGATGAGCCTGGGGCTCTGCTTTAACTATCTGTGGATAAAGATGGGGCTTTATTATCAAAACTCTCTCCTACAAAGAACTGGAATGTGCAGAAACAGGAGGCCAAGTACCATGCAAATGACTTTTATACGTTCGTAGAAATTCTTTAATTTCTTCTTATTGCTCACCCTCTAACGATAATTACTTAAATACATACGGTTTGAAACTATAAAACAGAACGTTAGCACCATCACTCCAATGGGAAATATCTATTAGTACATATTTCTTCTCTTTTCATACATGTTTAGCTGAAGTCATTTTGTACGTTAAATGGTATTCCTATTTTTCAGTCAACATCATAAATTTTTTCCATATTATGATCAGCTTCAAAATCACTTTTAATGACTTTAGAATTCATCCACGAGACGTGTCCCACTCCCTTAGCTTTTAAGATGTTTCCAATTTTCTGCTATTACAAATGAAACTCCAGCAAACATCCTGTGCGTAGATGGTTTTCTTTTTTGTACTATCTCCTTAGGATAAATTCCCAGAACACTAAATCACTAGATATTTATGCCTTTATTGATTTGGGGATTGCCTGTCAAACTGCTTTCTAAAAATTTTACACTGACTTACAACACAACCAAAAATGTACGAGAGCATACCCTTGCCAGCCCAAGTATTGTTTTCATTGAGTTTTTCAAGTGTAGTAGATAAAAGTGGTAGCTTCTTCCATTGGCATTTATTTGATTCCACTGAAACTGACCTATTTCCACGTTTATCAGCTCCACTTCTTCCAAATTGCTTGCTTTTTTCCCACTTATCTACTATTTATCAACCTAGAAAAGCCCTTTGTATATATAACAAACATTAATTCTTGATCATATTTGCAGCCAATACACTTTCCACTCTGGCTACGTTTTGTTTTCACATCAGATGATTTCACTTTTATGTAGTGAAATCCCTGGATCACTTCTCATCCTTGAAAGTCATCTACCCTCCAGGGACCTCATGAATATCACATTCTATTTTCTCCTAGTTCTTCTGATGTTTGATTGTATTGTTGGTGGTCATCTTACTATTTAATCACCTGGAGTGGGCATATATCTTACCAGGTGTCACCCCAAATGAATGATTTCCAAATTTCAAACCAGCTATGCCACCAATATTGTTGAATAATCCCATTCAGATTGATTAGTGTTACTTTTCTTGTCACACATGTACATTGAAGTCAAGTGTGGGGTGGGGAAGGGGTGTGTGGGGTGTGTGTGTGTGTGTGTGTGTGTGTGTGTGTGTGTGTGTGTGTATGGCAGAGTCTATTTCTGATTAAGTCCTTTTGTAAATGTTAGACTCTCCCTCCTATGTTAAGGATGAAAATAAAAAAGGTTTTCTTTCCCACATACTTTTGGGAGCTGGGTGTGTAGGGGGAGGAGGGCTGCCCCAAAAATCTAAGGGGGGAACCCATGGGGAGTCCTCTGGGAACAGGGTCAGGGAAACCAGGCCCAGGCTGCCTTTCCCAGCGCAAGTCTCCCAAGTGGCCACATCTCCCTTTCACACATGCACTCCTCAGTCGCTGAACACACAGAAATCTGCCTCCTATCCAGATTCTTCCACATTCCGGTAAGTACAGTTGTCCCTTGGTCTCTGCAGGCGACTGGTTCCAGGACTCCCCTGGACACTCAAATCCGTGGATGCTCAAGTCCCTTCTATAAAGTGAGGTGGTATCTGCAAACAACCTAGGCACGTGTTCTCTGTACTTTAAATCATCTCGATCACTTATCATACCTCTACAATGTAATGTACGTACCTAGCTCTAAGTACAATGTAAATGCTATGTATGTAGTTGCAGGCGTGGCAAATTCAAGTTCCACTTTTTGAAATTTTCTGGAATTTTTTCCCCAAATATTTTCTTTTCTTTTTTTTTTTTTTTTTTTTTTTTGCGGTACGCGGGCCTCTCACTGCTGTGGCCTCTCCCGTTGCAGAGCAAAGGCCCTGGACGCGCAGGCTCAGCGGCCATGGCTCACGGGCCCAGCCGCTCCGCGGCATGTGGGATCCTCCCAGACCGGGGCACGAACCCGCGTCCCCTGCATCGGCAGGCGGATTCTCAACCACTGCGCCACCAGGGAAGCCCCCCAAATATTTTCAACCCACAGGTGGTTGAATCCCCAGTTAGTTGAATCTGAGGATGCAGAACCTGTGGGTACCAAGGGCCCGCTGGACTGAGTACCCATGACGTGCCAGGCACTGTTCTGGGCTCAGCAAAAACAACACGGGCAGAGCTCCAGGACTCCTGACTTCTGAAGACTATTCCCAAAGATCATATTTCGGCCTTGATATAATAGCAGCTGCTGCCAACTACCTATTAAGTGCCGGGGAGTTTTCAATTTATGAACACAAACACACCCATTTAATTTACTCTTCAAAGCAGCCCTTGGGCTGGCTGTTCTCATTTTAGAATAAGAGAAACTGAGGCTCAGAAAAGCTAGTAAGGGGCAGAACTGTACCCACACAGGCCTGTCTGGCCTCCTAGTCCCCCAACTACACGCAGAACAATAATCTTGTAGGACTTTATGTGGGTGTGCAGGCTGCCCGCAATTAATTCTCCCGCACAATGCTGACCATCATTTATCCAACAGGCAATTAATCTACACAATCTCACACACACTTTAGCAGTCCAAATGCGCTCCACTCCACCGCCTACTACTTCTCATTTTACACACCATCCTCACGCCGGCGGACACTTTCTCTGTTCACGCCAGGGCACTGGGGAAACTAACCTCCCCCCACCCGTCAGGGCCAGCGGAGTCACTCCATCAAGGAGCACCACCCCTGATCAGCCCCGTCCATGAGTGGCAGAGGCTCAACCGCCTCTGTCCACTGGCTCTCTGGGCCTGGTAAGATTCCCTAACAGACTGATTCTTGGATAAGAAGAGCCTTTGTAGCTGACAGAACTAGCAAGGCACCTGGCACTGGCCAGGAGGGTTCCTGTTGTGAGGCTACACTAGAGCTGTCCAGCAGGGAGCTACACAGGCGGACACAAAACGTGAGCGAATGCCGGTCACACTTCACCCCGTGCATAACGACAACGTCTGCAAAGACAGTGCGCGTGGTGGGGGGGGGGGCGGATTTCACATATAGATTTAGTGCATTTCTCTAAAAGCAGCACCAAAAGAACTTGTCCCAATTTCTCCAGTGTCCAGCACACAGAGAGAAGCAGTGAGAAGAGAGCACAGAGGAGGGAGCAGACAGACAGCAAACCTTCACTTCCAGCTGAAGGGCTAAGCCCAGTACGCATCTATCGCAAGCTAAAATGGGGAGCCAGGTAGCGCAGCGTTAGGATGTGCTCTGCTGCCTGCTTTCTCCTTAGGACTGAAGGCAAGACAGCCCAGCCCCGATCTAATTTCCCTGCTCTTCTAAATACACTGGGTCTCTCTACTGCCTTCACACGCGGCGTCTGAAAATGTCAAGACCTAGCTCCTAGTCCAAATCTCTCCTTCCAACCTCTCAGCTCAAGGGATGGTACCCACTGAGTCCTCAGATGTTCTCTGCTCACGCCTTTTCAGACACTATCCTTTTAGGAGGAAGAAAATCAAATTCCTGGATTCCCACAAAAAGCCAACAAAGGGCTGCCTGCTAGGAATGCTGACTCACTTCTCCTCTAACAAACCAGTCGTTTGCTTGTTTTACAGAAAATGAAGACAGTTACCTGGAAAGAAGAAACAACAGTATTTGTTTAAGGGAGGAGAACCCGCAGTAAAATCTAGAAATATTATTTTGATTATATCTCCAAATGGGAGCTTTCCTTACAGATGGCAGAACATTGTAGCAAAGAGCAGTTAAGCAAATTCTAAATCCATCTTGTCCAAGATACCTGCCGCTTTGTCTAACTGATCACAACTACATACAATTTAAATCCCTCCCCCTAATTCCACCTCCCCCCAGGCTCACGGTTTTGCAACAAAAGTAAGCAGAATGAAGTTTATTGATCAGCAAGGTTCATTCTGAAATAAACCCCCCCAGTCTGTCTCCCGTCACGTTCCAGGGGAAGCAAGTGATCAGGAAGGCTTGCGTTCCTCCCCCAGCTGACCAGCAGGCTGTTTTCCTACAGAAACATTTTTCTTGGGCAACACACGCATTCCCCATACTAGATCTCTTCTCTCTGTATGATGTTCCTCTGCGAAGCTCCGTAAATAAAGTCTTTCTTAAATCAGTTACAGGATGATTTACCCCGTGCCTTTAAAAAGTCAAGATGTTTTATGAAAATAAAGCTTTACCTCAGTAGTTAAGTTTAATAGTAGCTACTTGTCCTCCGTATTACAGCGAGCGCTGCTAACTCATAAACGCCTTAATTACTATAGTTTGGAAGCTGGCAGATGGCCACAGGCCTGAGGAAGCCAGCATATGGCTCATGGACTCCGAGTCCTAGAAAGCAAAGCATCGCACAGACAGGCCCAGCTCACACATGGGTCTAAAAACATGTTTTTCCACAGAAAGGACCATACTGCAGGGATGAGGTCCTCAAGCAGTCCCCCAAGTCCTTTTGTTCATTGTGTCTCTGAAGAATCCAGCCATGCCAGACAAGCTTGGGGACTGTCTGCAGATGTCCAGCCCAGGACAGTGCCGCCGGCAGCTCACAGGCCTCACCCAAGCCTTGTAGGCCTGACGACGGCAGCAGGGCAGGGCAGGGTGAGGTCCACCCTGGTTCCAACCCCACTGGCCCTCAGATGCTTGTAAGGTACAGTGGAGACAGCGACACCTAATTCAGGGGGTCGGTGTAAAGGGCACACGTGACAGCTGAACAGGGCTTAGCCCTGCACTTCAGCCTGATAAAGGCGCCCAAAATGACACCTTAAAAAATCACCTATGATTATCGACTTCCCCCTCCCCCGAAGGTAGCCCGTTCCCTTGTATCTGCTGCCCGTCGATGCCCGTTCAAAGCCCTCTTGCCCTACCCCTCCCGACATGCGGTGTCTTAACCTCCTCCTACCTTCTCCCCTCCCTCCCCCATCCGAACGCGGCTTAGTTCCGGGAATGAGCCCTGGAGATGCAAAGGGAGGACCTGGCTTCAACAGCAGCTTTTTTTTTTTTTTTTCCAGAAGCAAAGGGAAGTTTTATCCTTTAATCAAAGAATGCAGAGGATTGAACTCACGCTCTAGAGCACACGCTCTCCAACTGCAGCCTTCCTACCTCCTCCTCCAGCAAAGCCCACCCTCTGTCTCAATCTGCCCTCACCCAGGGTCCTTTTCCAACTGAATCTTACTCACTCTTTAAAACTCTGCAGAAACCTCCACCCCCGCACACCCACGAGGTAGGGGTTCCCGCCCCACACTCCCAGAACCCTCTGTCTGCCGCAGAGAACCTCACACATTGTATCTGAAAGTATCTGTCCCCCTCTCTAGCTGCTGAGGTTGAGAAGGGGAGAGGGTGGGCACACGTGATAATTTTGTTTTTAATCTCCAATGCAGCAAGTCTTCAAAATGCATTTGATGTTGCTGGGATGATAATAAGGTCCTTCCTGTCCTACCGACCCGGATGAAGAGAGAGAGGAAGGAGGGCTGGGATAAAGCAGAGATACAAGTTGAAGTAAGCACATGAAAGCACTTGGCCAGCTACTAATTGCTATGCACATGTTAGTCTTAATTTTATTTTATACAGCAGGTCAGTGAAAAAGGCGGGTCTGCAATTCAGCGCTGCTGCCATTGCCATGGGTTTCATTCCTGAGCTACAACCCTAGCATAACTGACCTGGTATAAATGTAAAAAAGAACACAAGGTAGAAAGGGCCCGGGATCCCTGGATCACTTCATTTGAGAATCCTTCCTGTAAAAGAATTTCCATCTTGGGGAAGATGTGCGTGCCCTGCGTCCCAGGGAAGTGGCTCAACCTCACGTGATGCCTTCCTTCTTCTCGTTCTTTTATTATCATCTGACATCCAGAGCACGGAGCTGCCCTGCACAGTGCTGAGCACAGCGGCTATCATCACCTATACTGGGGCTTTTTAATGGCATTAACACAGCAGGGGCCACGTGTGGCTTTGTTCTCCACAGTGTACTTAGCACCCAGCCCAGGGCCTGGCATGTAGCAGAAGCTCGAAGGTATCTATGTAAATGATGGATGGATGGACGGATGGATGGATGGATGGACGGACGGATGGACTGACTGATGACTACTACGCTGGAAATACCAAAGTGAAATGATAAGGTTAGACTGTGCAAACTTGAACTTAAGGAGGCATCCCCTCTGCCCCATGTGTGTATGTTCTCTTTCCCTGAACACCTTAGGTACTGGTCATCCAAGCTCCACCAACAAGCCCTTAGCTGTTACTTCCACATCACCGCGTCAAGTGTATTTTCACTCCTTCTTTATTTATGTAAAAACTTGAAAAGGGCCGTTCTGTAGTTTGACTTCCAAAACTATTATCTGCTTCCCACTTTCCCGAAAGGCAGCCTGCTCCCTGGTCTTGCTGCCTCCTGGTACTGGTCTAAAGCCCTCTCGCTCCCTGGCTTCCACCACCACCCAGCCACCCCCAACATTATTTAACGCTTTACCTTCTCTTTCAAGAGCCAACTTTGTTCTTTTCTGGATCTCTCTCCCATTCCCCAGGTAACAGCTTCCAAAACACTGATCTCTGATCTTTAATCCCTCCAGAAAGCCCACAGACCGTATGACTTTAATCTTTTGGATTTTTAAAAAGAAGCATCATTAATTGGAAGGTCAAATTTCTAAGGTTAAGAAGGCCTGCCTTTGTCTCTCAGAACTATCATCTTCCCAGATCTTCTCAGATGGTGCAGCATTCCCTAGGAGAAGGTGCGGATTCGGTACCCAGGATGGCTCTCTGAAACAGCATTCATTGCTCAAATGTAAGTTGAACCTTGTCTCAATACCCTCAACAACCAAGGTCCTCCCTTCCCAGGGGAGCCAGGCAGAGGGCAAGCAGCCTCCTCGGGAAATGTCCACAGCTCCTTACAGAGTGGGCGGCTAATGGGCTCAGAGGTTGATTCAGTGGCTGAGAAGTTGGGTTCTGGAGCCAGGGTGCCTGGTTCAACTTCAGCTACACCTCCGGTTACCTGTGTGGCTCTAGGCAAGCGACTCTCAGGTCCCCCATCAATGAAACGGACTCAGTGACAATATCCACCCAATAAGTTCATGGTGAGAACTAGGAATTTTGGAGAACACGCGCCCCGGGGACAGCACCCAGCCCAGCCCAGCCAACACTCCACACAGGACACAGTCTCTCTCTGCGTAAGCGCCTCTTTCGGTTTTGAGGTTTGTTTTGAGTTCTTTCATTGTTTTTTTTGTTGTTGTTGTTGTTTGGTATTTTTCAGTCTACCCCTCTCGTTCCATTTTAATATGGACTGAAGTTCAGAATATATTTGCAACTTCACAAAAAACCACAGCAAAAAGCCCACAGAGGTGCTAAACAGTACTCTTCTGGGGGGAAGGACTCTGTCCCATGGCCAGTGAAAGCGGTTGTTTTATAAATCCTCCTTAGGCTATTTCCAGATTAGGTGGCTAGCCCATAAATGCCCTCGACATTCTGTAACCAAATTTGTCAAAGAGATGTCCCCAGGTAAGTGGCAGAGCTCCGAAGCCAGGCGGCAGGTGCACACAAGTGCAGACCTCAGCACGCTTGGCGGCGCAGTGAGAGGAGCAGCCCGCTTCCAGCTCCCAGCGGACGGCGTAACTGCTGGCGCTTCCGATGGGCTTCCTACCTGCCCCCAGCCCTGGCTCCTGGCAGCTCTCCCTGCTCGGCCAGGGCCGGTCCTTGGAGAAGCCCGGTCCTGGCAACCATCAGGTGCAGCCTCAGGATGCAGCAGACTCGGCACCCGTCTCACCGAGCTGGCCTGCGTTTGGGCCCCACGAGTGCTAGAGAAGGCTCCCTGGATATCTGGGACTTCGGGACACACGGGGTCCCGCATTTACTCAAAGCAGCATCCCATGTGCCTTTGCGAGGCAGCCAACTTCACACTAGAGCACACAAAGGCTTTTCAGGGGTGCTCGTTTTAAAGGGAATCAGTTTATAGAGCCTTACCTCTTGTATGTACTTTTCCCCCAAATCCTGCTGCTGGGAGTATCCTTCCTCCTCGCATCTGCCTGTCTTGCAGTTTTTAAGGAAAACACACCCTTCACACCCCCTGAATCTTTCTCTAGGGCGTTGATTCAGGCTTTAAACTCTTCAGGTGACAATGGGACAATTCCAAATACTGGTATAGAGACAAAGACTGGGGTGTCAGTCAGACTCTTACCAGGGAAAACAGAATCCACTTTAAGCATCTGTCACAGAGGGCATTAATGCAGGGAACTGGTCACGCAAATGCACGAAGAGCTGAGAACCCCGCTGGGAACCAGGGAGCCAGGCGGAGGAGCAAGTGCCGGGGGTCAACGCCAGCCCCCCAGTGTGACCAGAGCCCCGGGGGCAGCAACCCCAGGAAGAAGCCAGGACCCCCGTGAGCCTGGCCCGGGCCGGCCGGTCGGAGCTGGCGCCGCCAGGGGACTCAGCCGCTTCTGGAGACACCACCAAAGTTCAAGGTCAGGGGCCGGTGAACTCTGGCTCCTCCCCACTCCACAACCCCCCACTGAGAGTCTAGCAACTCTCCTGGCTTTTTAGTCCCTTGGCTAGATTGGAAAGAGTGACACCACCAGTTTTATTTTAAATTACCCATATTCCCAATAACCTAGGGATTATTTTGCAACTCTTTAAACTTGTGGTGAAATCTTTCGATGTTAACTTTAAAAAGTGTATGCGATGTTTCCAAACTCTTTTAGGAGGTACCTGAGCAAAAAGCTTAAAGACCTCTGTGCTCTGAAATTGTAAGATAAGCCATCCCCCCTCCTGTGGGTTCACAGGCTAAGGAGGCCGAGGCCAGGAAGGAGGGACTGAACCCACGCTCACCGACCCCCTCCTCTTCCAGCTTCCCGTACAGGCGGTTCCTACACACACCCAGGAGGCAGGTACTGCTCTCTCTACTTTACAGACGTGGAAACAGGGTCTCGGATGTTCACTGAACTGCCTGAGGTCAAGTTTGTAAGTGACACAAGGAAGACTCAAAACCAAACTTGTTTAATTCTACGATTTCTTGTGTGGGGAAATCACTCCCTGACGTCAAAAGCCCAGAAGCGATATGTTATAAAATGCGTCCTAGAGCAGCATTTCCCAAACTGTGAGGTGCCTACAAACCACCTGGGAGCCTGGTGAGATGCAGATGCTGACTCTGGGGGTCTGAGGTGGGAGCCCGAGAGTCTTCATTTCTAAAAGGGTCCCACGTCTGGGGACCACACTTTTGAATAGCAGGACCTTTGAGCAGTGGGCACTGAGCTTTCCTGAGTGGACGCCCCCGAACGGTAGGACACTTCAAGCATACATCCCCCAACGTGTGTGAACTTGTTCATTTATAAATTGTATATACCTGTATTCTGACCAGTAACTAATATAACAAGACTTACTACCCAGTTAGGAGAAGACGCAGTGTTACAATCACAGCTCTAAATCCGCATTTCAGATAAGCCTGGTGACGCTGAATTTCCGGCCAACTTCTTGTCCAATAGGCTTAGGTTATCATTTTAATTTTTACTTGGCTACGGAAATTCTCCTACAAGGAGCAGCAGAAACCACGTCCATTCTGCCTGTTTCTGGATGTTCATTTGCACTTTCACTGGCTACTATGATAGTCAATTTCTAGGTTGATTTAGTTAAAACCAGATAATGTGATTTGTAAAGCTACTTCACCCTGCAAAGGCGACAGAGGTGTGAGGTTGCCGCTTTTTCCTTCCAGGCGTGACCTCCCATCACGCCCTCCGGACACCTCAGTTCGGAACATTACAGGGGACCAAGCGAAGCTGCCTGTGTCCGTCCTTAGAGCAAAACATAATAAGGCTTAGTTTCTGCCTCATCCTCCACCCACAAAGGAGTGTCAGGAGCCTCCCCACGGCACCCACTCAGGACACAGCCCACTCTGGAAACTGCCAACCTAGCGAAGAGGCTTGTGTGTCCTGCAGGATCCTAAAGAACAGAGACCACCTTCCCGGTCAGCGTGCCACTGTTTCCACGATCAAACCCGTTTTCAGATAGTTTAACAAATGCTTAATTAGAAGGAAACATTTTATACGGGATTTTTGCAGCTCTTTACACTTGCATCCCCACCACACACACACTAACTTTTCCCTCCCTCTCCCACTTCTTTACCTTAAATCTCCTCCAACCACATCCAAAGGAAGCATGAGAAACAGCAAAACTAGAGGTGTTCATGACAACACAGTATCAGACCTATTTCAGGTAATCAGATGCTGTCCGCCCAGAGGACATCTGGCAGGGAAATTTTTTTCCAAAGAAGTTAGAAATTCTGTAAATTTTATGTTGCTCAGAAACAAACACGATTTCAGCCTTTGAAAATATTTCGAGCCCTGGAAGACCATTAACTTCTCTTCTGGCAAGCCGCTGAGAACAAAGCCCCCAAGTACCGTCCCCGTTACCCTCATTCACCTGGTCATCTAACAGATAGTTAACCGGGGTCTCCTGTGTGCCAGACCCCACTCCAGGTGCTGAGAGAGCAGCGGAGAACCAGACCTCCTCCCAGAGCCTACGTTCCAGCGGGGGAGACAGACGAACAAGTGAGTATGCGGCACCGTGACGGTGCTCTGAGGAAGAGAACTCAGAAGGAAGAGGGCAGAGGATGCAGGGCGTGGCCAGGAAGGCCCTTCCCAGGGCCACGCTGGGGCAGCCGGCACGCAGCATAGGAGCAGACCACAGGCCACGCACGGGGCAGGAACCATGCGAGCGGAGGGGTGGCCCAGGCGAACCGGGCTCAGGAAGAAGATGAACGGCAAGGCGGGCAGGTGGCGCATTAGGAGCCAGGGGGCGAAGGAGGAAGGGCATGGGGTTTGTTCTGCGCGGAGGGAGAGCAAGTGGAGACCCGGGAGCAGGGAGCGATGTCATCTGCAGCGGGTGTCAAAGGCTCCCTCTGGCTGCTGGTGGGAGAACAGGCGCGGGGGGCAAGCGTGGAGACCAGACACACCCCAGTACCACCTCCTCTGGGAAGTGGCTCCCAAGGCCCAGGTGTGGGAGCTGACACTGCCTAAATAAACATTCGTTTCTCTACCTGATGCTCCTTTTGTAGTTTTGTACGATTTTTAAGAAGGGCCTTCGGAATTGCATACACTCAAGCCGCGGGTGAGAGCCCCCTCCACCGGTACCTGAACTGCTTACTCACCTGTCTCTGTCTCCTCCTAGACCCCAGGTTTCTGGAAGGCAAGGACCATGTCACATTTACCTTTGCATCCACGAGGTCTGCATAGTACCCAATACATAATAAATACCTCCTGAACTATTTAACATAATATACGTGTCTATATGCGTGTGTGTGTATATATATATACACTTGTGTGTGTGTGTGTGTATGTGTACACATACACACATACTGGGTTGGCCAAAACGTTTGTTCAGGTTTTCCCAAAGATGTTACGGAAAAATCCAAACGAACTTTTTGGCCAACCCAAAATACAGACACACACACATACATAGGACAACGTTTTTGAAACGAGTACTCTAATTTCCTTTTTTCTGTAGATCAGATTCCCTAAAGCTTCAGGTACACGTGGTCATTCAAGATGAATTCCATCAATGTCAATGTACAAATGCATGTGCTTACACGATGGCATTAAAAAATACGATTTAGACTCAGAATCACTAGCCCTGCATTTAAACTATGCACACGTCATGGGTTTTTTATTCCTCGTAGGTCCAGTCCAGACACATTTCCTCACCTTTCTCTACTTCCTCTACCAACATATGTAGAAGTTTTCTCTGGAACTGGAATATACCTCACGGCTAAGACACAGGAAAAAACACAGCATAGAAACAGCCCTCAGAGACACCTCACAGCTCTCACAGAACAAACAAGCTTCAGGCAAGAAGAAGCCTTCATCCTTTTCAGAAGATACTTTAACTTGCAAATAAATGATCGTCCGCATTTAACAGCGATATTCCTCTCTGGCAACTTAGAGACATACTCGGCTGCACACAAAAAAGGGAAATTTTCATCTAGAAATAAATGAAACCATGGTAAATAGGTAACTGAATATTCGGAATACAAAAATCAAGGTAAATCTTCTCTTCCCAGTGGTCTCATGTCAAGAGAAAACAAATATTTGTAATGAGGACAGGTATGATCATGAAATTTTAACACCCAGCAGGAGGCTTAAATTTTAACGGATCCGTCTGAGTTTTTGCTGTAAAATGAATCAACTGTCTAAAGACCAACCTCGGGGATGGTTTAGAGACATCCTCAAAAAATGCGGCACAAAGAATGAAAGTTCTCTGTAGCAAAATTAAACTTCCTTTTCACAAGTCTCTCCTCCCTTCTACTGCTTGACACGTTAATGTTAAGCATACCTTCTGGGCAATTTATGTTTTTAACACTGTTCTTCTAAATAGAGCTGATCACAAGCTACTGCTCTTGGGAATTCTGCACAATATTGCAAAGTTCCAGGCTGAATGTGGACAGAGTCCCTGCTGAGACCGACAGGAGTGCCTGGCCCGATGGGGTGGCCTCCAGCCTATGAGCAAGCATGTCCTCTCTCCTGAGCTTGCAGCCAAGGCCAGGGCACAGCAAGAGACCCACGCATCTTCCATGCTGAACCTGGACCCCGAGAAAACAAGCACTGGCTGTACTCTACCTGGGTCCAAAAACTGGGATGGGGTCCTGTACAGCGGGGACTTACCCTGTCTTAATGTCAGGATGGCAGGTACATTTTTGCCTGCCTCTGGGTCTGGGGTTTGCGGACAAGTTATAAGGCCTCCTCACATCCCTTCTTTGTCCCCCTTTGTCTGAAGGGACGGTCAGAACCTTCACTCAAATCTTAAGCCAACAGGCAGAGGGCTGTGTGCAGGCTCTGGCTAAAACCTCTCGCCTGGTGGGCGTCCATCCAATCAGCTCCTGCTGGACAGAAGGGGGACGCTGTTCTGTTCCTATCACCGGCTTCAACGACCATAAAAAGATGAATTCCTCCCCAGATGGGTTTTCTAAACACCTGAGGTTTCTATAGAGTGAGTCCTCCTGGTTTTCTCCTTATCTCTACCCCTGCCCGCCGCCCGACTCTGGGCCTCACATTCCAGATGCAACGTACTGATGGCTGCCCCCCAGAAGCCCTGGTGATAAACCAGGCCTGCAAGTTGTCTCCTGAATTTGGAGGAGTGGAGGGAGGGAGGACTCAGATGGTTAAAGATTTCTGATGCAGAAAAACTCAGGGAGCGTTTCACAAAGGGCCGAGAACTTGAGTTGGATCTTGTAAAAGAAAACTCAAAGGCAGAGAGGAGAGAGAGCAAACGGCATCCGGACAGAGGAACACGGTGAGCACACAGGGAGAGGCAACAAGAGCCGTGTTTACAGAATCCGCAGGGAAACGTGGCTGGAGCAAAAGGTTCATAGAGGGAAACAGTGAGAGGGAAACCGGGAAGAGCTTTTCCCAACAGAACCCGCACTGTAGGGTCCATGAGGCAGGTCCTGTGTCGCTCTCATTCCTTCCATCTGCGCCAGGGGCCGATGGCAGTGCGACCGCTAAGCTGAGTTTCTCTTTCCTCTAAGGATTCTGTATCATGCCTGCTCGCCTTCCTGTTCCAGGTCTGTGCTGAGTTTACTTTCTGGTACAGCTGTTTGCTGGTAGCGTATTCCTCTGTGGCTCTGGACCAAGTGGGCTTTTCTGAACTTCTGCCTGTTCAGCTTTCCAAACAAGCTGCTATTAGAGTCCAAAGCTTCTCCCTTTTGGAGAGCCAGGTGTCCTCTCTTTACTGTCCTAACACTCTCTTTGGATCTCTGGAATGACTTTCATCAGCTCCGGAAGCACATTTTCCATTTAGCTAGACGTGAACGTACAAGAGGGGTTTAGAGAAAACAAATAAAACGCTCCTCTCTCCAGGAACACGTTTCCCGTGCAGTCATCCGATGAATGCGTGTTAATGGCGTACTTTGTTACGGGGTCTGTGCTACACACCAGACACACTAGCAATGTTCTCCAAAACGTGCTAAGCAATAATCAAACAATTTACCTTATGGATTAATTAATAAAAACAAACTTGTTACCAAAAAAAAAAAAGATATGCAGCAAAAGCCATAAAGGGGCCAATAGTGAAAAAATCACTGCCACCTCCCCACCTCCCACGTAGTCTCCAACCCCCTCTTGTTCAAAATCATCATTTTTTTTACATCCTTATGGGCACTTACTTGAGTGGGGATCTTATAAATTTTTCTAGTGAAGACAGGAAATATAGGCTCTTCATCCAGCCCAGAGAATCTCAACTTCGGCACAACTGACCTTTGGGGTCAGAAAATTCTCTTGGAGGGACTGTGCCGAGCATTACAGAACGCTGAGCAGCGTCCCTGGCCCGTTAGATCCCAACAGCAGGTGTGACAACCAGAAATGTGCCCAGACAGTGCCAAACGTCCTCTGGGGGAGACGGCAACATCACCTCCATTGAGATCTAGCCCATTAAGGCCAAAAGAATTCTTTCATCAATAGCGGGGAGATCGGTGGAGACGGAAGGGCTAGGAGACTGTAAAATGGTAATTCACAGGCATGCTCACTGGAAGACTCTTCTGACTAATATAACTTTCTTTTAAACTTGTTATTTGCACTGCGTCTCCTTGTCTTGTCATGGCTCTGGAAATGATGGGGAATTGGTGAGGAACTGGTAGGTGGTTTTCAATAAACGCGTTATTGAATATATTTCCTAAATATTCCTCTCTTTTCCTGCCACACTAGGTGCCGTTAACTGAGTACAGTTCAATTCTTCTGACTATTAGAGTTCTTACAGTACCTAAAATTATTTTTCAGTACAACTGTCGTCAAATGGTACTGCAAATATAAAACTCCAATATCAAACCAATACTGATGGACCCCCAAACATAATAACTGCAAGTGGCTTAGAAAGGATGGAGGAAGCAGTGTCTGGGAATCCCACCTCCGTGCTCCCCCGCCGCCCCCGTCCCCCGCCGTGACCTTCCTTTAAACCAGTCTTTTGATATTGTTTACATACTGGGCTATCTCGTTAGATCGTAAATTCTTGGAAGGTAAAAACCTAATTTTATTCCTTTTTATGTCCTCAGCATCTGGCACAGGAAATATTACAAGTCAGACATTCGATAAACACTTATGCACCTCAACTAAAAAAGAAGTATGTACTAGGAAATACTAATAAAACACGGAACCATGGCGTGTGTGAAGAGCCCCGTATTTCTGCTAAGGAATGCAGGTGTTAGCCTGTAGGTAAATATATGGAGGGGTCAGATAACACGAGGGCTTAGCCTGGCAGAGGCAGGGGGCCCCAGTAAACGCCTGCCCACCAGCGGGGCAGGCCTAGCTCTGCTCTTCCCTCCGTCTCTCCACCCGAGGTCAAGCTTTGCCAACTATGAACGCCCAGCTGCTTGGAGCCACACGAGGCCCAGCTGGCCTTAGAGAGCATGACTCCAAGGTGGTAGCCTTCTTCAGGGCTGCAGCCTGGGTTCCGCGGATGGTGTCCCGGGGGAGATGGGCCTGGCAGGTGCTGAAACAGCCAAGGATAAAAGGAAGTCTGCAGAGATGCTAACAAGAGTTACGCAGGGAGGACTCAGGCCATGTCGGGGAGGAAAGGAGGCCTGCCCTGCACAACCACCTACCAGTCCCTCATCAATTCCCTATCATGTGCCAGAGCAACGACAAGACAGGAGACGCAGCGCAAATAACAGAGGAGGAGCCACGAGACAGAAAGACGTCTTGCAAGTCCCAAAAGTCACTTACTGGCCTCTGGAACCTAACCTACGCCTGATACCCCACAGAGCGCCTCTCCTGACTCCCCCATGGCAGGGCATCCTTTTCTTCCAGACCACTCACTGTCCATTGTCCCTCCTCCCTCCCAGAGCTCCTATGCCCCCGTCCCTTCCCTCTGAGATGGGCAATTCCACCCTCTCGTCTGCACTAAATCCGACAAGGAGAACCAAAGCGCCACCAGCCAACACAAGTGATGCTGGCCTTATTAGCAGACGCTCCAAACCGCTCATGCTTATTTCAACATATTCCCACTCTACAAAGAAAGCCACCTTAGGTGACCGTCTGGCAGGCTTCTCTCACATCCTAGATACAGGGCAGTGCCACGGCTCAACCAGGACCTAAGAGGGGCACAAACTCGTCCACACCATTCCCACCTCAGACAACGGGAACCACAAACAACAAATCGGGCCCTCTGTGCTTTGCTGGGACAAGATTTCCATTCACCAAATACTTCCTGAGCCCCCTTACGTGTAAGGCCTTTTGTCTAGCAACGCTGGGAGTGAATGAGACATGGGTCACGCCACTGAAGCAGCACAGTGTCCAGTAAGGAAAGAGCACGTGCTCGTGAATACCTGTAAAGGAAGGGAAGGGGCGGCATCACACACAGGGTACTGATGCTATAGAGCGAGGGGCCTCACAGACTATCATTTTCCCGATGTCTGTCTTTCAGGAAGACGATGAGTCCTAACACCCTTCTCCTATTAAAACTCATCGGTTTTGTGAAGTGTGCATTTTCCTAATAACTGAAAGACGGCTTTGTTTTCTGAATGCAGAACAAGAACTGCTTCTACATGAAGCAGAAGAAAACATGAGTTCTTCTGAGAAGTGGTCTATTAAAACTCCCTCATCAGTGGCATATTATTTGCACATTTATAATAATAGTCTTTGGAGATGAACCCGCCTGGATAATTTAATTTCTTCTGAAGAGAAAAACGGAAAACAGACCTAAGATCTCTAAAGGACACGCACAGCTTCTGCCTTGATGGACTCAGAGCGCATCTGTACGTTCTGGGTGATGTTAAGATGCTTGAGGGAGCCAAAAGGCATCTTAGAATCTGTAACTAGCCAGGTGTTTCCAATCGAATTCTTTCATGCATTTTGGTGATCACACAGCATTACTATTCCTTTAAATTAAACTCGGAGGAGAAAGCTGCCCTGGATTGGCAGACCTCGAAAACTCGGTTGAGATTTCCCCGTGGTCTTCCTTCAAGTGGCTCCCACACAGGCTTAAGAAAGTCGGTTCATTAACAAACCAGTTCAGATCCGTGCGGTTATGTAAACGCCTAACCTGCCAAAGCATAGCTTGAGCAGCCCACTCCCATGCAGGACTCCCTTTAAGACAGGCAGGCCCCATTTTATCGCATTTCGCTCTATCGTGCCTTGCAAACAACTGTGTTTTCTACAAACTGAAGGTTTGTAGCAACCCCGCACGGAGCCAACCTACCAGCACCATTTTTCCAACAGCATTGCTCACTTCATGTCTCTGGGTCACATTTTGGTCAATCTCGCAACATCTCAAAGGTTTACTGTATTATCACATTTGTTACGGTGATCTGTGATCAGTGACTTTTGATGTTACTACTGCAAAAAGATTGCCACTCCACGAAGACCCACAATGGTTAGCATTATTTTAGTAATAAAGTATTTTTTAACTAAGGTATGTGCATTGTAATTTTGTTTTTAGACATAATGCTATTGCACACTTCACAGACTACTGTAGAGTGCAAACATAACTTTGATATGCACCGGGAAACTAAAAACGTCCTGCGGCTCGCTTTACTGTGATAGTCCGTGGACAGCAGTGGTCTGGAACCAAACCCCCAGTATCTCCGAGGTGTGCCTGTATGCCTTATTCTGAGAGAGGAGTTTAAAAAACAAACTGCATATATGTTTTTTTTTTTTTAAGTTATTTAGCCAGTCTAGAAATGTCAACTTCTTCAAGGAGACTTTTAAACAAGGCCTGCTCTGGAAGGGAAAAGCACCGGCCCTGGAACATTACTGGGTGCTCTCTCCCTGGTAACCTCACCGGGTCCTAACGGAACCACAGGACAGGCGCCACCCCATCGCAAGGTAAGGACACTGTGACCCAAGTCAGGTCACACACTCCAAAATGCCAGAGCCTGGACACGAGCCAGAGCGTCACCGAATTCCACATCATCCTGCGTGCTCCCTTGCAGATGACCTGTCCGGTCCTGAGTGACCAAGGTAAGTTGTCTATATAAAGAAGATGTGGTGTATTTATACAGTGGAATACTACTCAGCCATAAAAACAGAATAAAATAATGCCATTAGCAGCAGCATGGACGGACCTAGAGATTAACATACTAAGTGAAGTAAGTCAGACAGAGAAAGACACATTTACCTATATGTGGAATCTAAAAAGATGATACAAATGAACTTATTTACAAAACAGAAACAGGCTCACAAACATAGAAATCAAACTTATGGTTGCCAAAGGGGAAAGATGGGGGAGGAGGGATAAATTAGGAATTTGGGAGTAACAGATACACACTACTATATGTAAAATAAATAAACAAAGACCTACTGTATAGCACAGGGAACTCTACTCAATATTTTGTAATAACCTATAAGGAAAAGGAATCTGAAAAAGATAGATATATATGTATGAATAAGTGAATCACTTTGCTCTACACGAGAAACTAACACAACATTGTAAATCAACTATACTTCAATCAAAAAAAAAAAAAAGCATAAAGAGGAACCTAACTTAGGAGGGACTCCAGTGAAAAGCCAGTGCTTCCACTGAGTAAGTTATATGCCACGCATAAAGGACTTTTTTCTCTTTCCCGTTTCTTAAAAGAAGTGTAAGTCTTGCCACGGTCTCTCGATATGTCTCTGCGGTGGAAAGAAGGACTGTGTGAGTCTTCCTGTCCTCCAATGGAGACGAAAGAAAAAGGACCCCCCCCCCCCACAAAGCCACATGCTTCCAAGTTGCCTCATTCATTCCACAAACATTCACTGAGCGCCCGGCATGTGTCAGGTGTTCAGTGGTCCAGCTGCCAGGAAAAAAGCAGTGAATAAAGAGGATGCCAGCCCTCATGGAGCGCACATTCTGGTGACAAACTGGACCTACAGGAGCAAGGTTAGAAAATGCACAGACCCCCACTTCCCTCCCCCATGTGCCGAGGTCGCTCCCCAGTCCACACGGGGTAACAACAACTTTTGAAAAGGCCGTTCAGCCTATCCTGGCATCTAGAGGAATGTCCCCATCTTAGCACCTGGACATTAAACACACATAGCATTTTTAACGATCAGGATGCTAAATGAAATAAATAACAACCATAAAACCATGAGGACAAATTAAATACAAAACGCTTTGCAGGCCAAAGCAGATCTTAAAAAGCCATTTAGTTCATTCTCCTATTGTTACATAGAACCAAACTAAACCTTCAAAAGGAGAACTAGAAATGGTTCTCCAAGTGACCTCTCTACACAAAGTCCCAAGCTTCTGCCCCAGGAAATGACTGCCAACTGGCTGATGTCAGTGCAGGTTCTCAGTGTTTCTAAAAGGGGGAAAGAAGGGGGTGGAAGTATACATTGTATGAAAAATGTGCAAGTTAAAGCCATGTCCTAAAACATTTGAATAACCCATTCATTTTTAATTCTTCTGTAATTTCTGTGATCAATTTAAATACGATGAACTCATCTGACATAATGTGAGTATCACAGGAACTCTTCCAAGACTCCCGTTGTAATTCATCACTAACTGGACGCCTGTTCAAATTTACACAGTTCCCTGCTATCTGCCTCTAATAGCCAGACTGAAGCCATTTCATTTGCCTACTGGCGGGCTTACCCATTAATTACCAAAGATGACACAGTGCCAGTGGGATCCACGCCCGTGTGTGCCCCGATGACCCAGTTGAATGAAATCTGGCCTCGCATCCAACAGAACACAGGTTTAATTCCTAGCTCGAGGGGCTGGATGACAGTATGTCTAACAGTTTGAGAGAGTGGTGCAGGGAAAACTGAGCTGTCTTATGCACCGTTTAGAAACAAACAACAAAAAAGTCTAAGTGATTTCTCATCATCTCAATGCGATCGTCCGTGGACTTTTATTCACTCTTCCTCCCTCACCCCCAACAACCAATTTCCTAAAATTCGGGGCTCTGGGTCTATGGATTTAAATATTGAAATGTGGCCGGTCTCTACTTCTACGTCTTCTGCCTAAGGGAAAGATGGATTAGGAAAAAGATTAACTTCACTATCCCTGAAATAATGGATTCTGAGACCCTGGTGCTTCTAATCTACTCCTGAGGACCATTTTAAAGCAGAAAATAAAGCCCACGCACTGCTGAGTTTCTTCACATACTCAGAATATGAGTATGTTTCAGTCCTATTTGACATTTAGATATTTCAGAATCACAGGACCTTCTCTGGTGGGAAAAAAATATATAGTCTTTAAAAACCCCTAAGGTCTCTAGGAAACAAACTGTTACCAACAATTCCCTCAGGTCTCATTACAGGGCGCAAATTTCTATCTAGGATTCCTCTGACCTTGTTCAGCTGGTGCTAATAATAGAATTATCTGCTCCATTTTAAAGCAGTTCTGTCTACGATGCTATCATGCTTCATACGATGGGGGATGAGGAAGGCTAGTCTGGAACACACAGAATTTGAGAGACGAGAAAGACTTTGAGGAGTGGATCCAGGTGGGTGTCCAGCGAGGCAGTAGAGCCCAATGGTTAAGGGTGCAGCTGGCTGCAAGGTCCAGCTCCAACCCTCACCACTTCCGGGCTGGAAAATGAGGGCCATGTCAGCACCTACCTCAGAGCGTTCAAGGAGCAAACGAGACAATGAGTGTTACGGGCTCACGCAGCACTGAAGCGAGACAGCACTCACTAGATGGTAGACAGAGCTGGCATTTAAACACTGCAAAGCCATGCCATTCAGCAATGGGTGATGTACATGGCACTATGCACCTAACCTAACACCCTCCACCATATGAGAACCCACTAACCACCGCCTTTTAAAAAGCTATTCTTTATGTCTACATCACTCCTGCTGCAGCGTACCTACATCTTTACATAATCAGCAGAAAGGATCTCTTATTAAAAGTAATGAAAACAATTACTGGGATCACAGAGTGATAAAATATGTCAACCCCAAATTTATGAAGATTAATGACAATGAGAGTGCTGGATTGTTCTTAAATACCATTGTTTCATTTTAACATTTATGAAGCTAGTGTTTTCACAAATCTTTTCTAGTAGCAAATATCATTCTCCCTATGAAAGGTAAGGAAAAATGGAACACGAAACTACCAGCTCAATACCACAGATACCAAATATTAGACCCAAAACATCTCCATATTCTCAGTCTTTCCTTGGCACTCCAAAGGCAAAGAAAAAAAATCAGACATAAAGATACAAACAAAGTGAAACAGACAGCTAAGCAATTATCCATGAGGGGATTAATCCATGTAAACCTCCCTAATCCTCTTTCCCCTTTTCCTTCTGCCCCTAAACCCGTCTTTTTCAAATCCACATCATTTCTCTCTTCAAAACACAAATCATGTATGTGTGGCGGGGGTGGGTGAGAGAGGTTTCAGAGGTAAATAATACCAAGGCCTCTTCCCATAAATCACATAAATGGTTCTCTTAATTGATCATGTAGGGACTTCCCTGGAGGTCCAGTGGTTAAGACTCCACGCTTCCACTGCAGGGGGCACGGGTTCGATCCCTGGTCGGGAAATTAAGATTCCACAGGTCGCGTGGCACGGCCAAACCATAAATAATTAAATAACTGATCATGCATTCCTCTACTTCTGTATTCAGAGGACCAACCCCCCACCCTACTACAAACACACACACACACACAGAGGAGAGAAATGCAGGCCGTGGCAGGGGTAAGGGAAATAAACACCAACGTTCACTGGAGTTATAACTATTCTCTGAGATCTCTTTGTAGTTATTCTTAAGGGAAAGGGGTATCCTCCAGGGGAGGAAGAGATGGATAAATGATACAGAAACAAAACGTGTTTATCATTCCCCAAAGAGAAGCCCCTTGGATTTCCCTCTAATGAATTCTGTCACCAGCACCCAGGACAGCAAGAGCTTTTCCCCAGGCCGTAGATTTGGTTTCTATGGCCTGGCATCTTTTCCATCTCCCATCCCCTTCCCTCTCGTGAGTCACTGATGTCCCAGTGGCTACTGCCGCCCACCCCCACACGGTACCCCCGGTGCCGCCACCATCCTGACCACCCCTACAGTCACCACGACCTCCACCCATGACCCCAGCTACCGAGACCACCACCACCATCACCTACCTGCACCACACTGTTTTCTCCCATATCTGTTATTTTTTTAAATCTCAATAATACATCAGTCATCAGTCACATTCTCCACCTGCAGCCCTATCTCTGGACCCAACATACTGGTGCATCTCTCTTACCCTGTATTTATCAATCAATATCCACCCGCTAACAACAACATAACAGCTTTTTGTCTCATCAGAAGATTAATTACAAAAATTCATCAGTAGAGAAGAGCCAGCCATAACAGACACACTCAACATTTTGAAAGCAACTCCTTTTTACAGGGGAAAAACTCAAGTTTAAATAGTCCTTAAGGGACTTCCCTGGTGGCGCAGTGGTTAAGAATCTGCCTGCCAATGCAGGGGACACGGGTTCGAGCCCCGGTCTGGGAAGATCCCACAGGCCGCGGAGCAAATAAGCCCATGCGCCACAACTACTAAGCCTGTGCTCTAGAGTCCGCGAGCCACAACTACTGAGCCCACATGCCACAACTACTGAAGCCTGCGCACCTGGAGCCTGTGCTCCGCAACAAGAGAAGCCACTGCAATGATAAGCCTGCGCACGGCAACGAAGAGTAGCCCCCGGTCGCCGCAACTAGAGAAAGCCCATGTGCAGTAACAAAGACCCAACGCAGCCATAAATAAATAAATAAACAACAACAAAAAAAACACCTGCTTTTAAATAAATAGTCCTTAAGAACAAGAACGTTACAGAGGTGGTGATCTACAGAATAAAACCACTTTAGAAGTGCTGGGAATCTGATAGTACACACTATCACTCAATTGCAGGAACTGAGTCATTACTTTGGTTTAAAACATGGTTTAGGTTTTCCCTCCCTAGTTTTACCCCTAGAAAACGCAGGCCAGCCCTCTGGCCTCCAAACCTACAGAAGCTACTGTCCCTCTGATAAGTGTCTTTCAATCAATCCAAGTGTCCAATCAAAGCCATACCCCAAACTATTATTTCTCTCTTGTCCTCAAGGACCAGAACTTAATTTTAAAAAAAAGCAAAGCCAGCCTGGCAGTTGTTCAGGTTGCAAACTGCGCAAGGCCACCACATTCAAGGGGGCGCCATCCACGTCATCTTAAAAATTGTATTTTTATTACAACTTTGATGACTTAAAGATGGGTAATTTATTTATCTTACAAGTTTCCAGCATATGGCAATAAAGCGTCTTGTTCTAAAAATCAGTACAGTCCAACCGTTCTCCATCAGATGGACGTAAAAGGTGTGTGGAAGGGATGCCTTTGCCTAATTTGCACAGAATGCCACATAGACTAGCACCAGCCCCCAGAAAAGCTTCTCTCAAACGTCTCAAATGTTTTAAACTTTCCATGGTCTTGGCTGTTCACTAAAGCTTCTATGCATCATTTAATAAACTCTGTTTGCACTGCATTAACTTTTTCCCTCCCAATCTGGTCTTTTTATCTCAAGAAGCACATCCTCTAATCAAGACAAGCCCCTAAATACGACTGCATCCTCTTGTTCTACTTCCGTCAACTGATATCATTAAACACATGTTCACCATCACACCATAACCTTTTGTTGCAGGAGAAGATTAATCACCACCAGGAAAGAGATGTCCTCATATACACACTCCTCGAATTTAAAATCATTAACAAAACACGTCGCTTGAACTTGAGTTCCAGTCAACGTCTGAATATAATCCTCACATCTTAAAAATAGCAAAACTGAATTAAGCTTTCGTATGAGAATTCATTTTTATTTGCTTGCATCGTTAATAATATTTACCCAAAATTACCACCAGCTATTTACTTTGACTACCAAGAAGTATCATACAACATTTAAGAGGCAACTATGAGCCCCAGTCAAATGGAATCATAAATTGAACAGAAATCCACATAAACTCACCTTGACCCCCAGAAAACAAGTTTTACTGCCATTGGTGACAATTTGCCCTAGTTGACAATCCAGGTGCAGAAACCTTAAAAAGGGAAGGCACAGGAAAATTCAGAAGACAGGAGCAAGCTTCAGGGAAACATCAACAGGTACGTCATTGCACTACTACTGCTCAATGCAAAATAAAGTTAGTGCAGGAGTTCTTGAATCTAGGCAGTAGTTGTGCCACAAATAAACTCTTCATAATGGGAGTTGTTCCAACAAACTCACTGCTTTTCCATTGGCTGTGTCTAGGATTTTAGAGATACTTAATCTTATATTCAGATTAATCCTCAATGGATTACATGACTTCAATTTTCTTTCTATTTTAATCCCTCAAGTAGTTAATGATCTGAAAACTGATTCTTAAATACACCATATAAATGAAGTATCTTAAGAACTTAAGACTTGGCTTTTATCAGGGGAAGAATACCACTGATACATGAATAAACATGTCCATTTTGTAGATCTTAATTGTCTTAAACTGCACCAAATTTATACTTGTTATGCTTCTGACTTTCCTATAATTCAGAAGAAATAAAAAGCCAGAGCAACTGTAAATCCTACAATATTAACAATATTAATATTAATTAAATCCTTAATAAAACTGTATTTCAAAATAAATCAGCAAAAATTACTTTCTCCTCTAAATTGTCCAGCAAGGAGATTAGTTGCTCAGTGGTAGAAAAGAAACAAATTTTCCTCCCAAATGCTACTGCAACAGATACCACAGAAAGCCTGCTAGTATTAGGTTGAGTCATATAAAATTACTGATAGGCAACCTGCATTTTTTACCTGCAAAAAAAACTATTTTATCATTTTTCCAAGCGAGGAAATAGACAGAATTGGAAAACCCAGTGATTATGAAACAATTAAATCTCCAAAACTACCTATCGCTGTGCGCACGTCATTTTCTGAGCAGCAGAATGTTTCCATTCCAAGCCAACACATCTTCAGGGCACCTGAAAGACAATGAATGAATTGCCTCCAGCATTTGGAAGGGCTTGAGAATACCTTTTCTACTCTTTCTTCCCACCTGGTCCCTATTTACTGCCAACTCCCTCTAGGCTTCCTCCTTGAAACAATAAAGAGTCTTTTCCAGGAGCATAAATGTGGCAGAGAGAAAAGCTGAGGGCTGGAAGGCAAAGAGCTGAGAGGAAGAACGCAGATCTCTAAGAAGGAAAGGCGCAAGGGACAGCATGTCAAAGTGAGTGAGGACCGTGGCTGTGTCTATATAACCTCAACACAGTCAATCAGATGAAGAAAATTAGACCCTAAATTGTGATTATCTCAACTCTTGACTTGTCCCCTCTGGCTGCCTGCGAGTCAATCTCCCAAGGAACAAATTTCTAGGAGGCACTCGACTGCAGAAGAGTCGGGGACAGCATTCTCTCAAAGATCTTATATATTATATTGATGCCATATTCAGCAGCGAGCTGTTACATCCAATTTGAGGAAATCCCCATACTTTTCAACTTGTAAACTTTTTTTTTTTTTTTTTTTTGCGGTACGCGGGCCTCTCACTGCTGTGGCCTCTCCCGTTGCGGAGCACAGGCTCTAGATGCGCAGGCTCAGCGGCCATGGCTCATGGGCCCAGCCGCTCCGCGGCATGTGGGATCTTCCCGGACCGGGGCACGAACCCGTGTCCCCTAACTCGGCAGGCGGACTCCCAACCACTGCGCCACCAGGGAAGCCCTCAGCTTGTAAACTTGTTAAGCCCTTCCTGCATTCGCTACATGTGTGTGAGATGAGTGGTGTTATCAAGGTTTTTGTAAATATTTACTATGTTTTTCTATTTAGCTTAATTCCAACAATTCTGTACTTTAATAAAATGTTGTAAACAATGCAAAAACAACAACAACGAAGTGAGTGAGGAGCAAGGTGCAGAGGGCAGATGGATGAAGGGTTAGATGCAGGGGAAGAAAGCAGAAGGGCTGCCAGTCCTTATATGGTGAGCTGGGGGGCAGAGATCACACCACACTGAGAAAATCAAACACCTCCAAGTCCAGATGGGATGAGGGAGAGGTTTACTTCTGTCTAATGTACTTAGGAACCCATCTATCTGAGGACCTTCCCTAACCACCACTCCCACCCATCCCCCCACCGCTACAAGCACCACCAGCAGCACAGCAACACCGCCACAACCAGACCCACAGCTATCGATGCAACACGGGGCGCACCCAACGCCACTGGGACTAAAACCAACAGCCTAGAGGCCATGTGAGTGCCCTGGATACAAAAGTCTACATGTTCACGAAGTGTGTTTTCTTCTGAGATGAACAGGAAGGGCTTAAATAACTGTCCCTCCTACCAGGAGACCAGTTAAATGAGCCGCCTACCATAAATCGTTCTGCTTTGTTTTTTGTATGAACATGCAGCCAGCTGCAAAATAAACTTTTTGATCTCTTTTTATACCATTCATCTATTTCTCATTCCCTATTTTTAAAATTAATTATCTGAAGATAATATTTTGAATATATTAGGTTAAATAAAATATATTAAAATTAATTCCATCTGTTTCTTTTTTCCTTGTTTATGTGGTTACTAGAAAAGTTAAAATTACATCGTGGCTCACATTGTATTTCTATTAGACAGCACTGCTCTATAAAGCATAGCCTGGCTCGTCCTTATTAAGAAATCTGTGAAGATGCTCTTAACTTTTCCCAACGCTAAGAGAGCCACGGACACCAAAGACTGCACCGCGGTGATATACAGCATGGCCCTGCTGGACGTACAGACTCTGGTCACATGTTAAAAGCTCACAGAATGTTGCATTCAAAGTTCGACCAACTCACTAGAGTTTCCTTCCCTAATATCAGTTGTTGCTTCACACGTAACCACCAACTTTCCTGAGGTTTCTGATCTTCCAGTCTAGATATTTTACTGAATTCTGAGGCAGCAGCCCTGTAGGGAAGGACAGGGTCAGGACTACGATGAGACAAAGCATCTGCCTCAGGCACGAAATTTAAGTGGAACCAAAACACTCCGTAAGCAAGATGAATAAATTTTTAAATAACAGCTTTACTGATATGTAACTCACATACCATAAAATGCACCATTTTAAAGGGTGCAATTCAGTGGTTTTAATATACTCACAAAATTGTACAACCATTGTCACTATCCAATTTGAAAACATTTTCATTACCCCACAAAGAAACTCCATCCCAATTAGCAGATACCCCATCACTCTCCCCACGCCCAGGCTCTGACAACCACTAACTAACCTATTTTGTCTCTATAAATCTGCCTATTCTGGGTGTTTGATATAAATGGAACCACACAATGTGTGGCCTTTTATGTCTGGCTTCTTCCACTTAAAATGTTTCCAAAGTTCACACATGTCAGTACTTCATTCCTTTTTATGAATGAATAATATTCTATTGCACAAATATGCCACATTTTATCCATTCATCAGTTGACAGACAGCTGAATTGTTTCCAGTTTTTGGCTATTATGTACAAATTGGTGTACAGTTTTTATATGGATATGTTTTCCACTCTCTTAGGTATATGCTTAGGAATGGAATTGCTGGGTTATATTATAACTCTATGTTTAAAATCTGAGTAACTAGCAACAATTTTCCAAAGTGTACCATTTCACAGTCCCACCATCAATATATCAGGGTTCCAATCTTCACCAACACTTGGTGTTATATTTTTTATGTTAGCCATCTTAGTGGGTATGTAGTGATATCTCATTGTACTTTTGATTTGTATCTCCCTAATAACTAATGCTGACCATCTTTTAATAGGTTTATTTGTCATTAGTATATCTTCTTTGGAGAAATATCAAGTTGAAGCCTTCAATTTTTAATCGGGTTATTTATATAATTGAGTTGCAACCATTCGTGGTACATTTTGGATACAAGTTCTTATTAGATACATAATTTGTAAAAATTTGCTCCCCTTATATGGGCTATCTCTTTCTTGATGATACTCTCTAAAACACAACAGTTTTTAATTTTTGTGAAGCCCAACTTATATATGCTTTCTTTTGTTACTTATGCTTTTGGTATCATATTCAAGAAACCACTGCCTACTCCAAGAGCATGAAAATTTACTTCTATGTTTTCTTCTAAAGGTCTTTTTATTTTAGCTTTGACGTTCAAATCAGTGATCCATTTTGAGTTAATTTTTGTATATAGTGCAAAGGTGCAACTTCATTCTTCTGCATGTGGACGTACAGTTACTCCAGCACCATTTGTTAAAAAGACTATTCTTTCTCTTTGAATTGTCTTATCACCCTTGTTGAAAAATCATAAATGTAAGCGTTTATTTCTGGACTCTCAATTTTATACCACTGATCTATAAAAGGCTATACTTATGCCAGTACCACACCATCTAATCACTGTAGTTTTGTAGTAAGTTTTAAAATCAGGAAGTGTGAGTCCTTCATCTTTGTTCTCCTTTTTCAGGATTGCTTTGGCTATTCTGTGTCCCTTGCATTTCCATATGAATTTTAGGATCAGTCTGCTAAAAGAGCAGTTGGGATTACATTGAGTCTGTAGTTCAATTTGGGAAGCATTGCCATCTTAACAATATTGTCTTTCAGTCCATGAATAGGGGATGTCTTTCCATTTACTTAGCTTATCTTTACTTTCTTTCAATGATGTTTTCAGTGTAGAAGTCTTGCATGTACTTTATTCTATTAATATGGTGTATTACACTGATTTTCATATATTAAGCCACCCCTGCATTCCTTAGAGAAATCCCACTTGGTCATGATGTATAAACCTTTCTATATGTTGCTGGATTTGGTTTGCTAGTATCTTGTTGCAAAATTTTGTATCTATATTCATAAGGAATACTGGTCTGTGCTTTCTTATGTTTTTTTCTTCTGGTTTTAGTATCAAAATATTAATGGCCTCAAAAATGAGTTGGGGGCTTCCCTGGTGGCGCAGTGGTTGAGATCTGCCTGCCAATGCAGGGAACACGGGTTCGAGCCCTGGTCTGGGAAGATCCCACATGCCGCGGAGCAACTAGGCCCGTGAGCCACAACTACTGAGCCTGCGTGTCTGGAGCCTGTGCTCCACAACGAGAGAGGTCATGATAGTGAGAGGCCCGCACACCGCGATGAAGAGTGGCCCCCGCTTGCTGCAACTAGAGAAAGCCCTTGCACAGAAACGAAGACCCAACACAGCCAAAACTAAGTAAATAAATAAATTTTTTTTTAAAAAATGAGTTGGGAAATATTCCCTCCTTTTCCATTTTCTGGAAGAGATTGTGCTAAATTGTTATTAATTCTTCACTGTTTGATATAATTTACCAGTGAAGTCATCTTGGTCTGGGATTTTCTTTGCAGGAAATTTTAACTAATTCAATTTCTTTACTTGTAACAGGTCACTTCAGATTTTCTATTTCTTCTTGGGTCAGTTGGGTAGTCTGTGTCTTCCTAGAGTTTATCCATTTCATCTAGGTTATCTAATCCGTTGACATAAAGTTATTCATCATATTCCCTTATGGTCTTTTTTCTTTCTCTACCATGGGCAGTATATAAAGCTCCCTCTTTCATTCCTGGTTTTGGTAATTGAGCCTTCCTTCTTTTTCTGTTGGTTAGTAGCTAAGGGTTTGTCAATTTTGTTGATCTTTTAAAAGGATTAATTTTAGGTCTTATTGATTTTCTCTATTGCTTTTCTATTCTCTAGTTCACTTACTTCTACTCTGGTCTTTATTATTTCCTTCCTTCTGCTTGCTTAGGGTTCCATTCGCTCTTCTTTTTCTACCTTCTTAAGGTGAAAGATTAGGTTATTGATTTGTGATCCTTCTTCTTGTGTTAATATAGGCATTCTTAACTATAAATATCCCTCTAAGCACTGATTTGCCGGCATAAGTTTTAGTACACTTTGTTTTCATTCACCTCAAAGCATTTTCTAATTTCCCTTGTGATCTCTTCTTTGACCCACTGGTTATTAAAGAGTATATTGTTTAATTTCCACATTTTATGAATTTCTGAAATCTCCTTCTGCTACTGATTTCTAATATCACTCCAGTATGATAAAAAAAAAAAAACATACCTTGTGTTTTTTAAAAGCATTTCAATGCTTTTAAAGTTACTGAAACATGATCTATGGCATAATATATGTTCTGTGGCCTAATATAGTCTATTCTGAAGAATTTTCTACATGCACCTGAAAACAATGTGTATTCTACTATGGTTGGGTGGGTTGTTCTTTGGATGTCTCTTAGTTCTAGCTGGTTTATAATGTTGTTCAGGTCTTCTATTTCCTTGTTGATCTTCTGCCTAGCTGCCTAGCTAACTTCTGCCTAGTTTCGACTTGTTATTGAAAGCAGGATATTGAAATCTCCAACTATTATTGTTGTATTTTCTATTTCTCCCATCAATTGTCAGTTTTTGCTTCATGTATTTTGGGAAACTGTTGTTAGATGCACATATGTTTGTAACTGTTATGTCTTCCTGATGGATTGACCCTTTTATCAATATATAATGACCTTCTTTGTCTCTTGTGGTAATTTTTTACTTAAAATCTATTTTGTCTAATATTAGTATAGCCACTCCCAGCACTCTTTTGGTTACTATTTGCATGGTATACCTTATTCTATTCTTTTACTTTCAAACTATTTGTGTTTGAATATAAAATGGGTCTGCTGTAGTGAGAATATAGTCAGATCATATTTATTTAATTCATTCTGCCCATCTCTGACTTTTTACTGGCATGTTTAGTTCATTTACATTTAATGTAATTACTGATAGTATTTACATTTGCCATTTTCCTCTGTTTTCTGAACGTCTTATGTCTTTTTGTCCCTCTATTCCTCCATTACTGCCTTCTTTTGTGTTAAATAGATATTTTTCTATAGCATTTTAATTCCCTTGTTGTTTCTTTTATATGTCTTAGTTATTTTCTTAGGAGTTTATACTGCCTTGATATTTACATAATCAGTTACTTTTACTGATACTCCTTATTTCTTCCATGGATTTGAGTTGCTGTCTAGTGTTCTTTTATTACAACCTGAGGGCTCCGCTTTAATATTTCTTTTAGGGCAAGTCTGGTAGTGACAATTTCTCTGTTTTTCTTTTTCTGAGATGTCTTATTTTTTTCTTCTTTGTTGAAGGATAGTTTTGCTGGATATAGCAAAACGATATGGGTGGTTGTTCTTTCAGCACTTTGAAGCAACTAGCTTCAGGCTTCCATGATTTCTGATGAGAAGTCAGATGTTAATCTTACTGAGGATTCCTCATACATAATACTTCATTCTCTCTTGCTGCTTTCTTTGTTTTGGATTTTAACAGCTTGACTGTTGTGTGTCTGGCTGTGGAGCTCTGCATTTATCCTGAAATGTACTGACCTTCTTGGATGTGCAGATTAATCTTTTAAATGAAATTTGGCAAGTTTTGGGCCATTGTTTCTTCAAGTCTTCTTTCTCTCTCTTTTCTCCTTCTGGGACTTCTATGATGCCTATGTTGGTACTCACAATGAATCATCTGAAGTTCTGCTCATTTTTCTTCATTCATTTGGCTTTCTGTTCCTCAAACTGTATACTTTCAATTGACCTACTTTCAAGTTCACTGATTCTTTCTTCTGCCAATTCAAAACTATTTTTCAGCCCCCATTACTGTACTTTTCAACTCCAGAATTTCTATTTGGTTCTTTTAAAGTTATTTCTATCCCTTTATTTATATTCTCTATTTGGTGAGACATCATTCTCATCCTTTAATTCTTTAGACATGACTTCCTTTCATTCTTTGAACACATTTATGATTGCTGACTTAAAACATTTGTCTAGTAAGTCCAACATCTGAACTTTTTCAGGGACATTTTTAACTGTTTTGTCCCTGTGACGTGGTCATACGTTCCTGTTTCTTTGTGTTTTGCAATTGTGTGCTGAAATTTGATTTTAAATAATATAATATGGCAACTCCAGAAATCAGATTCCGCCACTCCAACCAGAGGTTTATTGTTGTTGCTGTTTGCTTTTGTTGTTCCTAATGCTATCTGTCCATTTCCGGTACTAATTCTATAAAGTCTATTTTCTTTACCATGTGCAGCCACTTAAGTCTCTGCCCAATTTGCTTCATTAGTCAGCTAATGATGGGACAGAGATTTCCTTAAATGCTTTGAACCAATATATCTCACAGCCTTTGCTGTGGGCTCTGTTTGTATGTTGACATGGGCTTTCTATGCCCTGATGACAGTTTACAACTCTAGTGTACAGCCTCAATGTCAGCCAGAGGTGACAGACTAAGGCCTTCTCAAGTCTTACTTAGGCATATGTACAGACTTGAATATGCATATGGGCCTTCTAGATTCTAAGGAATATGTCAAAGTTTTTCACAGCCCTCTACAGATCTCTCTTTTCCCAATTAATCCTTTTCAGTTTTTTGGTCAACCTCTTGTTAACCCCTACAGGTGTAGCCACCTTAGGAAGCTGTGTTGTTAAACAATTGCCACTGATCCTTTCTAACAAATCCCCTAAGGATGTTTACAAAGAATGAGTTCTGAGTCAGGAGAAATAAAAACAAGTTCTGAGCTTTTCAGGGAGCTGCCAGACAGGTCATACAGTGACAGTTTTCTAAGAATGGGGCATTTGAAGAGCTCTGAACCTATTCTGTCCCCTCCAGCAGCTTTTAGCTTTCAAGGCTACCCTGGTGCTGGGAAGAGGTAATGGGAATAAATTTAAATGCCACAAAGGTCACTATTCTCACCACAATTCAGTCTTTTTTCTTGAATAAACACCCCCTGGATTGTTGCAAGTCTTTGATCAATTTCCAGAGTTCTAAAATAGTTTATTTTGACAATTTTTGCCTCACTCAGTGAAATTTTGTTCTCACTGCTGTTTTGGAAAAGAGAATTTACACAATGTCCTTATTCCAACATTCCAAAGGTGGTTCCAAGATAAATGATATTTTTAAAACATAAAAATTAATGCAAAAAAAATCCGTGGTGAACAAAATATCAAAATTTTAAATTAAAACACAATCAGTAACATGATCAGTCACGCTATGACATACAGAGCCTTACACAAAAGGAAAAATCAGACACTGATCTTGTCTTTCTTAAATTTTTGATATTTTGTTTACAAATTTTTGCACTAATTTTAATTTTTTAACCATATGAAAATATGATTTATTTTATTGCGTAGTTTTTTAGTACCCCCTTAAATTCTGTGCTTGAGGCAACTGCCTGCCAAGTATCCTTCTAGTCCCAACCTTGGAGAAGGGGGATTTTCAGATCACATATCTCCTTTCTTTTTTTCATGCTCCAAACTGAGATATTAGTTCTAACTCACATTTATATTCCATTACAATATCTTGGGTTGTTGTCAAAATGATAACTCTAAAATCTAGCAGAAAAAATTCAGTATGAAGTTTGGGGGTAGAGCACAAAGTAGTTACTTATATTAGACTAACCTCTTAAAACTGCTAGTAGAGGCAAATTAGCTCTCTCAGTATTAAACTCATTACTAGCTACCAATTAAACTAATATAATTTTTTTATTACTTTCTAGAGTCTTTAGGAAACTAACTGTAATTTTTGGCATGCCTGCCATACATACTTCCTAAAATATTATGCAACACTAATAGAAAATGCATCAAGCTTAGAAATATTCATTTCAATCAAAATTATTCTCTTGCATGATTTCAGTTCTCAAATTGGCTTCTCCTGAAAATAAACTGATAGAAATATAAGAATTTGGTATAAAAATATGTTTGGCTTAATATGTGGCAACATTTCCAACCTGAGAAGACAATTATTTGTGCATAAAGAAAGACTGCCTGTCTTCAGAAGCTATTTTGAGTAATTTCAAACAAGCTAGTAAAAAGATAATTAATTCTGGATGATTTGAGATTACTTCTCTTATACTGTCATTTAACAGAGATAGTACTCATATTAAGTTTTTAGATTAGTCCTTTGCAGTAAATCTGGTCAAGTGTGAAAAGTTAACTTCCCTATTAAGTGTTCATTATTTGCTTCTGCTGTTTTATTGCCATTTCTTGTAATCCACGGCTCTATATTCCACAATACTTTTGAAAAGCGTTAAAATCACTATATCAATATTAGCCTGTGTCTGGACAAATTTATTTGCCTAATTACAGTCTTTATAGAAGCTAACATACTATGTTGGATTTCCATTTCCGCGGGTGAGTCAAAGTTCCCAAAGTCAACATCAACCTGTCATTAATACTGGCTTAGCCCCCATCGTATACACTGCTGGCTCACCTTTAATGACTATGCATACACACTGCTTTGTTTTTCTACGGGAACTGAACCTACTGGTGCAATGGGTCTGTAGCTGCACAAAGAGTGGCAAGACTAACAAGGAGAAGTCTCAAAGGGTCATACAACCTACCCCCTATAGCAGCTGTCCCCAACCTTTTTGGCACCAGGGACCAGTTTTGTGGAGGACAGTTTTTCCATGGATGGGGAGGGGCGGGTAGGGGATGGTTCAGGCAGTGATGCGAGCGATGGTTCAGGCGGTAATGCAAGCAATGGGGAGTGGCAGATGAAGCTTCACTCGCTCGCCCGCCACTCACCTCCTGCTGTGCAGCTGGTTCCTAACAGGCCAGGGACTGCTACCGGTCCGAGGCCCAGGGGCTGGGGACCCCTGCCCTATAGGACAGGGAAAGTACATCTACCTGAAGGACAATACTCAATCTTATGTTAAAAAAAAAAATCACTCAACAGATTGAGTTAACGATGTCTTCTCCTATCTAGTCTAAACTCTGGTAATAAAACATGAAATAGAAATAAGAAAAGAAAAAAAATAATCATCACCTACAGATGATATGACTGTCTACCTAGAATATTCAAGAAAAATAACCAAAAAGAGGTTAGAATTGATAAGAGCTTGAAAAGTGCCCAGTTACATGATTATATCTTAAAATCAACAGCTTTCTAAATATAAATTACTGGTTATATATATGCTACAATCTGAATGTTTGAGTCCCCCCAAACTTCATATGTTGAAAACCTAATGCCCAAGGTGATGGTATTAGGAGGTGGGGCCTTTGGGAGGTGACTGGGTCATGAGGGCAGAACCCTCATGAGTGAGATTAGTACCTTAATAAACGGAGCCCCAGAGAGCTTCTTGCTTGCCCCTTCCACCAAGTGAGGACAGAGCAGAAAGGTGCCGTTTGTGAACCAAAAAGCAGGCCCTTACCAAGTCTGCTGGCAACACGATCCTGGACTTCCCAGCCTCCAGAACGGTGAGAATAAATATCTGCTGTTTATAAGCCACCAGTCTGATGTATATTGTTTTGTTTTGTTTTGTTTTTGATGTATGTTGTTACAGCAGCCCAAAAGGACTAAGACAATGTAATATGACCACTATGCATAATGTATATAACCGACTGATTATATAACAACAGCCAATTAGAAGAGGGCTCATTCACAAAAGTTAAAGAAGAATATAACATACCCAGGAATAACCTAAATCCTCCATTTTCCAAACATGGTAGGGCACGTGAAGGAAGCCTGCAAAGTGAGAGACCACACAAAGCAATGACAGGCACAGAGAAGAGGCAAGGACACCAATCTCCTGCGTACGCCACCTTCCTATGCCACGTGCCAATCTCCTGTGTATGCCACCTTCCTAATGCCACCTGCCAATCTCCTGTGTATGCCACCTTCCTAATGCCACCTGCCAATCTCCTAATGCCACCTTCCTAATGCCACCTGCCAATCTCCTATACACGCCACCTTCCAATCTCCTATACACGCCACCTTCCTAATGCCACCTGCCAACCTCCTACGTGTGCCACCTTCCTAATGCCACCTGCCAATCTCCTATACACGCCACATTCCTAATGCCGCCTGCAATCCCCTATACATGCCACCCTCCTAATGCCACCTGCTTTTGTGCTCATTCAGCCTGCTGTTATGCTCCAACCTGCTAGCAAACAACCCAGAGAATCGTAATCTATAGGAAGATTTCTTTGTCTGTGTCAGGGATAGAAATGGTTATAAGCTCATAGCTTGACAAAGCAAACAGCTGTGTATCCTGTCCCCCAACCCATCCCCATGCGCCCGGAAGGCTTTGCCTTTCTCCAGCAGACGTGCTGCTGCTCCCCACTGGCTTCTCACCTTTTCC
The DNA here is from genome assembly GCF_964270905.1 of Leucopleurus acutus. Classification (NCBI taxonomy): domain Eukaryota; kingdom Metazoa; phylum Chordata; class Mammalia; order Artiodactyla; family Delphinidae; genus Leucopleurus; species Leucopleurus acutus. Next base: position 6,052,093 of record NC_139160.1, on the reverse strand, counting down.
ACTGAGGGATCCGTGACCACCTGCTACCAGGTCCACACACGTGCTTTCTGGCTAGTACATGTAGGGCAGCCATCCAGGCACAGAGGAGCCTCGTCAACCAATGAGCAAACTCCCCTCCTCAAACCCTAACCAACCCAAACACCTTTAGGCCGCGGGGTTCTCGCTGGCTCAGTCTCACGCCAGGAGTTGCTGTAGGCTCTTGACATCTTGATATTCCCCAAGAAAGAGCACTGTGGTTCCCACTGTTGGCATCCTTTATTCACCACAGTTCTATCTGTTCCTAGGGGACGGCAGGGAATCCGGGCTGAAATAAGGCTTTCCTGTTGGCCCCTTTCCTACAGCAAGCCAGTGGGAACCATCAACGAAGACACCCAACTCTTCCCCCTACTCCTGGTTTATGTAATGGTCTGGACTGGATTCCAGTAGCCCTGAGAGGCCCTCAGCTGTACCTGATCCCAAACCAATACACCACCTAAAGCCCAAGGGTAACACCATCACTCGCTGACACAACCTCACAGCGCTGGAGAGGAGGGTCCCAGGGTAGGCCCAAGAAACCACAAGAGAATTAGAGGGGTGGGTTGCTGTTGCAGGGAAGCACTGGCCGCGAGCCTGCCTGGGGCACCAGCCCCCCGCTGCTCCCCATAAGCGCCAGCCCAGCTCCGTCCTCCCAGGGCTCTGCACTGGCTATTCCCCAACAAGGGAAACGCTCTCCCCTGACATCCACAGGGCTCCCTCTTCATCTCCTTCAGGGTTCTACTCGGCATCCACTCTCAGGGAGGTGTTCCCTGACCTACATGTCCCAGCAACACTCACTCCCCACCCTACACTCCTCCTTCTCTGATTTACTTTTCTCCACAGCACTATCCCGACCTGATACGATACACATTTTACATAAATTTATCCATGGCACTGTAAGCTCCTCTGGGGCACAGTTTTTGTCTGTTGTGTTCACTGCTCTAAGACACCTAATATCTAGAACAGCGCTTGGCACAAACAGACACTCAAAAGTATCCGTTGGATGTTATTAAAGAAAAACAAAGCTAGACGCTAGTTAAAGACAGTAAAGACAGAATTCATTCAGTATATACTGCAAGAGGAAAGAAAGACTTCAGTATAAAACTTAGCTCAACTTCAATCCCCAAGGAGGCGGCCCGGCGTTTTAAAGGAGGAACGAGAGAACAGACAGGGCTAAAGCAGTCACGGAAGCGGGCAATTACAAAAAGCAGGCAGGGTGGTTGGTCATCGTCAACGCTGTTACGCGCCAGCTTGTCCCCGTCTCCTAGAGACGGGAGACAGAGGCCCTACCCCTCCTGATTACACGTCGAAGGAACGGCCTTCAGGTCCTTGAGAAGGATACTCCTGGGTTGTAGGAGACACGTATACATCTCAAAGAGACAGAGAATGCATTGTAATTGTACTGTTTTTATACTAAATGCTGAATAAAAGGGAAATCGGGCCGTCCTCAGGTGTTGGCTGGAACAAAGGGTAAATCCTTGTGGCAGACTTGAGCTTTTCCAAACAGAAACTCAAGGGGGGATGGGTCATCCCGGGGGCATGACCTCAGGGGGCTGGAAGCCAAGTTAAGAGTTTTCTCAAGTCTTCTGGGGGGGCGGGGGACAACACTACACCGACAAGATTGTGTTGAAAGTCGCAGTTCCTATAGGCCAAGGTTGAGGCCTAGTCAAGAAGAGGGCTCAGAGGAGTCTGACTAAAGTTTGGTCAAGCGGAGTCTTGGTGAATGGGTGGGTGGATGGGTGGATGTCTGAAGGGGTGGGTGGGCGGAGGGGGTATAAGGACCGGTGGGAAAGGGGTCAAGATGGTAAGATCTGAAGCATCCAAATTCAGATATGAAGCAGAAATTGCTTCAGAGAAAAAGGGAAAATCCTCCACTCTTTTCTATAACCCCCCTCTCCAACATTCCTGCGGCAGACATAATAAGGCTCCCATTTACCCATAAAACTGCTAAACGGGAACAGTCAATAGTTTATCCTAGCCCTTCCCAGCCTGCACTTGTTTCCTGCAAGATATTTTCCAGGCCTGAGTTTGCTCCCTGTTTAGAATTCATATTGAAGACAGATCCGAAGGAGTTTACAGGAAAGTCTCCTATGGAGCTGATGCTATCTGTTCCTATTAACTTTTTACTAATGAAGCATCTTTGGGCAGTTCACTTCGTTCTCCCTTTCCCCTCGGCAGCCGGCAGCCGTCTCTGAGATGTGGAAGGGCTTTAACCCACTTTCCTCCCTTCCCCGCCCCCGTCTCAGCTTCTCTCTGCCTCCGGCTCGGCTCGGATCCAAAAAAGTCCCGGTTTGTGTGAGATCACAAGGCACAGCTGATTCACCGGGTAACCACCTGAGCCCTGGGTGACAGCAGTTTGCATTTTCTCAGCAGCTCAACTACAATATTGGCCAGATTTCTTTTTTTGTCTTTTCATGAGACTACAGATGTTAAAATAAGAAAAAGCATTTTTCAAAGTTAACATAATCAGGAGACAGCAGATTCAGGGTTTATGGAGCCTTACATTCTTATGATGGGACGCGGGAGGGGGGAGAGAGTGTCCTCCTTATTTTAAAAACATCCACGATTACAAATACAAACTTCTGTGACCATGTGAGCACACTGCTAGTGGCCCTCCCAGGGGCTTGGACGAAGCCGGAGTGAGGGGCCCTGAAGCTTAAGATCATTAGCTTCCCAGTCAATGCGCCTCTGCTGAGAGATACGAAAGACTAGAGAGGTTTATACCGCAGCATTAAAATCTCTAGAAAACCGCTAAGCATAACAGTCTTCTCTTACATCAATCCTCTAGACGCTATTCTCATCTCTCTTTCACAAACCTCCGTCCCTGCTGTTCCCTCTAATTTGGCCACAGCAATTCATTATAAAAGCGCATGTGCTGAGCTGGGGCTGTGCATCCTTCCCCTGTTTTGGCTTTAACAATCCAGTACTGTGTCAATTATGTAATAGCCAAAACAGAGAGTTTAATGCAATAGTCGTAGCACTTTACATAAGCCTTCGCAAACCAACCCTAAGATCTGCCCCCAGATTTGGGTATTTGGAATTACATGAAGTAGACAGAAAACATTGATTCAGCAGCCACGTTAATTTCCGACCTTAAAGACAATAAAAGCTTTTTTGCACTTAATTTGTTAGTCTATATTAACATAATGAGTTTTGAACTTCATGGAGCAAACAATCTTTAATAAGACGTGATTGTCTTTTCATGTAAACAAAAAGGAATATCCTGACACCGCTACTCAACTTCACTGTTACCTGTGCACAAAGAAATGTCCCACTCAGGACTCCCTGACATAGTCTACATGGAATCATGGGTCCCCAATAAACATCAACTATTCCCTGCAGGTTTAAAAAAAATCGAAAGATATACAAAATACAAAAGTGAACATGCTATAATTCCTCAACACATCTTCTTTTCAATACCATTCTCTCTCCATATTTCTAACCACTTATTTTTTACTTTCCTTAAACCACTGGAGCCACACCTTAGGCTACAAAGTGACAAATTGAAAAAAAAACAATGCCATCCTATGGGTCTCACCCCTGGCTACACATTAGAATCACAAGGGAGTTTTTAACATTACAAATGTCACAGCATCACCAAAAACCACTTGGAACAGATTCCTGAGATGTGGGTCACAAGAGGAGGTGCCCAGACCTCAGTATACCTGATATTTCTACTTCTGTCTTCTTCTCTGAAAAAAAACCCATAAATACAAGTAGAGATATTAAAGGTTATTTAAATCTTTAATAACTGGCAGTTCATAATTACAAAGTTTCCATCAGCTATAAGAAATAAAATCATTCACTAGTTTAAAAGCCATAAAGGATATCTGTGGGATCTTTTTTATTACTATCAATAAGTAGTCAAAGAATTTTCACCAAGTTTCTTAACAGCCCTTACAAAACCTACTCTGTTTTATTTGTTTTACAATTGTACCTAATGAGGTCAAAGAAATGGCCCTATATCATCTTAAAGGGTATCTCCAGCTAAGACCATGCTTATCTTCCAGTAAAGTTTTGGTTTAAAGAAGAAATTATGGCTCTGACTTATCTTCACCCTCTCTTCTTAGATGCTCTGGTAATCCCTTTTATAACTTTAACAATGAGCAAATATTTTTTAAAAGCACTTATATAACAGAGTACAGGCGCCTTTGGTATCCTGCCAAGAGTACTTCTTTCCGTGTTTGTATTTAAAATAGAATGGTAGTAACATCACTTATGTGCCTGAAATTCCTTCTGTGCACAGGCTCAGAATGAAAAAATGGATGTAGCAAACCGCTTCACTGCTTTACCATTATAAAGCTCAAAGGAAATAACACATTCGTACTAAATTAAGACGAAGACACAGAACAAATTATCCAAAGCCGGGGGTGTGGGGCGGGGAGGGATTCGGTTGAACTCACCTACCAGCCCTTCTAAAACAGAGGATGTTTAACCTGGCAGCACGCGAAGGTGCCGGATGAGCTGCAATACCTCAGTCCGAGCAGGTGATGGATGCAGGCAGGAGAGAACGAGGGCTGTGATGACCGAGAAGCCAAAATAAACACTGCGCTGCCCGGAGCCCCGGCGGCAATCACTCCCCGACTCGGCGCGGGTTCCCAGAACGCCGGCAGCGGAGCCCAGCTCGCCCCTGTGCAGAACTAAGCAGAAGAGGATTCGCTCACCTGGGTGGGAAAGAGCCAAGGAAGATGTCCAAGAAGCCAGCGCTGCCCTTCAAGAGACTCTCATCCCGGACCGGCTTCCCACACGCCTCCTCCGCCTCCTCCGCCTCCAGCTCGAGTTTTCTATTTGGCCACAGGTCTGGACTCGGCTGATCCTCCGAGGAGGTCCGCAAAGCGGGGGCGACAAACTTGCCGGGAGAAGCCGGCAGAGGTGGCGCAGGCGGAGGGGGCAGGGACGCCCCCGCGCGCGGAGCCGGCTCCCCAGCCTGGTCCCCGCCGCCCGCCCACGCCCGCTCGCGCCCCGCGCTCACCTCGCGCCGGCACCGCCCAGGCCGCCGCCCCCGCTCCGAGCGCGCGGCGGCCGCGGTGGCGACGGCCGGACCCGCCGACCGGACGCCGAGGCGCCCCCCGGCCGCAGCGGCCGCCCCTCCGGCCGCCTCGCCCGGACAAAGAGAAGCGGCGGCGCGGGCGGCGGCGAAGACCGGGCCTCGGAGAGCGCCGCGCAGCCAGCGCAGCCCGCGCGCCTCGCCGGCGAGGTGCGGGCGGCGTTGACAGCGGCCGGGCGGCGAGCGGGCCCGCGCGGCAGGGCGGCGCGGGGCGGAGAGGCGCGCACCACCTCCCGGCCTCCCCGAGACGCACACGCCGGGACCCGAGCCCCGCGCCCCGCAGCCCTGCCGGGGAGCCGCAGCGCCCTCTGCCGGCCGCGGGGCCGCCGTGCGCGCGCCGTCCCGCTCCGGCTCCGGCGGTGGGATTCCTGGTGCACGAGGAGCCCGAAGATGACCTGTGGAAAGGTTTGCGGAAAAGGCACACGTTTCTTTCTAGAACCAGGTTTATTTCTGTGTTTAATAAGCACCAAATGTGCCTAACACCGGTCGAGGGGTTCTAGAGGACCTCTTAGGAATAAGTATATTAATTTATGTCTCAAAGAAGTGCTCCCGGCTTCCCTAAGCAGTGCACGTGGAAGGTAAGCGAGATCAGAGAACTTCCGCTGCCTCCGGTTCAAATGTCAATGGAATAAGCTTTTGCCGTTATAAAAATGAAATGTGGGTGCTGGTCCTCGCACTATTTAGGTGGGGTTTTTTTAAGGGCGGTGGGGAGGTCTTTTTCCAAAGTACCATGTTAAGCAATATTTTACAGCAGTTAATTTTTGAATCATTACTGGACTACTTAGTGAAGGGAAATCACACCACTGTCTTTTAAAAATATTCTAACAGCTCTCCCTTCTCCTCTGGACGAATCTAGGGCAGATTTCAAGCTTTTCCTGTCACTTTCAGCTGTTAATAAACAGTCTGATCCTCTGGTATTAAAAAGTCCAGTCCAGTCCGAGTCAAAACTTCCGTCTCATTCCACCTAAGCCTACCCCACTCCCCTCTCGCCACCCACCAGCTCCCAGCAGGACCCAAGCTCAGAAGCCTGCATGGGGAAGGGAAAGGCCTTTTCCTGCCTTGTTCTACATCCCGGGCTAACTCTGTGCAGACTGGCTCATCCAGAATGGCACGGTGGGGAGCTTGCCCAGCACCAGGCTTCCGAGTCAGCTTCTCCACTGGTGGTGCATCTCTGCAGGGGTCACGTGCCCTGGCAGGCAGACCCAGCCGCCTTCCACCCTGTCCATCCAGGTCACGGCCACAGCAGCACGCCCTCCCCGTTCCCCGGTCACAGGTAGCTCTGACCAGCCTTGCTCTTCAAAGCTTGTCTCGTAGGAGTTAGGAGGCTCTGGGTTCATGTATGTCCCCAAACTCTGGGTGATCCATGCCAAGCTCTCCAAGTAGTTCTACAGAGGCCTTTCTTTGGATGAAGGGGCTGGTCCTGCCCCCTCTCCCTCACAGCACCCTGTAATTCTTGCTACCAGCCTCCTCCCTGATCACTCTCTCCTCTACCTAAACCCTTACTCATCAAATCCTACAAAGATGGCCCAATGCCTCTATTTAAAATGTGAAGACACCTCTCTCTGTGGTGGCCATGTCGTGTTCTTCTCAATTCTCGAGAGGATAACTAACTGATGGCCTCCAGCCGTCACATCTTTGGATCCACCACGGTGCTCACACCCAGGTCACACATCCCCCCAGCGGTTCCCTGCCCATGGCTGAGCACGGTGGCAGTACTGGGGCTGAGCCATTTCGCAGGACCCATTTACTGGGCAGCCTTTGTTCTGAAAGTTCCCATTGTTCTGACAAGACCTTCTCAGAACTGGCCCCAGTCTGTAAATATGCAATATCTGGTCATTTTTATTCAATCTGACAACATCCACCTTTTCATCTGTAAATATACCTCATTTAATTACTTAGTAATTATTATGTAACTATATCCATTACTTGCGTAATTGAACCTACTTCTGCCATATATCTGTGAGCTTTCTACTGGTCCTGCTTTTTTTTGGATCTTTTCTGCCTCCCTTAGATGACTGAGGGAAAATTTCCGTTGTTTTATATTTCCTGTTACAGAAATTATACATTCTGTATTTTCTTCCAGTAATTATGCTTAAAGTTCTAACATGTGTAGGTAACTGGAAAGTCTAAGTTTTTACATCTCTGTGCTTCTCCTGAACAATGAAGGACTTTTGAGCACTTAAACTTCAATTGTCCCCTGCCCATCTTACGTGACATCATGCAAAACTTTACTTGATTTTTTTTCCTCTGCAAATTAGACAGTGTTATTATTATTTTATAGTCAATGTTTGCTTACCATTCCTTCTTGAATCTCAGATCTTCCTTCTGGAATCAATATCCTTCTTTCTGGAATACATCATCAAAAATTCCTTTGTGAATGCTTTTTGGTGATAAACACTCTCCAGTTTGGTTTCCTAAAGATGTCCTTATGTCACTTCCATCTTTGCACGACAGTTACCCAGGTCTACAGTTCTAGGTTAACAATTACTTTCTCTTTGGGCTTCTGTTGCTGTTGCTGTGGCGTCAGCTGCCAGTTTTAGTTGTTATCCCTTCAGGAGCGACCCATCTCCTCTGTCTGCTTTTGCCATCTTCTCATCGTCTTTGTTGTTTTGCAGTTTGCTTCTCTATGTCTAGGTGTGGATTTCATTTTATTTCTCTTTTTTGTGGTTTACTGTGCTTCCTGCATCTAAGAATTCTTGTCTTTTACCAATTTTAGAAAATTCTCCAACACTATCTTCTAATATTGTTTTCTCCCATTCTGTCCTTCTGAATTCCAATCAAATGTATATTATACTTTCTTATTCTATCCTGTGTCTCAGTCTGTTTTGTTTATTTTCCATTTCCTGTTTTCTCCCTCTCTCTCTCTCTCTCTCTCTCTCTCTCTCTCTCTCTCTCTGTCTCTCTCTCTCCTGCCAGGTCTTTTTGAAGGACCTTTTGTGGAATGCATCTCAGACATGTCCTTTGGAGATGAAAGGGAGAATCTCTTTATCCACTAACTTCCACTTCCTATTGGTCAGCGGTGGCGCCATAAACCGTAACTCACCCACCCGTCCAGAGCGTGCAGGTGTGAGCAATGAGGCGTTCCCACAGGTATTCCATGTGATGACATCAGATGTTTCTTCAGGGAAGAGAACAAGAGATCCAGGACGGAATCAAAGTGAGGTTCTGTCTGATTCTACCAAAGAGAAGCTGGTCTAAGCCTCTTGAAATTGGTTGCTGCAGCAGCGGCTGGAGCAAATGGTGGGACCAGGGGGATTTACAGAGGTCCACAAGCAGTGGCCAGCACAGATACTGATTGCATGTTTTACTGCAGTTTTAAGTGTTTGAGTCAGAAGTTACTGTTTTCTTAGAATGACCAGTCCTCCCATAAGGGAGAATAATCACACTGGTCTCTGTGGAGTGGACTGGAGAAATCTCACGATATGAAGAGAAAAGCACCAAGTGTGTCAGAAATCAGAAGGTGTGATGTTGGCTGTGTAATCTAAGCAGGTCACTGAGCTTCTGTGAGCCCTGGTTTCTCCATCTATAAGGGAGGATAATAACAAATGCATTACTTACCTTATAGGACAGGAATCAAAGTGGTAACAAATATAAAAGCATTTTATAAGCTGCAAAATGCCCTAACAATATAATTTATGGTAATTGTAAACATTAAGGCTTATTTTGGTGTCCTGGCTACTCTCTGCACCCCAGGCCCCAAGCCAGAGCTATACCAAGTTCTGGGCTTTTGGTAAGCAAAAAATCGATGTGAGATAAGTGCTTGAGAGAAGGAAAGAAAGCAATAAAGCAGCTATGATGGCAGTTTTAAAATGAAGCAGATATGTTGCAGTGGTATATGCTCTGTCACCTAAAATGTAACTAGGGGCAGGGATGTGGAAAAACTGGACGCTTGTGCACTATTGGTGGGGATGTAAAATGGGGCAGCTGCTATAGAAAACATATGGCAGCTCCTCAAAAAAAAAATAGAATTACAATATGATTTAGCAACTGTACTTCTAGATATATACCCAAAGAATTGAAAGCAGAGACTCAAAGAGATATCTGTACACCCCTGTTCATAGGAACAGTATTCACAATAGCAAAAAGGTGGCAACAGCCCAAGTATCCACTGACAGATAAATGGATAAACAAAATGTGGTACATATAACGGTATGTTATCCAGCTTTAAAAAGAGGAAGTTCTGATAAATGTAACAACATGGATACACACTACTATATATACAATAGATGATCAACAAGGACCTACTGTAGAGCACAGGGAACTCTACCCAATAGTCTGTAATAACCTATATGGGAAAAGAACCTGAAAAAGAATATATATATATAACTGAATCACTTTGCTGAACACCTGAGGCTAACACAACATTGTTAACCAACTATACTCCAAAATAAAATAAAAATTAAATTTAAAAAAATTCAATAACATGGATGAACCCTGAGGACAATATGCTAAGTGAAATAAACCAGGCACAAAAGGACAAATATTATAAGAGTCCACTCATATGAGGTACCTAGAGCAGTCAGATTCATCAAGACAGAAAGTAGAGTACTGGTTGGCATTTCCCTGGTGGCGCAGTGGTTAAGAATCTGCCTGCCAGGGCAGGGGACACGGGTTCGAGCCCTGGTCTGGGAAGATCCCACATGCTGCAAGCAACTAAGGCCGTGCACCACAACTACTGAGCCTGAGCTCTAGAGCCCACGAGCCACAACTACTGAGCCCACGTGCCACAGCTACTGAAGCCCACGCGCCTAGAGCCCGTGCTCCGCAACAAGAGAAGCCACCGCAGTGAGAAGCCCACGCACCGCAACAAAGAGTAGCCCCCGCTCGCCGCAACTAGAGAAAGCCCATGTGCAGCAAAGAAGACCCAATGCAGCCTAAATTAATTAATTAATTAATTAATTATTTTAAAAAAAGAAAGAAAGTAGAATGGTGACTGCCGGGGCTGGAGGAGGGGAGGATGAGAAGTTATTGTTTAACGGGGACAGAGTTTCAGTTTTGCAAGATGGAAAGAGCTCTGGAGAGGGATGGTGGTGACAGCTGCACAACGATGGGAATATATGCCTCGGAACTGTACACTTAAAATGATTAAGGTGGCAGATTTTATGTTACGTATATTTTACCACAATTTGTAACAAATGTAACCAACAATCAAAATAATACAGGAAGCAAAGGATGGTTTTCATAACAACTACAGCCTCTGCCTCAAGGATCAGTGGGATCCTCCCTGCCTCCTTCCCGGGCCAGGTGACACAAGACTGCCAGGCTCTGGGGCCTGTCCTGTGTAAGGCTCGGGTGTCGCGTGTGGGCGTTCCCCGGCCAGTGACAGGGAGCCACACCTCCCCAGTCTGAACGCTGCCCGGCTTCCAGGCGAGTGGACCACACAAAGCCTGAAAGCATGTTTCACCTAAGCCCTGGGCCCCGCACAAGAGGCTCTGGAATCCCAGCTACTCCTCATCCCTCTACTGTGGCTCTGGGTGCCCGCCAACCTGGCTTCGGGGAGAACGGAAAGCCTTTCACCCAGAGCAGGGAACGCAGAGCTGGAAGACGAGAGGACCAAAGGCAGACTTCTCAGGCTTCTGACAGTGTTGCTGGGAGCTGGACTTAGCTGTCCGTCTTTCTTTCCTCAACATGTTCATTGAACACTGGCTTCAGTTATTAAATACCGTCAGCACCACCTCCAATGTAGATGACACGTTTGGTTCCCGTTCTTGAAGCCTGGCTCTAATGTCCAAGAGTTTAAAGATCTTTTTTTCTCCTGAAGTTTGATTACGGTTTAGAGCACTGTAGTTAATAGCCTGAAAGACCCTGGCACAAACTGGGTCGACTGGGTTTTGCCTCACACATGCACACTGTCTTTCCCTGTTTGCCCTGAAGGTCAGTCTTCCCTCCGATTTGAGGCTGCTCAAATGATCCAAGTGGTACAGAAATCATAATTTCTGTCCCTAGACCTCAGATAAATTCCCCCAGGCAATTATATTTGACGTGGCTGCAACATCAGGAGAATAAAAATGGCTGCAATCCTCTTGATGCTACTTGAATTTTAATGCATGTTGACTCTCTTGACAATGTGACGTTAATTTAGGGCTATAACAAATACTGCATATTGAAAGACATGTTCTTCGCTTCCCTTTGCTTATTTTGTGTACTTACAGCGAAATAAGCTTCAGTTATTATGGCAAAGCCTATTGAAAAATGTATACATCGATTTTAACACAATCTATAGCATACAAAGAATCTTCTTCAGGAGATCTGATATAGTCAAACCAGTTTTCCTAACATCCCAGATTCCCTAATTGTTATTTTATGCTATAGTGTCTAAAAACCAAATCACAGAAGACGTTGCAAGAGGCTTTTTTTAGGAGAATGGAAATCCCCTAGCATTTTACCTAGGATCCCAGAAAGTCATTTCTCTGGAGAGCAGTGAATACTGACCAAAAAAATCAGACATGGTTATAAAATTTGCACAGTACTGGTACACAAGGTACTTATATTCCTCCAGGCCTCCCATATCTTGACCAGTTTGCTCCAAGAAAGGTCTTTTCCTCTTTCGCTAGGTGTTCATTCCTCCACAGGTGCTTACTGGGCACCTACTTCACCCCAGCGCAGTGTGAGGTCCCTCCTCTCAGGGAATTTACGTTCTGGGTGATGACAGCTGGTGCGAGGACTGCGGAAGAAATAAATGGGACAACACGATGGAAACTTGGAGGGGGTGGGTCTCGACTTTGGACATGAGCGTGTCCTCCACTGGTACTGTGTATGCCTGGCTGTGCCTCTGAGGGAAGGAAAGTGACAACGTGCCCAGGTAGAAAAGAACTTCTAACTACATCTTTGTCTTCATAACTTTTTTTCTAATTTTAACAACTAATTTTGAGGGTTTTTTTTTTTAATTTCAGGGTTTTTTTGAGCTTTTATTTTCCCAAAATTGAATTATTGGGTTAGAGAATATTAACTAATGACTACATATATATATAACAAATTATATATGTGTGTATGCGTATATATTGTATACAGGTGTTTGTATATACGTATATCAAATATTTGTGTGGCATATGTATATCATATATGCCACACAACATATATATATACACATAAATAGAGATCCAAATAAAAAAGCCCGCACCAGTTTATACTCCTATCATGAATGTACAAGAAAAGCTATTTCACATTTCTTCTAATCTCCTTTAAAATGCTTGCAAATTTGATAAATATAAATAGTATCCAAGTTCTTTCATTTTTCTTTATCATGTTTTTAAATATAATATTGGAAAATACAGAAGAATATGTGACATGTACATACGTTACAGAACAAAATAACACAGGTGAACCCATAACTCAGCCAGTAACTTGCATCCATCCTGAATAACTCCTCTATCCTCTTGCCTCTTCCTCACTCCATCCCCAGGAGAACCTGTATCCTGTATTTTATGCCCATTATTCTCTTATCTTTCTTTTAAAATAACTTTATCATATATGTATATATAACTGAATAATGTATTAGTGAATTTGGTTTTTTAGCCTTATAAAAATGATATCATACCTAATGGAGTTCTGCAACTTGCTAGTTCACTCAACATTATGTTTCTAAGATTCACCTATGTTATGGCACATAATTTAAGTTCATTTGTTTTTTCACTGTTATATAATATCCATCATTTTCCTGCTATATAATATCCATCATTTTCACTGCTATATAATATCCATCATTTTCGTGTTGGGTTGTTTTCAGGGTTTTTTTAAATTATAAATCCATATGAACATCTCATAAAAATCATCTTGTGTATCAAAAAGCATTCAAGGGCTTCCCTGGTGGCGCAGTGGTTGAGAGTCCACCTGCCGATGCAGGGGACGCGGGTTCGTGCCCCGGTCCGGGAAGATCCCACATGCCGCGGAGCGGCTGGGCCCGTGAGCCATGGCCGCTGAGCCTGCGCGTCCGGAGCCTGTGCTCCGCAACGGGAGAGGCCACAACAGTGAGAGGCCCGCGTACCACAAAAAAAAAAGCATTCAGTATAATGCTAAATATTTTTGCAATGTACCAACGGAAACATCAGCTGTACCAATGTACATTTCCACCAGCAATATATACCATTTATCCTCATTCTCTCCAACACTTGACATGGTCAGACTTCTTCACTGTTGGCAAGCAATTGTTGTGGGTATAAAATAACATCTTGCTGTGGTCTGACTTGATATTGCCCTGATTACTAATGAAATAGAACATGTCTTCTCATGGTTACGTGCCATACATATTTTCTCTTCTGTGAAATACCAGTCCACCTCTTTTGCACATTTTTTCATTTCTATTTAGTGATTTATCTTATAGATTTATAGAAGTTCATAGCATATTCTGGATTCTAATTCTTTGTTGATTGTATATATTACAAATATGTTCTCCCAGTGAATTACTTAATTTACGTTGACATTATGGTATTTTTTGAAGAAGTCTTCATTTTAAAATAGTCAAGGGACTTCCCTGGTGGCACAGGGCTACAAAGTTGTAAGTCTTTATATCAGCTAGAGCAAGTTCATCTACCTTATGCTTCTTGACTCTTTAGAACGAACCTGTCAATTTTTTTAATTAATTTATTTATTTATTTATATTTGGCTGTGTTGGGTCTTCGTTTCTGTGCGAGGGCTTTCTCTAGTTGCGGCGAGCGGGGTCCGCTCTTCATCGAGGTGCGCGGGCCTCTCACTGTCGCAGCCTCTCTTGTTGCGGAGCACAGGCTCCAGACGCGCAGGCTCAGTAGTTGTGGCGCACGGGCCTAGTTGCTCCGCGGCACGTGGGATCTTCCCAGACCAGGGCTCGAACCCGTGTCCCCTGCATTGGCAGGCGGATTCTCAACCACTGCGCCACCAGGGCAGCCGGAACCTGTCAATTTTAATGAAGATTTCATTTCAGATTTTCTTTGGAATTTGGAGAGAATAAACAACTTCATGATACTGAGTATTCCTTTCCAAAAACATGAATATTATTCCATTTTCTTGGGCGTTCTTCAATGTCCTCCAATAAGACCTTATGATATTCTGCATATAGATCTTGCACATCTTTTGTTAAAAGTATTCCTAGTGTAGCAGGTTGCCAGTTGTCTCCAAAAATCCATCCATCTCTTCCTGGGCACACAGCCACCCAGAGAGATTCTACTCACCCCAGGAGTGATGGTACAGCCTCCAGGTAGCGCCTACTGAAAGAATCACTGCTTTCCCTGGACTCAGCTTTTCCTCACCTGTGCTGACCACGACACTGATGTGGAAGTGGCCCAGTTCTGATAATTCAGATGAGTACAGGACTCTCGGGAATGACCTAGCAACAAAGTGAAAGGAACCCAGGTCTCTGGATGACCTGTTGAAGCAGAGCTGTCTGCCAGCCTAGACCAACCACACTAGAAACTTCTCTTTTATTTAAGCCATGCTATTCAGGGGTTCGTTATGTTATGCTATGTTTTTTACACGCTGTTAGATTCTGTTTAGTAATGTTTTACCTGGAATTTTTATATCTACGCTTAAGAGTGAGATTGAACTGCAATTTTCCTTATTCTCGTGTTCTTTCCTTGTTTTGATGCCCTAAAGTGCATTAGGAATATTTCCAGCCTGTCAGTCCTCTGGAGGAATTTACATAAGATGAAATAATTTGTTTCTAGAAAATTTAATTGAACTCATCCGTAAAACCATCTGGATTTCATGTAGTTCTTGTTGGGAAGAATTTTTACTGTGAGTGATTTCATTTTAACACTTTCTTTATAAATAAGTAATGAGTGCTACCTCGATGCAGTTTTAATTTCCGTTTTATATTACTAATAGAGTTGCTCATCTTTCCATATGTCTATTAATTGCGGTTTCCTATTTTGTGGGTTGGCAGTTTATTTCTTTTTCCCATTGTGATCATTTAGATTAATTCAGCTTCCCCTCCCAGTGTGGATGGAGTACCATTCTCCACCCCAGTGATGTTGGGCTTGGCCATATGACTTGCTTTGGCCAATAGAACAATAGCAGACATGACACAAGCAAAAGGCTTTAATTATGCTTGCTCAGATTGGTGTATCTCTTGCACTAGTGCTGTCACCATGACAACCAGCCCTGGGTAATCACTGGCCTTAGAGTGATGAGCACACTTGGAACAGACCTGTACCCAAACTGCATCCTGGAGCCAAGCCCAGCAAACTTGGAGCCTGAAGAAGCAGAGTCACCCAGCTCAGTGCAATCTAAGTCAGCCAAACAGCAGACTTGTGTGAGAATAGATGCTGTTGTTAAAAGCCAGTGAGTTTTAAGGGGACTTGTTATGCAGTAATATTGTAATAATAGCTGACTAACACATCTATTATCTATCAGCGTGTTAGAGAATTTCTTATCATTTTTTGTAATCATTAGCTTATATAATTTTAATAGATAAATTAATATTCACATAATTTATATAATTATTAGTTTATTGCTGTAACTATCCCCCCGCCCCCGCTAGAGTTTGTCTTGTATTTTGATGGTGTTTCTTAATTTTCCACATAGGGAAATTTTACTCATTTTTAGTTAAGTTTGTACATTTCTCCCCCTGTTGCTCTTCTATTCCTTTTGAACCTAAACAGTCTTTCCCAATTCTGAGATTTAATAAATAATCAATTCCATTTTCTGTTTTATAAAACTTTAAAAGTGTGTAATTCTCTAATCTATCTGGAATAAGAGAGGTGTATTAATCATTCCTAGACCCTCTTATTTTTTTTCCTGAGTTCAGTGTGATATATCTAGGACCCCTAAAAATTAATCCCAATTCTAATTGGAAAAATGTTTAAATTGAAAACTCATTAGGATTATATAATAGTCACCCTTTTAGCTAACGGCTTTGTTTTTGCTTTAAATTTTTAATTAAATTGGCACACCAATTTAACTATCCCAATTACTTTGTGTTTAACCAAGCTGAAATTACACTTTCATTTGCTGTCCAATTCCTCTAGAGAATTCAAATTCACCACAATCTTTTAGTAACCCACAGCTCTGTTCCTTATTAACCAAAATAATTCAATCACTCACAAAATTTTTTACTATTTTTTCCTAGATTATCTTACAATCCTCTTATCTATACAAGTTGAAATTGAAGGAGGCATACTGCACTGTTAGAAGGACTAGAAAAACGCTGTGTGAATAGCATCACTGTATTGAAGGTATCCTGCTGTGAGTGAAGGTGTGTCCCTCGGTGGAGCCTTCCCGGATTCTGTAAGGGGAATTTGCTGCTGTTCTCCCTGTGGTCCCGTAGCACAGTATGTATGGGACTTGCATTGCAACGTACTTTTGTTTACATGTTTGTTCACCCCATTTGAGTGTGAGTCCCCCATTGGCAGTTACTCATTTCTAGTTGTCTAGCACCCATCTTGGTACTTGGCTCATAGAAGATGCTCAGTACCTATTGCTTGATTGATCAACTGATTGGAAGATTGCAATGGGTGATAGTAAAGTGATGGTGGGCAGCCTATTTGGGTAGCTTCCTTTCTCTTTCCTTTCTGTGAGACCACGACCAATATATAATTCATTTAAACTCTTATACCAGGTCATTCTTTTATATCTCCCACTCTAGGTAGTTATTGGAGTGCCCAAAGACCACACAGGAGATAGGAAAGTGGGGATTAAAAACTTCTCCCCAGTTTCTATAACTAAGTTATTCTAGCACCATGATATATTGGAAGGAGCACTGAACTAGGGGTAGGGAGACTTAGGGTCCAAGTCCAGCTCTTCCTCTTAATACCCAGCTTAGAACAGGTCACTTCATTCCCCGGGGCTGCAATTTTGCCATCTGCAAATTGAAATGTGCCACTGCATTGCACAATCTGTTAGGTCCTTAGGACTTTAGTTCTGTACAGAACTACTGAGGATGAGAGTCATTCATCAGGCAGCCACACTGCATAGTGGAAGGACATGGGGCTTTGGAGTCAGGTGGTTGGGGCATTGTATCCAGACTGTCAGTTACTAGATTAACAACCTTGGGCAAGTTATTTAGCTTCACTGATGCTCAGTTTTCTGTGGGACGTATAATACCTCTCTTGCAAAGCTGCTGTGAAATTTAAATGAGATAAGGCAGATGAAGCCTGTGGCACTGCGCTTAGACTGCAGTAGAGTCTAGACAGGAACCTTAGTTGTGTTCGTCACACCCCTGTCCTTGCACACAGAGGAAGCTCATCTTTCACCTTTCACTGATGCTCACATACACTGCACACACACGTGCACACACACACACACACACACACACACACACACACACGGTGGAATAGTTAAAGACAGCAGAAGTCCAATTTTAATGACTTTTTTCCCATGGTTCTAGTACCATCATTGCCAAAAGGAGAGGCTATCTTACAGGCAGTGATTTAATGGTTAAACGTTAAATTCTTGATGTCTTACAATCATTAAATAAATAGTCCCTAGGTAATTCCCCCTATGTCCAATAAAATGAAAAATCACCTGATATATGGAACTTGGAAACTGGAGTTATTAGGTTCTTTAAATCCTGGACACAGATACCATTAAAGTGTGGGTCCCTTCCAATAACTTTTTAATTATAAAGAATATTTCATACACAGTAAGCAATATTACAAGATGGCGCAATAAAACAGTATTGCCAACAGTTCCAAATGTTATGTTTCTGCTGTACTTTACATCTTGGGTCTGGATACTAAGGTTTGTGATTGCTTGTTTTAAAACAAAACCCATCTACCTACAAGGCAATTCACTTTGGAATCGGTTACTCAAATTTGCAGCAGGCTTCAAAGCCCAGAGGGAGAACATTGATGATTCAACTATCCCCTCAAATTGGGTTTTGAAATTCGTGATTTGGGAGCACTCTCTTCACTGACTTTGAGGGAGCGCTAACACCTGGTCTGCCCAGCAGAGGGCAACAGGACCCGAGGAAAAGCAGCAAGAGTATCAGCAGGGTTTTAAACTCAGGCTCCCCAGGAGGGGCCACCCAAGGCCAGGGCCAAGGAGGATGACACTCCTCCCGGCCACGAGGAGCACCAGGGCCAGTGCAGAATGGAAAGATGGGTGCCTTGTCCAAAAGCACCTCAAGCCCACTCCCCTGGACCGCTCTTGCCCGGAGACAGTGGGGACGCCCCCCTCCATTCACGCACAGCTCTTTAGATGTCACCTTCTCAAGGAGACCCTCCCCAGCTAAAACAGCATCCCCATCCCCCTCTAAGTGGGACCT
Source organism: Leucopleurus acutus (assembly GCF_964270905.1). Classification (NCBI taxonomy): domain Eukaryota; kingdom Metazoa; phylum Chordata; class Mammalia; order Artiodactyla; family Delphinidae; genus Leucopleurus; species Leucopleurus acutus. The sequence continues at coordinate 6,033,857 of NC_139160.1, read as the reverse complement.
GACCCTGTAACCAGCTTTATTTTTCCTCCAAGCACTTACCGCCAACACCTGATGTATTATATTAGTCTGCACTTACTAGAATGTCCACGGGAGCAGGAATTTTCTAGAGTTTTCGGTCCATGACTGTATCCCCAGCTTCTGGAATGGTGCCCAGAATGTGTAAACACTGGACTGTTGAAATGAGGATATGTCTTGACAACCACTGATGATACAAAAGTAAAAACCAAAGAATATCAGTGCGGCAGGGGCCCGAGTTGCAGTTCGTCCCCGCTTGGGGACCACAGTGGAACTCAGCGCCCAGCACCTCCAGGGAGAAGCTGCACGGGGACCTGGAGATGGAGCACGTGCAAGTGGGGGACACGACTCCCAGCTGTTGCGCGTCCAGCCTCCGCGTCCTTGTGGTGTCGGCCAAGTTCAAGGGGAAGCCGCTGCTTCAGAGACACCGGCTTGTGAACACTTGCCCAGCAGAAGAGCTCCTGCACATCCATGCCTTTGAGCAGAAAACCCTGACCCCGGCGCAGTGGGCCCGTGAGCAGCAGAAATAAGGGACCCAGACCTGCACACCTATTAAATTATGGATCAGGGCCAAAAAAAAAAGAGGAAAACAAAACAAAACAAAAGAATAACCAGGGCAAGGCCTGCAGGGCATACCTGTCAGATCAGCAGATGGGATGGGAAAGACTATCCCTTTACCTGAATGCAGATTAGCTCTGAAAGCAGAATGCCGACTGCATAGAACCATCATATTTTCCCATCACCTAATCTGTGATACTTTTACAACGTCCTTGGAGAGTGACTGCTTCACTCCTTTTACAGGTGAAATAAATAAAGCCCAGAGAAGTACAGAATCTTACACAAGATTCCAGAGTCACACAGCTCCCGTGGCAGAGGCAAATCAAGAAGACCAGAACTGGGCTTCCCTGGTGGCGCAGTGGTTGAGCGTCTGCCTGCCAATGCAGGGGACAGGGGTTCGAGCCCTGGTCTGGGAAGATCCCACATGCCGCGGAGCGGCTGGGTCCGTGCGCCACAGCTACTGAGCCTGCGCGTCTGGAGCCTGTGCTCCGCAACAAGAGAGGCCGCGATAGTGAGAGGCCCGCGCACCGCGATGAAGAGTGGCCCCCGCTTGCCACAACCGGAGAAAGCCCTCGCACAGAAACGAAGACCCAACACAGCCAAAAATAAATAAATTAATTAATTAAAAAAAAAAAAAAAGACCAGAACTCAAGCAAGACTGACGTCTATCCTCCTGCTCTTTCTGAGGTCACGCTGTTCCAGACGTGCGGTCTGCAGTCTGACCTTTTCATTCTATCCCAGGGTCAGGAAGATGAACTTAGTGGCCCAGCGCCTTGGGAATTGATTCAGCTTGTTTGCAGAGACCAGTCAGCTTTGCCTTGGATTCAGTTCATTGTCAACATATCAGTAATTCTTTTTTTAAAAAATAAATTTATTCATTTTTATTTATTATTTTTGGCTGTGTTGGGTCTTCGTTGCTGTGCGCGGGCTTCCTCTAGTTGCGGCGAGCAGGGGCTACTCTTCGTTGCGGTGTGTGGGCTTCTCATTGCGGTGGCTTCTCTTGTTGTGGAGCACGGGCTCCAGAGTGAGTGGGCTTCAGCAGATGCAGCGGGTGGGCTCAGTAGTTGTGGCCCGTGGGCTCTTGAGCGCAGGCTCAGTAGTTGTGGCTCACAGGCTTAGTTGCTCTGTGGCATGTGGGATCTTCCCAGACCAGGGCTCCAACCCGTGTCCCCTGCATTGGCAGGTGGATTCTTAACCACTGCGCCACCAGGGAAGCCCAATAATTCTTTATTAATAAGCCCAAGCATGTGACATTTCTGAGCAATTGCATATTGAATGTCAAGGGAAAAGATAGGGAGTGCATTGTGTGTTGTGAAATATTGCAATAGACAGGCATATTACAAGTTATGTGATTCTAAGCGTTGCTTCATAAATGACCCTTGATCTCTGGCTCCTGTAGAGTTCATGATCTGGCCCTGAGCTGGCACTCACTCCAGACCACATACTGTAGCTAACTAGCCACAACTATGTTGCACACGAGGCTTTCCTTTGTGGTGAACTTTAATATTCAGCTGGAGAAGAGACACTCTTATTCCTTTAATTGTGTTTTTCTAATTGAATTGCAAATTGTAATTGTTTCTTCCTCTTGAAAGATCTTAGGTTTCATCATTGAGTTCCTGTGCTCACATATCATCTTAACTATTTTTAAGACTTTGGCATGACTAAATAACCAAATAGACCTTGCCCCATAGATAACTTTTGGATAAATATAAAATTTCCTCTTTGACAATAATCTTCTCACAACGTGACTCTCTAACAGTGTCTGATGTATAATTATTACAAAAGGGACAAGAATAATACGTCAGTGTAAACAGACAAAATGACATGTATTGTACCCATATCTATGAACCACTATATTTCTCCTTTCCTGATCTTTAAAATGGAAGAAGTTCCATTTGACTCTGCTCTACTTAAAGGAAGATTATGAAGATTAATTGAACACTCTTGGAAAAATCAAAAATATTATAGAATAAATTTTGGCAAGCAAAGTTACCAAGTTAATAATAAACTTTTTTACAACATAGCTATCTCATAACAGCTTGATAAAGATGATGAGATTTGTAGAGCACAGAATTTTAAAACTGGGGGAGATTCCAAAGGTTATCTGGCTCAAATTCATTTTACAGAGGAATAAACAAAAATGTGCAGAAATAGCAAATTTGAGACACTGTTTTAAAGTTTTCCTTTGATAGACTAAGATTATATAATAAGTTATGTTTAGAGAGGGAATGAAACTTCCTATTTAACTCTAGGCTACAGCACAATAGTGAGGCCCTAGCCTCTCTTTGAGGGGCTCTGGACTATTTACAGCAGCTTCTTTATTCTTCATACATCAGGCTTCCCAGATCCTTCACGATCCTGATAAATTTTAAATTGTCAGTGTCCTTCTCAAAATGACTAAACTTAGATCCTCAATCCTATTCTCACCATTATAGGGAACTGTGGGGTTGGTTCCACCTTGAAACCCAGATGGATCTAATTAATGCAAACCAAAATCACATCCATTTTTGGAACGCCCGCCTAAGCTAAAACCGCTACCTAGGCTTCTCCTATGAAACTGCTTTAAACTGGGGCACAGCTGTCCTTTTTGTCTGCTTGGGAGCCATCTCTCCTGCTTCTGCAACAGCACCCCACGTTTGCTTTGGGGAGTTACCACTCTAACCATCTGAGAGAATCTTGGAGGGACTGTCAATACAGATGGCCTGCCCTCCCCTGCCCAAGAGGTGGGTATGTGAGTCAAGCTAGACCAACCAGCTGCCCTCTCTCCAGGCAAAGATCTTGACTCAGAAGAAGCTACGAAGAAGCAGGGGCGGTGGGGTGGAAGGCAGGACCTGACTGGTTTGAGTGGGTGTGCTGAAAAGATACTGTCCGTCTGTCAGTCACTTCTAGTTTCCTAGATCCTCAAAGTTATTCTGGTTTGGGAGCTTCCAGATCTTGATTCTCCAGCCTTTCCTTCGATTCTATGAGTACCCCCTGCATCTTTTGTTAAAAACAAAGTCAGTTTCTGTTGCTATTAACCAAAATCTCTACCTGGTACACCTGGCCTCCAGGCTATTTTCCGGTTTGTTTCCTTGTGTGTTTTCTGCCCCTCATCCTCTTCTATCAGAGATGGAAGCTTGTCTGCCCTGTTCATTGCTGGATCTCCAGAACAGAGAATTATGTCCGTAACATGGGAAACTCTCAAGAAATATATGTTGGATAAGTGACTGATAGACAACTCCCTAAATAATCCAGTTGTCAAATCTGAGTACCTTGGGATGATAAACTGAAAAAAAAAAAAAAGTTTTGTTGCTGTTGTTTTCGTTTTTGTTTTTAATTTTTTGGCTGAGTGGCACGTGGGATCTTATTTCTGTGACCAGGTGTTGAACCCGCACCCGCCGCAGTGGAAGTGCAGAGTCTTAACCACTGGACCGCTAGGGAATCCCCAAGGGTTTTTTTTTTTTCTTTTTTTAATAAAGGTCTATTACTTTATTAACCTGAGCTCATAAAAGAAATGAGGAAAAATGTCTATAAGAGAGGACGTAAGACCTGATCCTCACTAACTCAATGCAAGTCCTGTTTTCTGCCAAATTAGCCTCAGAATTGAGCAGCTGGGCAAAGGGTGGCGAGGACCTTGTGACCAAGTGGATGGTTCAACTCCTTCTGCCTCGGGGGAACGGAGCCCCAGGGAAGGACTGCAGCTGCTGTGGCCACAATCACCCCCCGCCCCCATCCCCCAGCCCAGCAAGCCAGGGAGAAAAGCAAGCAGCTGAGTGGAAATGATCCATGGAGAAATGGCTCTGCATTTCTGCACTTGCTGTGTGATCCATGATAAATTTCAGGTGGGCCTAAGACTGGTCTTGGTTTAAAAAGAATGAGGAGAAGCAGCAAGAAAGGGAGGAGTTGTCCCAATAGGATTATTGTGGCCAGTGTTTGCTGCTGAAGATAATTAGGTGAATACTGAAGCCTTTGGCACAAGAGGATGCTCCCAGACTTGCCACCCCCAGGTAGGATATAAACAAAATTCGAACTATTATTGCTTTGGAGGCCTTTAATAAACTATGGAGGGGATATGAAGTAAAGCCCTGTGTTACAGAAGAAGTGTCAGTTGGTTCTTACGCCTCACAGGGGCCTTACCAGAGATGCTTCTTAATAATGGCTAATGTGAATGAGTGTCTGTTGCATCCCAGACCAGATGCTGACTGTGCTAAGTGATTTGCATGCATTTTCTTGTGTGATTGCACAATATTCCGGGGTAGATACTGCTATAATCTCCCATTTACAGATCAGGAAAGTGAAGTTTAGAGAAGTTGACAACTTGCTCAAGGCCACACAGGTACTAAGATTTCAACTGGATAGCAAGGGTTGCTAGTCTAGAGAGAGGGAAATGGAATAGGATAAAGGAGAGAGGCCAGGGAGATCCCTGTATCTGCCCCCCTTGTGGGTGTGAAAGAGAAATTTCAGGAAAAGATTAGGCAAGGAGAAAACCAGAGGGGAGTGTAACAGTATTCAGACGGCCCAGTTTTAATGGGGACCTGAGTGTGTCCTGAGCCCTCCCAGGGGGCCACTGCTCAGTTCCCATCCCCCTCCCCCTCTGTACTGTTCCTTCCAAACCATTCCTCGTCCACCCTCACCCAACACCATCTGCAGTCCCTTTGTAGCAACTAATCCAACTGAGAGATTTGCAGGAGTGATTTCCACGGATGTCTCACTAAAAAATAATGAGAAGTGGTTTTCTCACCCTCCTCTCAGAAAGCAATCATGGCTTTGAGTCTTGGAAACTTGCATTTATTCTTGACCCAGAGAAGAAAGAACAGGTCTTTTAAGTGCCCTAAGGTTTGCGAAAGAGGGGGCGTGACCCCTCCAGCCCCAGGAAGAGTTGGATCCTCTAAAGAGAGGGTCTCAAAACACTGCCCCCTGGCATCCCCAAGACCATTTCAGTGGATAGAAGAGGTCAAAACTACTTTCAAAATAATATGATTTTATTTGCCTTTTTCCCTTTCATTCTCACACCGGTGTACCTGGAGTTGTACCTAATGTGTGACATCACAACAGACTGGATGCAGAAGCAGATATGAGAATCCAGCTGTCTTCTATCAAGCCAGATATTAAAGTGATTTACAAAAATGTAAAACAAAACAACACAGTTCTTCTCATTAATATTTTTTTGCGTTGGAAAATGTCTAAAGCTGACCTTGAGGACAGTTGCATCTTGCCCTAACTTTTTTGCTACAGGAAGAAACAATACTTTGGAGACAAAACAAAACATTAACCTTCAGGAAAAGGATTCTTTTCATTCATGTCTTCCTCCAAAAAGCCATACAATTTATGACTAGGTTGCCCTGTTTGCGTTGCTGCCGTTTTGGTTTGCTTTGGTCACTTTTCCTCCCTTCTGAGCCTCCCCAGCCTTTTAATCCAGCTTACTCTGGGACACAATGAATCACTGAAACACAGGTGTCAGGCCACCCGAGAGCAGCCCTAGTCAACGATTGCCCCCAAAGCGTGACAACTTATTAATCAGTAGGGTTATCAGTACATTTTATCTTCAAGAATCTAAAATATCACTGCCCGTCCATTTCATGGCTGGTGGAGACTCCCTGGTATCTGCTCATGCTCTTCAGATAAGAGCTGTTTATGGGCAGGGCCCCTAGCTAATGCAGCCCCACGAGCCGCCACAGGCCTCGTGAAGCACCTGGCGCACAGAGGCACTCAGGAAATGTGGAGTAAATATAGTTGGATTGGACTGCAAAACCCTTGGCCCTGCCAATCCAGGAATAACCAGAGGGACCTGATGAGGTGTGACATATCGCCAAGCCAACCAAGCCATCCCAGCTGGTACCCCGAATTCTGCTGGCCCTCCTCATGGACCCCCAGTCAATGCCTTTGCCTATGGGAGCCCCACAACTGCCCTGCCCTACCTTCCTCCCTCCGACCAGACCGTGAGGAGATAGGAGGCCAGAGAGTGGATGGGAGTACCCAGAGAGGCCTCCACCAACATTGACATGGCTCATCCTGGCCTATTTGTATCCAGACCTGAATAGTCCTGCAGTGATTGTCTATCACTTATAAATGTTAATGTGCACATAACCACTTTACCGAAACAAAAAAAAATCAACTAAAATGTTTCTAATTCTGATCAGTATTGAAACTTGAATTTTTAGAGTTATAATCAGTGAGTTATACTCTAAACTATTGAGTATGCTCATTTTTTATTGAATATAATCTATATACTTGTCACATTGATGGTTATGTAGAGTTTTTTTTATACTGATGTACTATTGTTTGCTTAACATTTGCTGTGCATTGGTTACTTGGGTCGCTCCAATTTTTCACTACCAGCAATTGTGCTATGATAAACATATTTGTGCAAATTGCCTTTTTTTGTATCTTTTAGTATTCCTTAGACTCTATTTCCACAGGCTATACTCCTAGTAATTCTACCAAACATTTAAAAAAGAATTAACACCTAGCATCTCAAACTCTTGCAAAAAGTTGAAAAGGAGAGAACACTTCCTAACTAATTTTACAAGGCCAGCATTACCTTGATAATAAAATCAGATAAAGATACTATAGCAAAAGAAAACTACAGATTAATATCCCTGAAAAATATGCAAAATTCCTCAACAAAATACTAACAAGGCAACTTCAACAACACTTTTAAAAGATTATACACCATGATCAGGTGGGATTTATTCCTGGAATGCAAGGACAGTAAAATCAGTCACTGTAACGCATCGCGTTAACAGGATGAAGGACGAAAACCACACAATAATCTCAATTGATACAGAAAAAGCGTTTGGCAAAATTCAATACCCTTTCATGATAAAAACACTCAACACACTAGAAAGAGAAAACTACCTCAACATAATAAAGGCCATATGTGAAAATCCCACAGGTAATGTCATACTCAATAGTGGAAAACTGAAAGCTTTCTCTCTAAGATCAGGAAGAAGACAAGGATGTCTACTCTTTCCACTTCATCTAAACTAGAAACGAAGAAGTAAACTCATCTCTGTTTGCATGACATGATCTCATTTGTAGGAAACCTTAAAGATTACACACATACATCCCTGTTGAAACTAATAAACACATTAAGCAAACTTGCAGGATACAAAATTGACATGCAAAAATCAGTTGCATTTCTATAAACTAACAATTCTAAAGACTTCTATATACTAATGAACAACTTGAAAATGAAATTAAGAAAAGAATCCTATTTACAATAGCATCAAAAAAAAAAAAGAAGTATTTAGGAATAAATTTAACCAAGGAGGCAAAAGACTTGTACACTGAAAACAAAATACTGGAAGAAATTTTAAAAGACATAAATAAATGGAAAGACATCTCATGTTCATGGGTTGGATGACTTAATATTGTTAAAACGTCTGTACTACCCAAAGCAATCTACAGATTCAATGTAATCCCTATCAAAGTCAAAATCCTTATGAAGTGGCATTTTTTGAAGAAATAGGAAAAAACATCCTAAAATTCATATGGAATCTCAAAGAATCCCAAATAGGCAAAACAATCTTGAGAAAGAAAAACAAAGCTACAGGCCTTACATGTCCTGATTTCAAAACATATTACAAAACTACAGTAATCAAAATAGTATGGTACTGACATAAAGACAGACATATAGACCAACAGTATAGACTAGAAAGCCCAGAGATAAATCCTCAGATATATAATCTTTGACAATAGGAAAAGGATAGTCTCTTCAACAAATGGTGTTGGGGAAACTGGACAACCACACACACACACACAAAGTTGCATCCTTACACTATGAACAAAAATTAACTCAAAATTGATTAAAAAGCTAAATATAATGCCTGAAACTATAACACTCCTAGAGTAAAACATAGGGAAAAGCTTCATAACATTGGACTTGGCAAGGATTTCTTGGATATAAAACAAAGAGCAGGGCTTCCCTGGTGGCGCAGTGGTTAAGAGTCCGCCTGCTGATGCAGGGGACACAGGTTCGTGCCCCGGTCCGGGAAGATCCCACATGCCGCAGAGCGGCTGGGCCCGTGAGCCATGGCCACTGAGCCTGCACATCCGGAGCCTGTGCTCTGCAACGGGAGAGGCCACAGCGGTGAGAGGGCCGCATACCGCACAAAAAAAAAAAAAAACAACAAAGAGCAAAAATAGATACATGGGACTACATCAAACTTTAAAACTTCCATGTATTTTTTTAATTAAAAATATTAATTGAAGTACAGTTGACTTGTATTAGTTTCAGGTGTACAGTACAGTGATTCAGATATATATAGATAGATATATATATACTCTTTTTCAAATTCTTTTCCATTCTAGGTTATTACAAGATATTGAATATAGTTCCCTGTGTAAAACTCCTCTGTGTTAAGGGAAACAATATGAAATATTCTGGTATTCAAATACCCAGGACTGAATAACAATAATTTGACGGTTAATCATTCTTTAAGTAAAATTGTTGTTCCGTGGGGGCGAGGGCGCGCAGTGGCTAGTTGAGCTCACATCTCAAACAACTGAATGAGCACTTTTCCTTATGCACGTAACCATCATACAGCAGAAGTACTTTAAATGTACTTCCATTTCATAACAGAGAATATTGAAAAGAAAGGTACTCAAGGGCTGACATTTAATAAACCTAATTTTTCTGCTTCCGTAAGGACATTCTTATATTTTTTAAGTTTTTTTTTTTGATGTGGACCATTTTTAAAGTCTTTATTGAATTTGTTACAATATTGCTTCTGTTTTATGTTTTGGTTTTTTGGCCACAAGGCATGTGGGATCTTATCTCCCCCACCAGGGATTGAACCTGCACCCCCTGCATTGGAAGGTGAAGTCTTAACCACTGGACTTCTAGGGAAGTCCTTAAGGACATTCTTAAGTGAAACAGGGAGCACATGGTGGTGAGGAGCACAATGGCTACTGGTGTGGATTGGTACCACTGCTGCACTTCAGAGACTGAGCTGGTCAATCACTGCTGATCTACAATCGAATAACCACAGCCCTTTTTAGTTTACAAAGTCAATTTTTCTGTTATTCCCATTTAATGCTGACAATGCCACTTATCATTATCTGCCATTTACAGACCAGAAACTGAGGGATAAGAGCTTGAGAAACTTCCCCAAAGTCTTCAAGTTGTTAACTGGCAGTGCCTGCTCTTCTGACATCAAATCCCATGCTGTTTTCACCTCTCACCACCACCCATCATCGACTTGACCCCCAGAGCCATACCCGGTACCAAGCCATGAAGTAAACGAGTCTGTCTCAGGGTCTCCTCACTTCTTTGTCCCCCTTTCTTGACACTGTGGGTGCTCAACCATCCAGATGTCTACCCTGTCCCCACCCATCCTCATGCTCCTCTCCTGCAGCATCTTTGCGTCTGCCTCCCTCAAAACAGTATTAGTACCTGACATTTGTTCTGTGCATTTGAGTTTTATGAGGCATTTCCCCATGCATCATCTCCTTTGGATTTTGATCTTCAAACTACTTTGTGAAATAGTTTTTCATTCTCCCGTTCTGCAAGGAAAATGAGGCTCTTTGAGGTGGGAATTTGCCCAAGTTCACATAGCTCACCTTTCTTGTGCCTCCTTTTCTTAAGATCTTTCCAACCTCTAACAGATTTATTTATAAGGAGGTTTACATGATGGATAGCTTCTTCACATGTTCCTTCCAAGAACTATTAGTTTTATGAAAGGAAGTTTAAAAAAAAAAACAAAACTTGTATCTATGAAATGACTGCCTAACCTTGAGACTCTTAAACGTCATCATTGTTTGTGCCTCTCCAGGAGAACGATTACATGTAGAACTGAAACTGGGCCATGGAGAAACAGAAATGATCATAATTTTGCAAGTGAAGGTGTAATGGGTATACATTTTTGCAAATTGTAATAAATAAATATAACTATTTACATTTGGAAGTGGTAGTATCATCCACTGTGTTCCTTTCGTCTCACAGGACATCTCAACAAGGCATGCATCCTCCTCTGAAGCCACAAACCACAAGAATAATATAACAGATGTGTTCAGATTGGATACACACAAGAGTATTAGCAGAAATTAGTTGAATAGCATTTAATGATCGCGTTCTTTGAACAGCCACAGACCATTCTGTAGGATAACTAAATGCCCAATTAGAGTAAACCACAAAGAGTTAAAAGGAAAAAGCATCGGAGCCCAAACCTGGGAGGCCCTGCTTTGAAGTTCTTTTACAAGAGTATGGCAAGGGGAGGGAGTACTTTAAACTGAGGAAACAGGAAGTACCTGGATAAAAAGTTTATTTCATTTCCTGGGGGGGTGGTCTTTCCAGAAGTGCTCTTCCAGGAAATCAGGCCTTTCCCACCTAGGTGTTCAGGTTTCCTGAGAAGAAATAGATAACATCCCCCTGTCACAGTGTGGAGGATCAGCTAGTCAGTAAAATTTAGCTGCAGAAATCTGAGTTTGCCCCTCTCAATGTTATCAGCTCGAAGGAAGAAGACTTTGAAGAAAGGGCAGGGGAGAGAAGTGGTGTCTGAGGAAGAGGCTGCAGTGCAGACTAGCCTTCTGGAGAAGTAAGCAGAGCCCAGAAGGAGAAGCGGAGGTAAGGGACAGGTAGCTGAGGGTGTTTATGCACGGATGTGCGAGACGGGGCTCCATCCCCTGGGAAGAGCCTAACTGGGCACCGCACCCACTGCAGAGATGATGCAGAGGATGGTACCTCGGGGCGGAGGGGAGGACATCAGTTAACACACTGAGCCCTGTGCAACTGAGACCTTCAAGTAAGCCATTCTCAGATAATTCCGTTCTGTCTGCAGCTCCACCGGAAGGACCGTGGCTGGAATGGCCAGATTTGCGTAGACCGCAGTGACCCCTGGTGGAGGTGCACGCCAGCCGCCACCCACTTGGGGCCGTGGGGCTGGGCAAAGGGGGTACACTTTGAACGAGCTGCAGGATCGTGGCTTCCTTTACACACACAATTTCTCCGTCTTCCCAAACAGCAAATTATTCAGTTACGATACGCTGGCTGCGGCTATCCATGCGCCATGCTTCCTTCTGAAGATCACTTTCCCCCATCCCTTCATGTTCAACTAAAGCGGACTTCCCGTCGCATTCAGCCGGCTCCGCCCTTCCTTCCCTGGATGCACAGCACTCGCATGTCCTGCTTTTTTCACATGCTCTTTCGTTAGATGCCGCTTCCCCAGCTCATTGTTCTCCTTGAAGTCCCAGCTGCCTCTTCTGTTCTGATCCGAATGAACCCAACTTCGCTGGTACTTTGTCTTCGCCAGCCTCCTTCTGATGAATCCTGCCAGCTCGCCACGTGGTGTGGGGATCCCACCAAACTTTTTTTTTTTTTTTTTTTTTTTGTGGTACGCGGCCTCTCACTGTTGTGGCCTCTCCCGTTGCGGAGCACAGGCTCCGGACGCGCAGGCTCAGCGGCCATGGCTCACGGGCCCAGCCGCTCCGCGGCATGTGGGATCTTCCAGGACCGAGGCACCAACACGTGTCCCCTGCATCGGCAGGCGGACTCTCAACCACTGCGCCACCAGGCAAGTCCTACCCACCAAACTTTTTTAGTGATTTGGTATTTGTTGAAGCTTCAAAACGCTCTTTTAGCCGAAGAGACATTGCTGGTCTTGCAAAGAGCCCTGTCCAGTCACAAGGGACATTGAGAACGGCCAGAGTCCCCACTGATCTTTGCCAGCACGTGGCTCTGTTAGAAACTGCAGGCGCGTGACTGCAGCCAGGCAATGGGTCAGCACTTTCCTAAAAGGGAAACATCCCCAGAAGAATGAGGAGCAAAGGCTTCCCATGCAGGAGTGCTTGTTTCTGAAAGTATGTGAGACAGCATTATTCCTGAAGAAACTTGGTGGTAGTATTTTGAGAGAAGTAGACGTGCCTTGAACCAGTACATTTGCTTATACGTTTCTAAGGGTTAAGAGATAAAAAGAGATACTGTTTTTCTCATCATAACTTTATTTCCATACCTATAGATATTTTTAGAGACCTTTCTGGTTCAGGAATGGAGATGAATGTGGTGTTTCTTGGAAGTGTGAAGGTACAGTAAATAACCTAATTCTGAAATATTTGGAGATTTCACAGAAGCCTTGAAATCAATGCTCTTTGAGTAATTGTAAAATAAAGTAGGAAATAGACCTGGGTAAGTACATAGGATAAGAAAACAAATCACTGTAGTCTAAATATGACACAGGTAATTCTTTTCAACTTCCAGTATAAAACATACTTCAAACCAAAAAGAATGTACTGAATGAACCCAAACAATTCTCATCTTAGATGTCACAACCATGCAGTTTCTGGCAAAGTATCGGGGTGTGTAGGCAAATGTTAGCATCTGGGAGATGGGTTATAAGGTGTGTTAAAGAACTAATGGAAGCCTCAAATTTATTTTGCCCCTAAAACCGTTTGTGTTTCGGAGAATTTCTGGGAAACTACATGAGATCATTTTAAAAAATAATTCCTAGGCGTTGCCCAGTTGACAGCCAACATAAACATTGTATTCTCCGGGATCAAAGAAACTACCCCATCAAAGAAAAACTGGACAACGCCAGGAATTCGATCTTTCAAACTGTTGGATAAATGCCGCCGAAAGAAGAGGAAAGCATAGGATGTTTGGAAAGGAGGTATAGCAGAGTTTTCTTTAATGCTGAGACTTTTAAAAAAATTTTTCAATAATAGTAGTAGTAGTAAAATAACAGGCATTTATTGAGCATTTTGGGTGACCCAGCGCTATTTGCTGAGACCTTTACACATACTCTTTCATTTCAACCTCACCAAACTCCAATGAGGTAGGTACTATCGTTATCCTCCTTTGACAGCCGATGACACTGAAGCTTAGAGGTCATTAACTTGCCTAAGGCCACAGAGGAGTGGACGCCGGGGCCTGTACCCTCAGTCGGGCTATTTTCCTCCTTTCTGGGCTAACACTTCCTAAGCACTTGCTGTTTCCCAAGCACGCTTCTTGCAGGTGTTGACTCGTGTAATGCTCACAACAGCAGCCAACGAAAGATACGCTAACAATAGCCCCATTTTACAGGTGAGGAAACTAGGGCACAGAGAGGCTGAGGAAGCTGCCCACGGCCACCCAGCTAGTAGGTGCCACAGTGGAACTCAGACTCAGGCAATCTGAGCTCAGAAGCCAAAATCGTCATCACTTTCTAATACTACCTCTCATGTAGGATTAAAAAAAATTTTTTTCCGTCTGACATATTTGGTTTCTGAGTTGCAGCCTAAACCATTAAGCCTGCCATTCAAAACATCAGGGAGAACTAATATTTTCTTTATTGGCACTAATTTCAAGCCCCGGAAGGACTGGAGAAAATCATGACAAGGAATGCCCACGGATGACTCAGTGTTTCATTATCAGCTACTGGCCATGTCAGCAGAGGTGAGATACGGCGAGTGGAAGATTTGGGGAAGGTTTTGGTCACCAAGTCAAAGAAATGGCGGGTCATGCCAGGAGGAAGCAAGCAGGATCTGCTGGCCAGGGCTCCAGAACTAACTTCCAAATGGAGCAGAGACAGTACAGTAGCCAAGTGGGCCTGGTACCTGATTCCTCGCCTCCCCCACAAAAAGGATTACCCCCGAGCACTTGAGTCAATCCTCCTTCTAGAGAGAGTGTAATCTGATGCTGGTTTACTACATGTGTCTTTCTTTTAACAGCTTTCATTGAAGTCTGGATATATCTAGATCCAGGATAGATGTGCCCTTGAGGGGGGCGTTGGAAGAATGATCAGGAACATGCTATACACATATTAAAGTGTTTTTCTGGGGTTTTCTTTTCTTTTTTTTTTTTTTTTTTTTTTTGCGGTACGCGGGCCTCTCACTGCTGTGGCCTCTCCCGTTGCGAAGCACAGGCTCCAGACCCGCAGGCTCAGCGGCCATAACTCACGGGCCCAGCCGCTCCGCGGCATGTGGGATCTTCCCGGACCAGGGCACGAACCCGCGTCCCCTGCATCGGCAGGCGGACTCTCAACCACTGCGCCACCAGGGAAGCCCTAAAGTGTTTTTTAAATAAATAAATATTTGTGAAGTCCTCACAACGTACAAGAACTTCAGCTCTTACTGTTCCTATCAGCCAGCTGTTTGAGATGAGGAAGTGATTCCTCACGGTGGTTATGATAACTGTCTTCTTAAGCTTGAAAGAACTAGTCCCCTCCTTCCCAACCCCCATCCTACAATAGAAAATGAAGACAAGGGAATTCCCTGGTGGTCCAGTGGTTAAGACTCCACGATCCCAATGCAGGGGGCCCAGGTTCGATCCCTGGTCAGGGAACTAGATCCCACATGCTGCAACTAAGAGTTCAGATGCCGCAACTAAAAGATCCCACAACAAGGCAATGAAGATCTCACACGCTGCAACTAAGACCCAATGCAGCCAAATAAATAAATATTTTTTAAAGAAAGAAAGAAAATGGAGATGATATCTGAAGGCCGTTTCCTAGCAGTTCCGTACTTACAAATGATGGGTTACACCACCAGCTGAATGCCAGTGGAGCAGTCAGGATAGAATAGGTTAGACTGCTGTAACAAACACCCCCCAACACACACACACACACACACACACACACACACACACACACACACACACACATCTGGGGCTTAATACAATAAAGGTTTATTTGCAGCTCATACTACATGTGTAGTGTGGAGTGCAGGATTTGGTGATGGGGGTGTGCCTCTCAACGTAACCGTCCAGGGGCCCGGCTGCAGGGTTGCTAGAAGATCCCTCTAGGGAAATGCTTCTGTGATACCAGAAGAATGGGAACAGAATTGTGCATAAGCATTTAATATTGCTTCCTGGAAGTAACATATAACTTCCATCCACATTTCATTGGCCAACACAAGTCACATGATAAGCCTAACTTTTTTAAAGAGAAAATAAAATACAAACTTAGCATGTGCCCAGAGAGGAGGAACATTGGACTCTTTATTTAGGTGCAGCCCTGATGGCTAAGACATTGAGTAAAGGAAATTTAATGTCAGAAACAGGAGCTCGTAATCATAAAAAAAAAAAAAAAAGGAGGGCCCCTTTAACTGTGTGGATCTCAAACTAAAGGCCTGCTTGATGAATGACTCAAGACTGATGACAGGTAATGTTTCGGTAAGTAGGTGTGTACAAGAGGTACAGCCGGATGGAGCTGGTGTGGCCAGTGAACATAGAGACAAGGACCGAAAATCTACTGTGCAGCTACCAGTTTAAGAATTTAACAGCTGAAGCCTGAAGTCGCCAGATGCACGCAGGCCCTGCAGCCTCAGAGGAGTGGCATATGTGGACGTTAGGAAGGGGAGAAATTGGAAACTATTTTACCCACAACCCTGTGACTCAATGAAACATGTTTCTTAATGAAAGCAATCGTGTAATAGGCAAAAACTCAGTCCTGGCAGACTTCGGAATTAGGCGGCAACCTCTCCACACAGGACTTTCAGACTTTGGCCTTGATCTTTGACTCACTAAATTTCCAAAATCCCTGGTGTTTCTCTATGACAGAACACTGGGACAAAATGACCTCTCATTCCTGATAAAATTTAACTTAATGCTTTTTGTGAAATAAAACAACAGGCAGGACCAGGAATATGGGAAGAAAAATGGGAGCTCATCTTGAGAGGTAAATGTTCATGGCACTGTCCATCCCCAAGGGCTTCTCCCAAAAGTAGGATATTGTCTGTAGGGCCCAGATTTCTCTGTAAAATGGGAACACTGTTGTCTCTGATGAAGCTGGCGAGTCATCTGCCATCCATACCAATCTCATTTGCACTCTATAACCCCTCTAGAAAGTATAAAGCGCACTTTTAAATCTCAAAACAAGGACTCAGTTTGAGTCAAGCAGGTTGACAGCTGAGAGGGGTAAGGTTATTAGCTGGACCCATCTTCCTGTTGTTCAGGGCTTTCTGCTCTGCAGCTGTGAGAGATGCAAAGCTTCTCTCGGTTACTGTGGGTACGGATCCAACATGCTCCAGAACGGCCAAAAGACAGCACGACAAAGAGCTATAGTCTCTGACTACTCGGTGTGTTCCTCCCACAAGCAATATAGGGTTCACCTGGAACTTCCTCGAAATGCGGACTCTCAGGCCCTGCCCCAGACCTGCTAAACCAGAATCTGCATTTTAACACAGTCCCTGGGTGATATGTACGCACCCTAGTTTCAGAAGCTCTGTTCTCCAGAGTTTTAAACTACCCATGAAAGATGCCTTTGCTACCATCTTCAATTGAACAGAATTAAAAATCAAGGCCAACTTTTCCCAGCCTGCCTTCTTTCCCATCTTGTTGTCAAACAGTCAAATTGACACCAAATGCCCAGGTAATAATTCACCTGCCTCAGAGCCTTTCAAAAGAGCTGGTATTTGCATGAATGGAACTGCCCTTACTTTGGACAATTCCATTTCAGTATGTCCCTACAAAAACTAAAAGTATAATTTTTTTCTTTAAAAAATCAGTTTTAAATACTCTATAAGCTGTACACTTATTTCTCCCAGACTATTAATTAGACACACACATCTGACCATTTTATTTCTAACTATCTCTTCCCCCTCCACCAACATCTGCCAAGTACAAACAGGGATAAGTGACGGTTTACACAACGTGCGCAGGTATTTCTATTTACAGGGATTCAATGGAATGTTGTCTTTTTCATTTGCTTTGTTTGTTTTGCTTGAGAGACTAGCTGGGCAGTCTGGACTATGTCCTGCTTTGCTATATTCATCTGGTCTAGTTGAACATCCATATCTGAAGGCATCAGTAGAAAGCTGAGAGACACCACCTGGCAAGAAATCTCCAGTGACCTATTCTCTATTTTCTGAAAGTTTTGAACCAGCACAACATGTTTACCTTAAAATGTTAACGCTTAATATCAGAGCAGTTTAATTTGAAAATAAGGTTTTATTGTGCTAAAGAAAATATCATCATGATGTATGTGTTAATTATGTCTCCACCTGCTTTGGGAACTTAAGTGAAGCAAGTAGACAGACGTTAAACTCAAGGAGTCTGCATTAAAAGGATATTTTGCTTTTCATTAGCGTTTACTTCTCAACACAAAACTCCATTTTCTGCCCTCAAAAGCTGAAGTAGGTACAGCTGATGCAAAAGCGTATTTTAACATGATTGGTGGCAACCCAGACACTAAGTTCGCTGGAGGATTTCTATGACACACTGTTCTCAAAAACCTTTAAATAATCTCTAGTAAAACGGAAGAGGGAATATTTCCAGGTGACAATGGGGCTGGAAGTGATATGACGTTTGTACGTGATGGGCTACTCATTTTTCTGAAATAAAGAATCTTGTGAAAGGAGGAATTATGACTAGTATTTACAACAGATTTTCATAAACATCCCCAAATTCCAGGCACAAGACAAAAGGCATGACTCAGATCACAGTAGGTGTGATGGCCGGGGAAGTGGTCCTGGGGAAGATTGCTTCCCTGCTGCCTGAGAATAGCTCTGGGGAGATTTCTGTAGGAAGCTGATAATGGGCTATTTCATTCGAGGATCACCAGTAAAAATCTGGTTTTGATCAAGAGCATTTCCTTAGCTAAAAATGTCATGTTTCCAGACCTTGATTTGATGTTTTAGTAGATCACGGCTGAAAAGACTGAGAACTTGAAAAAACAATATGAATGACTGTGATTTTTTAATCTGTGCTGCCACGTGAATCCATGTGATAAGATTATCTTGATGGGTGTGGCTTGAGTTCTCCTCCACGCTGTGGTTTTTAGGGGGCTGAATGTCGTGTCTCCCTGAAACCTCTGCAGTCCCACTTGTAGGAGGCATTCCTGGGAGTGCAGGAGGCGGTGCTCACAGGAGTTTGCTTAAAAGCTCACACTCTGAGGTCCCACCTGGTCTGGGGTGGGCTTAGGAGTCTGCTTTTTTATAATATGGTTCTGAGGAGGTGAGCTTCAGAACAAGTTTAGAGAAAGGCTGACTACAGCCCAGTTAGTTCCTCATCTTTAAGAAAAAAATCCATCTTAAAAAAACAGAAAATAACAAGCGTTGGTGAGAACGTGGAGAAATTAGAAGACTTGTGCGCTGCTGGTGGGAATGTTGAAGGTGCAGCTGCTGTGGAAAACAGCATGGAGGCTCCTCAAAAAAATCAGACATACAATCACCATATGATCGGACCTTCCTGGCGTCCAGAGGTTAAAACTCTGCGCTTTCACTGCAGGGGTCACGGGTTAGATCCCTGGTCGGGGAAGTTCCGCATGCTGCAAGGTGTGGCCCCCCCCCAAAAAAATTACCATATCACCCAGCAATCCCACTTCTGGGTAGACACCCGAAGAGTTGAAAGCAGGGTCTCACAGAGTGAAAGGCAGGGCCACGGTCTCAGGTCCACCCCTTCCCTTCTGCTCCTCTACTCAGTTCCCAGAGATTCCCAGCGAGGAAGCAGTTGAGCTGTCAGGCTCCCAGGATGTGGGCCTGGCTTGTTGGGATTTCCTCTATCACCTCAACCCTTTCACCCCGAGAGAGGAGTGCACAAGGCTTTAGAAAATGCAAAACAGCTTCTCCTCTCAAACAGGCTAGAGATCCGTATTCTGGGATGGTCAGAGTCAATTCCACGGTCTAGTGGGAGAGGTGGACCTCAGAGAAGTGTTTGTCCCGGGGAGCTCACACAAACTTCAAATGCAAGTTGATATTTTAAATTCATCTTTAAAAGATTTCCATGTTACGTCACAAACACATTTTTCTTTTTTTCTTTTTTGGTCTTGGACAAAATTGACAAAAATGTCCCTATACCATAGTTCGCTTAAGTTTTACAATTACATAACACACACACACACACCCTTATACATATCCACCAATGTACATATACATCCACATACACAGTATTAATACCACATATATATATAAACACACATATTTAATAACTACATCCTTAATTAATCTGGTTTCATATGTGTATCTATATATACGTCTATTCATGTCTATAACTTCAAAGAGGTGATGGTTGGGAGTGGTCTTTGGAAGAAAACCTGACATATGAACGCAATGTATTTTCATTACGCATCACTGGGTGAACAGATTGGACTCATTCCTCCTCACAGAACTTACTGCAACATGCAAAAGAGCTCACCTTCTCACAGAGGTTAAAAGGAGCCTGCTTTCCTAAAAAAAAAAAAAAATTAAAGAAAATGACTCCTAACAACAGAGGACATACAGACAAATGTAAGTCATGAAAAAGAAATGAATGTAATTTGACATTAGCTTCAACTGAGAATTAAACCATTAACAGTCTGGGGTAAACACATTCTAAGCAAAGACCCAAACTCGACCTAGCAGCCATCTAGGAAATGTCCTAAAGTAGTGCACGTGGATCAGAAGGATCTAGACCAGTTCTGCTGCCCAAGGAGGGTTCTGAACCTGCTACTATTTGCCCAATCAGCCAGCCTTGGGTTTGCGGGACAAATCTAGTTTAGACCTTGAATCCCAGGGCAGGTTTGGAGTAGTTTAGGGACTCTGGAGAGAGAGTAAATGAGTCTCTGTCGAATCTCTTTGTTTTAAACCGATTTCAGAGCACAGAGCCCAACTCAGCCCAGGTCTCCCCAGGTCCGCATAAGAAGCACCCAGTGGACTTCCAGAACCCCCTCATGCCCCGAAGCCTTGAACCTTGACCAAACCCAGAGAAAATGACAGTGCAGCCTGGTCTTGCCAGGCGAGAGCTCCGGTGTGTGGGCTTCACAGCCGTCTCAGAATTCAGGCCAAGGCTCCCTGGGGGCTTTCATTAGACTTGGTACCCAGCTCTGCAGGATGCAGATTCTCCTGTGATGTCTACTGCAGATAAACGCTCCCAGAGGAGAGTGGAGACAGGCACCGCTCTGCCGAGGCTCCACTGTGAGGCGACAGAAGGCAAGGGATGGATTCGAGAGCTATGCGCTGCCGCTGTCCGGCACTGGAGTCTGAAGAGGTTTTCTTCTAAACCTTTGAGAGCTTCCTGTACTCACTGTGTAGGTGGCGTATTTGGATCTTTTTCTTAGGGAAACATATAGGACTCTTAGAGGAAACAGGACAGACATAAATATACTAACTTTTTGTTGAGGCTGTAGGTTCTGTGAACAATAGCGGTTGCCAGTATGAACAGAACAACTGAGAAATGTGTTACTCTTCTTGTATAAATATTGCAAACATAATCTTTATGTTTTCTCCATATCTGTTTCCAAAGAGCTCAAAAAGCTTTTCAGAGAGTTTGTAAGAGGTTCCCAAGCCACCAGCTGCGCCAAGATTAGTGTGGGAAACCTTGGTCCAAGGCAGCTGGAGACCCAGTCGTCCTCTACATCTTCCCCCAAGGTCACTGTCCTGCAAAATCCGGAAAAATTATCATAGATCTTTAACTGGTGCCTCTTGGATGGCGTGTTGCATTTAACGATGAGGCGAAGAGAGATAAAGAGATTCTCGTGGCTGGAGTTATCTTTGGTCATAGGACCTAGATTTCCCAAGGCCTCCATCATCAAGTCCTCCCCAAAGTGGCCCATGACAATGACAAGTTTCAGTCCAAATATAACTCACCCCTCCACCTGCTCTGTAACAAGTTTATTTATTTTATTTTTTGGCTGCACTGTGTGCAGCTTGAGGGATCTTAGTTCCCCGACCAGGGATCGAACCCAGGCCCACAGCAGTGAAAGCACCGAATCCTAACCACTGGACTGCCAGGCA
Source organism: Leucopleurus acutus (assembly GCF_964270905.1). Lineage (NCBI taxonomy): Eukaryota > Metazoa > Chordata > Mammalia > Artiodactyla > Delphinidae > Leucopleurus > Leucopleurus acutus. The sequence goes on along the minus strand of NC_139160.1, from coordinate 6,012,683 downwards.
ATTCCCTGTAACAACTTTAGAGCGAGGGTTTTCTTCTACTTTTTTCCTATTCCCCGTGGTGGAGTGACCCGCATAGGACAGTTGCTCAATAAAGAGTCAATTCTCAATTAAACTCACTCCAGTGTAATTTTCATTTCTGTAGTTTTGATGACCTGAAATCGTTCCTTAATTTGTACAAGAAGGGTAGGCAGAGAGAAAGTGAAACTGTTTGGGGGCCGCTGGGAGCTTGGGCAGGGAGCTAAGTTTGACCTAAGAACCACAGAATCAGGCACAAGAAATGTAGCTTTCACATTTGAGCCTCTGTGCCCGTGGACTATTTAAGGAAGAGCTATCAGGTGACAATGAACAGGTAAGCCCCATAAGAGGGACCTTAGAGCCCACCGGGTCAGACCATTTGCCTCCACTGAAGCCTCTCCGGTGATGGTCACTCTTTATTGTAAGAAGATAAGCATTTCAAGGAAGCTTTACCTATAAGGACAGCCGTCTGGATATGCTACCAAAGTGGTCTTCCCCAGAAGAGAAATAAAGGAAAGGTGGAGGGCATGTGTCCTGGGGCTGCCTCCCCACGAAACAGACGGGAATGCGATGGAGATCTGGGAGCAGGATGTTTACTGGAAGGGCTCTGGGTGGACCCCTGAGGGGGAGTGGAGGACTGGGCAGAGGGAGAAGCAGAGCAACAGGGGCCTTAGCTAGTCTCCAGGAAGCTCTGGAGCCTGGACGGCCCTTCAGAGTTGTTCAGTCCCTCTTATGGACTGAATCGTGTCCCCCGCAACTCACATGTTGAAGCCCTAACCCCTAGAACCTTAGAATACGACTGTATTTGGAGATGGGACCTCTGAAGAGGTAATTAAGATTAAATGGGGTCATAACGGTGGGGCTCTAATCCAATGATTGGTGTCCTTATAAGAAGAGGAAGAGACGCCAGGGGTGGGTGATTAGAGAAAAGCCCATGTGAGGACACAGCAAGAAGACATCCATCTACAAGCCAATGCTGAAACCGTGCACCTCAGATTGGGACTTGAACCCACGCGGCTGGGACTCGAACTCGGCCGAAACCCACAGTCTTCCAACGGAGATCACACACTTTAATGAAGCTCAGGTTCTTGATGTCTCATTGCAGAAAGAATTCAGCGAGAGACAAAGTGATAGGTAAGAAGTGGATTTATTTAGAGACTGTGGGCCCTGCCCCCTTCCCTCCTGTTCCATGTTTGTAAGTCACCCAGTCTGTGGCACTTTGTTTTGGCAGCCCGAGCAGGCTGGTACACACCCCCTTGGCCAGTGCATGGATGGGAGTGGTCCCCAGGGAAGGGGTGGCCTGTCGGGTGAGGAGCTCCCTCCCCATGAGGCATTTATTTCAGAGGCAGGGCTGGGTGCTGCGGCTCTGGGCTGTGCACCACGGCACTCTCTACAGCAAGGCCCCATGGCGGTCCCGTGAGCCAGGTGAAGGCCTGGGACGATTATGAGGAAAACAGTGCAGGGGATGAGGATAGTATTACAGGAATCATCTCAGTGACCTGCCATCATATCAAGCCTTTAAAATCTTGAATAAGTTTGCATTCATAAAACAGCACTTCAGAATCCAAGAGATTGTAAAGATCATCTCATCAAACCCTGTACTTGAAAGCTGGGGGCAAAGAGGCTCAGAGAAGTTGAGATTCTCCAAAGATCTGAAGGCCACTGGAAAACCCAGCTGGACCCAGGACCCTGGCTTCCCAGGGCTCTCTCCAACATGCCTGGTCCAGCTAAAACCAGTTGTATAGTCCCCACAACTATAGTGGCTCTAAATACAGGGGGGTTTGGGGTTTTTTTTTTTGTTTCTTTTGGCTTCACCAGGTCTCAGTTGCAGCATGTGGGATCTTTAGTTGCAGCACGTGGGATCTAGTTCCCTGACCAGGGATCGAACCCAGGCCCCCTGCATTGGGAGTGTGGAGTCTTAGCCACTGGACCACCAGGGAAGCCTCTCTAAATACATTATTTATTTATTTATTTATTATTATTATTTTAAATTTATGTATTTATTATTTATTTTTGGCTGTATTGGGTCTTCATTGCTGCGTGTGGGCTTTCTCTAGTTGTGGCGAGCAGGGGCCACTCTTTGTTGCGGTCCGTGGGCTTCTCATCGCAGTGGCTTCTCTTGTTGCGGAGCATGGGCTCTAGACGTGTGCAGGCTTCAGTAGTTGTGGCTCACAGGCTCAGTAGTTGTGGCTCACGGGACATAGAGCATAGGCTCAGTAGTTGCAGCTCACGGGCTTAGTTGCTCCACGGCATGTGGGAATCTTCCCAGACCAGGGCTCGGACCCGTGTCCCCTGCACTGGATTCTTAACCACTGCGCCACCAGGGAAGTCCCCTAAATATGGTTTTTAATTACAGGTCCCGGCTTGAAAATAAAGACAAATGTAAACTGCACTGTCGGTAAACTTGGTAGTGTGATTCACAAGCTACGACTGTGTCCCAGTGAGGAAAACCCAGGAGACCTCCGTGCTCACGGCCCAACACGCTCTGATTGGCCCCAAACAGCAGGAAATGTGGTGTGAACTGCTTTTGGTGAGTTTGCTCCAGGTGGGAGCAGGATGGAACAGACCTCTTTCTTTGCTTGTCTCACCGGCCCCCCGCCCCTCCCCCCACTTCCTTCCTTTCCCTCTCTATTCTATCACATTACCTGGAGTAATATCTTCAGTGATAGGTTCTCACTGTTTAACCTAAGCGACTAGAGTTTCAGTCCAGAGATAACAAAACGAAAGTGCTAAATACCGAGTGGCCCTCAATAAATGTTCATTTTCTATTTTGTTGTAATATTTTCATAACATCTCCTTTATAAATAGATGGTTTTGGGACTTCCCTGGTGGTGCAGTGGTTAAGACTCCGTGCTCCCAATGCAGGGGGCCCAGGTTCAATCCCTGGTCAGGGAATTAGATCCCACATGCATGCTGCAACTAAGTGTTTGCATGCCGCAACTAAGGAGCCCACGAGACGCAACTAAGGAGCCCATGAGCCGCAACTAAGACACCGCACAACCAAATAAAAATAAAATAAACATTTAAAAAATAAATAAATCAAATAAATACATGGGTTTTTTTCTCTGTAGAGATTTGCCCAGAATAACTAAGACATCCTTACCAAATCAGTGCATCCCAAACCCCAATGTTAGAGACTCTGGCCAACTTTCAGGCTTCCTCACAGAAATTCCTACAGAATGCGCTGATGTCATGAGCAGGCCCAGTTGGCTGAAAGCAGCAGAAAACCACGACTCAAGTGACTTAAACAGTAATGAATGTATTTTCCAACGTAAAAATAACTCCAGGGCCTGAGTAACCCTCTCAACGAAAGAGCATTTTCCTAGACGAAATATGAAGGGCATCACTTTACAAAGCAAAGAGCTGATAAGCTGGTCACCAAAGCTCAGGCCAAAGTTGAGGGAAAGTCTGAATCCAGAGCAACAAGGGGACTCGGCCGCTTTGCCCCAGGGCATCTGCTGCACAAGCAAAGCAAGAACCCATGGGCTTGGATTCCAGGCGGGGGTCTTCCCGGAGTCCCTCCTATAGGCTGATATTCCAAAGGGCCCCCCCCCGCCCCGTCAAGGTAACTGTGAACCAGAGATGAACCTTCCCTTTCCGCACAATCCTAGCGTACCTCGAGGAAGGCTGGGTGTTGACTACGGCTGGAAGAGAAAAGAAGAAATAGAAAACACTGCCAGGGAGGAGTCTTGGCTGCAGCCCCACCTTGGTTACCTTGGGCAGATTTGCAGGCCAGGTTCCCTTCTGGGATATCAAGCCAGGTGTGGGGTTTAAGGTGGTCTTGACTGGTGGAGCCCCTGGGCACCTGGCAGTAGCAAGTGCAAATCCTGTAAGGAGGAAACACCTCTCTCCCAGGCCTCCGGGAAGCCTCAGATTCCATTTTTCTAGGGCAATGGCCTCTGCATAAAGACTAATGGCATTCAGGAAAACAAAGCTCCAGGAGAAAACACCAACAGAAACAAGAAACAGCAGCAGTAGACCTACACAAACTCTGAAAAACTCATCAGATGTGAATTGTAAACCAACTATGCTGCAGTTAGTTTCAAGAAATAAGCAAAAGTCCAGAGGAAAGGCTGCTCCACTGTGAAATAGTTCAGCAAATCAATGATTCATTCAGGGATCTGAATTCTTCCCATCTCTCCACCTTGCCCACTGTTGTCAGCAGCTTGTTTATCCTCTACTAGCTCTCATTACGGTCACAAGATGGCTGCAGCAACTCCAGAGTTCACAACCACACAACTTCCTGAGACAAGAAAAGGGAGGGTGTGTTTCCATGTCGCCTCTTTGAACAGTGAAGCAACCTCGCAGACTTCTCCGGACACTTCACGTGTCAGGATTACATCACACACCCATGGCTAAAGTAATTACAGGGGAGGGAAATGGCTGGATTAGATCAGTAATGATTCTATTTATGGGACAAGAGATGGTAGACCTACCTGAGGGCTTGTGGAGGAGGACAAATATCTGAACATAATTCAAGCTTTTACAGCAAGGTTAAAAAAAATGTGTACGTGATGGGGCTGATTCACTTTGTTATAAAGCAGAAATTAACACAGCATTGTAGAGCAATTATACTCCAATAAAGATGTTAAAAAAAAGGGGGGGGAGGAGTTTTCCAAAGAAAATAAAAATACACTAATTCAAAAAGATACATGCACCCCAATGTTCACCGCAGTATTATTTACAATTGCCAGAAAATGGAAGCAACCTAAGTGTCCATCAACAGATAAATGGATGAAGCAGATGTGATGCATATGTACAATGAAATCATACTCAGCCATTAAAAAGGATGAAATTTTGCCATTTTCAACAACATGGGTGCACTTGGAGGGTATTATGCTTACTGAAATAAGTCAGACAGAGGAAGACAAATACTGTATGATATCACTTATATATGGAATCTAAGAAATAAACTAGTGACTATAACAAAAAAGAAACAGACTCACAGATATAGAGATCAAACTAGTGGTGACTGGTGGGGAGAGGGAAGGGGGAGGGGCAAGTTAGGGTAGGGGAATAAGAGATACAAACTATTAGGTATAAAATAAATAAGCTATAAGCTACAAAGATAAATTGTACAACACATGGAATATAGCCAATATATTTATTTATTTGTTAGTTTATTTTTGGCTGTGTTGGGTCTTCGTTGCTGCGCGCGGGCTTTCTCTAGTTGCGGCGAGCAGGGGCTACTCTTCATTGCGGTGCGCGGGCTTCTCAGTGCGGTGGCTTCTCTTGTTGCAGAGCACAGGCTCTAGGCGTGCAGGCTTCAGTAGTTGTGGCACATGGGCTCAGCAGTTGTGGCTCACGGGCTCTACAGCACAGGCTCAGTAGTTGCGGCGCACGGGCTTAGTTGCTCCGCAGCATGTGGGATCTTCCCAGACCAGGGATTGAACCCGTGTCCCCTGCATTGGCAGGCGGATTCTTAACCTCTGAGCCACCAGGGAAGTCCTTATAACTACAAATGGAATATAACCTTTAAAATTTTTTAAAAATAAAATTTCCAAGTTTGTGTAAAAAAAAATTTTTTTAATTCAAACTGTAAATATATTATGCATGAACTAACATGTGCATTTACCAAACAAAAATATTAAGTCCAGCCCATATTCAGGAGAGGGGAATTGGGCTCCACCTGTTAAAAAGAGGAGTATGAAGGATTTGTGGACACATTTTTGCCACACACAGCAATTCTTTAAAACGAACACACATGTGTGAGGAGAAGTATTTTATCTCTGATGTTGTTTAGAACACTGGCCCAAGTTGTTAATAAAAAGCAACCACCCTTTAGTCATTTTTATCATGTCTTTACATCCTTCACAGGCAATGCACCCCTGCTATCTGCACGTGGGACAGATCCCCACTTCCCTGCCCTGGGTATCCCATGGACTAGAAGGAAGTCACCAATGTAGAAGATACGGGGAGTTCTAGGTTGAATTGTGTCCCCAAACCTTGTTTGGAAATAGTGTCGTTGAAGGCGTAATTCGTTAAGATGAGGTCATACTGGAGTAGCTGGCCCTTAATCCAATGTGACTTGTGTCCTTGTAAGAAGAGGAGACAGAGACACAGAGACACAGGGAGAGTGCACTGGCTGATGGAGGCCGAGATAGCAGTGAGGCGGCTGTCCGTCAGAGGATGCCAAGGACGGCCAGGGCCACCAGGAGCTAAGAGAGAGGCCCTCCGCAGAAGGAACCAGCCCTGCCCACACCTTGATTGCAGACTTATGGCCTCTAGAACTGTGAGGAAATAAATTTCTGTTGTTCTCAGTCTCCCAGTCTGTAGCCCTCTGTCACGGCAGCCCTGGGAAACCACAGGTCTTTGTCATCTCGGCTACTGAGCATGTGAACGGCACTCCTATTTGGGAAGGTGAAGAGAAGCTATTCCCCTTTCCCATCCCCGGCAACTACACCACAGACGCCTCACCCAAGCGTGGCGAGTTAGAGTCTCCCTCTGAGACTCTGAACCTTGAAGAGCGACTGAGTTATCACCCTGAGATCCTCACAGCGGCGGAGTCAATAGAACAGCACTGCGGCCAGTGTCCTGGGACCAGGACCTGTCCCCGTGACCAGTCCTGTGGCAACTTCTTCATTTTGTCTTTCTTTTCTATGACTTCCCGGACTTCCCGTTGATTCTGTGAACTACCTAATGCCCTTCCAGAAAACTGCTCTCTTAAGTGAACCAGAGTCAATTTCTGTTATTTGTAACCAAGAATGCCAACTAATACACACTAGAAATTGGTTTTGACTCAAATGCCTGTTTAGTTTGGTTTTATTTACCCATTTCTTTCCTCCCATGAGCCTTCTGCATTCATTTGTTTATTCACTCATCCGTCTAACATTCACTGGTTGTCTTTTATGCCAAAGTACTAGGTGCTTGGAATACACGGCCTATTAAGACATGGCCCCTACCCTTTAAAAACCCACAGCCTAGTCCAGGGCCGAAGAGTCAAGAACACAGATGATTATGCTACAGAGTGTAATTGCTACGATTGACAGAGAAGGCGCCTAACTTACATGTTAGGGAAGGGTGGGAGGCGTCCTGTGGCCACTGCTCCCTGAATTGTGTCTTAAGGGATAAACTGGATGGCAAAAGCAGGAAGGGAAAGGGGAGGGACATTCCATTAAGAGGAGGGAACTTAGCACATCAGGACATTAAGTTACTAAACCAGAGTTTAGTGTGTCTGTGCGTCACATTCTGGGTGGGGCGTGGTAACAGTTGAAGCTATAGAAGTAGGCGGAGGTCAGTGCTGTAGGTCTCACTCAGGAATCTGGACTTTATCCTGATAGCAACAGGTAACCCCTGAAGTAGAGAGGAAGCAGCCAGCTTTATATTAGAGATTGATTTTGTTTTAGCAGCAGGGCAAAGAAGCTCCCACACTGGTTCTCTCCTTGGCTGTGGCCAATCTACTCTTGAGCCCACGAAAGACATTCTTCATTTCTGTTATAGTGGTTTTTGGGGTTTGGTTTTTCTGTTTGTTTTTTGGCCGCATCACTCGGCTTGTGGGATCTTTGTTTTTGATTTCTAGCATTTCTTTTTGATGCTTTCTTGAAGTTTCCATCTTGCTGCTTACATTACCCATCTGTTCTTGCAAGTTGTCTGCTTCTTCCAAAAGAACTCTTAAAATATTAATCATAGCTATTTGAAATGGTCTGTCCAATAATGCCCAGATCTCTGCCCTATCTGCCGAGTCTGCTTCTGATGCTTTTCAGATTGTGTTTTTGCTTGCCTTTTAAAATGCCTTGCAATTTTTTGTTGAAAGTTGGACATGACGTGTCACGTTATAGGAACTGAGCTAAATAGGCCGCTAGCCTGAGCTTTGCTATCAGTCTGGCTGGGGTTTTGGCTGTGTTTAACCTTTTGTAGCTGCGGGTGCCAGAGGCTTCACAGTAAATAGAGTCGGCTCTTCAAGCTGTAACCCACTGTTCTTTACTGGCTCTGTTGCTGGTGGCCAGGTGTGGGCGGAGGGGAAGCATTCTTACATAATCTTGGGATTAAATAGCAGTCTTTCAGTGGACCCATGTCCTCGGGCTGTGACCTGCACAAGTATTTATTAGCTTTGTTTCTCCTCCGTTAGGTGAGATAGGAAGGCTAGAGGTGGCTGGAGTCAGGGAAGTGCCCGTCCCCAGGTGGGACAGGTCTTTTCCCTGACAGAGTAGGCCTTTGTTACGAGGATACTCTAGGCATATTTCAAAATCTTCCCCTCCCTCTGCCAGACATAAGGAAGTCATTCTGGGCTCTTCAGCAAGAGAACCTAGCGGGGGTCCTGTAGACAAAAAAAAAAAAAAAAGCATGGAGCCCCCCTTAGGTGACAGATCCCAGGAGGCTCTTACTCTCGGGCTACTCCACGCTCAGCCTCCAGCAACTTATCAAAATTGCCATTAAATGTTCCTGCCAGCATGTGTCTCTAGCGCCTTCTGTCCAGCTAAGGAGACCTCGGCTGTGACTCTGGCTTTGCCTGTCCCTCCAGATCATGGGATGCAGCTGCGCCCTGTGACCTCAGGCTCTGAAGGGCGCAAGATAAAGCACTGATCTTCAGCTCCTTCAGCTCTTTTTGCTCTAAGGATGAGAGTGATGACTCCCAAGCGCTTTACACGTTGGAGCTGAAAGCAGTCCCTCGATACGCTGCTGTTGACTGAATAAAGTAGAATAATCAGGTCTGAATGAGCACTCGTGGAACGAATGCACTAGACAGAGAAGTCCAGGATGAAACCGGGGTCTGGCTGGGATGAGAGTGGAACACAGTGGGAGAAGGAATACAGTGGGGAGCAGATATTTAGGGAGCAAAATGAAAAGCTAACAAGCAAAAAAGCTCATTAATAAGGAGTTCCGCTTAGTTTTGTCCTGAATACCTATAGATTACCTGTTCTGATTACCTGAAGGTATTCTTTTTTTCTTTCTTTTTTGAAACAACACAAATTTATTCACTTAAGCTCTAGAGGTCAGAAGTCTGGAATGGGTCTCACTGGGCTAAAACCCAGGTGCTAGCAGGGTTGCACTCCTCCTGGAGCCTTTAGGGGAATAATCTGTCTCCTTGTCTTTTCCAGCTTCTAGATGCCACCTCCCTTCCTCTGTTCATGGATCCTTTCTCTGTATGCAAAGCAAGAAGTGTAGCATAGTCAAATACTTCTCTGGTTGTCACCCTCCTTCCTCCCTCTTTCACTTGTAAGGACCCTTGTGATTACATTGGGTCCATCCAGAAACTCCACATACCTGAAATGTCCCTGTGGCCATGCAAGGTAATTTATTCTCAGGTGCCAGTGAGTAGGACATGGGTCTCTTTAGCAGGGGCGCTATCCTGCCTGTCATAAGAGGGAGGCACTTGCCAGGAAGCAATGATTGGATTGACCCTCTTATAGACTCCAGGGAGTGCGGGGAGAGAGGTGAAGTGATAACACTTTCCCCTCTTAGTGTTCTGTCTTTTTTTCCTATTCCCTCTTCCCCTCTCTCTTCTCAGTACCAAGGGAAATTCTCTTGCCCTACTTTTTCCCCTTAACCTTAACAGAGGGTTTTCTGCAGAGCATTAGAAATCTATGATCAGAGTTACACGAGAAATAAAATAAACAATAATCCATCTGGTCGGGACTGATGTGAATGCTGACAGCACAAGTTATATTTCCTTTCACTTAAAAATACCCGCGGGCACGGCTCCCCATCAGTGTCATAGAGAAGGTGGCGTGACTGCCCTGTTTTCATAACCTTGGAAAGTGCAGTGGCCTGGAGGCCACGGCAGTAAAAACTGGGTAATGGTGGGAGCAGCTGCTGAGTGGAAAGATAACAGAATACATTTTACCTTCCCAGGGCACTTGCGTACCACAGAGCTTCTCCTTTATAAAATCTTCTTCTTAAATTTCCAAACTGCCTTCTTAAACTCCTTCTTAAAAACTCCACTCATTTTCTGTCAGGAAAACGAAGGAGGAAAGATGGGCGGCAGCAGGGCCTGGATTCCAAGCAGGGTCCTTTCCATATCTCTGTGAGCACAGGACTATAAAACGGCAACTACGTTCCATGAAGAATAACACAGCAACTCCCTTTGGTTTTGGTTTTCTTACGGGTAAAGTTAGGGGCCCCGACTAGAGGGTTTCTATGCTCTATGAGTCTCCCTGTTTTGTGAGTCTGGTTTTAAATAGGTTGATCCAGGCTGCCCAAAAGTTCACCCTGGTTCTCCCTCCATTTCAGAACAGTTCTTTCTCCATTCTTAAGTAACTTTTCTAGATAAAGGACTCTTGATTCCCCTTCAGCCGTTGGCATCCACCCTGTCTTATCTCAGGCCACCTGTCACAGTCCAAGAATGTCAGTTTGCCATGTGGTTGCTGATTCAACTTTAAAGCTTGTAGAACCATTTGGAAAAGCATCAACCTTTGGGGCTTTTTTCCTGAAGCTTTGTAACAAATATAATGATTTTACAAGAAATTGTTTTATCAATTCCTTTTCTCATTTCTTTTTAAATAAACTTTTTTCTGATTATAAATTAATACGTGTTTATTGCTGAAAATGTGGAGAATACAGAAAATTATACTGTCTATGGTATTTAATAACACAAAAATTGTTAGTAATCCGACCACTCAGAGATAATTGTTATTAAAATTTGATACATTACTTTATGGCCTTTTTTCTACACATTCATATGTATACTTTTTTGTATTTTTAACAAAAAAGTATGTATTTTTAACAAAATTGGGATATACGATATACTTTTTATTTCCTTTTTTTTTTTTTTTTACTTACTGTCATAGCATGGAAATTTTTCCATGTAACTAAATATTCTGTAAAAATATAGTTTAATGGCCTTTCTAAGGAGCTGGGGATGGAAGGCAGAGGACTAATCCTCTAAACGTGGCCTATATTATGGAGTCACTTGTGCCTGAATTTCACGTACTCTGCTGACTTTAAATCCTTCCCTACTCCCATAGCCCAGTAAAAAGGGGACTGACTCCTCTTAAGGAGGAAAGTGATCGCTCTGTGGGATCAAAAAAGGAAAGGCCAAATTGAAGCAGAGGTCAGGTTCTTCTCTGTAACTGCTCAAACACAGTAGTACGTGTGTCTAATTAAGCAAGATTTAGCTTCCAATCCAAAGATTACTGAATACCCACCAAGTGTCAGGCCCTGTTCCAGGAGCTTTCACATATATCCTATGTCACCTGCTGTGGTGGAAAATGAAGCCACGTTTAAGTTACTACACAAATAAATCAAATTTGAGCTTCCATCCTGACTGAGAGAAGTCCATTCATCATTCTCTGAGTTTTCCCCTCCTTGCAAATTAAGACCCCCTCAAGGTGCTTACTTCATCCAGGTGAGTCAGTCTGGTTTAATATTTCTGTTGTGGAGAAAAGAAATTGAGAAGTCTGGTGTGACTGCTTAAGCTTCCAACTGCTGCTCTGGTGAGGCTGACACAGAAAACAGGAAGTCCGGCTCTCGGGTGTAAGGGTTCAAAGTCTACCCACTGAGACAGTGCGGCACAGATTGCAGGGAGGGAGGAGAACCCAGGCTAGCAACGGTTACCCCACACTATTGGAGACTGGGTTCCCAGTACAACTTTAGAGACAGATATTTTTATTTACAGAAAATCAGTTATTTCTCTTAAGGAACCCCAAGGCCCAAGGCGGCAGATGAGGACAGGGTGCAACATCATTCCCCTGTTCCTGACTGGCCTTCCCCTGAGACAGGAAAGGCTCTGGTGCTGGGCCTGCCATACCAGCCCCGCTCTTTTACTGCACCCCCAGCAGTACCAGCACCAGCAGCGTGGTGGACACATTCTTGCGGGCCAGTATTGTACATTTCTCACCACTCGGCTTACTAGGACCGTCCCAACACATCACAAGTGTTAGAATAACTTGAAACCCCAAAGGGGAAGAGTCAGGATTTCTGACTCTTTACCGGGGAAATCCCTGGGCTCTTTGCAGATTTGCCCACCTCCTCCCCAGCAACCTTCAGATTCCATTCACCAGTGGGCTGATGGCGAGACAAAGCCCTAACCTCGGACAAGCTGAAAAACTGCCGCTCAGCCCAAATGCTCTGGATCCAGGGGCCCACTTGCCTTATAGCCACACACCTAAAAGAGGTATAAATCATACCAGTTATGTTTATGACATAAAAGCTACAGCATTTGGTGATCAAAAAGCCAGGTACAGGACTTCCCTGGTGGCACAGTGGTTAAGAATCTGCCTGCCAATGCAGGGGACACGGGTTTGAGCCCTGGTCCAGGCAGATCTCACATGCCACAGGTTCACCACAGCTACTAATCCCATGCACCACAACTACTGAGGCTGCGCTCTAGAGCCCGCAAGCCACAACTACTAAGCCCGTGTGCCACAACTCTTGAAGCCCGCGTGCCTAGAGCCTGTGCTCCGCAACAAGAGAAGCCACCACAAGGAGAAGCCCACGCACCGCGACGAAGAGTAGCTCCTGCTCTCCGCAACTAGAGAAAGCCAGCAGGCAGCAACGAAGACTCAACACAGCCAAAAAAAAGCCAGTTATGATTCCCAGGTCTCTGACTTTGCTGACTGGACAGGTGATGTCATTAGTTGAAACAGGGTTTTCAGGAGGGAATTGGATTTATAAGGAAGATGGTATATGTTTTGGACATTTTAAAGTCTGCAGTGTTTTTTTAAAATACTCGGGTGGAAGCTCTGGGTGTCAAGTTCAAGAGAACTGGGTGAGCTTGAGATTTGGGAGTGATGGGTATACTGGTGGTTGATCACAAGTGTCGATGTGACTGACAGGGCAGAAGAGGAGCTGGGACGGAACCTGAGAAACAGTACCCTTGGAGAAGCAAGCCCACTGAGGAAGCTAAGGCGCTGTCAGGGTGACAGAAAGATCGAGTTGTGTCATGGAACCCAAAGAGAGATAATATTTCAAGAAGGAGAAATTTGGTCAATGGCATCCAAGGCAACAGAGGTCAAGAAAGACAAGCATTGAAGTTAGGTTATGAATTTCTCAGGTAGATAAGACCTATCCAGGTCTGTTTTGGCATATTATTAACCAAGGTCATATGATCAGATAATATTGTCTTTCAACAACTTGTGCTTGGAGTTGTATGATTAAACTCTTATGAGCACAGTATTGACAATCACCTACTTAGCAGTCATTGCTTAGTGTAACTAAGATCTTTTCACCACATCTTACTTTGCTGATTTTATCAGAAGCTTAAAAGCCATTTCTTCTTGAAACTAACAAAATCTAGTAGCTACTATATTCTGTTTTGGTTTTGCCACTTGAATATAGCACTGCCTGGTACAGCACAGGTTCTTTTGAGATCAGTATGTCTATTCATGTGTCAGGTGGTAACTCAATTCTCCCACACGTTTTACTGGAATACTATAAAACGTTTTGAACATGATATGACATCCTTGGTCTTCATTTAGCTTGGGTGTATCGTTTATATAGTTAGTCCACCTCTTTTCTCTGACATTGCTAAAGTACTTCTACTTGGAGCCAATGTGATCATAAGTGGAAATACAAATACAGGTGACATCAAGTGCCGGTACTTGATTACAAGACAATTCAGAATATGCTTACGTTAAAATCTCTAGGTCATTAAACTGAAAACATAAAATTTCAAAATTCTCCTGGAGACCTCTGCCCTGGAAAATATAGCTTTTGATCCCGTGGTTCCCTGTGAATGCATTCCTCCCCCTTACAAGAAGTAGTAAATCCAGCTCGTTCATCTTCAGGTGTGTTCCTGGTGGGCTTGCTGGGGGGAATGTACTGTCCCTCCTTTGCCCCGGGGATGTGCTGTATGCATAGCTCGAGGGTTTCATCACAATGATCCGGTAAGGCTGTTAATGACCACCTGACAGATAAAGAAATGGACGTTCATAGCGATGAAGTAATTAGCCCAAGGTTGCATCACCAAGAAGAGCCAGCGACCACATTCCAGACCCCGGCTAACCCTGCCAGAAGCACTCTCTCTCCCGCACCCTCCACGGGCGTCCCTACCCGGTCCCCCTCTTCTGCGTTTCTCAGAGCACTTGCCTGGCCCGCACGGATGCTTCAGTGGCCTGCATCCCAAAATGTTACTTCTGCAACAAATCTCCTGTGTGCTTCCGTGAGAAGTGATACTTGGACCCAGAAAAGCTCTCTAACCTCAGAGTCCTTGCACGAACCCCGGGGCTGCCGGCTGCGGCGGCCCCACTGGGGCCTCCGGGGGCGGGCGCTCGGGAGCGACGTCGGAGCGGACCAATCCCCGCGGGGGTGCCGGCCAAGGGGCCCAGTCGCAGGAAAGCAGGACAGCGACCGCCCAGGCGGCGGGGTACCAGCACCCCCGAGGCCCGTCTCCTGGGCCGGAGGCGATGCTCGGATGGCGCAGCTGAGTCATAGCGAGCGCAGGCCGGGCCGCGGAGCCAGCGACAGCCCGCCGACGGCTCAGGGAGCAGCTGCCCGGCGCGCGGGCCCCGCGGGAGCTCGCCGGGCGGAGCCCGCAGGGCCACTCAGGAGCTGAGCGAGGGCTGCGTGGTGAACTGTCACCGTTGTCACTCTGGACGCGGAAGTGCCCTCTCCTGTTTTGCTTTAAAATCAGGCTTGCGGTCTCCCGACCTGTGCATCTGGTCGAATTCAGCGGCAATTCCCCTTCCCATCCCAGCGCGGCGGCGCAGACCCAGCCTCCGTGCGCACTTGCTGCCCAGGAGCCCCTGAAAAGAGACAGCCCCCGAGACTCCGGCCCCGAAAACGGTCAGACCCGCGCCTAGATCGGCAGGAAGACTGTGACCGTGGGGTGAGTTAAAACAACATAAACAAACCCTTACGATTGGAAGCTGCTTTTTAAAGGCCCCCTTCCTGTCCGCTGTTCACAAGCAGCAAAATCAATAATAAACAATTACGTAATTGTCTCGTCCCCAGAGCAACCTCACTGTTTCCCTTATGAAAACCAGCTGGCAGTATTCAGTGTGGGAATTGTAGTGTGACCACTGGATAGCCAAAGTGGTAGACAGCTTATTAAGACTATCTTAAAGAATCATCTCAAGGGCGGGTTGAGTCCTTAAAGGTCCAGCTCTTAAAAATGGTAAGTATGACAGTCTGAGGTTGTTGTTGTCTTAGGAAGTGCTTACTGCTTTCTGTTCCCTAGTTTGCTTGTGTACTCCACAAAGTTCCCCCAACTTCCCCATCATTGAAAATCTAGCCTCTCAGATAAGAGTGCAACTGATTATCTCTCTCCTTTTCTTCTTAATAGAATTTCAGCTACCTACCCAAGCAAGATGAAGATTCCATTTGTGGAACCTGCCATCTGCTTTAGTGTATTTGCTATGACTTTGACTGCTCCACTGACAACACAATACGTGTACAGGAGAATATGGGAGGAAACAGGCAACTACAGCATTGCACCCGATAGCAATGTTTCTGAGTGTGCAAAAAACAAAAGCAGCCCAATTTTCACATTCCAGGAGGTAAGAAATTAAAATATTCCTAACATGTATTAAAAAGGGAATGTGCAACAGGATTTTAAAGGAAAGAGGATCCTGCACTCCTCATACATTGATCTCTTAAGGGTCACACGAAAACCCCTAAGTCCCAAACCAAAAGCCTTTATTCTCCTTTCTGTCTGAAGCTTCCTGACACCTTTAATCTGCCTCTTCTACTTAAAACCCCCTTCTTCTGTGACACTGGCTCTTCTCCTTTGTCTCAGAAAATGTCAGGGCAGTCTCATCTCCTCCGTGGTTGTCTCCTTTCTTCTTCCCCACGGAAAGCCTGACAGTTGGGACAGGGCAGGCTGGAATGGTACTTGGTGGCCAGGGGTCGGGTGAAGCATGGGTCCTGCCTTTCCCTTGCCCACTTCCTCCCTACCCGCTTCCGCTTCACGGGCATGACCCAGTTTTCAGTGACCCCAGAAAGTGGACCATCCCTGAAGACTGTGGGCCCGGCGCCAGGGTCTGTCATGGGGTGAGGGTGGCATTCGTCATCCATCATTCGGTGTTATCAAATCAGTTTGACCCCCTAGTGCTGAGGAGCATCTGTGTGAGGATATGGGGGGTGGGGAGCACCCACTTGCGCTCTGAGGACACAAAATGTTCAGCCAGATACTCCAGAGCCCTTCCTTCCCCAGGTCCAGCCTCCTCCCCTAGGAGGTAGGGCGCCAGTCTCCATTCCCTTAGGCAGTCTTTACCAGTCTACCAGTGTCCAAATGCAAAGCAGAGAGAGCATCCAGATTTGGAAATCCCCCCCCCCCCGCCATGCCTGAAAAACAACCACACTTGTAAACTTTGAACTCTTCCCCTTGGGAATATTTTATGATGGCAAAAGAGTGGTGCTGCTTCCCCAGTCAAAAGATGAAAAGAGTCTAAGGGACTCTGAGTCATCTGCACCCATGGAGAAAAGAACAGATTATTTCTGAACAGCCGTGCAGATATCAAGGTTCTGGCCTAGAGTGAGGTCATAAAAACAGAAGGGCCAGCAAGGGGCTCGCCTCTTGGCTTTGTCTCCCTTTAAGAATGTTTCCTGTTACACGTATATATCTCCAGGGAGTAAGAAGGTTCCAGAGGTTCATCAGTTTCTCCATTTCATACTGTGAGTTCCTTCACCAGCCCCCTGGGAGCAGTGGGAGGGACAGAGGAGAGGACTTGAGTGTCTGGAAAGGTCGGCTGTCCTCACCCTCTAGAGTGACGGGAGACGGGCCTTGGTCCAGCTGCTTTGGTGACCTCTGTGACTGTGCAGGTGATGAGTATTGGCCCCGCTCCCTGCCTAACCCAGCTGCTGAAAGCCCCCCACTGCCCAGAGCAGGGGTCTCATTTTGAAGATTTCTGCCAAATTTTTTGATCGATTGACTGCTGTTTCACTGGATTAATGTTCAAGAGAACATACTGCCCTAGATCCTTGCCTTACAGTCGGTGCGCTAGAGCTACAGGTGCTTCTTCTAAGATTGGGGAACCAGAAACCATCCCACCCACAACTGGGACAGGGCGTGGCGACCCACTCACCACTCGCTCCTTAGGACAGAGGAACACCTCCTTCTGACCCCTTCCCTGGATCCTGTCCCTGCTCAGCTTCTCAGAGAATATTCTGCCCCCTTTAAATCCGAGAACAAATGTTCCCTGTTCTGTGAGCTTCCACTTAGAGATCTGTGGACTGTTCTTGTAACCCTAAAAATAAGAGATGTCATAGTACAGGGTCAGCCCCTGATAAAATAAATAAATGACTTTTTCAGCTCAGATTTTTCTCAGATCTCTCCCAAAAGATCAGTTGTGTGTAAGAATACGTGTTGAACCTCTGTTATGCTGTTTTTATTTAACCTTCCCACGTAACAAATATACACACTTACATACGTATTGGTACGCAAGATAGTGTCATGAATTTCAGGGTACAAATATCAGAATAATCGTAGCGATTTCACTTATATTTAACATTTTGAAAGTCTATTTGGATGAAAGTCATATTTTTCAATCTATCTGGGGTTAAGGTATATATAACATATATATTCATATGGCTATTGATCTAACCTATCTTTCAAATCTTCAAGTTTTCTGAGCCCTGTGACTGTAAGTACAACTACATACTTCTCTTGGGCGATGAGATTAATCTCTAAAAGGCCTCTTAACAAAGTGGCAAGGCTGTGGAAGGAAACTCTTGGCAAAGGGCAGAGAGTAGGGAATTCTGGGATGTCTATTGACTTTTGTGGAGGAAGGAATTTTTAAGCCCCTTACCGCCCTCTCCTTCCCTTGTAAATGATTGGTTTTCAAGTGTTACACCGGCCACTGTGGCCTGTTCTCTTCAGGCAGCTTTCAAGATAGGGACTCTGCCGCTGAGGGGACAACTTCGGGTCACCCAACAGATCATGAAGTTGTTCTCGCTCAGGAATTTATTTATAAACCTTTTAATAACACAATCCCTGGTTACCAGCAGGTAAGGAATACCTTCTGCTCAACTGGAATTAATATATGCATTTTAGCCTATGAAATTGTGCCTTCCTTAAAATTGATAGCCCTTTCCTTAGTTTATCCCCGTCTCAGTACCTTGTCATTCTGTTCAATCTTGTATAGGAAATAGCTTTTTTTTTTTACTCTGATTTCTCCCATCTACCCTACTATAACACATAGCACAAAATTCTCCAGAGTTTATAATGTTCAAACACAATTTCTTCTGTCTCAACATTGATTTATGGTTGAAATATGCTTTGAGTTTGTTAAGATCTGAATTTCACAACATGGTTTGCAGATGAGGTGAGTAGTCTGTGTAACAGACTGGGTTGGGATGACAGTAGGAAAAAAGGAGGGGACAGGACTTAGGCGGAGGCGTGGAAATGGGAGGAGGAACCCCACACTGGAACATCTTGCTGAGGAGTTGATTAAACGATAACTGTTTCATTTATTTGTTTATTCAATAAATATTTACTTGATGGCTTCTGTATCTGTAGGAGATACAAAGATGTGCTCAAAAGATCTAACCTAGTAAAAATGAAACAGCACTGACTGTATGAGGGCCCTGTGTGGAGCACCTTATATTGACTTTAATTTTAAGTCTCCTGACAGCCTGCAAGATTGGGACTGTTGACATTCCCTCTGGTCAGATGAAGAAGCTACAGAGACAAGCCATTTGGTCAGGATCACACAGAGCATGCAAGCTACAGAGGCCTATTTTACTCGATGGTTTGTTCAGTTAATCAATCTGTCTATTGAGTACCTACCCTCCCTAGAAGCGCTGTTCTTGGAGCTGGTGATACTATGGTGAAGAGGACAAGGTTTCACCCCAGCTGGGAGCTTAGATTGTAGGAGGGAAGTCACACAATGCACAGATCGAATAAAATATAATTTCCTGTCAAGGAGCCGGTGAGTCTCTAAGGAGAAGAACAACAAGGATAAGGGGCTGGAGCGCTGGGCGGGATTAGTGGGGTTGCTTTGGATTGAGTGATGGTCAGGGAAGGCCCTTCTGAGGAAGTGGTTTTGAACTGAGGAAGTGAGCTGTGCAACGATCAGGCAGAGGGAACAGCAAGTAGCATGGAGGTTTGTGGAATGGCTTGTCGGCCGAGAGGAGTGAGGAAGGGGAGATGAATCAGAGGCTCCGTGACGTGGGGTCGCCCCTCGCCGTGGCAAGGAGTTTGCATTTATTCCAGTGTAAGGAAAGCCACTGGGGGGTTGGCAGAGGAGTGACACGAGCTGATGTGTGTTTTTAAAGACCACTCAAACTGTGGTGTACAGAACTGACTGTATTTGAATCCAGATTCCTCTGACTCCAGAGCTCAAGCTCTTAATCAATACACAAAAAAATACAGCTGGGGAATGATAACTGTTCTACGAGAAGGTTCAGAAAAAGGAGTGATGACCCGTTTGAGAATTTCAGGCAAATCTAAGTGGGACCTGACTATGGACTGTGCCTGGAGCATAGACCGTATCTGGGGGGAGAGTGGGGATAACGCTGAAGATGAGATCAGGCCACGTCTCGGGGGCCTTAAATGCCAGGCTAAGGAGTGTGGACTTTCCCAGGCAGTGGGGAGACACTGCAGCTTCTGAGCAGGCGAGAGACATGCCGATAGTATGCTGTGGTGCTATGCAACATGTGCCCAACAGTAGTGTCTGTGATCTGCAAAGTGGTAAGACTGACATTATATTCTGAATTGAATGAAGAGACCAGTTAGATGCCAGGGTGGTCCAGGTGAAAACCAATGGGAGTTGTCATCCAAGTGGCAACTATGGGACCATCAAGAAGGTAAAGTGAGCAACTTTAGCGGGACAGGATAGATTGTGTTGGGGGGCATGGACGAAGGGAAAGGCTAGAAGCAAAGATGACTGAAGTTTGGGGTTTGAGTGACCAGAACATCTCCTGGCAACATGGAATGGCTTGAATTATATAAATATATAAAAATAAAAATAGGCTCACTATTTGAAAAAGCCATTCAGTATCTGATATTTCTGTGGTTAATCATATTTTTGTGGTTTTTAGGGTGCTTTCTAAATATTACATGAATAAATCTTTTTTAAAATGAGTTTAGTAATCTCCATTATAGAAACGGCACATATCCTTTAATATAAAGTTTGGAAAATACAGAAAAGTGGTGAGAAGAAAATGCTTTTAAATCACCCCAAGTTCTTCCCATCATGTACCTAGTGTCACGATTGTTACATCTGCCAATCCACGTGTACGTAGTTGTTTTGGGCCTCAGGAAAGTTGAGTTTAGCTCACTCCTTAGTTCATGGCATGCTACCATCTTTAGTCAATACAAAGCTCCTCTTCGAGTTTTATCTTAATTTTTAGTAAATAAAGGAATATTTGTGGAGACACATGAAAAGGACAGCTGAGCTCTATCTAAATAAAGGCCTATCAGACACGATGTTTACATGTGATATTCATTCCCCTTTAGGCAGAAAGGTGTATCATGGGAAAGGGTACCGTTCTTGCTTTAGAACAGTGGTCATGATCTCTTAGTGCTAACTGTTCACAGAAGAAGGAGAGGTCATTACATAACCAGTCCCTGAGGCCTTGGGTTCTGTGGATCCTCTATATAAGTCAGACATACACCAATACACACACTTCTATTTTTATGGATTAATGTCTCCACTGTGGTACTTGAATATTGTGACTGAGCATTGATGATTGTATCACCTCTTGACATTTGCTTTGTGAACTGGATGAAGATTTAAGCTACATCAAACCCATGCACTAGAGATTCCCCATCCCTGACCTACTGGCAATATCAAGAAAAAGTATGTGCCAGGGTATTTTTAGGCACATTGTATAAGCCTCTGTAAACACTTTGTCTTCTTTTTATTTATTTGCAGGAAGTTGAGAAAAAAGTGTCTCTTTTTAATCTGCAGATGGACATGAGTGGGCTCATCCCTGCTCTCGTGTCTACATTCGTGCTTCTGTCTCATAGTGACCACGGAGGACGAAGATTCCCTTTGATTTTATCTTCTGTTGGTGCTCTTGCAAACAGTGCTTGGCTCTGTTTGCTTTCCTATTTTGCCTTTCCAATCCAGCTTTTGATTGCATCTACCTTTTTGGTTGCACTTTGTGGCAATTACACCACACTTCTGGGAGCCTCTTTTGCCTACATAGTTGATCAATGTAAAGAAAAGAAACAAAGAACAATTCGAATAGCTATAATTGACTTCCTGCTTGGAATTGTCACTGGATTAACAGGACTGTCTTCTGGCTATTTTATTAGAGAACTAGATTTTGTGTGGTCATTTTTAATTGCTACTATGGCTCTTACTGTTAACTTGATTTATATTTTATTCTTTCTTGAGGATTCGATGAAAGAGCCTTCATCTCAGAATGTTTCTGTATCATGGACTGAAGGCTTTAAAAACTTATTTTACCGAACTTACATGCTTTTTAAAAATAATTCTGGTGAGCAACGATCTTTGCTCTGTTTGTTGCTTTTTACAATGATCACTTATTTTTTCGTGACAGCTGGCATTTCCCCCATTTTTATCCTTTATGAATTGGATTCACCGCTCTGCTGGGATGAAGTTTTAATAGGTTATGGATCAGCGTTGGGTAGTGTCTCTTTTTTCAGCAGTTTCCTAGGAATATGGCTTTTTTCTTATTGTATGGAAGATATTCACATGGCCTTCATTGGAATTTTTACCACCATGGTAGGAATGGCTATGACTGCTTTTGCCAGAACAACATTGATGATGTTTTTAGGTAAGTTACAAATGTAGCCTAGAACTGTGTATTGATGTTTACATAAAATGAATTTAGTCTGTTGGGTGAGAAACTTTAATATAAAATTCTCTATTTAATGCATTTTAGTTCAAGTAAAGGTAATGTGTTTAAAGCTAGCTTTCCAGAAGCTGAAAACCAACTGACTTTAAAGGAAAAAAAAAAAGTTGAATAACCACAATTTTCCAAATTTGCACATTTGCCAAAAAATTGTTTTGAGGAACATTCTTCTTGTGAATCAGTCCTTCAAAATAGCATTCACCAACTTGAATATTTCTTAAACTGATGCTAAGAAGGCTACAATTTTAAGACAACTGTCTAAAGTATACTCAAAAGATACATTAAAAAAATTCATTGAATATATTCAAGAAGATTTTGCAAATTGATCTTTCAGCAAATTGGTCATTTCATGAATTGGCTTTTGATGAATCACTTTCTGGCAAATAGGACTGCTTCCTGAACTAGGGCTTGAGTGAGATACTGTGTTTGAAAGGGTTAAAGGATCTGTTCAAGTGGGACCTCAAGAAAGATCCAATTTAGTCTTTTTCTACAAAGGCAGTGTTAACCTCTTGCTACCTTGCAGGGAAGCAGAGTGACCAAACAGAACTGGGCTTAATTTCCATCTACAGCACTAGGTGACCTTGGGCAAGTTACTGAACTACTCTGAGCCCTTGTTTTTTCATCTATAAAATGGGCATAGTGGTACCTAAGTCAGAGGGTTATAACGAATATTAGAAGAGATAACTGTAAACCACTTAGCGCAATGCCAAGGGTTCAGTAAATGCCAGTTCTCCCTCCCTGTTTCCCTTGGAGTTGCCAACTCCAAGTAAGTTAATATATGTGAAAACATGTTGAAAACTTAAAGTGGTCTGCAAATGTAATATCTTACCATTTTGTCATATAACTAAAAATGCTACTATTAAGGGTCATAATTTAAGAGCAGAGGCAACTTGTGTTCGTGAAATTATTCAGCCACAAAGATGAAGAAGCAAGAAGAAACCAATTTACCAATAAGTAGATCAATATAATAAAAGAATTTTAACGATGAGAATGCCAAGTCTGAAGGAGCAAAAACAGAAAACAAAAAATTTATTAACAGTCGCAACCTGCTAAACATGACGTTACTCTAATAACTAGGGAAACAGATCCATTTCAAGTGGCAGATTATATAGATCTGGACCTGTAACTTCCATGAACTCTTGTTCTCTGCACTAGAATAAGAATTTAAGAGTAAACTTAAACTTGAGAGTAATCTTAAACTGACCTGTCTATAGTCTATCTTAATTCATTAAACAGAATTCTACCATTAATTAATTTAGCCGTTAGATGCAATGAGTTAAGATGCTTATAGAAAATGAAGTATTTAGAGATTAAGTGTTCCACCTTTAAAATGGACCCTTAGTTTTCTGATTCAGCCAGTAATTTCCGACTATTCCTCTCACAGTCAGGCTGCCATTCCTTTTCACTGTTGTGCCATTCTCTGTTCTACGGTCCATGATATCAAAAGTGGTTCGTTCTACTGAACAAGGTGAGTTTAATTTGCTTAAGGAACAGAATGAATCTATGATCTGTACCAACTCATATCTGTGTACAATCAGTGTTTGATTCTTCAGGATATTCTACAACCCTTTTTCTGCACGGAACTCCTTTGGAATTGGTAAGGGCTGTGTTAGGGGGGCTTATATTCAAGCAAGGGAGCCCCTGCCCGGGGCCTGGTGCTTTAGAGGGTTTTCTCTGGAGCTGCCCCGCCCCAAGGGGAGAGGAGGCCTCACGGCCAGGAGATATGCCCCCTGGGAGCCCACAACACTCCCCCCTTCTAGGCTACGCTCTGGGTACGTGTACGTGGGTCCCCATAACTCCCAGCTGAACAGCTCATATCCAGTGAATGCCTTGATGATCCTCTTTCTCAGACCCGTTCTGAGGGTAGACTGTGACCCCAGTGTGCTCTCCTGTACACCAAAGGGGTAGCCAAAGGGTGACTCTTTACAGGAGGGTCTGGCCCAACCTTGGAATTGCAGGGTGGGGTGTCTACACCCACGTGTAAATGACCCTTTCTGAGCAGAACAAGAGGTAGAATACAATGTGGGTGGCTGCAGCCTGCAGGCTGGGGACTGGAGGGTGAGGGCCAGCTCTCCCAGGGCTGTCATGTTCCACATGGAACTCTAAAACGTCTGAGAATTCTAAGTTTGTGTCTGACCTCCAAATCATTAGGAAGGTATTTTCTCAGAGTAGGGAGACAGAACATACCTTAGTTAACAGTCTGTTAGTCAAAATTATAACTTTATTTTTTTTTTGGCTGTGCCACACGTCTTACAAGATCTCAGTTCCCCGACCAGGGATTGAACCCAGGCCACATCAGTGAAGGCCCAGAATCCTAACCACTAGGCCACTAGGGAACTCCCAGAATTATAACTTTTAAATACTTAGAACTTGTAGGCCTCTAATTGTATTCTTACGCTGGATCCCCCAAATGTCAGAGCTGGGCCTGAGTCAGAGTCCTAGAAAAAACAGCATCCCACTCAGCTGATGCAATCAAGAGACTTCAGGGAAGGGCAGCACAGAGGAGAGGACGGCCCAAGGAGGGAGGGAGCAGAGAAGAAACTGCATAGCCTTCTCCTCCGGGACCCCACTGACCAAATCCAAGGAAGTCCAAGTCATAATATCTGTGGGGTCAGCCTCCCGAGCACAGAGCAGGGCACAGAAGATCCAACAGCTGAAGGGGAGGACAGGGAATGACCAGTACAGAAGGAAAACAAAAATTAAATCTCTAGTTAGGACTGGGTACTTGCTAGATACTAGGCATATGTGGTTGACCTCCTTCTGCTTCGATCATATGAATGTGATGAGACCTTGGAGCTTTCTTTTGTTCCATGTCTTAGCCTGGTGCAAATGTTCATATCAAGTGTTTATGAATAATTCATAATTATGCTATTGTACTTATGGCCCTTTAGTCAGCACTGGAGAAGACTGCATAATTCAATAAGGTTGAAAATACATTTCTTGATTCTTTTCCACTCATAAGATGTAGCACATATTCACACAGCTGTTTATAGATTGTGTGATGAGGATTAATTGGAAAACCACTTAGGAATATTGAAACTACAGTATGTAAAAACCTACCTGCTTCCTTGAATTATGCAATGGTTTCTTAGATACGACACCAAAAGCACAACAAAAAAAGAAAAAATAGATAAATTAGACTTTATCAAAATTAAAAACTTTTATGCTTCAAAGGACACCATCAAGAAAGTGAAAAGACAGCCCACTGAATGGGAGACTATATTTGCAAATCGTACGTCTGATAAGGAACTTGTATCCAAAATATGTAAAAACTATTAAAACTCAGCAATAACAAGAAAATCCAATTAAAACATGGGCAAAGGATTTGAACTGACATCTCCCCAAAGATGTACAAATGGCCAACAGACACATGAAAAAGTGCTCAACATCATTAGCCATCAGGGAAATGCAAATGAAAACCACAGTGAGACCCACCAGGATGGCCAAGATGAAAAAGCCCATAAGGAGTGTTGGCGAGGATGTGGAGAAACTGGAGCCCTCATACGCTGCTGTGGGAGTGTAAAATGGTGCAGCCGTCTTACAAAACAGTTTGGTAGCTCCTCAGAAAGTTAAACAGAGTTACCTTATGACTCAGCAATTCCACTCCTAGGTATATACCAAAGAGAAATGAAAACACATGTCCACACAAAATCTTGTACACACATGTTCACAGCAGCATTATCTGTAATAGTCAAGAAGCATAAACAATGCAAATGTCCATGAACTGATGAATAAACAAAATGAGGTGTGTCTGTCCAACGGAATATAATTTCGCACTAAAAAGAAATGAAGTAATCATAAGTTGTGCTGCTCAGGGAAGTTCAGCAACAAGCTAGAGCTACTTCATGAGATGGTTGTTTGTCAGAACACAGCACGGCCTGACCGAGTTCCCAACAAGAAAGGACTCAAGCGGCTGCATAATAGGATTAGCACCATACCACCTGTCCCCGGCTGTAGCAAGGGATCAGAAATAAAATGAAACAATAACGTAGATACATAACTAGGAGAACTTCTTTCCAATTAAACTAACTTCCTGTATTGTCATAAATCATAGAGGCAGTAAGTCCATATGCTACTTGATGACTGGTAATTGCCCTTGAATGAAGCTTTTATTCATTCATTTGACAAATATATATTAAATGTCTACCAGGTGCCAGCACAGCTACGCCCTGGGGACACAGCAGTGAAAAAAGCATATGTGCCCTTGACATTGACAGAACTTTCATTTTGGTCAAAAGAAGACATATCTCTGATAACCCAGCATTCTGCATAGAGATGTTTGTTTTATGAACATGTGTCCTGTTGTTCAGTGAAGACTTTGAAGCAATGTATGAGAATATGTATAATAAAGTGAAAGTTTAAATAGATAAAAATCAATACACAGTCTAAAAGATCAAGACCATGGGGAAAGTTAAAGTCTAGACATGTAAACTATAACCAAGCTAGATCCTCAAGCTTGCCCTTTTCCTTCCTATCAGTCCAATCAAACACAATTATTTACAGGATTTGCACTGTCTGTAAGAAAAATATATTACAATTTGTCATGGAAAAGTAAACTTGGCAAAGTAGGGAACAAGCAATGGTTTTAAGAGTCTGCAGAAACTACGTAGGAACTTATGCCACAGAAGCCACAGAGAGCTGAGAACAGCCACAATTGTAGTGATGCAGAATTTGACAAAGAGGAAAAAAAGCACATCAAGATGACCAGCTGTCTTTCGGAAGTTTCACTCTTCAGTCAGTATGGTCTTGGATTCCAGACTAAATTCAAAACTTGTAGAATAATGACCATTTCTCTGATTGTGAGCTTGGGCCGACCATGCGGCCATTTCAGGCTTCTTAAGCAATGCTCCATGGCCTGCCCTTTCCCACACTCGGCATGTGGCAAGCGGGAAGGACAGCAGAGTCCCCTCAGAGGGGAGCCAGTTGTAAGCACATAAGACAGAAAAATACACGTTTTAAAGAATCACTCAATGTCAGACTGTGGCATAACCTTCACTAGAGCACCGGGCACTTATGTAGTTACTTGATGAGTCACACAGGAATCTCGTGTGACTGAACTTTTTGTTACTCTGGAGGAAGAGATCAAATTCAAATTGCAGAATGTATGGTAAGAAGATTATCTCTCTGCCTTGCCTGTCACTCTTGCCAGATCTGACTTGACCTTTCAGAGGGCCGGTGGGTGGGACGTTGCTTGCCTGGGAGCCATCCTGCCCCTGCAGGTGTGTCCCAGATTAGCGCAGGGACTGAGAGTGGAAGGTGGCACCTCGAACCTCAGGGGCAGGTGGGGCTGCGTCTTAGGCTGTAGCAGGGACGGGAGATGCGGCAGATTCCACACGCCTCAGCTTCCAGTGCCTTTTAGCTTTGCCGCACGGACCCTGGAAGTACTGATTCCAGCTCCTCTCACACCAGGTCCAGGGAGAACTCCTGAGCTCCGTTTCTTCACCCACAAAACGGGTGACTGCCTTCTCAGGGATTTTGAGGGAGTAGCTTTCCTTCACCAAGCAGTGCCCCCAGGGCTGCACTTTTCACTGAGTAGCCACTTTCTGCATTATTTTTGTTTGTTGTTTTGTAACTCAGCCTTTTCTCTCTCTCCCTCCACACCCTGACCCCAAACAGGCACCATGTTCGCTTGTCTCGCTTTCTTAGAAACACTTGGCGGAATCACTGCAGTTTCTACTTTCAACGGAATTTATTCAGCCACTGTTGCTTGGTACAAAGGCTTCGTCTTTCTGCTCTCCGCTGTTTTATTACTAATTCCAGCCATCAGTCTATGGTATGTCATTACTTTTTATCCTTTTATCAAAGCATAGATGGATTGAATTCCCTGACCTCACCAGTGCAATTACATAGATCTGTTGAAGTTTTGCCTTGGACTGTACTTTTCTCAAGAACTTTTAGACATGAAGACATCTGTCAATAATTTTGGAGACTTAGAAAGAAAGAGACAGTGGTGTGGCCAACCAGGACTAAGAGAAAGAAACACTGGGTTAGACAGAGACTCTGAGAAGTTACTCCCTTATCTTTAAATATGAACAACTGATGAATTTAGTGTCTAAGAATATATATGTATTATCAGTACATATATATTCATATGTATATTCAATACACATATATTCTATGAATATGTATATACATATATATACATTCAAACAATGACTTCCTACAGTATAATATCCCCTGAAGGTCAAAGATTACTCTAAGAAGATATACTTTAATACAGATCCTTGGGTAAATGACAAGAGCAGATAGCATGCACTGGATATTAAGAATTCTCTTTCCTTTACAGAGAGTTGGCTTATTTGATGATTTCCTTTTCAAATGTAAATATCCAAGTAAATACAAACTACAAAATTCTATTTGTGAATAGTACATAGAATAAAAAGACCAGAGGCATAAACTTACAAGAAATATGTATTCTCCCTGTCCCTTTCAATGAACAAAATGTGTAAGCCAACTAGATAAGTGGTTGTGAAAACGCACAAGCAAATATATTTGACACATTCTCTGGGGCCCAAGCATTGAGCTAAGAGCTCATTAACCTGCTTCTGCTGGGCTTGCCCATTTCACATGGCTGCTGCAGAGCAGGGTGATGGGGATGGGTAGAAGGTGGGGCACAGGGTCTGGCATCTGCCTTCCCCTAAGCACTGTGGGCTGTGGCTGCGAGGGAGGGAGAACAGAATCTATCCACACAGGCTTTAAACTCTGCCATGGCTGTGAACTCCTTAAAGGGCTGGCCTGCATCTTATTCAGAGTAGGACCTCAGTACATACTGTCTCAGTGGGATGCTGATACCTAGATCTGTATTAGGTGGACTACAATGGTATTTACAGTTCCTCTGTAACTGTGATGAAAAGCTATTTTTACTAGGTATCTTTTTAAAAGGAGACTATCACCTATTGAATTGGCAAAACTAAAACTCCATGCTTTGCTAGTGAGCACGTGATGAGACCATCAACCTTATACTTTGCTGGGAGTAGTGTTATTCGGCCTTATCATTCTTGGAAAGCAATTCATGAACATGTATCAAAAGCTTCCCCAAAAAATTCATGGTATTTGAACCAGTAATCCCATTGAGAATCCTATCCTGAGGAAATGATCAGAAATGTCAAAAATTTATATATAAACAAGCTCATTATGGCAAAAAATATTTTAATGACCAAAATGGCCAATAACAGGAAATGGTTAAGTAAATGATGGTGCATCCGTATCATGAACAATGACTTTAGCAAGAACTGTATTACATGGGAAGTAGAATAATGGGTCATGTTGATTTTATTCTTCATATATTTGTAAATACTCTGTTATGAACACATATAACTTTTATAATTGGAAAAATTAGTGCAGAGAGATTAAAGGTCATTGTGCTTTTAATAATGCATCTAGTGTAAATGTAGTTGGTCTTCTGAGATTTTTTTTTTTTAATCTGTTCAATATTTTTAAAATTAAAATTGCAGGTTATTTTCATTATTTCCTGATGTCTTCTATCCTAGCTTCAGTTATAGGTATTAAACGTGAACTTCAGTAATAGCTTTAGTTACAACTATTTTATGTGGACTATGTGGAGGAGACAATGGGACAGATGGACATTTTAGGGATCTGGAAGGGGAAGCACTCATGTAGATTTTTTTTATTTTTATTTTCAGAAA
Source organism: Leucopleurus acutus (assembly GCF_964270905.1). Taxonomy (NCBI): domain Eukaryota; kingdom Metazoa; phylum Chordata; class Mammalia; order Artiodactyla; family Delphinidae; genus Leucopleurus; species Leucopleurus acutus. Next base: position 5,983,380 of record NC_139160.1, on the reverse strand, counting down.
GCTATGCATAACAGGCCTGTTAGATTCAAAATACCAGTATCCTCCTTCTTTGTATAATTTATTAAAAGCCATGTAACCAGGGAAAAGATGGAATACAGATTATTTATTATTTATGTATTGCCTTAATCGATGTCTTATTTGCTTTGGCAGTGCTGTCAAGTGCATCAGCAGGAATGCGGGAAGCTATGTCCTTCTTATACAAGAAGAATCCAGCGAAGACACTTCAGACAGATGATGAATTGTGATTAAAAAGAATCCAAATGCTCATATCATATACTCTTGACTTCTGAAGGATATAAACTAGCTCCACAATCAGTACTTCATGAATAATCAATGCTGCAAGTCCTTTCTTCTAAACTAAATAGTCAGAAATAGTTGCTGCTCCAGCTTCTTACAGCACCGTGCACTTTGAGCACTTTATGAAGACCACGTGACATATTCCCAGTAGATAAAAGAACAAATCTCAAGACACCTCCCACTTTGGGATTTACCAAAGAAACTGAAACTTATCAGTATAAAATGGGACTAAGAAATCTGATACAATCAAAAGCAATAATCTCCCTGATATACTCCAGTCTCTCACATTAAGACCAGGAAGAACTCTCTGTCTGCCTCAGTTTCTTCATCTGCAAAATGACTTTTTGACCCCTCTCAAAGATTTTGAAGGCATAACTGTTGAAAATTATGATGTCAGTCGCTTATAGGAGAATGATAGAAGTTTCAAGTATTCATAATATAATTTTCTTCTACTTGGATGCTTTGTTTTTTAGAGCCCATCAAGGTGTTAGTGATAGTCAAAGCTCTCAGTAGCTGCAATATCCTTCAAAGGGAAGCACTTTAATGAATACATTTTCACTTTTCCTAATATGTTTCATCAGTGACAGGCATGATAATATTTCCATAAGTAACACAGGGGTGACTGAAAAAAGAGATTACAAACAGTTCCTACAGAAATGTAAAAACTGAGTAAACAGGCAATCATGATGTAAAGTAACTAGTACTTATAGAGTCAATATTCACTCCTTCTTTCTGTCAAAGGGTATCCATCTCTTACTGCCTTATACTCATCCTGGGACCACCATGGTCCCTGAAAACACCGCATCCTCTCCTGCCTCCTGTCTGCACACAGGGTTCCACTGGGCCTTCTTCCCTCCCTACGTTGAAACTTTTAAGTCTCAGCCAAGGCATTGCTTCCGCTTCCTCCGTGTCCCTTCCGAACATTTCTACCCTCCCCTCCTGCCCACCTCCACCCCCCCACCCCCGTCCCTGCAGGGCCCCCACAGCTCTCTGGGTACTGCCATCCAAGCATTTTCCCTTGTCTTGTAATGTTTGTTCCCCTACTTGACAATGAGCACCTTGAGGACAGGGACAATCTTTGATTCCTCATTATATCCACAATAAAATTTGAATTAAATGAACACAGAGTTTTGTTTTCACTTGTAAAAATCATTTAAAGCTATATATTTAATGCATTATGAGAGTAACCACTGATACCATGCCATAGTCATTAAGCCAGCCTTGCAAATAAATTGAAAAATATGTAGCCCATATGCATTTATATTTTATGGTATTTTCACAGGTCCTTCAATATCTCCCATTTTCTAAGTTTCCATATATAATAACACAAATGTCTTGAAGTACACCTAGCTGATTAACTCCTTTGTAATCTCTTGAAAGTAGGTAGTCTTCTGTTTCATAACATTGTTTACGGCTTTTTCCTGTAAGGTAATCAATGATTGCTTGACCAGCAAATAGCACTCACAATTTAAAAGACTGGAAATTCTTTTTTCCAAGACCATTCCCTTCAGGTTTAGCTAATGTCTTCTGGGCTATTCTCAGATTGACTGACGGATTGATTTTTGTTTTACTTCCTGTACAATGCTCTTCCCAGAACAAAAGAAAAAGTACTTTATGGTTTACAAAATGCTATGTCAAGTTATTTTACCCTCTTAATAACCCTGCAAAGCAGATCTTCCTTTTTCCCATTTTATGGACAAGGAAGGCAAGTCTCAGGCTTCACCTGACCATGGTTATTCAGCTACCACTAAGCAACAGTATTACACAGAGATGGATTTGGCACTGCTGAGGTTCTTCACAGAAGGGTGTGACAGATTATAAATCCAATATTGAGAATTGTATCAAGGAGAGTATAAAGTGCCCCCCAAACACATAAGCACTACCAGTACCCAGCTAACTGCCCATAAGGTTGACTTTTTGAGGTTAGATAAGGCCTATAACAAAGTCCCTTCCAGCTCAACCGTCCCTGAGTTTACACATTCCACCTGAAGTGAAGAGAACACACATGGGGATGTTTAATACCGTGGGAGGATTAACAGACAGTTTCTCAGTTGAGCAAAGACCATTTGAGATGCAGTAAGTGTGTAAGGGGACTGGACTGCGGTAGCCCAGGGTAAGAACACAGCATGAATGGGCTTAGCCATCTCCAAAGAGTCTGTCCTAAGAGATAATTAGTAAATGGGATGCCAGGAGCCTAGAGAAGCATGCAAGCTGATGGGGGTATTTAGCCAAGACATGGGGTGGCAGGGGTGGAGGGGAAGCTATTATCTAACCTCCTGTAATGTGACCTGATTATCTAACTATCTGAACAAAGAATATTAATGGATGACTTGTTTTTATGGCATCTATATAAAGAGGAACCAAAAGGAAAAACATGTTCCTTTCATCTAGGACTGTACAAGGGCAGTTAGGTATACCATATCTAACAGAAATAAATATTTTCATCACTCAGGAGGGTGTATTTCCATTTCTATGAGGCTGGACTATTCAGTAGGATCCTCCATAGCCTGTACTGCACAACACAAGAAACCCCTTTTCTCCACTCCTATGCTCACTAAATAATCCTCTGGTTACTCACTCAGTATCCAAAAATCTTGCTAGTAACAATAAGGTGCCCTAAGTTCAGTCTTCCTTAAAGAAATGTCTGTATGTCAGGACCACCTGAGGAATTTTTTAAAAATCTCTGGAGATTCTAATTCACTTGGTCTGGAGTGGGGTCTTAGAATCTATGAAAAAAAATCTCCCCAGGTGACAGACACACATTCAGATCTGGAAACTACTGCCCTAGATAAGTGCTTCTCATTCCTAAATGCACACTCAGACAATCAGCATGGGCGGGCAGTTAAACAAATACAAATACCAAGCCTTACTTTAGGCCAGTGGTTCTCAGCCTTCGCTGCTGGGCAGAACTGCCGGGGAGTTTTAAACACCGCCAATGCCCAGGTCCCAGCCCAGGCCAACCAAGTCAGAATTGCTGGGAGTGGGAGGCGGACAACAGTAGTTTTTCAAATGTTCTCCAGGTGATTCCAGTATGTGGCCAGGGTTGAGAATCACTGCTCTAGATCAGGGGTCAGCAAACTTTCTCTGTAAGTGGCCAGAGCGCCAGAACGTAAATATTTTAGGCTTTGTGGGCTACACAGTCTGTCACGGCTACTCACTTACCTGCTGTCGTAGCACAAAGCATCCTAGACCGTGCATAAGCGAACATGCATAGCTGTGCTCCAATAAACAAAACATACAAAACAAACAAAACAAGCTGAACCTGGCCCAGGGCAGTACTGTGCTGAACCCCTGCTCTCCATGGAGGACACACATATTTTGGTTACTGGAGAGATATGTCTCTCATGGTAATTACTGGGATTCTAGGTTACAGAATACATAAAGTAGTGTTAATATAAAACACTTGTTATAGCGCCTGGCTCAGTTCAGGCTTAAAAAATCAGTCTCATTTGATTAGCGTGAGGCAGTCCCTTGAGTCAAATCGATTCTGGTTGCACTTGACACAAGTTTCTGGACTTACATGGCTACAGATCATTACTTAGAGACAGCTTTCTTGGGAATGATATGCAGCTAGAATGTGATCAAGATGGGACACAGCCCAGATGGTTCCATTGCCAAACATTTAAGGAACAAACAGATCAATTCTACACAAGTGTTTCCATAAAATAGAAGCAAGGAACATTTCCCAACTTGTTTTATGAGGTCAGCATTATCCTGATACAAAACCAGATAAAGAAACTACAAGAAAAGCAAACTACTCCTAAAAAAAAAAAAATTTAAGAAGACAAGTTAGGTGATACAAACTTTAACACTTCATGAAGGGGACAATCTACATTTGGAGACCGGCAAAACGGAGTGGAAGGCAGGAAGCTTTTTATATGATAAAGAACACAGATCAAGAAAAGTCATCACTCAGGATCAGTTCCAGGACCCTTCCCTCCCCCTCCCCCTGAGGATACCCAAATCCATGGATGCTCAAGTTCCTCATGTAACATGGCACAGTACTTGCATATAACCTATGCACATCCTCCTGTGCACTTTAAATCAGCTCCAGATTACTTATGATACCTAATACAATAGTTGCTGGGATGGCAAATTCCAGTTTTGCTTTTTGGAATTTTCTGGAATTTTTTTTTCAAATATTTTTGATCTGAGGTTGGTTGAATCTGAGGATGTGGAATCTGTGGATACAAAGGACCAACTGTATAAAGCCCAGAGTTGGTTTGGCATTTGGGGATGGGCTGACTGGATATACTGCCTTTCTGGTCAAGGGAAGAATTTATGGACACGAAAGTTACCTAAGTTTTGGTTTGCTGATGTGGCACCCAGGCAGGAGCAGCTCCATCTTGGGCCTAGAAAGGTATTTCAACACTGCACACTAATATGTCTTATGAACATAAACAAAAAATTCACAACAAAATATTAACAAATCAGGTAATATATAAGAAAGATACTACATCCTGACGAAGTGAGGGTATCCAGAAACCGTGAGGCTGACTCAATATTTGAAAATCACTTAATGTAATAATGCATCATATTAACAGACTAAGGATAAATAAACCACATGGTCATATCAATAGATGCAGAAAAGACATTTAACAAAATTCAACATCTATTCATGATAAAAATTCTCAAGAACCTAGGATCAAGCTAATAAAGGGCATCTACAAAACAAAAACAAACAAAAAAACCCCATACAGCTAACACGATATTTAATAGTAAAAAAACTGGATACTTTCCCCCTAAGATTGGGAATGAGACAAGGATACCCCGTCTTACAATTCCTATTCAACACTATACTGGAAGTCCTAGCTGTAAGGCAAGAAGGCATACAGATGGGGAAGGACAAAGTAAAGCTGTTCATCTACATATGACATGACACAGAAAATTCTAAAGCTTCATTTAAAAAAAAAACTACTAGAACTAATAAATGAACTTAGGAATGTCATAGAATACAAAGTCAATGTACAAGAATCAATTCTATGACTATATACTAGCAACAAGCAACTGATAAAATCAAAATCAAAACCAATACCACTTAAAAATAGTATTGAAAAAAACCCACAAAATATCTAGGGACAAATTTAAAAATATGTTTAAGACCTGTACACTGAAAACTATAAAACACTGCTGAGAGAAATTAAGGAAAACCTAAATAAATGGAAAGATACGTGCTTATGTATTAGAAGACAACACTGTTAAGATATAAAAGTTCCAGAAGAAAACATTATAGAAAATCTTTATAATCATGGGTTAGGCAAAATTCCTTAGATAGGATGCCAAAGACACAAAACACCAACACTCACATTAATTGGATTTCATGTAAATTAAAATTTTCTGCTGTTTGAAACACACCAATAAGAAAATGAAAAGGCAAGCCAAGATTCCAGAAGGTATGTGCAATACATATATCTGACAGATGCTTTATATCCAGTATACATTAAAAAAAAAAAAAACTCTTGCAACTCAACGAAGTAAGCAAACTACAGATCTGCCTCAACTTATGATGGGGTTACGTCCAGATAAACCCATCATAAACTGAAAATATCATAAGTCAAAAATGCATTTCATACCCCGAACCTACCGAACATCACTGCTTAGCCCAGCCTACCTTGAACGTGCTGAGAACACTTAACATTAGCCTACAGCTGGGCAAAATCATCTAACACAAAACCTATTTCAAAATAAAGTGCTGAATATCTCACATAATTCATCAAATACTGTACTGAAAGGGAAAACAGAATAGTTGTCTGGGTCCAGAATGGTTGCAAGTTCACCGGTTGTTCACTCTTGTGACGGCGTGGCTGACGGGGAGCTCTGCTCGCTGCCACTGCCCGGCAGCACAAGAGAGGATCTATGCTAGCCCAGAAAAAGGGCCACAGTCAACATTCAAAGTACGGTTTTTACTGAATGCCAGTTGTTTTTGCACGACGGGAAAGTCGAAAAATCATAAGTCAGACCATCGTAAGTTGGGGACTGGCTGTACTTTTTAAAAGGTGGAGGAAAGGGCAAAAGATTTGAGAAACCAGTTCACAAAATAAAGATACAGTAATGCTCAACACCATTAGTCATCAGAGAGATGCAAATTAAAACCGCAATGAGATACCACCATGTACTCTCTAGAATGGCTAAGTTTAAAAAGTGTGACAAGACCAAGTACTAATGAGGGTGCCAGCACCTGGAATGTTCACGCACTTACCACGTGACTCAGCAATGCCACCTAGGTTATTTACCAAGACAAATGAAAACAGGTGTCCGTACGACGGCTTGTATATAAATGTTCATAGAAGCTTCATCCATTATAGCCCCAAACTGGAAATGACCCAAATATCCTTCAATACATGAATGAGTAGACAATATTGCTATATCCATATAATGAAATATTAATCAACAAGAAAAGAGAACACTACTCAACAACATTGATAAGTTTTTAAACATTATACAAAGCAGAAGAAGCCAGACACAAAAAATTACATACTGCATGACTCTATATGAAATTCTTGAAAAACAAAAAACTAATCTACAATGTCAGAAAGCAGGTCAGTGTTTGCCTGGGGCTCGCATCAGGAAAGACAGGGATAAAAAGGGACAGGACAGAACTTTTAGGGGTGGTTTGGTGGTGGTTATACAGTTGTATACGTATATTTGTCAAAATGTATATAACCGTATACCTTAAGTGGGTACATCTGCTCTATGTAAATTACACCTCGATAATGTTAAATAAGAAAGACTATATCAGGGCTTTGAAGCCAGCACTAATATATGTTTGAAAGCCTTGGTAAAGGTATGTTATCCAGCTTGTCTTGCGAAAGACAGTTAGGTGGCCAGTGAATAGGGGATTTACATCGGCAAACTATCTGACCTTCCTCCCTCTCAAAGTATTTGATCTCCTCCCTCTATACCAGCAGTTCTCAGAGTGTGGTCCCTAGATTAGCAGCATCACCATCACCTGAGAACTTGCTGGAAACACAGATTCTCAGGCTTCACCTCAAACCTCCTGAATCACAAACTCGAGGGGTGCGACCCAGCCATCTGTGATTTTAAAAGCTGCCCCGTGATTCTAATGCACAAAAAAGTCTGAGAACCACTGCTCTGCACTACACTAAGGACTTCTGGCATCTCATCTTCATTCAGTATAGGCCTGTGTTGAATCCAGTTTGGGAAATTATTAAAAACACATCCACCTTCTTGAGTTAAATGAATCTGGAATTATCTTGTGTAAGGGCATCATATTGTTAATCTAAAAGCACATTCAAGATCTCTTCGTTCACATGTCCCTGAAATTCCTGTAGACATAAACTGGCAAGGTCCCCACATTCTTTCTACATGTTAAATTTCTTTGGGTTTGGCCTCCAGGGGGCATGCTGGGCTCTAACCACTGGCTCTGGGTTTGGAAATAAAGAGCACTGGGGCAAGAGGCTTACTGGCTTCCCTGATACACTGACCCCTCAGGTGAAGGAAGTCTTAAGGAAAAAAAGGACGACTTCTAAGTGAAGTGAATTCTTCCTTCTAAGTGAAGAATCTGCTTCCTTCCTCAATCATATTCCCGCTTAGTTCTCGGGGTCCTACACAGTGCTCCAGTTTTCACACTTTAAACCTGGTAGGGCAGTAACTGCACCAGCTGTACTAAGACAGGAGACTCACATCTGTCTTCTGCCAAGTGCTCTACCTGTAAGAAATGACACTCTTTAGGTTTCTGTAGGTTGGTTTGGAGATTTGAATATGTTATTTACTTGCTTTAAACTTTCACTGCTGTCAGAAGCAGCCACCCCACCATCCTGACTTCTTCCCATTCTGGTTGCCCAGAACCTTGCTGTAAATTGCACGTGTGACTTCATGTGACCAGATGGGGTAGCTATTTTACAAGTGCCTGCCAGGGACAGCTAGATTTCCTACCTGGATTCACTGCCTAACCTGACTCAGTGAGATAACCAGCCCCAGTTCCCAAATTTCTCTGGGGACATGTTTCCTGTAACACCAACTGTTTAATGCCAATTACTGCATCATTCAGAGATCCCGATTGCAGGCAACAAAGTGTACTGTTTATTTCTGTTTATTTAAGCCCACGGGGATTTACTGGAATAAAAGTAGGAGCTCACAGCTCCAATAAAAAGCTTAGGAACAGCCTAAGAAAACAATCAAGAGCCAGGGGAGCTCCAGACATAAAGCGGCAGCAACACAGCAATGATCATGCAGCACGAAGGGCGAAGGGCACTGCCTCTGGCAGTGATGGGTCGCCTCACTGTTCTCCTCCTGTCCTTGCTCTAGAATCCAAGTCCAGGACTGAAGTTTGATCAGCTGACCTGGGTCACAAGCCTTCCCCAGGAGGCATTAGGAGCAGAGAGGTGGGCCCTCTTAGCATTCTAGAGAGGGAACAGCACGCCCTCCCTCAAGACAACACAACTCAGAGAAAAGGCGGTTCCCCTAAAGAATTCAGAGTCTATCAGAGTAGATGCTGGACAGCCAAAATAAAACAAATGAGTCCTACAAAGTGCAAGGTGAAATAAAGAGAAATGGAATCTGGGTGCTGACCTTGCCTATCTTTCACCCAAAGCCAAACCCTGGAGTTTTCATTTTATTAAGGAAAGAGAGAGCCTCTGAAGCCAGGGGTGAGAAGAACATGTTAAACTGTATCACAAAGATGCAAACAGTAAAAACTAGACTGTGGGAAACTCTATGGAACAAACTACTTGGTTTCTTCAACAACTCGCAAGAAAAAGAGAAAGAAATGGAGGTAGAAGCCATAAATTATGAAACAGCTGGCACAAAACCAATCACAATGCGTGTAAATTACTTGGATCTGATTCAAACAAAATAGCTTAAAAACTATTACTGGACCTTCAGAAATCTGAATACTGACTGGACATTTAATTATAAGGAATTATTGTTAACTTAGGTATGATAACAGTATTGTGGTTAGGTTAGCTTTATAAACTGAAATATTTACACCTATAAATAATACTTGGAATTTCTTTCAAAATGACATTGAGGGGGAAAGTGGGTAAAAAATACAGATGAAATAAGATTGGCCATGGATAAATTATGGAACTTAGATGATGGAAACATGAGATTATATTGTATTTTTCCATCTACTTTTAGGTGTTTGAAATTTTCCATGATAAAAAGTTTAAAAAGAAGAAAAATGCAATGCTTCTTGGGCCTTATCAGTTCCCTTTGTCTTTTCTTCAATGTTCATAATATAGTGCCTACTTTTAAGCCACAGTGCCAAATGGAGAAGGCTCTGGCTGCCCTTGCCTGTCCTGGTCTTGTGACTTTCTCATGTGGTCGGGCCACACATCAGTAGATTAAGGGCAGCAGTGTTTCCCTATGGCTAACATAGGATTTCTTCGGTCATAATTTCCATGATAACTACAATTATGATAACTAAAGTATCTCAAATATATTCAATATTCTATGAAAAACATTAATTAGTAATGCTAGAAATTAAATGTAGCACTTTAAAACCAATGTAATTTTCTGTTCAAATGGAACGTCTATGTATTCATTAAAATGATAAGAGTTAGGGCATTAAGAAGAGTAATGATAGGAATGGATTATAAAACATTAAGTAGGAATCCATGAGTCCAAAGGATACCTTAAAGAGGAAGAGAAATGGGGGGAGAACTTGGCTTTACAAAAATCTGTCAACCAATAAATGCAGAAGGAATAATAAAATATCACAATTTTTCAGCCCTTTCCTGTCTCCAATGACCATGTTGTAAATGACTGAGGTAAAGATTTTTCATGGATGCTAAAACCTCTGGGTGAAAGGTTCTTCGGGAACAGGATGTATACAAGGTCTCAAGTTATTATTTCACAGATTATTATTATTAATTACAAAAGGAAAACTCTACTATTACAATGGAGAGCTCTGACGGCCACCACTTGTCCACCAAGTGATCGTACTTAGCAACACCAATAAGTGGGACAACCTGACCTCACATGGCTCTTGATATGACACAGTAAGTACATACATCATCTTTGTAGACTTCTTGCCAAAAACATTTATCCTGAATCTACTCATGAGGAAATAAGGCAGTATGCTGACAACTGGTGAATCTCATGAAGGTTATACTGGGTGTTCTATGTATTTTTTTTTTCCTTTTGGCCGCACCACGTGGCTTACGTGATCTTAGTTCTTTGACCAGGGACTGAACCCGGAACCATGGCAGTGAAAGCCCAGAGTCCTTATCACTGGACCGCCAAGCAATTCCCCTCTATGTATTATTCTATTTTTCTCCAAGTTTCCAAATTAATAAGAGTTGGTGAAAAAAATAATTTGGTTTATGTTTTGCAAGGTTTCTATACAATACAGAAAACAAATAAAAAGAGTGGCTGAAGTCTTGAGTTAAAATCAATCCATCTCTCCAAAAGTAAATAAGCCTAGCCAAAGTGAAAGCTGAATTCCTTCTGGTCCCTCGCTGATCCAAAGCTGTATCCTCTATGTGACCTCTATTTCGTCACAGAGATGAACAGTATAGCTTTTGTCTCCACCAGGTTGAGACACCGAAAAGAAGCAAAAAGACAAAGTACAACTGACAAAGCATGTCTACTGGCTCTAGAAATAAATTCAAGATCTCAGAGCAAACTCTAAATTTTCAAAAGTTGATTTTTCATCTTTAAAAGAAAAAACATTTTAAAGTCCCTTATACTTTTTCGATCTAGGAAAAAAAAAAACTCTGCTGAAATTCTATTAACAAACCTAACAGTATGTTCTCATACTTAAACAATATTTAAGGATGTATAATACAACAAAAGTATAGGTTTTTTAAAACTTGAAATATAGTTGACTACAATATTATGTGTCAGGTGTACTATATAATGATTTGACATTTGCATACGTTATGAAATGATTGTCATGATAACTCTAGTAACCATCAGACCCCGTACAAAGTTATTACAATTTTATTGACGTATTCCTTATGCTGTATATTACATCCCTGTGGCTTATTTTTTATTATTATTGTGTGTGTGTGTGTGTGTGTGTGTGTGGTACGCAGGCCTCTCACTGTTGTGGCCTCTCCCATTGCAGAGCACAGGCTCCGGAGGCACAGGCTCAGCGGCCATGGCTCACGGGCCCAGCCACTCCGCGACATGTGGGATCTTCCCGGACCGGAGTACGAACCCGTGTCCCCTGCATCAGCAGGCGGACTCTCAACCACTGTGCCACCAGGGAAGCCCCGGCTTATTTACTTTATAACTAGAGTTTTCTACCTCTTAATCCCCTTTACTGATTTTGCCCAACCCCCCATCCTCCTCCCTTTGGCAACCACCAGTTTGCTTTCTGTATTTGTGAGTTTGTTTGTTTTGTTGTGTTCCTTTGTTTTGTTTTTTACATTCCACAATAAGTGAAACCATATGGTATTTGTCTTTCTCTGACTTATTTCACTTAGCATAACATAACACCCTCTCGGTCCATCCATGTTGTCACAAATGGCAAGATTTCATTCTTTTTTATGGCTGAGTATTCCATGATATATATATATACCACATCTTCTTTATCCATTCATCTGTTGATGGGCACTTATATTGCTTCCATATTTTGGCTATTGTCAATAATGCTGTAATGAACATAGGAGTGCATGTATCTTTCCAAATTAGTGTTTTTGTTTTCTTCAGAAAAATACCCAGAAGTAAATTGCTGGATTGTATGGTAGTCCCATTGTTAATTTTTTGAGGAACCACTCTGTTTTCCACAGTGGCTGCACCAATTTACATTCCCACCAACAGGATTCAAGACTCCCTTTTCTCCACATCCTCGCCAACACTTGTTATTTGTGGTCTTTTTGATAACAGCCATTCTGACAGATGTGAGGTGTTATCTCATTGTGGTTCTGATTGGCATTTCCCTGATAATCTGTGATGTCAAGCATCTTTTCCTGTGTCTGTTAGCCATCTGTAAGTCTTCCTTAGAAAAATGTCTATTCAGATCCTCCGCCCTTTTTCTTTTTTAATTTTATTTACTTATTTTTGGCTGCATTTGGGTCTTTGCTGTGAGCAGGCTTTCTCTAGTTGCAGCGAGCGGGGGCTATTTTTGCAGCGAGCGGGGGCTACTCTTCATTGTGGTGCTCGGGCTTCTCAATGCAATGGCTTCTCTTGTTGCGGAGCATGGGCTGTAGGCACTCAGGCTTCAGTAGTTGCAGCATGCAGGCTAGGTAGTTGCAGCACGCGGGCCCTAGAGCGCAGGCTCAGTAGTTGTGGTGCACGGGCTTAGTTGCTCCGCAGCATTGTGGGATCTTCCCGGACCAGGGATGGAACCCATGTCCCTGGCATTGGCAGGCAGATTCTTAACCACTGTGCCACCAGGGAAGCCCCTCTGCCCATTTTTAATTGGGTTGTTTTTTTGATGTTGAGTTGTATGAGTTCTTTGTATATTTTGGATGTTAGCCCCTTATCGGATATATCACTTGCAAATATCTTCTCCCATTCAGTAGGCGGCCTTCTCATTTTGTTGATAGTTTGCTGTGCAAAAGCTTTATTTTTTTTCTTTTTTTCTGATTATTCATTTGGGTCCCCTCTCTTCTTCCTTGATAAGCCTGGTTAAAAGTTTAACAATTCTGTTTCTCTCTTCAAAGAACTAACTCTTAGCTTCACTGATCTTTTCTACTGTTTGTTTTTTGTCTCCATTTCATTTATTTCACTCTGCTCTTTATGATTTCTTTCCTTCTACTAACTTTGGGTTTGGTTAGATTGAGATTTTTCTGCTTTGCTCAGGCAGACTTGTATTGCTATAAACTTCCTTCTTAGAACTGCTTTTGCTGCATCCCATAGATTTTGGCTAGTTGTTTCCATTTTCATTTGTCTCCAGATTATCTTTTTTTTTATTCCACCTTTGACTTCTTTAGTGACCCATTGGTTGTTTAGTAGCATATTGTTTAGCCTCCACGTTTGTGTTTTTGTAGGTTTCTTTTTTTTTTTTTTCTTGTAGTTGATTTCTAGTCTCATCCTGTTGTGGTTAGGAAAATTGCTTGATATGATTTTAATCTCCTTAAATGTATTAAGACTTGTTTTGTGGTCTAGCATATGACCTATTCTAGAGAATGTTCCATGTATACTTCAAAAGAATTTGTATTCTGTAGTTTTTGGATGGGATGTTTCATATATGTATACATGTTAAGTTCATCTCATCTAAGGTATTGTTTAAGGCTGATGTTTCTTTTCTGCATGATCTGTCCAATGATGTAAATGCAGTCCCCTACTATTGTGTTAGTGTCAATTTCTCCCTTTATGTTTGTTAATATTTGCTTTATGTATTTAGGTGCTCCTATTTTGGGTGCCTATATATTTACAATTGTTATAACTTCTTGTTGGATTGATCCCTTGATCACTAGGTAAAGCCCTTTGTCTCATGTTACAGTCTGTTTGAAAGTCTGTTTTGTCTGATATAAGCATTCCACCACAGATTTCATTTGTACCTTTTCCCATTCCCCACTTTTAGTCTGTGTGTACCTCTTGTAGGCAGCATATATATGGGTCTTGTTTTTTTTATTTGGCCACTGTCTTCTGATTGGAGAATTTCCTATGCTTACATTTAAAGTAATTATTGATAGATATGCACCTATTGCCATTTTGTTAATTGTTTTCTGGTCGTTTTTGTAGTTCTTTTTTGTCCCTTTCTTCTTTTCCTCTCTTCCCTTGTAATTTGATGACTATCTGTAGTGTTATGTTTGAATTTTTTTTTTTTTTTGGTGTGAGTGGGTGTGTGTATTATAGACTTTAGGGTTTTGGGTACCATGAGACATATATAACAACATGTATATGATTATTTTCTCTCTTAAGTTCGAATGCATTACTAACCTACATTTTTACTCCCCACCCCATGTTTCATGTTTTTGGTGTCATATTTTACATCTTTTTTGTAACCTTTACTTATTGTGGATATAGGTGATTTTACTATCTTTGTCTTTTAACCTTCCTCTTAGCTATATAAGTGGCTGATCTACTACCTTTACTGTATGTTTGCATTTACCAGTGAGATTTTCCTTTCATAATTTTCATTTTCTAGTTGTGGATTTTTCTTTTCTGCTTAGAGAAGTCCCTTTAACATTTTCTTGTAAAGCCAGTTTAGTGACACCAAACTCTTTAGCTTTCACTTGTCTGTAAAACTCTTTCTCTCTTTCAATTCTGAATGATAACCTTGCCAGGTGGAATATTCTTGGTTGTTAAGTTTTTTCCTTTCATCACTTTGAATATATTGTGTCACTCCCTTCTGGCCTGCAAAGTTTCTGCTACAGAGTCAGCTAACAGTCTTATGGGAGTTTCCTTGTATGTAACTAGTTGCTTTTCTCTTGCTGCTTTTAAGATTTTTTTTTTTTTTTTTTGCCACTTTAATTATAATATGTCTTGGTGTGAACCTCTATGGATTCATCTTGTTTAGGACTCTCTGTGCTTCCTGGACCTGGATGTCTGTTTCCTTCCCCAGATTAGGAAGGTTTTCATCTATTATTTCTTCAGATAAGTTCTCTGCCTGTTTCTCTCTCTTCTCCTTCTGGTACTCTTGTAATGCAAATGTTAGGATGCTTGATATTGTCTCAGAGGTCTCTTTAAAACTATCATCATTTTTAAAACTTTTTTCTGTTCAGCTTAGGTGATTTCCACTACTCTGCCTTCCAGATCACTGATCCATTCCTCTGTATCATCTAAGCTACTGTTGATTCCTGCTGGTGTATTTTTTGTTATTGTATTCTTCAGCTCTGTTTGGTTCTTTTTTATACTTTCTAACTCTTGGTTGAAAGTCTCACTATGTTAATCATTCTTCTCTCCAGTTTGTTGAGTATCTTTAAGATCATTACCTTGAACTTTGGATCAGGGAGGTTGTTTATCTCCACTTCATTTAGTTTTTTCCTGAGGTTCTTATTCCTTCTCTTGGAACATATTCCTCTGTCTCCTCATTTTGCCCAATTCTTGGGCAAATTTATTTCTATGTTACATAGGTCAGCCACTTTCCTCATCTTGGAGAAGTGTTCCTATGTTGGAGATGCTCTATGGGGTCCAGCAGCATGCTTCCCTCTGGTCACCAGAGCTTTATGCTCTAGGGAGGCTGTGTGTGCCCTTCTCTGTGGCAGAACTGACCACTGTGGGTGCGCTGGCAGTGGGGCTGGACCCTGGTCCATTTGGTTGCGAGGTTGTGCCTTGTGCAGTGGCTTGTACTTGCCAGAGGGCAGGGTAGGCTTCCCACGTGGTTGGGTGTTTGACCCAGGGGGGGCACAGGGCTGCTGCTGGCCCACTGATAGGTGGGACCAGGTCCCTGGTGCTAACAGGACATGAGAATTCCAAAATGGTGCTTCACAATGCTGGTGTTATTGTGGTAGAACAAGTTCCCCAAAATGGATGCTGCCAGCATCTCTCCCCAGGGGGAGTCCCAGGTGCCTCCTGCCTCCCTGGATCCAAGATCAGCAAGCAGGTCTGACCCTCTCTCCTTTCGAATTAACGTCTACACTGGGAGTCAGATCGCATTTACCCTTTCAGAGAGAAGTCTGTTTCCTGTAGCCCTCTGGCTCTTCTGAACATAAGCCCCACTGGTTTTCAAAGCCAGATGTTCTGGGGGCTCATTTTCCTGGTGGAAGACCCCCAGGCTGGGGAGTCCAATGGGCTCAAACCCCTTGCTCCTTGGGGAGGATCTCTATAATTGTGATATTCCTCCCACTTCCTCACCAACCTGTGGGTGTGGGTCCTGATATACTGTATCTCTGTCCTTCCTACCTGACTCGTGCTTCCTTCATGTTTTCTTTTTCCCAGTACGCGGGCCTCTCACTGTTGTGGCCTCTCCCGTTGCGGAGCACAGGCTCAGCAGCCATGGCTCACGGGCCCAGCCACTCTGCGGCATGTGGGATCTTCCTGGACCGGGGCACGAACCCGTGTCCCCTGCATCGGCAGGCGGACTCTCAACCACTGCACCACCAAGGAAGCCCCTTCTTTATGTTTTTAATGGTGGAAAATCTTTTCTGTTAGTCTTCAGGTTGTTTCCATAGACAGCTGTGTGCTGTTGAACAGCTGTCATTTGGACATGCCCATGGGAGGAGGTGAGTTCAGGGACTTTCTACTTTGCCATCTTGGCCACTGCCCCCACCAAGGTATGGGCTCTTAATTAAGGATTTGTTGTACTTGAAGGAACCTGAATTTCAACTTTGAAATCATGAGCTAAATAAGTTCAATGAAGTATCACATTTTTGGTTTTGCTTTATTGAAATATCAAGTCAAAATTTGGTTAAACTTAGATTCATCCAATTGTAGACTCCAGTGGAAGATTATACACTATACAGTCTTTCAGCTTTTCAAAAGTAATCTACCTGTTCAGACAATTTTCTACACTCTTGAAATGTCTGCATTCAAAGGAGTAACAAAATGCAGGAAAGCACTGGGTTATACTTATGTGTACTCCTGAAAGAGGGATAACACCCACTGCAAAAAGAAAAATTAATAAAAAATAATAAGCCTATCATTTATATTTTGTACAGAGGGCAGGACTGAAGAGACGTGTCTAGTGGAAGAGCCATCCCATGATGTGCCAAACAGTGCTCAGTTATTTGCAAACCCACCCGCTTTGAGACAATAAAACCCACCAATTCCTTTATTCACATATATATTTAAAAAAGTAACACAGAACTACATTACAGTCCATTAATTATGTTTATATCTCTTTTATTGTGAATTTTATCATTTTAGTGTTAGTAAAATTGTAATCAGGCACCAACCTGTGAAGTATCTCTTAAACCCTCAAAATACTAAACTAATTCCTTAAAACAAACCCCACGGCATCTGAAAGAAAAAATGCCTAACTGAAGAGTCTGGCACCTAGGCAAAGTATCTCAGAGGAACCTGAAATTTACTCTTATGAAGGAACCCAAATCATCCCAACTCCAGACACACACTGCAGTTTGCAGAGACTACTAGCAAACGTTCCAGCACCAAGGTACACGGGAAGAACTAACTGATGCTAATAAATATTACTATAAAGGCGAAAGCAAGCATATAAATCAAAGGTTCTCATCCCTGGAGAGCTTTTCAAAAGTAGACTTCCTGGGATCCACCCCAGACTCGTCCTTCTGGAATTTCTGAGATTCAGACCCTGACACCAAAATTCTTTCACAGGATTTCCAGGTGATTTTACACGCACCCAGGGAGAAGGATCATGGGTGTAAACACAAAGGAGGTAAAAGAGGAAAAGGAGAGAGGGGGAAGCATGAAGACCTTCAGAGAATAAGCACTAATCATGACTACCAATTTCTGTGTTTAAAGCATCAGTTTTCCATTTAAACTATGTTCATTAATTCATAGTACCTTCTACTGGTCAGGAAGAGTATCTACTATTCCTAAAACTAATTAAGGTACAGAAATATCCAACTTTGTTAATTAGTTGAAAGAGAACACATTTAGAAACAATCAATTAGTGAACCTTCATTATTTCTATATTTTCTCATAATTTAAGTGTAAAGCGGGTTGGCAAATATTGTGTTGGCAAAGACAGTTTTAAGCTCAATTCTCAACGGTCAGGAGCAATTTTTATAGTAGGATGTTTAGCAGCATCCCTAGCCTCCTTGCACTAGATGCCGTTGGAAACCCTCCCCAAAGTTGTGACACCCAGAAATTTCTCTAGACACTGTTAAATGACCCCCCCACTCCCAGTGGGGAGAGAAAACATTGCCTTCAGTCATAAATCAGTGACTTAGACAATAAAAATACTCCTGAGAAATTGATAATCTTTAATTTTGTATACTAGGTCCATAAAAAAATACCTTATTAACAAAGAACAACCATAGGGAAGATTTATTTTTAAATAAACTATTATTGAATTTGTTCATGAATAGTTGTATGTGTACATGAATGTTCTGTTTTCCTTTTTAAATTTAAGCATCTTATGATATATTAATCTATGCAGTACTACAGTTTAATTGACATCTGCTGACTGTTTTTCACTTTAAAGACAAGACCAAAATCAAAACCTCTGAACTTATACTTTTCAACCTGAAAGAATCAAAGAATGTAGTTATAATCCTAAGTAGCATCAATAAAGCAAGTGTTATTCTTATGAGTATTAATGGACTATACTGAAACAAGGTAAAATAATAGTCTTATTTTGTACTTACTTTGAAATGCTGCCACTGAACAGATGTTTATTCTGAAAGATGCTACTATGAAGTTTGCAGGCTCAAATACCAATAATGATTATTCAAAATTAAATTTATGAAATAACTAGGAAACAGGCTGAATTGGAACCTGTGCATAGTTTTATGATATTAATTAGCAACATTTTTTAAAGACATAGAAGGCTATTGTTTTAATATAAATTAGAAGTTTTTAAACCATCTCCCTTTAGTGTCTTCAATTATCACATAAACCAAAGACCCAAATAACTTCAAATGATCACAGATACTATTTAGGCAAAAATTCTCATGTGTCAGTAATTTTAATGTTGTGCACGTCAAATTATAGTAAAAAACGACTATAAACAAGATGCAGCCCCTCTATTTCCATGAACAGCACACTGCATTACAGTAAACCGAGCTTATATTCAACCATCAAATGTGGTTCTCCCATTAGTTCACTTTGTGACGGGTCTGAAAACAAACAAAAACAAACATATTAAAGAACTGGACACTTAGAATGGGTGCATTCTACTGTATGTCAAGTATACCTCAATTCAGGTGATTGTAAAAGAAAATACAGATTGAATAAGTTCTTTTTCAAAGTTCTTAAGTTTTCCAGTGCTTTCCAGTTGACTCTAGGAACGATCTCTAATAAGAGATTAAACAATCCATAATCTAATTTGCAAAACCCATTTTATTTCTATCACTCTGTGTTCTGTTGCAAATATATATATACACAAACCAGAAGTCTAGAGCAAGAAAACCTTAAAAACCTTCACTCTCTTGTCTGTACTGACGAGTCAGACAAAAGTCTTACTTTAACTGCAATAATGCACCTAAGAGTTTTTAAAATGAATAACAACATTAAGCTTCCTACAAACAAACAAAGCCTCTTCTCCTCCACACAGGACAAGAAACAGAATAAATACCCAACGAAATAAACTGTAAAATCAGTTTGTAAAAATAAATAATCATTAAAATAATGATTACCAAGAGTAACAGATCAATTTGGATGTTTCCTCACTGGATCTCCTAAGAGACTGGAGATTACTGTGTCACATTAGTTCAGCAATCTCTACTCTTGACATCTGTCACACAACAAAGTAACCTTAGCAACAACTGATACTGTTACAATTATTAATAGAGTAAATGGCTATGTATACAACAGGCATCCAAAACCCAAATTAAGAAAAAGTATGTCCGCACATGAGTACAAAGAACAAAGATGTTTGCTGCAGCCCTGTTTTGTTAATAAGAGAGAAAACTCAATACATGTATTGATGCAGCATACCTACTACCGTAAGATACACACAGTATGATACCGATTGTGATAAAAAAATATATACACAAAGCAACGCCAGATATTTTCTGATTATATATATTTGTATGAAGACACACAGAAAAAAGTCTGGAAGGACATACACTAACTAAAAGCAAGCAGCAGGCAAATAGGGAAGCAGGGAGAGAAATGGGTTTGGGGTAAACATGGAGGACTTGAGTCTCAGCTGTAATGTTTTCAATTTTTAAACAAAGAATATCCTTATTTATATAATAACAACTTCCCTTTTAAACTCTGCTTTTTAAAGCTTTTGACTTTAATAAAATACATGCTTATTAAATAAATCACTTGCACCAGAAGACAGCACACCATGTAAGCACGGCCCTGGCCCGTGAGACTCCCAGGGAGGACCCGGCCTCTTGGTCAGTCTCAGTTCCCTCATCTTAAAGTGACAGAACTAGAGTAAACGGAAGGCCACTTTCAGCACTAAGAAAAAGGCTAGTTGTGACTTTCTTACTGCCTTCCTCACATTCTCTTCCCTTCCTTAAAATATAACGTGCAGATTTTTCTCGGCCAAGCACTTCCCCGATGAGCAAGCAAACGAAACCCTGATCACCTCCAACACTTCAAAGAATGTAAACTGGAGAACTATACAGATTTTCATCACAGCTGACTAGTCTTCGTATCACGCTTAGATTAACACACTACTCCCTCATTACAGACTTTAAAATTCCTTCTGGGTCAAATGTGATGAGGAGAATGTGGCGAGCAACAGCTTTCAACACTCATCATGGATTAAGCACCTTATGAGGCACTGGAGACACAAAAGTTAACAAGACAAAGTCCCCAGCTCTCGTGAGGCCTGTATTTAAGTTGGGGAAAACAAATAAGAGACAAGAAAAATACTGAAAAAGTGATAAGCAAAGAATGAAAATGAGGTGACAGGGTGACTGGGACTACTTTAGACTGGGTAGTCTCTGAAGGAGTGACATTTAAACTGGGATCTGAAAAGTGAGGGGGAAAGTACTCTAAGCAGAAGGAACAGCTAAGGCAAGGCCCGAAGGTGAAGCCATAAGCTGTCCATAAATTATACAGTCACAGTCCCCACAAGGGGGAAACTACCCAAAGTGCAGTGCAGTGATCTCATCCTGACAAAAATCACCTACCTAAACAGAGGATCTTTCTAGTTCTTAGCTGCCTTACAGAGATGCAAGGAACGAATATATAAAGATGTCCATAAGATAGTGATCTTTTTTTCTTTTTTTTTTTTTTTTTTGTGGTACGCGGGCCTCTCACTGTTGTGGCCTCTCCTGTTGCGGAGCACAGGCTCCGGACAGGCAGGCCCAGCGGCCATGGCTCGCGGGCCTAGCCGCCCTGCGGCATGTGGGATCTTCCTGGACCGGGGCACGAACCCGTGTCCCCTGCATCGGCAGGCGGACTCGCAACCACTGCGCCACCAGGGAAGCCCCCGCTAGTGATCTTTTTAAATCTGAAATTCTATCGCATGTCACAGCTTAAAATCACTCAATGGGTATGGACACCACGGGGGGAACGTCGGAGGGGGGGCAGGGGTGGGGTGGGGGGGATGAACTGGGAGACTGCGATTGACACATATACACTAATATGCATAAAATAGATAACTAATAACCTGCTGTTTGAAAGAATAAAATTTAAAAAAAGATTATAAATTGAAAGAAAACAAAAGAGCTGAAGAAAAAAATAAAATAAAGTTACAGTCTTCAGATGTCAAAAGAGAAAAAAAATCACTCAATGGCTTTCTGTTGCATTCTGAATAAACTTTTTATGGTCTGCAAGGCGCTGGCTCCTCTGTACCTGCCTGGCTTTTCAACCTCACCTTATTCTACTTTCCACTTCCCTCAAAACACTCCAGCTACATGGGCCTTCTTAACATGTTCTTATGTGTGTTGAGAGACAATTCTCTAGGAGCCTTTCTTGATTCCACAAGTCTTGGAAGCAGAGGCACTGTCTGCCTTTGTTCTGGACTCTCTTTCCAAGGCTGTTTCTAAAGAGAGATCATGTTGCCCTTGGGGCACAGAATAGGCAGGCTGACTGCCCATTATAAGATTCAGGTGCCCTGAACTTGGGGTTCCCCTTACTGTAACAAAATACACTCTGTATGCTGGTTTCATCTAACCCTCTTCTTGCTGCCCTGTGGGAACTGGGGCTTAGGGACCCAACAGAAAAGCTGATGCTCTGGCTTCTGCTACTGCCGTGAATAACAAACTGCCCTTTGTCTCGAGAAGTCTGTCTCTGCCAGCATCCGTGAAACCACAGAGGGCTAACTTGTTAGCTCTTAAGTGGAATAAACCCTTCAGAGCTCTTCGGCTGTTCTCAGGTTAGAGACCCTGGGCATACAGCTTCTTCTGTCTGAAATATTCTTCGCTCTACTTTTAGCTCAACTAATTCATGTATCTTTCAGGAATCAATTTATATGTCATATTCTCAGAGGTGCCTGGCCCTCCTACCCAACAACAAACTATACACCTACCCCCTTTATTCTTAGAATTTTATCACTGTTTATAACTACATGTTTGTGTTTTAACTGTTAATGTTTACCTCCCCCATTAGGAAGCACAGATGTTTTGTTTTTTTCACTGTCGTATATTCAAAGCCTAGCCCAGTGCCTGACGTATAACAATTATTTTACTGACTGAATAAATGCTCAGTAAGTCCCTCTCCCTTTTTTTCACATGACTTTACATAGGCTGATTTTTAAATGAGTGCATTTTTATAACTAAAAGATAATTATAAACCTGAGCTATCACCTTACTGATTTTAAATGAGGTCTAAATTCAATGTAAAAGCTTAGGAATTCCAGGTTTTCCTGCATTCAAAAAGTTCCCTCAGGGAAGATTCTCAAAGAGGAGTCTCATGAGATTTCTGTTGCATCCACAGCATCTCGTTACCGGACATTAGCAGCCAAGCAAAAGTAATATAATTTAATCCTGTTGGGTTTTTCTGTTTCTCCTAAACTGCTGAGGCATAATGAACAGAAGTAATACTGGACAGAATTATATTTGTTTACCTTCCTCAGAACCAGAAAAAAATAAAGGATGCTGCATGTATTGCTCTTACTTAAAAGCCATTTATGTCATACATAATATAATCATCCAGAGAATTTTGTTAAAAATGACAGATTCTTCTTTACTATTCACCATCTATAGAAACACAACAATTACCTAGGAGGAAAGGGTGGGTATTTTTTAAAGAAAACTTTGATCTGATTTTTTCTAGTTGTTTTTAAAACTAGTCACATCCCACAAACATTCTGAATAGTGCAACAACAATCCTCGTTTAAGCTACCCTAAGAATATTGTACTGGACTCACACATCAGACTTTATCCTCAGGATATGAAAGGAATGACTGTCATTAATTGACTGAAATGACTATAATCTCAGAACTCCATAAATAATTTTCACTTTTAAAACCAGTTAAACAGTTATTACCATTAAATTTTATCTTATTTCACTGAATAAACACAAATGAATTCAATCAGCTATAAACTCCACGAGGATGAAGACGCTGTAGGTTTCATCTGCTGCTGTTGTCTTGTACATTATTGGGGCTCTATAAAAAGGTACGGAATGACACTTACCATTAAGAATATCTTCAAATCCAATAGTCTCATCATTACCCCTCAAAATATCCAATGAAAGGTTTGAGCTTGGAAGAAATGGAAGACGCTGAACCTTCAGGAAAAGTATAAAAAGGCAAAATTAGAAAAAACCAAGGGGAAAAAATATACATGACCAAATTTCACATTCTTCATTCTTTATCTGTAAAATTCACAAAACCAAGTAACATATCAATTTAACCAACGTGGGTTAATGAATTTAACATGCAAGTTCACATTTGAGACCCAAACCAAAATTTTAAAAATTTCTCAACACTTTTTGCAAAATATATACACTGAAACTGAGAGCTTCTCACTGACACTTAACAATCCCATCAGGCTTGCTCACGTTCGAGGGCTTCGCTTCCGTCCAGGAAACCCAAGCACACACCATGTGATGAAATGCAAAATCCTAGAGCCTAACACCATTCTTTGTTCCTAATAAACGTGGGATGATCAAATTCCTGAAGAAATTCCAACTCAGCGAGAGCAGTATTCTATTTAGTAAACCAATTATTCATTTTTTATGTTGTTCTGTATTGCTCACACAAATGTTTAAGTTATGACCCTTTAAAACAGTACCGATAGGGACTTCCCTGGTGGCACAGTGGTTAAGAATCTGCCTGCCAATGCAGGGGACACGGGTTTGATCCCTGGTCTGGGAAGATCCCATATGCCGCGGAGCAACTAAGCCCATGTGCCACAACTACTGAGCCTGCGCTCTAGAGCCCACGAACTACAACTACTGAGCCTGTGTGCCACAACTGCTGAAGCCAGCATGCCTAGAGCCCATGTTCCGCAACAAGAGAAGCCACCACAATGAGAAGCCCGCGCACCGCAACGAAGAGTAGCCCCCACTCGCCACAACTAGAGAAAGCCCATGCAGCAACGAAGACCAACGCAGCAAAAAATAAACTAATAAATTAATTTAAAAAAAAAACAACAGTAGTGGTAACTAGAAATGAAGATCAAAGTCACCTGTGGGCCTTTAAAAACCACAATGCCGTTGTGAACTAGTGTTATATACTTTTTTCAATTATTAAATATGTATACTGCAGATTAGCATCTAAGTACAGTGGAGAAAGCATGGGCTGTACAGTCAGAGAGATCTGGACTCAAATTCTGCTTTTATTACTTACTTAGGCTTTGCCTAAGTTACCTGACTTGTGTCACCCTGTTTCCATCCGTGAACTAGGATAACAGCACCTTCCTCTCAAACCTGTAGCATGGTGCAGTGTAAAGTATACATATATAGTCAATGGCACATAGTTTGTACCCAACAAACTTTAATGTAGCCAAACCAAATTTTCAGTTTTTCTGTTCTTTGTTAGTTGTCCAGCAATCACTGGAATCAATGGATGTGACAGACTCCAGAGCACAGATGGGGGGACAGTTCTTACACACTTGGAACAACCTTTCCGAAGATCTTCTTCCTAAGCAACAGGTATACTAGCAATATACAACCTGCCTACTAGATACCTCCACCTGGATATTCCTAGAGGCATCTCAGATTCAGTGTAACCCCCCAAAGGAGAAAAACATGAAAAGTGAACACAGGTAAGTTTTCAGACAGTGAGCCTATAATTTAAAGGAGTTTTCCATTTCAAAGCTTCTTCTATGAAGTAGAAATCAAGGTTATATCCTAAAAGGGGGAAAGTAGGATAGGTTGTAGGGGAGAAGAGAAGGTAAGGTTTGTACAGCTGTTATTAAAATAGAAGGCTCCTTCCAGCTGATATCAACACACAGGTGGGATGCATACAAACTGACATTCATAAACCCACCTGCTGCACTGCCTTGAATTCCATTTGTAGTTTTAATGGAGCAAATAGACCCTGGATGTTTCTCAGTGTGGAAAAGTTCATTTTATCTTGGTTGAGCTGGAACTATAAAGACAACAATGTAATTTTAAATGTTACTCAACATTCTGCTTTCAAAACAGCACTGATACGCATGTGACACAATAAAGATTTCAATATCCATAACTGAAATAAAAATGAAGTATTTTTACTAATTTCTTCAACAAATTTTAGAATATGTATGTCTATATTTTACCTGGCATGCAGGTGTCCTTCACTGGTGTAAAATTACCACCTAAATTTAGATTTACAGAACTAATACATTAAGGGAATGTTTTTCACATTGCAAAAGTGTATTTACAAAGCATAATCATATTTCAATGCTTTTGATTAGAATTACTGCAAAACTGGTAGAGCAAAAAGGTGTAAATAACCTCAGATCCAGAAAGTTTTATACAGGGACAATAATTAGTAAGAAATTTCTAAGTATGAAAGTATCTACTTCAAAGGATTTCATAAAAGAAATAATCAGACCCATTATACGGTCCTGTTAATTAAACTACAACCCTTAAACTCCACCTTTCTGAGTAATTGAGTCTGGGGGAAAAAAGAAACCCAAACTCTGAAGTCTGTCCAATTTGTGTTGGGTACTAATAAGCAATTTTATTCTGGAATCATACTCTTACTAAGCACTGATACTACTTCTAAAAAACGAGTTAGGGCTTCCCTGGTGGTGCAGTGGTTGAGAGTCCGCCTGCCGATGCAGGGGACGCGGGTTCGTGCCCCGGTCCGGGAGGATCCCACATGCTGCGGAGCGGCTGGGCCCGTGAGCCATGGCCGCTGAGCCTGCGTGTCCGGAGCCTGTGCTCCGCAACAGGAGAGGCCACAACAGTGAGAGGCCCGGGTAGCGCCAAAAAAAAAAAAAAGAGTCAGGTTTACCCCATCTAAATATGTATAATTTATCTTTGAACCCAAATGCAGAACTTCACATTCACCTCTTTGTTTTTCTTGAAGTTCTGGCCTAGTCTTTTGGTCTATTGGGTCATCTATGATGTAGTTCACTTATTCATCAAAACGAGCTATCCGTGTCAGCTTTTTCTTCCATAAACCTGATTTATATGTTTTCTATGGCTAATCTGAAATCTCTGAAAAACAACCTTCTCATCTTCTGAGCATGAAACCAGAATGCAGCTAAAGCAGCCAGGGGCCCCTTTATTTTCTCGTCTAAATTGAACTTCAATTTCATCATCAAATTATTTGTTCTACTCTTTCTTAAGGAAAAATCTTTCCCCTTGCTGAAGACGGAGGAGAGGAAACAAAACAAAACAAAACAAACAGAATAGGTCAGCTTCCTGTTAACTGGGTAACACTGCACCATCATCCCCAAGCAGTAAGACACCTCCTTGTTCTTGCTCTGAATATGTTATTTAAAAACCCTTTAGGTTGTCTTTAGGACATCTGTACAAGCTATACCCTCTGGGGAATAACCTTTCCCCACCTATTCATCTGGTTAATACTGTTCTAAAACTGTTCAAATGCCCTCTTCTAGAAAGCTTTCCACAGATGCTTGCTCCATCCCTGGTCCTCTACAACACTTTATGAAGCCCCTATCCACTGCTTATCCTCCCATTAAAATTTCAGCCCCTTAAGGATGGGGACTATGTCATATTCACCTGTGTACCTACTGTGCCCAGCAGTAACTTGGAGATGCAGGGCTTGAAAAAGAGGTCAAGGCTAGAGATATGGGCTTGGGAAGACCAATAGAAAAATGTCAGGGGAAAAAATATAAAAGAAAATGGGATCATCAAAGGAGAACATATGAAAGGAACAGAAAGGTGGACTAACCTCTAGAAATGTCTATAAAAAAGACAAAGAAGAATGTGTAGAAAGGGAGCTTTAGTGAAGCAATACAATGATAACTCAAAGATTAGGATATTGAAAACAAGGCCTCAAGTTTTTCATGGTTAAATGCTCAACACCAGAAGTGTCTTAATCAAGTATTATTAAAAATATTTTTCTACTAAAGGATAAAAATAAAAACACAGGTAACATACTTACATTTTTTTCTGATAATTCAAGAGGATGACTGGGCAAAAGTTCATTTTTCACATAAGAAAAACTGAAAATAAACATTTAAGATGCAAGATTATATATTACTGAATACCTAGAGCTCAAAATCACATCCATCACTGTTGTAGTATAAATAAATGGCACAAGGGAGTTTTGGGGGGATGAGTAAACTGTTCTGTATCCTGAGGGTGGTGGTGATGGTTCTGGGAATTAACACATGTTTTAAAATTCATAGAACTATACACCAAAAGGAAGACAAGAAGTCAAATTTACTGAATATTGTTTTAAATGCATCTATTATAGATACTGGTGGTCAAGACTTCAATTCACTGGGGAGAACCCCCCCCCAAAAATGGTGCTAAATGATGCCCTGTACCTAGAAGAAATTTAATAAAAAGTATGTTTAATACTATTACTCTGATGACATGATTCTTGTATTATATAAAATATCTAAGCCTCTTTTGTTCAGATCTAATGCATATTCAATAGTTAATATATTTTTGGTGAACACATGTTGAACGATCTGTTTGACATTTACCAAACACCTACTATGTATAAAGTACCATATTAGGTGATACACAGCTAGAACCAGGCCTCGGGTCTTTATCACCCTAGATATACAAAGATGACTATCTTATTGTCCAAACCAGGATCTGAGAGCTGAAGGAAACCTTAGAAATCCTGCAACAATCGTTTACTGAATACTATCTTTGTACAGAACATTATCCGCAAAGTGGAATTTGATAATGGCTCTGCTCGTGGCAATCTTACAGTCTAACTGGGAAGGAAAAGAAGCATTTCATGTGAAAACAAAAAAAGCAAGAACGAATCACCCGGATTGGTTACTGGCTAGCTTATAAATCTGATTATACTACACTACTGCCAATGCCAAAGGCAATATAGTGCATCTTTTACTACGGAATGAAAAGACAATAGTGAGGTATTATGTCTGCTCCCAGAGACCAATATTAGAATGATATTCTAAGATAGTAAGAGTAAACACCTTAAAATTAGATATAAAATTCAAAAATTCAAAACACAGTACATACAAAGCGGGGAGGAAAGCATTATCCTTATTTGATTAAGCAGAAAAACAATGTGCCAAGGAAAAGGACCAGTACTAGAAATTCAGACCTAAACATATAGAAAAATATAGAAAATCGAGGGAAGGGGCATAACTGTACTGAAACTAGAAAAGAAAAATAAGAGCATCTAAGGCTTACCCAGTGCTTACTAATGCCATGTACTGGTCTACGTACTTTCCATGTGTTAGCTCATTCAAAATAACATATATGCTATTACTAGCCTTATTTCACAGGTGTGGACACTGAGACGTAGAACAATTAAGTAACCTGCCCACAGGCATACATCTAGTAAATGGCGGAGCCAGGACCAAAACCCAGAGTCCATGCTCTTTACTGCTATGTTCTAGTGTCTCCCAAAGAACAGTCAATTACTCCAATAGTTAATAAGATAAAGAGACAAATGGCTCTCCAAGTTATCAGCAGCACAAAGAAGAATCCTACCAAATCATGCTACTGGGTAACATCTCCTAGGAAGATGCCCTTTCCTGGGAACCTACTACTCTGATAAGATGCTTCTTCCACTATAGAACACATCCAGTCCTACCCTCCCCCTCCTCCCCTAAAGTGTATTACTTGCTACCTCCTAAATTAAATATACATTTATGGCCTATCAAAATATTTAAAGAATACTGTGAGAAATAATTCACATTTTACCATAACAAAGTCAAAGTCCCAATTCCCCCATATACCCTTTTCGAAGAAGATCATGACTTTCAAAAGGTCCACTTGCTGAAAGTTCAGTAACTGGAATACTGTCCTTTAGCTGAGATCCAAGTCCTCTGGCATTCTACAACAGAAAGGAAAAACACTATTAAATATAAACAGTTCAAAAAAACACTGAACATCTATGTAAAAAACACTGTTTAAGCACTGGATAGAAAGGATAAGGTCTTTGCCCTCAAAGGGCCCAGTCTAGACAAGTACCATGAGCCTTAGCATTATGGTAGAGGAATATACATGGTTCAGTGAATAAAATCGAATTTGGGGTAGGAAGGATTCCTGAGTTGATCTCTGAGTGCTGTCAGATTGAAAGGCATTCACGTAAAACAAGAACATGGGTAAAAGTATAAAAATATAAACGAGCAAGCTACAAGTCGTTTGAGATGACCAGCTAACTACATGTCTGAGTAGAGCAGTAAAGGCTGGCCAAAAGAAAAAATGAAAAGGCTTCAATATGCAAAGAAACGTCTGTTTTATTCTGAAATAGACAGAGAGCCTCTGAAGGGTTATGGCATGATCAGATTTACTTTTATTGGAAAGATCCCCCCTTAGGTTAGAATGATCGGCACAGAACGAAAAATGTTGAGGGCAGAATCCTGGGGAATACCATTCCTTATGGACAAGGAAGAACAAGGAAAATGGGATTAAGAACAGAGAGAACAGCTAGAAGAAAGTAGTCACAGGAGCTAAGAAAGGGAATTTCAGAAAGTATTTGGTTCCCATAAGAGGGTACTACCTATGAAAAATAAATGTACCTAATCAGGATGGTATAAATAAAAAAAAATAAAAACAAAGACTCACGGTATATTTGGTACTAGTGTATGGTCACCCTACTCATTTATACTATAATTTAATCACCAAATATTTATTAAATATCTACTATGTGGCAGGTTCTCTACTAGATACTGAAGATACATATCTTGTCTTCCAGGGCTTAATCTAATGAAGATAGAGTAAACATGCAATTAAAATGTAATACATGTTACCATAGTTAAAACACAAGATGCTGAGTTTAAGTTACTTGTTGCTGAAATACATCTTCCCTGCAATTCTGCAGAAAACCGTAAAACAGCTGCAGGTAGTTTGGAGTGTTATACTCTTCTAGGAGAAACTATTCTGAGAAACCAGCTTTTTAAATTGATGTTTTACTTTATTTTTATATTTTACTAGGTCAGGTACTGCACAGTGTCCCGGGTTTCCTCAATCTACCACCCCAGTCCAGGCTCTCAGACCTGGATAATGTTAACAGCACTGCCTCTACCCTGTTCTATTTTCCAATTCTGCACAGCAAGATTTGCCTGATAAGCAATTTTCCTCACCAAAGCTGTTAAAAAAACAAAACGAAAAACAAAAACCTTTCACTGGTTTGTCAATGTCTTGCCTGAATAATGTCCAAGGTCCGAAGCCTGGAACTCAAGAAGCTGTACAACAGGTTTCAACTCTCCCACATAGAAGTCACAGTTAATTAGGAAAAGAAGCTGAAATCTAGTGTGGAGGCCACTAACCTGACGAAGGCACAGAACCTCTCCGGCCCTGTTTACTCATCCTTCCAGCTGCCTGAACTCTTTCCAGGACCAGAGTTGTATGATTGTACCTTTCCAAAAACACCTTCTGTTGCTTTCCTACATAAAGGTTCTCCTCCTCCCAGACTGCTTTATTGTAGAGTAACGGAAGAAAAGTTTCCTCTACACACAAAGAAAAGGGGGATTCTGATCTCTGGGATCTACTGTTATCACTTTCCCAATTCCCTCCTGTAAAACATGAGAATCAGTACATGATATTTCTAATAAAGTAGCAGACGAAAACAAATCTATGAAAAGTTAATTAACACTAGTTACTTGAGGATGTTTATTAAACCTCTTTACTATGTTCAGCAGTATTTACCAACAGAAACTTTCTAGACTTGGATGGCCCAGCAGCAGTACTGGTAGTATCAGAGTCGCGAGCAATAACGATTCAAGAATCTCTCCCAAACATCAAACTTTTAAGTTAAAAAGAGAGAAGGGGCGGGGCAGGAGGAGACCCAATAACAATACTGACAAACGGGGAGTAGCAACTATCCAATTTTCCCCCCTCCAACACCTGCCATACTACGAGCTCCCAAAAATGTTTGTGGGGTAAAGCTGAGTGATGGAAAAGGGACCCACAGCTGTGGGTTTGTTATCAAGGCAGTTCCGAGGGTCAGGGGTGGGTGAGGATGTCGGGCACTCGGCTCCCAAAGGTCCTCCCCTCGGGGGAGGGGTAGTCGGCCGCGCCGCACCCCAGACCGTTGCACTTTTGGGGGTGTCCTTTCCGGCTCGGCGCCAACTACGGGAAGGGACCGGGGTCGGGGCCGACTGGGGGACTTGGGGATGGGAGAGAGGAGGCGGTGGGAAAGGATGAAGCCGAGGCGCCGCTCGTGGGACCAGCGCCGGAGCCCTGCCCTGGCGGCGGCCACGAACCCCCGGACCCCGTGACTCGACAAATCATGGCGCCCGAGGCCGGCCTCCTCCTCCCGCCGCCGCCGCCACCGGGGAGCGGGCTGGGGAGCGGCGGCCTGCTCCTGCGCCCACGGACCCAAGCCCGCAGGCCACTCGGGTCGCCCAGGGTCTCACTCACCATCTTCAACTCGCTCTGCGAACAGCTTCCCAGCCTGTTACCGTCAGCCGACCCCGCGGCTCACTTCCGTTTCCGGGGTTGCCCCCACCCACATCCGCCGGAAGTGCGTCCGTCCGGGCGAGGAAGGAAGGAGGGTGCGGGGCACCTGGAGGGAGCCGCACTGGGCCGGAGCTCCCACGCCTGAAGTCCCGAGGGATCGGGGACCGAGGGCGCCGTAAGGGGGTGTGGGCTGGAGGAGGGCGGGGGAGGGGAGACGCGGTTGTTCACTCTGTTCGTTATCAGCCCCGACCGCTTGTGCGGCGTTGGGAGATGGGCAGTGTACTTTGCTGGATGCATCGCCCTGTTCGTCCAAAATCTCTTTGAGGTCGAGATTACGTTTTTCATAAGGGCAAACGAGGCCCAGGTGGAATGAGTGATTCGCGTGCAGTCATCCAGCTAGTGAGGCAAATGTGGAAGCCAAAGCTTTTGCCGGTTTGCTTTTATTTTTTTAAATTACTTATCGAAGGCCAGCTATGTTCAGGACTCCGGGCTGAGACTAAGAATACAGAAATGAACAGGCTCGTGTGGTTCCTGGGCTCCAGCAGTAGAGGAACTCTTGGGGTGGGCAGGGTGACAACTAAGTAAGTATGATATCAGTGACCTTTGAGGGCGTTTACTATGTTGTAACACAATTCTAAGTGCTGTACGTGAACTATCTCCTTTAAGTCTTTGAATAATCTTATGAAGTGAGTTCTACACTTACCTCAGTTTTACAGGCGCTGAAAGCAAGACATAAAAGAGTTTAAATAGATATGACGAAGGACACATAATCTATTATAGTTACAGTCATACACTATACTCTGTTGCCTTCCAAATGTGATGTGATAAAACGGACTCACGCGTTGTCACCATGTAATGGAGCTAATTTAAGGAATCCTTGGGCTGGCAGTCAAGGTATAAGAGTGAATTAGAGAGGAGAGAATATGAAAGACATTGCTGGTAGATTTGCTTGTGCAAAAGCTCAAGTGGGAAAGAAGGCCTGTGTGGCTAAATTTCAGTGAGTAAGGTAGAGAGGAGTGTGAGATGAGGCTTAGGAGATGGAGGCAGATTTATCGTGGAGGCCCTTGTGTGCCAGATTAAGGATGAGGCTTTATCTTTAAAAAGACATTGAAGGGTTTTAAGGAGGGAGGTCATAAGGTTGTATGTGTTAGGCAGCGCATGACAGTAGATACTGTCATGGATTCCACAACCTTGAACTTTTGCGATAATCCACATTTTGAGTATTGTGCACTGCTGTCCTTATGTGTTTTCTTCTCACTCTTCAGAATGTCCATGTTTACCTTGAGATTTGAGATCGAGTGTTTCATTTGCATCCTTTTCCTTTCAGTTCCACCTAAGGAGAAATTTTAAAACTGCATCTTTATTTATTTCTTTAATTTAATTTTTATTTTATGTTGAGGTGTAGTTGATTTACAGTGTTGTGTTAGTATCAGGTGTACAGCAAAGTGGTTCAGTTATACAGACACATATATCCATTCTAAAACTGCATCTTTTTAAAAAAGTTTTTTTTAATGTTTGTTGATTGCTCACAGTTCAGTCATTAATTTTTTTTTTTTTTTTTTTTGGTACGCGGGCCTCTCACTGTTGTGGCCTCTCCCGTTGCGGAGCACAGGCTCCAGACGCTCAGGCTCAGCGGCCGTGGCTCACGGGCCCAGCCGCTCCGCGGCATGTGGGATCTTCCCAGACCAGGGCACGAACCTGTGTCCCTTGCATCGGCAGGCGGACTCTCAACCACTGCGCCACCAGGGAAGCCCAGTCATTAAATATTTGTTGAGCATTGGCTTGATACTAGATTCTGGAGCTAAAGAGAAGAAAAAGCCATTTCCCTGTACTTGAGATGCTTTTGTTTTCCTGGGGCAATAGACGCATAAACAGGTATTTAAAATGCGCTGTGGTCAATGCTTAATAGAGAAAGGAGCTGGATCAGGTTGGGAACAGGGAAAGACGGCACTTGAAGAAGAAACTTGGAAAGGTGAGGATTTGAAGAAGGGCATGTTTGAAGACTGTTTCCATGTGGCTGGAGTTCTGGGTGAGTAGGTGGACCAAGATGATATGAGACTGGAGGGATTGGTCAGAGCTGATGTGAAGGGCCCTTGGATGGTGTGCTGAGGTTTGGGGCTTTTTCTTACAGGGAACAGGGGATGATGGAGGCCTTGTCATAAACACTTGACATTTAAAAAAAAAATTATTGTGGTGGCAGCATGAGGGATATATGCAATCAGGAGAAACCAGACACCAGAATACCACCTAGAGCATTGCAGTAGTTCAAGGCAGAGACGATAAAGGTATAGATGAAGGTGGCACAGCATCTTGGAAAGACTTTGAGAAGCAGCGAAAAGGAGGGATGACCCTGAGAAACATAGACTGCAAGGGGCAGCCAGAGGGAGGGCAGCCTGCCACGGAGACAAAACAGAAATGGTCAGAGAGGCAGAAGGAAAAGCAAACTGCTGTCTGAGAATCCAAAGGGGAAGAAAGTGCTGAGGGGTTGAAAGCAGTTCCAGAGAGAGGCTAGAAAGTGGTTTTAAAATAGCTTAAAAAAATCATGAAGTCTTAGAAATGGGCCTTTGGTGACCAATGTGAAAGCAAAAGCAAGGAGAAAGATCACCTCGTTTCGAGCAGCCCACACATCGTTATAGCATCAGTTAGTACAAGACAGTGTTGAGTATGCTAAAGTAATGTGAAGAATTAGATTAGATTTGATTCTAGAATGGTTTGATATCATTGCTTAAGCTTTGTGTATGTTATATAGTTTGGAGGATACAATAATAATCGTTAACATCTGTTATGTGTCAGGCCCTGTTCTTAGTTCTTTACGTATGTCATTTCAGTTAATCCTCAATTACTGTATGATGTAGGTCCTACTATACCCACATTTTAAATAATAAGCCTTGTTATGTGCCTTGTATGAGAACAGGTACCCCATTTTACTTTACTTTTTGTTGTCTTTCTTGACTTTACTCTTAGGCCTCTCTGGCAGAAATACTTGTGGAAAGTGTGTTGTTGAATGTAGAAAAAACTCCCATCTAGACTGCAGGCCGGTGATGAAACATGGTTGAGAAGCATGCGAATGAGTCCAGCCAAACGAGCTGAGCTGGTCATTAGGAGATGTAAAAGCGTGCTGAGTTGAAAAATCCCCATGACTTTGGTTGAATCCTCTTCCCTCCAAAAGAAGAGAAAGGGTGGAGCAGAGCAGGTGCTGCACTTCGAGAAGAGGTAGTTGAGTGATAATGTTAAGAATCAGCAGTAACTGTCGGCAGCAAGAGGCCGCGTCGACATTTTCTTGCCCCGTGAGTCTGCGAAAGTGGGAGAAAGAGCAGATACCACTGGACAAGCGTTTGAGGAAAGTGGCATCATTTTTGAGAAAGCTAGGTTTTAGCCAGGGCTGAGACGTGCAAAGATCTTGTAGCAAAGTAAAAAATACCGGGAAGTTTGGTTGCATGTTCCAAGGGACACAGTGGCAGGGGTTTGTGAAGGGAAGACGAGTGAGTTCAGGGGGTTCGGGGCCCGAGCAGGTAACAGTAGCAGAGGAGTACATGGGGCAGAGAAGTTAATTCTCTCCTTTTTGCCCTCATGCAACCTATATGCCCTTTACCATAACCTCTAGCACTCAGTTGTGTTGATCTGTGGCCACATCTATCTGTTTCTCTCCCACAAGCTCCTACAGTCAGGGGCGATGTCTTACACATTATCGTATCTGTACCTTGCACATAGAAAGCACTCAATAAATGTTTATTCAATGAAAAGTGGGGGAAAAATGGATGAATGGATACTTGTGCCTAATAGGTGAGACTGACTAATATGGTTGGGAAATAGGCTGGAGGTAGATATGGGCGATCCAAGATAACTTATTTGGAGAAGTTTCCAGAAGCACCCTCCTGGGCCTGGAGCCCAACCTGAAAGCTCAGGACGGTAAGCCAGGGCCCTAAATCCTTGTCTGGTTACAGTTATGCCCTTTCCCCCAGGGCTAGACTCAACAAAAACTGGCATCCCACCACAAAGTCTACAGTTCTGACAACCTCTAACATCAGGAGTGTGTGTGTGTGTGATGTGCCCAGCCTTCCTCTCCCCCGCCAGCTACCAATTCTGGCCAGGCCCACTTGGCCTCTCTCCCTCCCAGCCTCTGTGGGCACTTCTTCTCAGCCAGATGGATTCTGTAGAGCTTTGAAATCAGAATGGGGGGATTTGGAGAGGGGCTGGCGGCAAGGGTTGGTGGTGATGGTTTTCCCTCCACGTTCAGGGTAGAAGAATGAGGGCCCCATTGCCTGAGAGATATGGGAGGGAAAGTAATTCAATTGGTGTGGAAAGTTTGTAAGACATATTCTCTTCAAGTTACCTAAAACTTAGAATGTTGTATTAAGTGTGAATTTCAGAAATTGCTCCCCTACAAGGTTTGGCAATGGAGTACAAATCTCGACTAGGAAGCAAGTTACTGTGTTTCAGAGGACCTGAAAAGAATCTACAAATTATAAAGATTACATCCAGCTCCTCTTTAAACTATCTGAATTCCTACAGTGTTGGGAAAGGTTCAATGTGCTTAATTTAAGATAAATCCTATTTACACATTTTTCTTTGCAAGTCCCTTTATAAGTGTTAAGAGATGGAGGAATACATTACATCGAGTTTATTTGACAGACGCTTCTCTTTAACCCTAGGAGATGTTTCATATTTCTTCTGAAGTACTTTGCTGACTATGATTTCAGTTGGAGCTGCTTTTAAAAGAGTGTCCTCTGATTATGAAAAGCTGGGTTTTGGTAGTACTTACTCAAGTTGACTCTTTTGAATCCAGGAGTTTTGTTTTACATCTGCGTTGCATCAGACACAGCTGAGGTTAGCGTTCCATTTTTCCATGCTTTCATAGCCCTGTTTCAGGTCTGTGTTTTTAGGAAGCGGTTTGTATTTTCAGCATAGAGGGTCTTTATTCATTTGCCTGTGGAGCATGCATCTTGTAGATTATATGCAATGAATTTTAAATTCTAGACCTGTTTCTTTCACCCTTCATTTGCCAGCCCACATGTAGGAGCATAGAATCATTTTAATATTAACTAAAAATTTAATTCAGAAGGCATATCTGCCAGAAACATTGTACAGTGCCTTACAAAGCCTAGTATATTATAGCCATATGCTTGTTGTTTTCTACTTGGACGCTGTTTTCGAATACTAGTGTCAGTGTTCCCCTCCACTGGCATGAATAATTGAGAGGGGAAGTTTTTGTATTTTCGAAAATTCAAAAATTTATTCCTTGAAGACAAAGACTTGAGAGAAAATTTGCCTATATTCAAAGCACACTAGAAGGTTATCTCAGAAGCAATTTACATTAATCTTATTTGGAATCAGAAAGCTGAAAAAGACAGCCTAAGTCACTCTGATTGTATGATTGGTTTATTTCACTGTTTTTCTTTCTAGAAGCAATGCATGCTCACTGCAGAAAATTAGAAAACAACAAAAGGCAAAAAGAAGGGAATGGAGAGCAGAGATAACCACTGTGAATGCACCAGATCTGAGACATTCTTTTATATGACAGAATATGTCTATTTATCATTTTGAAGAAAATTGAGTGACTCCATTTTCTAAGTGAGCTGGGAAGTTTTCTCTTGGCTTTTTTCATGACCATGTTATTACTTAGTAAAATATGTCATTCTGAAGCCTTAGAAAACACCCTTCCTTTACTTCTTCAAGAGTGGTGAATTACACGTAGGCTATTTACTCAACATTTTTCATTCTGTCAGCATGGTTGGATGCCAAATGGCTGTTCTGATTTTTGAAGGTATGTTTTTTTGGTACTTGGCCAGGGAAATCATAACTCTTAAAATGCTCCGTAGCCCTAACCATACAATTGGATTTATGGACAGATATTATGTTCCATGTTTTGTTGTTTTCTCACTGTTTCAGTGTCTGGGATGGATGCCAAAGGCCATTCAGCCTCACTCCATTTAGTAAATTAGAGTGTACAACCAAGTTTACACAATGGAGTTTAGATGGGAAAAAAAAGACCTTGTTTATCATTCTACTTAGGTATCTTTACATCAGCGAGAAAGGAAAGTATTCCTTCTAAAATATCTCAGTGAAATCTCCTGAGCAATACGGTATCATAGTTAACGGAAGTAATTACCCGACGCCTGAGCCACAAGAACTCCCTGCTTTATTCCAAAACATCTTCTCTACTGCTGCCAAGGATGTTTTGTCCCCTAAAATTCGAATCTGTGGCTTCCCTCCTTAAAGCCCTTCACTTGCTCCTGGTTCCTGCCCTTCAGGATTAATTCCAGACTCTGTCCAATGGCAAACAGGCCTTCAGTGATCTGACTGCCAACCTTATTCTTAAATCCTTTACGCTAGTCATATTAAATTACTTGCAATTCTCTGAAAATGTCACTGCTTTCATGCCCCTGCACTTTTATTCCTGTTTTCCCCTCTTTCTGGAATGCTCTATTGCACTGTCTCAGCTCAGCGTCACTTCCTCTGTGACATTTTGCCTGACGTGCTCTGCCCCAGCGCCCTCCCCCTTCCTGGGAGAGGGGACCCTTTGTGCCCCATCACATACACATACTTGTTTCACTGCATCTGTAACACATTGTTGCACTTGTTTGCACATGTGCCTCTCCTTGTCTTTTTCAAAGCTTTTTAGTCTGCAAACCCCATTCACCATCTTTTGGGAGCTGATATATCCTTTTGAAGTTTTCATCTTTCTTTAGGAACATTGTAATAGCCTTTCAGCTTGCCTGCCCCCCTCCATGCTCACCTGCTCCCTGATTTCGCTCTCCATGCCATCTCCAGAGTACTGTAAGCTCAGTAAATGATGGCTGGTGTTTCAAAGGTCTGATGGGGACTGGGTGGAATTAGCCTCAGGGCACGATTAACATGGGTCTGATTTATTTCCTATATCAAGGTTGCCTTGACCCTAGCACCACCAGGGGCTGTGAGAAACTAGGCGAGGAATCAGGTGCAGACAGCCGGAACTTGCATGGGTTGGGCATTCAGGGGTGTGTTGCTGGGGCTTCCTTGGGGTCCTGGCTCAGAGTGGTAATGAAGTCAAAAGACACTGTCCAGTGACCACAAGTCGTAGCAGAATTCTTTGTTTGGAGCTGAGAGAGACGTACAGTGTGGGAAATACAAAGAGCAACAGGAATCAGTCTTTTCAAAATATATCCCCTGAGAATCTGAAATTTCAAAATACTGTGGTTTGTGTGTGATTACTTGGAATACAAAGTAATTCCTTTGCCACTGTATTTGTTAAAGGGTTGTTTTGAGACATTTTCTAAAAGAAAACAGTGATTCAGAATGTATAAATTCGTATTTCTGCCAACAAAATTGATCTGATGGGTTAGAAGTGATGGTGCATTGTCACTTTAGTTTGTGTCTTCCTGATTGCTAGTAAGATTAAGCAACTTTTCATGTTTATTTATCATTTAGATTTGCTTTTCTGGAAATGCTTTTTCACACAGTCTTTGCTCATTTTTCTACCGAGTTTTTCTTCTTCCTATAAATTTGTAGGTGCTTGTTATATACTATAGATATTAACCTTTGTCTTACGCATTAGAAATATTTCCCACAATCCGTTGTAATATTTTTCTTTTGTTTATGGTATCTTTGACCTAAACATTTTAAATAAATGTCTCTTTTCCTTTACAACTCTCTGGCTTACTGTGTCAGTTGAAAATGTTTCCCTGACTCCTAGTGTATAAAGTTATTCTCAAATTTTATTCTACAATAGTTTTTCACATTTTGCTTTAATTCATATGGAATTTATTTTTGAATATGGATTAAGGTAGGAGTCTGATTTTATTTTCCTTTAGAGGCTATGTTAAAATCTTGCTTGTACTAAGATACATCTTGAGACTCTCCATTCTAATGATCTAATTATTTTTCCAAATAACCAAATTAGGTAACATTCATTGGGCATATCTGTGCCAAATACTGTCCTAAGCACTTTACATATTTCAGCTCATTTAATCCTGGCAGTAACATTGTAGGTCAATTTTATTATTCCCCATGAACTTTAAAATGCTTTTATCAAATAAAAAGAAACCCATCGGGATTATGGTTAGAATTACATTAGATTTATACAGTAATTTTGGGGAAATTAACATGTTTTGTATCCTTCAATAATATTTTGTAAATTTTATCATATGTCTTAAACCTGTCTTGTCAAATTTAGCCTTAAGTATTCTGTACTTTTATCACTGTTAGAAATGGAATATATGTTTTTTTCATTTTCACTTCTCTCTGGCTATTCCTATAAGCATTCTTACTGATGCAGTAAGAATAGTGTGTCTGTTATGCAGCTTAGGGTCAATTATGCCGCAGTGGCAAGCTGAACTCTTGGTAGTATAGAACAACAAATAATTTTCTGCTCACGCTACATGCCCACCACAAGCTGGCAGCATCTCCTTCACATCATCTTCACCCTGGGACCCAGGCTAATGGAGTAACTGCTGTCAGGCACATTGCAGCCTTGGCGTAGAGAGAAAGGAATCAAGGTACAGCGGCTTCTGGCTCGTAAAGCTTCTACAAAGAAGTGCCCCATGTCACACCCCTCCCCCCCCTTACGTTCTTAAGCCAGAGCAAAGCACAAGCCCGTATCTGACACTGAAGTGTCAAGGATGCATAATCCTCCCACAGGGAAGGGCCCTTCAAGTCACAATACCAAGCCTGACGTCAGTGGGATGGAGATAAGTAATATTCCAACATGAAGGGCAGCAAATGTTTTGATCAGTAATACAATCTATCACAGTGTTTTGTTTTTACATTGGCAAGATTGAGAAATCCTAGAAAATGAAACTTATGTAATAGATATCACTGTTCAACAATATCCAGTCCCTGTCTCCTTCCAAGTTTGCAAGATTATACTTTCTTGTCTCTTAAAATTATACACAGCCATCTGACTAATCCTGGCCAGTGAAAATATGAGTGGAACTGATGTGTTTCACTTTGCATGAAAGCACTGAGGAGTTGGAGCATGATTCCCCACGTTATCTTCCCTGCCATATTGGTTGTGGAAGTATGTGTTGATGCGGAAGTACCAAAAGACCAATGTAGCTAGAATGCTGGGCCATCGTATAGAAGACAGTTGCCTTGCATGCCACCCAGGTGAAGAGCTTATGATTTTAAGTTCTGAGATTTAAGGGATTTTATTTGTTTTTTGGTTTGTTTGTTTTACTGCAACATAGCCTAGCCTATCCTGACTAATAGAACATACCTATTTTACATATTTTAACAAAAAACATGTGTGTGTGTGTGTATTCATTGATCCATATTGTTATGTAGGACAAAGTTCTTTAAGGATTGGTCCAGTGATTTGGATGCCATAATATGGCATAAACTACATTCATAATGCATCCTGTACAGTTTCCAGTTTGGATTTCTCTACCATGGGTCAAGAACTTTAAAATACTTGTAGAAAAATAGAAATACAGAATCTTACAACTTCCCCTCAATCTTTTATAATTGTCACACCCAAACCAACAGCATTTTTTGTAACTTCGTTTAATCTTTCTAAAGCAGACAACTTAGTTTTCATAAAAACAATTCATTCTTTTCACATTATTGTTTATTGGATTCAGTAATATTTCTTTAAATTACTTATTTGTAATAATAGTACAACTGTCGTAAAAATGTTAGGAGCAGGCACAGCTGGATATTAGTAAGTGTACAGTCAACTGGTGAAAGTGGAATAAATGGTTATTTCACAAGGTGAGAACATTTATCTTGCTGTAGCTAATAATCTGTAGGTTTTACAGATGAAATTGAGAGCCTCATAAGTCCCAAGGGTCATTTAAAGAGAAGTGAATTAAGAGAGCTTCTGTACTCTTTGTACTATATTTCTATGCATGCAGGTACTAATTTGTATATGTATGTGTCTCTGTCTGTTTTATTTATCTTGTGTCCAGCCACATTACTGAATTATCTTATTGATTCTAGTATGCTTTTTTTCTTCGTTTGGCCGTGCCCCGTGGCATGTGAGATCAATCAGAAATTGAACCCGCAACCCCTGCGTTGGAGGTGGGGTGGAGTCTTAACCACTGGACTGCCAGGGAAGTCCCTTTTTTTTTTCTTTTCTAAAAATTTTTTGTAGTATGCTCTTTTTAAAAAGCTTTTTAATAATTTTATTTTTTATACAGCAGATTCTTATTAGTTAACTATTTTATACATATTGGTGTGTACATGTCAATCCCAGTCTCCCAATGCATCCCACCACCACCACCCCACCACCCGCCGCTTTCCCCCTTGGTGTCCATATGTTTGTTCTCTACATCTGTGTCTCTATTTCTGCCTTGCAAACCGGTTCAACTGTACCATTTTTCTAGATTCCACATATATGCGTTAATATATGATATTTGTTTTTCTCTTTCTGACTTACTTCACTCTGTATGACAGTCTCTAGGTCCATCCACGTCTCTGCAAATGACCCAATTTCGTTCCTTTTTATGGCTGAGTAATATTCCATTGTATATATGTACCACATCTTCTTTATCCATTCATCTGTCGATGGGCATTTAGGTTGTTTCCATGACCTGGCTACTGTAAATAGTGCTGCAATGAACATTGGGGTGCATGTGTCTTCTTGAATTATGGTTTTCTCTGGGTGTATGCCCAGTAGTGGGATTGCTGGGTCATATGGTAATTCTATTTTTAGTTTTTTAAGGAACCTCCATACTGTTCGCCATAGTGGCTGTGTCAATTTACATTCCCACCAACAGTGCAAGAAGGCTCCCTTTTCTCCACACCCTCTCCAGCATTTGTTGTTTGTAGATTTTCTGATGATACCCATTCTAATGTAGTATGCTCTTTTTAAAAGCATTATCTTGCAGTCTCTAAATAGGTTATCAGCAAAAGATAATTTAATCTCTTTTTCAAATTTATGTTGTTTCCTTTTCTTACTGCACTTGTTACAACCTCCAAAACGAGTAAATAATGGTGTAAATAATGGTGATAGTGCATATTATGATTCAGGTCCGTCTAACTGAATTTTGGTCAAAAGAACGTGGGTGGAAAAGATTTACCACACTTCCGGTCTTACCTCAGCCTGCCATGTGGTTCTCCACTCTGTCTTCCCTTCTCTGCCATTCAGATGCAAAGGACTTGGTGGAGAATTCTGAGGTCCTTGAAGATGGCAGAGCCACTGATGGAAATATCCTGGGTCTCTGAATAACTGTCTGTAGGAGAGCTGCATTGCTGACCCACACTGGATTATGATGTGATGAGAAATAATTTATTATGTGAAGCCACTGAGGTTTGGGGCTCTTTGTAAGATAAGCTAGCCTATGCTAGTAGTACATCTTCTAATAAGATTTTAGGTAGAGTTTATATTTGGAATGACTGCTCACCTTTTTCAGATGGCTTTTAATCATCTATTTATATAAGCATTTTCTCCATTAATTTGCTGGTACAATGAATTATGTTGACAGATTTCTTAATATTGAAACAGCCCTGTATCCCTGGAATAACCCTACTTGGTTGTAAT
Organism: Leucopleurus acutus; assembly: GCF_964270905.1. Taxonomy (NCBI): domain Eukaryota; kingdom Metazoa; phylum Chordata; class Mammalia; order Artiodactyla; family Delphinidae; genus Leucopleurus; species Leucopleurus acutus. The sequence continues at coordinate 5,940,317 of NC_139160.1, read as the reverse complement.
ACATTTTTCTTTTGTTATTCCAAAATACTCTATTTCCTAAGATTTTATTCAGAATTTTTGCACTAGTAATCTTAAGTGAGGTCATTCTATATTTTCGTTCATTGTACTGTTTTTTAAAAAATCAGATTAAGATTTTGCTGGCTTGATGCAATCAAATGTGTAGCTTTCAGGTCTTTTTCTATGGTTTAGAATAATTTTTAAAACTTTGAACTATCTGGTCCTGATGTATGAAAAAGAAGTTTTAAATTATCCCCTTATATTTATAGTTGTACTCAGTTTCTCTGTAACTTAAATGTATTATTTTGTTTTGCCTGTTTTTAACCCTTGTAATAACAAAATCATAAGGTATATTCATCATTCATCCGAGACTTCCAGTTTTTACTCAGCAGTGTTTTTGGAATACATCCATGTTGATATACAGTTGATTCATTTTTATTATTGTATAATATTTCATTGTATAAACACACCATTTTAAAAACTCTGTTCTACTGGTTCATTGGATTATTTCCACTATCATTTCCACTTTTTGCTAATATAAATAGTGGTAATATAATTTTTTTGTACAAGTCTGTTGGTGCAAGAGTTTCTCTACCAGGAGCTGAATTGCTACATTGTAGACTTACAGCTACTAGATAATACCAAAATGTTAACCAAACTGGTTGACGTAATTTACATTCCAGCTAATAAACTTTCTGTTTCTCCACATTCTTGCCAGTATTTGGTCTTAATCAACTTTTGCATTTTTCTCAGTCTGTTGGGTACAAAATTATATCTCATTGTGGTTATAATTTTCATTTTCATATCTACTTTTGAAATTGAGTGTATTTTCACATTATTGGCCAGTTCATGTTTTCTTTCCTATGAAATGCCTGTTCACATCTTCTGTTCATTTGTCTATTAGTTTGTCTTTTTTTATTGATCTGTAGGTCAGCTGTAGGTTTTTGATAAACATTCTTAAATATAATTAAACTTATCAATATTTTCCTTCAGAAATTTTCAGAGTTACCTTTCACATTTTTTTTACATGTCCCTAATGTAACTGTAATTGTATACACATACAGAAATATACATAACACATATTGGATGAGATAAGGATCTAATTTCTTTTATTTTCCCCTTATGTATTATCCCAGCTCTTTTCATATCGAGAAATCCATCATTTTCTCCGCTCATCTGCAATGCTAGCTTTGCCAAATATCTGTTTCTGGGTTTCTGGGTTCTCTTTTCTGTTCTATTTGTTAGTTTGTCTATCTCTGCAAGTTCTGTATTGTCTTAATAACTATAGCTTTTTTTTAAATTAATTAATTTTATTTATTTATTTATTTTTGGCTGCGTTGGGTCTTCGTTGCTGCGCACAGGCTTTCTCTAGTTGCGGTGAGCGGGGGCTACTCTTTGTTGCGGTGCGCGGGCTTCTCATTGTGGTGGCTTCTCTTGTTGCGGAGCACGGGCTCTAGGCGTGCGGGCTTCAGTAGGTGTGGTGCCCAGGCTCAGTAGTTGTGGCTCGTGGGCTCTAGAGCGCAGGCTCAATAGTTGGTGGCGCATGGGCTCAGTTGCTCCACGGCATGTGGAATCTTCCTGGACCAGGGATCGAACCCATGTCCCCTGCATTGGCAGGCGGATTCCTAACCACTGCACCACTAGGGAAGTCCCAACTATAGCTTTATGATATGTCTTGATCTATGATAGGACAAGACTTTCTACTTCCTTCTTTAGAAGTAACTTGTCTATCTTTGGCTCTTTGCTCTTTCATTTAAAGTTGAGTTAGTTGAAGAGGTTATTTGGATTTTTATTGAATCTTTAGAGTTTGGGGAAGATTGACAACTTTAATGGAAAAGATGGAACTTCTCCATTCATACAGTATATTCTTCATTTACTTAGGTGTTTTTACATATATTTCCATAAGCTTTTATAGCATTCAACATGAAGTTTCTTAAATATTTGTGTTGGATTTATTCCTAGATATCTTATTTTTTGTGCTATTGTAAATGGTATCCTTTTAAAGTTAAAATTTGCAGCTGTTTTGCTGGTATATAGAAATGCAAAGAAATGCAATTAACTTTTGCCTTTGACCCTATATCTAGCAACCTTGATAAATTTTCTTATTTCTTATAAGAAATAAGATTCTTTGAGTTTTCTACATAGGCAGTCATTTAACTTGTAAATAATGCTAATTTGGTTTCTTCCTTTCCAGTCCTTATACCCCTTTGTTATTTTTCTTGATGCTCTGCAGTGACTAGAACTCCAGCACAAAGTTGTCAGGAATGGTAATAGCTTATCTCCTTGTCTTAGTCCTTATTTTTAAAGGAAATGCTTTTAACGTTTTTACTGTGGAGTATTATATTTGCTGGAGATGTTTTTGCAGATATCCTTTGTTAGGTAGGCTAAGGATGTTCTATTCCTTTTTAGCTATGAGTTTTCCATTTGTTTCTATTATAAATGCCTTGTAAAATTTTTTTGAATGCTTTTTTTAACCTCTTTTGAAATGACCTTGTTCTCCTCTTTTAATCTGTTAATATGGTAAATTACATTAATAAATTCTCTAATGGTGCAACAATTTTCCATCCTCGAAATAAACCCAACTGATCATTATTTTCTTATATATATAGTTGCTAATGTTTTGTTTAAGATTTTTGCATCCATGATCAAGAATGAAGTTGGACTGTAACTTTTTTCTTGTCTGTTTTTGTATAAAGTTATACTAGACTCATAAAATTAGTTAGGAGATGTTCCTCCTTTTATATTCTTTGAAAGAGTTTAAGATTGGAATTATCCATTCCTCGAATCTTGGTACGTCTGCCTATAAAACTGCCTGGCCCTGGTGTGGGAAAAATTTTAACTACTGATAAAATTTTATGAATGATTATAGGCTAGGTGGTAATCAAATTACTTAACCAATTAGGATGGTTGCACTAATCAATCAGAAATGACCCTGGCCCTAAACAAACTGTATGATCATACAGTTGCATATAAGCTAAGTATCAGCCCTTATATTTTAAATTTCAGATTTAAAATTTCTTCTTAAGTCAGTTTTATAAATTTATGTTGCCAGGAATTTCTCCATTTTACTTAAGTTTTAAGATTTATTGCTAAATTGCTTGTAATGTTTTATCTGGGTAATTTCTGTCATATTTTTGACTTCCTTTTCCATTCTTAAAATTTTACCTGCTTTTTCTCTTTCTTCATTGATTTGCTAAAGGTTTGTCAGTTTTATTAAAATTTTGTCAATGAGCCAGCATTTTGCTTTGTTGATCCTTTCTATTGAATGTGTTTTCTGTTTTCTTAATTTTTGCTCTTATTTTTAATTATTTCCTTTATTCAATTCTATTTAGATTTGGGGGGTTCTTTTTGTAATTTCAACTTTTTTATTAATGTAAGTATTATAAAGCTATTCACCTCCTCCATCTACCACTTGAGCTGTATCTCACAAGCTTTCCTATATAATCATTGTTGTTGGTTCTAAGTATTTTCTAATTTCCCTTTGCTTTTTCTTTTGTCCCATGAACAATTTAGATTTGTGCTTTTAAATTTCCAAGTGTTTTTGTTTTTGTTATTAATTGTGTAATGGTCAGAGACTGTGGTCTATGAGATAGTGATTCTTTGACATTCGTTGAGATTTTCTCTGTGTGCTAGTATATTGTCAGTTTTTATAATTGTTCCTGTGAACAGAAGTGTATTCTCTAGTTACTGGGTACAGGCATCTGCATATGTTCATTAGACCTGGTTTGTTTCTTGTGATGGTCAAATCATTCATATTCTTACTGATATTTTTATCTTGTCAGCTTCTGACAAAGACTTGTTAAATTCTACCTCAGTAATGGTGTATTTGTCCGTTTCTTTTTCTTGTTTTGTCATTTTTTGCTAGATATTTTTTGAAGCTATGCTATTAGAAGTATGCAAGTGTAGAATTGTTTCCATCTCCCTAATGAACTGGACCTTCCTCAATAGGTAATGAACCTCTATCTCTAGTATTGCTTTTTACCTTAAGGTGTTTTTTACTTACCCGATAATATATTCACACAAGTTTTCTTTTGGTCAGTATTTATTAAATGTCTTTCTATCTTTTTACTTTCAACTCGTTTATGAACTTATTGTTTTATGTCTCTCTCATAAACAACATGTAGCAAGATCTTGCTTTTTATCCAATCTGATAAAAAATTTGGTCCACTTACCCTTATTCTTATTTTAATATATTTGGATTCCATTTCTACCATATTTTATGAATTCTGTTCTACTTTTTCTATATTCTTTTTTTATCTCCTTGAATTTTTTTTTGGATTAAGTTTCGTGTTTTATTTTTGTCTTATCTGTTTTCTCTTAATCTGTTTTTTCCCTTTATTTGTTTAGCACTTATACGTTTGGTTTTTTTATATTTTACGGGATGTCCTAGACTTTTTAATATACATATGTGTATGTGTAATTAAGTGAAGTGTATAACTAATCAAATGTGTAATTTAATGTCTTAAGTTAGTGTTTTACCCTCTTGAGCAAAGTACAGACGTTTGAATGCCTTATTTCTATTATCTCCTTCCTACTTGTATGCCATTTTTTACTAGCATTTTGATTCTATATTATTTCTTAATCCCATAATTAAGTTATTATTACTGTTATTTAACACAGCCAGTGATTGTTTAGATTTACCCATGTATTCATCATTTTCTTTGCTATTTTGGATCTCAGACCTTCTTTCTGGGATGAGTTTTCTTCATCCTGACATACATCCTAAAGAAATTTCTCTGGTGAGTGATAGTAAATTCTCATTTTGTAGTTTGTAAAAAACTGTTTTTATTTTGCCCTGATTCTTTTTTTTTTTTAAAATAAATTTATTTATGGCTGCATTGGGTCCTTTTTTTTTTTAGTTTATTTTTGGCTGCATTGGGTCTTGGTTGCTGCACGCAGGCTTTCTCTAGTCGTGTCGAGTGGGGGCTGCTCTTCGTTGCAGTGCGCAGGCTTCTCATTGCAGTGTCTTCTCTTGTTGCGGAGCACGGGCTATAGGCGCACGGGCTTCAGTAGTTGTGGCTCACGGGCTCTGGAGTGCAGGCTCAGTAGCTGTGGCACACGGGCTTAGTTGCTCCGCGGCATGTGGGATCTTCCCGGACCAGGGCTCGAACCCGTGTCCCCTGCACTGGCAGGCGGATCTTAACCACTGTGCCACCAGGGAAGCCCTGCCCTCATTCTTGAAAGATAGTTTTGCTGGGTATAGAAAGTTAGGTTGTCAGTTATTTTCACTCTGCATTTTGAAGATATTATTTCACTACTTTCTGGAATCCATATTGCTTTTGATAAGTATGCCCAAAGTCTGTTATTCCCCTGTGAATAGTCTGTATTTCTCTCTCTAACTGCTTTTAAGATTTTCCCTTTGTCTGCATTTGACCACAATGTGTCTTGGTGTGAAAGCCTTTTTATATATCCTGCCTGAAATTTGTTAGGCATATTTCTATGCTAAAACAGGGGAGACACTCAAAAAAAGTCACATTTACCCTTGCCTATCCTTCCGCCCACTGCCACCACCTCCTTTGAACACAGTTATGAGATCTGGAGCTGTGAGAATCATCTTCAAATTATGAGGTTACAAACACAAGGATGGAGAAATTGAAGAGAAGGAATCCATGTCCTTGATAACCTCACTGAGCACTGAATTGCCTATCTCTAGGCTTCATGCTATAGTAGGAAAATAATTGCCTTTTTACTTAATGTATACTCTTTAGTCAGGTATTCTGTTACATTCAAAATTAATCTTAAAACATGATCCTTTATTTCTCCTGTGAAGTGCAACAAACATTGTAACAGAGTAAGTGCTCAGTAACATTTTTCAAATGACTACTGATCACTTTGGATCACGTACGTGGAGAAATCTGTGTTTTGTCTTTGAAAATTTCTGAAAATATTGATAAATTTGATTATATTTAAGAATTTTTCATCAAAAACCTATAGCTGACCTACAGATCAATTTAAAAAAAAAAAAGACAAACTAATATCAAATAACCTGCTAAAGTACCAGTCAGTGTTTCTTCTACTACACCATAGCTTGTCAGACTTAGCTGGAGTTTTAGGAACCAGAAATGCAGTCTAAGACGTGTGAAATACATGACTCCTATTTCATCAGGTTTGGTCTGTACTCATTGAGACAAACCATTCATTCTTAGGGAGGAAGAGGCAAAACAGATGAAAATCCAGATTAATCAGAAGATCTGGCTTGAGGGAGTTGCAGGTGTAAGTGGGGATGAGGAGGAAGGAGAGAGTGAGATAGAGGGTGAAAGATCGAAACATCTGGTCCCCTTTACTCTTCTTCTCTCTCCCAATCAGCTCAGCTGTCTTTTAGAAAGTAGACATGTCTTTTGAGAAGGAACAATCTGCAAGTGAGCTGGAAGCAGAGATGCCATTGATTGACCCGTGGGAAGCTCTCCTGTTCATCCAGTGCTAACTGCATTCTGGGAATACCGACCGCATCATTCAGGTGTGGTTTCCTGAGACAGAACGTGATTGTGTACTGCAGTAGGACACGTAGTGCCCGCGCTCCAGGGAAGCTCTGAAAGCATGTATTAACCTCCTTTCCCCATCACGCAGGCATACTCTCCCAGAATCTGAAGAGCTGGGCTACTTTACTGCAAAAATTCAAATATACTTGAAAAGTTTGTTTCTCTAGTTGAACACTGCCGGGTTTTCACCTCGTTCCGTGTAGGGAATCCCACTTCAGGTTCTACACAGAAAGAGAAGTTCCGATGGTCATGGCAGTCACCATAGACTCAGTCATGTTTCTGTAATGAAGATATGAAGCTGCAGTCTGGCTTGGGGTTTGAGAGCTGCTCCTATAGTTGACAAGATTCCCTCCCGGATTCTCCAGGCCCACCCACCTCATGATCCCTGATCGACAGAGCCCAGGCTTCTTAATGGGTCAGAGTGTCATACACATCTTTAAACAATCAAAATGGTCATATCTTAAAATAGAAGAAACAGCAGCCCAGCCGAACCCTCCCCAAGCAACCATTTCTGTCCTGAGGAGGGTTGCAGCTTGACCTGCTGGGGAAGAGAAGGGCTGCCAGTGGGGTATTTGGATTTCCTTCTATTTCCACTATGTCCTGGTCATTAAAATGGGGGATCTCCGCAGAGTTAAAGGTTATTTTACACAGGAAGCAGATTCAGTATTAGTACAACAAATGCCTTCCTTTCTCCAGCCATGGAAGAACTCCACTCAGAGGGAGTCGTGATAAATCAGGGCATCAGCCCTTTCCGCTTGGATACCAATAAGTCTTGCACTTCAAAATTGCTGACCTAAAAAGGATACTTGAGAACGAGCATGTCTTTTTTTTTTCTTTTAAAGAAAGCAACACCAGAAGCAGTCTCACTTCCTTGTTCACTTAGATGCATGCAAAAAAGAAAAGTGAGTCACTCCGAGTTTCTAACTTTAGTATATAGAAACAAAGCACTGAATCATAAAACTTGTCAGGGAAGACCTAGATATAGTTTTATCTAGATAATGTTCATATTGACAGAGTCTGAAATTCTATTTTTGTGGTAGAGTTATGGAATTGGGGCTACAAGTGTCTACTCACCAATAATTTGCAGATCAGGATGTGACTATAAAAAGCATTCCAATAAAGATACAGCAGGGCCATCTCATAGCACAGTCTACCTTCACTGAGTCAGCCATACTCAGGCCAAAGCTTTTCGGAATCCAGAATTGCAAAGGAACTATGAAATCAACTTGAGGAAAAGCATTGTAGACTTAGTCCAAATATTAAGGTTAATCATGCTGTGGATGAAAGGAAGGGTTTTAAAAAATCACTTATTCAGTCAACTGGAAACTAAATAGAAAACTATGTATGAAACATATTTAATAGATAGGATCCAAGCTCAAGTCTTTCTGCAAACTTGATGTAACAGAATTAGTCTACCCCAAATAATTTATCCTATTTCCTCCCTTTTAAAATAACTAGTCCCCTGCCCTGTCTTCAATACTTTTGAAACATTATCTCTCATAGATATGAACTACCTTTCCAGCTGTTCGGATGGGTTTGTAATTACAAACTGTCAATCAACAATCACAAACAATTACTAATAACAATACCACGAAGTAATTTTTAAAACAACAATAACAACCGAGCTTCCTGACTTCACCATTCTGCCATAATGCCGCCCATTAAAGTAAACTAAGCAAAACAAAGTAATTTGCTGATTCATTGCATTCCTAAACCATGATTTGGGGAGTGTCTGGTGTTCGGAGTATTTGCATTACTGCTCTCCCAACCATGAGAGGGTTTTTTTGTTTGTTTGTTTTCTGTAAGATTTCCCAGAGTCATGGGATATTTATCACACACTGCAGTTAAATTCAGTCCCAGGTAGGGTTCTGAAGAATGATTGGACCAGCAAAACCCTCTTCAGTATGAATGTTCTGTCATGTCTGCATTTGTCGGGGTCACTCTCTTCCCTGCAGGACCTTCTTCCTCTGACCCCTCGCAGCATGAGGCTGTGGACTGCCCCCTGAGGAGCACTCTACTAAGAACTTCCAGATCGTTCAGTGAGACTATAGCAGAAAGGAACCGAGGTAAAAAGAGAGGTGGTGTGGGATTTCCCTCAACTACTTCTAACATCTTTTAGGCTTCTTGTAAGTGATTTAGGGTCTTGGACACGACCCCTAAATCACTTACAAGTGATTATAACAACAGTTACCACAGAATGCCAGGCCCTGTGCTGAGCCCCCGACCTATGTTCAAACCTTTCAAGTTCATTCCTGTTAACATTTGCCATTTTGCAAATGAGCAAATTACGGCTTAGAAAACTTCATTGCCCAGATCTCCTAAGCCAGTGACAGAATCAGTTTGTCAGGCTCTAGAGCTCAAGTTCTTAGCATTTTGCTCTACTTCCTGGGTAGAAAATTCAGCCACAATGCCATAAAAAAACAGAAATCACCATCTAGCCACATGCAAAATAAATGTTAGTTGAAACTTTCATAAAAAATAGCGAGCATATTTTGAAGCTCTTTGGAGAGGACACACAGGAGATAAATGAGAAGAACCGTCGTTTCTCTTTGAGTAGTATTTTTGCAGCATTTGGTAGGGCTCACCTGAGAGCTGCAGATTGGAAACAGCCTGATGTTGCACCATCTAAAGTTGCTTCGGCTGATGACAATGGCCTCATAAAAGTAGGGACCACCATTATACACACTCATCTCTTACCGGCCACCCCCAATTGAACTGAGAGTGTATTTCCATCTTATCCTATTCTGACATGTCGGTCCATAAGTGACTTAACTAGTATTACTGACTTAAGGAAAACCCAGATCCGTAGGTACTTAGGAAAAAGGGGCTTTCGTGCTCTAAAAGCCCATTTCTTCCCTTCTTTATTAAAGGTAGCATCGAATCAACACAACATGAGAGGTGCATTGAACTTGGAAGCAGCTGCATTCCATGATGGGTACAGAAGCCCATCCAATTAATTCCTACTCAGTGCTGCACTGATTACATACTGCCCATACACAAAATAAAGGAAAGCCCAAAGTATTGTCTCTCCCCCATAATTTTAAATGAGATTGAAAGACGTGCCCCCAAAATGCCATTGACTTGACTCATGTACTGCCTTCAATCAAATCTCAGCATTCCATTCTAAACACGAAGTATATATTTTTAGCGTCAATAAGTAAATTTTCCAGCTCTGTGAATGTGAGGGGTGGGAAGCGTTTATCTTGTTGGGGTCGGGCAATGGAGACTTCTCCTAGCCTCCTTCAAATAGCCACCGAATCCCTTAAAGTGAAAGTACTTGTTACTTGTCTTTAGCAAATAGAACAAACAACAATCCTTTGATCTTTAGGAAGCTCTTTCTTGTTAAGGTAACATTCTGTCTGACTTTTATGTTTCAGCATTCATTGTATATTTAATTATTTTTAAAAGTTTTGTTTTAAACGATTACACTTTTTCATAACTTAAGATAAACACGGGCATGCTTTGTTAAAGATTAAAAATAAATCTCACACGAAACTGCAAAATTGGCAAAGATAATACCACATGGGGTTGGTATGTTCCAAAACACGATTCTCAGGGGGCCCCTCTAAACACACTGAATTAGAATTCTTATTCTGAAAAGTTTCAGGAAGCCCCTGACTCTAACCCACCCTTTCCTGAAACTGGTGAAAGTATGAAAAAAAAATGACCACTGAAGTGAAAAAAGAAGAATCTCAACACATCAGGGAGGCATGTTTTGTCTTTTTTTAGATTGTTACTGTGTTCAAAAATGTCTTGATGCTAACCTTGTAATAGCTTTCGGACAAGGAACACACAGGGATAGCAATTATAAAAACAGGGGTGTTTACATCGCTCAATAAATATGTTATCAAATAACTGCTTTTAAGTCAATGTGAGAATAATTACTAGATCTTATTGCACTGGAAACATCACCTTATTCCAACCTATTCGAGTTTGATTGTAACCTTTGATACATAAGGGTTCCCTTTTGGAAATATCAAAATAGAGAGAGAGAGACAGGTTTTCCTTGGTGCCTCATTTTTCAGATTCCCCAGAATCTTTGTTCACTTGCTCTTGCATTTTATTCTTTCTTTCTATTCCAATACATTTCTTCTTTCTGCGGTTGGGAGAGTTGTCTCCACTCATGGATTTGGGACTCGGATGTCTGAAATATTAGTGCAGTTCTTGGAGTAGACGGTAGGTGGCGATGAAAAGCCATGCCTCTCAGCCAGCCATCCTCTCTGGCAGTCCCAAATCAGAAGTGTGAGAACTCTGATGTAATGGGGCAGGGGAGAGAGAGACAGATGGGAACCGGAAAACCTGGGTGTCTACTCCTCCCTTAGACACCCACTTTTATGACTAGGATCCAGCTTCCTTACTTTCAAATGGAAAACTATTCTACCCCAAGTGAAATTAAATATTCAGACCCAATGAACACTTTGCAGAAGGGTTTTTACTTACTCAGCGCCCATGATGTTACAACTTGTAATATGCCAATGCCGTTTGCTAAAACTAAACAGATGTACACATGTGAATTCAATAAAGTATAAAAAGTGGATTTTTTAAAAAAAAGTTTAGAATTACAGGAGTCCTTTACAGATCTATCCTAGCCTCAGATTCATGGAAGGAAATATTTTCCATAGGGAATGATGAAATAAAAAGGTTTTCTAGGGTTTCTCTAAGAGAACAGTTAGGAAATGAACTGCCCGAAGTTGTCAAGCAGAGCTAGAACTATGGTACTTAGCTCGGAGTGGAATGCGGTAGGCCATCGGAAAGGAATGTGATCTGGGTTTGCTGGAATGAAGTGGGGTTTATTAGTTTTTCTTTCCCAGGACCAAAAGTTGACAACTGGATGGCCTAAATGAAATTGCTGCTATTTCGACAGGGTTGTGGGAATTAGGAGAAAGACTTAGAAAGCTGCAGGTTCAAGCATATCATAGCTCTGGCATTGGGTCACTGAAGTCTGTGAAAAGCAGAGCTAAAAGCAAATTAATTCGGGGTTAAATCTTCATAAAAACTGGAATTATATAATCTTGGAATTAGAGATCATGTGTTCCGACCTCTCTCCCAAAGCAAATATCCCCAGAAGAACGTCTTTGAAAGGTGACCTTGCAGGCATTTTCTGGAACACTTTGAAGAAAGAGCTCTAGCAACTTTTCAGAATACCCCATTCCATTCCTAAACCCCCGATTTCAGCACTTTCTGAACCATGGTGAGGAACCTAGAACGCACAGACATATTTTTGGAGGTCTAAGTGTTCTAAACAAGATCTGCAAATTTTTGTTGTTTTATTTGGACAACAAGTGAAAGAGAATTAATATGTAAACATGCCACCGTGACCACTTTTCTCTCATTAGTAAACTTTCTGTTTATGAGCTCCTTTTAGGTTTACAGAGAAATTGAGTGAAAAGTTTAGACATACCTCATACCCCCTAACCCCTCCACCTCCAATTTCCCTATGATTAATATCTTATATCAGTGTAGCATGTTTGTTACAGTTGATGAGCCAATATCAATACATTATTATTAATTAAAGTCCATACTTTACTGCTAGGGTTCATTTTTTGTGTTGTACATTCTAGGGATTTTACTTTTTAAATTTTATTTTATTGAAATATAGTTGATTTACAATGTTGTGTTAACTTCCGCTCTACAGTAAAGTGCTTCAGTTATATATATACATTCTTTTTCATATTCTTTTCCATTATGGCTTATCATAGGATATTGAATATAGTTCCCTGTGCTGTAAAGTAAGACCTTGTTGCTTATCCATTCTCTGTATAATAGTTTGCATCTGCTAATCCCAAACTCCTAATCCATCCCTCCCTTACCCGTAGGGGTTTTGACAAATGCAATGACCACTTTTTATCTGAGGACCACCAGAGATATTTTCAATCATACTTTTGTTTATGTGTTATGGGACTAGTTCTACTTTAATTGTTTGGGACGAATAAGTAAAGAACAGAGTTGGACTGACAGGCAACAAATGATGTTAATTTTAGTGAAGGAAAGTGACATCATAGTATGCCTCATAAATGAAGGTTTGTCTGTGGTTCAGAAAAAGAAATGTGTTTGGTTTGAGTTATCACAAATTATGCAGTGGTCTACACCTCCCCAAGACAAAAGCCACCATTGGTACCGTATTCGTGTCCTGAAGGGTGATTTTGTTTCGGCAAATGATATCATCTCTCACATTAAAATAAGGCTATTTCAATATTGTTGATATTGTAGTTTGTTTGCTTCTCATTTATACATTTGTAAATGTGGTTTGTTAACTTAATTTCCAGATTTGTATAACCGTAGGCATAAGGACTTATACCTAGTTGTACGCCCCATAATTAAGAAATGCTATAGAGAAAATAGTTGCAAATGATATGACTAATAAAAGGTTAATATCCAAAATATATAAACAGTTCATACATACAACTCAATATCGAAAAAAAACAAACAACCCGATTAAAAGAACTGTATAAACATTTTTCCAAAGTTTCCAAACATTTATACAGAAGAACTGTATAAACATTTTTCCAAAGAAGACATACAGATGGCCAACAACCACATGAAAAGATGCTCAATATCGCTAATCATCAAAGAAATGCAAATCAAAACCACCACGAGGTACCACCTCACACCTGTCAGAATGGCCATCATCAAAAAAACACAAATAAAAAACGTTGGCAGCCATGTGGAGAAAAGGAAACAGTTGTACTTTGTGGTGGGAATGTAAATTGGAGCAGCCACTATGGAAAATAGTGTGGAGGGTCCTCAAAAAACTAAAAACAGAACTACTATATGATCCAGCGATTTCACTCCTGGGTATATGTTTGAAGAAGATGAAAACACTAATCTGAAAAGATATGTGCACCCCATTGTTCACAGTAGCATTATTTACAATAGCCAAGATATGGAAGCCACCTACGTGTCCCTCAACAGACAAATGAAGATGTGGTATGTACGTATATACAATGGAGTGTTACTCAGCCTTTAAAAAAAAAAAAAGAATGAAATTCTGCCATTTGCAACAATGTGGATGGACCTAGAGAGTATTATGTTTAGTGAAGTAAGTCAGACAAAGAAAAATGCTCTATGTTATCACTTATATGTGGAATCTAAAAAATAAAACAAACGAATGTATATAACAAAACAGAAACAGACTCACAGATCTAGAGAACGAACTAGTGGTTACCAGTGGGGAGGGTGTGGCAGGCAAGATAGGGGCAGGGAATTGAGAGATACAAACTACTCTGTATAAGATAGATACGCAACGAGGGATACATCGTACAGCACCGAGAAATATAGCCATTGTTTTGTAATAACTTTAAATGGAGTATAATCTATAAAAATATTGAATCACTGTGTTGTATACCTGAAACTAATATAATATTGTAAATCAACTATACTTCAATTAAAAAAAAGTTAAAGAAAAAATATTTGTAAACCCTGGGGATTTTCAAGAATAATTTTTCTCTATGAGAGTCTGTACAGGAGTCAGGTTTAAGAAACCCCATTCTAAGTGTGAGAAAATTTTTCCCTATACGGAGTGCAGAACAGCCTCCCTGTGTTTTGTGCACACTCATCCTGGTACTGCCCTCTGATGTCTAATCCTTTACTACACAACAGCCCTCTGAGTATTTAAGAGTAACAGCTGCCCGGTTTAAAGCTTCCTCTTTTATATTTTAAGAGCCAGAAACAGAGTGATATAGACTGAATATATGTCTAATCCCTGGAGGGCAAGGTATAACTCCACCCTCCTTGCACTGATTGTATTGAGAGCTGAGGTTAAGATTTGCTTTTCTCATTTACCAGCCCTCTCAAAAGGGAAGGCAAGGTCAGCCTGGCCTGATTCGTCCTTTGTGAATTCGTGATGATTCTTGGGGCTTCTCCCTGGACTTCTCAGAATGCTCTAGGTCATGTCCGGGGTGGATTAAGCTAGAGGGTTAGAGTTTCTGTGATATAGCCTTCTCCCATTTGACCACTGAGACAATGTTTTCCTATAACCAATGTTCTGGCCACTCTATCATTCTATGTGATTTCTCAAAGAGAACTCAGAATGGTTCTTCAAGTAAAACCTCAAATTATTTTTTTTCCAGGACTGTATTTCTATTAACCTGGACCTAGATGAAGGATGTGTGGTGCTTGCTGGAGGGCCCAATGTCACTGACAACTGACAATTAGAAAGTTACTGCCTGAGTCTTTGATGGTCCAGCTCAAGTTGCTACTTTGGAGGTTGGGGTCAAGGTAGGTGGGACCTAAAGGCCCTGTGGAGTTGGGAGCAGTGTTGGCCAGTCGCTAAGACAGAACATAAGGACTCTGTGAAAAGAGCCCATCCTTCTCTCCTGAAAGATTATGTGGTGTGCCTTGGGCCAACAAGTGAGAGTCAACAGAAAAACTACAAGTCAGTGACCTAAAAAGCTGAGAGCAGGTTGGGATGAGGTGTGAGGAAAAGTTTCTCTGAACAGGAAGTTGAAAGAGCAGGAAGAGAAGGAGAGCCTGTCCTGAAGTACCACCAATATGGGTGCCGTGCATGCGTGCGTGTGTGTGTGTGTGCACGCGCGCGCATGCACTCGTGTGAGACACAGGGAGGAACTGGAGGGAAAGCAATTCTGCAAGCAGTCTAATCTACACAACCTAACCTCAAAAGGGTAGGAAAAAGAGGGATTTAAACATTCTTACCTGCTACCTTTCAGTAAGGTGATTCTGACTAATGTTTATGATTAATTGTGAGGCCTTTAAGAGAAACTCTGAATTTTGATCATTCAAAGCCAGGAGGTAACTCCTGTGGGAATCACTGGTGATGAGGCAGGCGGTACAGGAAAGCCAATGTCTCCACAGGACAACCTTTGCTCCTTCAGTCATATACTTGGATGGACTCCTGGTTACATAAAGACAAGCCTGGGTATTCCCCATATGACAAAGGAGCATTGATCTTGGAAACACGCCTGAGTGAGAGTCTTTGCTCCAACCCTTGCTAGCCATGTGACCCTAGGAAATTTACTTAGCTTCTCTGTTGCACAGTTTCCTCCTTGGTAAAATAGGATGGTAATACTATGCTTAGCCCCTAGGGTTGTTTTGAGAAGTAAATGAGTTTAAATATACACAAAGTACCTAAAGGCACGTGGAAAATGTTGTATCATGTATGAATTATTATTTTAACTTGGCCTTTCCGAACCTCAGAGGAAGCTGGGAAAGTGAGTATGTGGCTAAGGAGAAAGGAATTACTGCAAGTGACTCAAACCAAATATGACTTTCCCCTGGGGTTGTGTCAGGACTGATTTCCCTGAGAAGAGGGACTCTCCACCTGGCATTTACATAAAATCAGAGTAGTGTTAGCAAGGAAGAAGGGGGCGGGTGATATGGCTGTAGGAGAAGCTGCAGACTGTGTCTGCTGCACACCTTGATTTCCAGGTGAAACACAGAGATGCACGTGGCCGCCCCAAGATGGCAGCCAACCACAGCCGAATCTAGGTCTCTTGTTTCAATGTTACTTTCTGGTACCAAATGATTTGATACTTTGTGCTTCCTAACTATCATGGCCCGGGTACAAAGTGTTGATATACAAACTTTGTAGACCTTTAGACATTTTGAAGAACAAAGTACAGCTATCACGTGAACACACACCAACAATTCAAGTGTCACTCTAAATAACAGTACATCCAGTTCAGAGCACATGTTGCTGGGCTACCTGGTCATGATTCTCTTGACTGTCTTCATCTGAGGTGTTCGGCTTGGTTTGTTTGACTAGAGAACTTCCAATATCTTTAAGAACACACGTTTCCATCCCCTGGTATACAGCTCCAGCTTTTAGAGCTTGGACAGAAACGAGTTAGCTATTTGTTGCCAATCCATTTTGAAGCAATGTAAATATCCAATATTAGAGGGATAGTTAGATTATGATTCCATTATGAAATATTGTGCAGAAATTAATCTCATAAGGGTAAAGACTGTGTAACAACAAGGACATGTAGGTAGGTATCGTAATGAGTGTAAAGTGAACGAATCAGTAGAGCAGACACTCTGGGTCCACCTGTGCCACCAAGCGTTCTCAGTTGTTCTAACCAAG
The DNA here is from genome assembly GCF_964270905.1 of Leucopleurus acutus. NCBI lineage: Eukaryota > Metazoa > Chordata > Mammalia > Artiodactyla > Delphinidae > Leucopleurus > Leucopleurus acutus. Next base: position 5,923,802 of record NC_139160.1, on the reverse strand, counting down.
TTCCAGCCGCCTGACTGAGCACCTCTGGATGGGGGGGGGGGGGGGTCGTTCCCAAGCACCCTCAATTATGGACACATGCACAGAAATTAGGAATTAGCTAATTAGGAATTGGCTCCCCTTCTCCACCCCCAAGCAGTCCTTAAGCAATGGCCGTGGGGAGTCGATGTATAAGTTCCCCAGCTTCAGTACCCCTTTGAGCTGCGTGTTTTGCACTGTGTCCCCAAATTTCCTATGGGGTTAAGCTTCTATCACTTGATAAGGGTGCTCTTTGTCAGCTGCTCTCCCTTCACTGTGTTGATACCCATGCCCCCCGTGGTGTTGCCTGCACTTCCCAAATAAACTACCTTTGCATGAATACCTCGTCTCAGGGTCGGCTGCTGGGAAAACCCAGGCAAAGACAGGCAGCATAGGGAAATTTAGACACATCCCTGTTTGGCCCTATAGAGGATGTATATACACACAGGCCAGGATGAAAAGGAAAAACACAACAATGACAGGAGTTTAAATGAAGATGGTGAGAATATGTCAGATTTTTTTTCCTTCTATTTTCTAAACTTTCTGTAAAGTTGTTATATGAGTATAAACTTTTTCTGTTTTATATGTTTAAGCAACAGTAAATACATCTGTGTGCCTCAAATCCACATACACGGAAAGGTTGGAAATAGAAGTGAGAAATATCTCAAAAAAAAAGAAATGGGTTGCCCACAGGATGGTCTGTTTTAGGACAGCACCGGGTCAGTGAGGTTTCTGGAGCCAGAATGTGACCTTGTAGAAACCAGACCTCAATCTGGTCCACATCAAACATCTACACAAATTCAAGGTTTACACAGTTTAGTGCCCAAAGTACAGCAATGTCTGTTTTTTCAAAGAGCAAACTGTATAAACACAAACACATATTGCATTCATTCCTATTTTTTCTAAATTCCAAATAACTAAGCATTTTCTTTGGAAAGTTTCCTCACAAGTAAGTAAAATCAGTTCTGTTTTTAAAATTGTGATCTACAGTTTATATGATCAGAGCTTCTTTTATTTTACTGAGATGTTTTCCATGTAAAACCTATTTTTAACCCAAAGAGTTGAATTTAGTTATCTTGCTTCTAGGAACATTATAGCAGGCTGTAGAAACGAACATTTTATTTTCCCTTCATTTTCTACTTTAAAACTTTTGATTAAAAACAAAAAGAAATACACACAGGCACTTGCAATTGATTCTATTGTAAAGGGAATTTAGGTTCCAAACCAGGAGCTAAACAGATTGTAGGTGTAAAGCCAAACTATTTGGACACGTAGTCTCTGAGATAAATACTGTACCCAACAATGTCACTTTTTGAAATGGGGAGGAGTGGATAGCTGCTTCATTCAAGAGAGTTAGTGATTTTATTTGAAAGGCTAATTAACTCAACGTACAAGTTTTTCTTCTCCTGTAGACAAAGCGAGGGTGGGGTCACTTTCTACCGGTAAAATGAGGAAGGAAAATGTGTTCTTTACTTCCTGTTATCTTTTTCTTATGGGAAGGTTGATAGAGGCTGTGGAACAAAGTGGTGAAAGATGACATGCTTCAGAGCTAGAGAGACCTAGGTTCAAATCCTGGTTCAGCCACTTATTGGCTGGGAGATCTTGGGTAAGTTATTTAACTTCTCTGTGCCTCCATTTCTTCCTCTGTAGAATCGACATTATGAAGAAACAGCCCTTCATAATAACAAAGAATAGAAAGCAACAGAAATGCCCATCAACAGAAGAATGTATGGAAAAATGACACAGCTGAGAAAATGAATGAACTCCAGCCCCTTGTGAAAAGCATGGAAGAACCTAAGGAATGTGACGCTCAGTGAACAAAAGCCTGCCACCCTTTTCATCAAGTCCAAATCTAACTAAAACTAAGCAATCAGGTATTTGGGTATACAGTAGAAAAAAACAAGGAAATGCAAAATTCTGGATAGTGGTTGTGTGGGGGGGTGAACAAGAGAATGGGTTGGGAGGAGCACAGAGATGCATGCGAGTTACTGTTCACGTTCTGGTTCTTGGGTTGGGCGGCAAGTTCATTGGCAAGTTCATTTTTTTAATTAAAATATGAATAAATGAATAAAAGACGAGCAGGAGAGGGCCATGCCTGGAACGACAGTGGTCCTTAACCAATTAACCCGTTACAATTAACCAATGTTGTGCTAGTGCATCTGAAATTGCAAGAAGAAAGAAAGAAAGAAAGAAAAGAAGTAGACAAAGTAGTATCTACTTTATAGAGTTGTGATAAAAATTAAATGACAAAATGCATGTCACATGCTTAACATAACTGCCTAGAAAAGAGTACATTTTAAATAGATGATATCTCAAATTGCTATTTTGTAAAACCATAGTTTTTAGACGATTTCAGACTTTGGAAATGTCTCATATGCTTGGAATGTATCAATTTCAACCAAGCAAGATCAATTCTAAGACTGTTCTTGTTGTCAGCTCAGTTCTACGTATATTACAGACGAATAGAACCGATGCTTGAATCTAGCCATTCGTTTTCGAGGGCCTATGCGATGTGCCAGGTATTGAGTTGGGTCCTGGAGACACTGGTGAGTGTCACAGGTCTAGACTCTGCCATTGCGGGTACACGGGGCTGAAGGAGTGAACAAATAATTAGGTGGTTACCGAGGTGATTAGGGCCAGAGGGAGAGGAGCATGCTGTGACCCGGCACTGCTGACCCTCAGGGAAGGTCAGAGCAGTGCGGGGCAGGGGGCACAGACTGCCACCAGCCGTGAAGTGTCCCCAGCCCAGCTCCACCTCCCTGGGGGAGCGACCAGGCTCAGGGTTGTCATGAATGAACGTGAGCCTGAGTCAGGCATTTAGGGAAAATGCCCAGCACACAGTGAATATTATGTTAGTATTATAAATAAAACAAAGCAAGGATATGTACTGACGGGTTCAGCTGCCCACTTCCATTTTTACCCACCACACACAAATGGGGTTGTCTTACCCGTTTGGGCTGCTATAGCAACTACCATCAGCTAGGTGGTTTATAAACAACAGACATTTATTTCTCCCAGTTCTGGAGGCTGAGAAGTCCAAGATCAAGGCACCAGCAGATTCAGTGTCAGGTGAGAGGCCGCTCTGTGGTTCATAGCTGGTGCCTTCTTGCTGTGTCCTCACATGGTGGAAGGCAAGGGAGCTTTCCGGGGTCTCTTTTATAAGGGCACGAATCCCATTTACAAGGGCTCCACCCTCATGACCTAACCACCTCCCAAAGGCCCCACCTCCTAATACCATCACCTTGGGGATTAGGCTTCAACACATGGATTTGTGGGGGTGGCTCACAAGCAGCAGGGTCCACCATGCCTTCCTCCTATGGTACTTAGTCACATGGTCATGATTAGTACTGTCACCTTTGACTCCCTTGCACAAAATAACCTGAGAGAACTTAGCTGTTCTTTAACATTCAGGGCAAGGAAGCGGTGCCGGGTACCCTCACTTGTGTAAATGTCACATCACCTGGGGGTTTGTAAGCAGAAAGTCCTACAGGCCTCCAACTTGACTCCCAGACTCATGCTTGAGTCCACGGCAACACCGAGCACACGCCCCTTCCTAGCTCCCTGGGCCCAGGGACTCAAGATTCATTTGTGGCTGTTTATTTGCACATAAGCACAAACATATGATCAACCCACCTTCCCTTCTCTCTCCCCACCCCTAAAAGCCAGCACGAGGGCTTCCCTGGTGGCGCAGTGGTTGAGAGTCCGCCTGCCGACGCAGGGGACGCGGGTTCGTGCCCCGGTCCGGGAAGATCCCACATGCCGCAGAGCGGCTGGGCCCGTGAGCCATGGCCGCTGAGCCTGCGTGTACGGAGCCTGTGCTCCACAACGGGAGAGGCCACAGCAGTGAGAGGCCCGCGTACCGCAAAAAAAAAAAAAAAAAAAAAGCCAGCAAGAAACAATTTGACGGGGTAAACTTTCTTCACAAACTTGAAAATTGTTACCTTCTAATGTAAGACCAGCAATACTCTGGATATAAATGACAGGTGTGATTAACATAATTAGCTTCAGCTTATTCCAGCCAACAAAATGGAAGGAGGCATTTAGCTGTAATTGCTGAGACACTTTTCATTCAACAAGTGCGTCTTAAACATCAGGCGTGCTCATCTAGACCCAAAGAGGTATTCGCTTTCACTTATCACTTGGAATAAAGGTACTCATAATAAGCTTATGAGATGACTCATAATAAGCTTTTAACTACATTTCTCTGCTTCTGTGCTACACGTAGTTCTTCTGTGGGGGAAATGAAGCATTCACATGGGGAAGATGAATCCTTAATCACGCAGAATGATGATCCGTGACTCCCTAATTCATCCCTAAGAGATTCTACCCTTGGCTTAGAAGTGTAGGGGGATTGGGGACAGGACTGTACTCGGAAAAAGATAAGAATAAGTTGGGTTTGCTTCTTCTCCATAATTGTGAACAAGTGTTAGGTAATTGTGAGAATGGGTATAATTTGGGGCGGGGGGAAACACCCTTCCTATAAAAGGTACAGTAAATGTTCTTCAAGTGAGGAGTGATTGAAGTTTAACCCTCTAGCTGCAGGGATGCCCAGCCTGGGCCCTCCCTCTTCACACCCGGCAGGATGGGCGCTCCAGGTGCCCGATCTCTTACCCCGAGTCACCCGACCTGGGGCCTGGCAGAGAGCTACCTCTACCTGCCCACTCCCCCAAGTCCTCTGCCCCACCTAGATTTTGATGTTAAAAAGCTTCTTCCCGGGCTTCCCTGGTGGCGCAGTGGTTGAGAGTCCGCTTGCCGATGCAGGGGACGCGGGTTCGTGCCCCGGTCCGGGAAGATCCCACATGCCGCGGAGCGGCTGGGCCCGTGAGCCATGGCCGCTGAGCCTGCGGGTCCGGAGCCTGTGCTCCGCAGCGGGAGAGGCCACAACAGTGAGAGGCCTGCGTACCGCAAAAAAAAAAAAAAAAAAAACTTTTTCCCACTGTGCCCGCCCCTGCTCCCACATCAATTTCACATTCTTAATGTACATACAGGCAGTGGGATATTGGGCATTACTGAGTCCTTTCATTTAAACCAATGCTGTCATGTTAACTCAGTTTGCCTGTCCTTGTAACCCTCAGTGTGACGTCTCCTGCTTTCAGAGGAGGACAGAGCCGGGCAGCAGTGGCAGGTGATGGAAAGCCTGGCCGGGGAGGCGGGGAAGCAGGCGCCAGTGTTGGGTCCCCACCTGCTGGCCACATCCCTGCTCCTCCTTAAGTCCTGCGTCCTTGTCACTGAAGTGACAGGCTCCACCTAGGTCACCTCCAAAGCCCTTGCCAGCCCAGAGGGCCTAATTCACAAGTCGTCCGTTTCTGCAGGCTGTTTGCTGGGCACATCATTTGTACAGAGGAGAGGAATTCCACAGACCGTCATGAAGCCAGCTCAGCAATTCAGCCCCGCTTCCTCCTGGTGGTGGAGCCTGGCTCTTGCCAATTTGAGTAACTGGGTCACTTCCGGTTTAAACTCTGTTGCTTTGGGGCAAACCCTCAGTCAGCTCAGGACCCTCCCACTTCTCTCTTTCCCTTTCCTTCTCCCAGGATTAAATTGGGATTATGGGAGGCTTATTTAAGGTTTTGTTACGTCCGTGACAGGGTGGAGAGCAAGAGCTGGTTGTGTCTGTTCCATGGTTGTCTTTGGCCTCCAATGAGCTGGGACCCGCCCCCTGGTCCAGAGTGTTGCCCTCGTTCCTTGCCGACGGCGAGGTTCCTCCCGGCCCCCTCCCCGGTTGTGGTGCCCAGCACGTGGCTCCCCTTTCCTTTGGTCCTTCTGTGCATCCCATGCTGGGGGGCGGGTGTAGCTGGCAGACTTTGGTGGTCTCCCTCGGGATCGTGCTCTAGCTGAGGGCCCAGGGAGCCCTCCCTCATGCCTAGGTGCCAGACCTGAACAGAGACACCCGCTAAACTTCTCAGGGATCTCCATCAGGGCTTGTTTTGCTGGAAGATGCTGCCGTCGTCTCAGGAGCTCGTCAGCATCTGGACCCCAGCTCCACTGCTTCTGAGTCTCTTCCCAGCCCTGACCCCACTGAACTCATCTTGGTTGGAAAAACAGTTCTGATGTTATCCTGACTCTCCTCGCCCCTGATTTATTTATGGCGTAATTTATTTATGGTATAATACATGCTGGGAGGACGAGGGAGCCACTTGGGAACATGAAGAGCCATCCAAGTTCATGCTCAAGCGAACTTAGGTGAAAAGAAAGATAAATCCATATCTAGTTGATTAAAATATTTATAAAGACACAGGTTACTTATCTCAAAACCTGAGAAAGGTCAGAAATGACAGACGAGACAGTGGGGTGGAATGAATCTGGGTCACAGATTGCGATCCAAGGAGAAGGAGGGAGAAGAGGAGGGTGGGGACGCTTGGCAGTGTACGGGAGAGGAGGCCCAGGACCGAGGTGGCTTAGGTGCCTGTCCACAGGCTGGAGGTGGAGGTGAAGGTCAGGTGCACGGCTTGGGGGTGGGGCGGGCCCAGAAAATACCCGTGAGCAGAACAAAGCTGACCGAGGAGGGTCAGGGGAGATGGAGGACGCAAGGAGGGGCAGCTGGGGGAAAGACCTGAGCAGGACGGTGCTGAGCTCCTTGATTAGATGACTGTGGAGAAACGGTTACAGGTAATTCAAGACCGGTCTTCGGGGGTGGGGGAGGGGAGGGTGGGAGTGTTGGGGGCGAATAGGAAGAACCACGTTGCAGGTGCAAAGCCATCTGGGTCTGGTCGAGGAATTTGCATGGGATTCTGGGAAAGGGAAAGATTCGGGCTGCCGAGGAGGAAGCTGCTGTCCTTGGCAGTAGCTGGTGAGTGATGAAAACCGGAGAGGCGGCAAAGATTACCAGGCTGCAGACTTGCAGAAGCAGCAGGACACTGGCACAGCCCACAGGACGGGGAAGTTGGGCAACAGGGAAGGCTGGGTGAGGAAGGGTGGGGAGATTGAGGTCTCAGGGCTATTTATATTCAGCCGGAGACGTCCTGGAGACCTTGGTACGTGACATACCGGAGAGGAGAGGCCCGGGCGTGTGCTGGAGCAGGCGTGTGTCAGGAGGCAGTGATGGGAGGAGTGGCGAGCTGGGCTCGGTGCGAGGAGAAGGTCGGGGTGCTTCCCGTGAAAGCGTGTAAGTCAGGCAGCCCTCTGCCACTCCACCTCTGGGCTTGCAGTGCTGAGAGCGGAGCCGGGACACCGCTGTCTCACCTCTCTTGCATTTAATGTAGAACGTGAAATTTACAATTCTCTTTAAAGCACTGACCAGAGAACGTGGTTTACGCAGCACAAGAGAGGAGCATGGGATCCGGAGCCTCCCGAACTTGGATTAAAATCCTAGCTCTGTAGAGAAAATGTGGTGTATGCATACAATGGAATATTGCGGAGCCTTAAGAAGAAAGGAAATTCTGACTCATGCTACAACACGGATGGATCTTGAGGTCATTATGCTAAGTGAAACTAGTCAGTCACAGAAAGGAAAATACTAGGTATGATTCCACTTATAAGAGGTATCCAGAGTACTCAAACTCATGGAAACAGGAAGTAGACTCGCGGTTGCCAGGGCCTACAGGGAGGGGGGAGGGGGAGTTATTGTTCAATGGATTCAGAGTTTCAGTTTTGCAAGGTGAAAACATTCCAGAAATCTTTTGCACAGTATATGAACAGAGTTAACACTACTGGACTATACCTTAAAAATAGTTAAGATGGTAAATTTTATGTTACGTGTTTTTAGCACCACCAACCATAAAATTTTTGAAATCCTAGATCTTCTGGTCTCCTAGTGGCTGTGTGACCTTGACCTTGTACAAGCCAGCTAATTTCTTAGAGTCTCGGTTTCCTCATCTGTAAGATGGGCATAGAACACCCACCTCATAAAGACATTCTGGGACTAAATAAAAGCATGTATGTGAAGCTCCGAACGTAGCACCTAGCACATCAAAGGTGTTCACGTTCCATTTCAATTAAATTAGTTCCCCTACTATCAAAACCTGGATGGTTTTCTTTTAAGGACCTAGACCTACTAGGTCTAGGCCTTTAGCGGCATATCGTAGTGCAGCCTCCACAATACTGAGGATGAAATAGTTAACAGGAAGCCCCCTGAACTCTTATTCCTAAAGATTTGTGATACGCTACACACCAAGTGTCCCAGCATCCCTGTTCTCGATCAGAGGAGGGTCCCAAATAAAGAGGTCACTCTTCCCATCAGAAGACGCTGAATACAATCTCTTCTGACACAAACTGGGCAGAATCCAAACACCACTGTCCAGAACCATGGGTTTTCAGACTTCCTGGTAGAGAAACCCTTTGCAAAGCAGCAGTCGGTAGTAGCAGGCATTTGGGGGAGCCCACGGCAGGGAACAAGTCTCCTTAGGAATATTATTACTGAGTATTTACTGCATAAAGTGAAATCTGAGCAAGTCCCATGCAGAGACGTGAGACCAACGTGGAATAAGCTTAGGAGAACACCGAACGTGAAAACCCGAGAGGTAGAGGACTTCAGACCAGAACGTTCTCTGAGCCACCCCTGGCTAGAGAGTTTTTCTTGCCCTTCAGGGAGAAGAATTCGGGAGTTTATGCCAAAACTCCTTTCTATATCATGCACAGTTTGTCGCATCAAGTTGTAAGTTATCTAGAAATACCTGCACGGGTCTTATGTCGTAGTGTGGGTTCAAGCATTCTCGACACTTCCTTCTGTCATCTTCATAAAGTCCTGGGTCCCAGGCAGCTGCCAGCTGTCATTACAGCAAGATACCTGCACAGGGTGGACCCCTTCTGACTCTTGCAGTTAAAATCCTGGTGCCTGGAGTTTCCAGGTAAGCAGTAACCCTCACACAATGTTGTCTGGGTGTGCAGCCTGTAACAATAGTGCACCACACCCAGAAAAACAATATGCCAAAATATTAAACTCTCCTACTCAGGCGCTATGTCACGTAGGCCATGCATCTTAAGATGTCAGAGCCCTTGAGAGGGTCAGTCAGACTGATTTGATACTTTCCTATTGCTCTCAACTTTCTCAGGCTCTTTCTTTTTTTTTTCTTTTAAGGTATTCCATGGCTTGTCCCCACCTTGAGTGACAGCATGGCGAAGGGGATAGAGCAAGGGGCTTTGGTGTCAAGGCCGCAGTGAGGTGAGATCCCATCTCTACCTCCTTTAATGGCTGTGTAAGCTGATCCTATTACTTAATTTTTTGTAGCCTCAGAATTCCTCCTCCGTGGCGTAGAATTTTCTAGACGCTACCTCAAGTCTATGGAGAAAAGAGAGATGGTGTAGCTGAAGGGTAAGGGCTGCTGCCTGGTCCATAGGAGCTGCTCCCTGAGTGTTTGCTGCTGCCCCCCTCTCCCCCCACCCATGTTGCCCTCTCATTTCCCCTGATTCTGAATCTTGTTTCATCCTTTCTAATCCCGGAAGCAGCCCTGAGGCCTTCAGCTCTTTCTCTGATGGAGACTTTCATTCCTGGATGCTCCCATCCCCCCACACACTCCAACTACCTGACAAACGGCCTCTAATAGTCACGAAAAGTGCGTCTCTCCTCTCTTTACACACACTCTCCCCTCACCAGTTACTTCTCCCTCTTCAGAAGAAGGCTGACCGGGCCCTTCACTTCGGGCTGTGCCCACTTCCGAGTATGTGACCTGTTACTAACACGTCAGCGTTTCTCTAATCTGGCCCCTCTTGGGACCTAGATCTTTTTCATCACACTTCCCATCATTTGTTTTGTGTTCCCATCCTGTGTGTGTGTGTGAGAGGGAGAGCACGTGTCTTTTCTCTCTTCAATGCCCGTACCCCCTTTTCACCCAGACTCCGCACCCCATTTGTCGTCAGAGGCCCAGCAGGACAGGTCGGCCCCTACGTGAGCTCTGGCCTGCCCCTCCTTCCAGCTCAGCATCCTGCTTCGAACTTTCTCCCAAGCAGACGCTGCTAATTAACTCGGCCTGAACCCCGGTCTCAGGGCTACGTGTTCACATGAAAGGGCTGTTGAGACCACAAGGACCTCCCTGCTTCCTGCAGAGGGAAGATCAATCTCTCCTTTCCCTTCAACTTATAGTCAACTTTCTCCAGGAAGTGGCTGTTCCTTATTTTATGCTATGTCAGAGGTAGCAGTTCAATCCTGGAGTTTCAATTTGAGAAGTTGCATGGAGGGTTTCAACAAGTGTTCCAAAGCACGTTCTTTTCCCTCGGTCCTGCTCGGTGAATTACGTCTGGCTCATGTACATCCTGTTAATTTAAAGCGTGTCTCTGTGATCTGCAATTTCTCCTCATCAATACCGTTGAGGACCAAGCAGTCTGCAGAGTTTATTTGTTCTATCTTATGCTAAAAACAAAAACATGGAACTGTTTGTGACCGAGGCCTGCTCTGATGTTTGGAAACCACACGATGGGCTCTTGGTCCCCTGCAGCGAGTCCTGGTAGAGCTGTGGGGATAGCTGAGGGGATCTGATAAAACCCAGGGCCTGGCACCCTGCAGCTTTTAAAGAGTGAGCTGAGACACACTGCTGCGAGGAGACGCAGGAGTGCGGCCTGTTTATCTCCACTTTCTCCATGGACATCTCTGGACACATAGGGTTGCTGTTTTGTTTTCACTGATTTGGACTTTTTTCCCCCTCACGGTTAAAAGAGCAAACAAGCTTTAAAAATGACCTAATCGTTGTCCAGGGTGACTTCATGGGAAGTCACCAACCTCCCCAGAATGCAGAGTTGGAGCAGGGCTGGTGCCAGGAAAGGAGATTTGGAATTCGGAAACTTTGAAGCCCTGTAAACAGCCATGGAAGTATTGCGTGAGTCGGACCTCAGTTCCCCATCCGCAAAAATGCCAGTTGTTTTTTTTTTTATCTTTTTTTAAAATTTATTTTTGCCTGCGTTGGGTCTTCATTGCTGCACGCGGGCTTTCTCTAGTTGCTCCACGGCACGTGGGATCTTACCGGACCAGGGCTCGAACCCGTGTCCCCTGCATTGGCAGGCGGATTCTTAACCTCTGCACCATCAGGGAAGTCCTGCCAGGTTTTTAAATAAGGAAGAAATTTAAAGATCTTTCAGGGTAAAGAACTGCATAGATTATTTTTTATTAATTATTTATCAGAGTATAGTTGATTTACAATGTTGTGTTAGTTTCTGCTTTATGGCACAGGGATGCATAGATTAGTATAATGATTATAGGTAATATCATGTAGGTAGAGTTTACACACTATTCCCTTTGTGTGAATCCCCCCGAGGCAGGGCTATGACTCATGGTTGACAATGAAGAGGACAAAGATTTAGGGAACCCTGGACTGGACTTGAGAAGTTCACCCTCGAGCCCCAACTACTGGTGATGGTTACTTCAGTATTAGTATTTTATAGATTATACTTTACAAATAGAACTCATGCTCCTTGTAAAAACATCCAAACAACAGAAATATTTAAAGTATGTAAAGCAAAAATCTCTGGGCCTGCCTCCCCAGAAGGGGGTCAGCAGGGTGGTGACCATCACCTGGATCTCTTCCAGGCACGCACACTGAGAACTGTTTGTTTTAACGAAAGTTAGATCATACTCTGTGCATTGTTCTGCGTGACAGTTGCGTCTTTTATTCTTAAGTGGAAGTGACATGGGGTGGGAAGTAAGCGCAGGCTTCTGCATCAGAGTTGTAAGCCCCCAGCCCCTTCTGTTACTGGCTGCGTGTTTGGGGGCAAATTGCGTAACTTCTTTGAATCTCATCTTTTAAAATGGGTACTGGGGGGCTTCCCTGGTGGCGCAGTGGTTGAGAGTCCGCCTGCCGATGCAGGGGACGCGGGTTCGTGCCCCGGTCTGGGAGGATCCCACGTGCCGCGGAGCGGCTGCGCCCGTGAGCCATGGCCGCTGAGCCTGCGTGTCCGGAGCCTGTGCTCCGCAACGGGAGAGGCTACAACAGTGAGAGGCCCGTGTACCGCAAAAAAATAAAAATAAATAAAAATAAAATGGGTACTGGGGACTTCCCTGGCGGTCCAGTGGTTAGGACTCTGAGCTTCCACTGCTGGGGGTCAGGGTTCGATCACTGATCAGGGAACTAAGGTCCCATGCTATTTAACGTCTAGAGCTCTTATGCAGATTAGAGGTGATATATGCAAAATGCCAGGCACATGCTGAGTATGGAAGATCAGGATTATTTCTAATAAACTTTAAATTCTAGGGTATTTTTCATTCTTGAACTGTCACAATGCTAGATTTCTCTACTAATTTGAGCAAGATTGGCTGTAGTTCATAAAGACACTCTCTTAGATGTTTTATTTTAGTAAATTCTCAGTGGGGTTCACTCCTGTTTTTTTTTTTTTTTTTTTTTTGGTACGCGGGCCTCTCACTGCTGTGGCCTCTCCCGTTGCGGAGCATAGGCTCGGGACGCGCAGGCTCAGTGGCCATGGCTCACGGGCCCAGCCGCTCCGCGGCACGTGGGATCTTCCCGGACCGGGGCACGAACCTGTGTCCCCTGCATCGGCAGGCGGACTCTCAATCACTGCGCCACCAGGGAGGCCCTGTTTTCTTTTTTTAAATCAGTGATTTTCAACCTTGATTCCATGTTAGAATTACTTGGGAAGCTTATAAAAACCCCAAACCAGGCCACACCCCATAAGGACATCAGAATCTCTGTGGGCAGGACCTATGCCTCTGGATTTTTCTGAAGATCCCCAGGTAAGCCCAACACTCAGGCCTGGCAGAGAATCATCACTTTCTGTGATGCCGTATATGCTCTCAAGAAATAAACATACAGGCCAGAACACAGTGGATTTCATTTGCTCGATGTGTTTGTGTTCATGGAAGAGTTTATTACCTTTCCTCTTTCAGTGGAGTGTAATTAATATTTAAATACACATGCAGAGTGAACACCAGATAAAATTAAATCAAAGTATTGCAAATTGTAAAGTATATCTATTTTTATTATAAAGCACATTAAAGAATATTTAGAAAGTAGAAAAAAGCAAGCAATTCACAAACAGTCCCACCACCTTTATATAGATATATTTCTGCTATTGTACTAGCAATGGCGCATTTATTTTTTCCTATAAATAGATTCTACAATATATAATTATCATATCAAACATTATAATTCCTTTTCATTAGGGAACAATTAGGGAACAATTCCATTATAGAGAAACTGGCTTTGGGCTCAGAGCTCTGAAGGGGCTCCGAGCCAAGTATGATTCCTGCTAACCTCGGCCACATTCCTTCAGAGCCTTTTTGTTACCTTTATTCATCTTCTCTTTCAGAATGGAATAACGCAATGGAGACGTGCAGGTGATGATAGGGATTGGCTGGAGTCAGGAGGAGAGGGAAGACGATCGTTTCCACACGTTACTGTGAAGCCAGGTTAGAGTCATTTGTTCTCCACAGTGAAAGCCTCACTTATTAAGAAGCTCTTCACAAAACCTGTGGAAAATGCACAAGCAACGGTCAGCAGTGGCTGTCGCCAGGGGGAATCGTGTAGCTGGGGGAGAAAAGTCACCCTATGCCCTTCCAGACCATATTCACGTATTTCTTCCCCCAGAGAGCAAACACAGAGTTTAAAACGACCTATTCTTCTTTTCTGGAATATGATTTTTTTTTGAAATTGAAGTATAGTTGATTTACAATGTTGTGTTAGTTTCAGGCGCACTGGAAAGTGATTCAGTTATACATATAAGAACAGTCTATCCTTGACTGATAACTGCTTTCTATTAGCCCTTCTCTGGGACAGGTGCTGTCTTGGGTGTGTTTACGTAAGTTTTCTCGTTTTCTGGATTCACGTTTGCCTTGTCATAACAATTGTTCTAAATACACAGATACGTCTTGATCTTTCGAAGCTTGCTGGTAATTCTGCCCACAGGTATTCGTAGGAACCCAAGGACAAACAGCAAGACAATTCGCTGGACTTGGGGCCACGAGGCAGGTGTATTGAAGGGAATGGGTCATGGGCGGAACATACTTAGACATACTTAGTGGGATGAGAGGCAAAGAACCTTTCTGATGCTAGAGATTCCAGGGGAGGAAGGGAGGTTTCCGAGGTCGTCTCTGTGGCAGGAGGACATTTGTGGAGTGTAGGGGGAGGACACAGGTGCAGCCTGAGAGCGAACGCAACCAGAGCAATCCCACACCCGATGAGGGGTGCATTTATATTGGGGTCCCACACCTGACAAGTGGCCCTTTGCCCGTTCATCATAAAGTGAACCCTGTGGGGAGTGGAAGATGAGTTTAGAACAGTGTCAGCCCAGCAGGCCTCAGGAGGCGTTGCTGACTGACTGCATTGATCTAACTCCAGGAGAGGGGAGCTCCCGCATTTTGGGGGGCCCTATGCCCCGCACAGTCTGTGAAGAGGGTGCATTTATACCTATTGTCCTAAATGAACTAGAGGCAAAGGAGCCGAGTGATGACCCTGAAAAGTGGGCTGGCATTTGCAGCTACATGGATGGACCTAGAGATTATCATACTAAGCGAAGTAAGTCAGACAAATACCATATGATATCACTTATATGTGGAATCTAAAATATGACACAAACGAACTTATCTACAAGGCAGAAACAGACTCACAGACATAGAGAACAGACTTGTGGTTGCAAAGAGGGAGGGGGCATGGGGGGGATGGAGTGGGAGTTTGGGATTAGCAGATGCAAACTATTATATTGATATGTAAGATGGATAAACAACAAGGTCCTACTGTAGAGCAAGGGAACTATATTCAATATCCTGTAATAAACGATAATGGAAAAGAAAAAAAGAGTGGGCTGGGACATTTTCGACAGCCCCAAAGTTCCTGGAGACAGAAGGGGATGTTCTTGGTACCTCTTGGAAGGAGAAATAGCCAGTGATTAGATGCAAAGGAGAGGTTTTGGAATAAAATGGATGTCCCTCCAAAATAACCCACCAGTGAAGATTCTCTGGTCAGGTCCTCACAGAAGCATTTCTAGGTAACTGTCACCCGTGCCAGGAAGGAAGACAGGAAGCATGACTGTGACCATTTCCACGGCTCCCTCAAGCATCCCCGACCACACACCTGGTCATCTTTGGGTAAGTCAGCCACTCACAGAGTTCATGCCATTCTGCCACTGGCAGGTGTCCTGTCTGGCTTCTTATTGATTTCCTTCAGATTTTATTACAACGTGCAGTGATTTTCTTTCTTTGTTTTCTTGGTTGGTTTGTTTTTCCTTCTTTCACCCCCCTGGACAGTAAGCTGTATGAAGGTGGGGAGTACTTCATCTGTCTGGGTTAATCACCTCTGTGGCTAGACGGTGCCTAGCACAGAGTAGGTAGTTAATATTTGCTAAGTTAAAAGAATAAGTTAAAGAATATTCAAGAATAAATGAATACATGGAATTTATGAACCTAGTGTCACATACGATTAAAGTACTAATCGTTCTCGTGTTTTTACCTGTTTCACTCCATGCCAGCCCAGGCCTGTGGTTTCTTCTACTTTCCTTTAGTTTTAGGCATATGCAGTTTCTATCCTAGCACTTGAGTCACTACCTGATTGTCATTTACATGCTTCAGCCACGAAGAGAGTGTGAGATGACAGGGGAGCACTGGGACTAGAAAGCCTGCCCTGTGAACTGGTACCTCTGGCCTTATTTCTTGTCCCTTTGTGATGCGTTCCAACCACCCTGAAGACCCCCAGACTCTCGAGTGCACCACGCTCCCTTCCATCCCCGGGTCTTTGCACAGACCGTTCCTTCTAACTTCCTCCTGCCCCTGCTTTGGCCTCTGCTTCTGAGTTGAGCACCCTTCACATGGGCTCCTATACCATCCTGTGTATCTCCAATCTCACACTTAGCTCATTAGCCTGTAATTGCATGTTTAAGTATTTGGGTTTTGTTTGTTTGTTTGTTTTTTGTTTTTATTTACTCATTCATCACTGAATATTATCTGAGCACCCAGGATGTCTTAGGCATGGCTCTGGGTACCGGGGATTCAGTAATAAACAAAATAGGCAAGGTCTCTGCTCTCTGGAGCTTACGTTTTAGTGGAAAGAGATAAGCAGTTAACAAATAGAGACTCAGTTATATGTCATGTGCTAATAAGTGCTATAAAGAAATAACACAGGGAAGGCAGAGACGAATAGGGGTCAGAAGCCTATTTTAGATAAAGTGATTAGGAAAGGCATCCGACAAGGGAACGCTTGTTTTATCATTGGCTCAAAGGAATTAGGGGAACAAGCTATGAAGATGTCTGGGCACATAGTGTTCAAGTGGCAGAAACAGCCAGTGCAAAGGCCCTGAGGCAGGAACGTGCTTGACATATTCAGGACATTGAATAAGCAGAAGTGGTGTGGCTAGAGCAGAGTGACCATGTTAACCTCAAATCCAAGTACGCTCCATGAGGTTAGAGACCACGTTCCCCTGGCTCAAGGTATATCCCTAATGTCTAGCACGGGGCTGGCACATGCCGTGAAGGTGTTGAAAGAATTCACACCTTGGAACAGCTTGCCCATTTGCCTAGTTTCACCATCAGGTCCTGAATGAAATAGACAGCGAGGAGGCCACTGAGCCTTTGGACAAGGGCAGGTCTGGGCAATGGAGGAACTGAGTAAATAAGTAAGAACAGTAAAGGGTTGAGAATAAATCTGAGGGTCCTGCTTGGTGCTCCAGGGATCAAGGCTCATTACGGCAGAGGGCTCTGGAAATGATTTATTTTCTTTCTCTTTTTTTTTTTTTAAATATTTATTTATTTAGGCTGTGCCTGGTCTTAGCTGCTGCACGTGGGATCCTCGCCGCGCTGTGTGGGATCTTTAGTTGCGACATGTGGACCTCTCAGTCATGGCATGTGGACTCCCAGTTGCGCATGCACGCGGGATCTTAGTTCCCCGACCAGGGATCGAACCCAGCCTCCCTGCATTGGGAGCACAGAGTCTTACCCACTGACCACCAGGGAAATCCCTGGAAATGACGTCTTTTTTTTTTTTTTTTTTTTTTTTGCAGTACGTGGGCCTCTCACTGTTGTGACCTCTCACTGTTGTGACCTCTCACAGGCTCCGGACGCGCAGGCTCAGCGGCCATGGCTCAGGGGCCCAGCCGCTCTGCGGCATGTGGGATCTTCCTGGACTGGGGCACAAACCTGTGTCCCCTGCATCGGCAGGCGGACTCTCCACCACTGCGCCACCAGGGAAGCCTGGAAATGACTTCTTATTACTACACTGTGTTACTAAGGCTCACTCTATGAAGTTACTTTCATACCAGATAAATCCAGCGTCCTCTACTCACTAGTAGTGTCTGGCACTGCACTAGATGTTTTGTGCGGATTCATTTGGCGTGATTGTTACGGAGATTGGATGCGATGACCTCTCCATTTTACAGATGAACAAACTGACGTTCAGTGAGATCAAGTAACTGGGCCAAGGTTACACAGCTAACAGCAGAGACAAGCCATGAAAACAAAGCAGTAGGGTGCTGAAGGCTTCGCTCCTGACCGCCGTACCGTAAACGCCCCCTCCTCCTAGCCCATCATGGTGGCAGCCGAAGGCAGGCACAGACTGAAGCTCAAATTTGAGTTAGATTTGACCCCAAATCAGTGTATTTTGAAATCAGATGACAGCAACTGGCCCATGTTTTTCTCCTGGATTGGGATCAATCCAGACTTGAGTATAAAGACCAACGACGGTGGGAGGAAAGTCTTTGACAAGGAATCCATGTCCCACGAGGCTCGAAAGTGACTGAGGGCAGTGCGCCTCCCTAGGAGGGGGCCTGGCGATAAAAGGAAGTTGTGTCTAACAAGGGAACGTCTGGAATTTTTCATGAAAATGGCAGCCCACCCCTGGAAAAACTGTGTCACGTTCCATCTCTCCAAGACACAGATGAGATGCTCAATGCTCCCGCTGAAACAAGGACTGACGGGAATTCTGGTGGCAGGAAGAACAGCAGCGTCCACCGCAGAGATCAAGATATGCCTCCAAAAACAACAGGTCGTGTCATGATTCATTCACTTGCAACGTGAAGGACACGCAGGGATGTTTTGGCTGTTAACGCCTGGCCTCACCATCCAGGTCCTACGGTGGGAACCCATCAGATAGCTCTGTGTGGCCTCTCACACTTTCGCAACCCTCTTCCAGGGATATATGGAACTCGTCATGATGACAGACTCAAGGCCTGCTA